>NC_135743.1:30695000-31973750 GCF_041903045.1 Epinephelus lanceolatus
TTAGCCATCTGCATGTTGAGAACCGCGTGCATCTCCACATCTTCAAACTCTTACAAGCTCAAATACAGGCCATCATGCAATCTGAGTGGCAACTAACAATTCCTTTCATTATTGATTATTCTCCAAATAAATTTCTAGATTACTCATTTTGTCTAATATATGTCAGAAAATAGTCCTTATAAATGGTATCCATACAATAGACCAAAACCAAGTCTGATCTAAGATACTCAGTTTACTAATATATGACAAGAAAAGCAACAAATTGGTACATGGGAGAAACCAGAGACAGAGAATGTTTGGCATTTGGGATTGAAAAGTAAAACAATTAGTCTACTGTCACAATAGTGGGCATTGGATTTATTGTTTTATTTTACAAGCACAAATGCCAAACATTTTGAATGGAAGACTATCAGTGCTCCTTGTTTCTCCAGATGGTTTAGGGGAACTAGTCTCAGGGATTACATTTCAGAGGCTTCGAAACAAAACAGTGAGTTGGCACTGGCAGGATGAATTTGAGAGTACTTGGGGCCTAATTTTTAGACACCTTAATTTGTTTGAATTTATCTAAAGGATAGCCCCTTGAGATTTAGCATCTCATTTCATTTAATTCTCCCATCTATTCACTGCAGTCTCTACTGTGACACTGAGTTTTGCTATTCTTAGCCATTTTTCCTTTATTTTACCTTTTTTTTAAACTTTGTTTTGTTTTTTGTGTGTGGGTCATATGTTAGTGTAAGTTTATTTGTAGATGTTACTTTTTGTAATGAAAATTAAATATAGTTTTTCAAAACATAATTAGCAATTACTTTTCTGTTGACTGACTTGCCAATCATCGACTAACTCTTTCGGTTCTCGTAGAAAAACATTCAAAAGCATACACACACACCTCAGGCTTCTTGATCTTCTCCATGGTGATCAGGCGTCGTGAGGTGTGGCTGGAGAGCGTCTGCTCACAGTTACTGACGAGCCGGAGACATGGGTGAAGAGGTATCATCTCCTCACAGTACCTGAAAAGGGAACACACATACATGCTCACAGTTACCTCCGAAAAGTAAGGAGCACAGAGACAGAAAAAAACTGAGGTAGACACATTTCAATTTCACCTAAAGAACTAAACGAGAGGAATGCTTGAGGCCCTTGTGAAAACAATTCACTTCCTATTCTGTCTGGAGGACATAAAAGACTGCTGGGATACAGACAGAGGCTAATCCTGTCAAAATTACTACTACCTAACTTTTGCCAACTCTCTTTGCCACCCACTCTAATGTCTTTCCTTTCTCCTTCTATGCCTCTTTCTTTTTCTCTCTAGCAGTCAAATCACTAACATTCAACCAGCGTGGTGTAACCATGGCGAGTTAAGCTAAGGTAGCACATTTTGTGTAAAGATGAAGGAGGAAAAAGTGACTGTGACCTGACAGGTCGACTGCTGGCTCTGTCATCAGCAGCCAGGCCAGGTTAGGGCCTATTCACAGCGGATGATGTATGTGTTTGCATATTTGTGTCAGTAGCACTTTCTCCTAACCACCATCACGGTAGCAACGGTCCCAACTCAAAGCAAGATTTGTATGACACTGTTTGTCTGCCTTGTTGCCATGGGCACATGCGAGCCTCTGCGGCAATGGGATGTTTGGTCACCAGGGTGACTAACGGTGATGCAGTCAGGTGATAATTCTCTCCTGCCAATCAGGAGTCGTTAGCAAAGCGGCCAACCTGTTGAGGTAGTGTTAACATCTAAACAGGAGCAGGGGTTGTCTTTTATGTTCACAGCTTCTTCTTTGTACAAATAAAATGCTACTGTTTACAGGCTTCAACTGTTTTTATCTATTTTCTAACAATTTATAATTCAGTTTTCAGTATACAGTATCAATAATATGGTTATTGATTCAATAAAAAATGACAAAAGACATTAATAACCAAGGGATGACAAGATAGAAAACACTAACTAAAGTTTCAGCCACAAATCATGTTTGAAATGATTTTTGATTTTTAAAGAAATTTTTAGGGGCATTTTTGGCCTTTAATTGATAGGATAGTGAAGTGTGAAAGGGGGAGAGAGAGGGAGTGACATGCAGCAAAGGGCCACAGGCTGGAGTCGAACCTGGGCCGCTGCGGCAACACCTTGTACATGGGGCGCCTGCTCTACCACTAAGCCACCAAGGCCCCATGTTTGAACTGATTCGACATAAAGAAATACATACAACTGTTTAACCAAGTATGTGTTAAAAGGTTGCCATACTTTAGAGCAGTGGTTCCCAACTGGTCCGGCCCTGGGGTCCAGATTTCTCCTTAGTCATTAGTCCAAGGTCCAAGTTTATTATATTCAGCTTCATACTTGCATTTGGCCATGCTGTCAAGCTTTTTTGCCGTCTCTGTTAAGGAGCTGTCCGTTATTCACTCACTTTACAAGACACGGCACTTCAAGATAAAAGTTTGTGCCAGAAATTCACTGAAAGTCACTTGCAGTCCATTCAGAACGGACCCAAGACCCACTCTTGGACTGTAACCCACCAGCTGGGAACAACTGCTTTAGAGGTATACTATGCAGCATTGTGGGGTCCTTTTTGTAAACACACTCAGCAAAGTGAACGTAAAAGCGAACTCCAGATTCACTCTCATTTGGCCTTTCGCCACGCTATATATGTGTTTTTTTGGTACTGTGTCTCTTGGATACCTGCTGCTTACAGTTTAGCACCTGGTCACTCCCTTTTTATAAAGCCCTGACCTCACCTGAGCGCTGTGCGGGTACACACCCATAAACGCCCTGTACACAGATAATAAGAAAATACAGGCAGAGACTGCAGAAAAATACACCACCACACACTGCGAATGGCTCATAAGTGATGATTGAGAGGATGAGAGAGGTTATTTCTGTATGAATCGGTACATTGTTTTTTAGGAAAATCCCGCGTAGTACATCGTTAAGGAATCTGTTGTTTTTTTTCTTTTTTTGCCTCAAGGATGCCTTTTGTCGAGCAAATTAAAAAACTTTCACCTTGAAAATGACACTGTACAAATTTGAAAATTACAACAGTGGTGGAGGTGGGGAAATTGTCACAGGACACAAAATTATATCACTATACAGAGCAGTTTTTACAGAAAACATGCAATTTAAAATGCATCAAATACATTTTTAATCATATTATTTGTCCCATAATATTTAAAATCCAGCCAGTTTATGCTCTCAGTTTCATAGCATGCAAAAAAATGACGCTGAAGCGTTTAGAAGTGTCAGTCTGACTAAAGGAGAGATTTGCAAAAAATGTGCAGAAATTTACACTTAAGTAAAAAAAAATGACCTTAAAATGAAAACATGGCTCACTTGTACTCTATCAGTGACACTAGTATCACCTTACTCCTGACAATATAGCCACTTTATTTCTTCTCTTCACTTGTTTATGTTGTAATTAGGTCACTTTATGGCTGCGATGACTGATATTCCATCATCTGTCTTGATACTTTTTCCTCCCTCATTTATTTTTCAAGGGGAGAAAGGGAAGGAGAGTTTAAGGGGTCTGACCTGGTCTCGACGCTGTCTTTTGCTGACAGGACTTTGTGTCAACTGTCATCACACACACACACACACACACACGCAGTCTACCCATTCTCATGAAGCAGACAGACACACACAATCCCCACTGTTTCTATCACAGCCTTGGACGCGGATACACACATATGTGGGGGTGACAGAAACCCGATATCTCCCCTGTAGAGCCCCAGATTAGGCCCAGGAGACAGGCTACGTCTGGGCTTACACACACACAGACACACATATACAAAAACACACGAGATTGTACACAAACACACACACATACACACAGGTCAGACTGTAGAGACAGATAGATCGCGTATCTGACTTGCCTGACCTCGGACGTTTATTTTGGCACGGTGCTCTGACAGGCACAGAGTCAAGCACTGGTAGATGAGTAGCAAAGACAAATGTGTGAACATGATGACACACATGTATGCATGGGCTCATATGTAAGACCACACACATTCATGCATATGTATGAATGCGTACACACAGACTAATGCAAAGGGGCATGAGGAGAGTCCAAATGTTTGCAAGGTGTTTGCACATGTGCTTGTTTTTCCACACACACTAAAAACCAGAGGATGCAGGATTATCTCATCTCCTTCCCAGTCTTATAATCAGTGACCAGGAGGAGTTCCAGCCCTGCGGGGGGTTTTCTTCCCCAAACGTCCGTTGCTGCTGCCGTCTGTTGTGGTTCATAAATGTACAGTCAAACACCTGCACTTGGAGTCAGCACTTCACTTTCTGCTCATGCACAGAACATTAAACAATGCGCAACTTTGTTTCTGAAGAGCCGCCTCCTACAGCCAACGTATAAAGGAGCTGTCAGTTGTGGTTTACTGTGATCCAGCTGTTTGGGCGGGAAAACCTCAACACACCTGTATACCACTCTGTATAAACACCGTCATTCACACAGGTGGTTACAGACACAGGACGATGATTTATAGGAGCGGGAATTGAATAGTGGTACAGGGAAATGCTGGAAGGTAGAAACCCCAAGTGGAAAACTGTGGTGGAAAAGTCCTTTGTGTGCCAGTCGACTGAACTCAAAGAGCTATGAACACACCCCGGGGTTTTAAAAGCATTTAGCAGGTCATTAACTAATTTCTCATTAGTAGACTGATTAATAAACAGACTTTCACTACTGTCTGTGTTACATTTACACTCCCCACAATTTATTTACAAAGCCAATTTAATTATATGCCACAATTACATTTTATAAAATTTAATCAGATTTACATTATAATCCTTTTTTGCTTCATGTTGTTCAGCTATTTGGGGAATTATTTCGGCCAACCACAAATTTAAATGTTATAGGTTATGCTCACAAGAAGCCTGTATCATGCAGTTTTGGTTTATGGTTTGTGCCTGCCCCCTACTGGTACAAATTATTATTTGGAGAAAAGCACCAGCAAGAGGTGTTCCCAGTCTAAGCCTATGAGGCAAAGCACCTATCAAATCTAGTAACAAAATGTAAATCTCAACGCACCAAAGCCTGTTTTTCAACAACAACAATAAATCAGGTCACAGACCCAGTTTAACTGCTTAAGTACTGGATATTCCTGTAGAGGATTACGTTCCTTGAAATGGTGACTCTAGCAGCAGGCTCATCATTCTAGAAGATCTTTATATTATCAGCCAATGACACCATTTTAAAAAAAGTCTGTATACTCACTCTGGCCTGTAGACAGGCAGCCAATAGACAAGCCTCCCGCCCAGGACCAGGTGGTGGGCAGAGAAGTTTAAAAGATCTGTGAAGATGTCACTCAGGTGGTACGCCTGTGAGACAGGGACGTGAGACTCTACAAAGCTGGGTAGAAGAATCAGATAAACACAAATGGATTTAGACCAGAGAAACAAAACACAACATTTAACAAAACATTTTAAATGTTTTCTTAAGCGGTAACATTTTGACTGGCTGTCAGTGTTTCAATCAATCATCAGATTGCTCTGCAAGTGATCCCAACTTTATCGTTCACTGTACTTGTCATTATAGTTTTAGTGTGGACTGTGCCGTCTACTTGAGTTAGAACGACTTTTTAGTTTTTGTTATAGTTATTGTTCTGTGTGGACAGCCATTAATTATAGTTAGTAAACGATATTTCATGCCTCAGAATAAATTTAGTTCCATTTTGTCATTAAGTCACAAAGTATCAGGTGAACTCACATGCCGTCAGGGGGTTTGGTAATGTCTTTGTGGGAGCCTGTTCTCCTTGTGGACTCACGGATACCGTATGGAGCTGACATCAGGAGGATCACATGGGAATCACAATCAAGAAAAACAAAGTTGCATTACAAGAGGACTTCAAAGATGTAGCTGTAGCACATGCTTGCTGCAATACTGCTGCAGGGAAGACTTTAAAAAAGCTGTCATACTCAGCAAGTGTTGACAGTGGTCTGTTCAGAATGAACTTACGATCAGTAATGATGGCATCAAACAGAGCAGCCGCCCTCCACACAGGCTTGGATGCGTCCGACACCATTACATCTACATACATCTTCTCTGCTCCATACTGCCGCAGGTTGGCTCTGATGTTCTCATCGGGTCCTCGCCATTTCTGGTTTTTACGGCTCGACCGACCTGAAAGACAAAGGCACTTTTAGGAGATGTAGATAGCATCTGAAATTCAGAGCAGTGACAGGAGGGTCCTTTCACTGTTGGTTCTGAAAACATAAATGATCTGAAGCAATATTTGCAAGCTTGAATGAAAATACAAGTTGATTATTAGGCTACCTTCAGACTGCAGAAAAAGCGTCTCAAATTATTAATATTTTTTTGCTCTTATGTGACTCAAAATTTTTTTTTCATAACAACAAAAATCACACAGAATCTAAACTTTCAATTCTGACGTCATACGTGATCATGAATTACTAACAGGTTGGATTTTTTGCTACACGCCCTCTGCCTGTCTTTATCAGAATTCATGCAACTTTTACGTCGCTCTGTCCCTAATTGACATTTGACACAGTTCTCTGCAGGCAGCAGCAGCAGCAGCAGTGACCCACTGTCCGACACCAGCACATAGTGAGGACAGAAACAGAGGGCTTGGCGGGGATGGAACACCTGCCGCAGCAAGCAAACATGCCATCTGCAGTCATTTTGACTTAACAAGCGGACTTCACTACAAGCCAATTGGCTGTAGAAACAGGGGACACCACTTGAGTCGAGCCGAGACCACCCAGTTCACACCGCTAGAACTTTTTTCTGCAACATTCTATAACGGTTTCATCTCATCGTGAATTTTGGTCTGAACTGGGCTTCAGAGACTATGATGTACCATGTAAGCTCTGAGTAGACAAAACTTACCTCTGCCATGAATAGTGTTGTAATCAATATCTGTTCCACAGACGTAGGCTTTAAAGTGAGAGCATGCTACCAACAGGCTCCCTAAAACAGATCAAGAGACAAGGAACTTAAGACAGCTATTGACACAGATTTCCATAGGTATGTAATAGATATACTGAGGGGGAGTCTGTGATAGAATTATCTCACCTGTGCCAACAAACGGGTCAAAGACGAGGTCATTCTCTTTGACCTTAGCGTGGTTGGCCATAATGAATGACAGCCCAGCATCCATACTAGTGTTACCTATGAAGTGTCTGTTCTTCACGCTGTGGGAGCGAATCAGTTCACGCTGTCCATCCGCTATCTGGTGCAGGAGTGTAACAAGAGGTGTGGTGAGAGGTGAGAAGTGTTCAGTTTCAGATCACACCTTACTGTCAAATTCAAACAAACAGCCTGATGTATCTCACCCATCGGCCAAAATACATGTAGTTTGGATGCTCAGGGATGTCGTTGGGGTCTGTGCCGTAATCTTCCAACATACAGAAGATGTGCTGAGGGCTCTTCAGACTCACTGTTCCTTCAAACGGAAGATACTCCATAGCCTGGTGGGAGAATGAAACATGACATTCTGCACATACATTCAGGCATTTAAAGATGCATACACACCACAGACACGATGTTTTAACATGCGATAATTCAGTTTTTTCCACACACATCTAAATACTCACATCAATCCTTTTGATCCTGTCTGCAAACTCCAGAGTCTTGTTGAAAGTGTAGACATTGATTCTGTAAGTTGAGTCTTTGTGCATGAATGGTAACTGCGGAGGAAGAGCATAAACAGAAATTAAACACATTAGCTTAGACTCTGAATGTTTTTATATGAGAGTTTTCCTAAAATTGCAGAGAGTGGTCTGTCCACTGCAATTAGCTGTAAAATTACAAACCATGTTCTCTGATGGGTAGTTTAAGAGGGATGTTCTGAGCTCACTGTGTGTTTGTCCATGCCCCCACAGCTCAAAAGCAGACCTGCAAGGATAATGGAACATGAACTGCAGCTTCATTACAGCCACTATAGCACAGGGAAGATAACAAGGCACAGAGAAAGATGGACAGCAACATGTGCAGCACGTTAAGGTCATTCCAACACTACAGGTGCAGTGCTGCCACTTACCTTCCCACACATCTAAAACACTTACTTTGCACAAACAGATCTGGCCATGATGCCGCGCACATCCTCCTCAGATAAACCATCCAGACACCAGAAAGGAGACTAGAGAGAAGAGGCAAGATGATGAGAGTGGCTGTGGGGAAATGGAGTCTACAGGACAGAAACCTTTTCATCATCAGTCATTGTAGCCAATCCGTTTACTAGAAGCTGCTGAGAAAAGGGAAAATAATAAAAATATGTACATGTGGTTTCCAAACCTTTTCTTTGAAGTTTCCACCAGGACTGAAAGGTTTTCCTCTGAGAGCCAGCAAAGCCGTTATCTCCTGCAGGAATGAGCACATTAATTACAAATACTGATATATGCATTACAATCTTTTGGAAAACATTACACATACAGGCAGATTACAAGGACATTGTAGCAATAGTACTGCACTCTAATAAAGTTGGGGACTTAAGAGAGACAAATTAAAGGAAAATGTGTCATATTTGTTACAGCAGAGGCTAAAATATCCTGAATTTTATTAACTGGTATGGGTCAATTTTTTCATTTTAATCCAAAGTGATAACCACTCTATGTGAATGCATGAATGGGTCAGACCAGTTCAGCACTGGAGTTGAAATGAACTGTAATAAACTGGAACCTCTGTGCTTTGATTACCAGCTGTGAAACAACATGACCCTCATCCATTTAAAATGCCTATTCATTCTTTTGGAGCCAATCTGGTTAAAGTAACACAAAAGTACAGTAATGAGTAACGTATTACTCTACACAGAGAATAACACTGTAAAGTAACTCTTTACTTTCAAATGAAGGTCACTAGAAATATGTAATACAATACATTCTGAGAGGAACTTGCCCAACACTTGTACATGGTTCTGCTTATTTATTTACACGTGAAAACTACTGCACTTCCGGTCTATCTAAACATAATGTTTATATATAATGTATGCCCCATTGTCCAGGTGTGCTCACTCTGTTCCTGTAGTCAGATTTAAAGATAGGGAACGTGAACATGATCAGAGAGCAGAAAGAGATCATGTAAGTGTGAACTACCATCTTATCAGCATGTGTCGATGGAGTTCACAGAGGGAGGTCCAGGTAGTGAAATTACGTTTAAATAGACTTTTATCATGTGATAAAACATTATGATAGTGTCAAGTGAAAACAAAACTTAATGTTAAACCTGATCACACCGCTTAAATTAGCAAGTAAGGTAAGCTAACACCGAGGGAAGAAGGACTATTTCCTGCCATGTCCTGCTCTTTTCACGAACAGTTAAACCTTAACTTTCACAATACAAGACAGACAGAAATTAAGATAAATTTAAGAAGGTTACCGGTAATCTGAAATCCAGATTATCTTGGGCAAGATGTAACAGATACTGAAGGCATGATCGATTGGAGGAGGCCGCCATGTTTGCTGCCCATTCAAAATACGTCCGACTCGAAACCGGGCTGTGACACAAAGTACCGCTCAGGGACCAATTTACCATAAATGGAAAAGAATGAGGCCTTTTCATCTCTTTCGGTTTAGAATAATAAAACACAGCCGGGAATTTAATTTTGCAATGTGTTAAGTTTTTATTAGCGCATTTTCACACATATCTACAGGCGTATAACCAGTTTTTACGAGCTGCTGTTAGTGTGAATTTTAAAATTTTATTTTGTCGACCTTGTCTAAATGTAAGTATACCGTTTGTATGTTTTACCAAGACACTAACATGTCACCTCTGGGCAACTTTATGTCATCAATAACTCGGGTTTCTGTGCTCACGTCCCAGGATAAACTTGTGTCACCTCTCAAGGCTGTAATCTGCTTTACTTCAGCGGCACCTTGTTATCCCCGCCCACTCTGCTCACTGATTGGCTGTTCAGATCTTCTCTAACAGGCCATTGGCTGAAGCAGATGTCCACCAGAGCGGTTTTGTCTTGGGACAGAGAGGGAGGCATCCGCACTCTGCTACTGTCAGCAGTGGTGCAGTACTGTGTTGTTCTGCATAGTTACAGTTTAACCACATGATTTTTTTTTTGCACTTTGGCTACCATGACAGTTTATTGCAGGCGGAGTGAGGATCGAGTCAGTGAGTGACATGTAAGTGGGATCATGTTTGATAATTGTTTACTCTAAATCTCTGACATGGCATAGGATACTTTACAAAGCAGGGTGCTCACTTCTGGTTTTGATGATGAACTGATATTGATTTTATAAAACAATATTTTCACCTTTCTTTAGTTTTTATAAATTGCGGATTTGTTTGTTGCTCAGATTGTGAGCTCAAACTGTCATCAGCTACCACAGCTGAATCACACAAACAGCCATACACATAAGACAACAATAATTGAAACATGACACTTAGATTGGAATCCAGAGATTATTTAAATTATTTTAGGCAGTTATTTTAATAATAAAGCAACAAAAACAGCAGGGAGACAGAGGCCTGTCATTTTGAGTGCAATATTGTGTTCCTGTATATCAATTAAAGCTATGTTATCTTCTCCTCTAAGAGCCAGTGATGGGGACAAACAGCCAGAGCCCAACCATCATGAAAACTGAAGATGACAACCCAGACCCTGCTCAGTTCAGCGATGACACTGCAGCCTGCATTGTCTCTGTGAAAGGCTTAAAGGAGAACTGGCAGAAATGGTCCGATGAGCGCCGAGAGTACCAGAAGCACAACCCCTTCAGTCACGACAGCAGGCCCACTGTGGTGGTCCCTCAGAAGGGGCAGGACGACTACGGGAGGCCCCTGCAGGGGTCCATGACGGAGCAGCGGGGGAAGGATGCTCACACACACATCAGCAGAGAGGTTGAGGAGCTGTGTGAGGTGATAAGGAACATTGGAGAGCCTAGAGGCAAAGATGGGGATGGAAGTGGCAGCGATGGGAAAGTGGTTACTGTGGAATTTGGGAAACTGTTTGAGCATTATGTGACGATCTCTAACAAGCTGGTGGGGATTCTGCTGCGAGCGAGGAAGCAGAGGCTGGTTGACTTTGAGGGGGAGATGCTGTGGCAGGGGAAGGATGACCATGTAGTTATCATGCTGTTGCAGTGATCTGAAACTCGGATTAGTGTTTATGCCTTGATTCATGTTACATGCAGTATAGAGTTACTTCATGGCAGCATTCATCGTGGTATTCAGACAGGGGGGGGATTGCACTGGTTTAATCACATAATGGCACTCTTATTAAGAAAAAATAGCTCTTTTTCTTGCTCACACAAGTACAAACTTCAGTGGCTGATAATTCATACCACATCCCAGAGGAGTGTGCATGTGGCATAATAATGCATTTGTTCCTTGTGTTAAAAACACTGTCCATAGTAGATACATGCAGGTAGTAAAAGTAATGTAAAAACATTAAAGAAATGGAATGACAGTTAATCACAGTTTGCAAATGCTCCCACAAATTTGGGTCTTACTGTAAGCAGTAACAGAGCTCATCAGCATGTTGATACGTTATTTTTCAAATCAAGCAATAGCACTCAAAAAAGGTACCTAAAATGAAGGTGCATCAGTCAAATAATAAAATGTCAGGGGGAGTAAATTAATGAGATAAATGAAGAGAAACATTGGTTGTATGCTACCTCATGTGTTTCCTGTGGTGGGTGATTTACTTCAAAAATAGTCAATTTTAGTCGTATAATCCCTTTCACTATATTTCCCTCACTAGTTTTTTTAAGTGGAGTGAGCAGCTGAAATGAAGTCAGAGTGGTTAATGAGTCTGAACCAAAGCCAAAGAGAACATGAGGCAGCCTGTGACAGACAATATGGTGCTATAGGATGAACTTGATCCGACTTGGCTTGGGTGCTTCAGAGCATGTATTTATTACGTGTGCTTTGTAATTTAGCTAACCTTGTTACAGTTTGAAACTACATGTATGTATACCTGCACCACACTTAAATGAAAGAGAACTACACTGTAAACTATGCACTGACTGATACATGCCAAAGTATCTGCTGCTATTAAAAGTAATGTCCAAGCATACTAGTCGACCTTCTTTAGCATAAGGCACTAGTAGATTGATTAATTAGCAATTACTGCTTATGGTATTATAAAAAGAAAAAACTAACAGGATCCTGTCTGTTCTTGTGTTTCTGAGGGTGCTTTGTGAACTGTAAGTGCTGACTGGTGTAGTTAAACTAATGAGCGGGAGAGAGAGTGGTAAACTGATATCTGGGACTCACTGCATTAGGAACACACTGAGAAGCAGCAATGTATTATTTATTCTAAATTAAATTAATTCTAAAAGTGAATACACTTCAGTACAGTACACACAGTATGATTTTCTGTCGTTACATTCCTTTGCATACAGCAGAATCATATAGCATAAATATCCACTTCATGCAGCTATCAGTTATTTCATAATGCATACTTTAACACAATCCTGAGACACTGCATCAAATAAAAGATGAGCATGTACAAATACCCCACTATATTTCAGTGCTTGTTGAGCTCATTACAAAGAGGTCAGAGAATAATTTAGCTGCTTCCACTCTTTAGGAGCTGTGTAAATAATTAATGAAGATGTTACTCTGTGCTTTGACCAACGTCAGCTAGGCCACAAAATGTCCATCAGTAAAGAGATAACTCAACATAGCAGCAGAACTCATGGTACACACAGCTGTCCAATATGTTATGTCAATATATGCGTTACATCGATTCGTTTTTCTTACAGAGTTTAAATAGATTTCAGTTATACATGCATAAAATCGGATTTGCAAAGCACTACGGCAGACGTGCACGTTAGGAAATCAGCTTGTAAATTATATGGGTTAATACCTTCCACCTTTGCCAGTCAACAGATGAAAGCAGGTGAATCACCGCGTATACTTCTTGGTCCATACGGTAAATACATTTTTGTCACAGCAGATTGATGGAGATTTAATAAATTTCTTCTGTGAAAACATTAAAAGAAACATTTGTGTGGCATGTTTCAAATAGCAAAAAAAAGATTTGGCTCCATTCAAGCCTTCATTTGGCATCCAGACTGAAAAGTGGTCAACAGTTTAACACTGTGCCATCAGCTCTGACCCAACAGACAGCAACTTAATATAAGTGTGAGTCATCCGTGATGACATCTGCAAAAAGGTGGATGTCACAGTCACACCAAAGTCAAGTAGTGTAAGTCTTGGATCCAAACCCAGTGATCAGTTGGTCTCTCCTTTAGAGCTGAGAAGCTCAATCAGCTGGTCTGCCTGCAAAACGTGGACAGGAGGAAAATTCAAAACTTCAGCTTGACCACTTGCATAAACTTAAAAGTTTTCAGTGGCACCACAGGGTGGATGTCACTTGGAGAATTACTAAACTAAACTAAATACGGTACTTGTGTGTTAACTAACTAAACTAAAGACTCTAAAATGCAAGAACAGTAAAAACGAATGAGTCTGATCATTCATTAAATACTGAATTACTAGGTCAACAATCCTTGCACATTACAACCATGAGGCCTGCAACACTGACACTGTGAGGGGAAAAAGGGTTTTTGTATATGGTAACTAACATGACAGTTGACCTATTTTGCTTACATGCAGGCAGCTGACAGTGCAAAAACTTGAGCTTGAGAAGCAATATTATCTTTACTAACCCTCAAATGATATACAATAGCATGCTTAATATTGTAGCACAGAACAAATAATGAAGAGGAGGCTTACTGTGATGAACCAATAGGAGTTGAGTCTGTAGAAGAGGCGGGACATGAAGCCCATTTGGCTGGCAGGTGCCAGGACATGAAGGTGTAGGTGTGTGACAGAGCAGAATGGGGGCCAGTGGAACCCGAACCTGCAGGCAAGGGAAAGGGCTTTAGTGCACACAGGCTCACTGGTTTAAGGTAGGACACGTTTACTCAGGTTGGGTGCTGCATCAACACAGGAACAGATATATTAAAGCTAAATTATCAGTAGGTAACAATTACACAGCTTAACAGTTTCCATTAGATTAAGACCTACTGTTCTCTGGGTAAATACACACAACACTGCAATAGATACTGTGATGATGTGTACTGAATAGCATCATATTTATCAGTACGTGGCCTCACTTGATTGTTTGCTTGGTCCTCTGTCTAAATACGCATAATGTCCATTATCAGATTGAAGGGACAGTTCACCTAAAACTGTGCATCAGTCACTATTTGTTAACAGAAAAACTGAACTGCGCCCTGACCTGGGGTTTATGTCATCAAGAGACAAAAGTCTGAGAATGCTCCCTTTGTAGCAGTCACATCATAGCACTTGCACTCCTGAGCCTCTCCTAAGTAGTGTGAAGAGCTGTGAACCACTAAATGTAGCTCACCTGACATCACTGAGGTCTGTTACGTTGTTCTTCTGAAGAATCTCCTTCCCTGTGTCGACCATCCGCATTACTGGGTGTGACAACAAGAACAAACACACAATTTTTGCCATATTAAATAAGGCAACTGTATTTTATTCAGTTGCCTAATACCAGCAATGAGCAGTCAGTGAAAGTGAAGTAGGCAGCAGTTAATATGCAGTAGTCTTTTGAACGTGTAACCATTTCCACAAGCCTCAGTAATAAGGTGTGTGGTTAAAACCTTACCCAAAGGCACATGCTCTTTGCTGAGTGATTTACAGTTCCCTACATGTTTGTTTGGGACGACCAGGTAATGGTGAGGAGCTGCGGGTTTGATGTCTCTGAAACATGATATCTCCTCATCCTGCAGTGGAGGAAAATGAGCAAGACAGCAAATACAAATTAATACATCACCTTCCAGGACCTGAGGGTAGAAGAGTTTCGCCTATAGTATTTACCTAAGTGCAACCTAGTTAAATCAACATTTTAGTCACCTAACTGCAGGCTCTCCTCAGCTCTGTATCATTTCTCTACTATAAACTGGAACAGCCTGTGAGTATGTGTTTCAGGGAGACCCGTAAAGTGAATTTATTTAGAGTACTATGTGTGAAAAGGTTTGGAAAATATGTTTTTTTTTTGCCTGCACAAAACCTGAGGCACACCCTGCAACGCAACACAACACATCATCATAAAACTACAAACCTTAATAAGAGTAAATTCTACTGAATATAAATTACTAAACAGTTAACATACATAGTCTAAAAGAAAATTAAACATTAAATGTAGCTACATATTTATAAATCCTTTTCATTACGGAGCTAATTACAGCTTACAAAAGCAACAGGCTAAAGCTAACTAGCTCGACGCCCAATATTATTTAATTACTGCAATATCCTCACACAGTGAAGGAGTTCCGTGCCCATTTCATTGTTTATAATCTTGCAGAAAATACATTTCTTCTCGTATCCTTCGGCTGGCCCGTTGCTAGTTTTGGGAACATCAGCCAGGGCAGGGTTTGTCGACTCAGGTTGTGTCGCCTCGGCTGCTGCCATTGTTGTTGTTGTACATTGATATGTCAAAATTAAGACCCGCGTAGTCGATCCCAGAGTTCATCGAGCTCTCAAGGGGAAACGGAAAGATTGTCGAGTTTAGAGTGTCAGTGTGAAGGAAGGAAACTGCCACCAGGAAGCGATGTGATTCAATATATGATATTTGGTAACTATTCTATGTCCCTTTTCTTTTAATAGATTTAGTTGATAAAAGTGATTTATGAATCAGCAGGTGCCCTAATTATTTTGTACAGTAAGTTCTTATAATTTGTCTTTAGCAATAATTTAATTCAGAATTGGGTCATATTTTAGCCTAGTGGTGGTTGCTGATTTTGTGGGTATATGACTGTTGCCTTACAGCAAATAAGGACCCACATTTGAACTTTACCTAACTCCAATAGAGACTTTTGGACTTCTTAAGCAAACATAGCCGCTCCTGTAACTGTCTGGTCATTCTAAAAAGGGGAAACTGAGGATTCATTTTTAAGACTACGTCTACCTTAAAAGCAGACACATGAAGAACAGTGGCCACAAAGATTCTAAGGTCTGAAGCATACAGCATTAACAATGGAAATATAAAATAAGCTAAATAAAGTAAGCTAATAAGTCTTTTTTTTTTTTTGGTCTGATGAAAAAAATCAATTAATCGACTCAATTAATAGCCTCTTTACACTGGCTCCCAGTATATTTAAGAATTGATTTTAAGATTGTAGTGATTACTTTTGAGGTTTGAGGTACACACAATGAGGGACTTTTGAGGCCCTCGGGCAAGAGGGGTTTTTTCTGTTCCAGAGGCCCGGCTGAAACTAAAGTAGACAGAGCGTTTGCTGTCAGGACCCCAAGGCTCTGGAACAATCTACCCAAGGAAATCTGGTTGGCAGAGTCAGTGATCTCTTTTAAATCCCTTCTTAAAACATGCTTTTATTGGAGAGCCTTTTCTGATTTACTTGAGTTTTAAGTTCACTTAAACTGTCTTTTACTTCCTCCATTTTTATTTACCAAAGTGTTTTCATCAGCTCTTTTAAAAGCTGTCATGTCTTTTCTGTTTTAATTATTGACATGTAAAGCACTTTGTAAAAAGCGCTTTACAAATAAAGATTATTAGTATTATTATATTATCATTAGAAATGTATTGTTTAATATAATGTTATTTTTTACATTGTAATGCTTTTGGCCTTTCTGTGAACTTACAGGGCCTGTGGGTGGCATGTTCTTCCTGTGTCCATGAACAGGGTATGATACAGTCCCTACATGCATTTGCAAAGCCCCCTCCTACCTGCCAGAGCACCCACGCCACTGTCTTTCACTGTGGTTTTGCTGTTTTTTTTCCCATGTTGACCTACTTTGCAGGTTAACCTCTACTCTCAAAAGATCCATTGCGTAAAAACATTTTGCTCCTACTGGAAATTAAAAGAGACGTGTCTTAATCCTTTCTAATTTGTTTTAAGTGGGACTATTCAGCTGTCAGACATATATTTAATTTGCTTTATTCGCTTTACATATTTGAATGTGGTCTTTTTGTGGCCTACATATGCCCACAAAAATTAACATCTTATCAGAATTTATATCAGCAGAACAAGATCTAAAAAGCATGATCAGGGTTTCTACCTTTGACTGACCCCTCTCACCTTAAACTGAGGCTCTTGCTTGAAGCCCTGGGATGCAGTCAGTGTTAAGGAATATCTAGTTACGTGTAATTGGATTACAAAATAAATATAAGTGGATCAGTCACAGTGACTAAGAAAAAATATGTAATTAAATTACAGGTACTGATCAAAATGTTGGTAATGACAAAGAGCTTACATCTGAATATATTCTTTTTGGTAAAAAAAAATTGTATGTGTAGAATATAACCTTCAGGCGGCATGGAGGTGTGGTGGTTGGCACTGTTGCCTCACAGCAAGAGCGTTCCTGGTTTGATCCCAGGTGTGGGAGCCCTTCTGTGCGGAGTTTGCATGTTCTCCCTGTGTCAGCATAGGTTTTCTCCGAGTACTCCAGCTTCCTCCCACAGTCCAAAGACATGCAGGTTAATTGGTGACTCCAAATTGAGAGTAAGGTGTGAATGTGAGCATGAATGGTTGTTTGTCTCTAAGTGTTAGCCCTGCCATAGTCTGGCAACCTGTTCAGGGTGTACCCTGCCTCTCGCCCAATGTCAGCTGGGATAGGCTCCAGCCCCCGGTGACTCTCAAGAGGATAAGCAGTTACAAAAATGGATGGATGGATGTAACATTCAATCTGTTGCTTTGCATTTAGATCTAACTATATATATATATATATATATATATATATATATATATATATATATATATATAGTTAATAAAATATCTTCAGTAATTTGACAGCATTTCAAAATAAAACACTGCAAATAGATAACCACAACCAAATACAAAAACCCACTGTGAGTAGCACATATG
The DNA here is from genome assembly GCF_041903045.1 of Epinephelus lanceolatus. NCBI lineage: Eukaryota > Metazoa > Chordata > Actinopteri > Perciformes > Serranidae > Epinephelus > Epinephelus lanceolatus. The sequence goes on from NC_135743.1 coordinate 30,712,759, forward strand.
TCAGCGTAAACTATTTCCAGGGGACACTTAAAAGCGAGGCACACAGCAGGTACAAGCTAGTCTTGTCACGATACCAAAATCTTTGTTTCGGTACCAATACCAATATGAATTTCGATACTTTTCGATACTCTTCGGTACTTTTCCTAAGGAAAAGTCCTTTTGGATACAAACCTTTAGAACAATAAATAGTGGGGGTGTAACGGTACCAAAAAAATCATGGTTCGGTAAGTACCTCGGTACGGACGTCACGGCTTGGTAACTCAAATGTTCCACCAAGTTTGTGTTGTCTCGTGTTGTCTCCCTTTGCGAGGCAGACTTTCTCTTGTCTTTTTTCACGTGCGCCAGCTGTGAATGTTGATACAGGTGTTGTCATACACACCACTTGCGCAATCTGTGCTCCAATAGGAACAAGAAAGGCGTTTGCGTGCATAAATGAGTAAAATAAATTAACTAAATTAATGAATTGAATCAGTTTCAAAGTACCGGTATTTTCCAAATGCAGTATAGTACCGTTTGGAATACTCTAGTACCGCGGTACTATTTTAGTACCGGTGTACCGTGCAACACTAGTACAAGCTATGGCGCCATGGTTTGTGTCACTGTGATCGAATGATTCAGACTGATTGCAGAATATTTGCAGATATCTGCATATTAACCTTGTGCTGACATTATGCTTAGCATTAGCCTGCCAATTCAAATAGTGTGATGAAATACACACTTTTAGTTTCCCCTGAAAAGTTTCCATTGTGGTGTGTATAACTTTGTCTTTTTGCGTGTGTTTTCTTAATTTGCTGTGTCTTAACTGGCAGCCTCTTCAGAGTGTACTCTGCCTCTCACTCAGTGCATGCTGTTATGGATGAATTACCTTTTTGTTTTTAATTGCTTTGTCTCAATATCTTTACTCAGGTTGTTAAGTGCTGAGAACTGAGTGCAGGTCATTGTACAGGGTAATTTCCATGTATGGTTTCCCATAAGCTTGCAAATGCAAACATCACTGCCTTTGATGAATGAAGAGGCCATTTTCCGTTGCCTGAAGTTCCTATTGTCTGGGAGTCTGCAAGTTCACAGTATTGTCATATCTTCTACTTACATCTACTTCTGCTCTACTGTTTCCTCTTTTTGTGGTACTATTTAAGAGGAAAGTGTATTTTGTGGTTGTTCTATTTATCCTAATATTTGCATGGGTCTTTGTTATTTCTGTACCTAAACCTCAGATACAGCAGCATCAGCTAGTGATTATAGTCACATAAATATGACAATTTGAATATAGTCTGTTTGTAGGATGAAAAAACAGCTTCCTCAGTGGAAAAGGTGATGTTGTTTTAAGGGTTTATTCATAAGAAAATATGAATGCTTTGAAAACATTGTCTTTCACCAGGAAAGACAAAGTTTTAATGTGGTATCACAAAACAACATTAGCAGTGCAGACTCTGATGTACACACAAACATAAAGAAATATGAAACCGGAACAACAAGAATTTTTGCTTTGCGTTTCTGTTTAGATTTTCTTTAAAATACATTTATAAATAGATAGTAAAAATACGTAAAATAATCTTGTCAATACATGTAAATATTGTCTGTAAATGCAAATAAGCAGGCAGGTGTCTCACTTTCCAAAAAACAGAAGTGAAAGATAACAGTTGAGGTCTCTTCCTCCACAAACCACATACATCACAGGCAATACATAATTTATAGTGCAACCCAATACTTTTATTTCTCATCCTGAGTGGTTAGGTCTTCATCTGCAGCAGTAGTTTTCAAATGGACGACATTAAAACAAGACCTCACGTTAAGTAAGTACAATTAGAATCCAGATAAGCCATTGCAGGTCCTATCATGTTACAGTGTTTTTATCATAAAGTAATCATTTAACTTTCTCTTTTTCTCTCTTTTAAAGTTTCATATGGCCCTTTATGCACCAAGTATGTTTCATAAACCTTGGGACCATAATAGCAAATAAAACATATGCACACTTACACACACACACACACACACACAGATACATACTGTAAACGCACATTTTAAAATGCCCCAAACATGGCTGTTACACAGAAAATAGAAAAAACATTTTCCTTAAATCCTGAATGTGCTTACAGTCGTCACAATCTCTTTATTCAACAGTGTAACTGTGAACTTTGTATTATAATGCTCCCCACAACGAAGGGAGGGCATGGAGGGTTTAAAGCGTCAGATGCCAGTTACTGACTGGACTTAGATTGGGGCCACTGATGCATAACCAGTAGTTTAAAGCAGCAGGACCCTCAATCGCAGGATTTCATCTGGCACCTTGTCTTTATCAGGCACAGATCAAACCAGTCCAGCCTGAGATCCACCACAACAGGCCTCTACTACTGTATGTGGGCCGATCTGAGCCAGGTGCACAGATGATAGCAGCTGCTCTATCAGGTCTTGTACAGTAGTGGCTCGAACCACAGGTGCTCCCTGAAGTCTGGAAGTTTTGTCCAGACAGGACAGTGGGTTCTGCTTTGTTTTTAGCTCATGTTTTCAAATGTTCTCTCTTCAGTTCATCACAGTCCAGACTTCAAGGTCTTGTACAATGAAGTCTTCCTGTGTGGAGAGAGACGCGTTGCGGAAGGTGGGACATGAGAAGCTTGAGCCGCGGTACAGATCAGCATCCAGCCACAGCCCAAATCCACCCCTAAAGGCGAAGAAAAAGATAACACTTTAATGTCAAATCTTTTCAAAGTTGTTAATGTTTTATGCTCTCAGACACCAGGTGCTGTAACCTCAGATGTCTCACAGGTAGCAGCTATTGTAACTATTTTATGGACCTGCTTTTTATGATTTTATGACACTGACAGACTGAACTGTTGCCTCTCCCTTGGGTGTCTACATTTGACAGGCGGAAAAAAACACACAACTTACCCTCCTCCACCAATGTGCAGAGATTCCAAGTTGCCGCTCACCAGGTAGGAGTTCTCACCGCTCCACCTGTATGCCTGGGAGAAGAAGAAAGACGTAAGACACTTACTCAAACCCAATGCACAACAACGTTCTTTTTTTATCCTTTCCTAAAAGTATTACTTTCTTGAGACTGTGTTTAGTTCCAAATATAGAGAATTGCTCTTAAATGGTTACAAACTTAACACCATACACCAGTTCTCAGACTTGCTGTTAGATGTGATTTTTTTAACCACACTGCAGGAAACTCCCCTCTTACCTGGAACTCAGGGTTAAAGCTGAACAGAAAGGTTTCTCCTGTGCCGTAGCAGTGTTTGCTGACTTTGAAGGGATCAGAAGAAAAAGCCCCAAACACCTGAAAAGACCAAATATCAGGTTATTAAAGGAGCAGCTACAGACACACTGTTAATCAGGGCGTCAGCTTGAATACTACTGAACAACTTTGGAGAGTTAAGATAATAAGATGCAAACCTTTTTGTGCATGTCTTTGATGACCAGCAGCACAGGGCTGTCCAGCTCGGCCATGTTCCTGTACAGAGTCCGCAGGCTGCTCCCATGGACGGCTGTGCTGTAGACCAGTTGCCATGGACAGCCGTGAGTCCTGGCTGGCATGTGAGCAGCAAGCTGTTGGAAAGGGAGGTGTTGATGAAAAGATGCCATACTGGATGGTATGAAAATAATTATCACAAACAGAGTTCATTCATTCATTTATTTAATCATTCATTCATTTAAAATCTTTTGTTGCTGGCTGTAATCACTACCAAATCATCCACTTGGATTGTCTCAAAATGCTGCTGTTTTTAACTTACTGTCTCCAGTTGGTGGTCATCCAGCAGCTGGCTGTGTTGGCTCAGGACGGGAAGAGCATCAACTTCCTCGTGGTAATCATGCTCTGCTTCAGAGCCCTCCGAGCTACACAGACTCAGGCGGCGCTTGGAGTCCTTCACTTTGATAATCTGGAGGACACAAGGGAGAACAAAATGAGAATTTCCTTATTACATACAGAAACTTGTGGTTGAGTGACTCATTCACAGACGGCTCACAGGTGCAATGTGAAGGATAAACATATCATTGCTTACAGTGTTTACAGAGCTTACAGTTAACACCAAGGTGTTAATTTTATGGGATACGCAGGGGACACACATGAAGCAGGAATTATTTTCTCCTGCTCAGTGTATTATGTTTCGCACTACCACCACACTATTAGGAAAGGTCCAAAAAATTCCCAGAACGCAGGAAATTTAGTGTGTGATGCTCAAAATTTTCTGGCAGAGGACCCCCCCAAAACCTATGTCCCTGGTTAACACAGCTTCCTCACTAGTGAATATGGACAGTGACAAAACATTTTACCCCAAAAGTAAATGATATTTTACTCCATAAACGCAGTACATCTTCTAACAAGATAAGAAGCAGCATAGCAGTCCTACCTCAACATACGGCTCTGCACAGTCACTGGCAAAATAAAGCACCTTGATATTTTCTGGCAGCAGCTTCATCGTTCCTGCTTTCTCTGTCAAGCTCTGTACTCTGGAGTGCCACATGTCTAATAAACAACCTGACGAGCATCCATCTCTTTTGTACCCTCTCTGGTCTGCTTTCACTTTGTGTGTCAGTAATGCTATTGGTTTGAAATTTAAGTGGAGGGGCTTCTCATTGGTCAGCTCTGAGATGGAGCAGTTTCTTTTCTCTCTAACCGGAAAGTGAAGCACAGTTCTGAGGCAATGGGAGGGAGCTCCAGATAGGATGTCCATATATAGAGCCTGGTATTTCCCACAACTTCTGGGATAACTGCCAAGCACTTTGGAGCCTCACTTACAGTAAATCTGGGATACTTGATGATTTTCGTGAGACAGTTTACAAAAGTAAAAACAAATGTTTGAGCTGTAGAACATTTATTGTCTTGCCCTGATGTTAACCTGCAGTGAGAGAGCCACAGAGGGCTTTTGACTTATCTTTAATCATATGTGTGTGTCCGTTCAGACCTTACCTCCCAGTTTTTAGCAGTGGGTTTGACGGAGTTACTGAGGATCTTGTTGATCACAGCCACCTTGTTCTTTTCCACTACCAGACAGCGTTTTAGTTGTTTCTCCCTGATGATATAGCGGGGCCGGCGGTGCTTCTTGCTGCCCTTAGTGTAGATGTCTGGTGACCACTGCACAAAGAAGGTGTAGAGGTGGTCGACCCTGGAGAAGCAAAAGGAGAAAGTGCATTTTTTACTAATAGATTATCATTTTATATTGTTCCTAAAAAGATAATGTGTTTACTCAAGTGGTTTGCTATAGCTAAAATGTTTTAGCAAATACCAAGGGGCTTCTATCATCAGACACCACTATATGGAGTTACAATGTCATAATATTATCAGAAAATACAATAAAAACATTCAACTTAAGCAGCATATCATTTTAATTGCAGTACAGCAAACAAATCTTGGACTTTCCAGTGCATGTAATGTTGCTGGAACTTTCAAGTATTAATGGCAGTTGGCCCAACCTCTATTTCCCATGAGAGAGAAAACATATTGTTGCAAATGTCACTGGCAAACCTCTATTATCTGTCGAATCCTGTCTGGACATGAATAGCAGGAAAGTGAAGCATGCTTTGAATGTTTGAGGCATTAATCATGCCAGGCTGAGGATATTCGAGAAGATAAGTGAAAATTGGGAAGCGCTTTTTCCAAAAGAGAACAACTTCTGGGCAGTTTAGGGCTGAAATCCTAGAAGTCCATTTCCCATGGACAAAAGCAGTTCCAGTATGCAGTAATTTAAAACAACCTACTTCAACTGTAGAGCTGTTTAACCTCAATCATGCCTCTCTCTGTAGCACACTATCGCTCTCTCTTCCAGTGTCACACACAAAGACTCACACACACGCATGTCTAACTCATCAGACTGTCAACCACAATGCAACATGTTTTTCTACCATAGCATGACGAAAACCACTCCCCCTTGCCTCCTTTGCACCTACTGTATGTAATCATAAACAGCATCAAGAACACTAATCACCATGACTGTGAAAGGATTCAGATCCCATGCACGATTTGACCTCAAATAAATGTAGAAGATTGCATTTGAAATCTCAAAATGCAACAGTCTTTGCAAGCTCACATTGTCTTACTTAAATTTGTTGAATCAAGCAAACCAAAGTACAGTCCAATTCAACTCCAGGTAATGCCCCCATGTTCAGGAACCCGCATGACAATGTTCACAGCTCTCCGGATTATTCGTTTTACTTACTCTCCAACGCTGTAGGCAACTCCCATGGCTGATTGAAGGTGATGGTAAACTGTGACGAGAAGTAGAGAGTAGACAGTTTAAAGGCTCAGTGTTGCAGTAGAATGTCCATTGTGAGCCTCGGCCATCGGCAGCATTTTATACCAGCGGATCAATCGCTGAGATCAGCCCCTTGGACCGTAAACCCTCCCTTTCTTCCCTGATAGCTTAACACGGCCAGCACGTACTTAGCATTTCACAACTGTACCTGAAAGCCAAACCTGGTGACATATTAACTCGACCTACTCAAGGTCCCTGTCCTTAAATCTGGCTGGAGTTCAGACAGTTACTGTGTCAAGGTAGGGTCTCAGTGTCTGAATGAGGTGGATTGTCACAAAGATAAAGGCCTGTATGTCAATTTTAATTGTGCCTTGCATTTCTGATGTCTTCCTGGATGTCTGGCCTTTCTTCCCATCTCATCAAAGGTGAAGATTAAACTAATTACATTCCAAAGTCAATTCTGAGGTACTTGTACTTTTCTTGGGTATCTCCATTTTCAGCTACTCCACTATATTTTAGGGGGGGAAACTGCACTTTTTAACTGTATTAAATTCATCTTACAGTTAATGATAACTTTCTAGGTTAGGATTTTAAAGAATCTAGGCTATAATAAGCAAATAAAATAGAATGCATTATTATAGAGTTAATGAAAGTAACAGTATAAAGTAGTTTCATGAGTTCCACCTCAATACAAAGAACATTAAAATTCTGCTAAGACGTAAATGCACCAGTAAAAATATTCAAATAATATATAATAATATGACAGTGATGCCTGTCTGAATAATGAGCATTTTTAATCAATCAATCAATTTTATTTATAAAGCCCAATATCACAAATCACAATTTGCCTCACACTCCTAACTACATGTTAATAATACACAGGATTTACAGGTATCTAGCTGTGAGACTGCATAACTGAAACGTCTCCTGTGTGCCAAGCATGTAGGACATCAACGGGGGTCAACTCAAAGACACAAAAATGTGAATGGCCCTATATAGAGCCAGTATTTGATCTGGCCATTCTGGGCTACTGTAGAACAACATGGCGGACTCCATGGAAGAGGACCCGCTCCATATGTAGATATAACTGCTCATTCTAAGGTAACAAAAACTATTATGTGTCGTATACCATTTCTGTCAACAGATGCCCCTAAATCCTATGCACTGGACCTTTAAGGGAATAGTTTGCATGTCAAATTGTGAGCTTTAGAAGTACCGGTAGATGCCTACCTTTGGACAGAGCCAGGCGAGTTGTTTTCTGCTATTGCCAGGCTTTGAGCTAAGCAAACTGGTTGTTTGCTGTACCCTCCTATTAATAGTACAAACAGGAGGAGGGTATTGATTATCTCTCCTCTAGCTCTTGGGAAGAAAGTGGCTATGCATAATTCCCCAAATATCAAACTATTCCCTTAAGTATGAATTTGAATGCAAGACATGTCATTGTAATTGAGTATTTCACACTTCTTTCACCACTGTATCCCATTACGTTCATCTCTCTCACCTTCGTTTTTTACTTGTCCTCTTGCAGCCTGTTTTTTAGTCACTCCGCCTGTTTCCTTTGGTTTTCATTGAACAGAAAAGGGGAAGTGAGTAACGGTTGGTTTGGCCAGTGTAGAATATCAGCTCATGGGCCATGTAAGGGAATGGTTGTGGTTTGTACTGATGACATACTCAGAGCATGCTGTCACTAGATTTTAAAGTTTTGGAAATTATGCAACATAAAGAATTTATGATGATGATGATGATGATGATGATGTGTTTGATGTGTGTGTGTGTGTGTGTGTGCGCGCGCACGTGCGTTTAGCTTGTTGGCTATTTTCCATGGGTTTGAGTGTAACTATCTTCCTGCTGCTATCATTTGAGGCCTTTATCCTAACAGTCTCCACTGTATCAGGATTATTCAAAGTATCAAGCCTTCAAATCAAGATTTAATCAAAGCAGCAATCCTTGATTGCAGTGCTGACCATTCCTAAATGATCAGTGTTCAGTACAATCCATTGAAACTTGATCAAGTTCTAGTCAGTAATCATTATCAGTGATCAAACAGAATGACAGAGTTGTCTGTTTCTTTTATCTGTGGCCATTAGGCTTAACTGGGTCAACACAAATAAACTCAATGGGCCACATCATCTGAACATGCTGAGCTGTTGACACAGTAATCCTATTTGTGAGAGCTGCTTTGTGGGTGTTATTTCCAATTATCTTCACTTTTATGGCGAGACAGGTGAAAACAGGTTTTTTTGTGCTCTTGTCAATTTTGAGACTTTGGGCTATGTTGCTTCCATGTCTCCCTCAGACTAGTGAAAAGAAAACATCCAAAATACACATTCAGGTGTTTTTTTAGTTCTGGAAATGTACTTTCAAAGTGCATATTTAATTAGATAGTGCCATATTTGTATATTTAAATATAACATTTCAGAAAACTTGTAAAAAATAATTGTCTAATCCACTGGGGGAGTTTAACGGTGATATCTGTGAGTTGACATCTTTACTCTAGTGTCTTATTTTTTGTCTAAAAAAGTATTGAATTGTACAATACATATCTTTAAAGGTTGTTTTCTCAAAATGAGTGTTTTGTCATACTGTGGGCCAAAAATCTCAACTTCAGTAGCATTTACTTTATTTATGATATATAGCCTGATTTATATAACATTTTATTTCTAAAAACACAACAAAAATTGATTTTTTTTTATGGCTGTTGACAGTATTTCCTGATTTAAGGAGTGATTAAAGGAGATATCCAAAGTTCCCCCTGCAAAACCCTTCAACAATCCATATGTCAACAAAAGTATTTTCAACCTGGTTTTAGCCGTGTTTGGATTTTTCTTCTGGAAATGTATGCAAATCAGTGCATATTTAATCGATGATTATAAATAATGCATCGTTTGCATATTTACACATAAAATATAAAAAAAATAATAATGTAATGTAATGTAAAAAAAATAACTGTTTACAGCAAGAAATCATCCGGGGAAGTTTCATGGTGATATCTCTTAGTTATATCTCCCCTTAAAACTAGATGTTTTACAGTCTTCAATGTAAAAATTGCATTCTGTTAACTGAAGATATAAACAGTAAAAGGACAAGTACAATATATTCTTCAGAGTTTCATGAGGTACAATGACAGAGCTGTATTTTGCCAAATTACAAAATGAGTGGCTCCAGTGCTCAAACGCAGGTTTGCTCATGTTCAAATATCAGGTCAGGAGATTACACTGGGGACACTCTGGGGTCAACAATCAGCCACGATGCTCTTACACAAGAAAAGTGAAGGAGAGATCAATTTGAGACAATGTCCTTTCTGACACACAGACGAGATCAATAAGTAAACACACAGACACACAGATATACACCCTTTAAAAGACAGATACAGCAATGCATATGTGCAAACACTCACAGACATACATGTGCCCACCCTCACATACGCACGCCTGATGCATGCATACATGTCTGTGTAGTACATGTGCACACGTGTATGCACAACTCCCCACTGTTGCTGAATGGTCCTGCAAGTCTGTGCAAAAGAATTACAGCTCAGATTTATATTCTTATTATCATTATGTAATTTATGATGTTGAGCACCTTGGGCTTTGTCTTTTTAAAATGACACATTAATAACGGTGAATAACACCAGCATGCACGTGAATAACGAAACGCTTACACGAGAAGGTTTTAGCATTGTGAGCTACAGTTGCTGCTCGGAATTTTGGATTTCTGTCGTCAAAATCAGCCCACTGCTTTTCATAACAGCATAAGTTCCTGTTTTTAGTTCCCACCATGAATATTCAAAATCATGCTCCATCTGCACAGTCTGCAGTATTTCCTGTCATCAAAGCAAGGAAGAAATGTTTTGCCGCCCAAACCTCCAATTCAACTTACAGAAGATTGAAAATATTAGACCATTAATGAAAACAAAATGCAGGTCATAGAAAAATGATCTCTTTAAAATGTAAATGAAATATTCTGTCAATCTTCTTTTCTAGTTTCTTATTATGTATTCATCTTTAAAATCTGACTGGGAGTCTGCACCCCCCTCAAAAAAATCCAAATCAAAACATTTTTTTTATATGAATATATTAGGAGATATGATGATAAATGTCCGTTCCACTGTCACTGTAAACCACTGTGTCCATGAAGAGGTTTCTGTATAAATGTGCACGGACCACTAGACACAGATATTGTTTTGGTCTTGTCCCAGAGGCTTTGTGTCTCTGGGAAATTATGTGTTTATATAGTATATGCACACACCCTCACACATGCACACACACAACACACCTTCTTAATTTACTTGGCAGTAGGTTATGGCATCGGTTGTTGCAGAGCCGTTGTTGCTTCACCTCTCCTCCAATTCCTGTAAATCCTCTCTGCCCCTGCATGCTTCCAGCCAGACATGGAAAAAACCTCCATGAGCCAGCATGTTTATTTCTCGAGGTTCAGTACACAAATACAAGCACACACACACAAACACACACAAAAACAGTAATGAGGCGTGCAGGCACATACACAAACAAGCATCTCTCTGTGGGCAGACATATTAGGTCTTATTTACTCTTTCAAGCATGTGGTTTTTGGAGCCTGGAATGTTAAAGCATCTGATGACTTGTCGAGTCGCAGAGGCAAGCGGGCCGCTCTGTAGCCTAGAGTTGCAAGTAAGTGTTCCGATGTAATAATCTGGAACAGTTGTGCATGAGTAAGCTGAAAGAGTGTGTAGACTTTTCAGAAATCTATAGCCAGGGTGAGTATCACTGGTAGATAAATCCAAAGATTGATGCCATTGTTTTGTTTGTCAGCAATTGAAGATGCCTCATGGATCCAGATGTGCTTGTAACCCTAACCTACAAACATTTTATATAAAATCATAGTCATTTTGCTTTTACAATATCAGGGGTATCCGAGATAACCATTGACATTTTATGCCAGATTATACGTCTCACATTGGGAACCTATTCAATGAATAGGCCCTGCGGTGCAATGGAATCCATCAAGCTGTTACTTGTTTGATTATGATAATTGTAGAGAATGACACAATGGCTAAATCATGTAATACAAAAAGCCCAAAGTAGAACGTATTTACTTTCTCACCTACTTTCTAAAATGAACTGTACCAGCATGTAGCTGCTGTGGAAACTTTTTTTACACTTATTTTTTAACTTTGACAATTCTGTGGAAAGCCCTGTCACAAAATGTTGGCATTGTAGGTTTCCGCAAACTATAGAAACATTATATTTGTACATTTCATGTGTCTCATATCAATGTTTCTGAAGTGATATAGTCTGTTGGGAAGTGAAGGGAATGGTGAGATGCCTGCTGAGCTGCAAACAACAGTATAAGACTAACAAACAACAAAGCTAGTTGCAATTTATGGAGTTACTGCTGTGTTATCAGATGCTCTCTAGTCACCAAACATGGGTGTTTTTAGCGACCTGTCACTCTGTTTCTATTGGGAAGAGTGGCACAAAAAGTTGTGTTCTACCAAGTCAACCCTACTTTTCCCCATCCTGGATAGTGCCATGTTTTACCAAGCAACCAATGCATTTTGTCCCAAGATAGTGCCAGAAAAAGGGGGTATTCAAAGCCAAAAGATGGTCACGTGTTTGTTGTACCTAAACTTAATCACATGCTAACCACAGCATTGTTGACAGTTAAAAAACAGTGCATTTCAATGTATCTGCTACATAATAACATACAAATGTAGCATACCTATGGTTTGCAGAAACGTACAATGCCAGCATTCATTTTGACGATTGGATTGCTGTGCAGCTGTAGAACTTACTAAGCAACCTTGAAAGCACTCAAGCTCAAAGCTCCATAAAAACAGACAGAGTTTAAATGATTAATCATTGTGTTTAGCTTATTGAATACACCTTGTACTGTGGAAGATAATGCTGACTATAAAGACCCCTAAATATGGGGGTAAATAGGTAGTAGAATTTGACTGTGACACATCATAATCAACATCAAGCTTTAGATTCTTCTGGCTGCAGCCTGAAAGGACATATTACAGAAATCAGTGTGCAAAATCTGGTGGGGGTTAAGTCAAAACCACCTATTTATATTGAAATTTATTTCTTAAAATAAACCCCTTGAGATGTATCATCTCATTTTCAAGGGGGTCCCCAAACACTTACAACTGGGAAAATGAACAATACAAAGTACAATAATGTGGAACTGGTTTCCTGTTAGCTTTACAAAACAAACAACAAAGGAACAAACAGAGACCTAGATAACAAAACAGAGACAACAACAACAACATGCATACAAAAAGGACATAATTTACAACCTTAAAGTGATAGTTCAGGTTTTTGGACATGAAGTTGTGTGAAACGCTGACCATCTGTAGCTCTGATGTGACGGTGTCACTACTGTCAACGAGCCTCCTGCTCTGAGAAATCGCCCTGTAGCTTACCGGAGAAAAAGTAGTTCTGAAGATGTACGGGTGACACGTAACCAAAAGGTTTTAAGCTACAAAAAAGTATGCATGTGTTTTGTTAGACTATTTCAATAATTTTAAAACATCCCCACATTACGTCAGACCTTGCTATCAATTGGGACTATTTTCTGGCCAGTATCACTCCGCCGTGCAGGCCCGCAGGACAGCACGCCAACAGAAATCAACTAGACAGTTCATCACCACGCCGTGCAGGTGCGCAGGATAGCAACGGCTAACGAAAACTTCATCGGCTGTTTCCAACAGAGAACCAGTAGGCTATTATTAATGAGGAAAAAGATGTACTAGCCCTATATATACCTACTACTACAGCGCGAATACCGGCTCAGGCTCACGACACACCCTCGTCAGCTGCTGTAGGTAAACAGAGGAATACCAAAATGGTGCGAACTTGTGATTTCCCCAGCTGTGGGAATAAAAACATTGCCGGCTCCAAATTCCATCGGTTTCCTGTTACAGATGTAACCCGTAGGCAACTTTGGCTAACCCACCACCAGAACAAAGCAGAGACTGGTCGTAATCACATATGAATTCACATTTCTATGTGATTGATTACTCATGTCATGGATTTAGCAGTAAATACACTGCCTGGCCAAAAAAAAAGTCACCACCAAAAAAAAAGGTCATACGCTCTAATATTTCGTTGGACCGCCTTTAGCTTTGATTACGGCACGCATTCGCTGTGGCATTGTTTCGATAAGCTTCTGCAATGTCACAAGATTTATTTCCATCCAGTGTTGCATTAATTTTTCACCAAGATCTTGCATTGATGATGGTAGAGTCTGACCGTTGCGCAAAGCCTTCTCCAGCACATCCCAAAGATTCTCAGTGGGGTTAAGGTCTGGACTCTGTGGTGGCCAATCCATGTGTGGAAATGATGTCTCATGCTCCCTGAACCAGTCTTTCACAATTTGAGCCTGATGAATCCTGGCATTGTCATCTTGGAATATGCCCGTGCCATCAGGGAAGAAAAAATCCATTGATGGAATAACCTGGTCATTCAGTATATTCAGGTAGTCAGCTGACCTCATTCTTTGAGCACATACTGTTGCTGAACCTAGACCTGACCAACTGCAGCAACCCCAGATCATAACACTGCCCCCGCAGGCTTGTACAGTAGGCACTAGGCATGATGGGTGCATCACTTCATCTGCCTCTCTTCTTACCCTGATGCGCCCATCACTCTGGAACAGGGTAAATCTGGACTCATCAGACCACATGACCTTCTTCCATTGCTCCAGAGTCCAATCTTTATGCTCCCTAGCAAACTGAAGCCTTTTTTTCCGGTTAGCCTCACTGATTAGTGGTTTTCTTAAGGCTACACAGCTGTTCAGTCCCAATCCCTTGAGTTCCCTTCGCATTGTGCGTGTGGAAATGCTCTTACTTTCACTATTAAACATAGCCCTGAGTTCTACTGTTGTTTTTCTTCGATCTCACCAAACGTTTAAGTGATCGCCGATCACGATCATTGAGGATTTTTTTCCGGCCACATTTCTTCCTCGAAGACGATGGGTCCCCACTATCCTTCCAGTTTTTAATAATGCGTCGGACAGTTCTTAACCCAATTTTAGTAGTTTCTGCAATCTCCTTAGATGTTTTCTCTGCTTGATGCATGCCAATGATTTGACCTTTCTCAAACAGACTAACATCTTTTCCACGACCACGGGATGTGTCTTTCGACATGGTTGTTTAGGAAATGAGAAGCAACTCATTACACCAGTTGGGGTTAAATAACTTGTTGCCAGCTGAAAGATAATCGCCCATGCAGTAATTATCCAATAGGAGGCTCGTACCTATTTGCTTAGTTAAATCCAGGTGGCGACTTTTTTTTTGGCCAGGCAGTGTATATAATATAATATATATATATATAATATATAATATGTATAATAAACTAAATGCCGATGGTAAAACGAGGCCGCGTATAATGTACTCTCCACAACACAACAGGCTATTAGTTCAATCAAATATTTTGTTTTACAGACAATCAGTTACAGACATCGTTATATAGACTGGTATTAGGTGATATATCTCTCTTTGGGCACAGCAGTGCGGAAATTGCGTTTTCCGTTGTCCGTCGGGATCTGTGGGCAGCTGAAGTGAGCTTGACATACGCACAGCTGCTTCACCCTCGCTGGCTTGGTAGCGAGGTTCATCCCAATTGACACAAGCCAAAGTCTTGCCTATGGGTTACATCTGTAACAGGAAACCGATGGAATTGGGAGCCGGCAATGTTTTTATTCCCACAGCTGGGGAAATCACAAGTTCGCACCATTTTGGTATTCCTCTGTTTACCTACAGCAGCTGACGAGGGTGTGTTGTGAGCCTGAGCCGGTATTCGCGCTGTAGTAGTAGGTATATATAGGGCTAGTACATCTTTTTCCTCATTAATAATAGCCTACTGGTTCTCTGTTGGAAACAGCCGATGAAGTTTTCGTTAGCCGTTGCTATCCTGCGCACCTGCACGGCGTGGTGATGAACTGTCTAGTTGATTTCTGTTGGCGTGCTGTCCTGCGGGCCTGCACGGTGGAGTGATACTGGCCAGAAAATTGTCCCATTTGATAGCAAGGTCTGACGTAATGCGGGGATGTTTTAAAATTATTGAAATAGCCTAACAAAACACATGCATACTTTTTTGTAGCTTAAAACCTTTTGGTATCGTTGACAGTAGTGACACCGTCACATCAGAGCTACAGATGGTCAGCGTTTCACACAACTTCATGTCCAAAAACCTGAACTATCACTTTAAACTAGACACAATCAAAAAAAAGATCAATCTACAAATAAAAGGAACAACAAGGAGCAGTGACATCATTACGAAAAACAATTTGCCTTAAGATGCGAAAACAAGACATTTTTGAATGAACTAAATGATGATAGAGAATGAATATTTAAGGGGTAACTTATTCCATTCCATTTCAAATGTTATCAGCCCATTACAGTAAATAGCTGTTATTATCCTCATACTAGTCTCGCTCACCAGACCTTTCTCAAGAAAAGAAAGGTCTGGCTGGGCCGACTCTCACTTTAAGATTGGAGAAAAAAACGCCCCGGCTGCTTGTACTTCTTTCAACCAATCACAATCGTTCTGGGCGGTGCCACAGCAACGGTGCGCTTGCAAAAATATTGCCAGGGGGGAAACAGGTTTTGGTGTAACACGCCCACAAAAATATTGCCTACAGGACGCGAACCATGGCAGAAAAATGGCTACATCCCCGCAAGATCAAACACAGCAAAAGTTAGTAAAGGACGTGTTGAAAACGGTTGAAAACTGCTACACAACCGGAGGTAGTAGGGCGGGACTTCAGCGGGTGGCTCATTCCGCCCAATGAGAGGCTGATCTCTGCAGTGAACTTCCGCCCACTCAGACTAGCCTCATACATGTGGCTTAACAGGGGTCTGCTCCACCTACTGGTTGGATAAGACGGCTATTATCAGCCCATTAAAAACTTTTTTACCGCACAAAAACCCACTAACACCTGGCTTTTTGATGTACTGGGAAAGGTTAGCATTCACACCCAGGTCAAATGACTCTGCTGTAGCCACTGGTGTTTATCAGCTCTGGCTCAAATCAGCATTGATAGAAACACAAATCCTGGGTGAACATGTTCATTTTAGCCCCTTAACTGGCAAGATGCAATAACATACCACCACAAAAAAACGTCTGTCTCCGCCCAAGCAGTGCTCAAACATCGATCCATATTAGTCTGCACAGAGTTTAAAAGATACACTGACTAAGTAAGAGATATAAAAAGAAATAACCACTATAAAGTTTTCACAGGCCTCCGTGCTGCTTTTCACTGTTTACAAACCTGTTTCCTGGCCTGTCCATGACGTCAAACGTGACACACCAAAAGAACACACACGCACATTAAAGGCATATGTACAGTGTACGCAGCTCTGGTCTACTGGCAATGGGATTGCCAGTACGCGTGTTTATAAAACCTACGTACACATGCTTATTATAGTGGGAAAAGGGTTTAAATGGCTGTTTCAGTTTCACTTTTGTTAAGTGTACGCAACAACGCTACATGGCTATGGCAACCTACATAAAAGTCCTACGGTTGTTTGCAACTTTGTTTCTTGCTTTGTCATCTGACTTCTGTTGCTCCTGTCATAATTAAAGGCGCGGTATGTAAGAATGTGGCCAAAACGGTTACTGCACTAAAATTCAGAAAACTGCCGCGAGTCGTGTCCGATGCTGAGACTCTACTGACTGTGTTACTGGTAGACGGCGGTGAGTGGCGCAACAGGCCAAAACACAAATTCAAAACATAAACATGATTTGCAGACCACAAAAATGTTTTTTTCAATGCGAATATTCTGGCCGTACTATTGTTGTCGGTGAGATCAGTATGTTATATGAACATTATTCCTTAGTCTCTGTGACATATTAGGAGGATTTTATGACTATTTGCTTTAGATTTCTTACATATAGCTCCTTTAACAAAGCCACTAGAAGTCACGTAATGATAAATGGTTCGTACGTATGTTGCAGTTAACAACTGACAATGGCCATTTAATGAGCTGACAATAGCCTCCGAACCTACTACTAAGTGTAGCAGGTCCCTTCTGATTCATATGTATGAGGCTGATCACCACCGATAATGACCATTTAATTAAGTGATAACATTCAAAGTGGATGTTTGATACACTTAAAAGTACCCAGGTTTTTACCATTAGTAGAACCATGCAGCAATGTTTTCATGAGTGGGTCCCTGATTTGTTTGTATCATGCACAATAAACAATGCAATGCATTGCTGGACTTAAAGGATACAAGCTATGCATTTTAGTGAGTAACAGTGAATGTGATTCGTGAATGTGTTTTTTTTTTCAACCACAAGGAAACTCCACAGGAAAACTTTGAAGACTGAATTTTCTCACCGAAAACACCTGAAACACAGAATTTTCTTCTGCTGTCAGCCTGTTGCTGCGCCTCCTAAAAAACTGCCATAACTTTCTCTCAATTTATCATTTAAGATATCATAACTTTCATGATAAGATATTTTCTAAATAAATTGATTACCGTATGAGCTTTGTTAGAACCATATAGAATTGTGTTTTTTATGACGGACTAATAATTCAAAATGTTAAATTGTGTTGAATAACTTGGAATGTTCTAATAATTGAAATGAGTCATTATAACCATCATTTTACAAAACTGTTGAAGAAAAACCCTGAATATACAGTACAGGCCAAAAGTTTGGACACACCTTCTCATTCAATGCGTTTTCTTTATTTTCATGACTATTTACATTGTAGATTCTCACTGAAGGCATCAAAACTATGAATGAACACATGTGGAGTTATGTACTTAACAAAAAAAGGTGAAATAACTGAAAACATGTTTTATATTCTAGTTTCTTCAAAATAGCCACCCTTTGCTCTGATTACTGCTTTGCACACTCTTGGCATTCTCTCCATGAGCTTCAAGAGGTAGTCACCTGAAATGGTTTTCCAACAGTCTTGAAGGAGTTCCCAGAGGTGTTTAGCACTTGTTGGCCCCTTTGCCTTCACTCTGCGGTCCAGCTCACCCCAAACCATCTGGATTGGGTTCAGGTCCGGTGACTGTGGAGGCCAGGTCATCTGCCGCAGCACTCCATCACTCTCCTTCTTGGTCAAATAGCCCTTACACAGCCTGGAGGTGTGTTTGGGGTCATTGTCCTGTTGAAAAATAAATGATCGTCCAACTAAACGCAAACCGGATGGGATGGCATGTCGCTGCAGGATGCTGTGGTAGCCATGCTGGTTCAGTGTGCCTTCAATTTTGAATAAATCCCCAACAGTGTCACCAGCAAAACACCCCCACACCATCACACCTCCTCCTCCATGCTTCACAGTGGGAACCAGGCATGTGGAATCCATCCGTTCACCTTTTCTGCGTCTCACAAAGACACGGCGGTTGGAACCAAAGATCTCAAATTTGGACTCATCAGACCAAAGCACAGATTTCCACTGGTCTAATGTCCATTCCTTGTGTTTCTTGGCCCAAACAAATCTCTTCTGCTTGTTGCCTCTCCTTAGCAGTGGTTTCCTAGCAGCTATTTGACCATGAAGGCCTGATTCGCGCAGTCTCCTCTTAACAGTTGTTCTAGAGATGGGTCTGCTGCTAGAACTCTGTGTGGCATTCATCTGGTCTCTGATCTGAGCTGCTGTTAACTTGCGATTTCTGAGGCTGGTGACTCGGATGAACTTATCCTCAGAAGCAGAGGTGACTCTTGGTCTTCCTTTCCTGGGTCGGTCCTCATGTGTGCCAGTTTCGTTGTAGCGCTTGATGGTTTTTGCGACTCCACTTGGGGACGCATTTAAAGTTTTGGCAATTTTCCGGACTGACTGACATTCATTTCTTAAAGTAATGATGGCCACTCGTTTTTCTTTAGTTAGCTGATTGGTTCTTGCCATAATATGAATTTTAACAGTTGTCCAATAGGGCTGTCGGCTGTGTATTAACCTGACTTCTGCACAACACAACTGATGGTCCCAACCCCATTGATAAAGCAAGAAATTCCACTAATTAACCCTGATAAGGCACACCTGTGAAGTGGAAACCATTTCAGGTGACTACCTCTTGAAGCTCATGGAGAGAATGCCAAGAGTGTGCAAAGCAGTAATCAGAGCAAAGGGTGGCTATTTTGAAGAAACTAGAATATAAAACATGTTTTCAGTTATTTCACCTTTTTTTGTTAAGTACATAACTCCACATGTGTTCATTCATAGTTTTGATGCCTTCAGTGAGAATCTACAATGTAAATAGTCATGAAAATAAAGAAAACGCATTGAATGAGAAGGTGTGTCCAAACTTTTGGCCTGTACTGTATATTTTTTTTAGCCTGAGCCTGGGATGATTTTTATCATACAAGTATCCATCTTTACTGTTATATTTAGCTTTGTTTGTTTTGGGGGTTTGCATAAAGCTAAAATGAAGCAGTACAGAGGTCATTTAAAGTGACATGACCACAAGTTGAACCCTGCGGGGGCATTGATTTCCAACCATCCAAAAGTCCATTAGGGGTTATTGCTAAAACTCAGGAAGTGAATGCATGTGCTTAGGTTCAGGATATGTGTGTGTCTTCCTATGTGTGTGTGTGTGTGTGTGCGTGTGTTTGTTGCAGAGGCATGCCTGCTTAGATTTTATCTGTTTATGAGTGTGTGTATTTATAAGCAAGTTATTCTCATCTGTTTATGTGTGGGCGAACACTGAAAGCAAGTCAGCTGTGTACGTGTCTAAATGATAATAAAACAGGACAACATTTGTCAATCAATCGAGAGCATGGCCACAGCAGAGTTCACACTTGGGTTACAGGTGGAAGAGTATCAGCTTGCTGGCCATGTGAATTGTATTATACAAACCTGTAATCTTAACTGGAATAAAAATACATTTTAAAAATCAATTCTTCATTATTTTTGTGATTATACATACAGTTTGGTGGCCCTTGCTTTCAAAGGCATCACTGTGCATTTAGCTGAAGTTGTGGAGTGTAAACCAGTGGCTTTGCTTCTTCCAATGTAAAAGTCATTTTACGCTTATCCCACTTGTTGGTACGACATGTGTTAAAGTAATTATATTTTATCCACTCACTTTGGTTCATTACCCTTTGCCATGTGCACTTGTGCATAGACATTTTGCCCATGGCTGCTCGTTAGGAAGTCTTAGCACTCAAAAGCAGGTTAATGCAATTATGCTTTTGTTCTTTTTTTGTCTGCATGCTGAGAAGCCAAATCTCAGAGCTCACAAAAAAACTGGTTTGGACTGGATAGGGCACTGCTCATGTACTCTGTGTGTGCATGTGTGCATGTGTGAGTGTGTGAGTGTGTCAAAGGCTACCTTTTGAGACAAGAAAATGCACTAGCAATACAAAGCGTCAGCATACAGTACTGTACATGTTGTAATTCAAGTTATAAACCTACATGACTATATATGGCATCAGTCTTTCTCTCTCATTATGTCTTATTCTCTTTTTCTTCTCTCCCACCATCCCTGCAGTTAACTGCTTATCCAGCACTTTGTTCTCAGAGATATTTAACTTTAAATGCCATTTAGTCACACTCTGATGCAACTTCTGTAGTAAAGAACAGATTTAGGCCTGATGACAGTGTAATAGCTTCAACTCTGCTGTGTCAGTCAGGGTTAATCAGTGATGCCTCTAAGAGAGCAAGTTTTCCAGTGACCCACTTGCAGAGCAAGATGCAATGCATGACACAGAGGTTAAGAGACCACAACGAGCACTCTGACTTCCTCTGCCACTGGGGCCTCAGTTCAAGGGAAATTTGAGTGGGTACAAGAAGTGTGGAGGATTTAACCGAGGATGTGCGTAATTTTTGAATGCATCCGCCGTACCTTACGTCGTGGATTAATGTGGAACCTGTTATTATCCTTCTAAATTTTAAAAAAAGGTCAAAATAGAAAAAGGTTTACTGAGGGTTCAATGACAAACCATTTTACTTATATATATCATCATGATGATCAATATTTAACCTTAACAATGGACTAAATTGGCTAAGAGGCCCTTCTGTAACTCTTATTTTTAGTCACGCTTCCCCAAGCGATCATGGTTTGTCAGTCGGGAACTGCCCATTGGTGCGACAGCCCATTGGTTCGACATCCCATTGTTCCGACCATATTAAACCCATTGTTCCAAAGTCCATTCCGAAATCATCATGATGCCCTGTGGTTAAGGTCTGGTTAGGTTTAGGCACAAAAACCACTTGGTTAGGGTCAGGAAAAGATCATGGTGTGGGTTAAAATGAAAAAGAAAGTGACAAACACATAAGCTGTGAGCCTGCTCCACCTCAAGCTGGTCGCGGTGCACCATAGCACACCGCGAGCCATTCAGCACCGCGGACAGTCGGACTAATGGGATGTCGAACCAATGGGCTGTCAAACCAATGACATGGACCCTGTCAGTCAATCCACCACTAGAAAATCTCAACTGGATGGATTGCCGTGAAATTTTGTACAAACATCCATGCAGTGTTATAGTACTGGAGGGAAGTCTTTGTTTTGAGACCCATCACAAGACCACTTTTTGAAGATCTCAGTCTCGTCTCGGACCCAACCGCATTTTTACTCTGTCTTGTCTCGGTCTCTTGGTCTTGTCCTGCCTTGGTCTCAGACAAAGAGGACTCAGGATTTTATTTCAGGACCACCACTGCAGGGATATCAATGAATTGCCTCTGCAGCAAACAAGTGTTGAATAAAGATGGTTAAGCTGATTTCAGCTCCTTAGTGTTTGTCAGTATTTCTTTTTACTCATAGAAAACAAATAAAAATTCCCACACAGAAAATGTACCTCTGCAGTGCCTATCAAGACATCTCTCATGGTACACTTACGCATACAAACATACATATGGCAATAAAAAGAGGTGAATGATGAGGAATCTCTGTTTGTCTTGTGTTTGTTTTTATGGGAATTTGGATCTTCAATTAGAGGAGTGCCTATGGTTTGCATATTCTACACTTTGTCAAAAGTGTGTTGTGCCATGTAGCAGTCACACTAGTCTGGTCTTGGTCAGGACTCAGTCTCACCCTGCCCTGTTCTTGGTGTGGATTTGGTTTCAAAAATTTCAAAGTCTTCTTCTCATCCTAGACTATGGGGGCCAAAGGCAAAGAAGTCCAGAACTAATGGCATCCAGCTGTATATGTTAGTTACAAGGGGCACTACTCTGGATTTTGGGACAGTGGCAGTGCCTTTATGGGAGGTTTCCAGGGGTATGAAGTTGTTATTGCGAAATGTGCCTGAGGGGCCCATTTTCCCTAAATTTTTGGGGGTTCCTGACAGAGTGCCCCTGTCGATACAGTCTGGTTTTGGTCATGACTTGGTCTCAGATAGCCTCAACACTGCATTCATGGTGTCGAGAGGAGGAATTGTAATAACCTTAGTGATCTCTTGACTTTTGATCGAGCTCCACCACCAAGTCAAAAATGTTAATATGTCCAGTATGTCTAATATTGGTTCATCACTACATGCTTGCAAAATTAACGGCATTCTCATCAACCTGTTGGATTTGTGTTTCATGCCAATTACCAAATGATAGCATGCTAATGAATGAAAAGTACTGCCACCACAGCCTCACAGAGAGGCTGAGTTAGATACAGGCTCTTGCACTTGCAGATACAGTATGTTCCTCACATAGTTTGGTGGTAGTGTGTGGTCTAAGTGCATAATGCCTACTTCATGGATATGCAAGTACATAAGTTACTTGGGTGGACTCAGTGCACTTTTCATTTTCAGTGGGTTTTTTGTAGAAATGTATACAGAGCCTTATCTGTTCCCGGAGCAGAGTTAGATAAGATCACTAATTCTCACCATCACCGTCATCACTTCTGAGCTCATCATTCTGACTATAACTATAACTGCTGCCTGAATTGAAGTCTAGATGTAAAAAAAATAGTGAGTCAAAATGTCAGAACAGTCTCTGGTAGCCTGCCAAACCATCCAGACTCTCAGCAAACTGAACAATAGTCACCTCTGCACTTTAGACCAGACTCTGCTTTGCACAGAACCAGCCAAGACCAGCGTTACGCCCCCTGAACATTCTGCCATAGCTGTGCAGCCTTCTGTGGACCGCCATGAAACTAGTTCAGTTCACTTTGTCATATGAAGTCTTATGTGTCGACGTAAATATAAAACTTTTTCAAAAAAGTAACGAAGAAACCCTCTTTGTTATTATGTTATTGACTCAATGAAGCGGAATCAGAGATACAACAATCAGTACAATTAATGACACGGACAGAAGGTGAATTATTTTTCCATGTGGTGGGAGTAGTGTGAGTCTGTTTTGGTAATGTTTTTGGAAAATGAGTGGGGGGGAATGAAATGTGAAAGATTAAGAAACTTTGTACATGAATCATCCTTGGCACTGCAGGTGTCTGCGTGGGGGATTACTGTGTGGGTAAAAAAGACCCACACTAGCTAATGTATATACTCCAAATAGTTTTAATCTGTAAAATCTCATTCATTTATCCACTCTGACTTGTGAAAACATGTTCCGAACAAAGATCATTTGGCCAACTTTGATTTCACATGTGAGGTTAAAAGTCAGTGCTTTCGATGTTCTGCCAACTCTGGCTGCCTCACACAAGTGGCACTGACCTGTTTCTGTTCTACACACACACACACACACACACACACACACACACACACACGATGCTTCGCAGGTTGCAGTGCTCATTGAAAACCCATAAATGTTTATGAGAGGTATAGTATGCAGCTTATCAGTATGGTCACATTATTGCTGATCTATATAGAAGTCTTCATTCAATACAAAGTTCATCCAGGGGTATCCCTGCTCAGGTTTCAGCTCTGCATCTTATAAGGGAAATGTAGTGCATACAGTAAATACAACCACAGCCCTGTAAAACCTCTATGCCTAATGCAGGTTGTGGTACTTACAAAAGATTAACAAATCTATTTTAGTAACACTGACAACACAAACATTAAATTACACCACAATGTTATGATACAAGTTGTGCTAGAGTACAAATCTCTCTACGTGCAGAATCCAGCATCAATAGACTTACACTGTTTTGTTAATATTCTACCAAACAAAGCTGAGACTGAACTGATTAGGTGACGTGGAAGACGTGTTTTGAAGCAAATAATAAACACTGCATATGTCAGTCTAAACATTTTACTGAATATTTAAGTGAATATTTTACTTGCCATGTTGATATGTTGTTACATGTTATTTCATTCATGCAAATTCATTTTCAGGGGAACTCCAGCAATTTTACAACCTCAGGTTGTGGGTTTATATACATCTGTGAAAACAGTTGTATGACATCCTGTGTGGCTCCAGAGAAGTTCTGTTAAGTCTGAGAAGTGACATCACTTACTGTAAGTCATATCATCCTAGGTTTAGAGACAACAAATTTGTAACTTAAATTCTGTGTTAAAACACGGAGTTTGAGAGACATGAGCATTTGCCAGACAGGAACATTTATTACTGTTAAATAAATAAAACTGATAAATAAATTGTATTATACATTTTTTGTCTTATAAAATAAAACAGATATATTATTAGTAAAGCAATGATCTATACAGAGCAAAAACATTTTCTCTGTGTTATGAAACCATCATCGTCATATCAACCATAGTTATAATTTACATATTCCAGTTTATGTGTGGGAAATCCGCATGGATTTTGTGCATATGCACACTGTTAATACATCTGGCTCCAGGTGATGATGGGGGAAAACAGCTGACCAATCCATGCTGATGTGAGCCAAGGGAGAGACCACACAGTGCACGTAATGGCACACAGAGGGTGCATGAGCACACACTTAACACACAGTGAACTTTTGCTGACACAATCTGAGCACATGCCAGCATGAAGCGTGTGCTGGCACTAGTCTAGAGCTAACAGCACTGAATGTGTCATAAAGGACTCAGACATGTCGTAAAGATAGAACTGAAAAAAATGGCACAGGAAGGCCATGATGCTGCTGCACAGATGTCTAACTTAAGCACCAATTCTTTATTTCAAAAAGAAAATACATGTGGTGCAGTAAAGGGTAGATGAGAAAGTGCAAGTAGGGAGTAGGAGCTGCACTCGCCTGCACCCCTACTTCCAGCGTCTCTGCATGAAACCCATGCTTACGTTTATGAATGACGCGCATTTCACCACAGACTCACTGAGATTAAAGCAACTCTGCAGTGGAAGAGAGGTAGTGTTTCATAACTGAGCTGGGTCTATGAACAGGTTTGGTAATGTGTTTACTTGCTGCCAGCTAACAGCACTGCTGTAAAGTTCAGTGGCAGCATTGTATTATAATTAGTAAACAAGTAAACAAATAAAGTGAATATGAAATGCACGTGAATAAAAATGCTTGAAGCTGTCGTTAGTAACTTTTGTAAAAATAACTTTGTTATATTTGCTGTAACTGTCACTACAGTAGTAGGCTGCATGAGGCATATTTTAGCACTGTTTAGAGTAAGTAGTTTTAGAGTTAGTAGTAAAATGAGAGCGTTTGTATGACTGGTTGCAATATTGCGTCTGGGTCACAAACTTCCTCACTTTACAGCTAAACAGTACACTAAAATATGTTTCTGAGAACATCCCGGCAAGAAATAGGCAATGCAGTAACAGAATATTCATTCATATTTGGTCAGTGCTGCCTAGTTTGACAGTCTGACTGCAGCTCACCAGCAGTAAACTGACATAATTGAATCTGGGTTAGAGAGTCCTCAGCTCTGATTGGTTGTTTTTGGTGCACTATGGTAGATTCTAGCAAATGCCATTTGAAGCACATGAGGATGCAGAAAACCATGATTTTTTTTGGCTCATTTTCTATAACCACTGTCACATTAGCACAAAAGCATGATGGAAATAGCAAGCTAGCAAGCTACCTAGCCACCCGTGGTCAAAATGGCAGTTATAGATTGAGGAGAGCGAGGATTACCTCATCACTTTGTTTGAGTAACAACATGTACGTGTTACAATGCCAGAACTGGTCAGAGCAGGTGCTGCCACTGTCATGAGGAGGAAGTGGAAATAAGGCACTGATTGAAGTTTGTATGAATATTACGTGTTACAATGAACAGAGCGAGTGCCGCCTCAATGACAAAATTCTCCTTTTGATAATTGGCGCCAATAGGCATTTTACAAACTGTTGTTTTTGACAGAGCTTGACTAGTGGCCGAAAGCTGCAGAGCCTCCACCAGTCACACAGAGACGTACATCCCTGCCTGTTGCTGAAGAGGGGAGGGTTGTGTTGAATGATCAGTGGGTAGAGCAGAGAAAGCAGCTCCCTTCTGCTGTGTGAGTGTGTCTAAATTACTGTTCTTAATTTTAACATGTATTTAAAAGAATTTTTGGGCTGGACCACAACAATGGGGACAGCGCTGTAAGCAAAAGTCATGGTGGAAGTCTGTGACTGAGTATATACCTGCGCTTTCTGTTTCAAATTAAAAGCCCTCCAGTGTTTCATACACGGCCCAGCCATATAATAGGTTTTGACATAGTCGTGGTTCACAGATTGTCTGTCTCATGTATTACTGTGTGAATACAGTAACAGTTTTAACAAATCTGATGAAAAGTTAAAGTTACCAACCACAACTTTAATAAATCAACATAACTATTAAACTATATTCAGTGATCTAGATTTAATATTTATCACAACATTTAAGGATGTTTTTTTCTTAGCACTACACATGAACAGATTAACTCAAAAAGACCACTTAAATAGAACAGAGCCATTGTTTGTGCTATTAACACCTGTGCTTTCTCCGCTATAACAACTCAAAATGTCAGCTGTGACAAGGGCCACGTATTCCAGTTTAATTCTTGCTTCAGTGAAACAGAAGCACAAACAAAAGAGGCCATTTCAACTAATGAAATTATGACAGAAAATCAACAAAATGAAGGATGAACTAGATTGAGGAAGATAAATAACTTTACTTCGTAATTATGGTAAAGGCAACATAGTTTCAAACCAATGGGCCAATCAGTACAAGTGCATGTTGTTCATGACCACGTACAATCAAACACAATTTTCCAATACCACAAACTGCAATGCTGATTTATGAGGATATGCAACCCATAATACATTAAGAGATATTCTATATGATGGTTGATGCAGCCATTACAAATCATGGCAACTAAACTAAAGATTTCGAGCAAAAAAAAAGCCTTTGATAGATTAAATAAAGTAGTATTTGAGGAATTGCTTTGAAACTAGTACTTGAAGTGATGTTGTAACAGTGGATTTTGATTTTATCTTATATTTAATTGCTTTACAACTAGTATAGGCTACTGTAAAACACACACATAGAGACATAATTACACCCCTTGTTTCAAGTGCCACCTTGCTTTTCGTTGATATCCAGATCTGCCTACCAACATTTTAAACCTCTTATGAACCGTTACTTAAACACGTAGAAACTCAGGTGCAGCTGAAGACAGAAAAGACACCAGCAGTGAAAATATCTAAGTAAGAGGAAAAAAAAGCAAAAAAAAAACCTTTAAAAGTTAGAAACACTAAAATAGTTGTAAAATGAGAGATGACAGTTTACACCTCTCATCTCCACCTTGCTTTGTCTGCAGTGGAGTTAAAGGACCTCCAAGAGGATGTGAAGCCCATAAAACTCAGCCCCTGTAGAGAGCTGAAACTGTAGTATAAAAATGTGCTGCTACAGCAGCTCATATATATGGAGAAAAAGTACAATCTAACTGTTTCTGTGACTACAGCTAACAATATTAGGATGATAAAAAGTTAAAGGTTGAAGTTGACACTTGAATGTAGTCTCATATTCCTTCCTTTTTTTCTGCTGTTTCTTTTGCTGTTCTGCTATAACTTACATAAGATCAAATAAAAAAATGAAATAATTTCAGAATTTGTGAAGATCAATTGAGCATCAAATTCAAGAACTGCTTCAGAGATCATTGATGTCATACTGTAACATCCAGCAAGCTGTAGCCATAAACAACAAGTAACAAATATGTCACTTCCTGTGGCACGTGTAACTATTCAAACCCCAAAGCAGACCCTCTAGAGAATTCTGACATTTACGTAAAAAGATTTATTTCAGGCTTAAAGCTGATGTAATGCAAAAAAACTCCACTGAAGCAAGACATCAGCAACACGTCAGAGACATAATGAACACCTGCCAGCAACAAGTACTGACAGTGTGACAAACTACAGGGTGAAACTGCCCTCTACCGTATAATATACTGTACACGGCATACAGGACAGCTGAGCTCCAGAAACTCAATGAGGCCATCTACTGGAGAGAAGAGACATGACAGGACACACTGGCTCTTGTGATTTATTTATTCATTTGTAGGTCATTTTTTGGTTGAAATTATTTTTATTTACTTTCAAATGATATTTTTTTTGTTTGATCCTTCTGTGATTTTGTTCAGTTATTATGAAAAAAAAAACAAATCTCATAGAAACCTGCTCTCAGTCCTAAACTGACTCACTGGTCCTTTAACAGATATTAGAATAGACAACAACTACTATGTACTAAAAATACTTAGTTGTTGATAATTTGCATGTTATGTTTGAGGAGAAGCTTCATATTTCTTTGAGAATAGGTTCAACCCAGCAAATGCATGGGTCTGAAATGAACTTTTATATAACTGGAATCCACCTTATTAGTCACTTATCAATGAATGTGTGAAGTGACTGTGAATAAACATTCTTTAATGATTTATTAAATGTGAACTAATAATACAGTCTGCATCAATTTATGTATTAAATAATCATGAGCCATGCATTAGTTAAGCTTTACTTATACACCTATCCTTATGAAGTGTTACTGTTGTTAATATTTTTATTATTAAAAATAATACAATTAAAGTCAGTAATTTGGAAGCAACTCATATTTTAATTGCAGATGATGCTTCAGCACAGTCTTACCAAGAGTCTTATCAAAGCTAGGCATGCATTTAAAAGTGGATTTGAGTCACACAAAATGGGGATTTGTACATTA
The DNA here is from genome assembly GCF_041903045.1 of Epinephelus lanceolatus. Classification (NCBI taxonomy): domain Eukaryota; kingdom Metazoa; phylum Chordata; class Actinopteri; order Perciformes; family Serranidae; genus Epinephelus; species Epinephelus lanceolatus. The sequence continues at coordinate 30,741,832 of NC_135743.1, forward strand.
TGATATTATTCTGCATTGCCATGTTATATACCAGTGGCGCCACCTAGAGGGGGCCAAGGCCTAATACAGTCACTGAGCCTCACTGATTCTAAAAAACATAGATAAAGGCCCCACATGTTCACTACACAATCCTCCTGTCCAGCAGTGTTCTGGTAAGCACAGTTGTTACTGTAAAAAAACAACAACATAATAATAATAATGATAAGAAGAAGACAAACACAATTATTATTAATAATAATGCCATCAGTCAAATTCATCCTCAACTTTGTTTATTGTGCGTTTTCTTTCTTTTTTCTTTCTGTTTTCTTTCTGTTTTTGTTTTTTGACAAGTGTAGGGAGGTGGAGAGAGTCTTTAACCATAACTGTACAAAATCATACAAAAAGAGCAATTAGAGAGAGAGAGAGAGAGAGAGAGAGAGAGAGAGAGAGAGAGAGAGAGAAAGGCTCACCTCCTCTAACATCACAAGGCACCAGGACAACCCTTACACAATCCAGCCCAACCAAATCACAGCTAAAGAAAAAGAAACTACATCAACAAAAACCCAAAACAAACTACAATGCTATTTGGCTCTCAACAGAGAGTGTCACAGTGGGCACTTTTCACATGCCATACATACCATCCTCTCAGCTCACTCAGTCATTTCCCATTCACCACACCATTCCACCATACCTAACTGCCAGCCTATCACCCGCCCACACCACATTTCCCGCTCCTGCTTGTCTGTCACGCCCACCTCACCAGGCCAACTGCTCCTGCTGCTTGACAGACTGTCCTTGCCAGATTGTTCTCCGCCTACATGCAACACTTTCCAGCACTGCGTACCTGATCATCTCCCTGTTACCGACCCTGCCTGCCTCAAACTTCCTGCATTGCCCGGTAAACTCACCAGCCTTCTGTCCCCGACCACAAGTTCTGCCTCTGCGTCTCTGGTTTCCATCTGCCTGCGGCTATGTGGTGTTTTCCTGTAGCGATGCTTCAGCATGAGTGTTCTCACCTGCTGGCCAGTTTGTCTGTGAGACACCACATGCCACCTTTGGGTGTGTGTTCTCTTCTCAGCTACTGGTTGGCTCCTCGATCCTTCACCTGGCCTCTATTCCCTGCTGCTCGTCCCTCATCAGCTCTGCTGCTTCCTTGGACTGCTCCTCTGGTTCCAGACTCCTCGCCATCTTGACCATGTCATCAGTAATCCCTTCTCTGTCACCTCTGACTGATGAAGACATCAGTACAAAGTTCTTTACAAAAATTAAATGTAAACTCCAAGATTTTGATTCACTCTCTGACCAAACTAGAGTGCAACATCTGCTTGGAGAAAACAGTGTCCACGCCATAGATGCAGCAGTCAGTGCATGTCACAGCCTAAGAGATCAGCAACACATCATAAAGTTACTTATACATACAGTACACCTATGACACACACGCACATAGCCCAGACCTGCTTTATCTCTGCTCATGTCTTACCTATCTGTTGGTTACAAGGAAGAGAGGAACAGTAACAGCTCTGTCACCACAAGATAATCCCCAAATACGTTACATTTGCACTTTCTCACACATCATATCAACGTTTCTAAAGAGACTTGTGTATGAGCAGGAGGAAAAAGGGACAGTAGATGTCCTGTCACCTTGGGGAAAGGCCTGCCAAGCCACAGATGACTGCAGACCTCTGTTCAAGACCAACACAACAAAACCAGTCACATTTTAACGAGTTACTGCAGTATTTCCATCTGTTTCCACTTTTACGCTCGCTTTGTAGCGACCTGTTGGTGTGTTTCCATCGGCTTTTTAGATTGCAAACATGGATGTTTTGTAGTGACCCATCTGTTTTTTTCCACCAGCTTTTTTTGGTTTCATTTATGGGTGTTTTGTAGCAACCTGTAGGTGTTTTTTCATTAGCTTGTAAAGCTTCAAACGTGGGTGTTTTGTAGTGACCTACTGGCAGTGCCACAAAGAGCTGTTGTTTTTACTGAGACATCATTGTTTTTCCTCCCAAACAGGGTATTTTAACCAAAACATGACCTTTTCCTAACCACAGCAAGTGTTTTTGTGACTAAACCTAAACATATATTGTAATGTATGTGTGGTTTGCAAAGAATACATAATTGTTGCAGGGTCCCCTTTGGTTTGTCCCTCTGGTTGGAGGAAGGGAAATCTGATATGGGAGAAGCCTGTAAATAAAACAAGGATTAAGAAGAAATCTATTTTCACAGATGGACGGGTGAATGTCTATCAAGAGTTTGATTTAATCTATGAGCATCACTGTAACTTCTGTAGTTACAGTATGAACTGCACAACAAAGGATAAAACATATTATATTACATACTCTATATTGTTTGTATGTTGCTGTATGCCAAATGTTTTGGTCCCCTTCTTTCCACATCACTTTGCTGAAACATTATTAACTCATTCTCCCGTCCAATCCTTATGTACAGTACAGGCCAAAAGTTTGGACACACCTTCTCATTCAATGCGTTTTCTTTATTTTCATGACTATTTACATTGTAGATTCTCACTGAAGGCATCAAAACTATGAATGAACACATGTGGAGTTATGTACTTAACAAAAAAAGGTGAAATAACTGAAAACATGTTTTATATTCTAGTTTCTTCAAAATAGCCACCCTTTGCTCTGATTACTGCTTTGCACACTCTTGGCATTCTCTCCATGAGCTTCAAGAGGTAGTCACCTGAAATGGTTTCCACTTCACAGGTGTGCCTTATCAGGGTTAATTAGTGGAATTTCTTGCTTTATCAATGGGGTTGGGACCATCAGTTGTGTTGTGCAGAAGTCAGGTTAATACACAGCCGACAGCCCTATTGGACAACTGTTAAAATTCATATTATGGCAAGAACCAATCAGCTAACTAAAGAAAAACGAGTGGCCATCATTACTTTAAGAAATGAAGGTCAGTCAGTCCGGAAAATTGCAAAAACTTTAAATGTGTCCCCAAATGGAGTCGCAAAAACCATCAAGCGCTACAACGAAACTGGCACACATGAGGACCGACCCAGGAAAGGAAGACCAAGAGTCACCTCTGCTTCTGAGGATAAGTTCATCCGAGTCACCAGCCTCAGAAATCGCAAGTTAACAGCAGCTCAGATCAGAGACCAGACGAATGCCACACAGAGTTCTAGCAGCAGACCCATCTCTAGAACAACTGTTAAGAGGAGACTGCGCGAATCAGGCCTTCATGGTCAAATAGCTGCTAGGAAACCACTGCTAAGGAGAGGCAACAAGCAGAAGAGATTTGTTTGGGCCAAGAAACACAAGGAATGGACATTAGACCAGTGGAAATCTGTGCTTTGGTCTGATGAGTCCAAATTTGAGATCTTTGGTTCCAACCGCCGTGTCTTTGTGAGACGCAGAAAAGGTGAACGGATGGATTCCACATGCCTGGTTCCCACTGTGAAGCATGGAGGAGGAGGAGGTGTGATGGTGTGGGGGTGTTTTGCTGGTGACACTGTTGGGGATTTATTCAAAATTGAAGGCACACTGAACCAGCATGGCTACCACAGCATCCTGCAGCGACATGCCATCCCATCTGGTTTGCGTTTAGTTGGACGATCATTTATTTTTCAACAGGACAATGACCCCAAACACACCTCCAGGCTGTGTAAGGGCTATTTGACCAAGAAGGAGAGTGATGGAGTGCTGCGGCAGATGACCTGGCCTCCACAGTCACCGGACCTGAACCCAATCGAGATGGTTTGGGGTGAGCTGGACCGCAGAGTGAAGGCAAAGGGGCCAACAAGTGCTAAACACCTCTGGGAACTCCTTCAAGACTGTTGGAAAACCATTTCAGGTGACTACCTCTTGAAGCTCATGGAGAGAATGCCAAGAGTGTGCAAAGCAGTAATCAGAGCAAAGGGTGGCTATTTTGAAGAAACTAGAATATAAAACATGTTTTCAGTTATTTCACCTTTTATTGTTAAGTACATAACTCCACATGTGTTCATTCATAGTTTTGATGCCTTCAGTGAGAATCTACAATGTAAATAGTCATGAAAATAAAGAAAACGCATTGAATGAGAAGGTGTGTCCAAACTTTTGGCCTGTACTGTATGTATTTCATCAGCTCCTTCACCTCAGTCCACAAGTCCTGGTGGGCCTCAAGAAGTCCATACATTTGAAGTAGCGTAAGCGCAAGTTCTTATTTTACATATATGATACAGGTCTGAAACTGTTGTTGTTGTTGTTTTAACACTGGTATATTCTTGTACTCATGGCAAAAGTGTAAACACAAGTTGTCTGTTCAAACATCCTGCAGACAATGAGCAACATTAGCATTTATTTCGAGTCGTGTCTCTGTCAGTCTGACAAACTCAGGTCCCATTGTCTCTCCTTTTTGCTCTGTTAACCAAGTCTTGGGAGACATATCTTTAGCCACTAAATGATCCACCATGTCCGCCAACTAGTGACTAACATTGTCCATCTGCCATTTGGTACTGGGTAGGTATTTGGTTTGAGTCTTTTCATGTAAAACTGCTGCTTACTGCATCTGGAAACAAGATCAGTAATAATAATTTGGGCGGAATTTTTTTAAAATTAAAATAAAGCAATGAGCGAAAAAGATGTGAAAATGCATCTTCTAGCTCATTCAAATAGAAATAATTATGGACAGGTTGAACAACACCACATAAATCACACTATCCTGTTGACCTGTTGTCACTCAGCAGGTCCAACTGCAATCCTGTGGATTTTTTATCAGGGTTATTCACTTGCACAATGACTGTATATAAACATGGATGACAAGACGCCCCCTGGTGGTTGGCTGCAGTAAGTGTCAAAATCCCCGCCCCCTTAATGTTTGCAGGTGGGACATGGGCCAAATTTTAAAAAATCAAGGAGGAAAGTAATGGATATTATGACATCAGGTAAGACTATAAGTAAAGGCAAAGGCTACAGCTGGAAATGTAACCATCAAAAACTAATTACATGCTGTCTGATCTGCTGAGCCCCTCCAGTGCATACACAGTTGATGGAAAGTGACATATATATGAGCTACAGGAAGAGCGAGGCAGAAAGAATAATTAACACAACAAAGCACAAAAATAAGAGATGAACAAATGCATGCAAAAATTATGAACATACAACATTGTCTTACAGCTATGTTCAATGTTAAGTAGGATTAACTGCTGCATCACAGCGCAGCTGGTCAGAGTTTCATTCCCAACACACGGCAGAAATATGTTGACGCTGAAAGTCGCGTTTCTCTCATCCATCTCAGAAACCCAGTAAAACTCTCTCTGGGTCAGACTCTGGACCAGAGTCATGTGGTGGCTCAGGTGGTACAGCTTCTCAGTGTCACTAGTCGTGCGTAAAAGCGCAGTGCGCCTTTATTGGAAAGTGCCGAGAGAGGGAGGGAGTGCCCAGCGGAACCCAAAACTAATCATTGTATTTCTATATAATGATTTTTGCAACATTGCTGTTTTCACTCAGTTGCATTTATCCATTTTTTTACCATGTTTTCTGACAAAGTCTATACACCACATAACCGTGTGGTGTGAGTTTCAGACGATGACAGTCTAGAGCTGACTAAAGCGTTTAATGAATACACCTTAATTAATTCACATGGTGATATCCACATCAAGAAAAAACAAAAGCGAGTAAACAAATTCTCAAGGCTGCTGATTGTGGAAAACTGTCCACGTGAATACAGAGAAGAGAGGAAAACAAAATACACACACACACACACACACACACACTAAAGTCGGAGTTCATGTCCTTACAGTTCACATTCTGCTTTTTATTTACTCCTCTCTTCCATTCTTTGTTGTTTGTTTTCACGCACAACCACATAAAAAATATGTAGGCTATGTCTATATATGGATTGTATATATATATATATATATAGCTTACTAATTTAATTACCTATTTTGCTCTATTTTGCAGAATGCTGCTGTCACTTTTTGACTTGCTGCCCAAACCTGAGATATTTTCTAGCATGATTAATCACCAATAACGTAACTGGTGTGAATTAAAGTGTAAATGTAGGGTTAATTTTAAAAGACCAAAATGCTTTGTAAAAAAAAAAATAAAAGTGTTTTTTTTATATTATAAATGATAAAAAGTATCTTTGTAATTTAAATCCTATAAAATCATACAGCTGCAGAATTGAAGAAAATGCAATAACCAATTACTTTGCACAAACTTGTCAGCACTCAAACGTGTGTAAGTGTGCTCTTGAGTGTGTGTAGATTCTGATCTTACGTAAGAACAAACACTGGCAAATGTCAAATGTCTTTGTGAAAACTTCCTCTGGAGAACAGTTGGTGAATCAGGCCCTCTGTTCTCCTTCAAATTAAAAGTGATTATTTGTCTCTTTAAGAAAAAGGACATCCAGCCTGAAGAACAAAGAATAGCTTGACACGTATATACAGATACATAACATATTAGAACAGGGTTGTTGTGGAACTCAAAATGTTAACTGTGCCGGCATTAGTCAGATAATTAGTGACACTAACTGTAAAATAAGAGACCAGCGTATATCAGTATACGATTCCTTAACTCTCAAGTTGTCATAGTTACACATACAACATGTAACAGAATTCATGAAATTTAGGTGGCCCCACCCAGGGGACCCCAAGAAAAATTTCTGGGCGCACCACAGCTTTATACCTGCAGTGTTAACTTTTTCCTATCATGATTCATGAAAGAGTCGTTAGGTGCCCTGGTTTAAATGTCAAGTGTCACTATGCTGCTTGTTCCTGCGTAGAGCCATGTAACCACAACAAGGTCAATGAGGACAGACAGAGAGAGGCTCTGTGTTTGGTTCTTTAATGCCAAATCTTTTTGTGAAGTTTAACTGAAAAAGTGCTAAATAGCAGTAATGTACATCACATATCTCCGTTATCCTCATATTTTCCACCACCTGTCCATATCCTCCTTATCAGTCAGACAGGTGAGTTCTACACTGGACAGAACTGTAAGACTAAAAAGAAAATGATAATCTAAAAGAATATAACAAATGATTTAAAAAATTATTATTATTTGATATGATTACTGACACTATCATTAAAAAATGTCATATCCACATTCCACAACAGGTTATGATGATAAATTAAGGGGGTTACAGTGAATATTTTCTCAAGGTATGCAAAGAGGCTACCCAAAGCCTGATAAAACTTGGATAAAACCTTTGTATGGATTCTGTTGTGTCCTCTTTTTCTCTCACTCTGTCATCTATACGATCATACTATGACTTCATTTCAATGGGTAGAAGTTTGGGTATCACCAGCCCCACCCTGTCATCAAGGTCTCAGGGTATTTTTTTTAAGAGAGGCTCAGGTGGTTCAACCAGTGTTTGTTGGCCAAAGACGGCATTCCTAAACATTAACATTAACATTAAACATTAACACAACAAACAATAAGCAGGTGTGCAGCTGATACTAATGAACTGCTAATGCTCTGCTTGGTGACGCATGTACGCACACACACAGACACACACCCGCACCCATAATTAGCACAGTGGCAAGCATACAACATAAAAATGTCGCTTCCTCCTACAACAGGTTTAAGATATTTGAGATGTATCAGGATGCGGGGGGGGGGGGGGGGGGGTACTTGGTCTGCAATGGTGTTTGAGTGGGTGGAACATGTCAGGTGGTATCCACATGAACGTCAGAACCAAAGGTTTCCCAGCAGAACAATGCACTGGAACAAAATAATCAAAGTTATTCACTTCACCTGTCAGTGGTTTTAATGTCTTAGCTGATTGGTGTATATGGTAACACTTCATTATATTCCCGTAGATAGATTTGGTTTGCAGTAAATGGCAAGGTTTCCTTCTTCCCCCACACATTCCACAGGCAAAACAGAGCAGACAAGCATGCTGTTATCAAGTACAAATGGTTTTGTCAAACTAATTTTCCCCCAAGATGAATTTGCTCACAGATGTCAATACATACAGATAAAAAGGTAAACTGCAACATGTGAATCATGTGTGTTTTAACATTTATGACAATTTCAACATTGTATTACATTTTCCACCTTCCACCTTATTATAACATACTATAGTGACAACATTTGTTCACCTTATATAAACCTGCAGATATCATCACCTCCTCTACAGGATTCAGTTAGTGTCCCCTCTTCAGCTGTGTGATTGGTGCTTTTTGTGACTGTTTGACAAAAAAGAAAATCAGCAGATAAAGGAACGATGAATTTCTTTTTCTAGTGATATCATCTCAAAAGTTGAGCCTTCTCTTTGGACCATTTCTAAAATGACTTTTGCTCTTTTCCACCTAGCGTGACAAACAGAAGGCATTTGGCACACCAGCCACTTTGGTGGAATAGCTGGTCTTCAGTTTGACAGCAGTGGTTTCGTTTCGCTTGGAGATCTCAGACAAAACTAACCACAGGACTCCCAGCATTGTCTCATGGCTGAGATCAGGCATGTTTTCAGCCAAAAACCATTTCCTTGTCTTGCATATTTGCTTAGATTACAATAACATTACCCGCAGGTACGGGAAATTTACCTGACAGGTAGACAGGGGGAGGGGGTATTTTACTGGTAGTCTGCTGTAGGAAAGGAATAAAAGGACTTTTAAAACACAAAACAAAAGACTAAAATAAATAAACCAGAAAGATCACCATTTCATTTTAGGCTATAAGACAGACCATTGTGGGCCTTGCAGATTGTGTACTGTAATTTTTTTTTTTTTTTAACTTATGATTCAGGCCAGTCTTTTTTTTTAAACATAGCAAAACAGTAACATGTATGCTATGATCTGTTCAATATAATCATAGTTTATCTGGAATAAATGGAGAATAAATGCAATATTATTCTATGACTTATCAAAAAAAGAAGAGGGTAAAATTAGCTCTCCCAGTTGTCAGAATTTAGAAGTCTGGAAGAAAACAAGCTGCGAACAAGCAGCAACAAAGCAAATGTTGGCAACAAACAGGAAAGGCACACTCCACGAAACTGAAAGCAGGCATTTAAATGTCAAGCAAATAATTAAACACTGACCTGTAACTCACTGTGTTGTAATGTAAAGTTTGCTGAAATATGCTTCCACTCTTTAACACATTCATTCTTATGGGCTGTTCCAGTTCTCTGGGTGAAAATGCTCTGTTAATGCTAGAGGTTAGAGGAGAATGGCCTGGTTCAAGATGATAGAAAGGCAACAGTAACTCAAATAACCACTGGTTACAACCAAGGTATGCAGAAGACTGAACAAACAACACGTCAAACCTTGATACAGATGGGCTACAGCAGCAGAAGACCACACTGGGTGCCACTCCTGTCAGCTAACAACAGGAAACTGAGGCTACAATTCACACAGGCTCACCAAAATTGGACAATTGGAAAAACGTTGCCTCGTCTGATGAGTCTGAATTTCTGCTGCGACATTCAGATGGTAGGGTCAGAATTTGGTGTAAACAACATGAAAGCATGGATCCATCCTGCCTTGTATCAATGGTTCAGGCTGGTGGTGGTGTAATGGTGTGAAGGATATCTTCTTGGTACACTTTGGGCCCCTTAGTACCAATGGAGCATTGTTTAAATACCACAGCCTACCTGAGTATTGTTGCTGACCGTGTCCATCCCTTTATGACCACAGTGTACCATCTCCTGATGGCTACTTCCAGCAGGATAACACACCATGACACAAAGCTCAAATCATCTCAAACTGGTTTCTTGAACATGACAAGGAGTTCACTGTACTCCAATGACCTCTTCAGTCATCTCAATCCAACAGAGCACCTTTGGGATGTGGTGGAATGGAAGGTTTGCATCGTGGATGCTGTCATGTCAATATGGACTAAGATCTCCGAGGAATGTTTCCAGCACCTTGTTGAATCTATGCCATGAAGAATTAAGGCAGTTCTGAAGGCAGAAAAGGGTCCTACCTGGTACTAGCAAGGTGTACCTAATAAAGTGGCTGGTGATGTGTATATCTTAAGCATCTTTGGCAAAGAAATGTCCTTTATGATGAATACATTTCCATCTTATCTTATCCTGGAAAAACTACTGTTGGTGATGTCCAATATCTGTTTTATACTATTCATCTACTCATGAGATATAAACAGCATCAATACAGCAACTTATCAAGATATGTTGTATTAGACAGTATCATTCATTCTATAAAAAGCAACTGCTGCCACAGTTGTTGCTTGTGGATTTGTTTTATTATTTTGTTATTATTATTATTGTTGTTATATGTGTCTTTTTTATGTACAAACACATGGCAAAATCTGAAAGCAGGAAGTTTTTTGATGAGAAGTGTGCGACATCGTCCAAGAATGCTAAAAGAGGTCAGTCCAGTAGAACCAGTTGAAACAATGGTGTGGAACTTTCTGCTCATGGAAGGATGCCATGTGTTCGGGGAAGTCAGACAGATGATTTTAATCAGTCCTTTAACAGAACAAGTTTGCTGTTGTTGTTGCTTGAGTGAATTCTGTTATTTGCTAATTAATCCCTGTTTTGACAAACAAATTCAAATTAATAAAATATATTCAAATGGATTTAAATTACATAATATGAAGGGTTTTGTCATACATACAAGTGAATGGTCATTTTAAAAAAATCTTCCTGACAGAAACATTATAATTATTTTCTCAGCACACAAGAGGCCATTGCACAGGACATTTTGACATTTTAACCTTTACACTTGTTTTTGAATGGCTTTGAATGCATTGGAGAAAAACTGGTGATGAAACTATGAAGTCAGGTTTGTCTTCTCTGACACAACAAAGGTTTGGATGGGGAGCTGAATATTTGTAGTTAATCCAAAAATAATAGGTAAGCAGAACTGTGATGAACAAAAGGCCATACTTAAGTCCAACAATTCTGTTGTCTTTATTTTTTGTTTGTTTGTCTGTTATCATAAAAGTCTATTTTCACAGGAAATTGGGACATGTAAGTCAGCATCCATAAAAATTGTGTTGTTGTCCCTGAGCTTTCGATGGTAAAGGGACTTGCAGTTGTATAGCACCTTCCTCGCCTTCTACCCAATCAAAGTGCTTTCAAACTACAGAACCATATTCACACATGCACACTTGGGTGCCACCTGCTCACCTAAATAATCACATGCACCCACACATCAATGGCACAGCCTTCAGGGGCAATTTGGGGTCCAGTATCTTGCCCAAATATACTTCGACATGCAGACTGGAGGAACCAGCATTCAAACCACCAGTCTTCCAATAAGAGGTCAGCCTGCCCTACCTCCTGAGCCACAGCCACATGATCTTTATGTGCAGGTCAAGGTCAAGAATTAACATCGACATCTCCATCTATTGAAAATCCAAATTTTCATGAAAACTCTGTAAACTCTCTTTAAAGGTCAAGAATGAGCTTTGAAATTCAAATCAATCAGGGCTAATGTAACACCAGTTTTAGGAGCAAAGTTAGTAAGAATTTTACTGGTTTTAACGTAAGGAGGTAGTTAATGATGAGACGCAGATTAAAGGGAGATGGAGTTTACGAGCTATTAGGTTCAGTCAAGTTCAAGTGACTACCTTTCCCTTATGTGGTGAAAGCTATATATTGCCCAACCTAATGATGTACTTGAAAACATTTCTGTCTTCCTGGATCAATTTCAAACTCTTAGAATAATACGTCTCTTATTGTTCAGTCAGCAGAGGCTGTCAAGTAGGAATGTAAGGGTGTGTGTGTGTGTGTGTGTGTGTGTGTGTGTGGTGAGGGAGGGAGGGAGGGAGGGAGGGAGGAGGGTATATATTTATAAGTGCCAGTGTGACAGTGTCATCTCATCCTTGGCTCAGGACTCCAGCTGGTTTCAGGATATCTATACTGCAGGTGAGTCTGAGCATCTGTATCTGAAGGTTTTAACTACGTGGGATGTAGCTCCTTTTGTAATGGACCAACTTGATTGGGATCTTACTGTGACAATGGGCACTGATTAAATTCTGATGATTTTAATATTATTTATTTACTGGCCTTAGGCCGTCCACAGATTGTTGGATTGGATTGTGGACTTACAGCTTAATAAAACAAAATGCCAGATTGGTGTTATGTGTAAAGAAATGTGTATAGCTGTTGATAATCATATGATGATGATGATGATGATGATTGTTGAACTGGTTTCTGTTTCCAGTGTTGTCTCTGGACACCCTCACACACCAGAATGTTTTCCCTCCTGTTCTTTGCTGTGCTCTGCGCCAGCTGCCTGTCTGGTAAGATTTCCATCTTTTGAGCCTTTCTATAGCAATGTTATACTTTTTTCTACAAACATGTGGCATCTAATAAGATCTCAAGTCAAGCTGAGTCAAGAAGCAGTAGCTTCCTCTTGTCCATCACATAATGACTTTGTTTCACCTCTCCAGCTCCCAGTGAGCACTACTCCTTCTCCCCTCCTGTTGGACCCGGGAGTGGCACTTCCTTCTCCACAGCAGGAGACGGAGGGATCAGGGGGGTTAGGGTCTGGGAGTCGATCAACTCTTACATCACAGGGTCAGTCTGTCCTCCTTCTTGTCCACATTTGTTTTTATTTTAGCCTTAAGCTATTGCAGAGCCTATAACCAGTGCATTTGATGGTGGTAGTAACTGTTCAATTAGTAGTGTTTGGCTCAAAACAGGGTGGTTGGAGCATTTGATAAATATGCTATTTTATGTTTGCTACATTATCTAATGTGTAATTGGGGAATGTTGTGAAAATTATTCATTAACAAGTTTATAATGCAGCACTGATTTGACCTCTTTATGCACCTGAAACTGCTTTGTGTTTTAACAGTTGAATGTTGTTATGTCATATTGAGTTGTTAGTGGGGAAGGTGTTGGGATTTTCAAAGGGACGGCCCATTAAGTTTTAATGAAGTTGGGAGGGACTTGCTTTTTCAAAAAAAAGTGAACCGTAAGATTGAGCCACACTTCATGCCTCAATAATTTGCTTCCAACACATTTGCTCTATTGTCTAGCCTATTTGTTCTTACACATGCAATAATCTATTACGACAATTCTTTTATTAAGTGTCCTCACATCTTCTTCACATCAGTACCATTTTTGGTGTTCAACAGTGTTTCCTCTCTCCTGTGTCTGTCCCTGCAGTCTCCAGGTGCGCAATGGCTTCTCCTGGTCCAACGTTTTTGGTCGCACACTTGGAGATGCACAGGAGCTGGAACTATATGATGATGAGTACATTATTCAGGTCAGTGTGTGTGTGTGTGTCTGTGTGTGTGTATTTGAAACATTCTGATAAGACAGTGTGACTTATGATTTGTTGACATTTATAAAATAATAATATCAATAGTATACATCTATTTTATTATACAGGACCAGGAAATTATAGTAGCAGCAACATTTTTCTTTAAACTGAATAGTGTACTGTGATTCATATTATACTATATTCATCATTATATGAAAAACACAAAATGTGTGTACTAATCGAGGACTAACCACATGTACCAAGTGTGTTAATGTCCTCACTCTGTCATGTTTCAGATCTCTGGCAAATACAACACCGCCTATATCTATCAGCTGATCTTTGTGACCAGTACAGGGAGATCTCTGATAGTTGGCCAGCCCACACATGTAATTATCTTCAACTTTTCCTTTTTGTTACAATTATCAATACTTTTACTCATGGTCATGTGTTGACCTGTTGATGCTTTGTTACAGACCTCTTTCAACTTCTACCCGATCCACTATGGTTGCGAGCTAAAAATACTGAGTGGTCGCTATAACACCGCAGGGATCAAGTCTTTGGGAGCTCACTGGGGAAGTCGGATGATATCGACCAACACTTCAGTCCACGACTACTGACTACTAACAACAGTCTTAAGCAGAGAATAATCAACCTATCTTTTTCCATTAAGAAAGTATTTAGTCTGAAGGACAGATTGCAGTGATTTATTGCACTTTATCAATACCTCATGTATTTTGAGGAATGCTAATTGTAAGGATATTAAGAGATTATATATGTGGTTTTATTTCTGCATATTTAAATGGTTGGAAAAATGTTCAGTCTGACCAATATTTAATTCTGTTGCATGCAATATGCTGTTGTATTTTTTTGAAAGGTATGTTTTTATTTTTCCTCTTGTGACTTTGTGGCTGTTATGCAAAATTAATAAAACAACTAAATCACAGCAACTTGATTTTATGTAATGATAATGAAGAACAACTATTGTGCAGTATCGTCCACAACTTCCTGCTTTTTCATGTGTGTGACACTGCAGTAACCTCAAACATACAATGGCAAACATAGGAAAATTTTATTTTTTGTCATTGCACAATTTAACTCAGATTCCACTGTTTTGAGAGCGCCTTGTCTTAATGAGCTCATATTTTGTTTAGTTACAGAGTCCATAAAAATGCGTTGAGAGCAAAAGTTTTTCCCTCTGCCTCAGTGTCTTCCTGCTAAACATAAGTCACGCAGCAAAGATACTCCGCTATGATCATATTTACAGTTTCTACACAAGTTTTCGTTTGACTTGTCCTGCACTGAAGTCAAATTTCCAGTCTGATCTCTGTTGCCTTCAAACAGCAGGAAACAAGACTACTGTCCTTCTTCTGTGGTTTTCCAGGCGCAGTAGCTCAGGTAACTGCTTCCTATGTAGTACAGTGTGGTCAGAAACGCAAAGAACTGCAAAGCGTGAAAAGTGTGGAAAAGATGTGGAGAAAAAGAACACAGGAAAAGAGAGAGGGATGAGAAGACAATGAGAAGGAGTACATTTATTCATTTAATATTGAAAGATCATAATTCACAACTATTCTGTCCTCATCTGACATTCCAGTATCAGACTAGACAGATAGATAACAGAGTCCAATAATGGGATGATAGGTGATGGGTTTTTGTACTTTACTGAAAGTCCTTCAGTCTCATGAAACAAACTGTAAAACTGAAACAGAACAACAAAGCAGAAATATTACATTTAAAACATTGAATGTAGCCTTGTGTACATTATTCTAAACAATATTTCAAATAAATCAAATTAAACAAAGCAAATACATACAGTAGCCTAAACCACTGTAGCCTAGCTGTGGTGTTAGCCATTTAGTCTGTTAGCTCTTTACTAGCTTAATTAAACCATCCAACATTTCTCCATAAAACAACCAAAAACAGAATGAATTTGATGCTAAACAATTCAACACTTATAATACAAACAAAATATAACTGCTCGGCAGCTCTCACAGGCATATGCGATCCATATCCACCAAGGACAGAGAAGTGATGAACTGCATGCTTGATCCACCATTCAACCAATCTGGAAATCCATCGGTTAAAAAAAAAAAAAAAAAATTCTTCCTTTACTTTTGCAGAATCTGTCTTGAGAGATTACCATTCAACCAATATAACTGCTATTTCAGCATGTCCGCAAGGGGGCACTAAATCATCCTACATGAGACCAGCACAACAACTGAAAAATCTCTCATTATCTACTCACAACAAGTCAGTGCACTGGTAAACTGTTGAAGCTGTCACATGAGGCATCTTGGGAACTATGTGTCAAACAGTAATTGATTCAATTGATGTAATTCATTTATCTATGGAGGACACACCATACACTGTAATGCACGAGCCGCTAATTTAATGACATTTCTATTTTGCTTACTCTACCCATTTACACAGAACAGTTTCAGCCATGACGTGACCAAGCCATGTGAAACACACATTGCTTGTCAATATCATCATATAATTCAGTATTTTTTACTATCTGTAATATTAATTGTATCACGACAGTCCCACAGCAATCCCTGGCATCGTGCTAGGATACATACAAGTGATTCAAGTGAGTTCCACACTGTGAGGTCTTGATATTTTAAACTTGGATAAAAGAGAGCACTGTTTGCTCTGTATCAGCAGATACCCTGACTTGATTAATCAGAATCAGTTTTAGGAATGAAAAAGTTGGATATTCGAGTTTATATTTAAGGGACTGTACAAAGGCTGTTTCAAAATGCTCCCCATGCTTATAGGAATGTAGTTCTGGTGGAGCAATACTATGATAATTATAGCTGCTGCGCAGCGATGGGTTGGGTCCTGGCATTTTTAGGCAATTCTGAGCAACAAGCAGAAGGATTGGAAGACATTTAGGAATTTAGCAACACAATCTGCCTTTTGCATCAGCTGAGGCTTGAACTCACAACCTCTGAGACTAAGAATCAATTTCTATCTCACTGACCTAATTAGTCAGTGACAATTCATGTGTAGCTTCACAAACTGACCAAGCCAGACGTGCAGATTTAGCAGCCGTCCATGCATGGAAAAGCAGATTTCAAACCACTGTAAAAAATTCAGTTATCGAAACAAAAATCTGAAAATACACATATTGCATCTAGACAGCATGGAGATGTTGGTATGATTGATTTGCTCCATAAGTGAAAAACTGATGTTTAAATTTGCCATTTTTACATTGACTCCAATGGTTCACATTAGAGCAAAATTCAAAATGCTGTCAAAAATTCAGTTTTTGAGATAAAATTCTGAAATTTGCCACATATCATCTACCATGACTCTAGAATGTTGTCATTTTTTTCATGAACATTGAAGATTTATTTAGCAAGAATTTGCATGTATATGTTTACAGTACTGTTTACAGTCAAACATTTTGATGCACTGTAGGCTCAATTTTTGATAAATCAAAAATCTGAGAAACGTAGTTTTTGTAGGACAGTCTGAAGATGCTCTGTAGCAAGTTTGGTGTCAATTGAGCAAAAATTGTGGGAGGAGATAGGTTTAATAAGTTTAATAAGTCTTTTTATGAAAAAAAAACAGAGTGATGAACTTCATAATTTTTAATAGGTTTAAATTTACAAAAGTTTCTTCAGTATTGGGGCTACAGTGTGATGAAAGTTGTGAAGTTGTAGCATGTACGGTTGATTTGTTATGAATTTTCAAAGTTTTGAACTTTAGATGCTTGCTGTAGCGCCACCATCAGGACTATTGGCGTGAGTTTACAGCTGAGGATATCTGGCATGGGACTGGACCTTTGTGCAAAGTTTGGTGAGTTTTCACCCATGGGAAGTGTGATTTCCTCAGAAGAAGAAAGAAGAAAGAAGAAGAATACCTAGGATTACAATAGTGTCCTGGCAGCTAGCTGCCCTGACCCTAATAATAAAAATACTAATATAGCTACAAATATATATCAGCTTTGATACACATGGTGGTTTTCAAAGCTGATATATATAGCTTCAAATATATATCAGCTTTGAAAACCACCATGTGTATCTGTACAAATCTGTAGAATGTGGTCTTCCCCTAATGGCCTGGTTGACTGAGAAAGCATCTGCTACTGCTGTCACCAGATACAGAGCTGCAGCACTGCAGTTCAAACACAGCGACTACAACAAAGAAAAACACAGTGAAACAGATAAATAGATTAAGCAGGGAGACGGTTATGTTAAACCAATCCGGCCCTCTAGATGACTTTGTATACCAAATGTTGATGCGCATGTGAAGTCCAAGAGGTTTCAGGAGCAGTTTAAACAGTGAGCAGATAGTTATGACATAACAGTTGATATTTATAGGTTATTTTGCAGTGGTTTCAGTGGTCCAGCCCACTTTAGATCGTATTGGGCTGTATGTGGCCCCTGAACTAAAATGAGATTGACACCCTTGTGTTAAACATAAAGCCAAAACAAGTGAACCAGACTGCTTGAACAGTGTGTGTGTGTGTGTGTGTGTGTGTGTGTGTGTGTGTGTTACCAGTGTAGTCCAGGGTACCTGTGGTATCCTGCTGTGGGTTCCAGTGACGTAAATTATAAACATGCAGACGGTCAGGGGCCTGTATCACGAAGCGAGATCAACCTTTCCTGGGTTACCCAGACCTATCCTGGGTTGACTAACCCTAACAATGGCAATCAGGATAATCGGTATCACGACGCTGGATATCAACTCTGTAACTCAACCCAGAGTTGCTTTATCAAGAGCCGTGAACGTGCACAGCGGACCAATCACAATCATGAGAGAAGCGCAGTGTCACTGAGCGTCACTGAGCGTCACTGAGCGTCCTCACAGAGTGCCGTATGTGAGGGAAAAAAAGTATTTCTCGTGAGGATCAGAGATTAATTCTACTAAATTATGAGGAGGAGAAAAGCAACATTACAGAAAAGGCCAACACCGTGGCAGCTGCAGGAGGAGGAAACATGCGTGGCAACGCATAACGGGATGAATAATGTTTAGTTTTAGTTTAGATTAGTTTATTTGCACATAATGTTAAAAACAGACAGTATAAAATTTACAAGATTAAAAAAAGAAAAGTGCCGGAGAGGTTAGAAGCCACTAAAAGCTTATCAAAGAAATTCCCCTGTCAAAACATCAATGAAATCACATAATAGACAAGAAAAAGAAACGGGTCAGGAAAGAAGAAATAGAGGAGGAGAGAGGGAAAAATCAAGACAAAACAAGGTAGCAAATAAAATGATATGTAGGTTAAATTACTCATCACTGGTTCAAGTAGCTACAGTACCTGTACCTGTACATCTGACACTGAGCACACCCTTGAATCCCATGAAATCAATGCTGCGCAGATGAATTGCGTGTATTACAATTATCGTCTAACATCATTGCGTCTGATAAATTGGTCTTCTTTGTCATAACGTTATATATGCTACAATAAAGCTTAAAGCTGACGCCACAATTAAATCATATCAACACCAAATTGATAGTCTGAATAAAATCATCCTGATATTGAGTTGTGTTAGAAATTAACAGCTGCGCAAAAATATACCTAGTCTCCCTCTTTAAAAAACAAAAAGGAAAATCCCTCAAACACCATGAAGTGTAGAATTGATAGGCCACTTTCCACATTTCCAGCAGCAAAGCTGTCAATTAGGCCCATTATCTTTAACAGGGATCATTTCCTCTAACAAAACAAAATGTTGGCACTAATTAATGGTGCTATTAAGTGTCCGCAAATGATCAGTTTCTTTCTTATGAAGGGGTGGGATGAAATTTTGACTTCTTTCCACTCCTTTTTGAACAATCTTTTCATTGTCTGTTGTTGTTGCTTTCTTTTCTTTTTTAATGTTCAAAATAAACTTTCAAATCAAAATCAATCAAATGAATTAAACTTCCCATCATGACTGGGCTGCATTTCTGTCAGCGGAGTCATTTTTTTCCGAACAGCTGATTGGCCAGTGGGTGGTGCTTTTTATAGGATCAGATTCAACCCTGAACTTACCCTGCTCCGGAGCAGGATAGCCGTTCAGAGTAAGTTACCATGGTGATCTACCCCGATAAGAACTGAACCGGCTTCGTGAGACCGAAAACCCAGGGTTAACCCTGAAGTTACCTCGCTAAGACATTAATCCTGCTTCGTGATACAGACCCCAGGACACAGCACAAGATGGCAACAAACATCACCCAGCAGAGAGCAGACACGTCAAAATAGTTTGTACCCCCTACCAGAATCAACACCAGCATACCGAACACCTGGAGGAGAGGAGAGGAGAGGAGAGGTTTGGTCTGGTTTTCAAGTCCCTTTATTAAATCATTTCAGCAATGACTGAAAACCATTTAATTCAAATCAAGAAAAATAAAAAACAAAACCAGAGAAAAACTGCTCCTGAATAAAACAGTCTGCCAGACACAGTAAATGTTAAACAACTACTCAGAAATGATATACCAGCTCTCCATTCCCTGTCACAGAGCACAGGACACCCCCAACAGTCCATCTTTCTTTAAAGTCCTGTAAATTGTCCACAGATTGACAGTAACAATATTCCACTCTGAGCCGGGATTTCAAAAGTCCTTCTAAGACTGGCACCGGCTCCACACTGCCGGCACCCTGAGTCCGGTTCCTGCGAGTCAGCCAGATAGCCAACTTGGCAGAGCCCAGCAGAAAGTTTATCAAAGTGTGTACCTTTTTGTTTTTAGCACTGTATTTTGGGCCAAAAATGAACAGTGGAAAGGAAAAGGCCTCCCCCAGACCATGCAACCAACTCCTTAAAAGGTCAAAGAGCTGTGACAGCCGAGGACACTCAACAAACAAATGAAAAAGAGTCTCTGTGTGCAAACAGAAACTACACCCCTCCCCTAGCTCCGGATCAAGGTGTGCTCTGTATTTGTTCGTAGCTATTGCCCCATGTACGACCCTCCACTGGAGGTCAGCTGTATGCTTCTCCAAGGGGATCTTGTACAGGGACTGCCAGCTGCCTTTCGGGGAAATGTTTGGGCCAAAGAACTCAGCCCACCTCGACTCCTTCAGCCCAGCCAGAGAGTGCAGGTTCAGAACCTTAACGCAGACTTCGTAGACTGCCTTTTTTCCCACCACCTCAAAGCTGTTTAGACGAGGGGTTTGTAAGGAAAGCAGCTGACCCTCACCCTCTTGCCACTCCCCCACAGCTGGGGTTATGGAGAGAGAGGGGAAACTGTACTCATACTCATCATCCCATTGGTCAGACAGAGCACTGTTTTCTACAAACACTCTCAGTGGCTGTGGCAGGGCTGCACAGACTTCCTCCACCACTCTGTTGATGAGCCTGACAGAGCCGATGTTGCTTCTCTCCATCAGG
Organism: Epinephelus lanceolatus; assembly: GCF_041903045.1. Classification (NCBI taxonomy): domain Eukaryota; kingdom Metazoa; phylum Chordata; class Actinopteri; order Perciformes; family Serranidae; genus Epinephelus; species Epinephelus lanceolatus. The sequence goes on from NC_135743.1 coordinate 30,762,250, forward strand.
GCTTCCATAGCTGTGGACGTCATCTTCATAAGGTGACCCAGTTTGGTGCAGCCAGCTATTCGAAGACTGGCTCTCAGGCTGGCAGACTGCAGTGTACAGGTCTTAATAAAGGTGTTGTAGAACAATGGTTCTTCAAAAAGCCACATGCCCGGGGGCACATTTGTGTCCCGTGCAGTCTTAAAAATTCACCAAGCCTGCAACACAGAGCTGTAAAATGGTGTTACATCTGTAAAGTCCACGGTCTCTTGCTCCAGGAGGAAAAGCTGCTTGTCGTAGCCCAACTGTCCTGTTCTCCTCAGCAGCAGGCGAGCCGTATCACACCACCTGGGGCAACAGTCATACAGCAGCCTCTGAGCAGTTCTCAGTCTAAAGGAAGCAATTTTGGACTGAATGTCAATCAGTCCCTGTCCCCCTTCAGCCACAGGCAGGTGAAGAACAGCTGACTGGATCCAGTGCTTGCCCGACCAGAAGAAGTTGAGGATGTCCTTCTGGATGTCCTCTATCAGACCCCTTGGAGGTGTCAGAGTGACAAGTCTGTGCCACAGAGTCGAGGCAACCAAGTTATTAGCGACCAAAACTCTTCCCCTATATGACAGCTGAGGTAGCAACCATTTCCACTTAGACAACCGAGCACACACTTTCTCCTTCACTCCCTCCCAGTTTTTTCTTTGGAACCCTTCAGAGCCCAGAAACACCCCCAAAACTTTTAGTCCCTCTTTTCCCCACCTAAGTCCTCCAGGCAGACTGGGCACTGCCTGATCCCTCCACTGCCCTATGAGCAAGGCCTCGCTCTTAGCCCAGTTCACTCTTGCAGATGAGGCCTTTTCATAGGCACAAACGGTGTCCTGCAGACATTTAACATCATCCTGGCTGCGTACAAAAACATTAACATCGTCTGCATAAGCAGATACAGTGGGCAAGCCACGAGGTACACTTACGGTTCAAGGGAAAGACAGACCAATGAGTCGCTCTCTCAGCCTGCACAGCAAGCACTATACACTGTGCTCCACTATACAGTAAACTCACCCAAGACAAAAACCCATCACCAAACCCAAAACCTCTAAGTGCAGCAAAGAGATATGAGTGATCCACCCTATCAAAAGCCTTCCCTTGATCCAGTGACACAATCCCAACATTGACATTATAAATTTTACATAAATCAAGTATATCCCTGATAAGAAAAATATTGTCCATGATTGATCTCTCTGGCACACAGTATGATTGGTCTGTACTTACAATTTTTCCCAGAAAGTCTTTTAGTCTATTAGATAAGGCTCTGGAAAGCACCTTATAGTCCGTACAGAGGAGGGCCACTGGCCTCCAGTTCTTAAGTAATGTCAGGTCCCCCTTCTTAGGCAGCAGGGAAAGGACTGCCCGCTGGCAAGAAACCGGAAGAGATCCAGTTCTGAAACATTCCTGTACTACCTCGTGTAGGTCGGTGCCAATAATGTTCCAAAACCGCTTATAGAAGTCAGTGGAGAGACCGTCAATCCCTGGTGCCCGTCCAGAAGGCATCTGGTTAATGGCCATTGTCAACTCTTCGAGAATTAGCCCACAGTCCAGGGCAGCTCTCTCCTCCGAACTGAGCTGAGGAAGGCTCTCCAGAAGCTCTTTGCGGTTCTCAGCGCTACACGGTTCAGCTTTAAATAGGCTGGTGTAAAAGTCATTTGCTTCAGACAGGCCATCTGCTTCCTCTGCACCGCGTTCCACTCCAAGCTGAAGAAGAAGGAGCTCGGGGCACCCATGTCCTTCAGCTGGAGGAAACGTGATCGGACCAAAGCTCCCTTCACCCTCTCTTGCAGAAAAGCGCTCAGTTCCTTCTTCTTCTGCTGCAGCAGGTCACTAGCAGTGGGATCGGAGTCTCTCCTGATCCCCTTCTCGATGGTACTGATGCTGGCTTCAAGGTTTTGTACTGCTGCCTTGATTTCAGCAGTAGAGCGTGACGTGTACTGCTGACTGAACACACGAGTTTGAGCTTTGCCAACCTCCCACCATTGCTTTAAAGAGCTAAAGCTGCTTTTCTTTGTCTGCCAGTGTCTCCAGAAATTCCCAAAGCTCTGACAAAAAGTGCTGTCTTATAAGAGTTTATTGCTGAAATGCCAGTAAGATTTGGCCCTCTCACCTGATGAAATTGTCAAGTTTATACTAACTAGGTGGTGGTCAGTGAAACCAACAGGGGTTATGGTACTGCTGACTAATCTGGTGTTGAGATTTTGTGAGATGTAAAACCTATCTAGTCTGGCTGCACTGACCCTGTTGTTTCTGATCCGTATCCATGTGTACTGACGGGTGTGTGGGTGTTTGAGTCTCCAGGTATCAAACAGATCTAAGTCAGTAATAATTTGTTTTAAACACTGGGAGGATTGTGGGTGTGGCTCTTCATTAGTTCTGTCCTGAGTGAAATCAACTGTACAGTTGAAATCACCACCAAGAATGATATGGTCCTGACTTTAGTTCCTGAGTTCAGACTGTATTTTTGTAAAAAGCCCCACTCTGTCAGAGCCCTGGTTGGGAGCATAAATATTAACAAAACACAATACTGAGCCGTTCATCTCTGCCCTGACAATCAGCAGCCGACCCTTAACCACCTCGCTAACAGAGAGAATGACTGCATTGGCAGTTGCTCTGAAGAGGATGGCTACCCCTGCACTGACACTTGTGCCATGACTCAGGACGTGTGGACCCTCCCACCATAAACCCCAGTGTACCTCATCTGTCTGGTCACCTGGCTTGACACAGAAAAAAACAAGATGGCGGCACCGAGTGACGGCAGGTTCGCTGCTCTGAGAGAGTTTGGAGAAACCGAAGAAAATATGGACGATATCAATGAAAGTATTCAAGAATCGATAGCTGATGCAGTTACCAAGGCAGTTGCTGATGGAACGAGTGCTTTGGCTGACGGATTGAGTAAGAAGAAGCTGACTATGTGCGGCGCTCACAACACAAGGCAGTCAGCATCAAAGGAGGGTGCTGGCAAGGACCTGAGCGTGGGCGACTTAATTAAAGAAATCGTCGCGAAAGTTATAGCTGCGCTGACTCCGTTAATAAGTTCCGTAGTGACTGCGGCTGTAAATGAATCTACTAAACTCTTGCTCCAAGAGTGGGGAAAACACATGGACATGATCAGAAGAGGACAAGAATCAGCTGTGAAAGCAGCGACCAAAGCTGCGATGGAGATAAGTAAATTGAAGTTTGAGTGTGACAAAGTTGAGCAAACTACTCGCAAGACAAACATTATCATTAGAGGAATCCCGTTAACAAACGGTGAGAACACAAAGAAAGTAGTAGTTGATCTGGCAGTCGAGATGGGAGTGGAGATGAAAGAGCAGGACATCAGCGTAAGCTACCGTCTGCCAGGGAAACATGGAAGAGTGCGCAAGGCTGAAGATCAACACCGCAGCAGAAACATTTTCGTCAAGTTTGTCAGGTATGAAACCAAACTTCAAATTATGAGAAACAAAAAATGTCTAAGGAGTTTTGATGGGAAAAACAGAGTCTTTATTGAGGAAGACCTTACGCCTTTGAGAGGAAAGATCCTGAGACAAGTGAGGATGGATCCAGAGATTAAAAGAGCCTGGACAATGGACGGTAACATCTGTTGCATCATTAAGGACAACAATCAAGAGGTGAAGAAAACCATCTACTCCGGTGATGAGCTAATGTCCAAACTGGGATGGTCTGCAGAAAAAGCCCAAAGTGTCAGGATTTATGTAGACTTCCCCTAGGCCAGCGCTGACCCCTCACTACATGCAACTTGTATCAAGGATGTAACTTGTAAAAATTCTTCCGGTCGATTTAAGACTAAACAGGAGACAGATATCAAATTCCTTGGACTAAATGTGTGTGGATTACGTGCTAAATTTCAACTTGGGATTCTTACAGAATACATTAAAGACTATGACTTTATTTGTTTAACAGAGACCAAAACAGATAATATCTGTAAATCAGACTATGATGGATTTACTCCTTTTGTGCTAGAAAAGAAGAAATCAAGTTATAAACATGGTGGTATACATGGGGTATGTCTATTAGTTAAAAATGAGTTTGCAAATTATGTTCAGGAGATAAAAGACACTACTTCTGACGCCATCCTGTGGACTAAAGTGGCCAAAGCAGCTTTTGGGTTTGAACTCATCTTGGGAACAGTTTATGTGCCACATGAAGGATCTATTTTTTTCAACAAGGACTATTTTGGAAATGTTTCCCAAGATATTTCATTTATGAACAGTAAATACAGTTCACCAACAGTGATGTTGGGTGATTTCAATTCAAGAGCTGGTACTCTGAGTGACTCTTTAAATGTAGGTGACGTAGGAACGAATATTACAAATGGGCTGTCTTTTGATGGTGAAATGCTTTTAAACAGTGACATAAATGATTTTTCTTTGATGGATCTACAGAGGGTCAGTGAAGAGTTAATGACTAATAATAACGGTCACAGCCTAATTGATTTATGTCAAAGTTCAGAGTTGAAGATTGTAAATGGAAAATTTGGGTCTGATAAAGGCATTGGGCGTTACACCTGTTTTATCTATAATGGTAACAGCGTTATTGACTATGCCATAGTGTCAGCTTGTTTGTTAGCACAGATTATCTATTTTTGTGCTGATCCCTTGGACAAATGTTTGTCATGTCCACTGCCCTATTAGTTTAACTATAAGAGCTAATAACTTGGGTACTCAGAAGTGTGAAACTCTTACAGATACTGTTTATTATGATCCTGAAAAAGAGAATAGACACATGGCCCGTTTAATGTTTAAACACCGATGGAAATCTGAGCTAAAAGCCACATACCAAGAATCCTTTAATTTAGAAGTTGTAAAAATGTATGATTCAATGATTGATGCGATTAATATTTCCAATACAAATCTGGTTGAAATAAATAACATTAGTAAAGGTATACTAATATGGTAGATCCTGCTAAAAGTTTGGGTTTATGTAAGGCATATGGTCAGGATTTGTACAAACGTCAAAAAAACTACAGAAGAGAAAACCCTGGTTTAATGCTGAATGTGTTGAGGCCCGTAGAAAATATTTTAAATCCATGAATATATTTAAATTTAACCGCTCTGCTCAATGTAAAGTTGAAATAAAATGTATAGCTAGAAAGTATAAATCCATCATAAGGAAATGTTCAAGGCAGTTCTATGATTCTTTACATAAGAAACTTCGTACACTTAAGAAATCTAATAGTAATGAATATTGGTCTATTCTAAATGCAGGTAAACCATCTGGAAGATTAGGAAATGTATCTACAGAAACCTTTGCTGAATATTTTAAGAAACCCAGCCAAAAATCGAGTGATAATTGTACACCAGAAGACCAGCAATTTGACCTCAGACAAGTCACCTCTCCTACAAATGAATACATAAATGATTTGTTTACTTTGGAAGAAATACAGCGAATGGTAAAAAAATTAAAAAATAAAAAAGCAAATGGTATCGATGAAGTTATAAATGATAGATATATGATATATATGATATAGAGCAAATCCAAATATTTATAAGTTTCAAAAGTTAATGTCATCTCGAAAAGTAAAGGTCTTGTCAAATTTGTTGAAACTTTTAAAGAAAATCTTGAATAGTTTCTCTTGATTTGCTTGTATGTATGTACACAAATTCTGTTTTATTTATTTTGCTGTGCATTGGCTGCCGCCTGTCCTGATTTGTTAATGTTATTTTTTGTTGTCTGCCCCTTATACCCCGGGGAGGGGTCAAAAGGAATAAATCAATGAATAAATGAAATAAATGAATGAGTTTCCTGTAAGAACAGCACATCTATCTTTTTTGTGAAACAATCTCACTGACTAGGGCTCTTTTATGTTTATCTCTCCCACCATTAATGTTAATAGACCCGATAGTGCTGCTCTGCATATGAGAAGAGAGACAGAAAAGAGGAAAGCAGTAAAGAACAATGTATGAAAAAGAACACCAGGTGATACATGATCATCTTACCTAACCTTAATCTTTCTAACAGTTTTGCCTTTAGATACCTTTCTCAGTGTTGTGATATGTTTCTTGAGGCGAAAACGCTTCCTTTCATCCAATAAGTCCACACCGGCACCGGCCCCGGAACCGGTCACGGCGCATCCCCGGAGCCCGCCGCGGCGCCGGCCGCGGAGCCGGCCACGGGCGCATCCCCAGAGCCCGCCGCGGAGCCGGGCACCGGCGCAGCCACGGAGCCGGCCCCGACAGCGGCGCCTGCGACCGCATCAAGCCGCTGTTTGTGCTGACACGCAAACCGTTTGTGCCCCACATCCCCACACTCAAAACATTTCATTTGGCCGGAGCTGGCATAAGCCATGTAAGAAGCTTCGCCATGCTTAACTCTAAAAGACACCTCCAGTGTCTGTGCAGGTGAGTCCAAAAACATGAACACCTGTCTCCTCAGAGACTGCACATGCTTCAGTTTAGCGTCTTTACAGCCCAAGTTGATCACTCTAAATCCGCTAACAAACTTCCCAAATCTGCGGAGCTCATGCTCTAACAGCTCGTTTGGGATGAAAGGCGGAACACCGGAGACGGTGATCCGCGTAGAAGGAGCTGACAGCGGCGACACCTGCACGAAGGTGTCCGAAAACTCCGCTCTCCACTAGGCTGTGAACACACTGCTCTGTTCTCAAAAAACAACTACAGCTTTGTTCATTCTGGAAGCAAAGCTGATGGTGTCATGCCCTACCTGTTCACCTACAGCCAGCAGAACTTCCTCCACAATAACACTATTATCCGGCGGGACTACCCTCACTCCCTGCCGAATAGACGGAGGTAGTGCTGGACTGGTCATCGGGCATACTGCCCGGTGGGCCGATGGTAATTTTGGGCTGGGCCTTTTTTTTTTTTTTTTTTCCTTTTTTTTTTTTTATAGTCATGTCATGATACCTATTGGTACACAAAACTGGTAGATCGGCCCATTAGTCATGATTGATTCTGGGCTGGACCAATTACAGCCGAGGGCCGATGCCCCCTCCCACTTGGGCCTCGGCTGCCAGTCAATCAATCATACAGAGAGAGAGCAGATTGACAAAATTGAGAAGAAACTCAAAGGATGTGCGGGAAAAAATAAGAGAGAAAAAGAGACAAGCCCTTTAGGAAGATGCTGCCAAATGTGTTAAAATAACACAGATGTTTGCTGGCTATGGCGGAGCTTCTTCAGCGGCAGCATCAGTGACCGCACCCGCACTGGCATCCAAAGCAGCCGCAGCAGGTAATGATGGCGGAGGGGAGGCAGGAGGAGGAGGAGACCCGCGGCCGACGCATTATATGACGACGGCACCGTAGGTGCGACTGGAGGGGAATTTGAACTTCAGGTAAGAAGTGATGAACAGCAGTCTATCTGGGTCAGATATGAATCACGTTTGGTTGATAGTTTATTTTCGTTGTGCTTGCTAACTCTTAACACAGCATAGTTATGAGTAGGCCATTTGACAATTTAGCTGGCTGTTGAGCAGCATGACGGGGTTTCTCTACTGCTGGGCTGTTTCTATGATGTTATACTAGTGATGGTGATCTTAGTGCTTCAGTAACTATTTTATTCATTTAATTAGTTAAGTATAGTCTTTATTAGTTAGGTAGTAAAATATTTCAATGTCTATTAATTGATATAAGTGCACTATGCAGTAATTCTTTACTCTGAAACAGCTAAAGCTCAACAGAGCAAAAATGTTCATGTAAAACCAAATGATGAGGCTAGTATTCATCATAAACCCACTTGCAAATATAATTTAGACTGAATCAAATTAGGATTTGCCAGGAGATGTGATGCTGCTCATTAAAGTGGCTTGGAGTTAAAAGTAACTACTTAAATGTATTTGTCTTTTATACATAAATATCCTCTTTATTCTAGATATGTTGTGTTTTTATCTTATTGTTTTTTTACTGACATGTAACAGCAAACTCTTGTGGACAATAATTACCTGTATTTTGTTTTTAATGTGGGCATGTTTCCATTCAATTTAAAATATCCCTTCACGTTTTAAAGGTTGCCATGTTTGAGGAAGTATTATGTGTTGCTGTGCTGTTTATTGATGTGGTGAGTACATAGTCTATGAAAATATTACTAAATCTGTCATTTATTCATTTTAATATTCATCAATGATCATGTCTCACCTCTGTTCCTCACTGTCCAATTTTCAGGATCCCATCATACGTTCATTGTTCAGGAGGTTCAATAGACCAAGCAGCCTTTTGGGTTCCTCTAAGTAAGTACTGTATAGAATAATGGGACTGGGAGGATGGTGTAGGTTTAAATTTATTAGACAAGTACATATACACCAACAAGACAGTGTACAAGCAGTGTCACAAGAAAGTTTGTTTTCATTCATAGGCTTCATTGTCTTTCCATCAATACCTGGTGGGCCGGACTAGGCTCAAAATGCCCGGGCCGATTTTTTGTCCCAGTCCAGCTCTGGACGGAGGTGGCGTCTCGGCGGACGCCATTCCTCCCGAAAACCACCGCACAAAACCACTAAATACTCGTCAGACACTCAGCAAAAGAATCTGAAAAAACCTTACCTGATCATGTACAAGAGACAGATGAAAAACCAAGATTAAAGTCCAAAAGCAGGGACAGCAAACCATTCAAAACTCCGCTCCACTCGCACACCACCACCACTCACGCTCACACTCACCGGAACCGGAGAGGAGAGGAGAGGAGAGGAGAGGAGAGGAGAGGAGAGAGGTGAAAGATAAAACTACAAACAAGACCAAAGACAAAAAGGTGTGACACAGTTTTGTTGTTGTGTTTTTCCATTGATCGAAGCTCATTATTATATCTATGTACACTGGGTGAGGAAAATATTTGGCACTATAATTCTCTATATGGAATGTTGACAGAATAAGTTTGTGTCAAAGCTTTAAACCCTCACTGATTTCACCAGATAAATATTTGGAAGTCATAAAAAATGACATAGCTATGGGACACAAAATGTGGCATGTTGAGGCAATTGATGTGCTGATAGAAAATTAAAATAAATCAAACTAAAAACCATAGCATAAAGCAGTGTTTCATGTCACTTATGTTTATAAAAGCTGTTGTGTGTGTTGTGTACTGCTGACAGAAGATTCTAATTTGTGTTTTTCCTATCTCCCACCATTTAACTAAGTTGACTCCAGAAATCAGAGAAAGACAAACAAAAGGACTTATCATAGGTCAGACGCGTATTAAAATGCCAGTAGGGACAACGTTGAGGGTGTACCAATAAGGAAAAGTTTAAAGTCACTGAATGGTGATCTGAAAAACCAGCAGGTGATATTGTTGCTTTAGTTAAAGCAGCTGTGCGGAACTTTTCGTTTTCGTTGATTATAGCGCCCCTTTGGTCGAAGCAGTATGACATCCACAGCCTGGTGTCGTAAAATCTCGACTGCAACCGGCAATTACCGCATGCATTTGTTTTGGAGAGCGAGAGGATTAACTAACGTCAGGTCAGTCCAAGTAATTAGTGGAAACAGCAAAATTACTCAGTAAATTCTTCTGTCGTGTTTCTGTTCTGATCTAATCTGTTGTGTATTTTGAGCTACTAAGGCTACCGTAGTAGTGTGAGCCTCAAGTTATTCTGGGTAATGTAGTAACCGTTGTTGTGCTACTGGAAACAATGAGAAGCAGCCGTCTATGTTCGGTGTAAGGAGGAATAAACAGTTAACAAGTCATCTGCTGAGTCCGCATTATTATGTGAAAAGAATACTCCGACGATTTAGGAGTTATGCCCTTTCTCTATCATTTTCATATTGAGACAACATGATGGATATCTTTTTTGTGTCTGTACATCCAGTGGCTGGGTCTCAGCGGTTAGCATGGCACTTGTAGGGGGTTAGTACATCTTGCGCGGAGGGATACACCGGTGAGCAACAGCTGCAGCTGGCTCTGGGACAGGTACGCTAGGTCACTCAGTAAAAGCAAACAAAGAGATGACACGGACGATATTACTCACTTGACTGAAAGCTGTCCATCAGCTCCTGCAGGCCTGGGCGTTTATTCCAGTTCATCTCAGGAAAAAAAGTTTCAATCACGCCAGGATTAGTGATTGCTGCAAAGTTTTCACTCCTTGTGATGCACTCTCTGCGGCGGTTTTCCTCCTGATGATATATCTCCCCAACGATGGTAGCACCGAATCCCATTCTGTGCAACAAAATGGGAGCGGAGGATTCAGCCTCTCTTCTCGCCTGCTCAGCATCCAACACATGTATGCTCCGGCTCAAACAGGTATGGCTCTGGGTCTGTGTCCGCTACAAGAAACTCTTCAAAATCGCGTTCAAAGTCGTCCATTGCAGCTACTATAGTCCGGAGATATCGCTAAGCTAAATAAACAGCTGAGTTTTGTTTACAGGCTACATCTATGCCTGTGCCTGCTCACTGGTGTATCCCTCTGCGGATCACAGCACAGGACATACTGACCCCCTATAAGTGCAATGCTAACCGCTGAGACCCAGCCACTGGACGTACAGACACAAAAAAGATATCGATCATGTTGTCTCAATATGAAAATGATAGAGAACGGACATAACTCCCAAATCGTCAGAGTAGTCTTTTATGTGAAGATACACAGTGAAGACATAACATAATCCTAACACAGCAAAGCTGTTACCTGCAGCCTTTGCTTGCAAAGCTAACGCTACTAACATTAGGTCAGTCCAAGTAATTAGTGGAAACATGCTAACATGCTAACGTTACACACAAATTAGTAGTAAAGTAAGACCTGTTCATAAATGTTCTGGTGTAGTTCTGAATTTCTTATAAACTGAGGACAACTGCCTGCTGTGTATTTGTGTTCATGGTCACAGTCACAGATAATTTTACATGATGCTCCTTCGTTATCCGCCATGACATCAAAAGTACAATCAAGTCCTCATAGATACATCTCTGGTAAAACTGTTAGGTGTTATGTGTTCAGCAATGCTTGTTGCGTACTGCTTACTCGAAGAACACTGAGCACGGTTACATGCGCACAATAATCAGATAACTGGGAATAATCAGGTAATGGTAATAATCCGATTTGACGCATTTACGTGCACTTCAATAATCTGATAATCAGAAAAACCTGGTTTACATGATTCAGTTCTTCAGTTGGATTTCTCCTCAAGTACATGACATAAAACTCAAACTTCCTGTTACAGTAAGTACTCATGTCCTTGAAAAACCTCGAAAAGTTAGTCATATATTTGCAAAATAAAGTACTCATCATGCTGACAGCTTATATTCTTACAGTACTGTTTGTTTTTATCATTAACAAATACATGTGAGAGCATTCTAATGTGTAGTTTATCAGTGTGGAGCCAATTCTACATACTTTGGGTAGATTCGGAGTAAAAGTACTGCAAAGTGCAATATACAAGTGTATTGTATATAAACTTGTCACACAAAGTGCATAACATAGAAGTAAGATAAAATAAAAGTGACAATTTAAACACTGAGAATATAAAAATACATTATTTTATGTAAAATCTTTATCTGAAAGGAAACAAAAGCTGTCAGATTACCGTAGTGGAGTAGAAAGTACAATATTTCCCTCTAAAATGTAGTGGAGTGGGAGTATAAAATAGCAAAACCCGAAAGAACCCAGATTAAAGGGTATACATGTACCGAATAATCTATTGGGGAAAAAGCTAGGTGTGTTTATCTGATTTCTCATAATCAGATAATGGCTTTAATCTGATAAAGCCTATCGGATTATGCTGTTTACATGACCACTTGAATAATCAGGTAACTCCAGAAATCAGATAATCATCGGTTTATTAGTGTGCATGTAAACTCGCTCACTGTAAACATGGCTCCTTCTTCTTCTGTGGTTTAATCGCTGTGGGCCGCTGCGGGCGAGCAGAATCACTTCTGCCTGGGGTGCCGTATTCTGGTTTGCTGACTTCCGCTGTGTGTCCGACCCGAACGAGGCTACGCTAAATAGCCATATAGAGAAAGGCTTTTTTGTCGCTGTTGGGTTCAAATAAATATGCGGATCTTCAAGGAGGGGTGATACGAACTAGGGACAGTTTTATTAATGATAAAAAGTTCTGCACAGCTTTGTAAGTTTGATTATTATATATCCTGTCTAATCTAGCTGCCCTCACACTGCCCTCTGTGACTTTCACCCATGTATATTGTCTGACTGCTGGATGAAGATTCCTCCAAGCATCTGTGAGGTCATTTTCTGTAACTACACTGGACAAAATAGAGGCTGATGGTGGATGAGGCTCTCCTGCATTCCTATCAACTGTAGGATGTGTAGTGCAGTTCCAGTCTCCACCTACCACTATTACTGAGCTACTGTTGAGCTGTTTTAGTTTATCATTCAGCTTATGAAACCAATCAATGCGATCAGCACCAGAGTTATAAGCATATACATTCATAAAAACAAAAGGTATGTCTCTGATTGTTGCTTGCACCACTTGAATCCTGCCCTGCTCTACTTCACTCGCTGAAACATTTGTTAAATGAAGGTGCTATGAAAACAAAATCACTACGCCTGCACTAAGGTTAGTACCATGACTTAGAAAAAACTGTCCTCTCCAAGTCATTCCCCACTCCACTTCATTGTCTACTGAACTATGTGTCTCCTGTAAGAAAAACATCTATATTCTTGGTCCTGCTCAGCTCAGCTAACACTGCTAGCTTATCTCTATCCCTCCCTCCATTGATGTTTAAGGTTCCTACTCTTAAAACCTCCATGTAGAGTACAATGAGAAAGAAGAAAAAGATGACATTGAAACCCTTCCAAGAAAAGGAAACCACCCTTAGTGCTGCTTCACCCATTTTTATTTTTTATGCATTTATGGGACCCTTTCCCCGCTTTTCTTTCCTGAGTTTAGTCAGTATCTTTTTAGGAAGAAACCTTTTTTGTTTACTCAGCTGTTCATAACCGACCAGTTTCCTTATCTTTAGAACAGAATTAATGAATCTGTTCACATCTGGAAAGAAATCACTTCCACACAGACTGCCTGCCTTAAGTTTCATCCAGGAAATAGTTTTTATTTTTTAAAGATATTTTTCTGGGCATTTTAGCCTTTAATTGACAGGACTGGTGAGTGTGAAGGGGGGAGAGAGAGTTGGGGAGTGGCATGCAGCAAAGGGCCACGGGCTGGACTTGAACCCTTGAACCTTGTTTATGGGCGCCTGCTCGATCCACTAAGCCGAGTAGCATCCAGCTGCAGCCCTGGAGCAGAAGCCCCTGACGTGACACAAGCCTCTGGCTTGCTAGAAGTGCCCCTGGCATGACGGAAGTGACGTGTTTTGCTGGATAGTATTGTCGCGGTCTTTGTGTGGAACTGAGCTCGCAAGACACAGCATCTCAACGCAGTAGGTTTCAGGTAAGCTAACTGGAATAAATTGACAGAAAATAGCTATGTTGTTTATTCTGTGACGGTTAGAAGAGGTCCCTGGTAAGTGGCGAGGGCAGGGCTCGAGACTTGGGATCCACTCACCTATGGTCTGGTTATTGATGGTTTGAACGTCACGTGGTGGTCAAAAACAAACAACAAAAAACAAAGTTGACTTGTATGATTAAATAAAGGTAAAATAAATGGACAATTCATCAATTCATAGACGCAATGTTAAGCAATTTTACTTAAAAAAGTTGTTAAAAAAAGAGAAAAGTCACTTCCGTCATGCCAGGGGCACTTCCGGCAAGCTGGAGGCTTGTGTCACATCAGGGGCTTCTGCTCCGGGGCTGCAGCTGGATACTATTGACTAAGCCACCGACGTCCCATCCAGGAAATAGTTAATCTCCTGTAACGAATATGGCTGCTTGTCATCTTGTGACACAATATCAGAGAACTGTGACAAAGAGTCATCCTCCAACATTTCTTCTTCAGTATTCAGTTCACCTGCTGTTCCACATTCAGCCTCAGCTGTCTGAATATTATTCACTCCACCTTCTGTCTGTCCACTATCTTCATTCTCCTCCACAGCCTGTGCCTCATCATTACCAGAGTTCATGTCTCTCACCTCTCACTATTTTCAGTTCTTTCGTTGAGCAATGTATCAGAGTGCGGGGTGCCGGTTACGATCTCCCCCGTATCGTCATGTGCTGCCTGCGGGCCGCTGCTACCAGCGTGACCCACAGCCTGCTGCTCACCTGTAGGCCTACTGCTGCCCGCAGCCTATTCTTTATGCGGGCAGGATGAGTGTTTATGACAAACATCACCACAGTCAAAACATTTTATGCTGCCAGAGCTGGCATAAACAACATAATATCCATTGTCATATTTGACTTTGAAAGACACTTCCAAAACCTGCGCAGGATTGTTCAGATACATGAACGCCTGTCTTTGTAGAGACTGAACATGCTGCAGTCTGGCGTCTTTACAGCCAAGACGAACTGTTTTGAACCCGCTAGCAAACTTTCCGAAGCGGGCCACTTCTCTTTCCAGCAGTTCATTAGGGATGAAGGGAGGGACACCTGACAGGGTAATCCACGTAGAGGGCACAAACAGCGGTGAGACGGCCACAAACAGATTATCCAACACCAGGCCCATCTCCACAAACGCTCCTCTCGGAGAAAGGCCACGACGGCCTTATTCATCCGAGAACCATATGTTATATTCCTATGACCAAACTGTTCACCTATAGCCAAGAGAACCTGTTCCACGGTGTACTGTGGAGAGGCCACAACTCTGATCCCATGTTTGATGGACAGGGGAGGCGAACCCTCACCAAGGCTATTCAAGAGAAGGCTGAAACACGGGGTCAAACATGGGGGGGATTGCACATGCGCAGTAAAATCTGGTCTGCACTTCCTCAAAGGCTCAGTAGATGGCGTGAGACCGCGAAATAAGGGGGATGTTTGTTACATGTCACTGAGGTGCCCGCAGTCGGTCCTGGGTCGGAAGGTGTTATTCACCGCTGGGTCATGTCATTTTCACAGCTTATTTTTGGACTGTCACTGGTGGCCTACGCTGTGGATGAGAATGACAGAGATGCAATTCCGACAACTTCAGGCAGCCGCCGTCCAAAAGTCCAAGCAGACTGCACCAAGTGCACTCCTTGATCACCTGAGCGGATCCTGCGCTTTTTATCCAGCGCCCCTGCTGTCACCCTCCAGCATCGCAGCTCAAGTTACACTGCGCATGTGCAATCCCCCCATGTTTGACCCCATGTCTCAGCCTTCTTTTGAATAGCCTTGACCCTCACCAGGGAGGGACGCCATAGCTCAGTGAAACAATATGATTAATACCAACTTTTCCTCAGTAAATCCACAATTTGTTGAATTAAACTCCTCTTACCTTTTCCTAAGGGACAGGATGAAAGATTGAAAAACCGAAAATAAACAGTCCAAACGTCCCAAACTCAATCAGCAGCTCCACACACTCCATAGCCGCCCACACGCCCAAACTCCCAGCATGCAGTGAGAGGAGAGGAGAGGAGAGGAGAGGAGAGGAGAGGAGAGGAGAGGAGAGGAGAGGAGGCTTGTTGGAAAGGTGTGGTTGTACTGAATCCAGCGATACCAAAACTGTAAAGATAGCTTGTAAAGATAGCCTGCATATTCAGGCAGTCAGTCCACTAAACAAATGAGGTGTCCCAAATGAAAGAAAACAAAACGGTAGCTTTTAACTTCAGTTGATTTGTAGAGATCCCTTATGGTATTATTTAACAATTATTGGCCTGTTGTTTATGTTGGAAAAGTCAATAACAACCCTAAGGCACATGTAATCACGTGGATTTTAATAATAAAATTGTGAATCCTAATGTAGAGGGTGACATAGGGAGGGATTGGTGGTTCTGAAAAGGGGTTTGGGTCCGGGATGGTGGGACAGTGGAAGGAAGGAGTCCAGAGACAGTAAGGGTGGAGCATTGGAGGGTGAGGAGACAATGGAGTTTCAGTGGTGGAGGCCTGGAAGAAGTAGAGGACACAGCTGGTTAGAGCAGAACAAAGTGGTAAGGAGGATTAACTCTAACTACAAGTGTACATGATTATATGAAACTATACTCAAAAGCTTGCAACTGACCAACAATAGTAGGCTTTAGTCTGTGACCAGGGAGAGGGCGGTGAGTCAGGCTGAGTCAGGCTGAAATAAAAGTTGAGGTGACCGGAGGACAAGAAAATCTTGAGGCAGAGACAGAGACAAGGTAAGGCAGGGCACACCAAACAAGCAAAGCGGGCAAACACTATTATTGTTACTGTACTATTTACTTCTTTTACATTACCTAATAATCACAACAGTCATCCTCGTCTTCCACATCTTCATCTGAACTTTCCGCACTATCATTGGTAGATGCCTGGTTCTCACATTGTGCCAGTCTACACATGTCTGTACATCTGAGACCATTTGCAACACACACATCTTGGAAGTGTGCATTTTTTTGTACAGTTACAGGCCAGTAGATCCAGGATGGCCTCTGGTGCTGGCTGGCCTTCCATCCAATCTACCACCAAGTGTTCAGTGTCCTCTTCTTTCTTCATCTTCCATCCTCTGCCAACAGAGCATGGAACTTGGAGGTCGTTCTCCAAACATCTTCTCCATATGCGAGCTTGATAGTTGGCCCGCTGTGCATGTTTTCGTTATTAAGCAGTCCTTACATGGTGGGAGTTGATGGCTTTCGATTTCACCTTTTTTGATACAGAAAAGGTGATACCTGAGCTCGTTGACCTTGGTGGTTGATGGTTTTGGAACATACAGGGCACATGTAAATGCCTCGAGTTTGTCCATCAGTTCTGGGGAGAGGTCCCAGTCCTGGCCCAACTCTAGGAGTGTAATAGCCTCCTGACGATCTCTGCGCCACCTAGACACACTAAAATGACCACTGCTGCCCGTAGGAATGTCGTTGAAAGATCAAACCAAAACTGGCTTGTTTGTCTCATCGAGACCTACAAATCACGCACCCCTAATCTAAATCCAACAGGAAGTGAGCTATTTGCCCTTTCAATGTAACATGTCGTTTTTCAAAAATTCTCTTTCTCAAAAAATATTTCCTCCTACACCGTTTATCATATCGGCTTGAAACTTGCACACATGACAGCTCAACCCCTGCTGAACAGATCGTCTGAATAACTTTGTCATTACTGGAACGTTTTGGATTTTATGGCCTCTTAAAAGTAACGTGCCACAAAACCTCTTAAATGTCTTCGCACCACCTAGACACACTAAAATGGCCCACCATTTATCGTATCAGCTTTAAACTCACACACGTCACAGGCCAACCCCTGCTGAACAGATCCTCTGAATAACTTTGGCATTACTCGAACGGTTTGGATTTTATGGGCTCTTAAATGTCATGTGCCACAAAACCTCCTGACAATCTTCATGCCACCTAGACACACTACAATTGCAACTGCGGCCCGTAGGAATGTCGTAGAAAGATCAACCTTTGTCTTTAACTGTCTATGTGAGCTGGAGGCTGAAACGATGTGAGTCTGAGGTCCCGCCCAACGCTGCTTGCAGCTTTAATTATTAGGGTCTGGGCAGCTAAGCAAAAATTGTGTTGCTAAATTCCTACATGTCTTCTAATTCTTCTGCTTGTTGCTCAGAATTGCCTAAAAATGCCCGGACCCGACCCATCGCTGCGCAGCAGCTATATTTATTATTATCATTCATGTACAAACACATGACAAAATCTGAAAGCAGGAAGTTTTTTGATGATTTGATTTTGAGAAGTGTGCGACATCATCCGAGAAAGCTAAAAGAGGACAGTCCAGTAGAACCAGTTGAAACAATGTTGTGGAACTTTCCGTTGATGGAAGGATGCCATGTGTTCGGGGAAGTCAGACAGATGATTTTAATCAATTCTTTTACTGGAACAAGTTTGCTGTTGTTGTTGCTTGAGTGAATTCTGTTATTTGCTAATTAATCCATGTTTTGACAAACAAATTAAACTTAATAAAAGATATTCAAATGTATTTAAATGACCTAATATGAAGGGTTTTGTCATACATACAAGTGAATGGTCATTTTAAAAAAAAATCTTCCTGACAGAAACTTTCTCTATATTTTCTCAGCACACAAGAGGCCATTGCACAGGACATTTTGACATTTTAACCTTTACACTTGTTTTTGAATGGCTTTGAATGCATTGGAGAAAAACTGGTGATGAAACTATGAAGTCAGGTTTGTCTTCTCTGACACAACAAAGGTTTGGATGGGGAGCTGAATATTTGTAGTTAATCCAAAAATAATAGGTAAGCAGAACTGTGATGAACAAAAGGCCATACTTAAGTCCAACAATTCTGTTGTCTTTATTTTTTGTTTGTTTGTCTGTTATCATAAAAGTCTATTTTCACAGGTAATTGGGACATGTAAGTCAGCATCCATAAAAATTGTGTTGTTGTCCCTGAGCTTTCGATGGTAAAGGGACTTGCAGTTGTATAGCACCTTCCTCGCCTTCTACCCAATCAAAGTGCTTTCAAACTACAGAACCATATTCACACATGCACACTTGGGTGCCACCTGCTCACCTAAATAATCACATGCACCCACACACCAATGGCACAGCCTTCAGAGGCAATTTGGGGTCCAGTATCTTGCCCAAATATACTTCGACATGCAGACTGGAGGAGCCAGCATTCAAACCACCAGTCTTCCAATAAGAGGTCAGCCTGCCCTACCTCCTGAGCCACAGCCACATGATCTTTATGTGCAGATAGAATGTGCCCAGCTTCTCGTCCATAATGTCTTCAAGGTCAAGAATTAACATCGATGGGGTGTCGGTGGCTTAGTTTGTGGGTAAAGCAGGCACTCCAGATACAAGGCTGTTTCCGTAGTGGCCCGGGTTTGAATCCAGCCTGTGGCCCTTTGCTGCACGTCATCCCCCCTCTCTCTCTCCCCCCTTCACGCTTACCTGTCCTGTCCATTAAAGGCAAAATGCCCAAAAAAATATCTTTAAAAACAAAGGAAATAACATTGACATCTACATCTGTTGAAAATCCAAATTTTCGTGTAAACTGGGTAAACTCTCTTTTAAGGTCAAGAATGAGCTTTGAAATTCAAATCAATCAGGGCTAATGTAACACCAGTTTTAGGATCAAAGTTATCAAGTTATCAAAGTTTTACTGGTTTTAACGTAAGGAGGTAGTTAATGATGAGACGCAGATTAAAGGGAGATGGAGTTTACGAGCTATTAGGTTCAGTCAAGTTCAAGTGACTACCTTTCCCTTATGTGGTGAAAGCTATATGTTGCCCAACCTAATGATGTACTTGAAAACATTTCTGTCTTCCTGGATCAATTTCAAACTCTTAGAATAATACGCCTCTTATTGTTCAGTCAGCAGAGGCTGTCAAGTAGGAATGTAAGGGTGTGTGTGTGTGTGTGTGTGTGTGTGTGTGTGTGTGGTGAGAGAGGGAGGGAGGGAGGGAGGAGGGAGGGAGGGAGGAGGGTATATATTTATAAGTGCCAGTGTGACAGTGTCATCTCATCCTTGGCTCAGGACTCCAGCTGGTTTCAGGATATCTATACTGCAGGTGAGTCTGAGCATCTGTATCTGAAGGTTTTAACTACGTGGGATGTAGCTCCTTTTGTAATGGACCAACTTGATTGGGATCTTACTGTGACAATGGGCACTGATTAAATTCTGATGATTTTAATATTATTTATTTACTGGCCTTAGGCCGTCCACAGATTGTTGGATTGGATTGTGGACTTACAGCTTAATAAAACAAAATGCCAGATTGGTGTTATGTGTAAAGAAATGTGTATAGCTGTTGATAATCATATGATGATGATGATGATGATGATGATTGTTGAACTGGTTTCTGTTTCCAGTGTTGTCTCTGGACACCCTCACACACTAGAATGTTTTCTCTCCTGTTCTTTGCTGTGCTCTGCGCCAGCTGCCTGTCTGGTAAGATTTCCATCTTTTGAGTCTTTCTATAGCAATGTTATACTTTTTTCTACAAACATGTGGCATCTAATAAGACCTGTGTGTATAAATTGTGAAGTCAAGCTGAGTCAAGAAGCAGTAGCTTCCTCTTGTCCATCACATAATGACTTTGTTTCACCTCTCCAGCTCCCAGTGAGCACTACTCCTTCTCCCCTCCTGTTGGACCCGGGAGTGGCACTTCCTTCTCCACAGCAGGAGACGGAGGGATCAGGGGGGTTAGGGTCTGGGAGTCGATCAACTCTTACATCACAGGGTCAGTCTGTCCTCCTTCTTGTCCACATTTGTTTTTATTTTAGCCTTAAGCTATTGCAGAGCCTATAACCAGTGCATTTGATGGTGGTAGTAACTGTTCAATTAGTAGTGTTTGGCTCAAAACAGGGTGGTTGGAGCATTTGATAAATATGCTATTTTATGTTTGCTACATTATCTAATGTGTAATTGGGGAATGTTGTGAAAATTATTCATTAACAAGTTTATAATGCAGCACTGATTTGACCTCTTTATGCACCTGAAACTGCTTTGTGTTTTAACAGTTGAATGTAATGTCATATTGAGTTGTTAGTGGGGAAGGTGTTGGGATTTTCAAAGGGACGGCCCATTAAGTTTTAATGAAGTTGGGAGGGACTTGCTTTTTCAAAAAAAAGTGAACCGTAAGATTGAGCCACGCTTCATGCCTCAATAATTTGCTTCCAACACATTTGCTCTATTGTCTAGCCTATTTGTTCTTACACATGCAATAATCTATTACGACAATTCTTTTATTAAGTGTCCTCACATCTTCTTCACATCAGTACCATTTTTGGTGTTCAACAGTGTTTCCTCTCTCCTGTGTCTGTCCCTGCAGTCTCCAGGTGCGCAATGGCTTCTCCTGGTCCAACGTTTTTGGTCGCACACTTGGAGATGCACAGGAGCTGGAACTATATGATGATGAGTACATTATTCAGGTCAGTGTGTGTGTGTGTGTCTGTGTGTGTGTATTTGAAACATTCTGATAAGACAGTGTGACTTATGATTTGTTGACATTTATAAAATAATAATATCAATAGTATACATCTATTTTATTATACAGGTCCAGGAAATTATAGTAGCAGCAACATTTTTCTTTAAACTGAATAGTGTACTGTGATTCATATTATACTATATTCATCATTATATGAAAAACACAAAATGTGTGTACTAATCGAGGACTAACCACATGTACCAAGTGTGTTAATGTCCTCACTCTGTCATGTTTCAGATCTCTGGCAAATACAACACCGCCTATATCTATCAGCTGATCTTTGTGACCAGTACAGGGAGATCTCTGATAGTTGGCCAGCCCACACATGTAATTATCTTCAACTTTTCCTTTTTGTTACAATTATCAATACTTTTACTCATGGTCATGTGTTGACCTGTTTATGCTTTGTTACAGACCTCTTTCAACTTCTACCCGATCCACTATGGTTGCGAGCTAAAAATGCTGAGTGGTCGCTATACCACCTCAGGGATCAAGTCTTTGGGAGCTCACTGGGGAAGTCGGATGATATCGACCAACACTTCAGTCCACGACTACTGACTACTAACAACAGTCTTAAGCAGGGAATAATCAACCTGTCTTTTTCCATTAAGAAAGTATTTAGTCTTTGTGCACTGGGTAATATTTTAACACTTTTTGTATGAATACTTCTGGAAAATAATGTCTTTGTTCATTTAAAAAAAACAACAAAAAAACAGAATGAAGGGTGACTGTGAACGATTAACTCAGTTTGTGACCCCATGTGGGGAAGTTAAACACACAGGATCTACTAAACATGTACTTTATAGACAAGACAATATTTTTTCATCAAATGAAGGGGCTCTGAGTAAAAGCATTTTGCATTTTGCATTCTCATGAAGGAGAGATTGCAGTGATTTATTGCACTTTATCAATACCTCATGTATTTTGAGGAATGCTAATTGTAAGGATATTAAGAGATTATATATGTGGTTTTATTTCTGCATATTCAAATGGTTGGAGAAATGTTCAGTCTGACCAGTATTTAATTCTGTTGCATGCAATATGCTGTTGTATTTTATGAAAGGTATGATTTTTTTTTCCTTTTGTGACTTTGTGGCTGTTATGCAAAATTAATAAAACAACTAAATCAAAGCAACTTGATTTTATGTAATGATAATGAAGAACAACTTTTGTGCAGTATCGTCCACAACTTCCTGCTTTTTCATGTGTGTGACACTGCAGTAACCTCAAACATACAATGGCAAACATAGGAAAATTTTATTTTTTGTCATTGCACAATTTAACTCAGATTCCACTGTTTTGAGAGCGCCTTGTCTTAATGAGCTCATATTTTGTTTAGTTACAGAGTCCATAAAAATGCGTTGAGAGCAAAAGTTTTTCCCTCTGCCTCAGTGTCTTCCTGCTAAACATAAGTCACGCAGCAAAGATACTCCGCTATGATCATATTTACAGTTTCTACACAAGTTTCCGTTTGACTTGCCCTGCACTGAAGTCAAATTTCCAGTCTGATCTCTGTTGCCTTCAAACAGCAGGAAACAAGACTACTGTCCTTCTTCTGTGGTTTTCCAGGCACAGTAGCTCAGGTAACTGCTTCCTGCATAGCACAGTGTGGTCAGAAACGCAAAGAACTGAAAAGCATTAAAAGTGTGGAAAAGATGAGGAGAAAAAGAACACAGGAAAAGAGAGAGGGACGAGAAGACAATGAGAAGGAGTACATTTATTCATTTAATATCTAAAGATCATAATTCACAACTGAAAAATCTCTCATTATCTACTCACAACAAGTCAGTGCACTGGTAAACTGTTGAAGCTGTCACATGAGGCATCTTGGGAACTATGTGTCAAACAGTAATTGATTCAATTGATGTAATTCATTTATCTATGGAGGACAAATGCACAGGAAAAGAGCTGCTAATTTAACAACATTTCTATTTTACTTACTCTGCCCATTTACACAGAACAGTTTCAGCCATGACGTGACCAAGCCATGTGAAACACACATTGCTTGTCAATATCATCATATAATTCAGTATTTTTTACTATCTGTAATATTAATTGTATCACGACAGTCCCACAGCAATCCCTGGCATCGTGCTAGGATACATACAAGTGATTCAAGTGAGTTCCACACTGTGAGGTCTTGATATTTTAAACTTGGATAAAAGAGAGCACTGTTTGCTCTGTATCAGCAGATACCCTGACTTGATTAATCAGAATCAGTTTTAGGAACGAAAAAGTTGGATATTATAGTTTATATTTACGGGATTGTACAAAGGCTGTTTCAAAATGATCCCCATGCTTATAGGAATGTAGTTCTGGTGGAGCAATACTATGATAATAAAAATACTAATATAGCTACAAATATTTATCAGCTTTGAAAACCACCATGTGTATCTGTACTAATTTATAGAATGTGGTCTTCTCAGGTCATTATTACCAAAAAATAATAGCGAGGACATGACCTTAGTGTCCAGGCTGAAGACAGTATCTACATTTGCACAGTGCAATCGCTTGCTTGCAAAAATCCTACATTACCTTGCACATGTGGTTGTTGTTTATTCCTCAGTTAATTTGAAAACTTCTGTTGTTTTCTGACACTTGTCTAGTTGTGTGTAATGTGGACATAAGAATTCCAGTGATGTTTTTGATATACACTCATATGTGTGCTAGAAAAAACTTTCTTTTTGGATGAACTTTCCTCTCAACAGATCATACTGTGAAAAGTGCTCTTACTGCAGATGCTGCCCAGCAGTTGTAGTTGTGTCGTCCCCTAATGGCCTGGTTGACTGAGAAAGCATCTGCTACTGCTGTCACCAGATACAGAGCTGCAGCACTGCAGTTCAAACACAGCGACTACAACAAAGAAAAACACAGTGAAACAGATAAATAGACGAAGCAGGGAGACGGTTATGTTAAACCAGGGTTGTCAAACATACGGCCCAGGGGCCAGAACCAGCAGGCCGATGGGTCCAATCCGGCCCTCTAGATGACTTTGGATACCTAATGTTGATGCGCGTGTGAAGTCCAAGAGGTTTCATGAGCAGTTTAAACAGTGAGCAGATAGTTATGACATAAAAGTTGATATTTATAGGTTATTTTGCAGTGGTTTCAGTGGTCCAGCCCACTTTAGATCATATTGGGCTGTATGTGGCCCCTGAACTAAAATGAGATTGACACCCTTGTGTTAAACATAAAGCCAAAACAAGTGAACCAGACTGCTTGAACAGTGTGTGTGTGTGTGTGTGTGTGTGTGTTACCAGTGTTGTCCAGGGGACCTTTGGTATCCTGCTGTGGGCTCCAGTGAGGTAAATTATAAACAGGCAGACGGTCAGGACCCAGCACAAGATGGCAACGAACATCACCCAGCAGAGAGCAGACACGTCAAAATAGTCTGTACCCCCTACCAGAATCCACACCAGCATACCGAACACCTGGAGGAGAGGAGAGGAGAGGTTAATTTACTTCTTGATGTACTTCAGCGTGAGAGAAGGACATAAAACATAAAGAGAGGTAAAGACAAAACTACAAACAAGTCCAAAGACAAATAAGGTGTGACACAGTTTTGTTGTTGTGTTTTTCCATTGATTGAAGCTCATTATTATATCTGTGTACACTGGGTGAGGAAAATATTTGGCACTATAATTCTCTATATGGAATGTTGACAGAATAAGTTCGTGTCAAAGCTTTAAACCTTCACTGATTTCACCAGATAAATATTTGGAGGTCATAAAAAAGGACATAGCTATGTGACACAAAATGTGGCATGTTGAGGCAGTTGATTTCCCTAAACTAAAAATTGTAGCATAAAGCAGTGTCTCATGTCACTTATGTTTATAAGTTTGGGCCATTCATTTGTTGTTCCATGAGTAATTTTTAAATTCCAAACACCCAACATGCCCCATCTCCCCTCAAAGTGTTGTGGTGAGAAATAAATCTCTTTCCTCCCAACACTACTCCAAACCCACCCTTCCTGTCTCACAACAAAAGATTCTGCTGGATGTTTCTATATCACAGGAAGAAACGTTTTCTGGTGTGAATCATGACTCTAAAGAGAGTTGGTTTCTTTGCTGTTAAAATCCTGAACAGGTTATCAATTTAATATGAAAATCTGCTGAGTTACTGATGTGTTTCAGTCACAATGATTTAACCCAAAAGCCAGAATTTGCAGTTAAATGTGGTGTTTTCTGAATGTAGTTTTCATTCTTTTCTCAGCATCTAATGTATCTATGATTTTACGTTATGCATAGTATGATCTCACAACATCATTTCCAAAAATAAATAAATAATAAAAAGCCTTAGGGTGTTTCAATTATTCTACTTTTTTTTTTATTGTTGCAATTGCTTGCAGTCAGATTACTCAAACTGTGGCGTGCCCAGCCTCTGCATGGCAGCCAGCCAGGCTGTATTTACAGAAAGACTCTCCTGACTTTTTTCCTCAGCTGATTCAGAAAGGAAGAGACACAATGAGGGAGAGGAAGGAGGAAGAGTTGATTTGCTTGGTGTGTTTTTCGGTAACTTCCTATTTTCTTAGAAAAGTAATGTTTCGTTTTTCTGGTTTTTCTGTTACTCCACTGAATATGGTCTGGGCAGTACCACAAAAATCAATTCATACTTTAATTACGATCACAAATTTCAGATCCACTTTAATAAAAAGAAAGTCATGAATGAATCTCTGAATCTATGCTAACACAAAACCTGCCTTCATACGTGCACTACTGTAGATGAGAAACAACCCAAACTTAGAGCAAGTTGTTTCTAGGTGTGTGTGTGTGTGTGTGTGTGTGTCTGCATCACCTTGAGAGAGCAGACCACACACTTACTAACACAATATACTTTTCCTCTCTTTTAATGTTCCTTATATAAATCAAAATGATTGCCACTTCCTTACAATGATTATGAAATAGTAACTGATGTTAATTTTTCTACTGATACAATCTTCAAACCACCAAACAGCTTAAATCCATACTTACTATCTCAGCCAGGAGCAGTATTCCTTTGGCAGTAGTGGTGAAGTGCTGGTCGAAGGCCAGGGTGGAGGTTGAGATGTTGCACTCTGGTACTGAGGGAGTCCTGTGGGCCGACATCACAGCAGCTCTCTCCATGGTGGACTGACGCAGGCAGTCTGTGTGCTCTCAGTCATGTTGTCGCTGCTGGAGAGGAAGTTGTGTTCCTGTCCCGGAATCCAACAAGGACAACCCTTCGTGAGAAGTTTAATTATAAATGCTGCATATAAGCTCACATATATAAAAAAACAATTGCATAATCCAGTATTTGAGTTGTACCCCGTCTTATTCACCTTGATTTAAAAATCACTGACTCAGTACATGAGGAGACATTTTTCTCTGTTTTGTATTTAAAAAGTCAACAAATTTACACTGTAGAGCCAGTTGAGTACTAAAACAGACGAGGTTATCTGCTCGCTTTATTGTTCTGTCACTGCTATTTTTTATTTTTTTATTGTGTGGTGAAGTAATAAATGTTATGTCGGAGCCATAATGCTACATTACATGTTTGAACTGGCGCAGAGGTGACAATAAATAGGAGGGAAATTGAGATGACTTCAGAGGGATTCACAACTAAAGACAAGAAAAGGAGAGCTGTGTGTGAAATCTACTTCAGGACACACTGATGATGACAGTTCTGCTGCTGATGATAAATGATGCTGATAGCCAAGAGGAAGAGGAGGAGTCTGTGTGACACTTTTGCATGTTTTAGCCCCTAACAACAACAATTGATTATTTAGGTTGATGTGCTACATTCCAGGCTGTCATTGTTTTCTGCAATACCATGAAAATCAATTTTCAGAGATTCAGTTTTGCTTGAGTTACAAAGCCTTATTCACCACACTGAACAATTTATTTTTGTGGTGCAGCTTCGATATCTAATAGCTAGAGGGCTACTAAGGTAGAGGGGCATCTTTAGAAAGAGAAACCCCAGAGGACAACCAGGAGGGCAATATGAATGCTAATTTTCCTAATAATCAGGGGTGGAAGTTACCAGTTACATTTACTTTTTTTTTCCCTGTAACAACTTTGTTTTTTGTGTTGCCTTCTTGTCACCCACATTTTTAAGCGGACCTAAATTTAAAAAAAAAAAACTGATTATATTTGTATGTAAGAATTTTTTATATGAAGTTTTGTTGGCCTGCTTTGCTGCATTTCAAGTCACATCTGTTACAGAGTAAAAGTGGAAGTTAAAAAGCAGAGTGTAAGAATGAAACAAAAGATAAGAGATAAATCAGCAGATGCAGCAGACAAGCAGTGGTGGAATGTTACTAAGTCAGTTTACTCAAGTATTGTACTTAAGTACAGATCTGAGGTACTTTACTTGAGTTTATTCTTTTCCTGCAACTGTATACTAAGACTCCACTACCAGCAGTGTAAGGAAGTTAAGATGGGCCCCAGTGCACCCTAATATGACGGGCCGTGGTGCATGCTATAGTGCATGTATTGTCTTGACACAAATTGAGACCTGACACTGGACAACATCAACATACATATTACCCAGCAATCAGTGCATATCTTACAACATACCAAAGAAAGGAGAAATCAATCATTAACTGGATTGTTTTTACAGTATATTTAAAGATTTTATAGCTTATATTAAAAAAGCTAGATAGACAGTTACTATCTTAAAAAAATGAAATGAAAAAAGACAACATTGACGCCGATGGGTTAGCCTTTTTGAGGATTTATATAGAAATGGCACAGTTTTTAGATTCATGATATTCTGTTTTTCATCATTTATCTTTGAACAAAGGTATATTTTTAAGGTGGCAATCTGATCACTTGAAAGGGCCCACTCTCTCTTTTAAGGCCCCTTCACCCCAGAGGCCTCAGTGCACTGTCTATATTTACACCCCTGTCCACTACATTTTAGAGTGAAATATTGCACTTTTTTACTGCATAACATTTATCTGAAAGCTTAAGTTACTAGTTAAGTTACTTACTTAGGCACAGAATTACATTTAAGGGTTTATGTTTTAACCTTTAATGATGCTAATACCACTGTTGTGCCTTAAAAAGGCTGCATACACCTTAATTAATCACTGTTTTAATGCACTCAAACACTAAGTGATCCACATGAAACACACCCATGATGCTGACCCACGTCACCAACAGGTGCGTGCTAAGTGCTAAAACACTTGTGGTGGTGGGGAACGTTTACCTTCAGTGAGATGTGTCTGCTGTTTATGACGATAATCTCTGTCACAGTTTTGAGTCTTTGAAAACTTTGAAAAGCGCAGTGGAATAGATAGGCTGAGTGGACTGGTTATAGTGGGACAGAGAGGCTGAGTGGACTGGTTATAGTGGGACAGAGTGGCTGAGTGGACTGGTTAGAGTGGGACAGAGAGGCTGAGTGGACTGGTTAGAGTGGGACAGAGTGGCTGAGTGGACTGGTTAGAGTGGGACGGAGTGGCTGAGTGGACTGGTTATAGTGGGACAGGCTGAGTGGACTGGTTAGAGTGGGACAGGCTGAGTGGACTGGTTAGAGTGGGACGGAGTGGCTGAGTGGACTGGTTATAGTGGGACAGACAGGCTGAGTGGACTGGTGTAGTGGACTCTTGCCTTGAGTATAAAGGAACAGAGAAGTTGAAGCTTCAGCAGATTGTGGAGGACCTCGTGGTGCACAAGACTCACACAGAGCTGCTCAGATAGATGAGTACAACAAAACAGTTAGGTCCAGAGGAGACTGGTCAACGTTGCTAGGCAACCTAGCATTGTGTGTGTGTGTGTGTGTGTGTGTGTGTGTGTGTGTGCACTGCAGCTTGTGCAAAAACTGTGCAGTCAGCACCAGAAAGGCTCAGAGGGTGGATGGTGAGGCATCCTCCAAGACACCAGCAGGGAATATAATCAGTTTCCCCTGAACATTCCCCCTCATACTTTACCATTTAGCATGAGCATTACCATGAGCATTACCATGAGTAATAATGAGACTGACATGAAAAGAATTGCTGTAACTATGAGTCGAGGCTACACTGTGATGTAAAGTTTTAATCTGCAAAGTCATAGGTTTCAGTGAAATGACATGAAACTAGTGGAGATCAATTTAAAGATCCCCTCTGTGTTTTCAACAAATAGTCTGCCTTGAACAACAATTTCAGATCTATAAATATGCAAATTTTGTTTATTGCTGTATTGAAAAGTCCATTCTCAGTATTTGTGCAAAACTGGGTAAAACTTGCCTTAAGTTTAAGTTTCCACATTACATTTGTGCTGAATACTGGAACACAACTGGCTCCAAACTAGTTGTGATGTCACAATATCCAGCTAATAGGAACACGTGTTAAACTAATTTTCAAGGAGAGCGAAGAGAAACTGTCCTCCTTTTAGCAGATGAATCTGAAAATGGCCTTTTACTCAATTGTGCACGTATTCTACACAGTAAAGGTTATCAATACACAGGAAGTAACAAAAACAATTTTTTAATGGAGGACTGGGGGACTTCAAGGAGGAAATAATGCTGAGCATGGACAGTTTAAAGGGCCATGATCAAATATATAGATACATCAATAATTATAGAATTAAATGCTCAAATAAGTGATTCAATAAATTATCATATAATTAAATGCTTAAATAAATAAATTATTTTTTTTATGTAATTTAATGCTTAATTAACACAATAATTAAAGAAATCACAATTTAAATCAGAAATTTAATATATAAATGTTACATCTATTTGTGTATCTGTGTGTATCTGAGACATTACTGCATTAAATTTTTTCTGACCACCAAGTGAGGAGAAATATTTGGGGCCTAATTAAAACCCTGTATTCCATCATAAGTGTGCCCATGCTGCAGTGCAGCTGTGGAGGCAGTGAATGGCTTTGACCACCGGGGGGCAGTAGTTACACATGGACAAACAGTAACCCTCACTTGAGGGGAATGAGCAGAGAACAGGGACAAAAGAGGCAACGTTGAGGCCAGCAAGACGCGCTGGGTGGGTAACTGTCGCCAGTGTGGGCGTGTATATTGTTGTTTTCGCTCATATGTTATTTATTTTTGCTGCTAATACGAAGAAGGCAACACTACGCTCCTGATAACATGACTGACTCAACTGGTTACCTGAAGGCTGACGCCCCACAGAAGCAGGTGTGCATTAGGCCTGCCACAAACTTGGATGACTGAATTTCGTTCTGCTGTTATCATTGCATGGACATTTATAACTGTGCATGTGCTGATGGTGTTTTTTCCTCCTAACAGAATACAGTAGAATAGACACACGATAAACTAAATGTAATCTTTATATAATTCAAACAGATTTTCATTTGATTTGTATTTGAATTAAATCAGAGAGATCACATGTTTCTCAGCAGTTCTAGCTGCAACTCTGATTAGACTGAAGTGATAATCAACTATAGGTGACTATAAATTAAGTCTTATTACAAAAAAATGTAATGGCAATGAAGCTAGCAAGAGTTTGGACAAACAAATAGAGCAATAACCTTCACATTAAGATGCTTTGTGGTGTTGTGCTGCAGTCAATAGGCTGGGCTATACGTTATCTGACTGGGTTTTTACATGCTTTATCTTATGCTACTTGATAGACTAATTCTGCCCCGCTGAGTACATTCTGCTCTGTACAGCAATATATCCACTGCAGCAATCTATACTCTGCATTACTCCTTCTCTCCATTCACTCGACCAGCAGGCCAGCTTTTCTTGTCCTCCCTGTGCTGGCCGGTGGCTACATGTAGCCATTACATTATAAAAAAAAATGAAAAAAGAAGAAGAAGAATTGGCTATGGCTATTCCTGTATATGGAATTGACAGCTTGCACCCAGAGACATTATTCTTTCTTTGAGACCAATAGATTTTCTATATGAGCTGTCTAACAGCTAATTATCACAGCAAGACCAGGGTCGTTTCACTTTCATTCTATTAATTAAAAAAGGAAACACAATCTTAATGTCATTTACTAATGTCAGAGCACATTCTTAATTATTTTGTTCAATTAGATTGAACGTGCCCACCTTGAGGAAGTTTTAGGTTTTATCCATTTAGGAATTCCCTTTGTCAGACTCGTTGTATTCTATGAAATGTGTGTCAGGTTAATTGTGCATGCAGTGTCTTAATAGACTCAATGAAAAGGTTTGGTTTTTATAGGAAACTCATTTGTTGTACATTTTTTGTGTGGAATACAGTCTTGTAGATGATCGGTCTTTTTATTACAATGATTTAAGTACCATCTCGCACATATAGTATATTTTAATACAGTGTTAAGGGGTGGGAATCTGCAGGCACTTCACTGTTCAATTACGATAACGATTCAGAGGGCTACGATGCGATTATAAAATGATTACTACAGTGTTTTTGATTACTATACATGATTTATTTTTTTTCTCACTGTGTGACTACATGTTACGTTTAAAACATAGCACATTTGTACTGATCCATAGTTAAAATAAATTAATGAATTTACTTCTGTTAACTTTTTCTTGGTTAATAGAATTATTGCAGTATATGCCAACAAGAGCGAGCGGGAAAGCCAAGCTAGTATTGGTGTATCAGTACTGTGGAAAATGAGTATTGAAACTGTTTCAAATATTCTAACATAAGTATAACTCATGTTCAGGCCCATTATGTTTCACCGTCCAACTGTTTCAGCTTAAAGGAACTTACAGCCCAGTCTTACAAAACCGTTCGCAGCGATCATAATGTCGAGAAATGGGTTTTAAATTTCTGATTATTGACTTTCTGCATCCAGACATAGTGTTTTAAAAGAGAATCACAATGCATCTAAGAATTGATTTTCCCCTCCACCCTTAATGGTGTTCTGGTCTGACATGACTAGCTGGATTTATTTGTGTTTCTTCTCTGCAGAATAAATGGCAAACAGTTATCACATTTGTTAAGCGTGTCCAATAAAGTGCACTTACAGTCCTTCACTTTCTCATCTTAGGCAGCTTTTCAACTTAGGTGTGCTCTGCAAAATGTGCTGCCAACACAGAATCTGTACCGGACGTATGAATAATGGAAGCCACTGTCGATGTGCTCACATTAGAGTGGACTCTCTCCTCGGCTGCACACATGGGAAAAGCTGAGATTGAGGACATGGTCAATTGGAGTTGCTCTAAAGTCATTTGAGAGCTTTCTTGCTCATTGAGCACATCTCCATCTTCCTCTACCACCCCTTTCTCCTCCTTTTCATCCTGCTCCACCTCCTGTAAAGCATCACAACTCCTCTTTTTAGACCTCTGATCATTTGGTGTCAGTATGGTCATCAGAAAACCTTTCATCAGATGAACATACAGGTATGATGGACCATATCAGTAAATATCAGGTGGATGTAGCATGATCTCACATAGTCCTGATCATAATTAGCAGTAATACAGCAGGCTTTCCCACTAATCAATAACTTGGTGTCGGCTGTAGTAGCTGCTCTCTTAGATTCTCCAAAGTAATTAAATGTGCTCTATTGTCTCGGCGCCTCAATTAAAACTGGGTTTCTTCCTTTAATTCCCTGAAATACCACAAGTGCTCAGAAGCCCACAGGTGATTAATGGTTATTTCTCTGATTTTGTTTCTCTGTATGTTTGCACACACACGCATGTGCCTATGCCCCTGGCCTTAGATTATTGATCATTAACTAATGATAACTAGGACTGGGCAATATACTGATATTATATCGATGTGTGATGTCGATTTATTTGTGAGTTTTAAAGGCTGCATTACAGTAAAGTGAGATTCTGAACTTGTCACGATATAATTTCTGACTTTCATACAATACCTTGAAAAATATCCATACCATTTTTGATACCATGGGGGGAAAAATACATCTGATACAAGTTAAACCTTTTCTTAAATGATAAATATAACAAGGCTGTAACATGACAACAATACCATTTCTTTCTTGGTTGGTAGCAATAAGACGTTCAGAGGCCCAAAGTTCAAAAGCTTCTGAGATTATGACACATTCAAAACGCAATAAAGTGCAAGTAAAGAAAACAAAACATTTCCGTATTTTAGGACAGGGTCAGGCAACCTCTGGTTCTGGAGCCACATATGCGGCTCTTTAGACCCTCTCCAGTGGCTCCCTATGGCTTTGACATAAAAATGATCTGGAAATGAATAATGGTTAAAGCCTATGCACTGAATCAAAAAAATACTTTAATGTTTCATCAATTAAAATATGTGTCATACATCTACGACCTGCTGCCTTTTCCTCGAAATTTTGCTCAACTTCAGTAGTGGTGGAGAGCCTGGCTTCTCTCTAGCATTGCTAGCTATGGATTTCAAATCTTACATAAAAAAGGAAAAGTCCTGAAGGAAAACAGAGGATTTAAGAGTGTGTGGACAGATTCATTTGCTTTCACCACCAACGCTGCAAAGGTTGCCGACCCCAGTCCTGGTAGATCTTTACTTATTGTACGTACATTTTTTGTTCTTATTTCAGACTTGTTTTGGCAATGTTTTCCATGACAAGAAAGCCTCTTGGAATTGAATTGAATTGAATTGAATTGAATTGAATTGAATTGAATTGAATTGAACTGAATTGAACTGAATTGAATTGAATTGAATTGAATTGAAATGAGAAGACAGAGCAAGTGGGGGTGTGTGTGAGTAAACTAGCTGTTGCAGAAAACAGAGAGCAAGCATCGATACAGCGGATAATGAGTATTGAAAATATTCAGAGACAATATGTATTGATAAATCGATATTTTTGACAACACTAGAACCTGGCTGTTTTAGCTGCTCTACTGTTTGCCTTTACCCATTTAGTCATTATATTCACACTACTGATGATTATTTGTCAAAAATCTCATTGTGTGAGTATTTTGTGAAAGCACCAATAGTCTATTGTTGCAATATTGATATTGAGGTATTTGGCCCAAAATATTGTGATATTTGATTTTCTGCATATCACCCAGTCCTAATGATAAAAATGATAATGATGAAATTGATAATGATTTTACTTAGCCTTGGCACATTATTATTAACCATAGAATTTTGTGTAGTTAGGCTTTAATCCACACTATCAGGACTTAAGATTAATTTGGCACACCAACCAAAACCAAACTACAGAACCAGAGTAAATGGACTAAATGTAGCATGGTACTATGTGTAATAACAGAAAATAACAAAATGAACTATTTATTTGACTCTTTCTGAAGAAAGTGTAAATTTGTGGCAATATCTGAACATGAACTGTATGCTGTAAGATTCCACCTGTGTTGGTGTAATTCATTTTAGTAGAATTGAGGTGAACCCTGGCCTACCAGTAGCTCTCAGGCATCCAAAACAGTTATTCAGTCAGCTAAGAAATCATCATCTCAGAGTGAATTAATTGAAAACGAGAAAATGAAATGAATAGAATCAGTTTCCCACAGACTCCAGAGGGAATTATGCAACAGACTAAACCATGTGCATTTGTACCTTTTGTTGCTGGGGCTGTACTTTAACTCCAGACCTTCTTTTCTGAGAGTGTGGAGAGGAAAAAGGGCGAGATAGCACATCTCTGCTGGAAATGACAGCTCTTATCGAGTTTTCCTCCTCTACCCTCCTTTCCGTAATGTGTCGTTTTCATTCTCACCATTGTCCTCATTGCTCCAGTGTATTTACTCTTCAATCCTTCCCTCTAATTCTCTCTCCCCTGTTCTGTCTTCTTCTTCATGGTGAGTGTTTAGATTATGCTGTGACACAAAGCCTCACCACTGACACACACACACACACACAATGCACCATTTACTGAAACTCTACATGCTAAGATGTAAATAACCTGAACTTCGCCTGAACCTCCCCATCCCCTGTACACACACACACACACACACACACACACACACACACACACACACTAATAAATGTGTACAAGCCCAGATGCTGCACTGTAATTGGCCACTGTGGCTTCCTGCTGTGGAGAAGATATTTTTAATGCACACACAAAGACATACACACACTAATCCTTGCCTCTGCAACATCTGCCACATCCCCCAACACATGTGCTGGTTAAATGCAACCACACACACACACACACGTCATGGACGTACCCAGTGTAACCATACAGGCAGCCCCTCCCTGTTTAACCACCAGCCCTGACATCAGTTCTAAATAAAATGATGTGGTTGTTCACCCAAAGGCACAACCTCGCCCTCTGAGACTTCAGCTGCTGTTTTTTTTTTTTTTTTTTTTATCTCCAGCAGTGATTTCTTTGGATTGTTTCCTATGCTGTGTGGAAAGGACTCTGGAACAGTGTTTGGATCATGTGACGCTACACATTTCCACTTAAACTTGTTGCGAGAGTGAATAAATATATTTGAAAAAGTTCATCCATCTTGTGACACAACATCTGTGAGAGCCAAGTAACTTTTTCTCCAAATATGAGGGATATTTTCATTTTAAGAGGACCTATGATTTTCCTTATTTTCTGTCACATATTTAATGTTACGTTCTTGGATGTTCATAAACGCAGCCAAAGTTCCAAATAATGTGGTAAACATATGTAAAAATAGTCCCTGTTACCAAGATCCTCAGGCCTCAGACTGTTTTAAATACTCTGTTTCCAATGTTTTTTTGTTTTTCTACTTTCGTTATGTCAGCTCATGACAGATTTATATTGTCGTCACCTTCAGGCCAACATATCCTTATACAACAGTTTGTATGATATTTGAAGAATTAATAGTACCCCACGAATGACGTCACGTACTTAAAAAGTTACATAGGTTTAGGAAAAGAGACATGGTGACAATGTATGTTAAAATAACTCAAGTTGGTTGACACAGGACAAAAACACCATTCTACTGGGGGAAAGTCCTGTTTTGTTTGACTCATTCTCCAGACAAACCTATGGATGTGTGACCTGTGCTTCGGTGTATGTGGAGGGAAGCAGCTCTCTGTCTCATGGTGAAAACCGCATGCAGCAAAGAGTGATGAAAGTCGGCAGAACTAAGTGTCTAGATAAGCTCAGGGCCACTGTTTGACCTCACGAGAAGGCCATGTTTATTGTTTTGTGGTGAAGACTGCAATAAAGCCATTGTTAATGACAGCGCCCGAACGCCTCGCCATCCTTCCTGCTGCAGAGTGGTCGGCGCCACTAGAAGTGAGTTACCAGCTAATAAGGAGCCAATCTGAATTAATGCCAATATGCCGGTTTTTCACCCAACTACAGTTCGGAGATGGTAAGCCATCACTGAGAGAGGTAACACAGTGCTTGAGAACAACCTGTTCATTCATGCTGCTGCAAGTGTTTATATTAGGCCTACATAGCCTACACTGCTACATGTAACTACATGCTAACATAAGGGAAACATATAACCTTGGATGCTGATGTTAATATCTCCCATATTTCAGATCATATTCGTGCTTGAGCATGTGCAGAAGATTTTGGTTTAGAAGCTTTGATTGGTGATTTTTCATGGAAGAAAGCGATGGTGCTGAGTTACAGACGACCCGGAAATCAGAGCAGACTGGGCTTTTTGGGGAGGGGGGCTTGAAGAGACAGGCGCTAAAATACAAGTATTATAGGTCCTCTTTAAACAACGTTTTCAGTCTTATGTCAGATAGCTTTAAATACATTTCTATGTTGCTCTTCACCTTCATCTGTCTTAACTTAAGCTTAAATTTCACAGTCAGCCTTGTTAACATCAGCTTGATGTGTCAAAAACACATCATTACCCCAATGTCATACCTGTGACTGTGGGCCAGAGGAGACTGTTTACCATGAGTGTTGCTCCCCATATGTGTTTGGCTAAAGTAAAACATGCTTTGACACGTCTTTAACAAACAACATGTGATATGATGTTAAACTTGCTGGTAGCTATTTGAAGACAGAGCTCAGTACAAAATAATAACGCGTGCCCCTAATTGGGAAATTGTTGAGGAGAAG
This sequence comes from Epinephelus lanceolatus, assembly GCF_041903045.1. Classification (NCBI taxonomy): domain Eukaryota; kingdom Metazoa; phylum Chordata; class Actinopteri; order Perciformes; family Serranidae; genus Epinephelus; species Epinephelus lanceolatus. The sequence goes on from NC_135743.1 coordinate 30,798,867, forward strand.
CCGTGGCTGCTTTCACCTTGTTGACTGATGACTACTGAGACTGTGAGAGAGTGAGCTGATATTATTAAAAATTACAAAAATCTTAACTTCTTTGAACATTATCGATAGGCAGGTATATTGCAAAATATTGTTTTAATCTTTTAATATTGGTAATGCAACTTACAATTTTGAAATGTGACCTGAAATGACTGATTTATTTGTCATTTGTATTTATTGATTGATTTTTTTTAATAACATTAACTGACAGCTGATAGAAGTGGGTAACATGGATAAAATCCCCAACCACATCATAACAAATTTAAAATCTATTGAGAAACTTTTTATTATAACATAGATCTGAATCCCATCAGTTAAACCCTGACACATTAAGATATTCATCACATTGATGAATAAATGATATAAACCTCCAGTACAACAAAGCAGTGTGGCTCATTTTTTCCCTACTGTGTTCAGCATACCTCCAGATATATTTAAGTGATAGCCAGCATGGTACAAACACTATGACACTTACTGTTTTTATTTATTTTATTTTATTTTATTAATTTAACAGGTACAGTGCACCGCTACTTAGCTGCACCAGAGTTAGCTATAAGCTAATTTTCATATGTAGTCCCTGGGCAGGAAACAGGGAGTAATTTCTCTGCTGAAAGACAATATTATATAAAAAACACAATTACAAAATAGAACATATTCTTGACACAATGGCTTCAGCAATAACAATAGCATGACAACACAACATCAAGTCATTGCAACAATAACAACAGCAACAACAACACAACTACAACACAAAGACGCCACAACAACAACAATAAAACTGCAACATTAAGATATAACAAGATTTCATAATGTTAGATCAAGTGTTTGAGTCCACGTGTGATGGGTGCATGACTGGGTTGATTTTAGCCATGATTTCATCTTAAATATAAAAACAACAAAGCTGTTGTCTTATCTCACTTTGCACTGAGTTCAAATAGTTTGTAGCTCTAACAGAGAAGACTGATCTAAACTCAGTAGTAAACACAGTTGGAGACAAATTTAGATTATCTCCCGATATACTGTCATATCATCCACCTTCAGCAGCTGGTATTAGTGTCTAAATATTGTATATACAGTCTATGGTCTAAATGTTGCTCTTTTTTTCTCTACAACAATTAATTAGTATGCAAGGGAGAAACGTGTGCAGAAGCTTTGATTTCTAAGAGACTTGTTTTTTTTGTAATATTATGGAAAATGAAAAAGCCTTTTATTTTCTTTAACGCAGAATGTTTTGAGTCTGAGAGGCAGCACTGCTTTGTCCGAGTTGGGGGAGTGATCGGCCCTCCATCTTTCGATGAGCATTTACTATGTACTAACCTCACTAGTTAAGAGAGACAGAGGGAGGGAGGGAGAGAGGGAGGGAGAGAGAGCGATGGATGTATCAAACAGCAGCCCCCTGCTGAGCGGGGAATGGAAAAGCTGCTGGCACCAACATGAATATTTCAGCAGATAGCTACAGCTCTCTGTACCCCCCTCTCTCTCTCTCTCTCTCTGTCTCTCACCTTTTCCTTCTCTCCACTTCCCTCCCTCTTAACCCTCCACCACCATCCACCCCCAGCTCCTCTCCCTTTACTCTCTTGTGGAGTGGACAGTGATAATGAAGCAAGTGATAGAGATGGAGAGAGCGAGACAGAGAGAAGAGAGAGACCGAGAGACCTGCTCGGACTGAATTCTGGGTAGCCAAATCAGAAAATGGCTCCTGAATATAAATCTGGGAAAGCAGCAGCAGCAGTGTTGCCTCAACTTGGCTGCTTCCCCAACACACACACACACACACCCCCCCCTGCTAGACACTTGTGATGGTTTGGCCTGGGGTAGTTAGACAATAATAACAGAACGAATGGAACAAAACAAATATCAGCAGGCAGGGAGTTTCTCTCGAGACCTAAATAGATTTTTAACTGCTATTTTTTTCAATAATTTAACAACCCCCTTCCTTATCTGCTCTTTATTTTTAGCAATCTTGATATTTTCTCAATTTAGAGTGTGTACTTTGTGTTCATGTGCCTGTAGAGCTGGTCTGTGTGTTGGGACGATGATAAAGACTAATGATTGATCAATAGAAATCCCTTGATCAGTAATAAATAATGTTTCTGATAATTATTAAAAGCAACAATGCAAAATTTGGATGTGGAGTGCACAATAAAGGTGAGCTGTTGCCTGGAGGAGCAGTCTGTGTGATCTGAAGTTGTTGTTGCAACAAAATAAATAAAAATAAAGCGCTGCTGTAAATTTGTCTAGAAAGTGTATGTTTTAAGTTTGAGTAAAACAAGTCACTTGAGATTGGCAAATTCATTTGAATAATATTCAGACTTGATCCGTGGAGCAGTGTCTAGCTTGTATTTTTGGCATCATACCCAAAATAAACAAAACCCCTGGGTTGCCAGGAGTTTGTCATCAGAAACTTTTAGGGAATAGGGGATTTAATGTGTCTCATGCATCACATTTAAAAAGCTTCTGCCACTGATTTGTTTAGTCCTATGAGTTAAACCATCGCTCCCAAAAATATTAATAAAAGAGTCAGTTGTTAAGGATATCCATCTGATTAACTGCTAGACAGCAAAACTGATATTTTTCCATTTGGAATCTATCTATCTAAAGTTGGGTATAATGACACCTGCAATGCTTTAAACCTATAAGGAAATTGGAACAGCACTTTCGGCCATAATGGATCTATTCCCCTGCTCAGCTTGTTTTGTTATATCAGCCTATTGTATGGGCTAATTCACTCTGTTTCTGTTGGGGTTGTAACAGAGGCATTGCTGATAGTGCCAATATTAGCAGCCAGCCAAATAGCCTCCAACCTCGATATACTGTACAGATACTGCCTCATTATTTCTATTTGTTTATCTTTCTCTACCAGTGTTTGAGCCAAGGCATCAGAAGCTGGCTGACTGTTATTTGGATAACAATAAGTGGATCCTACACTTCCCATGATGGAAATAATAGCATCTTTTCTCTCACTGACCTTACATGTCTAGAAATGCCCACATCCTTCAAACTCCACACCAATAAATCTGTCGTCTCCACGCTTAAGGCAAGACAATGCTGATGATGTCATCTTTTCTCAGATTTTAGAAAGCACCAAAAAGTCACAGAGACAAATGGAGAGCCCCTTTAAATATCAACAGTATCAGTCGATCAAATTTGGCATGTGGATGAGCCTTTAAATAGTGTGTGTTACAGTGAGGAAAGCATGTATGAATTGTATGTGGATTTGAAGGAAAACCAGAGGCATGAATATAGACAGTGCAGGCAGTGCAGTTGCACTAGGACCTGTGGGTTTGGGGGCCCATAGAGAGTGCAGGTCCTCCAACAATGTGTTGGGCGAAGCACAAGCTGTTGTGAGTTATTGAGGTTGCCACTGTGTTCTAAGAAGACCTCATTAAATAAAAAAAAGTGCTGTTTGTTATATATTCCCTTCGAAAGGCAAACCTATCTCCGTCATGATTTTCTTTCTTTCTTTCTATCTTTCTTTCTTTCTTTCTTTCTTTCTTTCTTTCTTTCTTTCTTTCTTTCTTTTTTTGTAAAACAACCAGTTGCAATCTATGACAATGTCATATGTTTATTCTACATTAATGATACAACTACATGTAAACTATTTTTTTTAAACTATTCAATTACATGAATAATTTCTTATTTTCTTTGGTATTTTTGTCATAAACATGCAATGATGACTGCTGGGTAAAATGTATGTTGATGCTGTACAATGTCAATTCTCTGTTTGATCGTGTGACGAGCTGATATGATACACAGTAGCATGTTAGGCACAAATCTGTCAAGACTGACAAGCTAAGCTGTGTGTCTGCTTTATAATAACTAGCATGCACTGGGTCCTGTCGTAACTACCTTACACCACTGAGGGAAACTGTACCTGTAAAATAATGTATTTTTTCACACACAAAAAATAAATAAAATGAAAAAAAAAAAGCTTTTGCAGCTGATTTGCACATTAGATTTGCAGCACAAATAAATTCTTCTTTTGAATGTGCCAAAACCATGGCAAACACATAGAGAACACATTAAACATAATTGTTTCTATTATTTTATGGTACAATGGTGACATCATCAAATCTTTAAAGCAAAATTCTTGTGAAAGGCTGAAGTCTTAGTTCAGGGAAAATGATGACGTTGGACCCTGGTCTGCCTTGTTGCAGGTAGATAATTGATTTCCAAGTCGTGAGGGTGAAAGGCAGGGATGACATCAGCATGGCAGGGTTAGATCATGAAAGTGTCAAAGTTTTATATCTGCTGTTTGGAAATTGATGAAAACAGTCTACATTTGTGTGCATTATGTGCTTTAATTTGAACTATTCTTTAATTTTTATTCAAAACTCTTGATGATAAAAATGATTGTGAATGTTTAGAAATATAAACCAGATGTTAAAGCACAAGCATTCGCCCAACATGCCCTACCTTGCTCCCTCTTTCTATCTGCCTATTTTTCACGCATACCTACATGTAGGCAAAATAATTTCAGATTTAAGCAGCATAGAAGTCTTTTTGTGGCCGTGCTGGCCTTGTTTTTGTTCGAATCGTCTGCCAGTTTTAATGAATATCGTTTAGAGTCTCCTCGCTTGTGTTCCCAGAGCGGTTCTCTGATTCATAGTTAATAACATGTTGAGTTTGCATCATGCAAAATGAAAAGGCCCACATTGCTTCTCGCATTAATACTGAACAAAAACACTCAAAGGATTCTGCAGATGTGCTGCCGAACTCACTCTTTAAATAATTAGTGCAAAGGCAATAATTAACTTTTGATAAAAACTAATCCAAAATTAAGAAGATGTGACAGCAAAGGATGGAATCAGCTGAATTTGGGAGTACACTGACGAACAAATAGTTCCATAAGTATCCTCCTTATTGTTGTGCTGGACACTAGCTCCAGCTCCACAGTGCTGTCTGCAGTTGACCCTGCTCCTGACCTTCCTGTTGAAGGGTACAAGCTTAAAGAGAGTTTCTTCACAGAGCCATCATTGGGTCCCAACTTGGTATTAACAAAGTGCTGTGTGTTTGAGTGTGTGCTGTGTGAGGCTGAGTGGTGAGGCTCTGGCTGGTTAGTTTTCCATCTGCAGATATGCCTGACATCATACAGGCCCAAAGTGCTTGCCCCTGGCCAAGATATGGACCAATGGTGACCTCTGATAACACTGCTGCTAAATATGAGAATGTGTGCATGTATGTGTGTGTGTGTGTTGTGTGTAGAATAACAGATAAGAGTGAAAGTGTGTGTCTGTAGCTGGAAAGGATGGCCATATGTGTCTGTTTCTGTGCGCGTGTGTGTATGTGTGTGTGTTTAATAGTCTGCTTAGTGTTTCATGGTGGTAAATCGTTCGTTCTGTCTCATCTCACACACCGCTGGACAGCAGAGTCTGCACTACCCTGATAACACACACATGCGCACACACACTGCATACACACACAAAGTCTCACATACGAGCAGTATAGCTTTCTCTCGCACTCTCTCAGACACACACACACATATACAAACACACACATGCACCAAGGCCATGCACCGCCTCCCTCTCCCAACTTGACTTTACAGACCAGTAAATACTGCAGCGTGTAGAGTATCAGCCAGTCTATTTGTCTGTCTGGTTACTGCCCTGCCTGTCTATCCCCTGCTGCCAAGGTCAGTATTGTTAGGAGAAGCTTTTACATCGGTTAGGCAGTGAAGCTCTGTGCTGCAGTGGGGTTGTGCAAATATAATGTAAGGCTAATACTCTGTGCTTTAACCAGCTTTAACCCAGCAAAAGCTGGTGGTTTCTTTACCTGACATTCTGCACATGGAACAAAAACTTACACACATACATGAGCATGACTTTTTTAAATGAATTTCTATAGCACTTTTCAAAACCACCATTACCAAGTTAAAAACAATAAAATCAAAGATACAGGAAAATCATGGCTGAAACCAATGAAACAGACAAGGCTAAATGTTTAAATATGTTTAAGAAGGTGATTTAAAAGACGATCACAGCCTGGAACAGGTAAAGAAAGACCAACTCTAAGCTGGAGCTGGTCATAAAGAGCCTGAAAGGAATGCTTGACCCGCAAACCATTTGTATATCAGTAAGTCATGCTGTGTTACCTTGAATTTGTGAAGAAAACTTTGTTTTTCTCGCATGCCTTCACAGAAAACAGTGAGCATATTTATCAACCCTGTTTAACAACAGTAAAACTATATCAAAACTTCACACAACTCGTACAGTATAATCCAAGTCTCATTTACCCAGTATTTACCCAGTCATATGCACAGTATTTCTCAAACACGTGTACTTTCACCAAAACCATTTTAAACTGAACCGAAAGTGAAACCTCTTCTCTTCAAAGTTTGACTCCAGTACAAAGTAGCATAGTCTTATGCATGTGTTTGGGAAGTACAGATGTACAACTTGATAAAAAAAAAACTGATTATACTGCACAAGTTGTGTGAGAGTTTGTAAAAGGATGTTTTGATATAGTTTTGCTGTTGTTAAACATGGTTCCCCAATCAGTCCCTAAAACAGTAATCTGTTTTCCTGGTGTAGCAGCCACAGTTTGCTCTAGTTGGCACCTTGAGTGAAAAGCTTTTCAGTTTTTTTTTAAAAGATCATTGTAGTGGTAAACCAATGTATGTACTATATGACAACTTCTGTGTCTTAAAAACTTAATTTTGGTCTAATCCTGGTTAATTCCTAGATGGTAAAACAGGACGCTGTTGCTGATATGTCAAAACATGTCAAAAAGTAGGCTGTGATCAAGATATCTTGTTAACATTGAGACACCAGGAAAAAAAGAAAGAAAGAAAGAAAGAAAGAAAGAAAGAAAGAAATGGGAAAGGAAACACATAAACGAAGAGGAGAGATGGGAGGATTGATAGGAGCAGGGGAGGTGGAGATGGAGGTGGAGAGCGGCCGGCTGCTCGGAGCAGACGATGGAGGCAGGAGCAGATGAGAGAGGGATAGATAGGTGAGCAGGGGAGAAAGAGAGAGCAATCAAATCTTTCCAGCACAGAGGTTATTAAGCTATTGAAGTCACATAGAGCAGTAATAGGCGGCAATGAAGCGTGTGTGTGTATGTGAGCGAGTGTGTGTTGTATGTATAATAGGGGGTTAATACTGCTGGCTCTTAATGGTAATTTTGGCCTGTCACTCTTCTAAAGGCCATCACTGTGGGCCATCAGCCAGCCACACACAACCACTGGCAGCCTGCAAATGTCACCATTATCACAGTGGGCTGTGCATGAGCGTGTGTGTGCTTGTGTGTGTGCCAGTGCGTGCATGTTGAATTACTTTCCTATTTTCTGCCCAATAAGTCCTTGTTTCTCCGGGTTTCTCCACGTGTCTGTCTCTTTGTCCTTAACATTCTCTCCCCCCTCCTCTCACTGTATTGACGAGTCAGGCTGTAAATATTTACACGTACCGAAGCCCCGTCGATCGATCTCTGTCAATTTCTGTCTCAGATTGTCAGAGATCAGTTACATTCCCAGTGCTCTCGGTAATTGGCTTTTTTTTTTTCTTTCTTTTTTTTTTCCTGGCCGGTGTTCATTATTTATATTGTCTATGTATCCAAGAACCATGGCTCCAATTTTAACATTTCTTTTAAGTAACTGACAGCCAACATTGTGTCTTATGTGTAGAAAATGTTTTATCACCATGGGGCCGAGCTAAACCATTGATAATGCATGGGAACATGCCTGTCAAGAGAGAATTCAGTTTTTCTCTCTGGGAAAATGTTGTTGTTTAAGGGTATTTTTGGAAACCCATGGTTTCTGCAGAAAATGTATGGCAGAAAGATATTTCAGATGTCTCCTTTTCCAACTTGAGATACATATTTTTGCCATTTTATGAAGCATTTTCAGTCGTCTGTTACCAGATAATAAAAAATATTCACATGGCAGACGTCTGTCTGGAGGTTTTGTTCTCTTTAGCCCACCTGATTTTCTGCCATTTATCATTCATCATAGAGCCTTGCCATGTGTCACGAACCTTGAACATACAAATAAAACATTTAAAACAGTGTGCATGGGTCTCACTTTGATTGAGTGGTACATGGTCTGTATGGTGTTTTAAAAGAAGTTCTTTTTGAGGCTTTCTCACTTGGCTGAATCATAATATTATATTTCAGTTTGTACTCAAGAACACACTCCCACATAAGTGTCAAGATGTATCCTTGGATCAAGGTTGAAAAGGAAAGATTTTAATCAAACAAGTTTGTGCAGGCCCGCAACAAGTGGCTCGTACTGTCTGTTTCTCCATAATCAGTGTTTCGTTTAAGTCGTTATGTCTGATATTTTGACACAGACTGTAGGGAAATTAATTTGATGTTAGAGAGAACTTATATTCGAGTTATGTGTGTTTAAATTGGTATACGTGACAGGAAAACACTGGAAGCTAAATAGGAACAAATCAATGGTTTAGGTGCATTACAGTTTTATAACTGCAGGAAGATTATTTGTCCGTTCTGTGACTGTCAGAAATTGCACAACAATGAAAGAATACAGTGAGCTAATATACATACTGTTTAGGCAATGTATGTTTCTGTGTTCAAAGGGGGATATAATAAAGATAGGAAGAGACAACAACAACAGATTATAATTGGTTTGTTTATTGAATCATTTATTTGGCTCTGCCAACACATAAAGTTCTGCAACTGGACTGTTGCTGAGCAACACATAAACTTTCCTGCACACTAGCTTGCTACGTAGTGTACGCTAGGTTGAAACGTTACCACAGGCTTTGCAATTTTGTATAATGTAAATTTATCTGTATGTTTTATTTGTTGTGCACCAGTGATGTAAGAGTCTGTCAGCTGCTTTGGTGGCATATGTGCCATTTTGATGAGTTAGCAGCTCGATCAGACAGTACGCTGCAACATCGGCTAATGTCATATGCTTGTCATATGATCCCTGAAACCTGGAGGTTTCAGTGAGGTATCCAGGCTTCTTTCCTTCCATTCGTCCTCTTCTGATGACCATCCATAATTTAACAGAAATGTCATTTGTGAAAATATGTTCATATTTGCAGTGCAAAGTTTGATGGGACAACCCTTAATGTAGGCTAATTGATGGTTAATGTCATTAACAGTTAAACACCTGTAAAGCAGAGTGATACGTGCAGACTAAAACAGAATGCCTCTTGTCTGACTATATTACTTGGCCGGAACTAACTGTTGTATAAATTTTAATACACGAACATGGAGTAGATGCTGACAACTTTGCAGTCTGTGTAATGAAATAGTCATGAAAATTGTGGCTTTTAAAAGCCAAAGGAACGCATAGGGGTTATGTAGCCTGATGTGGTGTGTGGCATGCTGGGTAATGCTTCCTGACAATGACTCTCTATCTTCTATCTGACTGAAAAGGAATTAGACTCTATTCACCACCACACCCAAAAGGTCTGACCCTAGTGCGTGTGTGTAGGGCTGGTGGAAGAGCTGCAGAGGGCCCAGTATTGTATTGTCCTCTGGGAGATCAATGACATTCCCCTCCTTTGAGTCCACAGATTATCTGTCTGCCCGCCTGACTGAAAGTCTTTCTGTCTCTCCGCCTGCTAAGCTTTCTCTCTTCTGCACTCTGGGCGTCTGTCCTTCATTCTGCTTTTCTGCTGGCAGTATTTGCCTTCCTGCGTGCTTCAGTGACAACATGCCCATATTTTCAGACCACTTGTCAATTTTGTGAGGATTGGAAAACTTTTTAAAAAGGTAAACAAGGCCAGCATTAAAGACAACTTTTAGATACCATAAAAATGATGCAAATGTGTAGATTTAAGCAAACAATGCACTCCTTGCAAGCTGCAGGTATTATAGTAATGTAATGTGCAAACACTGGCCTGCTGACAAGTATTTCTGGTTGATTTTTATTGTGTCTGAATTAAAGGTGTTCCTTTTGACTTGGCCAAGGTGCACACGGCAAAAGTTTCCCCTTGTGACTGCATGATAATAAAAACAACAGACAAGAATGGCTTCACCCCCATGGAATATCCAAATATGATCCAAACACCTTACAGACCTCAAGTCAGACAAGACTAAATCTATATCCACCATTTTACAGGGCAAAGATTCATGGGTGAAAGAGATCTAAAGTGGGTTGTTTTTTTTACTTTATTTTTCTACTGAGACATTACTGTTTTGCTGGCACAGACTCAGTAAGTGATTGTAAAAGTTACTGACATGGGTGCTAAAAGATAGACGAGTGGTTTTGACCCCTGCTTCTGCAACCACATGTGTTCTCTTTCCGCCCCGAGGATCAAATCCCTGTTGCCCACCCCCTCTTCTCTCCTGCTGCCTGAGTTGAGAATACAAATACCAATAATGACAAAATAGCCCAATTTTGTGAGGAAAAAAATTGTAAACAACAAGGTCTTGAGGTGTATTTAAGTCGCTGACATTCTGAATTGTAATGAAGCTGAAATGTGATGTCAGAAAACACTACATATGGACACATGCGGCTACTCTAAGACTCTAAGACATGCAGGCATGACATGGTACAGATATTCCTCACAAGCCTGAATACATGCTCATTATAATTGCCCAGTGATCTAATTCACATCCTCACTTTTCTCCCTGACAGACACAGTCACTGTACAGGGGCATATGATTCAATTCAAGCAGCAGCCATTGATTTCCAATACACTCACTGGTCACTGTGTAGAACAATATAAAGTCTCTGCATGTTGGATGGGAGGTGGAGGGGCAATGATACTCAGCAGACTACAACAAATATGTAATAAAGATAATGATGTTTGTGTGTGATAAAGAGAATAACATCCTGTGTTTGGGAAACACCTAAAGGAAGGAAAATATTGTGACCCAAATTGGTTCTAATGAAATGTAGCATCAGAGTAAAGAGCAATTAATCATGAATGTTTGTGGGGTCTCTTTAAAATTTCGTCAAATTCAAGCTTAATGGAAGATCAAGAGCAGCTTAAATAACAGTCTAAAGGTCAAGATCATATTTTTCTATCTGTAGTGTTGTGGAGACAGATAAAAAGGATCCTCACCTTTTACCATTTGGTAATGAAAGCACAAGGACTGTCCTTTATATAAGGGCATAATTTCATGGTTTCACAGTTTTATTAGGCTGCTGTGGAGAGAGGCGAGACTGTAAGAGTAGAGATGGTGAGAGAAAAAAAGGTTTAGAAATGGAGCCTTTACTGTTAATCTGATGTCATTTTGCCTGTGTGAATGGGGAATGTAATTAAGTACATTTACTTGAGTACTTTTCTCAAAGAGATACTTTGCTGATTTTCAACCAGCTATGTATCATAACAATTTGGGTAGTATGTGTAAATGAACTGTGGTAAACTTCCCTCCATCTAACCAGCACCCAGATCTCCCTGCTCATCTCTCAGCTCAGATCTGCTGGATGATGTGGAACGCATCATCCAGTGTATTTTCACTGGCTCTAAGGCTGTTGCCTAAACTACAGTTTGTACTTTTGCGATCTAACATGCCCACCACTGCAGACACAAGACACAGATTGAGAGCCCCTCTCTCTTAATCTCTCAAAGTCAGACCAAACTCTGATCATACTGTAAAACTAACGAAGTGCCGATTAAATATATAAACCAAGATTCTGTTACTGAACTGTCTATTTCTCACCTAGAATCACTGTAGAATCGTATTTTAGTGCACTGTTTAGCTGTAATATAAGAATTTGTGAACAGGATGTGGGTGTTATGTTTCCTGTGTTGTAAAAATGGAGGCTGAAAATACGATCAAACGGTAAAACTGCAGTGCTGATCAAACATGAACCAAGATTCTGTTACTGCGTTGCCTTTCTCTCAGGCTTTTTTTTTTTCAGAAACATATTTTTACTCACAGTTTTCTGTAATTTGAGATCATTTGTTACCAGTCAGTTTCCATGTTGTTTTCTGTGGAAAACAGCCAACTTCCCATTATATCACCCACCAGCGGGAATGTTTATTGGTATGGTGCAGCGCAGTGCATTCTGGGAGTTGTAGGTCTTCTACCTCTTGAGCCACAGTCCTTTCCCTCTGTTTTCTCTGATCAACAACTCTGATCAACAACTGAGCAACAATTTCAAATGTATTTGAATCTTTCCACTGTATAGACAACCCAGTGTTTTTGTTTTTTTTAAAGACCACCTTTTCAGCAGTGAAATACTTCTTTAAGTACATTTTTGAGGGCTTGTACTTGAGTATTTCCATTTTATGCTACTTATACTTTTACTCCAGTACTGATTGTGGCAAATATTGTACTTTATACTGCACTACATTTGTTTGATAAGTTTACTTACTGGTTACTTTGCAGCTTTAGATTTGTCATACAAAGTACAAATCAGCTAATCCTCCTCTGGAATGTAGGTGTTTACATCTGTATGTTTGTGGACAGATCTTGTCAATGCAACAGCATCTCAACCAGATTCAGTCACAAAACATTACTGGTGTGTAGCTGAGATCAAAATGAAGGCAGAAGATGGGTGTGGTCCAAAGGGGCCACTAGCCCCCGACTTTACACCCCTGGCCAAAATTTACTTTAAATGGTGGATCGCTGTATAGCAGCTGGAGTGATCCCATAGCAAGACTGCTAGCCAGACAGAGGCATGTACCACAGCAGACATCACTTGCTAGCTGTCACTTGAAATTTCTATCAGCAAGTACAGAAATGTATCTCATCCATGTGTTTATTAACCAATCCAGCATGTGTCAACAGGTTTAAAGGAGGATGTAGATTGATAGTTAGCCGGTTGGCTTTGGTAATTTTTGACTAACTCAAAATTATCAACCAATATCATGAGTGGACATTTGAGATGCTGTTATCAGAGCATGTTTATTCACATTCCTAACAGAGCTTTTGGTCAAGAACATTCCTGAATATCATTTTATTCCCATAAAAAATACAAAATGGTAATAAATGTTTTTGGGCACTGCAATAAAATCGTTTTGGGCAGTGCTATTCCATTCATTCATTCATTTTCCATAACCGCTTATCCTGTTAGGGGGGGACTGGAGCCTTACTCAGCTGACACTGGGCGAGAGGCTGAGTACACCCTGGACAGGTCGTCAGACTATCACAGGGCTGACACATAGAGACAGTAGAGACAGACAACCATTCACACTCACAGTACCTGGAGAAAACCCACACTGACACGGGGAGAACATGCAAACTCCGCACAGAAGGGTTCCCCCACCCTAGGTTCGTACCCTTCACCCTGGGTTCGAACCAGTGACCCTCTCTTGCTGTGAGGCAATAAGCTAACCACAGTGTCACCGTGCCACCAGATGCCATTTCAAATGGATTTTCAATACATTTTTCTTATTTTCAACAAATTCCATGAAAGACCAAAACCAACAATGAACCTTTCCTACCAAACAAGTATTGTCTGTGTAGCGAAACCCTGATACAACATGTGCCTCTGTGCCATACAGCTCCATTGTTGTCCAAAAACAAATCAATGAACCACAACACTGCTCTGGTTCATGGGTTTCATTACGATGAACATGAACACTGGAGTTTATTTTGAATCAGTCCCACATACAGCATCCTGCTGCCACAAATACTCACTAGCACACCACATTTGCAGCTCAAAATAGTCCCCCACAAATGCACCATTAACTCCTTTGAGTAACATTTATTAAAAACTGCACTCCACAGCTGTTTTGGTAAATTGTTTAGCATTTGTTTTAAAACTGAAAGTATAGATTTGTGTGGTGGTTAACATCTTCCGTAGAACAATTGGGCTCAGGGCAGTGAGACACAAACATGCTGGGGAAGTCAGAAATTATTGAGAGACTAACACAGTGCTGGCTTTGTTTTTTTCATGGGATATGTTGACAATAAGATAAATATAGAAGCATTATCCTTTAAGGTGTTGTTTGTGTAAACAATAGCAGCTGCTGGCTTGGCTGAAACATGCAATTTATTCAGTTAATATTATGGAATATATGTGTGAGAGGACCTTAAGTGAGACAAAGGGAAGGATGGAGGGATGAAGGCGAGCTGAAGACAGGAAGACAGGGAGAAAATAAGGAGAAGAAGAGATGGAGGAAAAGGAGGAAGGACAGAGGGCATCTCCACAGCTGATGCTAGTCTCAGCCAGAGGGTTCCAGAAAAACACACAAAGTAGCCTTCGCTATGTACATGTGCAAAGACACACACACACACACATGAACACACATATTAGCCTCTTCTCTACACAGACACACACATAAACACACAAACACACGCAGGTGGGACTAAGGAGTATAGTGTGCCAATTTGTTGTGCCCCTGGTCCCCTCTCAGGAGGCTCACAGACAGGCATCCAGCCATGCCAAGACTGGCACTAGTCCCGCTAACACACACACACACACACACACACACACACACACACACACAAACGCACACACACACACACACACACCTCCACTCTTACTACTACACTGTGGCTGCAGGCACTGCAGTATCAGCGCTTTGTGTGTGTGTGTGTGTGTGTGTGTATGTGTGTGTGTGCTTCCACTTTTCTCCATTTTCATAGACCACAGGAGACAAATGCTGAAGAATTGGGAGCATGTGAAAGACACGGCAGCTCTTTTCACACATGGAAAATGGAATACTGCTTACATCAAATATCTGTGTATGGTTGTGGTTCACACTTTAGTCTCCCATACGTTCAATTTCGCCACTTTTCACACATGGCTGTTGTGGATAGAGGGTTCTTTTTTTTGCTCCTGTCCATGGTAGCAGCACTGTCAGAGAGCGGCAGTGAGTTGGAAAATAATGCCATGCAGGAAAAAGGGTGCCTTAATTCTGTCACATGCTGCCCCAGGGACGAATTTTACAATTTATCTGCATGCATTCGTCAGTACTGAGAGGAGGCTCATCCGCAATTCAGTAAACGGGCGTTCAGACCGTCAACAGCCTTCGGATAGAAAAATACAAGTGGCTAAGCTGGTGGGGGTGTGCTGCTTTAGGTAACAGGGAGACATTAATATGATCCAGCGCAACCTGAGCTCACAGAAATATGTGAAATGACCAAGACCTCTGAATGCTACATAGTTACGTTTGGGCGGCACAGCAGCGTTTAGGCACCAAAACTACTTGGGTAGGCTTGAAATAGATCACGTTTTTAGTTAAAGTAACTCTGCTTGTTATGAATGGAAAGTAAGTGCATCGTAAAGTGAGGTAAGCATGGAAAGTGATGTAATTTCATAAATGATGTGAGTACATTATGTTAAAAGAAGTCCGCATTGACTTATAAATTCATACAGGACACGTACAGTGGTCTCCAGGGAAAAGTTGATGTTTGTTAATCAATCTGACCTCGTTTAAACCTATAGTGGTGCAGGAATGAGTTCCAGCACATGAAATTGAGTTAGCTTTTCTGCACTTCAGTTTCCCTTGTGTCTTTGGTTAGGTGCCAGTAATAAGGTCTATGGTTAACACAAGCTTAAAGGGATAGTGCACAGAAAAATGAAAATTCAGCCATTATCTACTCACCCATATGCCGAGGGAGGCTCTGGTGAAGTTTTAGAGTCCTCACAACACTTACGGAGATCCGAGGGAGAAGTGGCTAGCAGCACAACTGCACACCTAATGGCTGATGGTGACCCAGATTAAAACATCCAAGAACACATAATTGAAACCACAAAATATCTCCATACTGCCCGTCTGTAGTGATCCAAGTGTCCTGAAGCCCTGACATAAAAAGTTGTTTGGAAAAACATCATTTGAACTCTGTTTTTAGCCTCATTGTAGCCTGTAGCTCTAACTGCCTCTGACACTAACTTTCATGTCAGCATACCATAAAAAGTAATTCCTGCAACACTATGGAGTCGTAATATTGCGTCACATTATGAACCAGGAAATTCACGTCTAATACCACAAAGGATCCTAACTGACTTTCTATTGGCATGTAATTTCAACACAGTATGTGCTGCCACCACATAATGCAGTGTTAAGCGGCCGTGGTCATTTTAAGTATTTCTGAGACAAGTTTAATCCAGTGAGTCAGATCTGCGAAAGCGTTAGCACTTATTAGATGCAAAATTACAATACCATGACACAGGATTTTACATCTCTGGAGGGTTGTCATGGCAGCAGTCATTTAATCTTTTCTCGTCACAATCACCTGGTAAACAGTAGGTATACTCAATATGAAAAAGAATATAATAGTAAGGATGACAGCATGTTTCTGTATGCACAACAATTGATTGGCTCATTTCACCATGTTTTATATTTCAAATCTGCAGCACTTGCCTGTCACATTGAGTTTGTCCTTCACAGGAGAGACTTGACAATTTTTCGGTGGAATATCCCAACTGACAGCCTCTCCATGCTCCAACTACAGGTTCAGCTCCATACTCCAAACGTTTCACCATTTTCTCCTTCAGGGACGCTTCACCCTCTGAGGACGTGGTTTGCTGATCCAACAAGACAGGTTTTCTGCTGCTCAAACGTAATTTCTGAAACAAAAACCATGATCCGGCTCTTCTCTTCAGTTATTTCTCACTGCGCTCTGTGCTGCTAATGTCATTGTCACTGTCCTCTGGGCCAATTATGCAGCATGCATTGTCTGATTGGACTACATATTGTTTCAGCAATCAGTACCACTGTGTGACTGTATGTGTAAGGGATTGTGTCTACGTGTTTAAGTGCGTGTGCATGTAATTTATTATCTGATGTGATAAGTATCTGTGCAGTGGAGAGTGGAGAGGATGGCAGAGATTGGGAGATTAAACAGAGAGAAAGAAAGACCTGACTCCTGCCTTTCTGTCTTTTCAGGGGCCCAGTCTAGGTCTAATCAGGGAGCCGCAGGGCCGACTGCACTCAATTATTCACTCATTAGTCAGCAAACAGGAGAGGCCACTGAAGCTGTGTTCCCTGCGTGCTACTGTTCACAGAGCACATCCCTCTCTTTGTCTTTTCATCGCTCTGTCACTTTTCAGACATGCAGAGTACTTGTTGTTACATTTTATAGCTTTAGTTTCCAAACCACTGCGTCCTGGCTTGGACTTGAGCAGTACAATAGCTCAGGAGCCTCAGCGATTGTAAATGCCAAAACTGAAATGGATATTAGATGACACTGCCAGCTGAAAGCACAATCTGATGGCCCTAAATCTGAACAAAATCTGTTTCCCTTCTACACATATTTTACCAGGATGGGGAGACAGCCAAAAATCAAGTCCTATTTGTCTGTTTTTGTTTGTTGTGAGAGGCTTTTTTTTTTGTTTGTTTGTTTGGGTTTTTTGTTGTGTTTTTGTTTTGGCTTTGACACTATCACGACTATTCAGGGGAATATAGCGAGACAGTATTGCCCTCAGCAAGGATGGGATTGGCAACTCAGACAAAATCAATGTCTATAACACAAAGGGTTGTAAGGGAGCAAAGTATCATGGAAAAATACTCTTGGTCATAATCGTTGGCTAAATTGCCCGTCTACTTTGGCTCCAAATGTTGTCTGGGTGCCATAGCCTTGACTTACCGCCTGTGGAAATTGTTGCTAAGTTGGCATCTCTTTCGTGTCTGCCACTCATTTAGTTGGCATGGTTTACTGAACCCCATAGGATTCAGAGGATAGATGGACAACAGAGGATGTGTGCTGGGCCCTCTGAAGCACAGCCTCTTGAACTATGGCCCTGAAAAAATATGTCAGTGCCCTGATTGTGTTATTTATTTAGTTATTTATTTATTTATTAACTGTTGAACCCAGAGATTCACCCAAAGGAGCAGAGCAACAGAAAAACAAAACAAAAAGGCAGAGATTGCTTTGCTTTCTAGTATTTAGAATTCTAGTATTTTTCCTGTATAAATTTAGACCATGATAAAGGTATATTATACAGGAATTGTTCGTTTCTGTTTGTAAACAGTATTGCCTGTGAAAGGGAAAGAAAAAGCCAACTCAAGCTTTGTCTGCTCTGCATTTCCTCTAGCTATTTTTGCATTTTCCAGCTCGGTGTCTGCAGTTTTTGTAGCTTCCAGCTGGATGCATGCTGCTTACAGTTTGGGACCTGGTTGCTACCCTTTGATAATGTCCAGACCTCACCTGTGCACTGTGCCTTGAAACGTCCCGATCACAGCAAATAAGAAGAAAATATGAAAATGATAAATATTTAAATACTAATTGGAATTTTTTTATTATAATCCTGTGCAAATGTGTCCACACTAACATATTCAGGTTTCTGTTGTAAACAACCTCAAAACTTAAAAATGACAGCAATCATCTTGGGCGAGTGGGATCGACGCAGCCCACAGAAGGCCATTTTATGCATTAAAGTAACTCTGTCATCAAAACGATGTGTTACCCAACCATGCCCAAAGGTAAATGTGTTAACACCTGATTAAAAACTGCCACACTCAGGGTGAAGAGTCTGTTGTCATAGCCTCCTCCTGCGTAAATCCTAATGCCATTGTGATTTCTCTCCAAGAGCTCTGTGTCATCTGTGTGTCTTTGTGGTTTTGACACAATTAATTATGCAAAAAGGGATAACAGCACACACCAGAAAACCTTGGTTGACTGAAATTCTACCTACTCCTCAAACATTTGAATGGTTGAGAAGGATAAAAACTGCATGTTGTCTCTAGACTAAGTAAATTTGCTTCAGTGCACTGAGTGCATTCTGCCTGGTTGCGTTGTGTGTTTTTCCTGAGGCCAGCATTGCAATGGGACTCAGGAGCACAATGTATTTACACAATGCAACACATGGCATTAGAATGACAAGGTGCCATTCTGTCCATTGTGCGCTGAGCGCTGCATGTTTGGCAATTTTTTTGATCGCCACAAGTTGAAAAATGGTCATTAGGTGAGATTCTGAGCTCGTCACTGTCACTTTTTACCCAGCCGTTGAATCATAGTGGAGGAGGGGCGAGACAAATACCACAAAGACCAACCGTCACATCATGTATGAGTGCTGAAAAATGATTACAGAGAAACTGATACTGCTGGCCATATAGACTAGTGGATCTGTCCTCTCTCCCTTGATGCTTCAGCCTTCTCTTCGGCAAGTATTTTAACTTGTCCACACATTTTCACTTCTGCAGATATTTTCTATCATAGCAACCAGACACAACGGACGTGTCTCAGCTGGAAAAAACACCACACCTCAAAGTACTCTGTCATGCTAAGCTAACGACTGGTGTTTTAGCTGAGAAGCAAAGCTTTGATGAAGACACAGCCTTATGAAAGTAACACAGTTGTCCTACCAGTAAGACTATAGTCAGACAAGAGCATATTGACCAACAAATCGACCAGCCAACGGGAAGGTGTTAGTCATACTGACCCAACATATAAGCCAAAAACATTTTCTTGCTCTCTGGTTTGATTCTGTGTCATGTGGTCCCACTGCACATGCCTGTCAGTGTTTTTTTTTTTAACGGGTCCTGCCCTCGGCCCATAGGCTTTACATTGGACTGATGTCACACACATAAAATAACTTTTTTAGGCTCTGCAAAAGTGTTGCAAATAACATTTTCGGCTGACTGGACGTGCCAGATCCAACTCTCTTAATACATGTATGGGCTGTGCACATGAAAAGTGATACAAATAATTGTGTAAAGAATTCTTAAAATGAGAGCTTGAGAAAGGAAACAATAACCTGCCTACATTCACACCTCCATACATCTGGCCAATCACTGTGTAATGATCTGTATGATTGTTGGATTTTTGCACTTCATCTGAATCATACTTCAGCCTATTCTTATGTTGATGTTAAAGTTTTAAGAAAATACAGCTGCTTTCTGACCTGTGTGTTGTTGCCTCATGAACTACAGTCACTGACAACATGTGTATTCATTGTTATTTTTAAAACAGCAAGTAGATTTTCATCTGAGTTATGGTGACTTAGATTCATCATTCTTTTGATATTCAGATAAAGTATTTGTAATATACCTTTAAGGTGCTTACAGTAGGTGTGTGTACAGTTCAGCATGTTTTTTCTTTTTTATTTAGGATGGATATGTCTGCCTTCTTGAGCCAAATGTTGTCTGAATGAGTACATTGTGGTCCTACGTGTATTAATCATTATTATTCATCTTCATTCACCTGCATGATCCGTCTTCTCTGTCATCATGAATTAATCTTAACTCTCACTGTCAGGTCTCACAGACTCACTGTCTTTGTCTTTCTTAGTTTTCTGTCTCTCCACCCAGCGTTATCTCGCCCCTCTGCTTACTCTCTCAGTCTCTCGCTCCCTCCTGTGCATTCACCTGCACATCCTTCGCAGCAGAGCTGTCAGCAAGGTGTGTTTGTGTGTGTGTGTGTGTGTGTGTGTGTGTGTGTGTGTGTGTGTGTTAATGAAACTGACAAATCCATTCTTGCTACTCCACCCACTCCAAACCAGACCTGAAAAACAAATGAAATATGCATGCTCAGCAATTTGTTTCCTATCCTCCTGGCAGTGGCCTTCTGCAGAAGCTTTTCCAAAAAAAAATTACACTTTAAGACAGTATGTTGCTGCGTGCCTTTCACATTGTACCGTGCATTATCAGGGGTTTGCCTTCATTCCAGGGTCATGAAATGATATTTACATGTTACAGTGCTCATTTTTTTATTATTTTTATGTAGCTTTTATTTTCATTATAGGGAGATTATATTAACTTTCATCATGCAGAAATGAAAATGTAGACAGTGGAGTCTTTTCTGGATGGTTTGCAGACTTCTTTATCCTTTCAGTTTCAAAAGACACATGCTCATATTGAAAGTTTATCCATATACTGTGCAATATACACCAGTCAGTCAAAACATTTAACCACTGAGAGGTAAAGTAAATAATATTGACCATCTTGTTACAGTGCAATGTTCTGCTGGGAAACTGTTGGCTTTCATGTGGATGCCCCTTGATGTGCTTCACCCACCCAAACACTGTTGTGGACAGTGGCCTCCAGGCAGGACAAGTCACCATGCCACACTACAGAAAGTGTTCAGGAATGGCCCGAGGAAGGTGAAAAAAAAGACCCTGGCCTCCAAACACCCCAGATCCCAGTCTGATCTGTGGGATGTGCTGGTACACCACCTCACAACCCACAGGTCTCAAAGGGGAACCTCTGGGGTACTGGCACATCCCACGAATGCTTGATCAGATTTGGGTCTGGGGAATTTTGAGGCCAGGTGGATGCCTTAAGCTCTTTGCCACATTCCTAGGGCCTTTCCTGAGCAGTTTTTTTTGCGAATGATATGATACATTGTCCTGCTGGGGGGGCCATGGCCATCAGGGAGTGCCATTGCCATGAGGAGGTGTACTTGGTCTGCAACAGGATTTGGGTGGGTGGAACGTGTCAGGTGGCATCCACATGAATACCAGGACCAAAAGTTTCCCAGGAAAACATTGCACTGTCACAAGATGATCAATGTTACTTATGTCATCTGTCAGTGGTTTTAATGTTTTGGCTGATTGATGTACTATATACTACCTTCAAAATAAAGATATTCCTCTGGCTGCAGGACACATCGTACTCTTATATTACTGTTGGAATTTTAGAGGTCACAGTCAGAGCTGGAAACTTTGTCAGGACCTACAGCTGACAGATCCCAGATCAGATGTCACCCATTGTAGCAGTTACACAAGTCCAGTCCAAAACTGACAGCAACTTTTCACTGACATTGCACTTTTCTACCTCCACCAGACACATGCCAAGTTCTCCATAGTTCATCTCAGCTGTTGTTTTTTACCCTTGGTGTATATCAGTGTCACATTTGGAGGCTTTTGGCTGATTTTTATTCTCCTGCTTTTATACAGACATACTGTATGTGCAGACTCATTTTACATTTTACAGTGGAAACAGGTATATTTTTTGTTTTAACATATTATAATGAAGTAAATGCTGTTTTGTACAATGTAATAGCTATAGAATAATGACATCATTACAATCAGTGTTGGCCAATATTCACCTTGTTGACTGCCATCAGCCTGTCGGTAAATAAAATGACTTTTACCTGTGTCTATCTGTTGTGTTGTGCAGGCTAAATGTTGTGTTAATTATTTGCGGTTGGACTTGTACAACAGTAGCTAATGTACCAAGCCTCTGATTCTCAGAAGAAGCCACTGACTCTGGCATGAGGTTAGAGGGCAACGGGTGTCACATGCACATGTGCTTTGTTTTCATGTTCTCACATGTTGAATGAGAAAGAAATAGAGTGAACTGTAACCAGAGAGATTTGTTCATCGTTGTGAAGGAAAACATGCATCTTACTAAGAAGTAGGTTATGGTACCAGTGAGTTTTTCTTTTAGTCATTAATATTCAGACTAGAAGGATATAATAAATAAACACCAAACAAAAAACATCAGTATTGACATTGGCTGTCGGCCAAAAGTTGTTAAAGACTGGTATTTGTATTGGACCAGAATTTCACAGTCAATGCATCCCTTGTTAAGATTAGGTCCCTTCAAGTCTCACTTTAGTTGTTCTATCTGTTACAGGGTGCAATCTCCCGGGAAAGAAAAATGACGGCTTGATTAACGGTACAATGAAAGTTTGTCAACCATCACACCAACCAACCAAAACAAAAAGAGGATAGTGCTTTTGTTTTCCTCAGTAACTACCTGCAGTTACCAAAGAGTATCAATTTAAGTTCATCACAGCTACGATCCCCAGTAGTAGAAATGGTAGATGGTGGAACGACCAAAGTAACTGTGGAAACTTTACCTGTCAAGAGAAAATGAGCCTCATTGCTAGACTCTGAGGAAAATGGAAAGCAATGCGGTTGTCTTTGCAACACCAGCACCAACAATAATACCACTTAAAAACACAAATTGAAGTTATCCATCAGAAAAATGAGCAGGCTCAGATTTCCAAGGAGAATGCAATCGCCAATATCAGATACTCATTCACACAGCAGCACATAGATGCTTTCATTAGATTGCACTATAAATTTCTCGCCTAACAGATAAATAACAAATTGATTTATTGCTTTCGGTCATAAATATTCCACACTACACGCACACCTTGTCCGTATCCAAACAAAAACACACACTTTCTCCCCTCAGCTATGCACTGTCAAACACCTGTGTGTTTGTTTGTGTGTGTGTGTATATGTGTGTATGTGTAGAGGCAATGCGGAGGTCATGTCTAGCCCCACGGCAGTTCATTAAAATGCATGTGTTTTGGGGAATGTGTGTGTGTGTGTACTTGTGTGTGTGTGTGTTACTGCTCTGTTCACATAACTGTTTACATAATTGATGAATATGATAATGACACAAGCTGGCACTGCGCTCATGTGGGCATTTGTGTGCACGCTTGGGTGTAGGTCTGCATGTGTGTTTGTGTGTATATGTTTGTGTGTGTGTTGGATGTTCAGGGCTTAGGCAGAGGATGCCCTCGTCGCATCACACGCCCATCATCTTGGCACTGACAGTTTGACCATTGACAGCACTTTGTTCTGTTGGCAGACAGGCAGGGGGACAGACAGACAGGTAGACAGACATGCTGACAGCATATGGTGCAAGACAGGAGACCTGTGGACCCATGTGGTAGTTAGAAAACACTTCTCTCACTCTCTTTCTCTCTTTCTCACTCTCTCTCTCTCCCCTCCCCCTTGGCATATGTTGTGTGTGGTTGGCTGTGCGCCACATGCCGATCCGATGCCCTCGGCACTGCCGGGGCTCCGTGCCACCTGTGCCACTCTCTCCCACAGCAGCCCCCCAGCTCCCCATACACACACACACACACACACACAGATACACACACACAAACACATACACCCAAACACTAGCTCTCAGTTTGCACCTGTGTCTGTGGGAGAGGATTTCAGACAGGAGAAACACAGACATCATATTGTCCTCTTGGTGAGTTCAGCGGCCTTTCTGATGGATTTTTTGACATAAACTTGTCTTAAAAGATCTCAGATGGACCAGGTTCACTTCTGAACCCTTTCCACTTTTCAAAATTCTGTATAAACATGACATAAGACCTGGAAAGTTTTATAAAATAAAACCAGAAAAGCACATTTTCTAAGACCAGAATATACAGTACAGTCCTTGCTCTTAGGGCGCTTTATTTTGGGTTTTATTCTTAACAAAAAAAAAAAAAAAAAAAGTTAAGGATTTTGTCCATGTTGTCGTCAGTATTTAAAGGGTGTTTAAATAATGGATAATCCAGGTTAAATAATGATTTTAAAAAGTGAAATTTTTAGTTTTTTCTCCATTTTTCTTTTCACTTCCATTTATTAGAGGCAGGTTCTGAGAGACGACTTTAAATCTACATGGAAATGGAGTATTTTACAAGAGGCTTTGATGATATGCACAGATTCCTGCATCAATAAATTACATTACATACTGTATCTCTGCCCTGAGGCAGTATCTTTAGGTTATTCAACAAATACTGTATAAGTTCACTAAAGGCTGATGTTGTAGCTCAGCTGCATTCTCCATCCAAAAGCTAACAGCCAGTGCAATATGAGACAAAGTTGCATGGCAGTGCACTGATGCACAGAAAGTAGTCCCTGTGCACTGTATTGTGGATGATTACAACATCACATTGCATGCTGTGTTGTGGCCTGATTTGTTTTTGTTTTACACCCCTTTGTGCTGCAGCTCAGCGTGTTCTGACTAATCACAGGTTGGCTCGGAAATCTCAACCAAACTTATGCAGGACATTGTATCCATATTAATAGTGAGTAGAGCTCCAACTATTAATCAGTTAATTGATTAGTTGTCAAGTGTTTATTTGTCTATTTTGATAATCAATTAATCAGTTTGAGATATTTTTTTAAATGTAAATATTGTTTGGTTTCTTTTCTCCTCTCCTATAACAGTAAACTGAAAATCTTTGGATTGTGGACAAAACAAGACGTCATCTTGGACTTTTGAACATTTTCTGACATTTTATAGACCAAACAACTATTTGATTTATCAAGAACATGATTGACAGATTAATGACAATGAAAATAGCCATTAGTGAGGAGCTCATACCACTTCATCTCAACAAATACAACCTGTCTATTTGATATGATCACACCCTCCAGGAAAGGGCAGTTTTGTACATTTTACAGTTTGCCGAAGTGTGTTCAGGAAGCATGTTTCACAAGGTTTTGTTAGAGAAACGTGTTTGTCAGTGTATGTGTGTGGTATGTCTTGTGGTGTGTGCATGTAACTGTTGGCATTGTAGAGGATAAGTCCAGTAAAGCCCACTGAGCCGTGACTATGAAATTTTAAAAAATATCAAATCAACACAGTGGCATTAATATCTATGCTTTACCACTCCAGTAACTTGTACCTTTTTTTTATCAAGTAAACAATGATTCCACCACAAAACAGAATCCACAGCATTTATATTTGACTGTCCGTGGGGACTTTGAAAACCAACATATCTGGCCAAGAGTTTCGGTGTGGATTGTCCCTCGAGTTTCTGTGTCAGTCCAGATGTGCTGCCAACAGTACAGTGAGAGCATACAGTCAGATTATCAAGGATTTCGTGCGGACACATCTACACACAAACATGCATAGATATTCACACACGCTGACAAAGACACATATATTAGTGCTCATATCGTATAGATTAAAGCTGGTGACTTGTTTTTTTCTGGCGCTCCTCTTTTGCTGAATAAAAATTCAGCTCGAAAAGGCAGTTTGTTTAGGAAAGAGGAGTGTGTGTGTGTGTGTGTGTGTGTGTGTGTGTGTGTGTGTCAGAGAGAGAGAAAGAGAAATAAAGGGAAAGATAAAGAGATAAAGCAACAGAGCTGCAGGTTGCAAACTGGGCAGCTTAACAGAAAGGAACAAAAAGACTTGTTATCTTGCAGGCACTGCGGTCTGTCAGACACACACATGCACACAGAGTAACTTCAGGCTACACCTTTGTTCAATCACTGTGTAGTAGAATAAACTCTGGTGGGCCCACATATGGCGTCACACAGCAGTCATGTTAGCCAGTCTTCAGTTGCAACATGATTCATCCGGTGAGCCTCAAGCAGTCGCACAGAATATGGTTATTATCACCTGCCTTGTCTTCGTATTCATCGACAGACTGAGATGGTCTGACCTGCCATTTTGTCATCATCTGTCAATCCCACGCTGTAAACACTAAGTGTTCCAGATAAATCCAAGCTAATCCCCAAATTCTCAGGTCAGCTACCACAGCTGACCCACACACATATGCACACACACATTCCCGGCCAGGTTTGCTAGCTAGGCGGGAAGTAACACACCTGACCCCACTCTGCTGTATCCCAGGCCATGCCATGCCAAGACTAAAGATTACCCCTTTACATGCGCTTGACCAAACACACACACATTTTCTCCCTCTCGGATTCAGTCGGAATCTATCAGGGCAGTTTAGCTAGCCTGGCACTACCACACCTGACACACTCAAACACACTCAGGTGTCTCTGCGATAGTCTCAGTTGGCCCGAGGAATCTGCAGAGAGTTAATTGCATCAGCTGCTAGGTGAGGAGACTGAGAGCAAGATGGACATGAGCCAGGATAGACTGAATGAATGAGGGCTGAATAGAAATGAGGTTGCTGAGAGAAAAACAAGCTAATAAGAGACACACAGATTTGGAAATGGCAACACATAGAACTTTAATGTGTCAGCGCTGTTCCTAACTCCACCAATTTGTTGCTAGATGACTTTTCAGATCTGTTGGCAACAAAATGTATCACAGGGATGTTTTTTTTTTTCTTGTGTCTTTTCTTAAAAGCATCTACAATCAAATTGGTAGTATGTTCATGGTCTGACTGATGACGATGATAAAAAAGCAATACTTTTCTGAGTAGAGTTTATGAGAAAGTTTCTTATGTCTTCAACTAGACACATGACAGCTTCTCTTGTCACATTTGACAGTTTCTCTAAACATTGCAGCAAGTTTTTACCTGAAACATGAGTCTTTATACAAAGCTTACTAACTGCCTAAGGACCATCACATTACATTAGGCAACCATGTCTCTGAGATACTGCATTTGTATGTTACTGAACTGCTTTCGTAATTATGTTGTTGTGCCAATGTACTCGCCTGCATTGTATTCAGAGAAATGTTCCTTTCAGGTAAGGAAACACTGCATTCATGGATCACACAGGCTTCGCAAGGAGGTGTTTGAGGAGGATGGTAGGTATACAAAATGCAGGATCTTGGCAGCTAAACTTTGAGTTAACATCCAGACTCCTGTCTTAGGTTTAGGCAACAGCAATTTTTTGGCTAAGGTTGGGAAAAGATTGTGATTTCAGTTACATTCTCATAAACACATAGTAAGAAAGACACTTGTCTTAGTTTAGGCAACAAATGCACTTCATCAAGTTTAGGGAAAGACCATAATTTTGGTGAAATGTCAATTAAAAAAGTAATAAAAATGATGCTGTAGTCACTATGAGTGGAAACTGTATTGCAGATTGCCTATTTTGATGGAAAATAATTAGAATACGTTGTCAGTGAACATTTGGCTGATACATTCATTATCAACATTTTTTCAGCTTGCCAGATGTGTTGATTAGCAACACCTCCTCATTATGTCAGTAGAAAACATTCAGCCTAAAAACATATTTGCTGTTTCAAATTAGTCGTCAATAAACATAATTTCTAGGAGACAGGGCTGCATTAAGTCAGTCAGTTTGTCAGTCAAAACAACAGCAACAAAAAACAAATAATCAAACAACCACCAACCAAACTCAATACCAAAGTAAATAATCGGCACACAAAATCAACTAAGATACATACCTGATATTGTAGATAAGGTTACTGCACTTATAATACAATATAGTCATAAAAGAAAATAATTCAAAAATCCTAAAAAGATGGAGATGTTGTCTTTAAGAGGGAATAATCTGTGTCCATACAGACCACAATCAAAAAAGTGCTAACTTTCTGGCAGCCACTTTTGATTTTGTTTGCTAGCCTGCCAAAGTTATGATTTATTTCTGTAAATTAAAAAAACAAGTGACTTGATATGACATATAGAGAAGGTTTAGAATGGTTTTGCATTGTTAACCTTTGAGGCACTTGAAATCTAGGCTGTAGTGATACACTAGCCATGCTAACACTTTTAAGATTGTCTACACACACCTTTTCCTAAGACATTAGACATAAGAAGGAGTTTATTGATGGCTCTTAATGCTATATATAATGGACTATCATTAGAACAGGTGGCTACAGCTTTTTCATAATGCATAAAGGGACCTCAGTCTCGGGAAGTATAGTGAAACTTTCATTTGTAACAGAAGTTGAATAATTTAACCAGTACACCTGAAGACAAACCAGAATTGTATCATTTTGAGGGCAAGTTGCAGCAGAAATGTACCTTTAACTGCAATGTACCATCACAACTGCAAATTCAGTTGCAAATCATTGTGTACTCATAATTAACTAACTCTTGTTATTTGATGGAAATACTATTTATTTCAGTGTGGATGAAAATTCCTCATCATTCAGAAGAAATGATTTCAGCATAGGGCTCTCTTTCTTTTTTGAGTCACCTGCAATTACCTTGTTTAGAGAACCTCAATTCATTTCGACTAATGTTTAATTTCACAGTTGCCTGTTTATATTTCTCGTACCCTCGGGCCAGACTGCATTTCTTTTTACAGTCCATATAATTGACAGCAGAGAATTATTGGGTTTAACCCTGATGTGTGTGCGTGAGCACATACATGAACGGACAAAATGCACAATACCAGGACCATGAAACTGACCATCATTCATTTTATTATTTACACTTGTGCCTTTCCTGCTGTGACATGTCAAAATGTGTGAAAAAGGGCTTATTGTATAACAATAATCTCCTCTGGTCTTGCTGTGTTGTCTCATTTTATTCCTCCCTCACTTCAATCTGACTTTCCTATGCTGTCTTTAAAGTACAGTAAAGTGTAAAATCCTACACACACACACACACACACACAAGTTTAAACACACATCGACAAAGGTGGACACGCATGGAGGCGCATCACAGCTTCAAGGCACTGCTCAGCTCCTGCGAGCCACCATCCAATTAAATTACCCCGTTTCTGCTGCTGTGATTTATCAGCCAATTAGACAAGTGGACAGAAAAAACATTACGCTCATAAATAAAAGCTGAAAGTCTATCAAAATGTATCAATATAAAAAAATAAAATAATAAACTTTATATGTGGCAATAAAATTTATCGATGAAACAAATCTGTAGTCCGCTCCAGGCTGAGAGGGCAAAAGCAGAGAAGAAATAGAAGGACATTGCACTGCTATATATCCATATGCAGCAGCGTTAATCAAATTTGGAACCACTAGAGCAAAAAACACCCCAGCAATTGAGTCTTAGCATTGGATAATCAAGTCTTTATGGTTAACATGTTTGCAAACACCTCCCTATGCATCCAGTAAGATAAATAAGATGAAAATAGAGTGCTTTATTAATCCCACTGGGGAATATGAGCAACATGAAGATATGCCAAGAAAAAAACAGAATAACAAAAACATAAATAACTCAAGTCCTTACTAGAAACTAACACTTAAAACTGGGATCATATTATCGAAATATGTACAAAAATAATGCCTGGTCATATTCGGTAAAAGTCTGTGTAGTGTATGTTGTTGATGTGCCAAACTGCTTCATTTGGATTGCATCAGTATTGGGACTAGCATAACTATAAAATAACTTTACAGTAATCTTAGAAGAAATCTGAATGTAAGTCAAGAATTTACTTGCATTTTAGCTCTGGTTTAGTCTTCTCCTGGAAAATTTTCTGAGTATTTTGTTTGCTACTTTCTCAACCCATTTTTGGGCCTCTAGTTGTGCAAACCATGGATGTATCAAGAGGACAGGAATACACTGCCCCTTTAATTTTAATAAACTTTTTCACCAGGCACATACTGTATGCAAAAAAAGTTGTTAGGCTTCTGCATTTTGGGGGGTCCATGCATTTAGGATGGGGACCTAGATAATGTGAAACTACCTGGAGGCCAACCGCTTCTTGCATGATTTTTTAAAAAAGAACAACAAAAGAAAGAAAGAAAACACAAAACAAGCAAGATGAAGGCAACAGTATAATCCAGAGCATAAGTAAAGCAAACTAAGCTTAGGGCCCTGTGGTAAGTAGCAATTGAAATATCCCACAAACGGAGCCGGGCGGCCGTGGTCGACGCTCACTACACACGTTGCGCACTCTACGCAAATTACGCAAGGGCTCCGCCTCCCCCTCGTGTCAAAGCGAGTGTCGAGATAAAATGAACCATCCTTCATGTCAAGAAAATAAAAAAACACCATGAGAGTGAATTACGAAAAAGCAGTCAGGTAAACTGTGTTCTCTCTCTCTAAGTTTAATATCAGTAAATTAGAGTCACGTGAAGTTAATGTGTTAGCCTGTCTGTCCTGCTAACCGAGCTGTGCAGTGACTCTCTCGGTCTGTCTGTATCTTGCTTGCTTGCCAGTCACATGTGGGCAGGTCTGTGACATTGTGCCTGACAGAAGCGAGAGTTAAATACAACTGTTTATAACGTTTGACAAACGCCAACAGGCAACTGTGTTTATGAACTGCGTCACAAGTGAACACGCGCGTCCATGAAATTAAACTCATGCTCCCCAGCAACAACCTCTGTGACCAGCGCAGACTAATATGAGGGTGATGGCACTCCTCATAGGAGCACATAAATTTAAAACAAGACAATGATAATCTTGTCTCTCAGTCAAGGGAGGAGACAATGGATTAACAGTGACTATTAATTAGATATTAAATTCAAACTGTTGATTGTGTGCATACAGGGCAATATGGATGCACATCTCTCTGTTAATAATAACTATCAAGTATTTAGCCAAGCCATAGTATTGATAGTTTAATATTTAAAACTGTATTAAAAAAATCTGGGGGAATAGTATTAGAATTTACAGCTGCTATGGTCCAGTTTATCAGTGGAGGAGATGCTGGATCATCAGCCAGTAGGCCTACTAACAGCCCAGTACAGCTGGCTTCAGCAAATACTAACACTATTATAATGTTTAGCGCTGTATCTGTTTCTAGAAATGTTTGCTCTTTGTAAGCAATTTTATCTTAACATTTTATTTAAACAGTGCACTTTTTTCTTTCATTTTGATTACTACAGCAGATCTTACACAATATTGTTAGATATTTGTATTTATATGTGTTCTTTACCATGTGGTTGGCCTGGCATCATGTCTTTTTGGTTGTATCATATAAGCCCTCTCCGATTAGAACATAATATTAAAATATGCATCAAACTTTAACCAGTTCAAGCAAAAGGCTCTGAGAGGGACCATTCATGGGGTTATAATTGACAATACTACAGTATTTACTGTAGTCGATTTAAAGATAGTGTTGTGTCCAATAGGTCCCACTTTAGTCTTTACATGCCTATTTGTACAATTGCTACAATTACAAGTGCTTCAACTAATATTTACAATACACTTAGTGACATATGAAATGGAAACACATTAGTTTGAGGAGGGCCCCCAAACCAAGATCTGTTCAGATCCTCCGTCCATTCCAATGGACAGAACATGGATGTCTATAGCCATGTTTCAAAGTCCGTACATTTAATGGAAACATACAGGATTCGTATTTCTTTTAATACGCATTTCCCAGTGATTCAAATCACTTTTAGAGGGAAACATAGCTTATGATTACTGTCATCTGACTCCATCCAATAAGCTCTGAGGCAAACAAATGTTTATGATACTTACATGTTTTGTTTAGCAAGACAGTCTTCACAATTGAACACATACGGTTTTTAAAGCCTAAATGCAATTGCTAAAAGAAAAAAGCTAACGTTAGGCTGTAAATGATAAACACTACAGTCGCATGACTTAACATCGTTTCCACAGCATGTCTCATTTAGCCACTTGTTAGCAACCATCACAGAAAGCTTCAGAATTCATGAGTGGGCTATTTAACGACACATTTTATATCGTAGAACAAAACATGGAAATCTCGTTAGCTTGTATTAACCACACCCTTATTTTAGGCCAAAAACCTGTTAAAAAAAACATTAACTATGAGACGAGGGAACAAGGAGGCAAAATGCTAACTTATGCTAACTCATTTGCGTCTGGTTTCACTTGCTAACAAACTGCTAAAGCTAATGTTCTTTTTTTTTACCTTTTCCAGTTTGGCTACAATGCTAATGAATGTGGGTAAATCATCTTGGAATACTGCTTCAGTGTTCCCAAGCTGGAATAACAGAAGGTTTTCCTGTTCTTCCCACACTGCCAACATGGAGTGAACGCAGCATTGGTCAGGTAATTGTCTTTTTTGTTGTCACACTAGCTATCATTTCAATGCTAATGCTAGAGGTGACTCAATGCAAGCTGGATAATGGCTGACTGCTATAGCTAATTCAAAAGACGCCTTACATGCTACAGCTCGTTAGCAGAGGCAGGAAAACACAGGTGTAGCTTGTAACGTTAATGAGGTTTAATGTGTTTCTACTTTTGTGCTGGCATGAGCAATACCAATGTTCTTGGGCCTTGAACAACAAAATAATGCAGCCTTTATTAAATGTTATTAGTTACTCTGCAGCTGAAAAGTCTTAATGTCTCCCATGAGAAAGGTCTGTTTCACCAAGCTCCTGAACAAATTTCTGTACAGAAAATTGTACACTACACTACACTACACTACACACACTGGGCGAGCATGTCATCCTCCATCGCAGTGAACATTTATTCAGAGATGATATTATTTGTTCAGATGGACAGTTTTTACAGTGTAGAGGAGGAAGGAGAGTCCCGGGAAGAAAGAGTAGATTGAAGACCAAAAGCATAAAAGGGGGGGAAAGTGCTGGGGCAGAACCTTTTTATGTTGTACCATTTTTCAAGAAAATAAAAGCAGTGAGAGAGAGAGAGAGAGAGAGAGAGAGAGAGAGAGAGCTGCAACACAGACCAACACACAAACAAATCATCTACACTTCTTCAAAAAAATGTGCTGAATCATGAAAATGCTGAGATCAGTGCAGGTTTTGTTGTCAATCACTTGTTTACTTCCATGGACACAAACAATACAAAGATATGTGTCTGGAATAAGTAAGTACATTTTTCCAAGTGACTGTGGAAAATATCTGAACTCAACTACACTTCTCCACCTTTACAGTCTTACCTCTCTCTCACTGTTACAATTTCTCTCTTCATTTTCTTCTTCAAGCCTGTACATTTTTCTTAAATTCTACTCTTGCTATTTAGTAAATTTAGAATTAAAGTTTGTAATTGCATAAGCCTTTTAGCAACCAAATGTCATGATTAATTTCCACTTGTAACAGGGCAGTAGCAGAGCAGCTGGTGTTGTGTTCCTCACTACATCCGAATATCCGTTTGACCAGACATTCAGCCAGAAAACAGCAACAGCTGTGGGAGTGTGTTCTTGCAGTGTTGGGGTTGTTGCTTAAATTAGTTGTTACTTAACAAAAAAACAAACAAACAAACAAACAGTAATGCATTACTTAACTTATTTACTCCTTTTAGAAAGTAATTTGTGACATTACTTTTGCATTACTCCACAATATTACCAGCGAAGCATTGTCATGTGATTGCCAGTTAACAATATAACGTTAAACCTTATGCCCACATATCAGCACAAAACACTCAAGGCTATAACTGCCTCAAAATAAAACTACAGTTTATCAAAGAGGATTGGCCTTCCTAACACTCCTAGTACTCATATTGATTGCATCCCTAACACCATTAGATGATGACTAAATGATGACTTAAAGGAAAAAAAAATGTTTAATGGCATATACACTGCATTTAACAGGCCAACAATATATGAAACCATGGCCCTATAGCAGACTAGACCAGCTTATATGACGTGTTTATCACTAAACCAGTGGTTATACTGTACCTAATGAGCAGGAGTCTCTTAAACCGTCAGATAACCTGTTCCTCCTCGAAGCCAGCACAAAAGTGCCCAGGCTGAAGAGTTTTTCCATGGGCGCAATGGACATCATAGCTGTTATCACCACGTATGATCATTTTTTTCTATCTGTAATGCGATTACAGAATTGAGGAACAGTAAGGCGCTATGTTACTGTGTTACAGACAAATGTAATGTAATTACAGTAATGCGTGGATGCATTTTAAGAACTAGTTACTGGATTCCAAGATGTTGCCTATTAAATCTAAAGAGAGTTTCTGGCCAGGTGCATATGTCAAATGAGTTTCTAGCTTTTGTGTTTACTTCTGGGTTACGCAGCCCATTGAAAATGCACATGCAGTAATATTTCTCCCGCAGACGTCACAGATTTTCAAAAGTTTTAAAAAAAAAAATAAAATATCCATGGTTAAAAAAAATATAATATTAAGATTCATAATTGACCTAATTTGTGGGTCAAGGTGTCCTGACATCTTTTTTTATAATGTTGGTCCATGGGGAAAATGGCAATGTGGCAAGGTAAATAGTAGAAATATGGCATTCAGGTTACAAAGTAATCTACCCTTATCTACCCTTTATTCCATTGGTTAGTGCAGCGACATGACAGATGACATTGTTTTGCAGCAAATTGACATCTTCAAAAAGCTTGTTATTTCGGACCAACAGTTAAAAATAGAGATTAACATAATAAACAATAAATAATTCTGTCAATTGACTAATTGATTGGTTGGAATTAATTGTTTCAGCCTAATTCCCACATCAAACGGCAACAAAATTAGTAACATTGCGGCCACTGGCATCATAACCAGGGTTTGTTCCCAGGCACCAGCAGAATGGTTATTATGGCAAAAAAAATTGCACAGGATGAATATTTCTCCAGGAAACACTATGTCTGATATAAACAGTAAAAGACATAGTTTGTGAAAAGACACAGTTTGTGAAAACACACACATTGAACTAAAATCACGATGACAATCAGTGAGGCAATTAAAGAATGACAGGGCCATATTCTGAATTTATAATGTTCACACAACGTGTCTGATAAGGCCCAGACGTATCATGACGTTCTCATTACTCACACATATCTCACACTCCGGGGTGCTCATTACCCTCTCAACATGCCTCTCTGTCTGCTCATTAGGTTTATGTCTGTTTGTACCCATCACTGTTCAGTTTCTCCTCTTCCTCTCCCTCTCTTTTTATACAACATACCAGTGGAGTCAAAGTATCATACCAACACCTCAGCTGAGACACACTCAAGTCACACACACACGGCAAAGCACACACACAAACACACATGCATGCACACACATACACAAAACACCTTCTTTCAAGATAGTAATGGGTCTCTCTGATAGGCCAACCACTAGACTTAAAATAGACACACCTCTTACAGCGTATCAGCTGACAGCGAGCCAAGCTGACACTGAGCTTTAATTCACCATCACTTCTACAGCCGTAGAAACAGAAAGGAGAAGCTGTCAATACTTTGTAAGCTGTGAATTCAGACCTCTGCGTAGTCTGAAATCTGTATACAGGGTTTTCAGAAATCTCAGCAATAAAGCTTGTAATATGGGGAGTATATGAATTTTGAATTAAGATTCATTTTTGATAACAAATCACTAATTAACTGGAAAGTGCAATGGAAGAGATGCACTGTTCTGACACAAAGAAACTCGTGCTCATGGATACACACTGTAAATTGCTTTGTGTCTATTATCTGTTTATTAGTGCTATAACTACTGCTGCATTGTCTAGGTGTTTCTATCTATTCAGAATAACGACCATTATTGCTCCCCTCCCATTTTCCTCAGTGTTTCCTTAAGAACAGGTGCTTCACGAAGGAGTTAACATTTGTTTTTCTGGGTTTTCTCTCTTGTATGGAAAACTAATTGAAAGGCAGGGCTCCTCTGTTAGAACATACGGTCTCACTTCAGCAACACGGTGGGCTGCAGTAATTACAACAAAAAAAAAAACCCAATTTTGCTTGAGATATTTTTGGATTCTGACTTGTCTCTCAGTCCTACTCTCCTGTGGGAAAAAGACAGAAAACCAAACTGTTTCTAAATAAGAACATTTTCCAGACTGAGGTGTATAATAAATCCTGACCTTTAGGTAGAAAGGACATCTGTTTAATTATGCTGTCTATGTAGAAAATTGTTCTTTATTTATTGGATTTTTTCAGGCACTAAAGAAGCTTTTAATAATCTCTGAACAGCAGTTCAACATGTCAATCTTGTGTTTCTAGCGCTTAATACAGTCATCTGTCCCTGTCATTTATTTAAACTGGTGTACCTTTTGTGAATTACAATAACAAAACCATTTCTAGCAGTTCCTGAACACTCAAACAGCATCAGTAAGCCTGACTGTGGTTGTCGAGATATTTTATCAACTATCATTTCCACACTCACTCAGAACTGATTGCCATGATTGTGGTATTGCAGTAGCATGTAATAGACCACACACTTCCCAAAAAGAAATTAAACTTCTGACTGCAGACATTGTGGAGAACAAGATCTCAAATAGTAATGGATAATCAGTGTTGGATCTAAAAGGAGTAGATTATGTCTTTTGTGATCCTTGTATACACTTTTTGTTCTGCAGTTTGGGGCCATGCATGTTTCCTACTGACTCCTACTCTGCTAACTTAATCATACTTGGACTTAGACTCCTGTTTGAACTGTATTTGTTAATCATATCAGTAGTTCTGCTTGAGTGGGTGTGTGGTCAGATAATATTTGTTAGTCTGATGTGGTGATTTCTTACAGCTAATGCATTTATGCATAGTTCAGTATAGAATTTAACCTCTTCATTGTCCTACCACCTCTGCAATAGATTGATGTGTTATGTATCAGCAGGCAGTGCTGTGCATTCATTATGCTGTGCATTTGTGATAGAGAACAACAGTTGGCCAGAAGCTGTGACTCTGCAAGATCATTAAAAAAAAACTCATTTTCATAACATTACTAAACATGCAGTAATTGGTCTTCAGAATTGACAAACTCTTTTGACACTAGTAAATTGTTGGAGAAAAGCAGTCCTAAACAGATTGATTACTACTCAGCAGTTTCCACATAAGCCCCACAAGCTAGGCACTAGTCATTTTTCAGGACTTGTATGTCAGCTATGGCCAGAGCCTACATACCTGCAGAGCTACTAAATGTGTGGACCACAGCACTTTAATGGGAAACTTTGGTATTTTCTAACCTCGGCCTTATTTTTGCATGTTTTTGTGCCTAAGTGACTAAGTGACAGGCTCAGATTGTTATTGAAAGTATTTGACAACATTATGGAAAGGATCCCTACAGAGAAATAAAATGTTTTTCTTCATTGTTTGCTTGATTCGTGTATTTGTTATTGTCTTCCTGCGACAACTCGTCTTGAAGTCTCAGAATGAGACTTCAACTTTAGTGAGACTTGGGCTTGGTTAGACACAATAACAAACAGACTAGATCAAGGGAAAGGGAAAGTAAATATGTTTTGTCTTCTTTTATAAAATAACAATCTGATCCTGTCAGTGGCAAAAACAAGCACTTTTTGTGAACATTCATTGGCAGTGTGCTATATTGCCCCAAGTATTTCATTGCTGCAGCGCTCTAAATCAATATTGGACCAATTTTAAAAAAAACTGTTGTTTCCATTAGTCACTTAAGTCCTTTTCACACACCTCTTCATGTCACCTCTGCATTTTTACTCAGAACTAAACAACAGTGGAATCATGCTGCTCCATCGTGTGATTTTAGACAGCATGCAGAAGCAAAAGAGGCGTGATGGACAAGACTTGTAACACAATAGCATCAGCCTCTAGTGTGACATATAATAATATATATATATTCTTTATCTTCTCTGTGGTATGGCGGGTGCTCCTGGACCTCATTGTTTTCCCAATTTGCAGACATTTTTGTTCACTGTTCTTCTTCTTCTTTGAGTTAGCTGCTAACTGCTATTAGCTACTTTTTAAATCTTCTGTGGTTGGTTGCAACACCTTACTCGCGCTTCCTATGATCCTGTCCTGCTGGCTGTCCCTTTATGTAGCCATTGTTTCGGCGCTCTTACTACATCCAGTGTAGGCTTAAAAGTGAGACAACTCTGTCCAGTCCATCCATTGTACCATTTATACAGAGCCACAGGGCGGCTTAACGGCTTGAAATTCCCACCTTGAAGAGGCAGTATAAAAAGAGCTTTAGACAAAAACATGGAAAAACAGGGTCCAGGTTGAAAAATACCAACGTTTTAATTTAACATAGAAGAATAATTTATCTGTAGAAATAAGTATGGCTTTAAAATATAACCATGCAGTCCTACAAGCCATATAACATTGTTAGTAATTGCAGGTGATGTATTGGAGGATGTTGAACCAGACCGTGCAAAAGTTTCATCAGGTTTGACTGACGAGCCTTTGCACACTTTGTCAGTGCTTCCTTATAGCTAAAACCCTGCCATTTTACTTGTATGCCAAATTTGAGTTTGATGTTTTGATTTGTTGTTTTGAGTGTACTGCCAGCCTGAGCAGGCTGCGTTTGTGCTTACTACAATCTAAAGCTTCTGGCTTGGAAAGTTGCCTGTTTGCAGGGTAAACAGTGGAATTAGCACAACGCTACAAGCTACACACTACAGCGTAATCTACCTGGAATGGTCACATGCTCGTATTTTAATTGGCTAACAAAATGTGTTGCTGGAAGATGTTGCATTGCGACGCCTCAAAGGCTGAAGTGATATCAACTATATTGTCGAAGCACTGAGCAGTATCAACTTCGCTGTGCTACAGCAATGACGGAGGAGGCTGCGATCTGTGATGCAGGGCTGCTGCCGGTCTAAACATGGCCTGCAACAGAACAGAATGGGTGGTTTGTGTTTAACCTTGGTCTCAATGTCACTCACCAGCCTCATGCTTCTCCACAACCCAACAGCCCTCCCCTCTTCCTCCAGCCCACAACACCACCACCACCACCACCACCAGCCCCCACCATCAGTTGGTGTGTTTGAGCTTCTCAGCAGGGGGCCTGCAGTTCCAGAGATATGTGGGGGTGGTGTGTATGTGTGTGAGTGTGTGTGGGTGTGTGAATGTGTGTATACGTGCATGTGTGAGTGTGTGTGTGTGCACAGGCGTGTGTGTGTAGCCTTTCGGCTTCTCCCTGGATGTGCTAATGTGATAATTGAGTATTCCAAGTTCTGCCTGCAACTGTGTCACCATGCACACAAACACACATGCACACGCACTCACACGCACGCACACACACACACACGCACGCACGCACGCATGCACGCACGCACACACAAAACATCACACAGCTAGTTTGTCTCAGAATAGCTTCCACACTTCTTGATGACATTCTTCAGCCTCAGCTTGAGTGTTGAATAGTTAGTGATAATACGTGCAGAGATTAATCTGTTCTTTATTTGTTGGTTTAGTGTCTTAGATACATACGTCAGATATTAAACACGTAGCAATGTATTTATTTGCATTGCATGTCTTAAAACATGAACATAGATTGACGGACATTTTGATCCTTCTTATGTTAAAAAATAACAGGGATTTTATGCAATTTTTTTTGCATTGTTAAATGTAATTATAAAGTCCAGAGAAACACGTAAGACAAGAGAGACAGCACAGAAAGTTTAAAGGAGACTGCTCCCCTGCAAATAGAACATAATGTGCTCTCTCCCTCTCTTTCTCCCATCTTCATGCACTGTCTCACTGCAGGAAAGATAAAGCAGAAAGATGTCTCAAGAATCCCTTTAAAGGAGCCACCAGTGTGCCCAGGGACAGATGAGCAGCATCCAGAGACCAGCACTCGTCCCCTGCCCGGAGTCTGAGGAGCAGTGAACTGAAGAGTTGATGTGTTCAGAAGCCAGTAGGTCATAGCTGTACTTGCAGGCTCCAGGCAACACACATCACAGACAAACCAGAAAGGCACTCTCTGGCTTTCAATATTGATCACTTCTCACACATTCACAAACACACACACAGACACACATCACATGTCAGAGAAATCAATGAACAGACAAATTTACACTGGCTGTAAACCAAGTAATTCTAGTAGTATTTGTGTTTTTAGCTTGTGTGAGATATGGTGTATATGCATGACGGAGAAACAAGAGGAGAGAGTTGAAAAGTTGAATCCAGAAAGTTCTGTGAAGATTTTTAACAAATGATTGTGGCGGGGGGTACTATATAAAGAGGAGGAGAGGAGGCGTTAAAGGAGGCGTTGATGAGGCGTTGTCGGAAGGAGAAGAGAGGAGGGGATTAGGGTTGGCGGTTCGCTGTCGAACCAGCATCGATACAACGGCAGCATTTGCCTAATCCCCTGGTAATGGGAGCTTAGCAGCCTCCTCGGACACACAAACACTCCCACTGCCTCCTCCTCCGCTCTGCTCCTCTCTTCTCCTTTCCTGCCCTCTTCCCTCCTCATTTACATAACATTAGAAACATTAAGGCGGCTCCAACAAGGCCCCATTATGTGCGTGTTGGTTTTGGGTCCCATTGCGTCGGCCCCAAGGCTTTGGAGAGGAGAGGAGCAGAATGAGTCAGGACATCACAGAGGCTTGTCCACTGTTTTGTCTGCTGGAGATGGTTTGTGTGCCTCTAAAGGACTTATTGAAAGGAGAGAGAGAGAAAGAGAGAAGGAGAAAGTGATTAATGCTTCTCTGAGAGTCCAGAGCTGGTGATCTGATTGCAGATGTGAGTTCGACACATCAGCTGCAACACCCTGAAAGAGCGCAGGCTTCAGTTTAGTCAGATGTTGTCTGTGTTTCTGTTAATTAATTAGGCTGGAGTGACATAAAAAGCACCATGGCAATGATGTTTCATGGACGGTTCTTGGCAGCAGAGTTGTTTTTCAGAGCTGAAGTTCAGATATCAAGGTGACAGAACTGATAAACAGAACTGACCCATTCACCTAACAAAGCCACTGTTTACTCACACACACCTTTATTACCATGAAACCATTCAGTTTTCTATTAAAGGCAGCACCTTTCAAACTATGGCATTCTAGCTTTATGTTTGACATTGATAAATGTAAAGATATATTGTGCAAAAGTGCTGCAAAAAAACTCATTGAATAAAAGTGAAAAAAAGACCATAAAGCTAAAACTTCCAACATGCTGTGATTAAAAAACAGACCCATACATTATATATTTATGATCGTAAAAACAGAAGTCCTGTTAGTGGCATTCTCTATAGCCAATTAAGATATGTACAAGACTTGTGCAAAATAATATAAGTACTACATTATACTACACCACCACACTGGAGATTTATCTAGAAATAGATAAATGAACAATATGTGAATAAAGAAATCAAAATGACCTATTTCATAATCCTATTTCTACTGTTAACGTTCTCAGTAGCAAATGATAGAGGCCTTATGTAGAAAAGAACGTGGCCCTCTGAGTCCAGAAATCAGGAGCCAACATTTTCTTTATTAAAAAGGCAAAATCCGGGGTGTCGGTGTTTTAGTGGTAGAGCAGGCACCCCATGTACAAGGCTGTTGCTGCAGCGGCCCGGGTTCGAATCCAGCCTGTGGCCCTTTGCTGCATGTCATCCCCTCTCACTTTCCCCTCTTCACACTTACCTGTCCTGTCCATTAAAGGCAAAATGGCCCAAAAAATATCAAAAAAAAAAAAAAAAAAAAGGCAAAATCCACGTTTAACATTTGTTGGGGCAGCGGAAAGAGTTTCAGTGCAGCTCATACTCCCATGTCATGTTAGAGTGATAGAATTTTCCCAAATACACCATAAATAACAGAAATAGACACACGGCTCTCACATTATACACAACAGCATTTTCCCA
The DNA here is from genome assembly GCF_041903045.1 of Epinephelus lanceolatus. Taxonomy (NCBI): domain Eukaryota; kingdom Metazoa; phylum Chordata; class Actinopteri; order Perciformes; family Serranidae; genus Epinephelus; species Epinephelus lanceolatus. The sequence continues at coordinate 30,840,383 of NC_135743.1, forward strand.
CGATCTTTTACTTCCCTCATCGGCCTGTCTACAGATTGTGACGCACGCAAATATCAGCCATGTAGATCATGATAAAATTATACAAATTATACACAGTCTATCACAGTTGTCAGTAAGCGAGAAAAGACATAATTCATAACGCGCACATTTTTCACCCTTGATCATCATAAAAAAATGTAAAGAAAAATAGCAGCCAGGGTTTTCTTCTTATTATGTTTTACATAAAACATGTTAACAAATTATTAGTTGAAACAGTAGAGCTAACATGATTTAATAGGACATAATGTTATTAATTGATACTCTTAACTAGTAACTGGAACATGGTGACAATGAATTGTGTCTAAGATTCAAAAGTAAATATGCAATAACACAGACCCAACAAACTGCAGTGTCACAGTGTACGTGCTGACATTGTATCAAAGCCCTCACATAATATTTGCAAAAATTACAAACAGCCTTCAATTAATCATCAAACTACACACAAACTCAGAAGCATGCACCGGCAGAGCGAGAACAGCAACAGTGTTTCTTTGCTTTTTTATAACTTTCCCTTCTTCCTCGCTTTCATTTAGTCCCATAAAGCAGAGTTTTCAGTTGGCTTCAAAGCTCTGTGCAGAGCTCGGTTGGGGGCCTTCAAAGCCCCCTGTCTGTCGGCAGGTTTAGGCACAGAGAAAGCTTCTTGTTCTTTAAGGATTTGGCTCACAAATAACGCCCAGCCAGGGCCAAGGCAACTAGCTTGCACCCTGACAGGATAGTAGACAGATTTCTGCATTTTAGTGATGTGTTTTGGGGGCTATTCCTGCGTCTATATGAGTGAGTACCTACTCTGTTTGGTTTTGTTCTGCTCTGTTCTGATGTTTTCTGTGCTCTCCTGTTCTTAGAAATGTTGTCTACTTACAAGAAAAAAGATCTTGTGTTTATATTAACTGTAAGATGTTTTTTGGAGACTAAAGAAATACATCTAAAACCAGTCTCTAATTTCAAGTTGTGATTTTCTCATTGCATTATTATTTTATGTTAATAACAAGTGTAAAAAATAAAATCTGCAATTAAATTAGCTGTAAGTACATTTTAAATAACAAAACTATCTTTGAGGAATCATCACTACTACCTTGATGAATTTGAAAACATCACTTTGATGAGTGCATTGCATAATCATTGGCTGATATTTAAATTTTTAGAGCAGTGCTTGGTGATAGTTTGTTCGATATGAGGGTTTTAAATAAATCCCAAAGTAATTATAATGCTTATGAGATCTTCTCCCAACGATGTAACAGTATGGTTTTATTTTTTACACTCTTAACTCCTTAATTAATACATGTGTGTAGCGCTGTGATGGCAGCTGATATTAGATGTAGACAGCATATTGCTGAAGTGATACATTACCATTTTAATACGCCATGGGTCAGAGTGCTTCTTCTATCTATCTATCATTCATTTCATGCTTCAAGTCTCAGCTTAATGGAAACTTGCACACAAACAAAACAACAGGTTTCTCAGCTATATGAAGAAGGGAGGAGACACAAACTTCCTCTGGCCAATCATTGACGGATTCAAGTTCGGCTAAGAACATTTTTTTTAACAGGGTGTTTTTTCTGCCAGGCAACGTGTGAAATCAAACTGTTGACATTTCTGCAGGAAAAAAGAAAGAGAAAAAAAATTATGACTCATTTTACCTAGAAAATTGTTTGCGGTTATAATGTAAGTATTAATGAATTGACATTTGACATCGTCAGTTAATCTGTTTTTTCAGTAGTTTTCTATCACTCTGCAGGGTTTGTACATGAATGTCTTTATGAATTTGTTGGTGATGAAAAGATGTTCTTCATCACATGTAAGTGATTATTTTGCAGGCAGTGATTTCTGTGTGTGATGCAGTCGAGTTTTAGTGGAGCTGTTACAGCATGTTAGGTGTCTCATATTTGCATTCTTGTGCTGAGAGACTGCATCACTCTTTGCTAGCGTACATTTACTGTATGACCGGCAGTCTTTGACACAACAGAATTAAACACATGAAAATTAAAATAGATAAACACGGATCACCACTTTTCTATTTAGAACAGTTTTTATGGCATCTGATCTGTTTGTTTTCACACAGTTTAGCGTGAATACTATATAGTAGAGTGGCGGAGAGTGAATTGAGTGATACAGTTGGTGGAAAAATCTGTAAGTTTCTACTGTCACACATTAGCGCAGAATATTAGCAACAGCACATGCTTCGTATTAAGAATGACGTTTCCTCTGGTTGTGTTCTTGATGTTTAAAGATGGACTCAAAATGATGTGCAGATTATAGTGAGTGCTTAGTGTTAATGCAGCTTGACCTTGACATAACCTTCAGCGTGAGTGTCATTATTTTCTAATTGCTAGCTTGAGAGAAAAGGTTGGTGTATTTTGGCCAGCATCGGACTGATGTTATTTCTTGGACCAATATTATTCTGTGAAATCTGATTAGTATGTTTTACTATTAACGTATATACCACTAATACTCTGTATATAAAACATGAATAAAATCAGTATATAGTGTATATCACAACATCACAAACAGGTGCAGTAGGAGGCCCACACTTCTGTAAACATTTAAAATTATTTGTCAGGAATCATTTACAGCTGAAAAAAATAAATGGAAGTCACTTTTTATGATATCATTATGCAAACAAGAACACAGGACAACCCGTGCTGTTAATTGGAGCTATTAGTTTGCTTTAGCCTGGCGAGGTTTTTATAAGATCAGTTCATTTGTTATTAAAATAAAGCAGCTGTATTAACAGTGTTTAAATGCAGTATCACTTTGCTTCCTCTATTCATGGGACATGTTGATACATACTTTCGTATTGTCCTGTTGTCTCGTTGTTGTCTCTGTGCTCCTTTCACTTGTTTGGCACTGCACCTGTTCTAAATTTTCTACACATTGTGTGTTTACCAGGCTGCTGAGGATCACAGGATTCACAGACACTATGGCCGTCTCTACCGCTTCTCTTATTGTCAGTCGCTTTGGGTAAGGGCGTCAGCTAAATGCCTAAATTGTAATTGTAAATGGTAGGCCTGCCCACATGTTAGCTCCCCAGTCACAGCACTCTTAAGAAAGCAGTGCTGAGAGGCTGACGGGACGAGATCGAAACAGGCAGCCATTATAATCAGTCATTCAGCCTTTTGGAGTAGACATTCACTGTTTGTGGTTTGTTCTAAATTCAAAGGGAACCTCTGTGACCTGCTGGCTTTCACATCGGCCCTAAAACCTCTCCGCTCTCCCTCCCTCTCGTCTTTTCCTGCATTCCCTCATTCTCTCTAAGTCTCTGTTTCTCTCCCTCACTCCCTGCCATTCTTTGTCTGTCTTTCTTTTTCTCATCTCATTTAGAAATACTCAATCTTCTTCTAAAGACGGACTTTTCTAAAGTTACATAGAAGTTATTTGAAATTATGACTTGTGATTGCATCATCGGTTGATGATATTGTCATTATCAATATTTGTTTTCTTTCATATCCAGTATAGTTTCTGAGTTGTGCTTTGTCAAGGATTCAGCAGTTTCATGATCACGATAGTCTTTAATTTAACATCGTTCTCAGTGGTCACTGAACTGTTGATTAGATTTTAAGCCCTTTTTTCTATCATTGTTTTTCCAATCACAGTTGTGTCTTTTTTCTTCTTGAGAGAAGGGTCCAACTTTGTTAATCTTTCCTTTAACATATTTGATAGTTGTTTGTCTTGCTCCTTTTTTTTTACTGCAGTGTGCAGCTTTGTTAAACAGTCTGAGATGGAGATCGGAGCTGTGCACACAACGTGTTCCCCTGTTCAAATTTAAATATGGACAGGGGTTATGTGAGGAGAGTAGTGGGAGGTTGCGTTGCATGAATGCTAACCAATGAACGAAGCCCGGAACTACATGCACATTATTTTAGGTGGAGCCATAAAAACCATAACGACAACATTCTGATGAAATATGATTGCAGTATTTAATGTTATCATTCAATTTTTACTGCAGAGGGAAAATTAGAAACATTGCTTATGGATCATTTTATAGTATTTTTGTCACCTGTATTACCTTCAAAATATATGCGTATTTCTGAATTTGCTGCTCAACAGATTTAAACACATTTTTCGCTGTGTGTGATGACACATTGCGATTACTGACTCTTTTAGTCGGTTTCATTCCTATTCACGGTCACAGTGGAGGGGGGCAGGGACTAGAGCTTTTCCCAGCATGCATTGAGCAAAGGACGGGGAAACTCCCAAAGCAGGTCACCAGTGCATCGTATGGTGAATATGGATAGACAAACAGCCGCGTTAAGGGGCAATTTAGACTCTCCGATCCCCCTGATCTATGTATGTTTGGGCTGTGGGAGAAAACCTCCGCGAACACAAGGGGGGATCGTACAAACACTGCACTTAAACTTACTAAATGAGCTAACCACTGAGTCGCTGTGCTGCCCTGGTATTATTATAGTCACACCCTGCCTCTCTGTCTCACCTTTCCTCTCAGCACCGTGCAGTGGGGGGAATATCGCCAGTATGTGTCACTTCTCCAGCAAACTGTGGTTCTCAGCTCTCCGCTGTGCTAATCATATTTCTTCTGGCAAGTTGTTAGCTCTAGCAGGAGGGAGGGAGGGAGGGGAGGGAAAGAGGAGAAGGAGATGTGGTGGGGAAAGGAATAGGGAGAGGAGAGAAAGCACATGGGAAATGAGGAAAGAGAGACAGAGGAGGAGAGGGAGGATACAGAGTGCTGTAATTAGTCAAGTTTTGCAGTGGTTTATAACTCAGAAACATTGTAGAGATACTGTATGTTGTTGAAGGATACCTGAATCTCTCCCTCTCCCTCTCCCCCCATCCTCTCCTCTCGTCCCCTCTCCCTCCCCTCCTGTCTGCGTCTCCCTCTCTACCTTTAAATAATACAGTGTGAGAAATGGTTCTTACATACTGAGGAGGTGTCAGCAGACAGTTATGGGAACGTCAGCACCATTGCACCTACCCAAATGACACATACGCGCAAACACATGCACACATGCACACACCTCTGTCATCTCTGTTTAGTGTGTAGCTAAACTCTGCCATACTGAGTCAATAATTAGATGGGCTTATGCTGTTAACGTATAACATTAAGGCCCAGGAACATCAAATAAGTGGTAATGCCATACACTTATACACAAACACAGGCTGAAAAACACACTGGAAATGCCAAATTAATTTAGATGTATTGCATTTAAAACTAGGCTGTTACAGTAACATGTTTGCATTATTTGACAATTTAAATATTTACTGTTAAAATGAATTGTGGTTAATTAATGTGACATTAATGTATTATAATATGTAATATTATTATATATGCAGTGCTCTATTAAAAAGAAAGCAATGTATTAATGTATAAACCTGACAGCCTGGAATATTGAGTACCCTATAGTGTGTAGTATGATGTGTTTAAAATACGCTGAGCATTTCACAACGCTTAATGTCAAACTATTTTATACAGTATTACAAAACAGCATCTGATTGTCTTAATTGGATAAGTGCTGTATAACTGTCTTAACAGATACAGGATAATAAAAATAGTGAACCATCAACCTGTTCTCACTCAACATTGTTAACACTGAAAATATTTTATACTTTAAAATAAATGTCATATTGTGATTTGACAGTAGAAATGCTCAGCAATGTTACAAACGAACGCCTACACCTATATGCACAACAGAGATGGAGCGGAGTCTGTGTAGAGAGATATGATCAACCGTACAGCTCACAGTAGTTAAATTTAATGTCAGTCTGAAGCATTCAGGAAGGCCATTTTATTCACAGCTGAAGATCTAAAAAGCTTTTGACATGGAAAGTTATTATCATCCAACCTGTGGAGAATTGGCTGAAAATGAAAACAAAACAAACAAACAAAAAAGAAAAATAAATTAAATTTGTCAGTGAGATATGTTTTTTTCATATTTGCAGGGCTCATGACCACAATGACAAGATATTTAAAAAGATAATGTGAATAATTATTAATAATATCAGATTATATGTGATGAGAGGTAAATTGCAGAAAATATTAAATCTCTTCTTTTGTTTAATTAACAAAAAAACTCAGAATAATGTGGTCATTTTTCTGTGCCTGCAGGGTGACTGGGATAAAAATGTTAACATCAGCCAGAATTTAATGTGATTTAATTTCTGTACAATTATAATATGGCTGGCTGCTGCCAAAATAAAACAGAACAGCTTTTGTTTCATTTTTAGAGTCATTATCAGCCATTTATTAATACCATAATGCCCACAGGCTGTTCTGTCCATTGGCTCACCTACTACCTACAATATAGAAAGTGCATGCAGCCATAATGTAACCCTCCAGTCAACCATGTTTAACTGAGCCTGTTGTACAGTACAGATTCCCCATGTATCTGAGCCTCTCTGGGCCTCCTCTGTTTTATTTTCACTTCCAGGAACTGCTTTTTTCTTGGCAAATATAGCCAGACACCTTTTTCTGTCTGCCTGTCAACACTGGAGCTGTTGCTACTTCAATAATCTCAATGTCAAATTTGTATTAGACAAATATCTAATAATAGCCAGTCTGTTAGATAGATGTCTCTTGCCAGGGTTTAGACGCAGAGAGCTGCTTCATACTGTCACACTGTCAAGATCCCTTGAATAGTGAGCTGATGAAATGGCTGCCTGTAATACAATTTGGACTCAATTTAATAAATAATAGACATCATATTGACATTGTGTTACATTTTTGCATGCCTATTATGCACTCTCTTTGTGGGGATGTTTAATTGCACCGTGACCTTGGAGTGACACAGTAAGGAACATTAAGAAAAGCAAAGTCAGCATATTATAATTACATTCACCCCCACTGCAGTTTATTAAAGGGCAGTGCTGGAATTTGTTCTGTGTTTCTGTGATTAGGCTCGGAGTATGAATACAATGTTTCATCATTTATGCAAATGTTAATGTGAGGCACACAATGCACAAATGTTTTCTGAATTAAATTTGTTAATGGTTCCGTGTTCAGCGCGTACGGGGGGTTATTAAATGTGTGGAACACCTAGCAAATCACAAATCTCCGAGACAGTAATGCAGCAGAGAATAATGTGGTAGAATAGATTATTATATTATTAATACTAAGGGGATATTTCCCATATCATTTGAAAGGAGAATATCACCCACACGGCTTTGTACCCACAGCCGAGGCGAGGCTGCCTTTATGCATAATTCATATTTCCATATCGTCATGGTGATCATGTGCGATGAGTGTTTGCTCTCACAGCAGGGGAGCTGGTTGGTGGTAGTGGTGGTGGTGGTGGTAGTGTGTGTGTGTATGTGTGTGTGTGTGAGGTGGGCTATAGGAAGGGTTTGTGTAAGGGGGGGATCAAGGTGTCAGGAGGGACAGAAAAGGAGTGGGGAAAGGAGAGGAAAAGTGCGACTGGTAAAAACACTGGCTCCGTATTCGCCTTAATTATCCTCCATCTCAAAGCGGCCCATTTCCAGATTTTTCTAACTACAGTTATTTTTACACAGTGGAGATAGGCAGCAGGCAATGGGATGGGGAGGCTTCGAAACAGCTCAGAAATAGCTTGTGAGTCAGATTTATACTCACAAAGCTTCACACCTATGCCCTGGATTTGTAGCAGGCATATTAATTGATTGCAACCCACTGCTTTCTAATTATATCTGAAAAAGTCTTATAATTACAACTCCATCTTGAGCAAAAATTAAATATTCTATTAAAAAGCCTATTTTAACATAAAAATACACTGTGTAATAACATTCAGTATGAACATGTGTTTATATATCTCCCAATTACACAATACATTTTATAAAAATGGAATTCCTTCAAAACAAAATCTCCAAATTAGATATCTCCACACTTTTAAATTTAGAATGTGTCGTGTTTTCATACTGTTATTTAATTTTAGGTATGATTAGTTGTATTCACTTATCTACAGTCAACTCCATGAAACTGGTGTTCATTTTTTTCTTGGTTAGCTTCACAGGCTGTTGCATTGCTTAATACACTCTGACAGACATGATAAAAAATGGGCATGCTGCAATTTTGTGTTAAAAGACAAAAGAATTAAATCACATGTTCTGGATAAGACTTAACCGCAATACTCATAAGATTAAAAAAGAAAAGAGGAAGCAGAAATAGTGGTGAGGCTCAAATTCCTGTTTGGTTTGTGGTGTTTTCCCATAAGACTTATGTTCTTCAGCCACTGGACACTGGGATGTGCGTGTCTTTTTTACTTTTCTCAGAAAAAAACAGCTCATGACCTTTGTTGCACAACACACCCCTCACTTCTGCATGATTCTTGCTGCCTGACACAAAAAAATGCAGAAATGCCGTACGAATCATACAGAAAACAACTGAAAACCTTCACTGACCTTCACACTGACATCTCGGGTACCATGAACCATCAGTTTAAATACACCAAAAGATAGCATCCAATGTTAGTGTGTCTTTTCATTTCCAAAATATTAACCTTCAACAGCGTAATTAATTGTTGAATCAAGTGTTGGAATCTAAAGGTTTCTTGGGCCTTGAGGTTCAAAATGTTCTCAGATGGAGTTTAGGGAAACAGCTGTGATTTCAGTCCCGTGACTGGACAGAAATATGTAGGAGGGAAAAGTGAATGAACAAGTCCTCCTTCCCTCAACAACTACTGGCCAAGTGCCTTTGAGCAATGCATTTAACCTTCAACTATTCCACCAAAGCTACTCAGAAGGGCAGAGAGAAGTAGTGTGCAGGACTGTGGTCTTTATGTTGAAGTTAAATGTTCATGAAAAACAAATAGTAAAGGAGCGAAAACAAATGTTTATCATTAAATTATTAACATTATGAGGGAGACATGGTATTCTCACTCTCTTATTGTCTTTAGCTCTTGTCCGCCCCCCTCTTCTCTCCATCCTGGGTGAACTTGAATCGATCTGATCGCTGCTCTGAATCCTCTTGAGAAGCCTCCCTCTACACACACACACGCACGCACGCACGCACACACGCACGCACACACTCACAAACACACACACACACACTCACATCTCTTGCTCAATCTTGGTATTCCTCTCTCCCAGTGGACAAGATGGACTAGAATTAATTAGCCCCACCCGTTATGGACACACACTCACAATCAAAACAAAAAAAATGCACAAGTAAATACACACATTCACCCTTTATGTGTATGTGTGTGTGAGTAATGTGTGTGCACTGTTTATACACCGAGGAGGAGTGTGAAGTTGCTCATACTTAGTATTCCCTTGGTGTCTCACAGAAAGATATTGCAAGGCGTGTGTGTGTGTGTGTGTGTGTGTGTGTGTGTGTGTGCGTCAGTGCATGTGTGAAGGCTGGAATTCAGAATGGTATTGATTAAACACAGCAGGGGGTGAGTGTGTGAGCACTGCAGATAGCTCACTCACCTGCCACTCTGCAGACACACATACACACCAAACACACACACAAACATCAAACTGTCCGCTGGCTTCATTAGAAAGAGGCTGCCTGGCTTTCGATATGATGAATAAAATAAATCAAGGAATTCAGATTCAGCTTTGAGGTACAAATATCAAATTTGTATTGAAAATGTGTTTGCGCACCGTTTTCTGTCCTTCTGATGGACAATGCTGTCGTGTGTGACGAGTAAACACTGACAAAGAGCAAGTTTTCCCTCAGACAATCAGTACCCCAAACAGCCAATGTGGTGATCTGTTGAAGGGTCTGTGAGCAAGGCATTGAATAAATGTTCATTTAGCTGTTAGTCAGAAAAACCTTGTACCTTTACTTTTGGTGGTTTTCATTTTAAATGATTATAAGGTCCATTTTAGAGCTTCTTCTCCCTCCTCTAAAGCTTATAAATACACACACAGATAGACTTTTTGTGTCTGAACAGTGAACACGTTAAAGATAAGAAAAGACTTAAACCCAACACCAACAGCGCACTAACCAGTAAACTCACCCAAATTTAACAGCAGCCAACTAAAAAGAGGTGAGAAGATTTTTGCTGCAGTGTACTTTTTGTTTGCTCTTTATTGGATTCCTCAGCCACCTAGCTCAACTTTTAAAGGTGACAACATGACTGTGTTTTAACCAGTGTTGTGCAAATTACTGAAAATCTGTGGTTACAGTTACTAGTTACTTATATCAAAAGTAACTGACTTACTTTAACAATTACTGCATATAAAAGTAACATGTTATGGGAAGTAACTGTTACTTTTTTTCCACTTATCATACATACTTCATACATAGAGACAAATCCCAATGAGTTCGTCTTTACACTTCCAAATTCTTATTCAGCCACACCAGTTTTACTTCCTCAATAGACTCCTCAATAAACAAATATTGAAACCAAAACTCCAGTAACATGTATCAACCAAAGGTAAAAATTAGTCAGGTCTGAGTTCCCAAATAACCCTCCCCCAATACAATTTTCAATAATTAAGACAAATAAATTGTCCTGTTTGTGATTTACCTTATTCTATTCTTGCTATTATCTTTCCTCCCTTTAAATCATTGTTTTTTATAGTTGTAAAAATGTATATATACAGTACAGGCCAAAAGTTTGGACACACCTTCTCATTCAATGCGTTTTCTTTATTTTCATGACTATTTACATTGTAGATTCTCACTGAAGGCATCAAAACTATGAATGAACACATGTGGAGTTATGTACTTAACAAAAAAAGGTGAAATAACTGAAAACATGTTTTATATTCTAGTTTCTTCAAAATAGCCACCCTTTGCTCTGATTACTGCTTTGCACACTCTTGGCATTCTCTCCATGAGCTTCAAGAGGTAGTCACCTGAAATGGTTTTCCAACAGTCTTGAAGGAGTTCCCAGAGGTGTTTAGCACTTGTTGGCCCCTTTGCCTTCACTCTGCGGTCCAGCTCACCCCAAACCATCTCGATTGGGTTCAGGTCCGGTGACTGTGGAGGCCAGGTCATCTGCCGCAGCACTCCATCACTCTCCTTCTTGGTCAAATAGCCCTTACACAGCCTGGAGGTGTGTTTGGGGTCATTGTCCTGTTGAAAAATAAATGATCGTCCAACTAAACGCAAACCGGATGGGATGGCATGTCGCTGCAGGATGCTGTGGTAGCCATGCTGGTTCAGTGTGCCTTCAATTTTGAATAAATCCCCAACAGTGTCACCAGCAAAACACCCCCACACCATCACACCTCCTCCTCCATGCTTCACAGTGGGAACCAGGCATGTGGAATCCATCCGTTCACCTTTTCTGCGTCTCACAAAGACACGGCGGTTGGAACCAAAGATCTCAAATTTGGACTCATCAGACCAAAGCACAGATTTCCACTGGTCTAATGTCCATTCCTTGTGTTTCTTGGCCCAAACAAATCTCTTCTGTTTGTTGCCTCTCCTTAGCAGTGGTTTCCTAGCAGCTATTTGACCATGAAGGCCTGATTCGCGCAGTCTCCTCTTAACAGTTGTTCTAGAGATGGGTCTGCTGCTAGAACTCTGTGTGGCATTCATCTGGTCTCGATCTGAGCTGCTGTTAACTTGCGATTTCTGAGGCTGGTGACTCGGATGAACTTATCCTCAGAAGCAGAGGTGACTCTTGGTCTTCCTTTCCTGGGTCGGTCCTCATGTGTGCCAGTTTCGTTGTAGCGCTTGATGGTTTTTGCGACTCCACTTGGGGACACATTTAAAGTTTTTGCAATTTTCCGGACTGACTGACCTTCATTTCTTAAAGTAATGATGGCCACTCGTTTTTCTTTAGTTAGCTGATTGGTTCTTGCCATAATATGAATTTTAACAGCTGTCCAATAGGGCTGTCGGCTGTGTATTAACCTGACTTCTGCACAACACAACTGATGGTCCCAACCCCATTGATAAAGCAAGAAATTCCACTAATTAACCCTGATAAGGCACACCTGTGAAGTGGAAACCATTTCAGGTGACTACCTCTTGAAGCTCATGGAGAGAATGCCAAGAGTGTGCAAAGCAGTAATCAGAGCAAAGGGTGGCTATTTTGAAGAAACTAGAATATAAAACATGTTTTCAGTTATTTCACCTTTTTTTGTTAAGTACATAACTCCACATGTGTTCATTCATAGTTTTGATGCCTTCAGTGAGAATCTACAATGTAAATAGTCATGAAAATAAAGAAAACGCATTGAATGAGAAGGTGTGTCCAAACTTTTGGCCTGTACTGTATATATATATATATATATATATATATATATATATATATATATATATATATATATATATATGTATATAGTAGTTGTCTGGAGAATGTCTCACACAGGTGGGAAATCTAAAGGATTTTTAGCAGAAAATGCTTGACTATATGTATAAAATGAAAAAACTTAAATAATGCAACAAAGGATGAACATAACATGAACAGAGCCCGTGGGAGTAAACTAGTTCAAAATCAACAGAGACAGCGTTATTGTCTATATTGTTGTCTTTTCGTTTTGTAATTTAACCATTTCTTCCAGTCTTTTTCAAATTGTCCTTACTTCATTCGTATCCTGTATGTAAGATTCTCTATCTCCTAAATATCGTCTATGATGGTCCGCCATTGTTTGTAATTGGAAAGCTAATCATTTCACAGTTTTTGTTTACTTTGCATATGGCTATTATGCCCCTTTCTGCCCATTGCTTAAATCTGGTGTCAGTTCTTCCTGGTTCAAATCTATCATCAAATGCAATCCATCTTAATAGACTGAGTTCAACTTTTGTGTTACTTTTAAATATCTGCTTCAATTCTCCCATGAATGCACACATAGCTATATAATGTCAGTGTTGCTGTAGCACAGTTTGGGACAAGACACCTGTTAAATATGTCTATGATTGTACCCGTTATCATGATGATAAAAATGAGCTTAGATTAGCTTTGAAGTGTGTTGTGTTGCTAGGTGCGTCATAAAATTAGTATTACTACTTTTTGATGTGGATTAGGGCTGGCACGGTATCAGATTTTCACTTCACAGTTGTTGTGACCAAAAAAAGTTCATATTTATAATAATGCTATCAGTTAAATTTAGCCTTAACTTTGTTAATGGTGCATTTTGTCTCTGTTTTAGCAAATGAATTACACTGAAAGTACGAGTGTAGGAGAGGCAGAGAGAGTCTGTAACTATTAATGAACAAAAGTGTACAAAAAGAGCAATTACATTTAATAGAGAGTGAAAAGGGAACCAGATGGTTTTAGGTGAAGAAGACAAAGCAAGAATGGGAAGAAACATTTAAGAGGCAGTGCATTATTTACTCAGTATTATCATATGTGTATTATTAACATGATATCAATATGTAATTTTAGATATTGCAGTTATTGTCAATACCACCATATTGCAACACCACTAATGTGGATTAAGTCCTCAAAAATGCAGATAAACTACATTTCCTCACTATATTTTTGTCCTTGATCACGAGGGAAAAATAATGTCCATATTTTCAGGACAGCAGGCTCAGATTGCCTGAGCTGTGGGCCATTGTGTGCAGTGTCAGTCCAATGTTGATTGATTGATTCACGTCATTCATTGTGCCACTGTCAGGTTGGGTGACGTTAGATTGTAACCTAGGGAATAGGCGGCGTGTGTCGGCCACGATCAAGACAAAAGTAACGAGTAAGAAGCCAATTTAAATTTCAGTAACTGTAATTGTGTTTGTTTTTTTTATTTGTAAAAGTAATTAGCTACATTTCCAGCCAAAAGTAGTGGAATTACAGTAGCGTGTTACTCCTAACACCAGTTTTAATGCACTCTGAAATATTTGTGAGGATATGTTAACGTTTAACGTCTAAACTTATCACTTGTGTTTGTTGACATAGGTTTTTGATTTTATGTTTTCATGTGCAGAATTACTCTCAGAATTTATACATGTGTTAACCTTGTTCTGTTTAGAATTTGAAGTCAGCAATTTAAAACCCAACCTAGACAAAAGCAAAGGTTAAAAAACAAAAACTGAAGCATATGTTGTTGCTTTGATAAATTTATTCTGTTACTGTGAAAGTAAGTAGTACTTTTAATTACTTGACGTTCAGCATGGGTGGATTTATTTCAGTGTTTGCATCCCATGTCAACATGTGTTTTCAATTTGTGATGCAAAGAAATTTCTAAGCCTGCAAAAATACCACATCATTCTCATGTAGGTACACCAGGAGGCTGATATAAATGGTTCCTCTCAGTAGGAAGCATGTATTTATGGTAAATCTGACATGTGCACGTGACTTCACGTCATGAGTTGAGAAAAAAGTGGTGGCTGTATCATTCGCAGAGTAGACTGGTAACTGATTTTTTCCATTTCTTTGTGACATGACTTCATCACAGGTTATTTGGCTAGGTCATAGGAGTGTTTTGAATAGTCTTACATGGGTCAGTTAGAGGAATAATAGATGGATCTGCAGTTTTATGTGTGAACATGAACCAGGTTTCTTAAAGCTGAAAGAAAGAGACCATATACTCTAACCTGTGATGTAAGTGAGAAAAGCCTTTTCCTTTAGCATTGATAATAAATGAAGCATCATGTTTGTGCATCAGCAGGTGCATGCAAAGAATACTAACACTGAGACCAGTTCAGCCACAGCTTATGTGAACATAAAGGGGTGTACAAAGAGTGAAACATACACTTGTGTTACTTATGGTAAATTCTGTTACATTACTGTGATTAACATGTTATTAACACCTGTAACATCTGTGATGCTAATAGACTGAATTTGATCATCTAATTATTGTTGCTGTATTAGTAGTTGTACTTCCACATGTTCCTCCTCTACCTCTATCTCTTGCCCTTTATACCTATCCAGATTTGGAAATTAACTTTTTTTCACCTGCCACTTTTTTGTTTGTTTTGTTTTGGCTGGTGAGTGAAGAAAATCTAGCAGCCACTTGGCTGGTGCTAATTTCCATCCCTAATCCTATCTTTGCCTCACTCATTTGCTTCCTTTTCCATTTCATGTCTTCTCTCATCTAACACCCTCTCCTTATATCCCTACATACCTCTCCTCTTCTGCCAGCGAGGGGTAGGAATCTTCGGGAATCTAGCGATTCGATGGGATAAGATTCTTTGGTGTCTGATGCAATTCAAACTCGATTTTCGACTGAATAAATAGCAAAGAGTGAGACTTAATTTTCAGTCTCTTGCTCCAGTAGGCTATACTGTGTGCCAAACCATTCACTTGTGTCCTTATTCTTCCCAAGTACAACGTGGAACATACCTGGCTTTTAAGATAAATGGCCTGCTGCTTTTTTTTTTTTCTTTTTTTTTTAAAACTTAACTGCATTGATTATTGAATTTATTAATTTAAAAGCACCCTACAGTCCTGCCTGTATGAGAATAACAAAATGCTGAAGATGTTATGTCTCCAGCAGTGGAGAGCAGCATCTGTGCTGCACCATTAGCTCAGGCGACAGCCAAGACACTGAGCAGGCGCAGGGTTTTTAAAGTGAAACAAACTGAGCATTGAGTTATTTTCTTCAACTCAGAGTTGGTTAAAGTTGTTGAAGGCTGCAGAGTGTGTTGGCAGGCTGTTCTCATGCACTGTTTGTATGTTTTCCCATGAAAAGTAACACACCAAAATTTGTACATATCCTACATACTCATGAGCCAGTAATTTGTCTCCCTGAAGACAGATGTTTGAATGTGTGAACGTGTGAGGGACGTCGTCACCGTGTTTCTTTTCCTAAACACGGTAACTTTATTTGCCGAAATCTAAAGATGCCCAACCATGTTGCTTTTCCGAAAGAAAAGGGTTGTAACTTAAGTACGTTAAGTACATAGCTTTATGTTATTTGAACATTACTGCTGACCACTGCTACGCTCCATTAACAATAATCTCTCTAAAAAGTACAATATACTTCATGTTTGTCACAATATTGTTATTAGAAGACATGAAATTAAACATGCTTGCAACCACTGCCTTTTGTGAAGATGAATTATAGCTAACTCTAGCATGTCTGCACCGTAGACTGCCTGGGTGCTCCACTGTCCTCGCAATTGGGTTCCACCTTTTTGGTTCCGTCAACATCACATTCGTAAGTAACATTTAGAAAATCAATTTTTGATATTTGCGAATTGAAAACCAATCTCCCACGTCGGCATTGCAATGTGACTAAGAATCAATTATTCTCCCACCCCCACTCACAGCCCTCGCTCATGTGGTGAATGCATGCAGTTCATCGGCTCAGAGATGCAGCTGCCTGTGCTCCTTGATGCAAACAGTGAAATATCTTAAAAACAGTCCTGGTGAGAGAAAGATACATCGATGCCATTCCCTTGTTGTCGTTCAGCCCCTCTCTGTACTTTCTCTATTCACTCTTTTTTATCTCCTTTTCTCTTTGCAACACGAGTCATGTGAACTCATTGTCCATGGTTAAGCCAGGTTGGGGGGGGGGGGGGGGGGGGGGGGGTCAGAGCTAAATGGGGGAGAAGTGGGAAATGCAGAGGACAAGAGGTTGCAATTTTGGGGCTGAGCACACACCCAGTGTCTGATTCTGTGTGATTGTACCAGTGAGAGGGGATTATACCAGTGAGAGGGTTTCAATATGCATACTGTACATTCACATTAATCCCATGTCATGTCTTCCTCTCTATATATCTCCACTGAGCTTTACATGCAAAATATATCATGTTGTTGAGCAGAGGTAGCTGATGGCTGGTTTAGTCAAAATGGGCTTTGATGGACTATTTTTTCTTAACGATGTGCACTTTGTTTATCATTATCTGGTATTATCCTACTTACAGTAATGACGGTGGTTATTTTGAAGCAAATGCACTAATGTTTACAGAGACTGTGCTCGGGTTTCACATATAAAATTGCCAAAGCCCATTTCCTAAATTTTTGACTCAGGCTGTCCACAAATATCACAAGTACAATTCTGTAGCATTTATGGGAAGGGCTGTATGTGTAGGAACACGTTTATGTCCTTGTTCATTGTAGCTCTGTCTGTCTGTCCATATCCCTTTCTTTTTCTCTCTTCCTCCCTCTCTCTCCACCTCTTTCCGACTCACTCTTTCCACACTACTGGGTTTTAATCACTGCTGTAATTGGCAACTCCCCGCTGTGCATGTGCACATACACACACAGACTCACACTTAGGCTCTGCCTAGCTGCTGCAAATCCCTCTGGCAATGTATATGTGTGTGTGCGTGTGTTGTGGGGGCAGGAGAGAGAGATATGGAGAGATAAGGATAATGAAAGAAGGAGAGTTTCAGAACTGCAGGCCAACTCACCAACTCAACAATCTGTCTGCTGTGAAGCACTGTGAGGAAGTGGAGCTGTGCAGCCAAATTGTAATTATCTGAGAGAAAAAAGACATGGCTCAAGATTTATTACAGAACAAAACATTGTGTCGGAGTTACTGGAGAACCTGATGCTGCCTCAGCTTAGTCAAATAATTAGCCTTGTCATACTGAAAGTACGGTATGCCACATACTGTTTATATTGGAACAGAGACTTTAGGGTCTAATGATAGAGGGTGTCAGGTGTTGTACAGATTGTGAAGCCCCTTGAAGCACATTTTTGATTTGTGAAGTTGGGCTATATAGATAAAAACTGACTTCACTTGACTTGGCTTGCATTAATAGATTGCTATAAGGGTAGCAATCTATCACAGATGAACAAATAAATAGAAATATTACTGGGAGCCGACAGATTTCCCATGAGTTTGTTTGCATCACATAAAATGTTCAATGACTATTTCTCAGGGGTGAGTATTAACGCATTACAGTTAGTATTTTTTTAAGGAACGAGTACATTTTACATCCCTTCGTTTTAATTCTTTACTCAGGTATATTTCTTAGCCAGTAATCTACTTTTTACTTTGCTACATTTGCCTTTCATACCTTCATTAAAACTGGTAAATTAATCAGTTGGTGCATTCATAAATCCAATCTGACACTCCACATTAAAATGAGAGCCCTGTTGTTTGAAGAAATATAGCATTCATCACATTCACTGCTCTTGGCGCTCTGCCGCTCTCAGTGTGGTGCTCTGAATAAACTAACAGTAGTAGCAGTGTCCATGTTGACGAACAGTCCAGTTTGTGCCATAGTGCGCTCATTATATCAATGATTGTCGTAATAAATTTTGCACCACAAACATGAACATATTTCTACAAACTTCACTGCAAACTGCCAGGTGTGCTCTTTCCTATAGCATCAGCTGATGTCGCAGCCGACTGTCTGATCAGGCTGTTAACTCATCGGTATCACACGTATGTCACCCAAATGACTGTCAGCAGACTCTTATTGTACTGGCTGCAGAATAGCTGGAAACATCCAGATAAATGTAGGATGATACAAAGTAGCTGGCCTGCAGTAACATGTAGACCTACACTAAGTACCAAGCTAGTGTGCGGGAATATTTATGTGCTGCTTGGCAACAGTCCAGTCGCGGTCTAGCTGCCAAACTATGTGTGCTGTCGGAGCCAAATATATGATTAAATTAACAAACAAATCATAACCTGTTGTTGCTTATTACTGTTAACTGATAAATAGTGATTGTAGAACTGTTGTTTAAAAGCAATATCACAGTCTAGGTCATGCAGTTGTACTGAATATCAGCACGACTGTGATTAACTTTGGCGCTCAGCCGAACTTCATCTTGTATGATGCTGCTTAATTGTTGTTAAATGTAGTGCAGCTTACCTGCTCTACTTCATTCAAAAAGATATAATATATGATATGTTTTTTCAATGTTTTGCACTGGCCCACACACCCTAAAAATAGTAGAATAGAAAGTAACTTGTACTTTGAGTAATTTATTAAGTAATGGAAGTAATCGTACTTTTACTTGTGTATAGATTTTATAGCACTCTATCCACCATTGCTATTTCTACGCTGGAGCACTTACGAGCTAATGATCAGATTTTTTCACTGCCAAAAAAAATCTAAAGTAGATACAGACAAGTGGACCCATTTACAGCCCCCTCAGTTTTAAGTGCTTGAATTAGTAGCACTTATGGTAGAAAAGTGCTACAGTTCTAAATATTAATTCGTCAATTTTCCATTTTAAAAACGAAGTGAAAAGCAAATAAAAAATACAGTTACGTCACCAGGAGTCCCTGTTACGGTCCCAGTTTTGGGTGAAGTAAAGTAGTTAAGTTGTACTAAAACTATGTTGTAAATATAGAAACATTTGACATGGTACACCATATCAGAGCACTCCCAGTGTGGATTATTTGTATTCTGAATAAAAGCAGTGTATCAGGACAGTTCAGTTCTATTGTTCAGGGGGCTTCATTTTCAGAAAGCTTAGGGCCTGGGGCCCGGACATTTCCCTGAGCTGTTATTCTGATTATATATGTCGCTTGACACAATGCACCACATTTTCAAAACTTTTATTTTGCTATACTGCAAACAAGCCTGCGACAACAGCAGCATTTGGAGGAGGGCTTTCGTCATCAATAATGCATGCTGCGGTTGGCTGATACTGACAGCATAGGAGCACTCTGCTGGTTTAGAGGTTTATGTTGTGACCCAATGTCCCTTATTCATGTGATTTTTAGTCTTCAGATTTTAAATTTCATTTAATTGTGAAAAAGAACTGATCGGTGGCCAGTCTGGCTTTTAGGTGGGCCGACATTGGCCCACAGGCCACTGGTTGAATAGGCCTGCTGTGTATTGATTACATTTGATGATATTCCTGGTTAGATAAGTCCATATTTTCTTCTTGCAGGGGTGCATGTTCTGGATGCACTGTGACCCGTCATGGTTCTTGAACACTGGCTGTATTGATTTCCACAACAGCATTGTGCTTTTTATATAAGAGTCCTGCTGTGTATTATGTCTTCAATGAAAATATGCTGAACTGTCTGTCAAGTAATGCCACACAAAAAACCACACATTAAAAGTCAGTTTGCAGTGACAGCTGTAATTATTAAGGGACATTTAGAGATTACAGGAAAGACAGTAAGTTTTAGATGTTAATTGATATAAAATGTCATCAAAATGCTGCCATCAATCATTGTAGAGAGACAAATCACTTAGTGCACATGTAGAAAAAGGGAAACTTGCTTCCCAACAGTTTTAACAAACTTTGAGATCAGTATGGGGGGAACAATAACAGGAATACCTGCTCAGTATTCAATGCAATGCAATAATGCTTGCAAAAGAAAACCTCGCCTATTTTATGAACTCATTTTCTGTGGTGACTGTGTCAAAGAGGCCTTAATTAGTGATTTTTAAGGCTATAGTTTGTTGTGTTGTTGCCAGTTGCATGTGTCAGAATAAAGTCCATATTCCCAGCTCACCACATACAGTTCCTCCCCATCATATCACCACAAACCAATCAATGCTGACAGAAGTGCAGAAATGAGCATTTCATGTGTGACTTAATAGTGGTAACACGAGCTAAAGTACAGCAGAAAACACAGACACTGAGGAGTTTTCACTGCAAATGAGTAGGAATAATGTGTTTCATCAGTGAAAAGAGTTTGTTGGATTTGTGCTCAATATATTGAGGCTTATTGGACCAGCGGTCGCCTACCAAATCCTACACTGTGAGAACCATGTGACAATGGCCATGCTAAACCCAATGCTAAAGAATCTCGGCTTTATGGTTATCATGCCACATTGGCCGCAAAAGGGAAAGTTTCATGCTTGTGTGTGTGTGTGTGTGTGTGTGTGTGTGCGTGCGTGTGCATGCGTCTTTTATGTGGGTCACCCCACCATGTCTAATGGCCCCTTGCTGCGTGCAGCGTCCTGCACTGAGCTGCTCCCTGCTGTCACACTCACACACACAAACAAACGCATACACGCAGCGGGGGAGATTTTGGGGTGTCCCTCGCCCTAATACCCTCCACAATACACCTTCTCTGCATCTGTTGCTCCTGTTCTCAAAGTTGAAAGTTGCTCAGGGAAGTGCTAGCATGTCTCTGCTCAGTCTTTCTTAGAATCCCCTTTCCTCATCACCTTCTATCTCTGTCTACTTTGTATCACTCTCTAATTTCAATCTACACCAAAGATTTTTGTTTGCCGTTTTTCTCAACATTTAGGCTCCTGTTTCTTTATTTTAACCCTCAGTTGACTAGGACGGGATTTTAAGGATTAGCTGATGACCCATTCTTTGTGTTTTGTCTGTGTGAAATAGATGTGAAGGCTCGGCCCTCTGCAGGCCTCCATCACAGACACACAGACAGTTTAAACTGCTAGCAATTGCCTCAAACAGGTGAGCATCTGCACCACACACACTTAAAACACCAATCTGACTTATGTTATGTATACTTCTTCTAGTATTCAGGTTTTGTAATCCATCAGTTGGTGCATGATAGTAAATTATTTGGTGTATTTGTGTTGCTATGTGTCAATGTATCAGTGTTAATGCTTTACTGTGAAGTAGCTCCTTAGCATTGTTAGTCAGTGGCTAATACCAGACTAACAAATGAAACCATGGTGTCACTATAAACAGCTTATGTGGCATATTGTAATGGTATGGGTATGTTTTATTAGAAGTATCATTACTGCTAGTTGCATGGAGACACATTTTATGTGCATGTCTAAATGTATGCAGACTGAATGTGTGTTGTTTCCCTACAAAGACACCAGTGTTATTAGTTCCCTCTGTGTGTCTATCCAGGCTGTAACCAGACTGTAGGGAAGAAAAAGATCATCATTAAAATTCTAGCACTGCAATTTTATTTACATGAGGAGAGGAGAGGAAAGGAGAGGAGAGGAGAGGAGAGGATAGGAGAGGAGAGGATGAGGAGAGGAGAGGAGAGGAGAGGATGAGGTACATAGGGAGAAAGTGGCAACGAAAGAAGGGCGAACACTCAGATGCTGAAAATTCAGATTACTACAGCTAGAACCTGCCCATCCCCACCACACACCTGAAACACACGCACACACAAACACACATGAGCATATCAACCAAATGAAGACATACATGCAGAGACAATAAGTGCTGCTAACATTCATGGAGACAAACTTGCTGCATACTCAAAAGTAAAATCGCATGAAACATCTGCACGTGTGCTCCCAGAAATACACTCTGAAATATAGCACGCATATTTACTTCGATCCATAAAGCACGGAAACACGCTCATACACACACATACACACACACAGACTAAATCTCAGCCACAGAGAAGCCAGCTACGTCAGTATATTTTCACACTGCGGTAGTGTCTCTTTGTCTGCCTGTCGGCCAGCCAGCTGTAAGATGGAGGGCGAGAAATATGCTTTTAGCGGACGGCTTCGTAAGACAGAAGACACAGCTTTGTCATTATTGTTTCTATGTGGCATTGTTGTAATATTGATTTCTGTCCCGCCATTATTTTAGTTTGGCGTTTGCTGTTGTTTTGTTTTTCTCCGTCAGCGAGTGTATGTCTGATTATGTGTACACCAGTTATGGGGGCGTGTGCATGTGTATATGTGTGTGTGTGTGCGTGTGTGTGTGTGTGTGCGCATGTCGAACAATGGATGTATTACAGCTACCAATTCTGCATTTTACAGTTATGTATGCTTGGTGTGTGAGATCTGTGTCCATACAAACCAGGTATGCGCCAACACATACCTGGTGTATGTTAGAATATTTGTGTGCACATTAACGGGGGATGGCGACCCTCCTTCCACCTGTCCATGGCGTCAGCTGGTGTTTGTGTTGCTACACATGCACACACTCCCACAGAATTTGCTCTAATCCCATCCTTGTTGAAAAGAAGAGCTGCAAGTAGCCTGGCAGTTCATATGTACGGGGCACACAGAGACATGTACACACACATAGGACATGATTGCAATATAATGCATCCCAATAACATGGCCCTGCTGCAGCATGCCACCTTTGTGAAGTCTACAACATGATAAGCACTTCATTTTGAGACAGCTGGATTCATCTATTTTCTCATTTTTGTTTTTTAGTATTTCGTATAATGTTCAGCAAAGTGCCATAGCAGCTACTCATCACCGCTGTCGAGTCCTCGTGTTCATATGAGCATATAAAAGCATACTTCTAAACATATATGTCATCACTTCTGCTCTGCTGTTTCCATTTTCAAGCTAGTCTCAACTACTTGACCCACCTCAACAGATATACAGCAATGTCACAACACTGTTAGATGCAAATACAATAAATACTTTCCTGCAAACCAGCACGGCAGTGTAAAGGGTAAAGGTGCCTTTTTACCCAGTACAAGCCCTACAGTCATTTGTTGTGCAGTTGACAGTCATGCACTGCCTAAAGAGAAATCCACTTCAAGGGAAAAGCATCGATATGTAACACACACGGGCACCGAATGAAACCCCAGAAATGCATGGCGAGGCAGAGAGAGACACAGAGCCGTAGAGAATGATTCAGATGTATAGAAGGCCTCGGTGAGAGAAGGTTTGCCATTGTGTGATAAACACAAACACAGATGCATTTAGGCTTTGATTTCAGGTTGCTTTTCACTGCTCGCAGTGGGAGCTGTCCTAAAGAAACAACCCTCACACACACACACACACACACACACACACACACCATGGGCCGGACTGATAGGATTAGAGACTGGTGCTATAGTCACACTCTCTCTTTCTCTTCCTCTCTCACCCCCTCTCTCTCCCAAGCCTGCCAAGCCTTGATTATTCACAAGGTTAGTTCCTGATTGCCTATAGCAGTAGCAGACACAGGTTCATTATCTCTCCACCTCCTTCCCTCTCCCTCTCGCTCTCTGTCCTTCTTGCAGTATGTTAATGCACAATGGTTGAGTGAAAAGGCTTGACTCGCAAAAAACTAAAATTTACAATCTCACAAAGGATCCACTGAAACGCAGCGTGGCTGAAATGTTATGTGTCAATTTTTTGCATTTTTCAGTTTTAACAGTGCAAAATTGAATAACAGAGCAAGCAAAAATAGAGCGTCTTGTCAGTTTTCAGTTTTCAGTTTTCTCCATCACTGTCACTATTCCTGCAGTCGTTATTTTCCATTAGCGGAAACGCTAAATCACGCTTTTGATGTGATAATTAGGGAATTTGATCGAGGATGAAAAGAACGATTTTATTGTTCAAATAATTAAAACATTTATTCACCCTGCTATAGAAAAATCTATCTATCTATCTATCTATCTATCTATCTGTCTATGTCAATCAGACACACATTTTATATTTTATCTTCATATTATCAGTGGTCTATGTTTTCTCCAGATCCACAGAATATTATTTATGCATTTGAGGATTGATGCCAGCTGTCAATTATCTCAATAATAAATACAGCACAACTGGAGACAGGCAGGTTTTGTAGACTACTGATGACACTGTATGTGTACGTGTGGTGGAGGATATCAGTGCTGCTGCAGCAGGCTTCAAAAGGTAGCCGTCGGCTAGTCCTCCGCTGTCACAGAGGAGCTGTTGTTAGAAAACCTCCACCAGTAGCTCAGATATTTTAATAAATACAGCGTACAAGGAATGATTTTAGTTAAATGTAGCTAAAATTAAAATTCCAATATATTTGTTTAAACATTTTTGCTTGTGAAAGTAATCGTGTCAATATTTCGTTGCAGATATTCTAACAATGACTGAGGCTTTATTTATTTTGTTCCTCATTTGTTGTCAGGATATCGAAGGAGTGTTAGTTTTTCCCTCTGTCTGTGGGACAATGTCCCCATTCTGAGGCGAGTGTGAGTGTAGTGTTGACACATGTTAGTGCTGGCTGATTAGTCGACACATAAAGGAACACGCAGCTCCTCCATCACTATTCAGCCATTTTGTCTCCCTGTCTGTCACACTGGTGGAGTGGATGTATGTGTGTGTGTGAGGCTTTTGTTAAGGTAATGCAGAGGAGAGAGGGAAAGAGCGAGGGAGAAGACACCGTGAAAAATTACACAGACCACAGCTGAGTGCCGGTGACCCAGGGATGCTGTTTTTTTTCCTTTAATGTCTGCAAATCTGAATCACACTATTTCAGTCATTTTCACCTCCAAACTCATGATTTGATGATCGCAGGGAAACACTTGGAAGTAAAGTGTTTTAATGATAAATTGGTAGGAAGGTGTTGTGTGGGTCTGCGGTCTATTGTGTCTTAAGTGGATTAACAGAGCGGTCAGTGAGACAGACAGCCAAAGTGGCAACCATAACCGTTGTTTACAAGCTTGTGTCGCCTCTGTCGCTTCAGATTTTCATACGATACTGATTTGGTTTCTTGGACTTTCCCACATTAGCAGGGTGGAGTTTGTGCAAAATCGTTGTGTAATCTTTTGGAGTAAAGAAAGCGTGCAAGTTGACACAGTCACATCTCACATATTTACAGACATCTTGTACATTTTAAGCTTCCCCAATATTGCTGCATGTGGTCACATGGGATTCTGTAGCTTTTATTTTAATCTACTATTATGGATTTGTGTCAAATTCATATGTAAAATTTCAGATTTACAAATATACTGAATAAAACAAAATACAATAAGTGACTGTGCCTTTCTGTATTTTATATTTTAAAATTAAATCATCGTAAAATGTCACAATGAAGTCTCACTCTGCAGTGACTGTTTTGAATATCCTCACACCATTACACCTCACAATCTCAATTTAATAATCATATTTCCAGAAATGCACAGTATTGATGAATATGTCGTTTTAGTATTTTATTTATGATATAATAAAATGTATAGACTTAAGTTATAATGTTCAAGGCAAAGTCACTCAGTAATCAATCACAGACACAAGCAAATTATTTCTTAGAAAATAAACTCTGTTTATTTACAGATTATTAATATCAGAATAGTTTAATATCAATTAAAATCTAAACGTCATGGAAAAATAGTCATTTCTATTACAACAAATAAATATGGCGCTACAAAATCAGATCATTTTCAGAACATATTAATATTTTATTTTTCTCAACAGTGGACCATAATATTCAAATCTGTTGCTACATTGAAACGTGTATTGTTGAAAATATACTGACAAACATAGAGCTGTAGCAAAATCATGTGTGATTATGTCAAACATTATGATAGTTTCACCTCTAACATGATTTTCATTTCTGTCCAGGAATCAGTCATATTTACTGCAGCTATATTAAGAGCCACAAAGCCATGTATTGACGACAATTGTGATGAAGAATACATATTTTCTTCAGCTTTATATCAGACTACTCAGAGAGACTGAAATTAAAATCATTTTAAGTGAAGCATCTTTCATATTTATCATCATGCTGCATATTTCTTATCTCTACAGATAACAAATACATCTTTCAGATATATTATCATGCTCCTATTTCTTATCTCTACAGGTAATATATACCTCCATATGTATACACTTAACCTTGCCTACAATAGAGCCAAATGATAAGATTTCTATAGTGCCTTAAGTGCTGTGAATTAGATGATGGTGTGATTTACCTTCAAGGCCTTGAAGTCAAACAGCGTGTTTAATTCTTCTGATTTCTCTCATACGCTTTTGAAAATGATTTGAATATGCACAAGCTGCTCAAGGTTGCTGTGTGTGATGGCATGTGTTTGCATGTATAGTTTTTGTTGGAAAATACAGCAGGGCTATTCTACCAGTAACAAAATAATTAAATGGGACTTTTTTTTCGTAGTTCTGCATCAAAATTCAAGTTTCATCATTTAATCTATTTAATTTATTTCAGTGTCACCCTCAGCAGTCATGTTTAAATGGGAATTTCACTGATTATTACCGTCACTTTTATTTTGTCCTTGCATGCAATATTGTGTTGAGGCTCATTAGATTTAGAATCAATTTAGATTCATGGTGCCTGCTTAAATGGTGAGACAGAAGATAAATAAAATCATCCACCTCTCCACTGGTGTCTGGAGGCTTTCTTGCCTTCTCTTTTTCTTGTGTTATCAAGGAATATAAACAACACCGGTTTTTTGTTTGTCTTGCAGAGGCACTGAATGAGTTGTAGAATCAGAGATTAGCGTGAAGGTGCGCGGAGTCTATGACAGCATTAAGGCAGCTGTGTGTTAAGCCAAATTATCTTTTAACATTTAAAAGGAGCGTCTTCACCTCAGCGTGATGTCCTCACCATTGAATCTATCAGCTCCATTCAGCCCTGTTAGCTTTGATTGAGGCCTGTGCTATGAGCTGCTATTCATGTCCAACCGTCTATGTAAACAGAAAAGTGTTGTGACGGTGTGCGTGTGTGTGTGTGTGTGTGTGTGTGTGTGTGTGTGTGTGTGTGAGTGTGCTGCAGCCATTTAGACAGAGGTTTAGCAAGCACAATACTCCTTCTCTGCTGTCTATTTTTCACTCTTTCTTTTTCTGTCCATGTCACACATTCTGTATCATGAACACACACACACACACACACACACACACAGCGAGTCAGACCTATGGAGGATCAGTCATGGTAGAGGTCGTCTATGGGGCCGACTTGACATTGTTGTCTTTAAGCTGCTTTGGAGCAGGAGAAGTTTAAAGGACAATTCCAAACAGTTTGTACAAGAAAAGGCTCTCTCACATATAGCTGGGTGTCAGTGAACCAGGCTTTGTACGGGAGGGGGGGGGGGCGTCAGTTCATTCTCGGTTCAACCCTTTCCAAATGTGAATAGAAACCGCAATTGATTTGCTAATGATAGAGTATTCACTCTTAATAAGATGGCTATAACAACCTTGTCCTTCTCAATATTGGAATGTTTGGAGGAAAAGTGGCTTCCTAAATTGATTAAACTGAAGGTGAGCTGGAGCCAGCCGTGCAGGATGTTGTTTTATGCTGCGGAAAGATGATTTGAGATAAATGCGATACAGCTGTTTATGTCAGTTTTGTTGCTTGAAATTGTTGAGGCTAACCAAATTATAATTATTGAATGAGTGGAAATATACGCTCAGTCATTTATTAAATTAATCTGAATGTAATCAGTGCTCTCAGGAAGCACTCTCGTCATCTCATAGGCTGCCAGTGTCACTGTCATCTTTTGAAACAATGTTTTTACATACAGACTTTCACAGGATTTAGTTTTACAATTTAAATCACATCGTACCTGCCTGCCTCAGTTTCCTGTATATGTAACATTTCCATTTATTTTTTATGTTGTAAGGGAATTTCTAATCTCAGTATTTTTTATTTTATTGTCAATGTTTTAATGATATGTTATTGCTTGAATTGTCAGATTAAAGTGGCCAAATAATATTAACCAGCGATTGTTTTCTTTAACGCAATAAAAAAGACAGTTAATGATTATTGTTTAGTTAATAAATATTGTTTATTTCCCACTTTTCCGCTCCTATCAGACATTGAACAGCTGCTGTAATGTGCAGTACTGGCTGGCATCATTTTATTATAGCAGGATTTATGTTCTCTCTGTCAAACTAAACCACATCTGCTGCACCCTGAGTGAAAATCACTGCACTATTTGAAATTGCACGTCCCCTGTTATTCCCCATCAAACTAACATGTACACTCTTTTGGCTTGTTAAAAATTATTCCTTAGTTTGTAATGATATGACCGTAATAATGACAGTAGTTTGGGACGTGCTGCGTATGTGACACAAATGGCATATAAATCCAGATGTGACTGGCTTTAATGAGCAGCTGTTGACGATAATCCAGCTGATAAACGACTTTTAGAAGCTTTAAACCCTTCAGCTCCAGTATCTCTGCATGTGGAGTTTAATTTTGAACATGACATCATGAGATGTAATGAAATATCAGGGAGCAGTGTGGTAGCTTAGTGAACCAGCTGCATATTCACAGTGTCATGTTGATTGAAATCCAGGGCATGGCCTCCCTCTCCCTCCGCCGCTCTTGTATTTAATAAAACAGAAAAAAAGTGGCATATAAATTATCTTTAAAACAGCGGTGAGCACAATCTGTGGCCTCCCCTGTCCATAGGCTCGCTGTGCCAGTAGTCATGTTTTTGCTGTGCAGTAACGGAGTGATGGATACAATGCAAGAAGTCTCAGCATGATTTTACAGGTAGCTCTCAATGCTAACACGTCACACAGCTGCACTGTGCAACTGTGAAAAGCTGTCATTGGGTTTCAGCTGTTTCAGACTCTCAGACCCTCAATTTCCTCTAGCAGAAATCGGTATGAGTGCTGCCTCTCTGTCTGCACAGGATGGATGCGGGATGGAGGACTTTTACCATGGCAACCACTAATGCAGTATAGATGCAGGGACTGAGCCTTGGCTGCCGTTGTACTAATACAGGATTCATGGCAGGCAGGTGAAATGTCATCCGGGCTGTTGTTTTAAATGAGCAAGTGGTGCTTTTGATGTCTGGTGTGGTCAACTCTAAATCCCACTTGGCTCTGCTGTGGAAATGAGGCTCCTGTATTAGTTCAGCACCACAGCATCCTTTCTGTTCACTTTCCTTTCAGCAGTTTTTAGACGACAAAAGAATCTCTCCTCCAGATGGCTTCCTATATTGCATTATAGCACCACTCAATTTTTTATGTCAGCTCTGCCAATATTGTCAAGTGTCTCCTTCACATTGTTTCCTATATCGGCTTATACTGCCCAATCCTCGTAATCCCATTGTAGTCTGAGTCAAATATCTGGTTCCTGCAGTGTCCTCTCACCTTCTTCTAGGATGTGATTTCTGTATCCTCCTCGTCCTCCTCTCAGCACACTGGATTACAACCGAGCAACTTTGAAAAGTGACACCTAGCAGGTTAGCAGGGAGTTTTGATTAAAGTAACTGTCTGGTTGATAACTGCTCATGTTTTTGCCGTCTGAAAAAATCGTAATAATTTCACCACTGTATGTTCTGTGGTGAATAAAGTGATGTTTAGATGATGCAATGTTTGCATGTCGTGTGTAAAAGAAATTCACAGTGCGCTGAAACATGCAGTATGGCAAACTAAATAAACTAGAAGATATGGAGATGTAGTGTTGCTTCATAGTTGATTTAATCCATATTTTTGTGGATAATTCATTTACATTGTACATGGAATACACTAGGCCTCATTTCTCTTGTTTTCCCAGTCAAAATCAGTGAAATCTAATATTACATTCATAACCAAACTGGATATTTTATCCTGAGAAATGAGTTCAGATTGAGACATCCACAGCTCAACAGTTTCTTAAAAAGAAATAATGTTTGTTTTGCCCTGCTGTGTGAGACCCATTTTGCAAGAAGGCCATAAGTCACAACCCTCTACATGAGAGTGAGTCCAAAACAAACATTGCTTCCATGTGGCCCTGTCTTCAGCGCTTCCCTGAGCTGCGCTGCTGTTGCCGTGTGCATGTGTCCCTGTGTGTGGGGGGGTGTTTGTTTTGTCTGCCCCTATCTATAGCTCTGTCCTGCCCCTTTCTTTCACAGACAGAGAAAGGAACCACACCCCTCAGGCCTTGGCCTAGTGTATGTGTGGGTGGTGTTTCGCTCTCTTGGGATTTGGGGATTTGTACTGCAGTCTCTGTTCCTCAGCATTAGCTGTACAACACCAAATACATATACCTCTGCATAATAACATGATCATAGGAAGTTCTATTAGAGGTATCATTTGCATTACATAAAGGTACACAGGCACACATACAGTATATATACAATAAATTCCCACATTTGGGCACACACACACTGCTATATCCTTTCCTACTCTTTGTACACACAGTGCACACACACACACACACACACACACACACACACACACACACACTGTATTTACACATAAAGTAAAGAACATGGTACAAACATATGTCAACACAAGCCTATACACAGACATAAGATTATGCACATATACACACATGCGTATGTAAACACACCGAGCTGGCTTTAGCCAATAAGAGCAGAGCTTGAATGTGACCTGTGCTTCCCTTGTGAATATTAACCCCCAGGGAGAGCGAAACCTACCTGTTTTTACGTGATTGTGTGTCATTCCTGTTATCCCGGGTACTGTGTTATCATGGGCTCGTCCTCTGTCGAGTGAGAGCAGACAGCACATACAAATGCATGCAGGTTCCTCGCAAGCATGCGTTAAGCTGGATGAGCACACGAGTCAGTGTAATTGTTGGTTCTGTCAAGGTGTGTGCGTGTGTGTGTGAGGTGCAAGCATGCAACAATGTATGTGTGTTGTGTGTGCGCTGGTCTGTATTCTAATTTTTTAATCTGCTTTTGCACGTTTCTTTTTTAAAACTGTAAGACACACATGGAAAACACTGTGTTGGACCATTTATTCAGTCAATATTAAAACTCTGATAGTGTTTTAAAATGAGAATATTCTTAGACCAGCTCCATAGATAAATTATAAAAGATGAAGCCTCATCTTGAACAGGTTTAGCTGATAACTTTGATGTTGGATAGGAGCCAAACATTAATTGAGTCACTATATTAAATACATCTAGAAATCGATTATAACATGTCCTTCAATGCAAGCTAGCATTTGACACATGTAGTGACTACTTAGTGTAGATGTGTTTTGCATTCTATTGTAAATCAAGTTTAATATTTTACAGGATTTTTATGAACCACATTTATTTACATGCAAACAAATTTGTCACTACAATTCCAGTATGCTTTTTCTAAAACACGCTGTGTTGATGTCCATACCAATCTGTGTTTATCAATAAATTGCAGGTGTAAATACTCGTCCAGTGAACGCCTCATGCTGCCACGATGGAACACGGATCCAGCTGGAAGAACAAGTGCTGTGTGGGTTCCCTGAAGTGGTGCAACACTGGGTCACTGGAGAGCCACAACGTGTTTGGGAACAGAACAGTCTGTGTTATTTCAGCACAGCCTGTTGGATGAAGGGCCATTTCACAGGCATTATGGATTAATCTTTGGCAGGATCTCCCCAGGATCAAACAAAACTGGATGTTTAACCTCACGTGTCCTAGAGCTGAGAGGTCTCTTGTGATAAACCAGGATAGGGAGGATTGAGTCTGACCCACATTGGGTTAAACATCACATACTTGTAAATTTATTTGAACTGACTCCTTATGAAAAGATGAAAATATAATGTGTATACACATCCTTCCTCAGACGTAATCCAAACCCTGAGAAATGATTAAATTCATAACATTATGCTCCACTAGTGCAAAAGAAGACAGTGAGAGGCCTCTGTCATCTGTGTTTTACACAAATCTACTTCATTATTTTTGTTATAAATAAAATACAAATGAATATACAGTGGTGTTGTGGTTTCTACACATCCCCCTTTTCACTTGATGTCTAACTACTCCTCTACGAACAAAAAACCCCAAAGCATTTTAAGACTTTTGTGCAATCCATGCGATCACCTAAAGTCCTGCTCAGGTAAGAAGTGACCTTTTTAAACATACTCCCTTCCTGTTCATATCAAGTACACAGATTTAGAGCTGCATCCTGCCATCTCTTCCCTCACTTGTTACAAACTGTTTGTTGTATTGGGCTGAGTGTAGAAATATAAGCAAGTTCAGTGTGACAGGAGCAGTGATCGATGGGTCCAAATTTAACAGCACAATTTAACAGATTAGACTTCAGGAGGATTTTCACAGGCATTAAATCAGATTTATAACCCTGTGCTCTTAATCCAGGCCCAGTGGTCACAGATGGTCACAAAACTAGTCCTCACTAAAACTTTATTGTAACTAAAGTCCAATTCTGTAACTGCAGTGTTGCATCATGTCTGGAAACACTTTCAATCCGCCACTGTCTTTGTTTAAAGGGACATATTTCAACATGATTTATTCATGGGGCTTTTGCTACAAGTACAGACATTGTGTGACAGAAATAACATACAGTTTGAGTTATAAATAAATGTATCACAGAGAAATTTATGTTTGAAAGGCCTGTAAAAATGGAGTAAAAGACATCTGCATTCTGATTTATGATGGTTTAGCACAGTTGGGAAATACAATATGAATACAGTCGATAGAAATGAAACATGCTCTTCTACTCAAATAAATGCTCTTTTGATTTTTAGACATTTGGGTAAGCAGTATTTCACACATAGCCACTTCTTTTATGAAGAAATGTATCTCTATTCAGACATACAGTTTTATAATCATATTTTTTTGCACCCACCACAGCAAGTGTTTGGTGTTAAGACTTGTGTATTGGAAAAGTTTGAGGCTGAGTTGCTTCAAGGGCAGTCTTTAGTATTGAGAGGAGAATAGTTTGTGTCTTATTCAACTCAGATTTCTACAGCCATATTTGAAATGCAGACCAACAAACTACTGCTCCTCCACTGATACTTATTGGAATATAATCGAAGTATCTGCATCCCAGAGTATTATGTCATCCTGTTTTCTTGAAGTCACTCGCTGTGCCATGAATTTGTACCTGTTTGGTTATATCAGCATGCTCCTGTGAAATCACATGACTGCATGAACGCAGCCATTTGATTTCACAAATCATGGCTATATATCCGAGTGACTGACAGCAGTAATTCCCACTGTGGTTTGAAAGCCATTCAAAATCAAATCAATCACTCTCAGTTACTGTAATTTCTCCATGTTGCAATCTAATGACACAGGGTGGACTCATTCCTGGTGATGTGTCACATATTGTGTATTCTGGCTGTGTTGATATAATTCCCGTTTATCCCATCCAGGGACTGCTGCATTGACTGTTTTGAATTAGAGTTTGGCTTTCAGTAACCTGTTCCTCCCACATACTGTAAATAACGGTTAATGAAATAGCCTGTAGGCAGATGGCAAGGGAGGATTTTACCTTTATCTTCCCGTGACATTGATAGCTGTAGAATGAAGGGACAGTATAAAGGTAGCATAGTCTGCTCTCCACCTTTCATAACACAGAGATTAAGGGACCAAACACTGACGAGAGGACCTGTAATGCATATTTAAATTTCCTATGTGGCCTATCCACTAACTTACTCATAATTGAACCAAACAGAAAGTCATCTGAAAATTAATAGCCACAACTCTGTGATCTCAGAATAAAGTGGAGATCACACTATTCACTTGAAGGACCTCAGTGATGCCCATAGATCACTAATAATTTTAATGAATGAATCTGCTTTTTAATTAAGTCAAGAAAAATGGTTAATCTAACACTTCTGTATTTTGAAGAAATAATCCTTTTAGCAATGCATGCATTGTTTGATCAATTAAGTCTATAATGCAACTGCCTGAACTCAGATTTTCTCTCACTCAAAATATGGCAGCAGTAGTGATTAATCATCTCTGTGAGATATTTCCTGAGAATGTGAGATTTGATCTGACTCACAAACACAACTGAGTCTAAGTCAGTAATCAACAAGTTCCCAGGAATCACTGACAACTGCTCACAAATGCATCACTTACACAAGGTACGTGCTCCAACCTGCTCAGTGACTTTTTCTTTGCCTGTAGGCCTAATCGCACAGTTTAGGAAGCCCATAATGAGCTGCTTGCTGAACTTACTCATGTAGGCAATACAATAACAATTTAAATTGACATCAGCATAAGGGTTAGCTCTTGATACCATTGTTTGTAATAGTGTAATAAAACAACCTATTGTTGTTGAGTTTTTATTGTCTGCAGTGTTTATTATTGTGTCTTATTTAACATAATTTGACCCTTGGCATCACCTATTTGATTATCAAATTAATGTATGTCTAATAAATGAAACCCAGGGTTTGTGTCTTTGAAATGACTTTCCATTTTGTATGTATAACTCATAGCCTATTGTGGAATAGTTTAACCTGTTTTAAAATCAGCAGTGTTGTGTGTTTGTTCTGTTGGAGGCAGGGGACTTCTGGTGATAGGAGTGATGCTGCTTGCAGTGAAACTCTCTGTCTCACCATGCATAGGTGAGGGAAATTATCAGCTTTTTCACAGTCCAAGAGGTTTAACTTGGGGAAAGGAATCGGATTTCCTTTTTGTAGTCTGCCGGAACTTGATTCAATTGTGTATCCATACTCACGCTGTAGACACTGATTTTACCTTACTTTACTTCATTAGATCGATTTAAAAATCCCAACCAACGCATGTAGTTATTATGGTGGGTAAATCTACGCGGGGACACGTAAATGTGATATGAATAAAAGATGTATCAGGTTTTTGTTTCTATTTTATTCGAACGCACGGCAGGATATGTAACCACTGGAGGTGTTCTCCGGTCTATATAGACCCGCCGCCATCTTACATTTTCCAGTCTCTGCTGTTCCGGCCAAGTCATTATTGACTGACTGCGGAGGGAGTGGACGAGGGCTCCCCGCTGACGCTCGCCTTCACATTTTCCTTGACTTTTTCCCCTTCTGAGTGGTTTTTACCCCCCGGGATCCGAGTGGACGGACTTGCTGTGTTGACAAGGGTAGGCTCCAACATTCAAACTATCGGCTCCACTCAGTTTCTCCCAATTTTCCTGTCGGGCTCTCCCTGAATGCCAGCAGGAATGGAGACGGTTGTTGTGTACGGGCCGGCCGGGATGCTGCTGCCGCAGCTAGCGAGCCAGCTGAATTCACGGCAGATATTTGGGATATGCCAGCCACCGCCTAATGGGGACGTACCTATTTTACAGATGAGAATCACTGACTTTATGGTAACGTTAGCACGGGGTCGATGTCTGGTAAGGCAGTAGTTAACAATTAGGTAGATGTGTCCGATGGATTTCATCGCCTTCTAGTTTATTCGGAAACGTTATTCGGGATTTGGGAGTAAACGCCGATGTTGTGCCCTCGCTTTTTTGAGTAGTTAACGTTAGCGGACGATGGCTAAGGTTAGTTAGCTAAACTACTATTAGCCCACTTATGCTGCTGGCCACATTCCACTATTCTGACTCATGTTTGCTCGACTTGAGTTTCGCTTTTCTGTCGGCTGTTTTTGCAGCTGGTTTAGCTGAACAGACCCTTAATATGGGGTGAAGATAAGCGCGTGTGAAGCTCGGTGTAGCGTGGCCATGTGTTTAGTTTTACATGTTTAAAACTTAAGTTAGCGGCCGTTAATTAACGTTAGCCAAGTCACGGGAAACTGGCGAAGGAGGTTAACGCGAACAATTCGCCGAAAGTTTAGCTGGAAGTTCGTAAAACTGAACACCATTAGAAACTTTAATGTTAAATGGAGCTCGCTGCTAGCAGAGTCGCTCTAAACAAAAATTAATGGTTTATATTTAAGTTTATTTTAGGTCAAAAGCCCGTGAGAGTGTGTTTTCCTCTCGTCCTTTTAAACAAAGACCGACAAATTCCTCCCAGCCGTTGTGCTTTGGGAGGAAGACGAGGAGGAGCCAGAGTGTGAAATTTGAGTCAGTGGTGTTGGAAAGTCAGGGGCACCAGCAGCTGTGAGGGAGAGGGGTACCGCACACTATTATTTGGACGGTTAGTAAGTGTTGATCTGTTTTTATTAAATGTTATATTGGGTGTTTACTATTCCGCCTGGTCCCTGTGCACTGCCAATGTGTGTGTGTGTGTGTGTGTGTGTGGCTGCTGGAGAGAGACAGGCGGGTCACGACGGGGTAAGTTGGATACCTCGCTGCTCTTCGCCATCCTGCCGATACTGAAAACAAGCGGTGTGATGGCTTCAGCTGAAAAAACTGTTGTGTGTGTGTGCGCTTTAGTGGCACAAGACGAAGTTGTGGTGGTGGTGAGATTTTTTTTGCACGCAGTTGATTATGTCTTAGTTTTATTGGTAAGAAGAAGATTGAGTGAATAAACTGGGTGGAGGATGTTTACGTCTCATCTAGCGGCTTCAATTTATTAGTCACGGAAGCTCTGCAACTAAACCGGTTTATTTTAAATAATAAGATCACAAGATCAGAGTCGAGTTTTGCACATTACTAAACTAAAACCACCAGTCTCTGGTGTTTTCATGCCCCAGAAATCAACGCATTGTCTTTGGCGTTTGGTTTGTTTAAAAATGGGTTCAAATTCATTCATTTTGTTTGTCTGTCTGTGGTGCCTGAGTGAAATCCCCGATCAGATTACACAATGGAAGAAAAACACAGACAACCTCGTCAACAAAATCTCGCATTTACATTTTTTGAAAGGAGGCGTAGGTGTGAGCTACATCTGAGACCGGTAGTGGTTTGTTTTGAGGTAATCCACTTGTAAGAAAACTGCTACCAAGAACCTTTCCAGTGGCGTTGCCATTACCTAATACTGTAATTTTTCTCTTTCCAATAACCCATCTGCGTGTCTGCATTTACATGGTAATTTTTACACAACTTGTAGATCTGGGTAGATTTTGAAATGTGTAAACTTGTGTGACAGTATTGCTGTTCATTAAGATTTCATCAGAAATATATATCTGATAAAAATCACCTGTGTCAAAAAACAGTGAATAACTTTGTATAAGTAAAAGCTCAGTTTAACATCTATTGGTGATAAATTATTCCAAGCTTTGACTTTGAATTTGTATGCGTTTTTCTACTTCTCTTAACCTATTTGATCTCATTTTACCCCTTTTAAATAGACTGACAATTATTTGGTAGAATAAGGGAAAAGTCATCATCATGGAGCTCCTGTTTCTCCATGGACATCCATCATTTTGCAGTTAAAAACCCAGACCAAACACTGCAGCGGCTGCAGGCATTGAGCTCATTGTATTGTTGGCAGCCAGCAGTGAGTGCTGCTGACCCTGCACATTACATGGCTAACACTGATGCCTGTGGCAGCTCCTGTCTCTCTGCTTGTGCCTATCATACAGCTTGTTTGGGTCATTAACTCATATGGATGTATTGAGCTTGGTGTTTTTTTTTCCACTTGAGAGGAAATGGTCTGTGCAGGAGTTTAGATGGATTTGGCTCTTTGAAGTCCTGTTCTCAAGAAATGCATTTTTTCTTTAACCCAAGCAGAGTGTATTCCCTCTGACAAATTAATTTTGTATAAGTTATTTAAATGCCACAGCATGCTAGGAAGAGACTGTAAAATTAAGCCATGCATGTCTGCAGGCCAGATGAGTGAAATGCAATTTAGAGGATGTGTTTCACAAACTGATTTATTTTTTGTAATTTTAATGTAATACTGTCGTCTTTACACAAGGTAAACCTTGAGGCTCACCTCATCTTCACTTTGTGCCAGACTGTGGCTCAAATTTGCTGACAGACTGGCTATTTTTTCTTTTCTTTGAGAGGAGGTAGGATTGGAGAGTTTAGATATGCTTGGCTGCTTTAAATTTGTTTATTGAGCAATGTTGAGGATTTTTTTCCTTCATGTTACTGCATTTGCTATTAAGATTTTTATCAGCTTGAATCTGTTTAGAAATGCAAGATTTCCCACATAGCTTACAGACTTCTTTCACGCTTGCTTAGCTAGCTTATGATGTCTTAAGACATTTGGTTAAACTTGGGCTAGGTGTAGGTGTCACCGTGGACCTGTAATAACCCACTGGTCACATCTTATTTTGTTTGTGGGGGTTGGAATGTTATCTCATGATAGTTGTCAGTCATCTGGCATTGTGCCTAATCCTGATTGAGTTGCCCTCCGTGCAATGTAGCAAGATATACATGTGGAGAAATCCTGATGGTTCAATGTTTCCTACTTCCTGCCCTGTATGTCAGACAAATCAGGCCACTCGCAGGACATTTATTACTGGTTAGAAGCATGTTTTTGTTATTAATATATTTATAATTTCCTTCTTTGTGTCACTATCGAGGTCCTAGCTGCCCTTCATCTAGCTCTGTCTACGAGGAGAGGAGTTGCATTCCCTATGCTCTGAATAGAGCCAGAAAAATGGACTGCATTGGTAACCTTTTCTGTTTTGTAGGGGGGGCGTAAGAACCAGATATACAGAAATGGCTGTGCTGTTTCGCCTTTTATTTTCTGTTGCTTTATTTTTGTCATTCACACATTAATGAACTCCGGCTCCCTATACGAATGCCGTGTTTTTCATGACTATACTCAGGGCAGTGAAACAGACTGAAATACACTATTCCTGGCCGTCCAGTTCTGTGCTGGAACACTAAGCCTGTCATTTGAGTGTTGACCTGGGACAGAAGTACTGTGATTACACTTCACTTCATTGGGCTTGTGTGTGTGTGTGTGTGTGTGTGTGTGTGTGTGAGAGAGTGCGCGCCTGAGTGCATGCACATTACTTGCCATCTACATTAACATTTATGTGGATAAAGAAGATAAAATACCTGTTTGATGGACCCATCCGATCATAGCTACATGTGACTTGCCTCTTTTCATGCCACATACTGCATTAGACAGCCTTCTGATTCTTGTAACTGGTGTGTCACTCATTAGTCATCTGGTTTCAATTGTATGGCTTTTATCTGGACCAGGCACAACTCTACATGTTGGATTTCACATCTGGCTTCAAAGAAACCTCTTGCTCAGATTTTTGCGGCCAGGCTGCTAGCCTGATATCAAGGAACTCTTACTGTAATGATTTTTTTGTTTGTGTTAATGGTCAGAGTCTGACTTTAGGGTAAGGCTGCCATTTGTGTGTCCCAATTGGAGACCAGACTTTGCTTGTTTGCCCATCAAAAAAACTATCATTGGCTCAGTTTCTGAAGCCAGATGTAAAGACCCACATTTTCCACCAGTGTGAATAATAAATGGTTCCACTGTGTGCTTTGATTGTATGTTTGATTTGTATGCAGCCTTGTATGGGACATATGGCTTCCATTAGGGCAGGGCTAGGTTATATGAGGGCATGCCTGCAAAGCTTGGGAGGATGGTGTGTGAACAGTGAATTTGAGTTGGTGCATTTGTGGTTAGAAGCAGCAATCTTGGAGCCTGACTCAAGATTGTGTTTTAATGACACAGCTGAGCTCGGGTGGTGTGGGTGTGAGGGGAGGGAAGTAATTCAGGGCAGTAGTTTAGTTATCCTTGAGTGTATTTACATATTGGCAGCCTTTTAACTCCACAAACTCCTACACATTCACTGGCACCAATGCCAGACTGATTTTTTTTTTTTTGTTACCACTGCATGCCTGGCTGCTGTGTTTTTCTGTATGTCCACTTCTGTTTGTAGGCCATTTAGTCTTCTGTTTTTGCTCTTTCAAACTTAATGATATTCTTTTTAGGTCAACTTAGAGTGTATTGCAGGCAGGATATTTAAAGCCCCAAGTCAAAGCTATTAAGCTTGCAGAACAAAGTGAGCAACTGCAATGGTGAGCTTAAATATCTGTTGTTCGTTCAACTTTTTTTTAGCATAAGCTCCTTGAACAGAGTGTATTGAAACCTTACTGGACACTCCAACAATTAGAGATCTGGAAGGATGTTTATTTAGTAAGTGGCTGCCAAAATTAAAAAATTGCACTCCTTAAAAAGGCCGTCACATCTTAAACGTCAGTGGTGAGTTTTCTAATTCAACAGGTTGACCACAGGATCAGTCATAGTTAACCAAACTCTAAGCTGTTGTCAGCCAAATGCACTCTGCAAGCCACACTGTGTGTCTTTTATCCTAGGGTCGAAAAGGTTTAGAGGGGGGAACAAAAAGACAGCACTCAGTCTCATTTGATATGTGAAAAGATTGTGGACTGTGTTTTTGTGCTCAGGAGATGAGATGGATTAGTATGTAAAGTACCTATCAAGGTGATCACATCACATAATATTCAGCCTGTTGACAGCCAGCAGCCAAGGTTGATATCTCTGAATCGGGACCTCTGAGATTCAAGTTAGTGATGTTGCATTTCCTGTCGGTATGTAAAACCAAACTGAGCTTTTGCCTCTGGAAAGAAAAGCTAAAATTTTAGGGGCTGACACCCAGATATCATTACTTTTAACATTATTGGCTAATGTTGATTCACAGTCTCTTGCTGCCTTAATGACTTCCTGGTAGAACCTTGTGTTTCCTGCACAGAAACTCTTTTCAAAGCTTATAGGCTATTAAGTTGGTAGAGGTGGTGTATTGTGTTTTCTATTACAGCCTCCAAAATCATATATAATGTCCTTTTCTTAAAAATTCAGTGTGCATCTCTGTTTCATTGCCATTTTTTTCCCTTTCTTTAAGACACAGACATCAGAATCGCTGCTGTCACTACATCTGACCTCACAACAGCACACAGTCACACACCTGTTGAATCAAGCCTAGCGGCAAGAAGGGGCCACTCAGAATTTTAATCTAACACATTAACTTTCCACAGGGACCAATGACAGTGCTCTAAATAGCCCTTTTTTTGTAAGAGACGGGTCGATTTTTTTTATTAGTTTCATTAATAACGTTAGTTGATAGCTTGCAGACACAAGGTTGGAGTGGCTTCAAGTCTTTGGTCTGAACATAGTCTGAAAATTTCTTAGCCTCTAATACTGCAGTTGCTTTGTAGGGCAAGAACATCATGCTCATGTTAGAGCAGTTTATGCTTCCTGTATGTTACAGAAATGTGTATATATACAGTGTATAAACTTGTTTGTACTTTAATCCATGTGTAGCGTTAAACTACAGTTTTAATGTGTTTCCTCAATGGATGGTGCTAAAAAAATGTGAGCACAACAGTATCCGTGTCAAATGAAGGCTCTTGGTGTTCTTTTTAACAATGTGTGGTCTTATATATTTTCGTGTGGATTGTAGATTATGTGGAACAGACTTAATGTACGTAGGTCTGCGGGTTTAACTTGGTTAGTTAGCGGCAGTCTGTCTCATTGTTAGTCACCTCTGCTTTTCTCTTGTAAGGTATGAGTGCCTTTTTTGTTGCAATACCCTGATTTTCCTCCAGTGTGCCTGTTAAGTTTTAAAGCATGTCCAGACTGGTATGCCATGATTGAAAAGGATTTGGTCTTTATTTTCCTGTAGGATTCATCTTGGAATAACTGCAGCTGTACTTTTGAAAGGGCTTGACAAAAGGATTTCTGATTGTATGGATATACACCCCTGTTTCTGTGTCTCATTTTAGCCTGGATTTTCTTCTGCAGTTTTCCCATTTCCTGTTTTTGTGCATTACCATCATAACATTTATCTTTGAGTATGAATTGGACGTACCTCAATTTTCCTTTTTTTCTGAATTAATCCCCCTCTCGCTCGCTCTCCCTCTCTCCTGCCATTGCCAGTGTTTACTTTTCTGCAGAGTGTGGTTTCAGCTTCAAAGCCAGCGCAAGAATGCATATGCCCTCCTCCCCCCTCCTGCCTCTTTTCTCCCCACCCAGTGCTCCACTTCCCCCATCCTTCCTCACCTAAATAGTTGCTAGCTGCTACATTTAATGGTGGCTTTGTGTGTGAGCTGCTGCTGTTTGCATGTCTGGCTTTAACAGCAGAGGAAATCCAAGAAAGGGAGGTGGCAGGAAAGGAAAGAAAAGAAAGCACTGGAAAGTCGCTTGTCTGGACTGTTTCTGAACCAACACTGCCATTAATTTCTAACAGGCCACAGTTACCTCTGCTGTGATCTTTCTGTTAAAGTCAAATGGCTTACGTTTGACTGTAAAGAAAGACAGCTGGCAGTGAGCAGGGTTAGAGGGCAGGAATGATGGAAGGCGAGATGCCACTGAGGCAGTTTGACTGACTGCTTTTTTTCCCTGTTCCAGATCAGGAAGCTGTGTCGGCCGCGGTTTGAGAAAGGAACATGGCTTCCCAGGGTGAGTTAATAGTTTTCAGACACGCACTCAAACTCTTTCACCTCCTCACTCTCTTCAGCTTCTGTTTCATCACTTGTCTGTGTCTCTCCATCTCTTACTTACATACACATGCATTGGCTAGTGTGTTAGGCTTTCCCGCATTTCAAAACTGACTCTTCTCCTGGTGCAGATATATGTTCTCATGAGAGCAAAGTGAATTAGTTATTGATTTCAATCTGAAACTAGGAGCACAAGTAAAATCAAACTTAATGCTTGAAGAGACCTTTAGTGGTAAATCACGCATCATTAGAATATAAAACTGTAGGAAAATAAGAGCATGGGAAGCAGGTTACAAATCCATTTATTGCAATGACTATAAACTTAAATTAGGATTCTGAAACTGAATTACTGATTGGAATTATACTTCTTGTAATAAGGAGAGGTAGATACACGCACATCCGTATTACCAGGTGCCGAGTCGAAAAGACGTGATCAGGAAGAAAGAAGAAGACTTGCAACACTGTAGCTGCTCCCAATAAAAAAAAATTACTTTATTCTATCATCATAGTATAAAAGGACAACGTTTCGAGCCTACCGGTTCGTCATCAGGTCACTTGTGTTGAGACATCTCAGCTCGTCACATTCATAAAATTAGTGGGCAATACACATGGGTGTGGTCAACACATCAATAAATCAGTCAATCCATATAACAACAAATACATCACAACAATATTAGAAATAGGGTTTAATCCCACATGGAGGTCGGCCTTAATGGTCCTGAAAAAACAAAATAACAACCATTGACAGCAGTAACTCCTTAAAAAGGAAACACAGAGAGGAGGCTGATAATAAATCTAATCTAAAGCCTCATAATATGTGTGAAGTGTTAGAGCATTCGAGTAGGATTATACTTCTTGGCAATAATTGTGTAGCAATTGTTTAGATGCTTTAAACTCAACACTTCTGAGAAATGACGATGCTGACCAAATTGGTTTTGCTGCATTTCATTTGACAAAAAGTATGCAAGAATCTCATGTCGATCACTAAATCGCAAATGTTGATTTCTTTTTCTTTTGTTCTTGACTACTGCTAAGTTGGTTAGCAGCACTAAGTTTTATATTTTCTAATTCCTTGTCTCCTTCCAGCTGATCTGATGGAGCTCGACATGGCCATGGAGCCAGACCGTAAGGCAGCGGTCAGTCACTGGCAGCAACAGTCTTACCTGGATTCAGGCATCCATTCAGGGGCCACCACAACGGCTCCCTCTCTCAGTGGGAAGGGCAACCCTGAGGAAGATGATGTCGACAACCAGGTCATGTATGAGTGGGAGCAGGGCTTCAACCAGAACTTCGCCCAGGAACAAGTACAAGGTAGGTCATAATGCTGACAACTTGTTGGTCTTTTGGGGAAGATTTGTTTACTGCACATAAACATGAATGAGCCAAACAGCAGTTTGAATCCTAATATAACAAAACAACTGTTTTTCTGTCTCCT
Source organism: Epinephelus lanceolatus (assembly GCF_041903045.1). NCBI lineage: Eukaryota > Metazoa > Chordata > Actinopteri > Perciformes > Serranidae > Epinephelus > Epinephelus lanceolatus. The sequence goes on from NC_135743.1 coordinate 30,884,037, forward strand.
AGACATAGATGGTCAGTATGCCATGACGCGTGCCCAGCGGGTGCGTGCAGCAATGTTCCCAGAGACTCTTGAGGAGGGCATGCAGATCCCCTCCACACAGTATGATGCAGCAAACCCCACCAACGTTCAGAGGCTGGCAGAGCCCTCGCAAATGCTCAAACATGCTGTGGTCAATCTGATCAACTACCAAGATGATGCTGAGCTGGCAACCAGAGCCATACCAGAACTCACCAAACTACTCAATGATGAGGACCAGGTAGATACCAAAGGAAACTGTGGCTCCAGATTGTTTATGATTTATTTGATTTCATTAGTCATTCCCTAATGTGTCCCTCTACTCCAGGTTGTAGTAAATAAAGCAGCAGTGATGGTCCACCAGCTTTCAAAGAAAGAAGCCTCTCGCCACGCCATCATGCGCTCTCCTCAGATGGTGTCTGCTATTGTCAGGACCATGCAGAACACAAACGATGTGGAGACAGCTCGCTGCACTGCAGGAACACTCCATAACCTGTCCCATCACAGAGAGGGTCTGCTGGCTATTTTCAAGTCTGGAGGAATACCAGCTCTAGTTAAAATGCTTGGGTATGTGAAAGAAAGATGGGGTGATACTTGATTTGTGTTTTTCTTGGGTTTCCATTTATTTGATGTACTGCAGCTCACCAGTACAGGGAGGCACTAAATGATGTGGTGGGATGTTTCCACTGTCTCTGGTCAGTAACATTGTGCTGTTTGGGCTGTTATCCAGAGTTTTTCAACAACATAAGCATCATTTTGTTTGCTTATTGGTAAATAGCTATTTTTTGACACAGTGGATTTGTAGTTATAAGACAGACATGAAGGATTGTAACTGGCTGTTAACTCATCAAAGGCAGAGGATGTGGAGAGGAAGGACCTTTGGAGAAATCTCAATGCATCTCTAGTTGTGGTTAATTTCCAGTGGGACAGTAAACTAAGAAGCCTCTGTTTGTTCTGCAGTTCACCAGTGGACTCTGTCCTGTTCTACGCCATCACCACCCTTCACAACCTCCTCCTGCACCAGGAAGGAGCCAAGATGGCTGTCCGTTTAGCCGGAGGTCTACAGAAAATGGTTGCTCTACTCAACAAGACCAATGTCAAGTTCTTGGCCATCACCACTGACTGTCTCCAGATACTGGCCTATGGAAACCAGGAAAGCAAGGTGAGGGTCTAGTGGAAGGGAGGAGTGTGTGGTAAATTGGTCTGTTAAGGTGCTCCTCAGGCCATAGTGGCCATCATGACATTAAAACCCCTAATCTCATTGTACTGTCTCTTCATGTGTAGTTGATAATCTTGGCCAGTGGTGGCCCCCAGGCCCTGGTCAACATCATGAGGACTTATACCTACGAGAAGCTGTTGTGGACCACAAGCCGTGTTCTCAAAGTCTTGTCTGTCTGCTCCAGTAACAAGCCTGCCATTGTAGAAGCTGGTATGTCTGACATTAAAGTGTTTGTAATATGAGCTTTAGTATCATTATACATATACTGTGTGTTCATAGGTGAGGTTCTTTGAGCTTATTTGAAATGCATTTATAACAGCAAACACTGCGATGGAAACAGTGCAGTCAAATAACAGGGATAATTTAGTGATTTTAAATATACTGTGAGTTTTCACAGGTGCAGATAACACCTTTTTCCATCTTTGTCCTTCTGTCCAGGAGGTATGCAGGCTCTGGGACTCCACCTGACAGACCCCAGCCAGAGACTGGTCCAGAACTGTCTCTGGACTCTCAGGAACTTATCAGATGCTGCCACCAAACAGGTGATGAGAACCGCACCTTGTACCAAAATTAAAATATTTTCTTTTCTTTAAAAAACAATTCTCAGAAGGAAGACATTAAAGGATTTTATTGTTTAAATTCATCGCAAAGCATTCTCTGAGCTCTCTACCCATCTGTCCTTTTTAATGCTAACTTCACAATTTTTTTTTTCTAGGAGGGAATGGAGGGTCTCCTAGGAACTCTGGTCCAGCTGCTCGGAAGTGACGACATTAATGTGGTGACCTGCGCTGCTGGCATCCTGTCTAACCTGACCTGTAACAACTACAAGAACAAGATGATGGTTTGCCAGGTGAGTATGAAGAAAAAGTAAAGCCTGCTGAGTTACTACTACTACTACTACAAAAGTTTAATAATGACGTTCGATACTACTTGGGTCTTCGTCAGTGGTGAGTATACAGTTAAATACGCTTAGTAACTGTTTTCAAATAGTCATCTTTATGATTTTTACTAGCGTTTTGTGTCCTGTGTGAATCCATACTTCAAGATTTTTTTCCTCACTCATGCTTATGCTTTAATATTATCCACACAGCAAATGTGAATCTCTGATTAATCTATTCATCTGTTCTCCATAGGTTGGAGGTATTGAAGCGTTAGTTCGCACAGTGCTTCGGGCTGGAGACAGAGAAGACATCACAGAACCAGCAATTTGTGCCCTGCGTCACCTCACGTCTCGACACCAGGACGCCGAGATGGCACAGAATGCTGTCAGACTGCACTATGGCCTGCCCGTGGTCGTCAAATTACTGCATCCACCATCACACTGGCCACTCATTAAGGTATACAGTCATACTGTCAGCTACTTGTGTCTGTTGTTATAATGGTGTTCCCAGTGAAAATCACTTTGCACTTGACCACGCCTCGAATCTAAAATAATGGGCCAAACCTGGCACAGTAGTACTTCTGTGGAACGCTGGCTATTAATCCATGTTGGCAGCTTTGGGTCTCTCAGGACTGTTTTGTTGTGCATTGAGAATGCAGTGTGATACTGCTGGAGGCTGCATGAAACACAAGCACATCTGCAAGTCTTGCTTCTTTTTAGGCCCAATCCAGTGTAGAAGCAGCATAACACCAGACAGACCAGTCTTGGCCTACAGTATATTATAGCGCATTTGTTTTGATGGACACAGAAAACATTTGTACAGCTTTGAACTCATCTAGATTGAGACAAAACCTAGTCCCAGATTACAAACACAAACCACTTGGAGACTATCCCAAGGAATTACTTTTCAAATTAAAAGATGTATACAAACAATGCATTTTTAAAATATTTTGTGAATACAATATGTTGCTGAAAACAACTTTTGGCTGTGATTCTTTATCAGATGTGACTAATGGCTACTCGAAGCTGACATGTAAATATGTTTGTCTGTCTGTCAGGCTACAGTTGGTCTCATCCGTAACCTGGCTCTGTGCCCTGCAAACCACGCTCCTCTGAGGGAGCAGGGAGCTATCCCCAGACTGGTTCAGCTGCTGGTCAGAGCACACCAAGACACACAGAGACGCACAAGCATGGGAGGCACGCAGCAGCAGTTTGTGGTGAGAGTAGACACACACACACACACACACACACACACTTTTAGATACTTCTGTGAACTCACACCTTCACAGCAAACACTAACACAACATAACTCAAGGGACACACAGCTCAGTGGTGCCATGCGTTCTTTCCACTGAGCACTCACACAGTACCCACAAAATTTAAAGCATGTCAAACTGATGTCAAATTCAGTTGTCTTTTTGTGACTTCCCACCACGACCTGATTATCTGTGGAGAATCCTGAATGGCTCCTTCAGTTGTTACTTGACTAATTAAGTGTTTGTGTCATTAGGAGGGAGTTCGTATGGAGGAGATTGTGGAGGGCTGCACAGGAGCACTTCACATCCTGGCCAGAGACGTCCACAACAGAATAGTCATCAGAGGACTCAACACCATTCCACTCTTTGTACAGGTAAAAGAAAAAATCATCTCACTTGTGCTCTGTTCTTGTGATGTCATGTTGGCTAAATGGTTTTAGGTGTCATTTTGGATCACATAGGGACCACAGATATTACAAATGTCAGTAATTTTGAAACGAAACTGGGAAACTGGAAACTGAGAATCAATCAATCTCTCTCTCTCTCTCTCTCTCTCTCTGTTTGTGTGTGCAGCTGTTGTATTCTCCCATTGAGAACATCCAGCGTGTAGCAGCAGGCGTCCTGTGTGAGCTGGCCCAGGATAAAGAGGCTGCTGAGGCCATCGAGGCCGAGGGAGCCACTGCCCCACTCACAGAGCTATTGCACAGCCGCAACGAAGGAGTTGGTATGTTCACAAAAACACACTCATTTACATAATGGCGACTCTTTAGCGACGCAGATGTTCAGAAGGTCTAGTCAAACTGAGAAATGAGCGCTTATGTACGGGATAATGTACAGCAAGTGGGTCATTACTGCAGAATGGACCCCGACAGGGTGATGCAGGACACTGGCACAAAGTGGAGGGGTCTTGTATCACCGTGAAGGAGTTCATTTTACAATGATGATCTGCTCCCTCAACAGTATCTTGCTTACTACACAGCGGTTTATTAAAGAAATCAATAAATGTCAAAAAATGATCATTTAAGATGAATTTTTTTGCTTCTATAATCAGAACTGCATCCATAGCAATAGTCTGCTATTCAGAAGTAACAGACCATTCAAAGACCAATCACAATTGAGTATTCAACAAAGCACAGGCACTTCACAGTAACTGTTTTCCATTTAGTATGTAGACAATTGAAACAACATTTCTGTTGTTACTGTAATCGGGGATATACCTGGACTCTTGGTTGTCTCTTCTCTGCTGCAGCACTGCTTTATTTCTAGTAAGGTGCTTTTTGACTGACCTTTCACCCCTCCATGTTCCCTCAGCCACCTACGCTGCAGCAGTTTTGTTCCGTATGTCAGAGGACAAACCCCAGGACTATAAGAAACGGCTCTCTGTAGAACTCACCAGCTCGCTCTTCAGGACAGAACCAATGGCCTGGAACGAGGTACGAAGCACTCAAAATCAGCTGTTTTTAAATTGCTTATAAGTGTATTTGTACACCAAACACACAGACGCTTGTGCAACAAAGATAACTTGAAAATAAAAATTAACTAACTGTGGTGTTATTGAAAGTGCTGACCCCTGCTCATCCTTGTCTCGCTCTGTTGCTCTGCAGACCGGAGACCTGGGTTTGGACATCGGAGCTCAGGGAGAGCCTCTGGGCTACAGACAGGAAGGTAAGTCACCTCTTAACCTCAAGCAGGCTGGGAAGCTCCCAGGAGAAACACAGGGGGGGGACAGGGAGGTCACAAACACCACAGCAGTTAAGCTGCAACAAAAACAATTTGAGCTGTTTTGTTTTTTTTTTTGTTTTTTTTTACTAACTCGTCGCCTTCTCTGTTCTGAGTGATTGTGTCCTTCCTGTTCTCTAAACCCATGGACCGCCTCTGTCTCTCTTGAGTCAATAAACAACTAAATATTGTTACAGTCCAACGACTGAGCTCCTTCTGTCCAGCGTTATTACTGCTGCTGACAGGATTGGCTGTTAAAGGTCATGATACACAGGCAACTTGACACTGATGAAGGACAATAACCCTTTCAAGCTAAGGATGGAGATTGATTTTATCCCTGATGTTAGTCAGGATAAGAGGGATGGCTCTTAGAAATACGATACTGCTGCTTTTACTTATTGTCACAGTTGGCCATCTAAATGTTTCGAGTGTCCCAGGACCTTGGTCTGATCAATAGGCCAAGAGGCGAGGGTTGGATGTTTATTTTTAATTTGCACTGCTCTCCAGTCCTCCAGCACTAACTGCTCTAACTGGCTCTGGACCAGCCACATGAAAACAAAGACTTTAAGTTGGTAGATACATTGGATGACACTGGCCACTGCAGATGGATATCTGTTGGTGGGACCAAACTCAACACAGTGAACTGAGCCACGAGTTCAGCTGCATTTTGTCTGCTGGAGGATGGACCGTGTGCCGTGTTGCTGTGTAGTGTTACGTTTGAATGATCATACTACTGTGTGACCGCTTGGTTTGTTAACATGCTTCTAACAACTGCTCTGCTTCCCCTGCCTCCCCTCCACCCACTTCCTCCTCCCCCAGACCCAAGCTACCGTTCCTTCCATTCGGGAGGTTACGGAGGGGACACAATGGGTATGGAGCCCATGATGGACCATGATCTGGGCGGGGGCCACCACCCTGGCCAGGACTACCCTCCTGTAGAGGGGCTGCCTGACCTGGGACACGCCCAAGAACTGATAGAAGGCCTGCCACCTGGCGACTCCAACCAACTGGCCTGGTTTGATACCGACCTGTAAATACCAAGACCAACATTACACTACACTTTCTACTAGGTAAGAATATCCTCACTGCAGCCTTGTGTTAGCAGAAATGAATGAGAGGCATTTTGGGGTGAGATCTAAAAGTAGAAGCACAGTGGGGAGGTTTTCTGTCTGACTAAAATGGCTGAGGGGGGAGAGGAGAGTGGATTCACTCACTGAGGCTGCTGCATGTTCAGACTGCTCCTAATTGCAAAGTTGTGTGATGTGGTGTGTGTGATGTTGCTCCGTGTAAGATCTGTGTGTGTGGTCTCAACCAACGCCTGTGCCCTGTCTCCTTCCTCTCACCTCCTGTTTTTCCCCTCATTCCTCCTGTCTTTTTTTCACTCTCCTTCTCTTCTCCCTTCGCAGCTGTATCATGTGATCTGGATGAACCTGCATCGTGATTCGCCCATATGGAGGAGGCGGGGTTTCAGAAAGTGCCTGAAGAAGACTCAACAACAGCAAGCAGAGTTTCCTGTCTATGGGAACTCCATTGGGACAAACTAGATTTAAGTGCGGTTCTGTTCTGGTCTCAGCCTGACAGAGGGCTGACTTCAATCCTGACATGACACGGATTTTGATCTCAACAGTTGATTTTTGAAAAAACCCTTTTTATGTACTTTGTTTTTCATTTTTACTTCATTTGGTTGTTTTACTTTTTTATTCTTTTTTTCCTCAAGTCTGTAATGGTACAAACTGATTCTAGCTTGCTTTTTTCATTATTCTCAATTATGATATTCATCTCTTGTTTTTGCAGTCCCTTGTATTTTAAGTCTCTGGTAGTGTTGAGTTTTTTAGTGGTAATGCTCCATCCAAGTAAAGAATCTGATCACATTTTAAATGGTGTCCAAACACTAAAGTTAATCAGTTGAATTGTATTCTGATGATCAAGTGTAACATTGTGTAGCTTTTGTATAAAAAAACATGAATTGGAAATCATGGTCCAAATATCAAGCTATTTTCTTGCTTTAAAGGTGGACACTGATGTGTCTCTGCTGTTCCAAAGGGGGTGTAGCTGACCTAGCTGGATGGGTGTGGCTGTGGAAGGACAGGGGTGGAGGAGGGCAATTATTGGTCTGCTGTTACTAAGGGGTGGGGTAGTGGGAGGAGCTGGTTGCTGTAGCCTGCTGTGTTCTGAAACAATAAAATGGACTGTCATTTCACCTGGACGCCTCCACGTCTCATTTTAACACTACCTTAAAACACATCCCTGTGACAAAACAGTTTAAGTCTAGTTCCAGGACATGACTTTAAGTCTCTGCTATGAGAAGGCAGAATAAGGAAATGAGTGGGTTTGTGCTCAACAGTTTTCAGACAGCAGACGACGATGACACAACAACAGGTGTGACCCTCAGTTTACCACAGCAAGTGACATCTCAGTATCGAGGTGAGAAAAACCAGTGATCCACCAACTGTGAAAACAAATGTCCACATCCACCTGCGGAGGCCATGCGGTTTGGCAGGGTGCCAGTTCAGCTGGCTATCTTTGTCAGAGAATGTGTCAAATTGCAGTTAGTGTAACTTGGTGGATGATATTGCACAACTGAACAGTGACAGCTGTGTGTGATGCAGCTTTAGTGAGATTAGTAAGATTTGCATATAAAATGAGAACCTGGAGGGAAGAACTGAAAGCCTGCGAGCGGTGACCGTGTGTGTGTGTGTGTGTGTCCAAGATTGTGTTTTTTCTATTCACAGGACATGTTGCACGGAGGAAGGCTAGGCTGCCTAGAGGGCTCTTCTCAACACACAGGGCCATAACATTTGGGGGGGAAGACAACCGCTTTTGATGTAGACCCATTGCAACCCAACCTCCCTCCGTGGGGCTGTTTTAAACTCTCAACATCTTAACTGACCAATGTAAAGCTTTTAGAAACAAAAACCCACATCAGAGGTTCTCAAAGTTTTGATGACAAAGCAATTTTAGGGAGCCAGCAAATAACTGAGGGCCGCTCAGGAAAGGAACTTTTTATGCCGTTTTCATAACATGCTATACTTTGACTTTTTGGCTGTTATCATGTACTATGCTGTATTTTAAAGACATAATACACTGTGGGGTTTTTTGTCAGTTATCACATTCTACATTATATTGACTCACTGTGTTACGCCTTTTTATGACATTTTTGTTCATTCTCACATACGTTACTATATTATAACATATACTATGATTTTTTGACATTTTTATACTATACTGTGACTTTTTTGTCTGCTATTACAATTTTTTATGATACTACATTATGATTTTTTTGTCAATTAACATACTTTACTCTTTCTGACATTTTTCTCACAGACAATACAGTATTTTTTGACTATGAATTCTTGACATTTTGATAATATACTTATGATGACTGTTAGATATCACACACTTTTTTATGACAAACTATACATGACTTTATGTCATACTGAGTTTTATGACATTTTTATGATATGATACTAAGACTTTTTCATGACTTCAAATGACATTGTCATGACAACACTATAACTGACATTATCTGATTATATAATACAATAACCTAATAATTTAGTTTTTATATAATACTATACTTGGACTTACTTGAATTTTTTAAATAATGTACTATCCTATGACATTTCTATGGCATACTAAACTGATTTTTTTTAATGAAATACTGTACTATGACTTTTTTATGAGATACTACACGATATCTTAATGACATACTATACTGTGACTTTTGAATGACCTTTTCAAAGAACTATATTATGACTATGACTGTTAATAACATTTTTATGGCATACTATACCGTACTACACTATACTACACTATACTGTGCTATGTTTTTTTATAGCATACTTCACTATGGCATTTTTGTGTCATGTTTAAGACACAGTGCATTATGACTTTTTTGACTTTTTAAAATGACAATTATTATGACATACTATACTGAATTTTTAAGACACACTGATAACATACTATACTATAACCATTTAAGACATTTTTATGACATATTATGACTTTTTATGACATTTTTACAAGATACTATACTATGACTTCTTGATGACTTTCGCCCCAGTGTCAATGTGCTGTTCAGATTTCAAATATTACACAAAGAAAGTCACTGGTTATGTAACCTATGCTTTGCAGTCTCAATATCACTAGAATCCGGTCTCGCCTCGACCCAAGCTAGCAGTGATTCTCTCTCCTTTAAATCCAGATTTAGAACACAAGTGCTTTCTCATTAAATGAGGTTGAGGGTCACCGTTGTGCTGAAAATTGACCAATTTTAAGCACATTATACGAGCATAAAATAGTCTGAATTAATACATTATTGAGAGGAACAAATTTGATACGTAATGAATAATGGGGGGTACTTGTCCCCCTAAAGTGTATGGTGATCACGCCCAGTACTGGGCACACCTGCTTCAATGCAGACACCCTCTGTGATGATAGATTATTCTATCCCATCATGTTTAATCTATGTAGTTAAGGGCACTAATGGTAGACACCAGATAAACCTGGGATCAGCAGGATGACTTACATACATGGGCTGTAACCTGTAACTTACAGACACAAGTTGTGATTTCTGTACCATCAGGCCTGTCACTGTAGAGAATTAGCTCAGTGTTAAACTATATTCATGGCACTGGTCCCTGCTGCCACCATGCAGAACATCTTCATTTGTGTGGCACCACCATTCCTGACAAAGAGACACATTTCAGTGTGTGATGCATTAAGGGAAAAAGAGAAGCTGGCAGTAGTTGAGCAGTGTGTTGCTCATAGCTACATTCACCATCAGGCAAAGCAGACATTTGTGATTATGTCACATTATATATGATGGCAGACACATGAACTAATGAGGTGATGCTTCAAAATTAATGCTGACTGGAAGTGTCTCAACAAACCCAGAGGCCAGTGCTGTGACGCCTGTGACAGTCTGAATTAACTTTCATGCTGTAATCCTGTGCAGTCTGATGGACACTGGATGGAAGTTTTGATTGAGCTGTCAACAATATTTATTACTGTCACTGATCCAATTTGCACATTTAATGAGTCATGTAGAGGGATACAGTGTGCTCTGACACCACTCGGTCAGTTTTACTGAGGTCTCAGAGCTTTAAAGAGCAGCTATTTAAAACAAAAATGACCAACAACATATTACATTATTGTGTACACATATCCAGTCCAGTTTCTACTAAAAAACTCAGATCGACAGAGAGATTCAACAAATAAATAACTGATGTCTGAAGACATTTTATGCCAAAACTGACATTTTGAAAGAACAGTCCTCCCTGATGATTCTCAAAAAAAGTTACCTGAAGACAAATAGAAACTCTAAACAGCAGACCACCAATCGTAAGTATCTTTACAGCTCTGATGGTGAATTGTTGGACGGTTCTGGTCTGCTTCAGGTTCAAACCTCAACGATGAAATGCTTTTAAGATCCAGAGATCTCCTGGAGGATTTCAGCAGCCAGTGGAACCACATCGACATGACACCTGGGACAGAGAAAGAATAAGTTACTGACAGTATAACAATTATATTAGTTACCTAGTGACATAGACAAAGTAAAACTAGTTTTCCTCAAAAATGGTGCAAATTATCAGACATCCCTATACCAAATAACCACACAGTTTCAGGCGAAGACTTGAGCTGCATATCATACCCCTCTCCCTGTCTATCTCCATCCACCGATCTATAATCTTCAGTCTAATAAAGGCAAAAATGACAAAAACATAATCCAAAAAAGTGCAAATGAATCATGTACTGTACATATTCTTTAAAATACATTAGTTCAAATAATTCTTAGAAGTCTTTGTACAGCTCTAATGTGGCTCCATATTTCTCCCACCTACTTCTGACTCATGTTCTCCAGTAAAATCACAGACTAATATTGAATATGGAATTCATTCAGTATTATCCTGTCCAAACCACCTACTTGTACATCAAGAGGTGGTTCAGCTTTGGGTAGAGACGTACTGGTTTTGAACTGCCCGTGGGAAGAATGAACATGTAAGTGTCTGTCCACTCTTGATTAAAAAGCTCTGTTGTCGCTGTCTACTCGTCTCTCTTTAGAACACACCATGTGAAATTACTTTCCTCTGACTCAGTAACTCTGAACAAAAATTTAAATGCAACACTTTTGTTTTTGCTCCCATTTTTCACAAGCTTAAGATGAAGATCTGAGACTTTTTTTCTGCACGTTTCAGTCACAAATTTGGCAAAATCCATGTTAGTGAACACTTCTCCTTTTCCAAGACAGTTCATCCACCTGGCAGGTGTGACATATCAAGATGCTGATCAATAACATGATAGCTACCCAGGTGTCTGTTGGTATGGTCACAATAAAAAGCCAGTCTAAAATGTGCAGTTTTATCTTGGAAAAAGACATTTAACAGGGTTTCACATGACTAGCACCACAGACATGCATTTTTTTGGTCACAGATTCCCCAAAAATCAGTCAGTATCTGATGAGACACCATTTGTCTCATGCAGTGCGACACATCACCTTCTCATAGAGTTGATTAGGTTGTTGATTGTGGTCTGTTGGAATGTCGGCTCACTCCTCCTCTATGGCTGTGTGGAGTTGCCAGATATTGGCAGGAAGTGGAGCATGCCGTCCTACACGCTGATCCAGAGCATCCAAACTCAGTGGGTGACGCGCCTGGTGAGCAGGCCATGCAAGAACTATGATGTTTTCAGCTGGTGCCATGCATTGTCATGGAACATGAGGTCATGGCATAGGTGATAGGCATGACAGTGGGTCTCAGTACCTCATCACCACATCTCTGAGCAGTCAAACTGCCATCAATAAAATATACCTGTGTTCCTTGTCCATAGTTATGCCAGCCCATACTATAACCAAAATGTTAACCACACAATGCCACACATGCCGTCTGCCATTTGCCCAGTAGAGTAAACTGGGATTCATCTGTGAAAGGAACATGTCTACAAAGTGCCAGACGGCATTGCAGTTGCCCACTTAAGTCAGTTATGATGACAAACGGCTGTAAGGTCACAACCCTGGTGAAGACAAGGAGCATGCAGATGAGCTTCCTTGAGACGGTCTCTGATGCTTCATGCAGAAATTCTTCAGTTGTGCACATGTGTACACATGGTCTGTGGTTGTGAGGCTGGTTGGATATACTGCCAAATTTACTGAGTACATCTCCATTTCCAAGATTTTTTTGTTCAATGTATTTCTCCTACTGTTGTCTCTTGTCTCATCCCTCCCCTGTGTGCATATCTCACTCGAGTTGTAATGCTTGTCAGAGAGCACAGATTTGAGCACTGGTATACTGGTAGATGTGCAGCAGTCCGATTTCCGTTTTAACATGAGCATTTTTTGGAAAACGTGGTCACCGTGCTGCCTGACCTATATTACAGCTGGTACAAACTTAACAAAAACCCACAGTTCAAATGTCTCACTGACCAGTGTGCATGAAAACTGCTCTGATGACCAAGCCCGTCTCTGTCAATTCTTTAAGTGCCTTAAGAGCCTTCATGTGTAAAAGTTGTAACCTCTCAGGTATAAATTATAAACTCAAGGCCATGAGTGGATGCAGAGCTAATTTCTTTATCTGAATCCATGTGTCTGTGGGATCCATTTTGAAATGAAAACTAACTGTTTCATTAAATTATTTCCTTGAGAGTGTTAAGGCATCCTGTCATACCAGCTAACACGTAGCTGTTGTCATACAATTCTAGAGACCATGGAGGGCTTTTATTTTTCTTGAAAGTTGATGAATCCACCAAAGACTTCTCCCACCTCTATCAGCATCACCACTTACAATAAGCCGCATGGCTTAATGACGTGCCTGTCCTGTGAATGAGAATGAAAGGGGTGCAAACTGCTGAAGGTTTATTGCTGGGGGAACCTTACTGCATGCTGCATGGTACTGAGTGGACTGAATAAATAAAGGGAAGTGAGACTCCAGTCTGGTTCTGTACTGGTATTTCTCTTGTCAGTAGTCTTCCTGAGTTGCCTTCTGGCTGGCCGATAATCATCTCTACAACTTCAATTCTTTCTTTTAATGAGCTTCTATTTATGTTGCTGCTAGGAAACAGTTATATGGCAATGATAAAAATATCACAAGGCATTAAATAAATATTGTTGGACATTCAATACAGTATAACAATGTACTGTAGTAGAGTCACATAAATCTATAAATCTAAAAATACAATGCAACACTTAAAAGCTGTAACCAATATAAAATGTGATATTTTATAAAAACATAAATTTACAATATTGCGGCTTGGTTAAAACATCCAGTCTGCTCAGAACCTACAGGCTGTCTCTAATCCTACCTCTCCACTCTCTCCCTTTCTTATCTCCCTCTTCCTCTCTCCTCTTCCTCCCAGGTGTCTTTGAGGGCAGCCTGAGAGTCAGGCCAGCAGAAGCCCACCCCCTTAGTTGATTAAAACCTACACAATTAACCTAATTAACACAGCTCCCAGAGGCCTCAGAAATCCTTGAAAGTTTGTGAATATAGGAAACATAAATTGGATCCATAAAAGTTTTAGGACAAACTTTGGAGTTTGGTTTCTCATTAAATCCCCTGCACTTTCACAGTCCTAAATGGACACTCAGCAGCTGCTCGGAGGACAGCGGAAAATGAAATAATTGGTTTTAGATTACAGTGAATGGCTATTACAGAACCATATTAGCCTCACACTCGGCTTACACCAACACTTGGGGGATCTGTGTGGAATTTACGTGTTTTCCAGCATTTGCGATGGAGCCAAAGAACTATCAGAATTCAGTGGCTGACGAGGTCTCTCACTCTGTTTTCTTCATTCAAATTCTTCATCTCAGTGGATTCTTCACAGAAATAAAGTGGACTACCTCATTCTGCTGTCAGATAGGAGTTATCACCATCTCCTTAAACACTGGTTCTCGTTAAATGCCCCCCTTCCCACCCCCCCAAAAAATGATCATTTATATCAATCAGTTACTCACCCTGTGTTACCTTGAATTTGCGAACAAAACATTTTTCTTTGATGCCTCCACAGTGAACGAAGTGAACGTGATTCATCCAGTTGTATGACTGCGACTTTCCAAACAAGCTGAGCAAGCTGAACTCTGCACAATGAAGTGCACGAGCAGAATTTAAAGGCACAGCCTGCCTGGCCCTTCTCGTATGTGGAAGTGTTTTAAGTAATAAGGTTTTAGTGGAAATGCATGTCTTAAAAGGAAGTGAGTTTATGGCTGGATTGAAAATGGATTACACAAGAGCTACTGCACTAACTGCAGTACTGCAATACTGCGCTACTGACAAGCCAACTGCAGGGGAAGGCAAGCAATCACCACAACCACTATGTTCATGCTTTTTCTTTTTTCATGGGAGCGCCACATATTTAACTATGCTCCAGATTCAAGCAGCGTTGAGCCACTGAGTGTCAATTCTACACTAAGCATTTCAGCCAAACCACGTTTGCCGTTTTTTTCTGGCTGCTGAGAATTAAAAAAATATTCAACTTAGGGTTAAACGCTGTGGCTGCTCACCACTGTCACTTTTATCCCAGCCATCCAATCACAGTGGGGGAGGGGCGGGACAAATATAACAAAAAACAAGTAGTAAAGTAAGTAAAGTAAATTTATTTATATAGCACTTCTCACAGAGAGGACTCACAAAGTGCTTCACAAGTTAAAATACAAAAAATACAATAACAGAAACAATGCAAATACACAAGAACAAATAAAAAAGTAAAGTGCAGTGAAATACAGAGATGATACAATGGACAATTAATGGAACGCATGCCTAAACAGATGTGTTTTTAACTGCCTTTCAAAAATGTCCACGGAAGAGGCCGCTCTCAGCTCATGAGGTAGTGCATTCCACCATTTTGGTGCAACAGCCTTAAAGGCTCTATCACCTGGTCTTTGGTCTTTAATCTTGTGTGAGGGACAGTAAGTAGGTGGCCTTCAGCGGACCGCAGTGACCTGACAGGACAGTGAAAGGACACCAGATCCATCAAGTATGCAAGTGCTTGACCATGGAGGGCTCTGTAAGTGATGGTTAAAATCTTGTACTGGATCCTGAAATTAACAGGGAGCCAGTGCAGGGATGCCAGGACTGGAGTGATGTGAGTGAACTTAAGAGATCTGGACAGAAGCCTGGCGGCTGCGTTCTGGACTAGTTGGAGGCGGTCTAATGAAGTTTTATTGAGACAAGTGAAAAGAGAAAGAGAAAAAACCAGCCGTCACATCAATAAAACACTGGAGGATCCCGACTTGGACAAACAAACAAAGAACTGGAAATAAAAACCAAAAAAAATAATCCCCACACTGTAAAGTGGCTTCTGTGCTTATAAATGCAAGATTGCGGTCAGATAGACCTCATCAGTCATTAACTACTTTTCCACTCTACAGTAGCAGAAACAGTCTGGTATTGCTTTAAAGAGATTTTATGTGATATATTTGGAGTTGTTTCCTTATCATCTGAGTAAATGGCAAAAAATAGCCTACTCACTCTGGGCTATATTTAAGTCGTATATAATAATACCTACATGTATTTGAAGTTTTGGCCTATTTCTTATTTGTGTAAATTATTTCTAGTGTTTCTATATCTTCTTATTCTGTTGTAGGATTATAGGCTATTATTAACATGTCACTCAGATGACTTTTCGCTGTTCCAGAACATCATCACAGATAATTAGTATCACTGTTTCATCTCATATGATATAAAGTACTTCATTTATGGTTCTGATGATGTCACTTGTAGGTAATAACCCCACCTCATTCAGATGAACATGCTCGTGGCTGAAGAGGAAAATCCAGAATTGACTAAACTAGTGAATGACTAGCTTTGTGATACCAGTTATCCAAACAGCCAATGTTAGGGTTAGTAAAGCCAGATAACCAAAAGATATCTCAGGTATGTGTAACTGGCTTTGTAATACAGGCGTCAGCTCTTAGTTGTGACCAACTGAAAACATAAACACACTCCCAACATGTTTTACACACATAGATAAAATAAGGAGAAAAAAATGCCTAATAATGTGACATTAGTGTTTTTGTTGGAGTGATCAAATATAGAGCAGTTATAAAATGTACCTACAGTAGAGCTGAGCTATTCCCAAACCAGTGGTCCCCAACCTTTTTTGTCTCATATACCCCCTAACTGAGTTTAAGTATTCCTTTATCAACTCAATTTATTCTTTTTAAGACAAACAGTTATATAAAAGTAGATAATGTTAAAATAATTTCTTCATTAAAGACATGATCCTGGAGTTTATTCAGTAAGTTACTAGATATTAGAGGGCAACACTACTGACGGCTTCATGTTTGACTGAACCCAGCAATAAACTAAGGATCAGATTTTGGGGCTTTTCTTTAAGATGGAGAACTATGAGTGACGCTCCTCCCTTCCCCTCTATACTCACTCAGGCTTGAGGTTTCAAAAGGCATTCCTCAGGTTGTCATGGTAAAGGGTGAATGACATCATTTGGGTTAGGATCTCAGCCCAGACCTTCCCTCTCCTTCCCACTCTTCTTCCGTCTCCTCTCTCTGCCCCAACTCCTCTCATCCTCTCAATTAACCCCCCCTCCTCCCCTCCATCCATCTCCTCTTCTCTCTCCTCATAACTCCTTTCATCTCCTGCCCTTTCTCCTAAAACCTCTGCTCCCCTCCTCCTACCACTAAACCAGTGGGAGTGTGCCAGTCTCAGCCACTTCAAAGGCTGGAGCTGATCTCTGCTTTCATCTGCCAGAGAGGGAGAGGAGAGAGAGGACAAGAGGGGAGAGGGAGAGCACAAGAGAGAGAGGGAGAGAAAGAAAGGGGTGAAAAAGAAAGAAAATGAGGAAAAGGAGAGAAAATGGAAGGGGGAGAGAGGAGGAGAAATTGGTATAGAGGGTGACAAAAAGGGAAGAAAAGGGGTGACCAAGAAGAAAAGAGGGGGAGAGGGAGGGGGGAGTAGGAGAGGCCTCTATAGCAGGACAACAATACACCTTTATTATTGATCTGACAGGGTGTGTGTGTGAGATTGAGAGACAGGGAGTTTGTATATAGAAGGGGGTAAAGGGGCCATTTGTGTGTATTTATTGTGTGTGTGTGTGTGTGTGTGTGTGTGTGTGTGTGTACTAAGTGTATGTACGTCTATCTTTGTGAGAGCCAATCTGAGTTTCAGACATTGAGAGTGAGGACATTTTTGGAAAGTGAGGACATTTTGGCAAGTCCTCACCTGCAGACAGACCTTCAAAGACCTGTTAGTGGGTTCAGACTTGGTTTAAAGGCTCATGTTAGAAGTAGGTTTAGGTAAGGGTGAGTGTAACGGTTGGTATTCGGCATTTAGTTGTGATGATTAAGGTTAGGGTAAGGGACTAGAGAATGCATTATGTCAATGAGTGTCCTCACTAGTATAGAATTAAAGGGTTGTTTGTGTGTGTGTGTGTGTGTGTGTGTGTGTGTGTGTGTGTGCGTGCATGTGTTTGTGTGTGACAGGTCGCTGGTCTCATACATCAAGAGATCAAAGGAAGCATGGTTGCTACAGGGACAAAACCCTCGGCTCAAAGAGGGAACACACAATCGGCCCACATACTCATAAAAGGCAGCCAGATGCAAAGATACAGGTGCACGCACACATGCACGCACGCACACACACACACACACACACACACACACACGCCTAACCTGCAGACACACACTGCATTTCAGACTTGTTGGCCTCTCTGGTAAACATCAGCTTCAGAGATAAAACTGGAAAGTTGTCTTTGGTTTTATAACAATGTAATATATTTTGTGTATTAATCTAAGAGATAAAAGGTGGTTGTAGCAATCAGTGGCCTGTTTCTCACACACACATTTTGTGTGTGTAGATTTGTGCCACAACATGAGAGGGTTTGCTCCAGCTGGTGAACAGTGCTTGATGCATCACTTGACTATTTCCGAGATGGTGGCCGGGTCCCAAACCTTCTTATTTTACAGCTAAACAGTACACTAAAATATGTTTCTGAAAACATTTAAGGGAAGAAATAGGCAATGCAGTAACAACATATTGATTCATATTTGATCAGCACTGTCTGGTTTGAAAGTTTGACTACACACAAGCAGTAATTGATATGACTGACAGCTGCGTTAGAGACTCCTGGAATCTGATTGTTTTTTTTCTGTGAGCTGGTAGATTCTAGTAAATGCCATCAGAGGCAATAGGGGGAGGAGGAGGAGGTACAAGATTTTTTTTACAGACCATCTCATGTACTTCTTTCAGAATATAGTGACAGTTTCAGCAAATACGCCAAAGTTATTTTCATAAAAGTTACCAACTGCAGTTTTAAAGCAAGCATTACATGCAGTAAGAATCACAGCTGAAGCAGTGTTACCTGTACATTTCACGTGGTCAGACTGTATTGATCTTGGTTCTGAGTTTCCATCATCGTTACTGTCTTCAAACAAACCGCACAGTTCCCAAACTCATAAATCTTAGAGGGAAGCTGTTACTTTGTCAGGTGTGTGAGGTGGTGCAGGTTATGTTTCTTGCCACTGATAAGAAATCTCATGAGACTTCCAAACAAAGAGGAAGTTTTGTTTTTAATATATGTATGCATTTTATCTCTGCGCTCTTTGTGAGCCATTAAGCTGACAGTGTCCTGCACAAGCTTACATCCTTTCAGTTAATAACTAGGAAAAGGTCAGTTTTGACACGTGTAATGCAGACATGTTCAGACATGCATAAAAATAATAAGATGAAGGAGAGGGCTGGAGGAGACATATCTAAATCCACAATGACTTGTTACTGGTGTCCTTTGAGGTATGGTTTCAACTGATGTGCACAGACTACTGACAGAAACGAGCATCCTATATAGACAAATCTAGAAAGCCCTATTCGCCACATTAATGAAAGAAAAATATGACATTGCATTCTCTGTTATTTATGCAAATTGTCTCTCAAAATGAAATTATGGAAGAAGTATTCCATAATAGATTGATATTTTATGACACACACAAATGCTTTTAAAAGGCAGAAACACCAGCCCGGTCACCAGAAGAAAATGTTGCCATTATGCCTTTCTGCAAACCATGAATATGTTTCATTTGCATGTTTCATAGGTATCATATCAATGTTTCTAAAGTGACGTAATATATGAGCTGACAGTAAATGGCGTGTTGCCAAGGAAAGATGCCTGCCAAGCTGCAGACCACTGCTCGAGACCAACAAACAAGAAAACCAGTTGTGTTTTAGCCAGTCATTGCTGTGTTAACTGTGGCTTTTCAGGCTAAACATGGATGTTCTGTAGTGACCAGTCAGCGAGGAAAGTGCCATCAAAAGTCATTATATACACAGACATCGCTGCTTTTCCTGCCAAGATTGTGCCCTCCAGTAGGTTTTCATAGGAACAAATATGATCTTTTCCTAACCATAACCAAGTTGTGTATGTACCTAAAACTACTCTGTGAAGATTCTCAGTTATCCAGGTCATGGTAATCATAAGTGCTCATATCGTAGGC
Source organism: Epinephelus lanceolatus (assembly GCF_041903045.1). Taxonomy (NCBI): domain Eukaryota; kingdom Metazoa; phylum Chordata; class Actinopteri; order Perciformes; family Serranidae; genus Epinephelus; species Epinephelus lanceolatus. The sequence goes on from NC_135743.1 coordinate 30,903,560, forward strand.
AAGTGGACTTGCTTGCGTTTCTTGAAGATGTTTCGCCTCTCATCCAAGAAGCTTCTTCAGTTCTAAATGACTGGTACAAAGTTGCAGGCTATAAACTCTGTGTGGGTGGGAACCCTTGCAGAGTCGTAGGGTCACGTGAGCTCTTAGTTTCAGAGTTGTTAAGGTCACAACCTTCACTACTACCAGTCATTTAGAACTGAAGAAGCTTCTGGGATGAGAGGTGAAACGTCTTCAAAATGCAAGCAAGTCCAGTTGCCTACGATATTAGCACTTACGATTACCTAAAACTAACCACACATTAACCACAGCATAGTTAAAGAATAGTTTCAACATATGCCTTACATAATAACGTGCAGTTGTAATGTGTCCGTGGTTTGCACGAACACTCAATGCCAACATTTTGTTCTGGAAATTGGGTTGGAAACACACACCTGTTGGACATAGTTATGTCCTGCAATAGACCAATTAGCTCCGCCCCTTCAGGACATTCTGACCAATCAGATCGATCTGCAGTCTGCACCTGGAGGAAGAGGGACAGAGTGAGACAGACAAAAGGTGCATTAGTCCTCAGTTAAATGGCAGTGGTCCATGCTTAAAAAATGTGATGACGTGAGTCTGACATACTGTGGGTAATAAATGAATACTGAGCAGTATGTGAGAGCATCGCTGCTCTTTGTAGTCTGCCAGTGTAATACATTAAAAAAACAAAAAACAGGGAGACCACACACTGTTATAATGACCTCAATTTCAAAACAACGCATCATGGTTTCTGTGCCACCCTCCAGCTGTGCTGATTCACACAGTCAAAGTTGAACAACTCTGAACTTGTGGAATAGTGCAGCATGACTTTAAATGATGTCATGTCCACACACCCTGTACACAGGACTGATAAATGATAACATGACTGTCTTTCAGTGGTGTTTATCACTGTCATCTCAACAAAACAATACCAGCCCTGAAACTCTACAAACACGCAGGATGATTATTTTCTGTCCTCTTTTACAGGCCATTGGACAGATTCATCAGAGGAGGAAGACAAGCAGCTCTGACCATTGCTTCACCAATAATAAGAAACCAATGATGATACATTTGTACATTAAAAATGTAATTTTCACATTCTTTATCTTTTCACAGCATCACTTAAAATCATCCATGGGAAACTACATTACAAGAACCACTGGTCTGTGTTATCATCACAGAAATATTTTTTACAAGTTACCACGACCCACTGCTGAGTGACATCACATTCATTTGTCAATGCCACTTCAAAGTAAATTGATCAAAGAGCTAATTTGCCCAAAATCCAGTTGAACGCACACATGCACACACTCCTGTTAGATTAGCGCTTTTTCACATAAGTGTTTTTTTTCTTTGCTTCTTTCTACAGATTGTCATTTTGATTTTTGCGCTCCTTACTGCTCCTCAGTCGTGGTCATAATTTTGTTGCTTTAATTCTATTGCTGAACTTAAACATCACTCTCCATTAGACTGTCAGCTAAAGAGTACTCCCCTCTCTTCCCTCACTGAATTTCCTATCTACATCATTTGTTTCTTCTCTTTGTCATGCCTGTGTTTTCATTCCTGTCCTGACATGTCTCCCCACATCCTGATGTCGAAGCTCCGCACCCACCCGGGAACACCTGGTGTACAGACTGCTGTGCATGGTTGTGTGTGTGGTTCACTTTGAAAAGTGGCATTTACAGTGTTTAAACTAAGTTAAGTAATGTGTTCAGATCTGAATTAAATATAGGGTGACAGCTTGACGTGGAACAAATGTGCTGGAATAAATAAAAAACACTGAGTTTGCCTATATTAGTGCTGCGCACGGTGTATGTGTGTGTGTGTGTGTGTGTGTGTGTGTGCTTGCGCACTAGTGTGCGTCCGCGTGTTTGGTGAACGTGTTCTCTCTGATGTAAGGTGACATCATCACCTTTGTCTCTGCAGCGACACAGCATGGTTGTTGCTAGGCAACGGGGTTAGGAGGAGACAAAGACGCTCCCTTCGCTGGCTTACTTTTCTCACAAACACACACTTCGCCTTCCCCATCAGAGTGAGGGGACATTTATAAGTGCCTGCCAACCAACCACTACACACATACTTATCATCCCTTCTTCATCCTTGCTCTCTACCACGTCTTCACCCCCTTTCCTCCTTTATCCTCCTCTCTCCACACCTCTACCTGACCAACACCCTGACTCTATAACACTGAACTCAAAATCAGATGAGAGGCGCTTAGACAGACACACAGTAGAGGACAGACAGACAAGAGGAAAAGGGACTGGAGCACACTGGTTAACTTGTGCAAACAAAATTTTGCACAATTAAAAGCTGTAAGTGAATCGGTGTGCTGCAGTCCCTTTTTTTTTTTCCTTGGAAGTTGGCTAGTCCTCAAACTCAGAGGCGCATGATTCAGCTGCATACCGCTTACCGGAAGACATGCAGACAGACAGACAGACAGACAGATTCAGACATGTTGCCGCTCAGAGAGACAGCACAGGGCTGTCATAATAGATATCAACTTAAAACAAGAGACAATGTAGCTGACAGTAGAGGAGGGAATTGTACATTTACTAGAATAACTTGCATCATGCATGAATTAGACAATCTATATGTGTGTGTGTGCGTGCGTGCGTGCGTGTGTGTGAGGGAAAGAGACAGACAGACAAACAGTGAAGCTATATTGAGGAATGATTATTTGTATTATCACGCGACTCTGCCCGCTTCGATGATGGATAAAAACCTTTCCATGTTTCCGGCTCAAACATGTGAAAGGTTACAATAATTCGACATAATATGCTTTGACATTTTGGAGACTCTGCACTGAGATATTTCGGCCTCCGGAAATGAGAGAGGAAGAAGCTTTTAGAAACAAGAGACAAGAGTGGTATTAACAAGCAGTATGAGGAAAAACACAGGACAACATCGACAACAACATCCTCCCTGACCTCACGGATCCAGGTTTGCCATAAAGTAGGTAAACAAAATTTACACTAAAAAACTACATACTAATAAACATGATTTTTGCCTGACCACTTAATAGTACAGATTTATGTGCTTTTGACATCAAGTGTGCATAAATATTAAGGGACCCATCACTGAAGACAGACAGAGGCAGACCAAGTTTAAAAATGTTGTACACTGACAAACTGCTTTAAAAGAAATAATAAATACTTATTTCTCTTACAACTTCTTATGAGTCCTTTTTCATTTAATTAGCATTCTCCTTTAAGTCTTTCCAAGTTGTGTTTGTTGAAAGAGGACTAGTTGAAAATTCCACTAATTCAGACTTGATTCATTCTCCCTCTCTCCTCTTTTGCAGTTTCCAAGCTATTAGCAGGATCTTTGATTGAGATTAACAGAACCCTGAAATCAGTGAAAGATAATTAAAAAGCCTTTGTTGAAGGGCAGGCACTTGTTTGAGTGTGTAGGTGTGTGTGTGAGTGTGAGTGAGTGTGTGTGTGTGTGTGCTTCTGAGAATGTGTGAGTCATTGTGTGTCTGTGATGGTATATCTGTGAAAAAGTGCACGTTGTGGATGTTAAATGTCTGTTGCATTCTTTGAAAGGCGCACTCTGCCTTCTGCCAGCTGATTGGCTGTTTGATAATACAATTCAAGAAGACTTAACAAATGGTTTGACAGTGTTGATCTTAGTTTGTCTTTAAAACTTTAGCTGCTGGACCCGAGTGAAAAAAAAGGTACAAGGTGGGAGAAGAGTACTGCAGCGCCACTCTGAGAGAACTTTACTATTTAAATCTTTTAAATTAACTAATGTGCAATTAGTTGAATGACTGGATGTGCAAAATGGCAGATTGGTATTTTTCTGGGCAAATAAATTAGTTCTGCTCCTAGCACTGAGCTGCTTAGTGACTCATCCACTAGCTATGAGGAAATGGCTGAAACACACAGTTTTGTGTGTGTTGCTCAGGGTGGTGAGCAGGATAGAGAATACACACCCTGATGCCACTGTAGCTGTTAGCACAGGGGGTAATGAGGGAGCTTTCACACAAGGACAAATTTGTTACAACAGACAGACAGATACACACAAAAAGAGAAAGAGGATAGTCTGTGAGCTCATGTGTGACAGAGTTTGTGTGTGGCTGGTTCAGGTGGCTGGAACTAATTAGTGAAAGGAATCAAAAAATACACACACGCAAACTCTCTCTCACTAAGACACACACACACACACACACACACACACACACACACACTTACTACAAATGTAGGGTAGCTTCCAGGCAAAGCCTTCAGTCAGATCATATGATCTCAGGGTGACAGCTGACCTTGTGTCCCACGTGCAGAAACTATTTCATGACCCTACGGCCAAGCCAAAACATTAGGAATGCATTTTACATAATTCATAGGGGTCTACTGAAAATCAGCCAATTTTTTTTCACTGGTCATGTTGAGTTTTTAGGATAAATTTTCACTGGGCTGCCCTCACCAACCCTGGCTCTCTTTTACCTAGCTGCTGAAATTACAGTTGAACAACTTTGCAAAACTGTGGATTAAATTAAATGACCACATCTTTTAAACATCCAGTACCAACATTTTTAAAATAACTTATTCCTGAAGTATCTGTACCAAGACAACTTCAGTAAGAGTTCTAGTTTAACGTTAGAGAAAGGGTTAAAAAGTGGGCATTGATTGTTGTCTTGCAACAAACCCTGGTCTTTTGTATCTAAATAAAATGATTTACTTCCACACACTTACTTGTCTCTGTGCTACATAAACAGCACACCACTTCCCACATTGCCACTGAGTGTTGGCACTGGGCATGAATCTTGTACTGCAGAATCATTCAATATGAATTTATTTCTTAGGAAAGCTGGGCTGCAAATTACATACCAGATACGTTGTCTGACTGCATCACAACTGGCCTTGTCTAATGCAGTATGAGTCTTTGATCAGTATTTTACTGGCGGTTTAGTTAACTCTCTTATTGGCTTTGCCATTTAATACTTTACTAAGTTGAATTACAGCATGCCTCAGTTTAATTTCTACCTGAATTAGTGAATTGTAACAGCGTCATTTTATTGTTGTGTTTGTCTATCTGGACAAGAAACTGCCACATTGTTGAAACCTTGCTGATTGTTACAAACGTTAGCTGCAGCTGCTTCAGTTCTCTCCATGTAACCACATGGAGCTAATGCTATTTGGTATATTTGGGCAATAGAAGCTTCACTAAATCTCCACTTGCTTTACTGCAGTGCGCTCTCTTACAAGTCAGTCATCTTTGGCCTGTACTACAAATCATTTTGACTATCAGACAAAATTGGACAGACCCTCGAACAGGGAGTGACAGGCAGATACAAACCAACTCTTTTTCTCCCTCTCTGTCTTGCTCCCTCTGTCAGTCTAGCTCTGGTGAAACTACACTCTATTTTCAGAACAGTAGCACAGCAGGGCTGTGTGTGTGTGTGTGTGTGTGTGTGTGTGTGTGTGTGTGTGTGTGTGTGTGTGTGTATGTGTGTGTATTTGTGTGTGTGTGTCTGCACTGAGTCTGTTTTCATTATTCCAATATTTTCCTTCTGCAGTGGCTGCAGTTAATATTTCAGCCCCCAAAAATACAAACAAATACGGGGCCAAGATTCTTGAATCATACAGAGAAACATGTTTCAGTGCTGTGATGACTAATCTGGGACCTGATTAAATCTCATACAAGCTATGTTGTCATGCGTGTGAACACTTCTGTGCATAGATGTTGGTCTTTTTGTGTCCATGTGTGTCTCTGCATGATTAAATGTGCACTGTACTCACCAGTCGTTTGAGGATCCTCAGGGTTGTGCGTTGGATTCGGGGGGTCTCTGTGTGTATTTGTGTGCGCAGCACATGTGAAAAGCTTTGCAAACAGGAAGGTGACAGGCAGTCATAACCCTCTCCTCCATACAGCTGGACCAGTAGGGACAGACACTGAATAGACTCCTCCCAAACTTCCTGGTTTTCAGTGGACAGCTAAAAGGGGAGAACGTCAGTAAATAAATAAAGCAATGAAATAACTCTGTGCACCATGTTTCTATTTACGTTATTGTGGTTACTATGGGCCATAGGTTCTCCTTCCTCTAGGTATACTTACAATACATATCATAAATAAGATATCTGAATTAAAAATCTGAAATTTACTTAAACAATTTAGTCACATTTTACACACACACACACACACACACACACACACACACACACACACACACACACACACACGTCAGCAACAGAAAGTTTGCAAATACAGTGGGGAGTCCGAGCAGTCCATGATGAGACCCTCGACGCTGCCTTTGGTTGGCTACATTGGAGTTGCTAAGTGGTACCTGTTGGTCTGACTAATGGTGAATTAGCAAGTCAACGAATGGTTATTTCATAAGAATGAAATGACATAACATGAATAAACATAACTAAACACAATGTGAATAAAACTTGAACACGTTTCCTTCTCTGTAAACATGAATTCTGCCTGGGTCACATCAGATGGATTTTCTTCAGCAATGGTTGTTTATCAACGAAGACAACAACTTCCATGATTCCACGCTACTTTACAACATCATCAAAGTCCATCTTTGGTTATTCTTTTGATTAAGGGTGTGTTCCAAATCGCATACCTTGTCTTTTTAATTTTAGTAGATACTGCAGATGCTGTTAAAAAGTAGGTTTTGTTGCATGCAGCATACACACAACAGGAACATACTGCTTCTTCATAACATTGCGCCCCTAACTTTGACCCTTTTGCTTATACATCCCTTACCTTGGAGATAGAATAAAACCCCATTCACCGAACTCACCAGAGAGAGGTCAACCCAGAGAGCTTTGCTGTTGGTACTTTGCAATGCGTGTTGTTTAAACCCTAGATTCTAACATATTATAATCACAACAGTAAAATTAGAAATGCATTTCTCTCTCATTGATATTTTCATAATTATGTCTTTATGTTGTTGGCAATTTATAATTATTATTTTGTTCACTTAATCAATATTCCTATTATTACCATCTATTCCACTGGTCATCAGTTACTTCAATGTGCTGTCATTTGTCACTGGGGGTTCTGACAGCTGTCAACCAGCCATAAACCCGTCATGTGTTTGTGGCTCAGTTGATGTGACACATCTTCTGCTGTGCAGAGAATTGAGGGTCAGAACTGCCAGAAAAGCATGCTGGCTTACAAAGTGCAAAATGTGACCAGATGCAGAAAAACATCCTTGTATTTTTGGCATACTGCATTTGACATACTATGTATATGATATACTAAATCTTTTTACATCGTACTAATTAGTATGGCTGTATGGGTACGGGAATGCACAGTAAGTTTAACACCAGCAAGTTTTGCAGTTTTAATGATATTAGATTCAGAGATCATATTGACGCTGCTGCTCTTTCTATTCCACTAATCTCCCATGGGGCAAAGGGGCTGTGCAGAGGCCGGGGGTGTGTCAGCTGCCCCCTTAACCCTCTCATACACAACCACACACACAGACGCCCACCCAACACTCAATGTGTCAAGTATAAGTAAAAACCTCTATTGTGTCCCTTGAGACCTCCTCTTCTCCTCCTCCCATTTTCCGAGTCCCCCTCCTTTCTGTCCTCAACATCCCAGAATGCCTCACAGCACCCTCTCTCCTTTGCCCTGATTCCCTCTATCTTTCTTCCTTTCCTCTCCCCTTGCCTGTGAATCTGACTTCATCCTCTCACCTTCATTTCATTCTTTTGAACTCACAGAAGCCCCCACCTTCTCTTTTCCTACTACTGACCTTCCTTATCCAACTTACTGCCACTGTTTTGAAATACTTAAAACATATTCATGTTTTTCAGTGTAAAGAATGTTGCAGAAGACAAAGACAATCATTCGTTAAGCAGTTACATTCAATTGTCACTGTTCAGATGATTCTTCTCACTCAATCACTTCTCAATCTATGCTCCTATAATGAAAAATCATAGCCTGGTTCCAGACCATAGACCCCACCCACTCAACTGAGTAGGCTTGCATTACTGGTCTGGCATACTGCAGTGAATTTGCGATTTATCTCGTCCAAATGATGGACAAACCAATGAACGCCAGGGGTCTAGCGATTAGCCAATCAGCGCCACGCTGATGTCAAGCTGTACGCCGGTGGGTAACTGGTGAGGATAGCAACAATGGCGACCGCTACAGATCCTACAGACCACATTAACGACGCTATCGAGGTATTTTGCCACTACTGGCATTAATGGAGGACCAAATTAAGGAAGCTGCTAAACTGGATTTAACGGCGATGCAGCTGGGCGTGCACGACGACGGAGACATTTTAAACGGGCAATGCTCGCTTGTTTTCGGCACCCCCGAGGCATGGATACTAATGACGTCAGATTCTGGGTGAGTCGTTGATCTCTACTGATTGGTTAGGGAAAAAAATCAAATTCCCTCCCCCTTGTAAATCGCCTTCAATGGAAGCCATGTCAGACTGAAGGTTCTGGGAGCTTCAGTCTGACACTCAGGCTAGAAAAATCACCTATTTACACCATCAATTTATAGATGGAGGTTTTGATATTTGGGTTAGAAGAGGGGTCACCGCAATAAGACATCTATTAACTGATAACAGCTTTATGTCCTTTGATCAACTGATGCTAAAGTTTTAACATCCCCCCGCTCTCATTTTCCCCATTTTCGCAACTCCATCGTTTTCAGTCGACATCCTCCACTTATTTCCCGTCACAACCACCAAGCTCTGTTTAAGATTCTTGGATTCATTGGGAGAGTTCACCCCTTAAAAAAACTCACAAAATTTGGAACACTTGACTTTGTTAAGGAGTCAGTGGGAGGAAAATTTGGGGACACAGTTTTCTGAGTTTGGATAAAAACTTAAGACATGAGACATCTCTCTTCAATTTGCTTACAATATACAATTATCCAATTCAAGAATCTGCATTGTCTTCACAGTTTCAAAATAACGTTAGCTACATTCACACCCAGTGTCGATCCTATGTGTGACCAATGCAGGCAAGCACCAGCCACCCTTTCACATATGTTGTGGCTTTATCAAAAACTAGTTTCAAATTTTAAAACCTTCTCAGATGTTTTTGAGGTAGCCGTACAACTTTCTGCCACTACTGTAGTATTAGTATTTGGAGTAGCTCCACAAAATGTACATCTTAGTCTTCAGGCAAAAAATATTATAGCTTTTGCATCTCTTCTAGCTAGATGGCTTATACTACTTAAATGGAAAGACAATTTTTCTCCAACCTTTAAACTTTGAATTAATTATGTTATACATCATCTGACTTTGGAGAAAATGTGATAAAATGTGTGCTCACAAATGTTCTGTTATATGGCAACCTTTTTGAACTTATATAGAAAAAATGGACACCATTAATATTGTAGTCTTGTAATATTGACCTCATATTATATGTAGTTTACCTTAACTGTAATTGTTATTTTTCAAAATCAGTTATTAATTTTCTTGTGTTTCATTTTCATTCATTTATTTTCTGGAGCCTAGCCCAGTTGACATTGGGCAAGAGGTGGGGTACACCCTAGGTTGCCAGACTTTTGCAGGGCTAACATATGGAGACAACCAACCATTCACGCTCACATTCAGACCTATGGGCAATTAAGAGTCACCAATTAACCTGCATGTCCTTGGATTGTGGGAGGAAGCTGGGGTACCCAAAACTTTGGCAGGATCATTTACAGACATGGCTTATTTAAAGTTATCAAGGAAATTTTGATACGTCAACCCAGTGTGAAGTTATGCATTTTTAACATGTCTTACAGTTAAATTTTACAAAAATTCTCATAAATCAAAAATGGCTGAAGCATCAAATTTGTTGCACATGTGTGGATACTTTGTCCAAGCTTTGCTAAGCAGTCTTTTGGTATTTTGCTACTAGAGAACACCACAATTGTGGAAAGCTTTAATCATTTTAGTTTTAGTCATGACTCAGTCGATGCATAAAATTTGGTGATAAATGCTTAAAGAGGGCTTTTTACAATAAATCTAAATTTCCAGACATTTCACACTCCAAGCTTAAATAAAATCATAATAAATGATCAGAAATTCAAAATTGACACACATTCTTCGGATACTAGATACTGTTCATATCAGTTTAACAGTTAGCCCGCTGTGATATTCAATATCTTGTTGTAATTTGTACAGTATGCACAGTATTTTTTATTTCATATCATTTTTAACAAAATGTCACCAAAATATTGGACAATACACTCGAAACCAGCAGAATGATGTGAGATTTTTGTTCAGAATTTTATCACCAATGTTTTGACTATTGTAAGTGCTTTAAGCCTTAAACAAACAAACAAACAAAAACAGTTTTGCGCATGAGGTATTATTACCTCAAGTTGTCAGAAGGTATATAAGAAGCCATATCTTCCTGGTGGTGCAGTGAGTAAGTCACCTGCTCCAGGGATACTGAGGTTCAAAGTTCATATTCCCAGGTTGGTGAGTATTACACATTTTGAACAACTTTTACTTTGACCACACTCCAGAAATAAGCAGACTGGTGTGTGATTTTTTCAGGATTGTTTCCCCAACAGTTAAATTTGTTGTGAATACTTCAAATCCCACTTTTGCCATCCTGCAGGTGGTCTGAACATTTGCATTTTCAAAACAGTGGGACTGTTTGTGTATAAATTAATGGACATAAGATGCATTCCAGATTCTGAACAAAAAACCCAACAAGAAACAAAATGTATTCATGTGAAACACGCTTTTACAGAGGGCCATAAGCCACATCAAATGTTTGGTTTGGGGGTGTGGGGGGTCTTGTATTGTTATATTGTTTTCCAGTTTGTAATTTATTGTATTTGTATGACTTTAAATAGTAATAAAAAAAAGCAAAAAAAGTTGTAACTAATATTTAAGTGCTTCAATTATGATTGTGTGATTCTGATTGCAGATGAAGAAGGGAGTTATTTTGCATCACATTATTCTTTAACATCTGATTTTAATCCTCAGTAGGGTGTGTGGTGTCAGAAGGTGTGGATGTATGAATGGCTACAGCAATAACATTGCCACATTTCTGTCAGCAGAAAGATTGTTCTCAGTCTTATCTTCCTGTTTTTCAGACTGCATCACTGTCTGTGCTGGGACTTGTAGATGTAAGAGCTTTTTTTGCACATTTCTGGGATTAATATTTGTTATAATTGTCGTATAATTACTTCAGTGAACTAGAATAATCATCTGTGTCAAACAGACAAGCAAAGAGCAAGGAGCATATTGTAGTTATACAACATTTCTACACTTATGTCACATATAGCATATTCAATACGTTGTATAAAGCCTATGTAACCTGTATTCTTGGATACTTTGACAGAACCAGTTAAAGGAACTGGACAGAGGACACAGAGTCCATGAATGAAATTGCATTACAAGCATTTTACTGGTCTCTCTGAAAATAGTTTACGTTTGTGTTTATGCACACTTCTTTGAGGGAGAGCTAATGAAGAAAGAACTTTTAAATGAGCTTGATCAGTAGTGTTGCTGCTTACAGTGCAGTCAGATGTGGGAGAAGGTTTGAGAAGTAGTCTTGAAGGAAGCTGTAGATCTAGCTACAGCAACAGTGGCAGATGCTTTTACAGGTCTAGCTAGATTAATTTGGGTTTAGAGAATATTAATATAATTTACAGAAGTGGTGTTGATCCCTTGTGAAATCACTGTTTTACCTTTAGATGTTAAAGTTATTTTAAATGTCCTCAAATTTACCCACAGAGAAGCACAGAAGTGGAGTTCAGACTAGCTTGTTAAAAGCAGTTCAAACTAATTTGTGGGTCCCAACTGTGAACTGATACAGCTTACAGGATCTCTAAGGTGACACACACTCCCAGGTGTATGGTTAAAGTGATTATACTGGCCACCAGCAACTGGTGAAAAGTGCTGCATAAGGTGTCACTTTCAACAGCATCCTGCTACAGAGCTCCAGACTCAGGCTCACCTCTGGCACTGGGAAAATCAAGCGATACCTTGTGTGTTACGATTTAAAATCCTGTGTGTTTATTGCACTTCCTAATCAATAAGTAATGTTTACATACCACAGTAGCATAGTTAACTGTTAACGTACACTTAACGTTAATAAATAAAGTAGCCTACTGAGTGTATATTTCATACATTGTATCACGTCCATGCCATTGTATAAGTAGGCCTATTATAAGCTGACCGATCACATTTGGTTTTACATTTTGTATTTGTCATGCTTATTTTTAATAAATAAAATGATAGCATGTTTTCATTAGCCCTTCACCTATAACATCAATGTAAACAACAAAATACAATTCAATATTTTGAGATCATGACCAATGTCATTTTAACTAACGCTACAATTAGTTTGTTAATGACATTGGCATAGCTAGCTATAGTAACCATCTCATACTACAAGTTAATTGCTGCTTAACGTCACGTTACCAAACTTGAGAAGTTACAATTATATTAAAATACTAGGTTGTATTGTGTACCTTATTGTTATTGGCAGAGGGTGTGTGATATACTCAAACTAATGAACACAGATCTAAACAGTTGATTTCAACACCAAACCTTTTTTTTGTCAGTACTTGTATTTTCTACTTGTATCACTCAGCCTAATAACTAATACAAGTATTACTTGTGTGTAGAGGTCATATCCAGAAACTTATTCCTGACACAACATAATGACAAACACACCGAGAAAAGTAGACATGTTCTCTCTTTCTAAATCTCTCTCCCTGTCTCTCTTGCACACACAAACACAAACACATGCACGTACACACTTCCTTGCATAAATAAGAATACATACACAGTTTGTCTCATTGAATCAGGCATACATTTAAAAAATACAGTACACAAACATGCATGCAGCAGCAAACCCAGAAAATATTTATATATGCATGCAAGGCATTTACACAAGCACGCGCACATACACACACGCAGCTCTGTGAGTGTTGGTCTCACCATGTGAATGAGGTGTGTGCTGAGTTGGCTCAGGGGTCTGTTTTCCAGGAGCAGCTTCTCTGCTGCCTCCATCTCTACTGCTGGACAAGATAGCCTCTGGCTCTATACACACACGCGCATACACACACACACACACTCATGTTAAATCATTTATAGAGATTTGACAGTCAATAATGATGGATCCAGAGACCTGCCAAGACAGATTCTGACAGACTGAGACAGACAGAGAAAGACACACTGATAGACCAAGAGAGGAAATAGTTTTTCTGCATACATTGTGTCATTTTAACCCTTCTTTCACACTTTAAGATGTGCTCAAGACAGCACAGGTTGAACACTTTTCTTTATTTGTCACATCAAGTTATTTTTACATCTCATTAAGACTTCAGTCTTCTCACCTCCTCCCTTTTTTTCTGCCCCCCCTCATTAGCACCTCTGTCCCTCACTTTGGCTTATTCTAGTCCAGTTCATGCCTACAGTGGAACTTCAGGCCAATTAGCTGTGGAATAATGTGATTAATACTGGCACATATTTTCTCTCTCTCTTCCCCAAAGTCACTTCCTCTCTGTTATGCTCTCTCTCTCTCCTTCTCTTTTTTCTTCTGTAGTATATATAATCTCTGACTCTCTCTCTCTCTCTTGACCAATGGAGTAATAGTTTGGGGAGAGCGGTCTAGTCACGTCCTCTCTCCTTATCAGACCTTATTACCCAAATGAATTTGGTTTGGGCCGAAGTTTTCTTTTTAATGAGCTTTGCATTTCTCGCAGAATTGATTTCCGCTGCACATTCTGCTTGCTCCCTTTTCCAGCTCTGTCTCTTCCCCTCTGTCATCCATCCTTCCCTCTCCCTCTTCTGTCCTTCCTCTTCCACCCAGTCTTTTACCCTGCCTCCCCTTTAGTCCCCCCACCCCCCTGTCCAGGCATTAATATGTATGCGTTGGGCTGGGGTGCACACTATGGGGAGACGGGGGGCTGGTGTGAGTGTATGTGAGCGTATGTGAGTGTGTGCGCGTCTGTGTGTAGGGAGGCAAGCTGAGGACAAAGCCAGTGGTGATAATGAGGCCGCAGGGACATAGCCAGACAGGCCCCTCTGTGTATCCTGTGTGTGTGTGTGTGTGTGTGTGTGTGTGTGTGTGTGTGTGTGTGTGTGCGTGTGTCCCAGGGACTCGGGACCTCATCCGCTTTCTCCTGAGTGCACAACTTCAATATTGCAGTTTCTTAAACCTGCTAGCTCCCACTGCACACATCAATGGACACACACACTCACATTCACACACACACACCTTTAGGGACATAATACAAGGGCAATATTTTGAGGGAACTGACTTTGTGATTCTGTTGGTGATTCTGTGCTCAACAGAGATAAAATTGGTGAATAGTGGTGAATCAATGTGGGAAATACATCAGCCTTTAAGGACCAGTGGAACATGATACAGCAAAACAACTGACACAAGCTAACAATCCTTTAAAAATACATTTGAAAAAGATACAAGACATCGTTGTTCTTTAAGGATTTCTTTGCACAGACTGTAGTAACATAGTGATTTTTTAAGTATATAATCAGTGTTGGGGGTAACGTGTTACCAACAAAAATGGCTTTTTTTCTGTCCCTAATTGCAGTAATCACATTACAGTTACTAATCAAACACAGTCGTTACTTGCATTACATAAATTCATCATTAAATCTTCCCCTTACTTAAGAGTTAGTGACGACGGGCTTCAGGCTGTTGCCGACGGGTCGTCCTCCGTGTCCAGCCAGTCACCGGTGAACACAGATATGGGGACGAGCCAGAGGATGGGAGAGTTTCTGCCGCAAACAAGCACCGAGACCCGGGGAGACATGGGAGCAGCTTCATGTGTTTACAGCCGATAGCGGGAGCAAGGACAGACGTCTCACTCCGCTACTCTGTGCTGCAACCACACATCTTCAGTTTATAACTGTAACGTCCGTTGTCCTACTAAGTGTTGATAACACGCTTAGTATTTTACAAATTCGAGGTTTTTTTTTTATTTGATGAACGTGGCGCTGATATGCAAAAATGAACTAAATGACTGTGGGGCAGTGGACAAGTAATATAATCATAACACTTTTACACATGGTAACCACCCCCCGCCTGGCATAACAACTTCTCTGGCGGAAACCCTGCAAATACTTACAGTGCCGTAATGGAAACACATGGTTTGTAACTTGCAAGAATAGTAGCCAAATATTAATATTTGCTCCACTGATCCATTTTGAGGGAGTTAGTAAAGTAGAAAGCCACAAAGCTGAGATCACATCCACCTTAAAGTCTTATTAATTAACATTACAATTAAAGCTAGGGTAGGAAGTTTTAATTTAGTGTCACTGGGTAAAAATTCCATAATAACCTCTGAGCATATTATGATTCAAGTGGACTGAGAGAAAACTTTACAAGGCTTTACAAAATCTAGGCCATGCACATTCCCTCAAATGGTGAAACTCTGATTCCAGCAGTTGCAACAACTGCTGCCTACACTGCAGCGTAACCCAAAAAAGGAGGATGGACTTATCAAAAAGAGTCTAAAACACAGTCTGACAATAAACGTAATAAAATGTGTCAATGTGGTGCTAATAGTTTAGCCTTCTGCTAACAGGCACTTGAGGCTCATAGCAGCTCCAAGTTCATGTTTACGTAGTTAACTTTAGCTAGAGTCTAAATTACGGTGTGCCCTCTGCATCACTCCCTGCAGCTGCAGACCACCTCGCCAGGAGGAGAGTGGGCAGTAGCTTTAGAGACAAACTCCCAGCCAGCAGCCCCAGCAATCCAAACTCACCCAGCACCAGAGGAATGGACCGCTCCAAACTCTATTGCTGCCATTGGACCCAGCGCTGCTGCTGGCCACCAGCCCACTGTGACGGCTGAATTTGAGCTGCTATAGCCGCAAATCTTAAGGTCCATCCCCGCAGCCACTGCCTGTCCTCCCCCCTGGCGAAGCAGTCCACAGTGGTGGGGGGTAAGTCTGAGAAACTGTGGGGTACTAGCGAGATGATTCTTGTATTATTTATGGTCTGATAAAGAGAAAGAACTCTACATAGAATTAAGATATATAAATCAATGTATGCGAAACACCAGGTTACTGTATGAAGCGTGTGCATATGCCCATGGCTGCCTGGTGGGAGGGACTTAAGATAAAAAAGGGGAGAGCTACAGGAGGAGGTTGATTATCAATTTCTGCCTTTTTTATTCAGTTTCCAGGAAACTGCATACCCCAGCTTTAATGGCCATTTATGTGCCTTATCACTCGGAATTCATTCCTAAAATGCTACAATTCACAAGACAGAGGTGAGGAGGCTTCCATTTATTTTTGTTGAGTTACTCAAAGAGCCTCAATAGTTTTACTTTTGAGATTTCTTTCTTTCTTACAGCACTGCACTGTACAGCTTATGACCATAATCTCTGTTGCTGCGGCAGGGCATTTTTGAAGTACAGTGCTACTACATTTAAGAACTGAAAGATGGTGCTTGAAGTTAAACTGTTTGGGTTTTTTTTAGTGCACTTTCTGATTTTTTCTATGCCTTGCTCAAAGGCAGCTTGGTGACCAAGAGATGACAGTGTGTTTCTTGTTCTCAGTAGCTGTGTTTGAGTGATCATACCTGCAGTGCAGAGCGGACAACAGCAGATGTTTGTTTGAGGATGTTGTGAAGCAGCTCCAGAAGGGCTTGTAACACAAGATGGCTGACCTTTCTCCCAGCATGCCCCCCTCTCTCATCCAGGTGGACTAGAGCAGCTTCTGAGAGCGTGCTCACCACCACCTCCATTAGGCCTGTGCAGTACAAGAAAACTCAGGATAAAGTTACTGGATTTTTGGGATACAGGGACTTATTGGTACCAAAACTTACACTAATTTTACACTGGTGACAGACTACACAGTCAAGTACATGAAACATTGTACAAGTAACATCAAAAGACACTAAGAACATGGTCATGTTAATAAAATATGGCATCAGCTGGAAAACATGAAGCACTACAGCGGTCTGTCTTTCCACTCTCATGAAACATCAAATTTACAAAAAAACAAAAACAGTTTGCTCACAAGCTCATTGATTCATTAAAGGAATACTTCACCCACAAAATGACTATTTGTATATCAACAACATATTGTGTGTTACCTTGAATTCACGAAGAAAACTTAAAAAAAAAAAAAAAAAAACACTTCTTAAATTAAAGTAAATGGGGGCTATGTTTAACAACAACAACATAAATAATTAAAACATTCATTTATAAACTCTCACACAACTTGTACAGTACAATCCATGTCCCATTTATCCAGTTATATGCTAGTACTTCCCACACGCATTTTTTGCGAAAGCCTTACAATTCAGTGCATGTCACTACAAACCATATCATCCACAGCCGGAGCAGAGATCATACTCACACATGTGTTTGGGCACACTCAGGGCTGCTACTCATAGATGAGGTAGTTTAATTCATAATGTGTCAGTGAAAATGTATGTGTTTGGGAAGTCCTGAAACTGGATAAATGGCACTTGTATAAGAGTTAATAAACGGATGTTATGATTTGATAGTTTTACTGTTGTTAAACACAGTCCCCATTTGCTTCAATTCATGGCGAATGTTCACCTTTTTTGAATTCTCCATTCACTGTTGAGGCAGAAAACAAAGTTTTCTTCAAGCATTAAAAATAACACTCAGTGAGTAACTGATATAGGAATGGTCATTTTGCAGGTTAAGTATTCTTTTAATATAAACTGAAATCACAGATTGTAACCAATCAAACCAAGACACTTCTGCATTTCAAACAACCAACACACCTCCATCTCTCTTCAACATGTATGTCAGAAGTGTGAAGAATAACAATATACCTGAATGTGACCTGAGTAATAGTCTGTATGCAGGCTCTGGTTCGACTTCACTGTGGATCGATAGCTCCTGTACAAGATGAGAGACACTCTCCCTCTAAAGTCAATCAACATTTCACTGTCACTAATTTGTCCAAGGGAGAAAAAGAGCTGAATATGACATTCATTCAACTATTTTAACAGAACTGAAAGCCTTGCTGGTTGAATTCATTTGTGGAAATCTGGTGACATCACCACAGCCAAGACCACAGAATGGTCACAAAAACAGCTCAAAAGACAACTCAATTAAGATGCTCATCTAAAAATACATTCTGCTCTCCTCTTCATATCGCTGTCTCTTCCCTCTCACCTCACTTTATCCTTCCCTAGAAAACTGTCCCATGTAGAACAGGTTGTAAAGCTGCTAACCCTTGCTAAGCCATGAATAAATAGCTCTTACTAAAGTGGAAAACCATGTTCTTTTGCTCATTAAATTTAACATGACATAGAGGATACTGCATTTTGCAGCTTGATCTATGTAGTTATTGTAGGCTTCTGTCCCTGAGGTGCTCTCACTGCACATCTCTGTAAGTGAAGACTGGATAGATTCTGCTCTCACTAGGTTGTCACGACACGTGCCTTCCAATGTTCACTGTGCCAATACTTTGGCTATCAAAAACTCCAAAGTTGTACTCTATTTTCATTTCTGTGCACAAGACGGTATCAGTTAAATAACTGTCTTCACTGGGGAAAACACACCCAGTGTTATTTTCTATCCCAACAGATCTTTATTTAGAATGTAGACGTTGAGTGTGTTTATTTTTGTGAGTGAAAGTGCAAAACTGCAGACACTAGAAAGCTATCAAGCTAGCCTGCTGTCAGTGAGATGTACTGTTAGTTTGTCAAGCTGCCTCATAATTAAATAAACAGGCCTGCTCTACTTTGAACTGTTCAGTCAGACAAGGACCTCTCCTGCTGTTAATGTGACGTGACAATGCGGTCCTGTTCAAATAAAAACTTTATATAGTTGCTCATGTATATGTTAATAATCTTATTCTGTTGATATCTGTTGAAAATAGCTGCCATCAGTATGCACAGCCATCTTTACCGAATAAAAAAAACAAACCAATATAATCCAGCTAATAAATTCTCTTAACATTCCTGATATTTTAGCTACGTATGAACCAGGTGTTATATCTGCATGATTACCATCTTACTATTTGACACACGCATTTGTTACTAAAAAAGCTTAGTATTGGAGTTTGGCTTTGAAGAGAGCATAGATACGTTTGACCTTCAGTTCAGTTTTGAATAGTAAGGTTTTAGCAAAAACGCATCTGAAATGAGACTTGGATTTCACTGCACAAATTGTGTGAGAGATTGTTCATGGATGTTTTGATGTGATGAGTTTCCTGTTAAACATGGACCCCACTCAATCAACAAATCAGTATGTTCGCCAGTATGCTCAAAATGTTGTCTTTACAAATTCAAGGTAACACAGCATGACTACTTGATATACAAATGGTCATTTTGGGGGTAAGGTATTCCTTTAAAGATATCTGCAATTAATCTGCAAAGGTCACACTATGTATTGATTTGAATTGGACTACAAAGACAAAGCAAAGTCTTCCTGGAAGAGGAGGGGTACAATAGTTCTAAGGAGGTAGTGAAGAGCTGGGAATTGGAATAGGAATCTGAAGCACATCCAACATTATTTCCAAATGCATCCAGTGTATTCAGTTGTTAGTCACACACTGGGAGTACTGTGTGGCTTGTCAAATGTTTTGATTTAGTCCCACGTACAAAACACAGCACAGACCAAAGATACAAATCACTAAGCATGTACATAAATATTTCATTGGTGCTCATAGATGCTTGTTCTTACTATGATGGCATTCATTTAACTGAATTTCACCAGCAACTGTGAACAAAATGCAGTAACAGGTTAAAGTTCAATGACATGAATAAACGACTGACTTGAACCAGAAGCGACATTTAGATCTACATCAATACTATAAAAGGAATGTGACTATGGCAACAACACTTGTAAAGCAGAGTACAGCACAGCAGGTTGATGGGGAGTTTTTACTGCCATCTATTCTTCTCAACTGCTTGCTGGCTGTATAAACCCTTAATTCTCAGCTGACTGAATCTCTAGTTATCCGGTAGTCACAGGACAGTTAAACATTTTCCAGCTGTGGCCTGCAATTTATATTGTACGTTTCCAATGGACATTTCCCTTCTGCATGCTTGACCCTTTGTGGGTACCCTTGATTAAATCATGCACAACAAAGTAATAAAGTAATGATCAGTATTGCTGTGACTGACAGGTGCGGGTGTGTATACCTCTCTAGTTTGGGTATGTGTGTGTGTGTGTGTGTGTGTGTGTGTGTGTGTGTGTGTACTCTTGTGAGGTGATGAAGTGTAATCAGAGGGACAGCATCCTCGTTCAGTCGGTACTAACAAGTCGATTTTAAAAATGTCACATACGTACAAATGTGAACTTGCTCATTTTAAGGAGGAATAATTTATGAGCGAAAACCATTGTGCTCTGTCCTATTTTGGAGTTTGGACTTGAACTAGGTTAAAAATAGACATTCTTTCGCTTTGCGGTATTATCTATTTATAAATCACCGTACAATGAGTTCTATTGGGAATCAACAGGATGGATGGCTCAGAGCATCACTGTCTCAGCAAAGTGAGACAATTTTGTGGGGACAGAAAAACCTACTGAACGGATTACACATGATTAATGGATAATGTTTCAGCTGATTTAAATAAAGTTCAATTTGAGTGTGTACATGGTTTCTTTAATGTGACTTTCCCATTAATGTATGCAGTGTCTGGGTTAGTCTTCTTCAAAGATAGAGTGAGGCACAGTATGACTGAATCATGTGTGTGCTTAATGTGCTTACTGAATAACTTAATGCAAATGGTTTTACTTTCCAGGCCCAGGCCTTTATCTGGTAGTTCCTGGACAGGATACAGCCTGTGACTGATTTTGGGGAGGCCCTTTTATTGATTCCCATGATAAAAATTAATAGAAAACATATTTGATTTATTATATGTTGTTTGGAATGGATGCACCCAATTTTGTTTAATCCCACCTATAGCTCATAGAAGTATCACATATTCATGCATCAGTCAAGAAAATAACCTGCCTACAGGAGCAAAACTGTAAACAAATTTGCACTCATATCAAACCTCATACCCAAACAATGAAACAGGTCTCCTGTTAATGCCCTCCAGAATCTCCACTATGAATGTTAAATGGTATACATATTATCAGCCTTTTCTGATCCACCACCCCTGAAGTTAGTCTGGTTAAATTTAGGCAACTAAAATAGTGTTCAGAACACTTTTTCCCACTCCTGTTTTGCACAGGTCTGTGATTAAGATCTGAGACTTTTTTCATGCATTAAATAGATATATTTCTCTCAAATACATTTGTTAAAATCCGATCCTTCTCCTAATTCATCCACCTGACAGGTGTAGAATATCAAGATGCTAATTAGACAGCATATTTACTAAAGAGGTGTGCCTTGGGATGGTCACAGTAAAAGGCCACTCTAAAATGTGCAGTTTGATCACACAACATGATGCTACAGATGTACCAAGATTGACATGCTGACTGCGGGACTGTCTGCACTGCCTGTGAAATAGATGTTCCATTTCACTACCATGAGCTGTCTCCAATGTTGTTTCCATTAATTTGGCAATACTTTCAACCGGCCTCACAACTCCTGACTACATGTTACCATACGAACCAAGGACCTCCATACAGTGTCTTCACCTGCAAGATCTTCTACGACCAGCCACCTGAACAGCTGATGCAACAACTGATTTACACAACCTCAGAACTTCTGCACAAACCTTCAGAAACCATCTCGGGGAAGCTTATCTGCATACTCATGGTCCTCAATAGCGTCTTGCCTTGACTGCACTTAGTCATCTTAACCAACTAGTGCAGCTTTGAGGTCAGTTGTATGTACTGCCAAATACAGGGAAATGACATTGGACATGTCTTATGGCAGTGAAATGAACATTCAGTTCACAGGCAACAGCTCTGGTGGACAATCCCGCAGTCAGCATGCCAATGACACTCTCCCTCAGAACTTGGGACATCTGTAGCATTGTGTTGTGTGATCAAACTGCACATTTTGGAGTGACCTTTAACTGTGACCATCCCAAGGCACACCTGTGTAATCAGCATCTTGGTATGCCACACCTGTCAGGTGGATGGATTATTTTGGAAAAGGAGAAGTGCTCACTAACATTTTAACAAATTTGTGACCACAATTTGCATCTAAATTTTTGTTCAGTGTAATTTTTTTGTTGAAATGAAATACCTTAATATTACAAATCTCTATTGATCCATAACTTTTCACTGCAGTGCAAACTAGCACGGGTATCATTACAATCTATGCACATCATAAACTCAAGACACTGCAAAATGTCTTGCATTTACTGTCAAAAGGTCCTTATTGATTACTGTTATGTAAAGTTGTCAATCCAATGATCTCCTGGGTGCTAATAGGAAAACATTAATATGGAGGATAAATCTCTGTGGTATGAATTATGCCAGGGGGCATAATTGATTGGGTAAGGGTGTGGACACGCTGTGAGAGAACCACAATAGAATTTTTCATACATCGTTTAGGGAAATAACCTGAACCCAATTTCAAATGGCAATTTATAGATGCAAGTTCCATAGACACTAGATAACACTGGCACAGAGGCAATTACATAATAAAATCCTCTAAGCTTCCCACAGAAGGTCAGGAGAAATAACAAGGATTGACAGTGGATCAGACACAGAGAGGAACCTCAGAGACCTTAAGGATTCACATGGAGTCTCTGAAGGCTATTTTAATTTAAGATGACCTATCATGTTTCTCCTTGTTTTTCATCATATATATAATGTTACAGTGTCAGAGCAGACTGTTCACACTAAATGTGAGCAGTTTCAAAAAATGAAGTAAACATATTAAAAGTAAACACTGTGAGCAAAAACCTCAAGCTTCAGATCGTCCTAAATACTCTGTTTCAGACACTTTTTTTACTACTTTCGAGACAAGCTGACAAGTCAGATCATGATGAATTTCTTAATTTGTCATCTGCGCCAGGCACGCTACTGCAAATGTTTACATTATGTAGCCTATACTGTTACATCAGCTACAAGCTAAAGTGCCATTACAGTCATTCTGCTGGCTGCAATGATGGTGCAGAGCAATGAGACGTCGAGATATGAGAAGGAAATGCTGACCAATAAGAACAGGTTGAGCTTTTCGGGAGGGAGGCTTAGAGAGACAGGCGCTAAATTGGAGCATAGCAGACAGAGAGTGAATACAAGTGTCCCAGCACAGACAGTATGAGGAAAATAAGTGTTTTTGTTTTTTTAAATGTTTTACATTAAAGCATGTAAACATGTTCTGGCAGAAACCCAAAATACAAGTATGGACTTGAAAATAACAACTGACACTTTGTCAGCACCCTTAGACCAAACTCAGTGGTTGCTCAGGATGCAAATAGTCCTGAACTTTTGGGGTGAATTTTTGCTGCATTACATGCTCTAGATGTGTCCATTTCCTTATCAAATCATGCAGCCTTCTTGTCAATGTGCCTACAAAATGAGTCTCAAATTAAACTCCAGGAAAAAAAAACTTTAGGCTTCTATCCCTTATATATCCAGATTACAACCTAGACTTTCTAAATGAGTCTGCTGTATGTTCACAAATTAAGACCGGGCCATTCACAATCATTTAAAATAATAAGAACTTTGTTTAGGAAGCTTCTCTTACTCCCACATCAAGTTATTCTTCCCTTCCTGCCTCTCTCTCTCCCTCTATCGAACTGTCACTCACTTCAACCTCAAATTTTCTCCTCTATCCTCTCATCCCTCCTCCCCATCTCCTTACCCAAATGCACCACATTCTCTCTCTGTGTACCCTATTCTTCCTCTCTGTCACCTCTTTGCTACCCTTTTTACCTACCATTTTGCTTCCTTGGCTCTGTCATCTTTTCCCTCTCGCGTGCTTTTTTTGCCATCTTCTTTTTCTTTCTGTTGTTCCGTTCTCCCCCCTATCTCTGCCTTTCTCTCTCTTTGCTCCCTCTGTCTTCATTCCCCAGGGGGTATTATCTCAGTCAGAGGCAAATCTGCCCAATTATAAACCTCATCTCCTCTCTCTCTCCCTCTCTCTCTTACACACACTCACACACACATTGGGCGCTCCTGCATCCACCGCCCCCCACATAACGCACACACATCTCTCTGTCTCACATATACACAGAAGCATAAGCACAAATACATTCACACAAGCACAAAAAACTATCTCCCTATTTTGCTCTTCTTCACTGACTATTTCATTTCATCCCAACACACACAGACATAAACACACACACACACACACACACACACACACACACACACACATGCTCACACACCACCCTTCCCCTCCTCTCTCTGTCACACCTTAAAAAGCCAATTATACACGCTTCCTCCCTTCTCCTCTTCTCTCCTCCTCTCCCTCTCCCTTCTTTCTTGCCATCGCCACACTGATCTGGAGTAAACCACAACTAAAAAAGGAGGAGAGAGGAGAGGAAAAGACAGAAGAGGAGCCCAAAATAGAGGACAGGGAAAAGGGGAGAAATGGGAATAGAGGGAAGGAAGGAGAAGGAAGGAAATGATGGGGGCAAATTGTGAGCAAAGTAGATTAGAAAAGTGAATGGTAGGAGAGGAAAAGGAGGGACAAGATAAGCAGCACAAGTTAATACAGCAAACAGGAGAGAGGAGAGGAGAGGAGAGGAGAGGAGAGGAGAGGAGAGGAGAAGAGAGGAGAGGAGAGGAGAGGAGAGGAGAGGAGAGGGAGATAGCGTTAATTGCGCGGTCAGTATTAGTGCTGGGTTGACAGTTTCTTGTTGAGAGGGGAGCTGATTGGACGATAATGATGCTGACTACTGAACTGCCGCACTGCTGACCCAATGGAAATAGAAGGAGAGGAAGGGTTGATAGGGGTGGTGGTGTTTTTGGGGAGGCAGGGGGTGCAGAGGAAAAGATGGATAGACAGAATGAGACACAAAATGATGACTGAAAGATAGAGACAGAAACAGAGAGAAATGAACACAGTACAAAATAGGAAATTAAGAAAGGAAGTATTATTGTGCGCATTTTCATTGCCACTGGGAGTTACCATTACAGCACTGAACTGTGGGTCCTGAAACATTTACATATGCACGCACTCACACATACAAACACACATACACACAGGCACTCACGCACAAACACAGACAGAGGCAGCAGTGTTTATAAATGTTTTCTTGCAAGCATCTTTAATTCACTGCATTCATTCTCTAATGTAAGATTGAGGCTACATCTCTACCTGCCAAAGCATTGTGCCTTACTAGTCCTTCTATCTAATTAAAGTCCTAATCCCAAACTACCTCTTGGGTGATAAAACAGGCCTGAAATGACCCAACTTGTGGAAAATATCCTCACTCCAAGAGGACACACACCATAAATTTGAAGACAAAATTTGAGACAGTACAGAGCAAGAAAAGTAGGGTTCTTAAAGTTAAATTTTTCCTCCTCAAGCATACTGCATGTAGACATACATACAGTATGTATGTGTACCTTGTTGGTATTGTGGCTCCAAGTCCAACACTGTGTCTCCACTGAGATTACACAGCAAGGCAACTGCATTTTGGACCATCCCACTGGTAACATCACCACTGTTAGCCTACAAAAAGTAAGGGGAAGAGACAGGATTAGTAGGTTACAGGTCAGCTAACAAAATCTTGTACTGCACAAATAGTCCACAGTCAGAGCGTTTCTATGTAGATTCATTTACATCTACTATCTAACAGCAAAATAAATGTGATGACTTAAAAGTCTGGTGTGCAGGACTTAGCGCCATCTTGCAATGAGGTTGCAGATTTCAACCAACTAAAACTTGCCAAGCAATCACCTATTGATTACGTCCTCCCTTTAGGGTCTGACACTTTAATGGCATACTATGACTTTATTTCATGACATTTTAATGACATTTATATAGCATATTATACTATTTTTCTGACGTATGATACTATGACTTTTATTTTATCTCATTCTTATAACATACTTTCGTGACATCAACCATACATAGCCTTATAGCCTAGCCACTCATATTACATTCTAGTTGTCCACTTTCTAGCCTAATACATTTAAAAGTAACATAATAGAGACAGGTCAGCGTTGATTGGACCTACAGCAATTGAACAACAGCTTCAACTTGGGTACGGCAACACCACTTGCACAAACCACACGCAGAACTGCAGTACACCATAAAACTAGAACCGGTAGGAATAATAATGATAATAATGGCAATTTGTTACATTTATTCATGATAACTATTTTTGATCATTTTAGGCTTTTTTAAATTATAAATAAAGTCAAAGTATTTGCTTTTAGAATATGAAAGTTTAATAGCCAAATTAAGAGGATAAATACAATTCCAAAGCTTGTAAAGGCACGATGACAAGCTGTGAACACTTTGCTTTCCACTCTCCCTGAAATTATGAATGAAAGGCTTATAGTAACAAGGCAGGGTCAGGGACAGCTAGGTTTCATCTGATTTCAAATAAACAATGTCTTGGCTTTAATAATATCTGAGCTAGCCTGGTTCTAAGCAGCTTAGCATCATGTATCAAAATATCAATATGTAACGATAAACTTCTGTCAATATGGATACACTACACAGCGTTAGCTTGGTTAGATTCTCCACAATTCAATCACTCAGTTCAATTAACAGAACCTTGAGCACCACATATATAGTTCATTCAGATTTATTGGGATGGTAAACGAATAAAAAGCATAGCTAACATAGTTGTGAATATTATTTACTATTACTGCAATACGTTCCCCTAAATCCTACACACTGGACCTTTACAATAGATAATGGAAATAGAATTAATGTATAGAACTTCCACACCATTCATCATTGAATAAACATTTTGGCCATAGACTTTCATCACACTTTAAACTCAAACACAATAGACACCACTTTGATACACACAGCCATGGCTGCAGCATGAGAGCCAGAGGGAAGCATTGTCAGTCTTCTCATTTACCTTCAAACTTATAGCATTGAACTTAAACACTGAATCTGTTTTGAGAACATAAATCTTTCAGCACACTGAACATATCACAAAACTACTTGCACACAAACCAAGATCCAAAATTGGAAGTTTTAGTTTCAAATGACCAAATTTTTATCCATTTAGGTAACCTTTAGTCTCTATATACAGACAGTCTGCTGGAAGTCAGACGCCGAATACAGCCGATGGGTTCCGAGAATGGGTAACCTTTACCTATGCAGAGAAAGTTGCCCAAATACCATCTGTCCTATATGAACTTCAGTGATACAGTAAGGGTATTTGGGCCCAGTGCTTGCACCTTGAATATGTTACGAGAGCTGGACACGGCATGGCAAAGTCAGCCTTGCTAAATTTTACTCCACACACAACACACTACAAACGAGGTCAATATTAACTGGTGCGGGCCACTGTGTTGGATGTGCACTGACTGGATTTCTTCCTCATCATTTTGTCATGCAAAATGTACATTTTTGTCCTGAAAAATCGTTGATTTAGCAGTACAGTAACTCTCCAGTTTACTGGACGCAGGCCCATGGCATGTCTTCTTACTACTACTGAATTTTTTTTTTTTTTTTTTTTTTATTCATTTATTTTTTATTTTTTTTATCAGGGACCATGTACAGAGAACATTGGACTCAACAGAGTAAAGATGCACTGCACCAGATTATAGCTTTTTAGCTAGTTTCCATCTGCAGTCCCTGAGGCAGGCAAAAGAAGAAATAACAAGAGAAAAATTTAAATATTACAAAGAGACATATAAAAAGACAGACTGAAATGGTACAAGAAAATAGAGTGCATTGAAATCTGTGGGACAACGCACACACAGCGTCCAAAGTGCGAGTTCTCACAGTTTCAGAAAACAGTCATACAAGGTGCACATGCCCATACAGAGTGCACAGTGCAATGAGGCAGATAGAACACCCACATGTCTCACATAATATCTGTATATCTGTATATCAATATCTGTAAAGCTGCTGTATAAAAGTGAGCAGCTGTCTTTCAAACACTTTATGGATTGAATGTCAAAGTTGTCAGCTAAAATAAGCTATTTTCAAATGGTAATTTTGTCATTTTTGCTAATTGTTACATATTTGAAAGGCGCTCATGACATTAGCAATGTGAGAAGCACAGCATTACTTCCACATATTTCTTCACATGCGAGACACAGAGGAATCAGATATTTTATCTGAGAAGAATCAAGTGTTTGCCTACTGTGAAAATTGTTATTGGGGCACAATTTTGAGCAAAGGATAGAATTAATTCAGTCTATCACAGGATGGTGTAGTTATGACCTTTGATAATGAATTGGTTTTGAAGAGAACAGGGAGCAAGGCTGTAGTCTCCACTTCCCTCTTACGCCTATCTCGTCAACCTCTCCCTTCTCCTCTTTTGCTTTTTCTCCCCTTACTGTCTTCCTCTTCTCTATCTCCTCCTTATAAAACCTTGTCTCCTTCCTCCTGCAGTAATTCACTTCTACTTCTCTCTCCTGCCCTCATTTCACTATTTGATCCTCTCTGAGATACACCAGCTCTGCCTGCGGGGTCTGTGCGCATCAGCCTGATCTGTGTACAGGCCGATAAGCCTGGCGGGTACTCATCATGTGCAGTAGCCTGAGGCTGAAGACAATGACATCAATTCACACCTAGGACAACCTGCCTGTCAGTAACAAAAAACAGTAAATGACAAAGCCAATTTATTTTGATCTTTATGGACTAATGAGCTGTGAAAGGATTATCGTGTACATCACTAAAGCAGCAAAAATCTGACAAAGAACGATAAGGAATGGGAAACCAAAGTGAATTTTAACTTAGTGACTCACGGCTCTGCACCTTAACTCATTCAACACGTATTAGTGGTGTATTTACAGAATGCACTGTATAAGTGAGGCAGGGTATGTAAAAGTATTTGACTGCAACCCCCTCTGATCAGTCTTCTGCCTCCTCAGGCACAACAACCAACCAGTTAGAGAAGAACACTCTTGTTGGCTTCCTGATGTCCTTTCATGTCTGAAGCAGAACTACTTCATCATCTAGACAAATACAATTAGGTGAGTTTCTCCATGACAAGTGTGATCAGCAGTGGCAGGTGTAATCAATCCAGATCACAGTGTTTCAGGCAGCATAAATCAATCCAAACGTGAGCAATACAGACAGCACTAATGGATCCCGACATGACTGCTTCAGACAGAAGTAAACAATCAGGAGAGGAGTTAATCAGGCTGTTGGATAAGAGTGTTTAACATTCTGCATCAGCTAGTCGGGGCTGGACAGGCAGCCATGCAGAACGCTGATTATTTAGTGAGTCTGTGTGTGTGTGTGTGTGTGTGTGTGTGTGTGTGTGCGCGTAAACCATAAATTGTTTGCTCCAGCAGAAGCATTTTAGTTTGCGGAAAACAGATTGTGCTGTTTGTGTGTTCATTAGATTGTGCATATGCAAAAAGGGTCAGGTGAAATAAACTGTTTACTGGAAACATTGTTATGCTTCGCTGATAACAGACAAGTGCTGTGTGCTTGTGTGTATGCGTCTGTGTGGGATCTTAATAGTGGAGTCCATATTCTCACTCTATTAACCCTTCCTCCTCTCGATGGCTGACCTGCCAGTCAATTACACCAGCCCTCTAATAGGTCAACACCACTCAGACTAATTTACATAGCTACGAACTCTACAAGGGTTACATGGAGCGAGTAAGAGAGGAAAGAGAAGGAAGGAGCCAGAACACAACTCAGCTGCAATTACATGCAGAAATGTCATAGAATAATACAGATTGTGATAACTGACTTTGATTAGCAGAGTGTGGGACTCTTTAAAAGACTGACTGATTCACTGACTGACTGAATGACCAAGTGGTTTGCTGATTGCTGAATAAAAATTGATCAATTGATTAAATGAGATTGGTCTCTTACCATAATGAGCTGAAAGACTGTTGGTAAAATCCTACTGTGTTTAATCAACCTGGAAAGGAAAGAGAAAAATACATATTGAGGCAGAGGTAGAAAGGCGAGGGTGAGAAACATATTTAATTTAGAGGCAATTCACTGCACTGTTCACACATACACACACACACATGGCCACATGCACACACACTGGGCTGTTTCATCTTCATTAAGGTTGGAGTTCCGCTACAACAACTCCTGTCTGGTACCAGTGGAATTGGTGAGAGAAGAGAGACGAAAAGAGGAGACGCAATGAGAGCCAATGAAGTGAGAGGAGGTGAGAGAGGAGAGGGAAGGGCATGGAAAGAGGAGATGAGAGTCAAGGAGAAGATGAGGTAAGAGAAGATTACATTTGAAGAGGAGAAAGGAAGGTGAAGACAGAGTAGTGGAACAAATGGATAGAAGAAAACATGAGCGATGTGGATGAATCCACATTGAAAGACAAGAAGAAAAACTGTGAGGGCAGAAGAGAGAGGGAGAGAGAGATGGATGTCTATATCAGCAATGACGTTCTGCCTACTTGCTGATTAAGGTTCTTTGATTTGTAACCAATTACTGTGTGGCTGCAGTGTCAACACATATGCACACACACACCTTGTGTGTGTAAGGAAACAAGAAAGCATTCAGGCTGTAATGGGAACAAAGCCAACTGAAGTCAGGCTGGTGTTAATATGCTGAAGGTAACAAAGCCCGTCCACTGATTTAAAAATCTGTCTTCATTTTAATTATGATGTATAGCCTGTCTGGCAGGCACTAGATCACTTATTGAAACCTGTCTGTAGACTTCTGAGACGCATACACTGAGGACTGAACTTTCGATAATGTTTTGTTTTTCGAGCCATCTTAGAATGATGGTGTATCAACGGGAGGCTGTCTTTGATAAAAGTTTGATGTTCCAGCAGAAATGTGTCTGGTCAGCAAAAAAGTAACAAATTGCCACCAAGTCCTCCTAACTTTTTACATTCCCTTTGTACTGCTTAAATGTTTTTCTTTCACTGGTCTATTGACTACTTTATGTTCTATAAGTGTGTTGGGATACATTTTGTCTTCCCTACTGTATATGATAACTTTTGCTGCAGTCCTGTAACCTACTTATACACAAAAATCAATGCCAGTTTCATTTCATCTTAATGCGTGCTGAGAAGAAATGCCCCACGCCATTACAGAAACTGTTATTTATTGGTCCAAGCAGTAGTTCCAGGTTTCAGGGGGTCATGCACGAAACATTTTTATGCAATCAACCTACCTTAACATTAGAATTGTTACATTAAAGGGACAATTCACCTCAGAAATATGTGTTTCCTCTTACCTGTGGTGCTTAATCTAGATTGTTGTGGTGTGAGGTGCCAAGTGTTGGAGATACCCAACCCGTTTCTAATTCTCAGGTCTTCAAATGCTGAATCTGACACTTTAGCCTTAGCATATCTATGTGACACACAAACTGCATAAAATAATTGGCATAGCTACTGTGACATCATTCACTGGTTTGTGGATTGCCGTTTTGAAGGCTCGAGTTCAGCATTTTGGCCATTGCCATCCTGTTTGTTGTAGCCAGAAGTGACCATATTTGGATGAGAGGTTAGAGCCGTAGAGAAGCAAGGGGCATTTTTGACTCAAAGACTGTGGTGATGCCTTGCAGACAGCCTGTCATTCAAGCAGCCCTGCACTTAAAATGTGTGTTTTTCTGCCTTGTCACTTGGTGACACACAGCTGTAACACTCTAACATGTAATTCATGTTGTAAAGGGACATAGTTAGGTTTAGGCAACAAAACTTCTTGGTTAGGTTTAGAAAAAGGATCATGTTGTGGGTTAATATCAGTACATATGTTTGTTATGCAACGTGATACAAATACATCACGAGAGTAACTTCAGTGCAAAACTGTACCTAAATTGTGAAATGGAAAAATATGTATTTTTGATTTTATGGTGAAATGTGGTTTTAACCACTCTGCCACATATGGTAGATGAATGATGAATGAATGCGTACTCTGGAGTTAGGCCATGACTGAGTGGCTGCAATCAGCAAACTACTGATCTACTGATCTAACAGTATTCAAATGCATTAAAAACATGTTTCCTTTTAATCAACCATGCCCATCTCTATCATCCATACTGAGAACTGCCACTGTCTGTAGGACCAGGTGGCTTGTAGAAACATGGAGTTGTGGCCACTAATTACATCTCTGTAGTAGTTGTTTTTTTCTACCTACCATGATCACTGAATCCAGAGATCAATGATGCACTTTATATTTAGATCTGTACCCTATGTTAGGTCTTTTATGAAAGGGTAAATGTAAGTGTGCCTGAGTGTGTGTGTGTCTGTGTCTTTGGTTGTGTTTGTAGATGTGATGGATGGCCTCCCATTAGGTAGGTGACAGGCTGAGAGATGAGAGGACAGGCCAGGCCAGCACGACATGATAAACTGGAGCACCTTTAAACGACCAGCTATACATCAATAGACACAGTGCACAACACCAGACATTGAACAACCCAGAACACAACAGACCACCTATAATAGCACAAACACAGATGAGACAACATTACTGCATTAGTCATACATCATTAGTGTTATCTTTATAAAAGAGAATATAAAAACTATCACACTATGGACAACCACTAAACTAGATTAACCTCTACTCTGCTAGTCAGGCAGCCCTGCTGTCAGCTACACTCACAGCTTAAACACTTAGGCCCCTAGTTTCCCGGCGCTGCACAGGGTGGCGAACCCCACGCAGAGCTAGTTTTGAGCAGCACAACCCGAGGCGCATCCAGTTTGGTAGTTTGGCAGACCGAGGTGAGCTGAGATGGGTGTGGCGGCGCAGCAGGGGGAGGTGTCGACAGATCAAGCTTGGCGCAGTGACAGTTTTGTGCCAAAAGGCTTCGCTGAAGGAGCGCTAAAAGCTCGCCAGCTGAAACCACGTCTACTGTCAGCGCAGGCGAAGCGCA
The DNA here is from genome assembly GCF_041903045.1 of Epinephelus lanceolatus. Taxonomy (NCBI): domain Eukaryota; kingdom Metazoa; phylum Chordata; class Actinopteri; order Perciformes; family Serranidae; genus Epinephelus; species Epinephelus lanceolatus. The sequence goes on from NC_135743.1 coordinate 30,936,288, forward strand.
GCCGGTGTAGCGGAAGTTTGGCTGACCAGCGGACAGTGCGCACACGTCACCAAAACCTCACAGGCAGGTTTCCAGAATATCAGGCACATTAACAATAAAATAATTACCCACAGAAACCACTAGCAATGCAACTATCTGCAATCAGCACATAAATGTATCTCTATATCAACTGTCCCGTCACATCTGATGTCAGATCAAAGGGGACTGGCACCGTTTGGCATGTTTGGCAGGCGTAATGGAAACCCAACCTGATTTGATTAACACAGCTGCAAACTAATGAGTTCACATCCCTCTCAGCCAACCACAAACAGCCACAGCATCAGATAGGGAGTATATATTCAGCATCTGTCATCTTAGAAAAGTCAAAAGAAAAGAAACAGAGTGAGACCTCCGAGAGAGAAAGAGAGAGCGCGCGCACACAAGAGAAACGCAACATTGATTTACAATTGTGGTGACCTCCTCCCAGGCTACCTTTGCATCATCAGCCCGTGGAGGTCTGCTCGCAGTTCCTGTATATTCGGACACTGCGAGCAGACCTCCCGGACCAAAACATCAGTTTTCTCCTGTGAGAAGTTTGGCTGTCTGACGCTGCTGCTCTCTTCTGCCATGGCCAACTAGAGGCCTTAGTCTTGAATGATTTTAAAGGGGCATAGTGGACCTTGTTGTTTCAAGTGAAAAGACAATAAACACTTAAGTCAAAAGGTTACATCTTAGCATTTGAAAGATTTAGTCACTGAAAAGTTCTTCCCTAGAGGATGGTCCAATTATTCCCAAATGACACACCTTAACCCTTTGGGCCCTAGGCCTTTTTGGGGGTATTTTTACTGCCTTTACTTTTAAGCTCATATCACAGTCATTCTAAAGGCTACATCCACATGCTATATACGTTTTTTCCAGGACAATCTGGGCTAACCAGATTTGCCATCATTTCATGTCCTTCTATGTGCCTGTATTTTATATTAATTTTTATATCAATGAAAAAAAATCTGTGTGACTAAATTCTTACATTTTTACATGTATCTCAGCATAGCAAGTTGGAAGTTGACATATTCTGCCATATATGAAGAGGGGAGAGTCTCTGGAATCTGGCAATATAAGAACCATGATGCTGGGACATTCTGTCACTTCACAGTTGTCCAAAACATGTGGTTTGTGCCAGGTAGACATAATTGCCAGGGGGCACGGGCATGTCCCCCTCAATGTATATGGTGACTACTGCCCTGTCACGTATACATATTAGGCCTCAGTTGTCTGGGTGCGCAAAGGTGAAGTGCGCTGGTCTTGTCATACAAAGTTTGATGGAGTGTCAACTGGAAAATATGGAGATATTTGCATCTTGAAAGCCGGACTACAAATGTGGATAGAGAGGGAGAAACACAAGCAAGCCTAAGACGTGGTAAGATACGATATTCCTCACTATATGAAGTGACTGATAACAAGATCTGTATAATGGGTTGTAAAGAAATTCATCAGGTTTTTATTTTGTAGACAATTGATCTGTATTTATAGCGTGATGGGATGACAGCACAATGATGTGTGTGGTATCACTGGAAAGCTCTGGTCCTGCGCTTTCATGTGATATGTGTGGCATTTTTGTGCGACCCTGCATTTGAGAGTAATCCATCCAACAGTAATGTGTGTGCAAAGCTGTATGAAAGCTCTGTTATACATATTTTTAGTGTAACATTATCATTTTTTTTTCGCTGTGAAAACAATGGACTACCGACAAGTGCTTGGTCTTGTCGGAAAGCTGCGGTTCCGTTGTTTCACATGATATGTGTGGCTTCTCGCTGTGACGAACAGTCGCGGAGAAAATCCATAGAGAAGAACAGGTGTGAATTTGGACGCACTATGTGTCGTTTGGGCCCATAGGGTTAATGAGTTGGGTTTTTTTTTATCATCTAAAGAATATTTAAAAATATTTTTTATGTATTCATTCACAATAGAGAGCAGCTTAGTAAAACAGGCTGTTAAATGCAATTACAGACTTCCGGCGTGTAAAAACAACCACCTTGGTGCTGTTAACACTAGTCCAGGGACTTCGGCAATGTGACGATGTAATGGTTTTGCAAGGTTGACACTATGTCAAGCTTTTTAACTAATGATAGAAGAACAGAAAAACACATAGACAAGAATTATAAGTCGTTTAAGATAGAGATTCTTCTACAAACACAATGCAATGGCAAACACAGTCAATGCCAGAGAAAATACTATGTGATACTTGGTTGACAAGTGTGGCATGTGCGAAAGGGCTAGGCCACATCAGCACACATTGGGCAGACAGACATACATTTGAGTACATTGAAACATACTTGGGCACACACACATGTAACCACACAGCATAAGGTTCTTTGGCTAAAGGTCATAGTAAATGTAGTTGTTTGAAGGTGTGCCTGGGCTGTGATAATGCAGAGAGAAACAGCAGGCTGCCTTCCCAACGTTAATGTCCCCAATTTACCATCTAATTACCGCTCGGCTGGCTTCATAGCCACACTTATCTAACCAAGACCCAGGCAATTTAATTTCTGATTGTATAACCGCAGCGATGGAGGGAGAGTTGTGGAGAGAGGGCACAGAGAAAGAGACAAATGTGGACTAATGTTAATAAATTAGAGATGGTGAGAGAAAGAGAACGAGGGAGACAGAGGAAAAAATGTAAAATATTGTTAATAATGTCAGAGGAAAAAGAGTGAGAGGAAAAACAGAGATGTAGAGAGAAGACTGCTGACACCAATTTGAAAAGTTCACGTCCATCTACTTGTGTCAAGGAAAGAAGGGGATGAGGAGAGGTGGAGGAGGAGAAGGATGGAGACGAGAGGGGGTAATATTACTGATAAGAGAAGTAGGGGCGTATTCAGCTATGAGGGTGAACTCTGAACTCTCGGAGGGGGTGAGGGGGTGGATGGAGATGGAGGGAGAGTGGGATATTAGTGATAAGAGGTTTGTTGAGTTAGTGTTGCTGAAGTAGATAAAATAAGTGGATGGAAGCCAGGTAAGAAATGAAGGAAGGACAAAACAGAAGGTTAATCATGGTTGTTGTAAATTAATTCTTAGTATTGAATAATGAAAGATGAATTTTAGAGCAATGGATGAAACTGTTCCCCTTTCTCTCCTACTTTTTCTAGCCTTCTCTTCAGAGCAAGAAGGTGATGCATATCGATTCCTGCAACCTCATCCATAAACACCTTATCCTTACACATATACGTCTCCCACCCTTTGTTAACATTTTGTCTCCTTCTCAACTCAGTCTCCCTGTCTATCTCTTTCCCATACTTCCTTCTTAGATCCTTCCTTCCATCCTTCTATCCACTTCTTGCCTTTCCCATTCTCTCTCCCTGCCTCCTCTTTTTTCACTCTCACTTTGTTTCTGTCAACAGCTGAAAAAAGAAGACAGATGACCAGAGAATCAAGACTTACTGACAGCTGCTGTCAGAACACATCTATCAAACACACGTATACCAGTGCATGCATGAGAGATTGCACGCATGTTCACACACACAGACACACACAGACACACACAGGTGAGTCATCTCATGGCTAGACTATCAGCAGATTCTCCATGCAACCAAACCAGAATACACATCATTATCTCTTTTTATTTTGGTGTCAGATGACTATGTCCTCCAGACATGTTTTTAAATTCCTGAATAGTGATTTACCTCAACATTATGTGGTAGTGAATTTTACTTCAACACCAGCAGTAATTTTGTCTTATTTATGTCTTATATTTAAAGAGTGTGCAGTATACTTTTCAACAACGCTTTTCAGGAGTAGCTAGTGTGCAAAGATGTATCAGCACAATATGTCAGGTCTTTACACATCTTGGCTGATACAGCACCTCAAGCCTGCCACTAAACTGATTACTTATTTAGAAAACATTGGCTTTAAGAGGGGCAAGAAAGATCACTGCAGATAGTAAGCATGAGTGTGTTTGTGTGGTTGTGAATAAAAAACAACTAGTAATGATTCACAGAGCTGAACTGGGAATGACTGGCCTTGGCATTAAAACATTACACAGAGAGCACCTAAAATGTGCCTGTGTGTATTTGTGCGTGTGCCTGCTAAGACTGCAAAACCCTTCCCAAAGCTTGGTCTTGGATAAAAAAAAACAGAATAGTGAAGTCAAAAGAGTCTTCAGCTAACAAGCGAATTGTGCACATACAATTTCAGGAATTATGTATGTTTATGGATCCATGTCGAGAAGAACAAGTATGTTTGTGCTGCTAAACACAGGACTACTTGAATGGACGTGTAATACACAGTTTTCCGTACTCTCCAGTGTACTTCATTATGTTAAAGGGACAGTTCACCCCATATATCAAAAATACCTATTTCTTCTCTTTCCTGTAGTGGGCACTTAAAAACCGACAAGCGGAGCGCCATCTAGTTCTACCGTACTCAAGAGAATACTGACACCTCTACGGCTGATATCTCCAACACTCTGCAACTCACACCAAAACAGTCTAGATTGATGAATAGCACTACAGGTAAGAGGAAAAATATGTATTTTTGTTTTTGGGCTGAACTGTAATCTTAATAATACTTGAGTTGATACTGTAGGGTAAAATGAGGTTGCATTTTAGTACTACGATACCTCAACAGTGTCTTGTTGTCTTTGTGTGTGACTGAAGTGTGTGACTAATTGAGTGCCTGTGTTTGCAGTACCTGCAGATGTGCGTGCTGTGTTCAGTCATCGATACCAGCAGTTTGAGTGCGTAGAGTGGGATAGGCTCTGCTGCTCTAAGAAGAGCCTCATACCTAGACACAAACATGCACGAGTACATTTGGCTTTCATAGTGTTAATAATTAATGTACTGTTCTGATCATTAGTAACAGAGTGTAAACTGGAACAGATCTGGGGAGAGGGGTGGAGGAGAGGGGGAGGGGAGAACTAGAGGTATAATAGGAGACAGAGAGAAAAGGAAGAGGAGCAGAGGAGAGAATTTGAGAGGCAAAGGGGGGAGATGTGAGTGTGAGGAGGAGAAATGGGGGTGGAAATAAAGGTGAACAAGAGGTAACACATGAGGCAACCATGAGAGAGAACATCTTAAAAAGACAGATATAAATAATGACGGTATAGGAGGAGACAGTATAGATCCACATTGAGGGTATAAAGGAAACTGAGAAAACACACCACAAAAGCCAATGTCTATTTTGTATTTTTGGTACTGTCATGATGTGAACTTTTGCAAACGGCATTTGTCTGTCTCTGCTCTCCACAGAGTGTACGCTTATTTGATGCCAACACTCATAAAGACAGATGCTTGTCAGTTAGCTGTATCTGACAAGCATGGGACGTGAACCCACAGAAGCAGGACACAAGACACAAAAGACTCTATATATTCCATTTTAAAGTGCTTAACGTATCAATAACTTATTTACTACATTACTGGTATCCATAACACAGCATGTCACTTGGTAAGGAACCCCAAGAAAACCAGTTAATCATCATAGAATCTATGATGGTTGGACATCCATGTCTTATTTCAAGAAATCAGGGCCTTACTTTTTCTCATACTCAGCTCTGACATTATCACCTGCTGTCACTGAGCTACAAAGGTTTAAGTTATTTCTGACCACTGTACTTAAGCTGTGTTGGCTTTGGTATGTATCTATGTAGATCTAGTATTTACCGAAAAAAGTGCGGCACTTGTATTAGTTAAGGACAATGTTGTCAAAGGGAGGTGAATGAACTGTTGTTATAATAATTACGAGAAACATAATCGATAACAATACCACTGCCACACAACAGATGGGAATCATTTGGACGATGGTCTCATTTACTCTAATTGTCCTCTAGCATCACAACCAATTTGGCTGCACTGTATTTATGTCAAAAATTCCACTCAGAAGACCTATAGCTCTTTTCTGTTCCTATGGAAACAAAATATATAGGAGGAAACCTGTGACACTGTCAAGCTGATATTTAAAGAAGAGTCAGACCAACCTTGGAAGTAGAGATTTAGTGATGAGAGAGAAGATTTGATGACAGTGGCTTCCATCGCCTCCTCCTTCTGCTGTCCTTGTTCCTTCCTCTCTTCTCTCTTTCTTTTCCTCTGTCTCCTCATCTTCCTCAGTTCCATCACTCTCTTGGACCAGCAGGACAAGACTGAGTTCGGACAGCACCCTCAAAACAAACACAGAGCACTCCACTGGAGCACACAGAGGAGGAGGAGAGTATTAGAATAGTGTACTACAAGTGCTTAGAATACTGTATGTGTGTAGTCAGTAGTAGCTTTTGGCTAAATCTTGACTGAGAGAAGGTTTCTTAGTTGTATTTTAGTTTCCATGGGGACCATTATATGTATGTGAAATGTGACAACTGTATGACATCATTTCACTATTACTTTACTTGAAAATTGTTGGTTTAGAGGCAGCACTAATGCCAAAGTGTGAGATTCAACTTCAGGATGTCAGTGAAGCTCAGGACTGAGGCAACAAGACATTCAGTGACAAGTTTTTACCTGTTCAGTGTACGAAAGTGATTGTATTTTATTCTAATTTTTTCCTTCTGAGCTAACTAGAATTACCACCTTGCTGTTGTATGCCTCTGCCAACCATTTTTTTTTTTTTTTTGGGATGGTTCCTACAGATTAGTGTCACCAATTCAGTATCTGACCAAATGTCTCCCCTTTTGGTCCTGAGTTATTGTGTTGAAAAATGGAAAGAAAAGTGTTTTTGCATAACATTATGATGTCACAGTGAAGTTGACCTTTGACCTTGGATACATAATGTCCCCACTTCCTACCCATTTGCATGAAAAGTTGTCATAATTTCATATGAACTCTTGAGTTATGGCCATTAACATGTTTTTTTGGGGTCACAATGACTTTTGACCTTTGATCACCAAAATCTAATCTGTTTATCGTTTTGAGGCTAAGAGCATGTTTGTGCCAAATTTGAAGAAACTCCCTGAAAGCCGTTCTGAGATACAGTATTGTGGTCATGAGAATGGGACATACGAATGGACAACCTGAAACCTTAATGCCTCCAGTCATGGCTGTAGCCAGCACAGAGGCATAATAAAACAAACAACCACATAAACTCAATTTAATAAATGCCATGCCAAACAAGTACATCGGTGAGACAATATAACATTACACAACATAACAGTATGTTGTTCTATAAATACATAGATGCTAGAATATCTACATACATACATACAGAATTGGACTCAGAGGAGGACTTAAGCTCTTTTAAAACAACATGACAGTAAGTAACAAGGAAACACAGAATCTATGTTGCACACAAAAAAGGATGTCATTTTACCCTGAGAATCTTGCAGTTGCATGGTATGCACCTTACCTATTCAGCTTAACCATGCCTCCATCTTTCTAAACCTTATTTCCTACTCTTTCCCATTTGCCATTTCCTCTGTTCCTTTTTCTTTTTCACTCCCTCCTCCCTCACTCTGACATTTGCTGCTATTTCCACATCTCCCCTCTCTCATTCTCTCTTCCTTCTCACAAAAATGACCCTCCATCTCTCTTACCATTTCTGCTGAAAGCCAGTGTTGTCAAAGGAGGCAGGATGGAATCCACAACCTTCAAGAGACATAAATAGACAAAAGAAACTTTTCACATGTCGCACAGCATTAGTCTCTGACCAGGCTTCTATGCAAGAAGCTGATTACCTACTCTCGTAAAACAAGGCTACAATCTGGCACAATTACAGTCTGGAGTTATATAAATCCATCTGCAGATAATGTATCAGTGCCATGAACATGAAACAACTCAGGTCAAAACAAAATTACCTTGTAGAAAATCTACCAGCAAAACTACTGCCAATGTGCTGAGGGATTTAATAGGTAAAAGTTTATATTCAATCTTACCGCTGAACATAAACAGTATAAATATTATCAAAAGTGCATTTTGGTCCCGAGTTTTCTCATTTGAAGGGAAAAAAAGTATATCAACAAAAGCAATTTCCGCCTTTCCTCTGAAAAACTACTTAATATACAGCAAATCTGAAAACAGGATATATTTTTAGATTAAACTGAATAGAAGACACTGTACTATATTAATTCAGTGGGCATAAACCACACAGACCACTGTCACACAGGATCAAATTACTATGGAAATGCACTGTTGAATGATCTCTTTGATCAAACACACACACACACACACACACACACACACATACACACACACACAAATGTACTTTCGCAACTGTCAAAGTCCTTATTTAGGCATGAATCTGTATTGCATGAATTTGCATGATTACTAATATTACCATAGAAACAACACTAATGCTGAGTGAGTGTGTGTGAGGTCATTACATTGAAAGCCAGAGCGAGGAAACTACAAAGGATGTTGTCCACCACTTAATGGTGTGTGTATTAATATCACAACCATCAAAAGACTGGGCAGAGTGTGTGTGTGTGTGTGTGTGTGTGTGTGTGTGTGTGTGTGTGTGTGTGAGAGAGAGACGAAAGGCTTGGTGCAATTTATCTGAACTGTGAACTATGGCTGACATGTCCCCTCACTGTCTGAAATCCTTTCTTGTCCCCGTCTTCAGTTTTTGCTCTCTTACTTAGTTACTCCTCTACCTATTGTGCAAGTTGTGCAAAAAATACCTATTTTCGTCCTATCACCACAGTTATAACTAAAGATGAGTTTCCTTCAGTTTGCTTTGCAGGCATTTAATCTGTATTCTCACAGGACTAGAAGAGATAAAATGTTGTATATACTTTTTATTTCACTTCTTTACCATTTGCAAATCACAGGCAACAGCTGGTTCTACGTCTGTTACTTCTGGTAAACAAACCTCATATGTACATAGTTGATTAGGCAGTGCACTACTTATTTTTTTTCTTACAATATATCTGCTGTGCTGAAGCTACTGTATATCATTAATTCAATGGCCAATATGCTATAATTAGTATACAGCTCCTGGATACAGACAACAGGATAGAACACTGAATGGTTGTTGCTGCAGAGCCAGTTGAAAACAGGTTGGTAGTTTCTCTATTTACCAAAGTATCAAGCTCACGTAATTTCAACCAACTTTGCTAACTGACTCAACTTAATATTGTTTACAGTTTTTCTTTCCTGATTTGTTAGAACATTAACTGTGATTCTTTTTGAAGCACTGTCAATGAAACCATCAACACTTGTAACTGATGCATTCACCAACTGTGCCAAATTGAAGGAATGTTTTCTGTTTCACAACTTAGTTTGTGATTTTATAACATACTTTCTGCAAAACTATAAACACAGCTCACTTCTTTACACCCAGTTTGCAATTAAACACACCTCTAGTGAAACTGTACACATTGGTCTCTACTTTGCAACACTATTTTGCCAATTGCCTTTCCAAATTGACACCTGTGCTGCATAGCTTCAGACAGTATTGACTGAGATGTGGATAAAGTCCTAATGGTCAGACTCACAAAGAAAGCCAGATGTAGTGTGTTTCTGTGCTCTTTTCAGACAATAATGTTTCCTGTTGCACTTTTGTTGCTTGAAGAGTGTTAGAACATTTTGAGAAAGTAATAACGTTCACCCCCTATTGGCAGTGACATTGTATTATGTTCAGATTACACATTTTGATAACTATGTTGGTGTGTTTATTACATGTATGACAACTTTATTGCAAACAGCTATACCCTGTTTTTCATTTACACATCAGTGTGCCATTGGGGCTTCATGTGCTAATTCAAAATGATAGTTTGTCCCGTAAAAACACATTTTTTAAAGAGTTTGCTTCTGCAAGCGATGTTTACCGTTTTACTGGTTTGGTGTAAGGTTTTGTGGTTAGTGTGAAGAGTTTTGCAAAAACAGCATATAGTTTCAAGGTAGTGCTTTAGCAATTAGACAAACAACTGTAATAATTATGAAAAAACAAACCATCAGACAGCTTTTTCCATATCTAATGGGCGGGGAGATAGGGACAGAATTTCCTCTCTGTATTTTCAGGCTTAATGGCAATACACGATACATATCCCGGTATTTTCTGCGAAGTGAGCTACATGTTCAGCAGCAAACTGATCCACGGCTAAAGTCCTCTGTTAGTTTTGCTGCATGTGTTTTTTCACAGCAGGGCAGGTAAAAGAAGTTTACCTGTTGGAGGTGAGCTGTTTGCAGAGGTGCAGTAAGAGCCTGTTGTCTGCAGCTCTTCATCAACATCTCACTGTGGCTGATTTTGCTTTTACTACTCCTGTTTGCTGTATTATTATACTTATCTTAATTGAAGCCAGAGCATGTGAGCAGAGCGGAGCGGGTGAAAATTTCCACTCCTCGCTCGCAGACCTGTCACTTTGCGCCGCTCGTCCGCTCCGCTTGGTTCTGCGCATTCTTCGCTCCGCTCTGCTCCACTCGCTCACCACTCCGCTCAAAAAAACTGCGCCGTACTACCCTAACCTGTAATCTTCTATTCACAAATAAAACATGAGCTTGGTATATTCTCCGGGGAAGCCCTCTCCCCGCAGTTAGGGACCGTTCTCCAAGGTACCGCTGCTTCTCCTCTCAGTTTCTTTTCTGAAGTACACAGTAAACTATGTGGTGGGTGTGCGCAGGTGCAAAGATGCATTCTGGGTGGGGCATGAGCGACCGGAGCGAAATTGGAGCGAGAGATAAGGCTCCGCATCACCTTTTAAAAAAAAAATAGCCGCTCCTTGCTCAACACAAAATCCTTCCGCTCCCTGCTCCGCTCCAGCTCCGCTCACATTCTCTGATTGAAGCCACTAATACGTTTTGCTAATTCGGTAATAAACGAAAAGAGTCTTGAAAATAAAAGTCCCCCGTTATTTTGTTGTTGGAAAGCTTTTATTGTGAAGCAGCAAAATAAGCAAATGTTGAGTTTTCGAGCAGCAACTTCACACAACGCAGGAGCGAAACTAAACTCCAGAGATTCAGTTAGAAGCTACAAAAGACTTTTAAAAATGACATTCTCTCTGGTCTCCTGCAGACAGAGGTGAGGAGAGTCTTGCAACACACGGCTTATTTGAGAAGGAGGAAAAGGGGCCAGTCAAGTGTTGGCTGTGGTTGGCTAGACGCCACTGCTAACCTCTTGAATGCGGGCAGCCCGGCTTTTGGACCTACTCCGAAGAAGGAGTAAGTGCACAGCTTGGCATGGCAACGCGTGTCTAAACTGCTAACAGAAACACAAATCGGCGCAGCATGGCTTGACTGGACGCAGCTTAAAGTTACAGAGGAGAAGGCCCACAGTATTGTACGTGTGCTACTGCTGTAACTTCATTCATCTCAGACTGATGTAGCATAGCTTGTGCAACATATAGACCAATGTCGCACCGTACACTAATTAACAGACAGATTAAACAGAGGAACAGCTCTGCGTCTCTCTGAGTGTTGATGGAGAAACTGTGAGGGGGCGGAGCTGTGCAGAGAGTGTGAGAGAGGAGAGATGAACACTGGTATGTGTTATGTGACGCAACTTGACCCTATATAGATATAAACGGCGTTGTCTAAATATATATCCTGCTTGAAAATATATCGATATATTGTAAAAAAAAATCGATATACCGCCTGGCCCTAGTATCTAATTAACTGTTTGATTAACTGTATCAGTGTTTTATTCCTCTATGATTTGAATGTTCTACATAAAGTTTAACAGTTGGCTTCCATTTCTGAATTTCAAACATAGCCCAAAGGAAATTAACCAACTTTCATGGCCGAGTGTACACTTAGTGCAATAACATCATGCTCAGTGACTGAAGTCTCATTTTAAATGGTATTTGTTTACAGCTGTTGACTCAGATTTTTAAAATGTCTGTGTCAAGTGTGTGGAGCCTAATAGGGTGTTTTAACTGTTTTTCATATCACTGTTCAATGACACATTAAATTATACGGGTAATGCTTACATCTCTGAAATGTTTAACTTTTTAGGATGTCTAAAGAACACATTTAACATTTTCCCATAGAGTAAAAACAACTCTCAACTGTAATAAATATATATATATAGAGAGAGAGAGAGATATAGAAAAAGATGGCTGTGGAGGCAAAAATTTAACTGCAAACTTTTCGTTGTAATAAGGATTCAGAGACGTAAACTAACTCAAACATGACTGTGTCCTTGTCCAGCGGGCAATAAAAGTTAATCTGAGCTGGCTGGTGGTAATTAAAGTGTCTTCCTGTGTTATTGACTATCAGCAGCAGCAAACCTCCTCTTTGCTCCTTTCCTCTATTCCTCATCTCTTTTCTTTTCTCTCCCTCCATCCTGTCCGCTTCCTGCTGCTCTCCACTTCCATACGTCAATAGTCATTAAACACAATCTCATCGTCCTATTCCATGCACATACACGTTCGCACACATACACACATACACACACAGATCTGACGAGACTCTGTTGGTTCAATAGTTGATTAGTGTCTTGCCTAATAGTGCATAAGTCCACCCTCTGTCCTCTGACCACTAATGGACAGGTTTGGTAGACTGGAAGATACGCACTGAATATAAAACCAGGAAATGGACAAAAACTGGATATATTCAAGGAGGCACTTTAACACACACCTGACAATTCTTATAGCCCTCACTTGTTTTCTACAAGCTTTCCATCACAGCAAAACAACTTATGTTTTTTTGAACGAGTAAACAGTAAAACATGTATGGTATAAATCTGGCAGTTGGAGAAGTATCACAGAACACTGGGATAATGACAGGTCGTCTCCACAGTCCCATCCTATATTTCTTTCCTTAACTCTCTGCAAACAGTCTGTCAATCAGACAGACAGACAGGTAGCCACTAAGACACACACAAACACAAACATTCAGTCAGCTGCTGTATCAGGTAGACAGACAGGAAGCGAGGTGCATATTTGCTTGCATACATACTTACAGCATTATGATGTGGAGTGATGAGAACATGGTGCTGACTCAGGACTTCCACAATAGACAGAGACATCCTAATCAACTCTTCACATACTGCTGCACCTAAGAGAAAATCAAAACTTCAGCTCTACTGAATCATCTCCTCAATAAAAGCAGGGGATGATCCGCAGGCTGACCAGTAACAGAGCTCCCTGCAACGATGGCTGGGTGTATTCCAGTTGATAGTGCTGCCTTGAGCAAGGCACTGAAGTCGCTCAACTTCTCCAGGTGCAGTGCACTATGTACGCTGTCTCTTCAAGGCTGTACGTATCTTTGGCCAAATAAATCAAATATTGTGGATTTTTATTTAACATGTGTAAATATTTTAGTAATTGAGAAAGTAACTCACCCAAAGCACCAGCCAGATTTGTTTCATTGGACTCTATAGAGGTGATATAGTTCTGTGAGAAAGAGAGAGTTGACACATCAACTAATCACTACAATGGTACTTTTTAATATACATTGTAATTAGTGATGGTTGTTGTCATTTTTATTCCAACATGATCACTATGTGCTGCTGTGCGGTGGCACTGGTTCCCTGATTTCACCCGGCCTAAATATAAAATGACAGCAATAGATAACAGCAGTCCTTTTCATGATATCCTAACTGTCTCAGTGACTTACATTTGTTGGAATATCACTACTTAAACATGGCAAATGATTTGAAAAAGTGCCGATGAATCCTGGTTTTAGCACTCTTATTTTTTTGCCTTTAGTTGGTAAAACAATCATTCTGCTGGAGACACAAAACAAGAGCCTTTATCTGAACACTTACCAGCAGCAATCCAATTTGAGCAAGAAACTCTTCAGTTACAATTTGAGATCTGAAGACCTGTGAGAGGACAGAGAGTCGGTCACACAGACAAACAGGGGATGAGTGAGGGTAGGGTGAAGAACAGGAATACAAGTCACATTATTTTTCTGGCAGGAGTTTTATACACAAACTCATATGATGTTCAGTGTCACCTTCTTGAGTAAGGTGTTTCCATCTGGCCCCACGTACATTATAACATATGCTGTATTTGGTAACAGGCCCACACACCCAGGCAACAATGAATGTTGTATTAATATTTAAATAAAATAAACGACTTTTTGAGGAAAAATGGGCAATGCTGTGCTTAACAATGAGAGTGCGTACTTCTAATTTATGCCAACATCTATGTAGATAACATCACAGGCAATAATGACGGAATACTAAAATCAATAACTGAGGAAAACGCTTTTAGATCCAAGTTACCTGTGATGAAATGAGATCCAGCACTACAGGCAATGTAGGCAAAGTGTGTTTAAGCTGCCTGCTCTGAGCTGTGGATGGGTGTCTCCTCCCGATCACACCTCGTAATGCACACAAGACTTCCTCTGGAGAGAAGAGAGGAGACAAGATGACGGAACCCAAGAGGACATGAGAAGGGGTGAGAGTAGAGGGCTAATGGAGACTTACTTTAATACAAAAGTAGTTCATTTAAAATGTATTGTACACAGTTAAAAGAGAAGAGGAGACAAAACACAATCACAGTTTTTCAGTTTTTCAGTGTGTGTGTGTGTGTGTGTGGTGTATGTATGTCTGTACCCAGTATCAATGGTGCAGTGCTACTCAGATATGCAACCAGTAAATCAAGACACTGAGACAGGTATCCTGATTGGCCAGGGTTCTCTCTGAGGGGAGTGGCTTTGCGCAGGTCTCTCTCCAGGTGCATCACAAGTCTAGACAGAAAGAGACACACATGTATTGCATGTCACAAAATCTATGTAGCATTATACTAATACATTCATATTTCAAGGACGAAAGATTTTTTTTCACTCTGACTGCTTTTGGGATTTCATTGGTTTTACTGCTCCACTCATTTTGAGTTGCACAGAAGTATCGACTTAATGACCAACGTGTAAAAATGATGAAATGATGAAGACACACTAACAATATGATTCTGGTCAATGAGCTATGAAATAATGACAGGATGCATAAAAAGAAGGGGCAGGGAGACTGGCCAAAAGAGAGAGAGACAGACAGGCTCTGAGTTTGAGAACATTTTTATTCTCATCAGACGGCTTGTAACGAACAGTAATCAATAATATTCTATTCATAAATTCATAGCAGAGCTGAAAGGTTACCACTGCTAACTGATATTCATTACAAACACACAAACACACCCACATGTGTGCACATGCACACAGAAGCACATAAAGGATGAATGTAGAGACATGCAGAGATATTCAGAGAGGTCATACTAGTTAACAAATATTGATTCAAAGCTTTGGGAATGGTGCGGGGGGAGTGAGGGATTACAAATTCAGTGTTTTTCCTCATAATGTTGCATAAAAGATTAGCAGCCACGGTTCACAGTTATATGGAATCCAACACAGCTACTGTTACTATATTAAGGATAAAGTGCATTTCAGGGAAGCTTTAATAGTAATTGCTGGATTTTCCATGATTGTTATGGGTGTAGTGGGAAATAAAAACCTAGTTGGTACTGTAGACCCTCAGGTATAAAAACAGTTACTACCAAGAAAACCTTAACAGCATGTTATAGGTTTTAAATACTGTGAAGAATTGATAATGATAAGGCAAAATAACAATGCCACAGTACTAGTTCTGTAAATGTTTTTCTTTGTAGAGGCATGCTGCGGTTACAACTAGAATTGGCATGAAGAGATGAAATGTATCAAGTCGCCTAATACATGCCATGCACATTATTTGGAGACAGTGGTTTCGGGAGGAAAGGAGCAGGGAGAGGGTTTGGGGTTTTTTATTTTGTTTTGTTTTTTCATTTTCAAAATGTTTACTTATTTTTTTAAAACTACACACTAACATTTGAGTCGCCTTATAGAAGTATTTCACTGCTGGAAAGCAGTGTTTCAATAAAACTGGTCTGTCTATGTAGTAAACAGACACAAATACTTTTGAAGTTTGTGCAAAACAGAGAAAAAAGGGCTGTGGCATCTGATTTTGCTCAAGAGGTAGAAAACCCACAACTAACAGAGTACACAACATTGCACTGAAATCATAAACCCTCCTGCTGGTGGATGACATAATTGGAGTTTCCCTTCCGAAAACAATATGGTGGCAAGCTGTTGACAAACAATCTTGTAATATAAACAGTTAGCTAAACATGTTTCTGAAAAGATATGAGGCGAGAAATAGGCAATGAAGTAACAATATCTTGGTTCATATTCAATCAGTGCTGTTTAGTTTTACTGTTTGATTTGAATGTCTTCAGCCTGCTTTTTCAATATGAAGGAAATAGTATGGTACGCACTTCCTGTTTACAAACTCTCACTATTACAGCCAAACAGTGGATGAAAATATGTTTCTTCAGACCAATTTAGGTAAGACATAGGCAGTACAGTAACATAATCTTGGTTTATTTTCAATCAGCACTACCCAGTTTTACAGTTTAATCTGAATTTGGTTTAAGTTTGAGAGTGAAAGAGAGAGAGAGGGGAGGTTTTTGATCCACTTCTACATTCTGAGGCTGTTCAGACCTGGTATTAACATGAATTTTAGGTGATCTGATTAGAAAGGGACAGTGCTAAATGCAAGTGCAAACGACCACCAAGAGAGATCCAGTCATTCGAACCACTTGCCAAGGTTTGTTGTTTAAACACTAATGGGTTGTGATGTGTCCGCAACAAGGACTACAGGATGTGGTGGTTGTTTTAGTGACAGCCCGCTTATGCTCTATAACTTACCCATTTTATGTTGTAAGTAAGGTGTTAGTTATCTGGCTTTATCCTCTGGGTGCCATGAACATAAAATTCCATGGCAATCCATCCAAAAGTTGCTGAGATACATGTATTACAGTTGGGACCACAGTGGTGGACTGATGGACCGGTAAACTGACTGTCAAACCAACATTTCCTTCCCCAGAGCCATGCTGCTAGTGTATCTGAAAATAAGCTTATTAGATTGTTAAATTGTATTTCACAAATTATGTATGATACAAACAAACCTTCAACTCTAATAGACATTATTAAGTCCGATTTAGCTGCTGTTGTAGCCTGAATTTTCTTAGCCTGTCAGTCGAGTTACGAGTGATGGTAGGTTCATGAACAGAGTGTGTGTTTCATGTCTGGTGTCGGGGTGACCCTTTATTTATATTTGGTTCAAGCATGAATCCATCTTCAACAACGGCAAAGTCAACATTATCTGATGACCTCAGCAGCTGGAAATATGATGCAGCATTTCCTCCTAATACAAAATGCTTATCAGGATATCTTCCAATCTACTCTACATGTCTGTCTGTCTGGGTACCTGTCTGCCTCTCTAACCAGCTCTAAGCTCTGCTTCCTGTCTGTCTGCCTATTTGTCTCCCTGCGAGACTTCTGCCTGTGTGTTCCTCTTTAAGTCTTGCAGCCATTTTTTCCAATTGCTAAATAAAGAGAGACAAACTTGCCACCTCTCTGTCAGTCGCTGTGGGAGACTCACAAAGTACTCACACACAACTGACCTACAAGTGGCCTGCTCTGTGTGTGTGTGACTGTGTCTGTTGAAAGCCATCACACTCCACTCCCAGTGGCAATCTTGACACTTCCTCAGTGAGGCCTGCGCAAGTTTATCTCATACAGACAAAAACACACGCGTGCGCACGAACACACATATTTTCACGCCACTGAGGAGCTAATTAAACACAACGTGCCTGGGTGAGAGCAGGACTGAGAGAAAGACGTGTGTCTGTGTGTGTGGTTGAATCATGCAGAGTGCTCAATGGGAGAGAGACAGGCGGGTCAACTCTGACAGCTCTAACACTGTGAACAGAGGGAGAGCGAGGAGAGGGATAGAGAGGGAGAGTGTAAGTGTGTGTTTGTGTAGGGGGAGAGAGAGAGAGAGAGAGAGAGAGAGAGAGAGAGAAAGAGTCATATGTAAAAGGCAGTTGTGTGTTCAGATTTTCAGGAATTTAGTTGTGTTCATATCAAAATATAATAAACCAAAGCACAGCATGAGATGCTCTGGAAAATGGCTGTGATGTCAAAGCGAACAGTCCAAACAAAAATATCCTAAATGAGGAAATAAAATTGTTTGCCCAAAATTGATTTCCTGGATCTGTCCAAAACTAATTTATTTTAATTATAACCAGCTGAAACTATGCAGCTCTTTTATGTCCTTTGTGCACTGCATTGTGGAACATCAGTGTTCATCACTGTCACATTTAAAAAGCAGGTGAATTCATTACATATAATGACACTTTCAAGGACTTATACTTTTGTCAGACATTATATGAACTCGCTGCTTGCTCAAAACCCATTTAGTTCTGTTATGTAGGATATAATACAGACACAGAATATAATCTTAACTTGTGAATAACTGTGTAAAAATAATTAAAACATTATTTGTATTTATTTGCAAAATATCAAACTACATTGATGCTGACATAATAGAGCTCCTTAGCAGCTGCCAAGGAGAGGTTTTGTGATTATGTCATTCACTTTGTTGGGTAAAAATCATTCTAAAGACTTGTAAATAATAGGCTGTGTCAACAAGCCTAACTCTAACTACTCTTAACCTTACTCTTTCATGGAAAAGTTAGTCTGGCAATTCACAAGTGTAAAATGTCACAGAGCAATAACTGAGAAAGAGAGGGAGTCTCAGATTGAAAGAGAAAGAAAGCAAAGTGTACGAGACAGGCATTTTAATTAAAAAAAACTGCAAGTGAAAGAGAGAGGGGGAGAAGAAATGGCAGGGAGAGAGACAGTTATGAGGATCCATATGTCAGTAATCTAGGGCATCTTTTTCAAACTGAAATACCAACTAGTCATAAATTACCAGGGGAATTGGCTGTGTATATGTATATCATGCATATGCATCTGATCATGTGGGCTATGCACACTCACAGCTGCGGTGGAATTTAGTGTGGGGTGAAACATAGGACAACCAGCTAATGAACCATTTGAAGTTCCAGTAAAGTTACAACATACAGCAGCATAAACTGAATGTCCAGGGTACATACATTTATATTATGATTCCCACGGCTGCTGTGCTAGTTAACGTAAAGGTTACGCAGAGTACAAGTGCCTTGCTAACAGCCCCAGGCAGCATTTTCATGAAGGAAGCCTCTCTTCTAAAAGCAATCTGCTTTAAATATCAGATAACTGTGATGAAAAGCGATCTCTGAGTGCTTCTATCAGAATGTGAATCCTCTGCTTCAAGATAAATCACTCTACAAAAGCATGCATGGCAGAATTTGTTAGTTTAATAATCGAATAAATTTCAAACGCAGTGTATTGTATAACATGACCACACTAAGTCAGTTAAACGTGAAAATGAAGCCTTTTCTCTCTGTCCACATTGTTTTCACACCAAAACCAAAGCTTTTCTAAAGTGCTCTTCAGTAAATAAATCTGAAAGTGACAGTCTTGCATTTTAGTGTGGACAGGAGTAAACAGATCTTTTGGAAAACTTCGATACAAGCATGCTCAGACGTGATTACCTGCTGTGGTGCGCTACAGTTAAATGTTCAACTTTCTATTGCCTATAATTTCTTAAACTAAGTGGTAATGTGCCACTTTCACAAACAGTGTTTTCTGATTTTGTCTATTACTGTGGACTCGTGTATCAGTGAGTAATGCTGCATTACCTTGAATTTGTGAAGAAAGTTTCACTTTTCTCATTGTTGTGAAAACAATGAACATATTTATTCATTGACTGATTGGTGACCATGTTTAACAGCTAAACTATATCAAAACAGTTGTATATTAACACAACTCCTGCAGTATAATCCAACTGAAAGTGGAACTTATCTATGCTCTCTTCAGAGCCAGACTCCAGTACTACAGTTTCAGCAAAAATGCATGTGCTTGGAAGTACTGAGCATTTATGACTAAATGAGACTTGGATTATACTGCAGGATAAGTTGTGTGAGAGTTTGTAAACAGATGTTTTAAAATAGTTTTGCTGCTGTTAAACATGGTCCCCAATCAGTCAAAAAATCAATATGTTTGCCATTTTCTGTAGGGATGCAAAAGAAACAAAGTAATAGCATGAATGACTAATTTACAAATGGTATCTTTATGGGTCAAGTATTCCTTTAAAGTCCAAGTGCACTGAAAACTAAAACTGAAGCACCTCACTTGACATCACTTCTGTGGCACACTTGGTGGCATCAGATTTGAAATGCTAACATCACAGAACCAGAAGTATTTTGGGAAAGGGTCACTATTTAAGGCTAAATTGTTGTATATTTAGATACCCCTATTCATTTTCCTACATTTCTATTTGAGGGGAGTAGGAGGGTACCTGTTGGATCCGTGCTGCTGTTTCCGTTAGTTAGTCGGCAGTAGAACACTAGTAAATCCAGTGGGGACCAGCCCTCTCATTTCTTTGATTTTTTTCTCCCAGGTGGGTGAAAGTCACATAAAGCACAGCTAATCATAACTTTATACAATAGTAATTAATTGTTATATTTATGTAGCAAGTGAATTTGTTTGACCAGTCAATGTCAGTAAACATGACAGATGATCCGGTGTGGATCTGTTATGCTAACATCTCTGCTAGTATCTGATATGTGACAACACAACAGTTAGGACCTATGGTAGTATAGCTGTTGGCAGTATTACAATTGCATTGCTCATGAAGTTTTAAGCTAAGATAACGCAGCTGAGGTCCGCTGTCAGCTGTTGCCAAAACTGGTGTGCATTCTCACTGCACATCTGCCTCTCTGTCTCTTCACCTCTCCTCTCTGCCTCACTGACTTCGGTGGCGGGATCCTCATCTGACGCTACAAAATCGAAACAAGGTTGGAGCAGGGGCATCAAAGCAGTCGCACTTTGATGTCCCTTAATATAATACTGGTGCATGTTCGGCCATTTTAAATAGGTCTGCTTCAAAACACTCGCTTCAGTCACTTTCAGTGCGTTTGGGTCTGTTGTCTCAGAGTGGGCTACTACATACCAGAATGAGAAGCTCTTACTTAAAGATGCGCATTCTTCCCTTTCAATCAATCACACTAGGCTTCAAAACAACTAGACATTGTTTAAGATACACCAAATGAACAATTTAAAGTAATTGTTGTGGTAGTTACTACAGTTGCCAACTTCTTTCAGTTGAATAATACTGTAAAAACAAAAACCTGGAGCACAGTTCTAGATTTGCCTTACCACACCTTATAGTGAGGAGGGAATTTAGTTTTAGCTATAGCAGAGCTGAGCAAGAGAATACACTCTGAAAACCACAGCTAAATAATTAAAGGGGAATCCCACCCTGAAATGGAATTCACAAATGGTATTTGTTTGTTCTCTGACAGTTCAGTCTGTGTGTGAACATGGGCAACTACATTCCACAGAAACTAATTAGCCAGTGGTCTGACAGACTGAGTGGAGTTATGAGAAAGCTTCACTGGTCCAAATCTCAGTACAGTCAGTCAGTAAGAGGGTGCAGGGCATACACTATGTGGTAAGATAACAGTTAACCACACACAACACCCTTGGGCACCCCTGGTATGGTGAAGTAAAGTTAAAACAGTGTAACTCTGTAATCAGCTAGATGAAATTAGATTTGAAACTTGCAGCTTTCTCCATAATAAACAGGACATGATCTCTTGTGTATTTTATCATATCTGGTTTATCATCTATTCCAGAGCTATTTCTATGCTGAGAGGGGTCACATAGAGTAGGCATGTCCCGATCCGATCACGTGATCGGAAATCGGGGCCGATCACGTGGTTTCAGACTCGATCGGAATCGGAAGTTACATCCCGATCAGGGATCGGATATATGCCTATGACATATCAGATACATGTCAGGGTTTTCCCTATTTGTCTAAAGCAAGATGGGCCGCAAGGGGGGCGTTCAGATGTAGCTCTTTTGCACTCTCAAACCCATTACTTTTACTGTAGACGTGTGTCATGTGCGCTCATAACCCAAAGCGACGCCAGCGGCGCGCCTTCGGTGCAACGCACTTGTTTTTCGTGCACGTCCGTGTGTGTGTGGCTGCGTCGTCGCGGACATGTAACGATATGAAATGACGGCGCTTGCGAGAGTGTGAGAGATGATCGTCCGTGTCACCGTGTCAGCTGACTGTTTAGTACGTGTGTGTGGCTGAATTGTTTCACTGCTGACTTCCAAGCAGCTGTTGTTGTTGATGTTTGAGCACTACAGACCCCAGCAGCAACAACAGTCACTGCAGCTTCTACTGAGAGCGAGTCAGACGTAACGCACGTGAGACAGACACACAGACAGACTGCGCAGATGTCGCAGACATCGTTAAACTTCTCACACTGTTGTGTGACGGCAGATACAGAACCAGGTATTTATTTAAAGTTAGAGAGGGAGAAGGAGTGAGGTGAGCTGGGTGAGGGAGGGAGGGAGGGAATGAGGGAGGGAGAAGGAGCGAGGTGGGGGGGGGGGGGGGGGGGGGGCAGACAGGCAGGTGAGGGAGGGATAAAGGGAAAGAGGCTGGTGATTGAGAAAGGCATGATAAGCTATTTTATTTTTGACCAAATGTTCTTGTTGTTGACTAATGGATAATGGAATTAATATTATAGCGTGGAGCTACTGTACTATTATCATACAGTGAGGTTTTAATATCATGACATGTCTTACAATACTGCAATAAATGTCATGGGCTTGTTATTGGGGTACAGTATTGTAATATTGTGAGATTGTGATATTGTTACATCCCTAGTAGAGCACAAAGAACAGAAAAATAGTGGGATGATACAGTTAATCTACAGTAAAAAATTTTACTGCATTGCCAAAGTATCGGATCGGGACTCGGTATCGGCAGATACTCAAAATCAAATGACTCGGACTCGGGGGCAAAAAAATGTGATCGGGACATCCCTAACATAGAGTATTACTTTCTTCTGACCAGCACACAGTTAACAGCAAATCTTAATGTTGTCTTTCACAATGCTTTTAAATGAAATTAAGGTTTTCTAACTCTAAGAGCTGTTTATGAGGAGCATCAGATATTCATCAGATTAGACATATGAGATGGGTTAGTTTTTATTTACATATAATGTCTGCAAACCTTGCCTATGTGAATGAGTGCATGTGCACGCCCGTGTGTGCTTGTGTGTGGGCGTGAGTGTGTATTTACCTGTGTTGACAGCAGTATAGCAGCGTGTGTGTGTTGTCCTGTATTAGCAGAAGTAGTAGTAGTAAAGCTTTGGCTCTTGTTACTGTGGATGGACTCTCTAGACAGCGCAGCACCTTCAAGACCAAATCCTACAAGAGACAAACACACAAATGAATGGAGTGAAACTGACTGTGAACTGGCTGTGAATGTTTCTGTTGGTGTATAGTCCAAGACACTGTGCTTTGCCATGCAAATACACGCCAGTTATGTGGAACAGACTTTTAACACATCAAAGTTACACTTGAATGTCTGCATGGTTACATCCTAACGAAGTAGGTTAATTCAGAGTACGAGAAAAAAAATGTTCTCAGTTTATCTTATCAAAATACATTACTGCAATAAATTCAAATAATGTATGCGAAGAAATAAGAAATTATTCAATGTAATATTTTCCCTAAGGTGTTCATGAAAAAAAAAAACTCTGAAAATGTGTCGTCTAACAGGCTAAAACTTAATCAGCTTAGACTCCACATTATCACACAACATGCACACACACACACACACATACACACACAAAAACAAACTTGTATGCCTACAGCTACTTTAGACATCCATTCACTCAGCATAAACTCTGCGGCAGTAACTGGTTGGAAAAATTTATGACTGGCCAACATTCATTACCATTATCATTATCACCAACACCATGCGCTTCTAACTGTGTGTGTGTGTGTGTGTGTGTGTGTGTGTGTGTGTCTTGTGTGTGAGTTAATGTGAGAGAATGTGCATGTATGTGTGTTTATGAGGCGACACACCAAGTTAATTAATTTCAAAGCCCAGTAGTGTGTGCCTAGCTGATAAGTCCCTCCCCACTACCCATAATGCTCTGCTGAAGTAGAAGGCTGCAGCACGTTCATTCAGCCAATTAGCCCAGATACTGACACACTCTACAAATTAGCGTATGTGCAGGCACACACACACACACACACACACACACACACACACATAGTCAGTCTCTAACATGCATGCACACAAACACACATACACTAACAGAGTTCTGTGTAAACAAACTCTTGGACTGTCTGTCTTTGTGCCAGGGGAGAGAGAGAGGGGAGAGAGAAGGGGGGTAGGGGGGTGAATGCATATCAGTGTATAATTAGAGCAGAGTTGAAGTACTAAGTTTGTATGCTGGTGTTAAATTGGAAATGCTCAATGCAAATAAATTCAGTTCAGAGTCAATTACCAATGCTAGACTCCAAGTTAAAAACCTTCAAATCAATTTTAGCCCCTCTGCCTTTCCAAGATTAGCACTTCCTATACACTCTAGATGGGGTGTCTTATGAAAAATTAAATAAGTAATTCATCGCAAATTAGTTCATGCACAGTTCAGCGTTAGTTCATGAACTGCAAGGAAGTAAGAAAGAAAGAAAGAAAGAAAGAGAGACAGACAGAAGAGAGAAAGCAGAGATTTGGAGAATTTGAAGCTAGTTTCATTTGTTTCTCATGTTGTTGTGTTTTCATCCCTCAGCCCTTGTGTGAAAATCTTCCCATTAGTGACTTTCCCTTGTAAATGTCTCTAAAAATCAAACTCTACAACAGTGATGTTACCACCTAAATTTCATGTAGAATTCATTTCTAGTAATATGTATAAAAAAAAGTATTAAAACATTATTTATTTGGGTTTTTGTCATTCAGCATTTGACATTTTGAAACGCAGGCGTTTCATAGAATATACACGTACCCTGCTCTGTGTGACACGGTGTGTTTGGATGCGTGAGGTGAGTAGGGCAGTGGCCATAGCAGTGAGCAGGTGCTGCTGGACCCGAGCCCCTGCTGCACCCACGCCCTCCAAGATGGCCGCAGGGCCACAGGTGTCAATAACTGCCAAGAAGACTGCTGGGACCACCCGGGTTAGCCTTGAAAGAGCCTGGAGACATAGAGACAGACAGATAAACACAAACAACAACAACAACAATTCAGCTGTAATGTCATGCTGCACTTGATGTCCTTGGTGGTAAGCTGTTAGATAAAAAAAAAATAAATAAATAAAAATAAAAATAAGAAGCAAGTGCTCACTGGTACATAACATGGAGTGACACATAATTTTCAAATGCATTTTGTAATTCCAACCACTGCGCCATTAATAAAGAAGTTAGTATGATTTGCAGTCTGACTAGGAGGGATATAGAGTGCTTCATGAGTGATAAGTCAATACATATACGTGAAGCCCATCTAGATATTTGTGGGGTAAAGCAAAAACAAACAAACAAACAAAAAGAAAAGCCACTTCTTGTGATTAAGCATTAGAAGGCCATTCATTTTCATTTTTTGAGGTCGGTCAAGAGATATTATATTACAACAACTTTTCCATCAACAATCACAAAATACAAGCAGTTCAAGCAAGGAGCACATTTACTTTCTTTTACCTTCAAACAAGTATGTGTAATTTGAAAAACATATTTTTTTCAATTTGTACCAACAGCTTACCTTTTCAGTGTGAACTACTCTGGTTGACCACCATGTTATGTGTTTGATGTCTTTTTGTGTTAGTATGTCTCACAGAGATGTTAGTATGTGTATTTGTATCCATACACAGTCCTGCTTGCATGATGGTGTAGGTGTGAGTTTTCAGGCGTGTATACTTACAGATATGGCAGTGACTCTGACAGCCTCCACAGTGGAGTGAGTGAACAGGTACCACAGGGCAGAAGCTATCTCTGTGGTAACCAGGTGGTGGGAGGGGCCAGAGACAACAGCAGAGATGTTCTCTATGGCTTTTGCAGCCATGTGATGAACTATGGAATCATCCTGTCAGAGAGAGACAGAAAAACTTTAAAATAACATAAATCCACTTTGGAAAAAAGGTATACATCATCAGCTGAAATGAATTATTTATGTATCGGGGTATAACTAGAACAAGCAAACCAAAAAAACAAAAAATAGTATAAATGCTCTCTATTCTCAACAGGAGAGAATAGAGATCATCTTTTACCACAGGAACATCTGTACCCAGTATGGACTCAAGTACCCAAATCCCGATGGGACACACCACCAAAGGTGGTTGAGAACAACAGGGCTTAGATCCTGTGGGACTTCCAGTTCCAGACTGACAAACAGCTTCTGGCTAACCAACCGGACATAGTGGTGGTTGACAAACACCAATAGAGGGCAGTGGTGGTAGATGTGGCAATACCAGCCGACATCAGAAAGAAGGAACACGAAAAGGTGGAGAAGTATCAAGGGTTGAAAGAACAGCTGGAACAGATGTGGAAAGTCAAAGTTGATGTGCTCCTCGTAGCAGTAGGAGCACTCAGGGCAGTGACCCCCAAACTGGGAGAGTGGCTCCGGCAGATTCTAGGAACAACATCTGAAGCCTCAGTCCAGAAGTGTGCAGTCCTAGGAACAGCTGAGATACTGTGCAGAGCCCTCAAACTCCCAGGCCTCTGGTAGAGGACCAGAGCTTGTGGATGACACAGACACTACCCTAAGAGGGTGATTTTTTGTTTTCTATATATGTGTGTGTGTGTGTGTGTGTGTATTTCTACTATATATACATGTACATATATATATATATTTTTACTCTGTTGTCACATACACAAAGGCCCAAAATACACACACATGCACAAACAGGACCTACACAAGCATTAAATGGAGAAATGTCAGAGTGAGGGGGCTGCCCATGGACAGGCGCCCCGAGCAATTGAGGGTCCGGTACCTTGCTCAAGGGCACCTCTCCAGCTACCAGTCCACACACCATATTTGGTCCAGATGGGGATTTTAATTCAACTTTCTTTCCCATTCTGATGCTCAGTTTGAATTTCAGCAGGTCGTCTTTATCATGTCTACATGTCTAAATGCACTGAGTTGCTGCCATGGGATAGGCTGGTTAGCTTTTTGCGTTAACGAGCAGTTGAACAGCATTTTTTGAAATAGGTAAAATCGTGTTTTATGTAGAGCTTCACTCCACGCTTCCTTGCCCCACTGTCCCTCTCTCTTTCTCTGAGATTACATCTGCAGGAGTGTAACCATCTGCCCTGGGGAACAGTTGGTGAGAGTCTACCTGCACACACATACATACCAACAGGGCTTCCTGTTGGCATCAAATGGCTAATATTACCTAATGTTTATTAATGAGTTTAATGAGAGAGTTGAGCTGTTTTGGTGTTGGTGTTAGTTTGCTGGTACCATTAAACTCCTCGGTGTCGGATGATAGCTGCTGCTGTTGTGTTAGCTTATGCTACCAGGCAGATTCTGGGGAGAATGGCTGGGGAATGCAAGTGCTCGAATATGAAATTTACATAAATTACCTATACTACATAATACTACACCTATAACAATATAAAACATCAAGTGTGCTGCCCATGCACTCTGACACTATATTAAAACTATCTGAAAATTAAACATTTTGTTTCCCTGTTCCATCCTAAGACTAATGTTAATGGAGTCCATTTAAGAACCATCCTGTTAAAGGATTTGGAACCATGAGTTGGTCAAAAATCTTGCAGCTTGAATCTAGAGTCCTCAACACCACACATGTCACTGACCCGAATTACCCTCCTTGGCATAGTCAGCAAGCATAGAGATGATACAGACCAAAAGAAAATAATGTTGCACACACTATGTGCTGGAAAGTCACATTCACCCACAGGGTCAGTAAAACTAGAACAGCCAAGTGGTGGAAGTCTAATATTTATACTGGTATCAAGCACAAATTCGCAACATGTTATGGTCCGGCTCTAAGACCATCACAAATAAGGAAACACATGGGGAGTTACATAAAAATAAGTAATTTATTTAAACAAAAATTCAAGAATAAACAATATAACCAAGTATTATAATGCAAACTAAACTATACAAAAACTCAAGTAAATGCAATCAACGCAGCATGGTGCCAGGGGGGAAAAAAAGAGGCACCAAGTTCCCAGGAGGGCAGATTTTAAAGGGCTGGAGACAGTGGCCAGCTGCCTCCATTCACCACGACCAATCAAGCCACCAGCACTCTGAAACAAAAGAACATAACACAACACCAACACTAAACCCTAGTGGAGGCCCTGGGGCCGTCACATCACGTACATGCATGCATCCAAGCATGCACCTTTTTACCAATTGGTATGCGTATTTAATTAGCTGTCCTTTGGTACATGAACACTCTTCCCACAAAATCTCTCTGTGAATCCATTTGGAAGTTATGCACTTTTACAATAAGCCATTCCCCCACTTAGCCCACGGGCATGAAAAGAGACGCATACCTTCACACACACACACACACACACACACACACACACACACACACACACACTACTTGACCTCTATGCCTAATTTTAGCCTCCTAGGGCAAAAACTGTGGACACCAAAGGCTGGGGAGATTTTTGTGGTCCGACCAACAGACAGAGTGAGTAATAGGGCTGCCAGTCGCAGCTAAAAAGATTAGCTTATAAACTATACTTGTGTGTGCATGTGCATATGCAACCTAATAGCAGGGCGTACCATAGTGTTTTCCTTGTATAAAACATAATGCCATTGGGAGCAACACATTTTGTGGTTCATTGTTAAGTTACAAGCTCAAAACTCGATTACTGAAAAATGTCATACACCAAAAGGAAGAAATGAACAAAGAACTAACGCAATCACAAACTGACAATTAGATTAGCTCTCAACATCACCTCAATACAAAAACGAGAGAGAGGTTACGTGTGTCTGTATGAGTTAGCGTGCAAGTGTTTGTGTGTGTATGCTTATGTGTATACTGCATGTGCCCACACACCTTTGGCTGAGTAGAGAATAGTTGTTTGTGTTCAGACAATGGGGCCAGGCTAATGAAATCTCTGTGGCTGAGGAAATGAGTTTTTCCAGGAAAGTCATTGTGGAGAAAGACAGGAAGTAGAACAGAAGTGATTGCCTCTGTCAGGTTATTATTGTGTTTCACTGTGTTACATCACTTCAACGCTACTCTCCCTAGATATGAGATACAATAGAGTCTATTCATAAAACACAGTTAACTACATTTTATGGCAAAGGTTCATAATAACAGCTGAAACATTAATTTCATCATGGTAATTTATCATGGTAATTCTGAAAAGGGGTACAGGTGACAGATAATTACATTATTGCCCTACTTAATTGTTGAATGTTTCACACATGACTGCACTGACTGTCCTCACATTGAGTATATGTGCACTGCAAAACATTTAGGAAATGAGAGATTTGAGACAAAATCCAACAATTAAAGTGATACTCCACTGAAAATCTGTCCTTTTAATATCAAATTCACTCCCTTTAAGCTTGAAAACTGGCTGTACAAACTTTATAGTTTGTTTTTTATCACACAAATGCAGCTGCGGTCAGCTTGAATTCACGTCAATTACAATGGACCCAATGGTGACAAATTTTTCGCATACTTTTCTGCTGAAGAATCGTAGTTCTGGTGAAATATGGTTAAATAAACTGCTTATGTTTCATATTATCTTATCTATCTATTATATTATCTACACCTCATTTTCATAAAAAGCTTAACATCTGCCTTAACATATGCACTATACAATAATAACAAAATAATGTCCCTGCTGCCCTGTAGGAACATTATGCCCAAAACAAAATGAACCTTTTAGAATCGAGAAAAATCTTGGTTTTGTTATTTAGGCCAGAATGTACTTTCAACATTTAACAATACATCAGTGGTCAGGCTGTGATCCATAGTTATTTAACATTTTATAAAATTAAAGACACAGCCTATTCAACCACATGGGAACTCTAATCATAACTGAGAGCTAAAATGATATACCTATTAATCCAATATAGGACATCATATTGCATATTCAACACCAACGGATTACGTAGCATGACAACATAATGAATCCTCTGGCACCCCTGCGGGAACCAGTAGAATGGTCTGTTCCAGCATTCCCCAGGCCGTGTGGGCCAGCTCACTAATGAGCCCACGGGGGAGCACCCACTGTCTGTGTGTTTAATAGACTGTAGCCCTGCCAGGAACTACACAGAAAGAGACAGAGGGGGAGACTGAAAGACAGAGAAAGAGAGCGAGAGATGCATTGAGAGAGATATCCTTACATGTGGTGAGAAACAAGTAGCTCATGCAAGAAACTCCATCATTATGATGCAGAGAGAGAAATGCAGGAGACAGAGGAAAGAGTAAGTTATTCTCATTATGATTTCTCCCAGTATGAGAAACAAGTTCATCTGAGAAACACACTCATTATATTATACTCAGTGTCCTACTTAAACCTCAAATCTCCAGAAAGTCAACTTTAAAGAAATTAAGGTACATTTTTTTGCAACTGCTTTCACGATAACTTAGCTACAAGGTCATCCAACACTTTTTTGACTTTGCACACAAGACTTTGCCAAGTTTGAACGTCAGTGATGAGACATCTGTGATTTTACGTGACACAACTGAAATTATACAATCATGCTACATTTTTTTTCTCACAATACCATAATTTCTTAGAAGCTGAGAGGTGGCCTATTCAACCAAACAGACCAAATTTTAACATGTTAGGAGGTTTTAAAGGCATGTCCGGCTTCTTGCTCGCTCTGTTTCCACAGCACGTAAACACATTCAGATAATAGTTAAGCAAATAGTTTTGGAGCAAGATTTAGAGTCTACAGTCTATGCTAGCTGCTCGGTGAGGCTGTGCTGCGAGCTAAATGCTAACATCAGCATGCTAAAATTCTCACAGTAACTGCGCTAATATGCTAATGTTTAGCATGTGGAGACATTTTGGCATGTCACAGCTGAAAGAGCACAGGTGCAGTTGATAACTTTAATAACAACTGCATTCAATTTGGGTGAGGCAGTTCCACGTCCTGGTATTGTGTATGCTGGCTCATTGGTCATAAAGATAAGTAAAGACAAACAATGGAATAAACTGAAATTTGGGCTCATCAATAGTGCTAGATTAAATTGAATTAAATAAATGTGACTTTATTAAGATTTAGCCTCTCGAGACATTGAATATCTTTACAGTAGTTTCATGGTAATCCATCCAATAACTGTCAAAACATTTCACCCAAAATCAAGAATGTCAACTTCATGTTTCTGCTAAAAGAAAGGTCAGGGCCCAGTTCCTTAAAATAAAATAAATCTGAATCTTAATGATCAGGATTTGGGAATCTGGTGTTTTGCCATCCAGGCTGCTGCCTGGTCCACTGAGTATGAGTTGACTGACTGGTCTGGCATCATGACATTAAACAGCAGTTTCTCAGTTTAAAAAAACAACCACTGAGTGCTGCAGTGGGACTTGATTAGCCAATTAGCGCCACAGGAGGGACTGACGCTGTTGGAACCGATGATGAGTAAAAACATCAATGGTGAGCACTAAAGACAGGATAGATGCTCCTATCAGGGCTGTTCTAAATTGATGTCTTCTCTTTATTG
The DNA here is from genome assembly GCF_041903045.1 of Epinephelus lanceolatus. Classification (NCBI taxonomy): domain Eukaryota; kingdom Metazoa; phylum Chordata; class Actinopteri; order Perciformes; family Serranidae; genus Epinephelus; species Epinephelus lanceolatus. The sequence goes on from NC_135743.1 coordinate 30,967,519, forward strand.
CCGACACTTTTTTTTTTTTTTTTTTTTGACCATAGGTATCCCAATCCTACTAAGTTTCAGACAACACTGGTTTGATCCAATGTGATTCGATTATTTCCAAACAGCTCAGCCCCAGGATCAACAAAGTCATCAGGTTAGAAAAATATTGTATTGTAGGCCTTATCTTCATCAAGACTTATTTTATGTATTAATATTCAAAATCAAGTCCTAACGTACCTGAATCATTTTAGAGCTGACTGGAGTGACTACACTGCCCCTTGTCTCCTTATGACTTCACCTTTCAAGACTCAGTCTCTGAAGCTCTCACAATGCTCTTGTACTGTGTCTTCTAGAATATCGATAGTATGAAAATGTTTGGAAGCATCTTGTCCAGTGTTTCCACCAATGTGAGGGACATTTGTTCGGGTGGAGATAAATATGTTTCTAAAATTACAATAACAGTAACTGTAGGGGGGAAAGTAGAAAAAGATCAAACTAATCCAAAAAAACATTTTTAGGATTCATGATCTAAAAATGACTTGATGCTCACGGAACTAACTTAAAGGTATTGCAATGTAAACTTCCTCAAATTGAACTGCAGAAAATGTTTGGACATACATTAGTTACATTAGTTATCTTATAAATGAGAATTTTTTTCTTCTAACTGTTTCTTCCACTCTGTATCTCATCCTCACTAATTTGTGAAGATTTTGAAAAGAATCAGTAAGGGAGCAATATTTGGTGGATTTAGAGCATGACGTTCAGCCTCGCAGAGGTGTCATGGGGCAGATCTAATTAAATGACATACCGACTCCAATACATCCTCACTTCAAAACATCCAGCCATGATTTCTGAGTAGGTACTTATCCTAATTTAAGACTATTAAAGATAGATATAATACTCTGGCAAAACATATATTCTTCAATTTCAGGTTTCCTGGATCTGAATTTGGCAGTTGCTAAAAAACATTTATCTTACTGGTGTATCCAGTTTAAACAGGATTTCCATCTTTTTCGTCAAGTTTCAACAACACTAACTAGCTTCCTGGCAACAGGGTTGAATTAAAAAATCTCCCTTATTCTGTAGCTCAGGGCTGACAGGTAAGATTTACACACTTTGAACCCCAGGCTAAAAAAAGCTGGAAAAACCTCTGTTTTCAGATGAAAAGAGTTAAAATGCTGGGCAGATATGGAACAATAAAATCCTGTCTCCAAGTGTCGATCAGTAGATTAGTCTTACATCCAAACATGTTTGCACCTGGCCTCTGAGTCTCAAGTAGAAAGAGATCACAACACAAAAATACATCACATGACTTGACACAGGATTTGTGTGTATGCCTGTGTGTGCACAAGTGCACGTGTTCACATGTCTGATGTGGTTTCTCTCTGTAATTAAAGTCCTTTAGAAGCCAGTGCACCTGGTTCTGAATGAGCCCCTATGGCAAAGACACAGACACCATCTATCAGCCCCACACAGAACATCTGACACCCCTAATAGCCACACTCAAAGAGACAGACAGACCGTCTGATTAACTGGCTAACAGACAGGCAATGGGGTGTGAAGGAAAAGGAAGAGACAGGAGGACAGAAAAAGTAGAAAAGAGCAACAGGTAGAGATGCAAATAGACAAATGGCGAAAAAGACTAACCAGTAGACAGACAAACACATGAAAAACTAGAAACCATCTTGTGATGGAATCACACCAGCCGAGATAACTATCTTAAAATAAATGTGGGCCATGGGTGTAAGGTGGGAGGCCAAATGCCCCTTCCCTACTTCCTACCCCCATACTTCCGGTGCCCCTGCACAGACCACATTCATCTCTAAACTCTGCCTTCATTTTGTTCATTTTTATCTCAACTTCACTTCACTTTCTCTGAGTGTAAGATGTGAGCTTACTGGACATACTCAACTGCCCCACAATGCATTGCATCTCTTGGGACTGCAGAGCTTTTCAGCCAGGCTAAAAGCTGCAGATATGCCACTTAATTAAGTTTTGATATTTTTTTTCTGGTGAGAAGGGAAAGATTAACATTCACAATATGTGGTAAATTTATCCAATTACCGCCTGTTATGAAATTTGTTGTGATGTTTCCGGAGATGTGAGAGTCGCTGACTGGGTCAGACCAGCCATTAGTGACTGCATCACATGACTGTGTTGCTTGTGCATACGTAAGTGTGAACAGTCTGTTGGTAATGGCCTACATAACTGTAACCAGCAAGCAGTAACTCAACACAGACTGAGTTTCTTGGTGGCGGTGTGTTAGTGTGCGATTCACAGTTACAGGCAGGTGGACAAACAAGTGCACTGATACACAGTGTTATTATTAGTCAACACCCCACCCCCAATCAATACAGCACAGTAACTGTACATTACAGTATATTACACAATGGCTTGTACATGCATGCATGAGAGTGTGCATGTGGAGTGGTCATCTTATGTTAGAGACACAGGGGTAGGACCCATGACTGTCTTGGAGAGTCCCCCTCTGTTCTCTTCTCCTTTGTGGAAGATAGTGATAAATCATTAATAGGCTCAGAGAGTGTGTGTGTGTGTGTGTGTGTGTGTAAGGGGGATTTCTGCCTTGTGCCCCCTGGCTTCTATCACTGTAATACTGTTCATACATCATTTGCTGCACAGGCGCGCACACACACACACACACACACACACACACACACATTTTCCATCATAGGCAGCAGAAGCATCATCTTGTTCAGACTCATAAATAATTTCCTGCAGCTCAAGTCTGGCCTGGAAACCTGCCTTTCACTCCATGCCATCCACTCCCCCTCTCCAAGTACAACTCTCTCTCTCCCTCTCTGACTCCCTGCCATCTCCTCTCCCTCTCCCACTACACTGATCCGTCTCTTTCTTCCTCTCTGTCACTCCCTGCCATCCCCCACTATCCCCCTCTCCACTGGTAAAACCACCATGCTCGCTTTGGCTCTGTGCCCCCCCGCCCCCCAGTCAACCCCTTCTTCTACTACAACGATCTCTATCCCTCTCTCCAGTGCTTTACTTGTAAATCAGGAAAACTCTCAACAGCAGCGGAGGGGGCTGGGGTGATCCAGGGGGTCAGAAAACGCATCAAAATCACACTGCCTGGAGCGCATTAGACAGGGTCTTGGCGCTGTATCTCAGTGCTGTCATGCAATAAACAGTGTGTGGCACTGGATTTACATTTAGCGCACTGGTAGACAATCTCCTTCTCCAGACAACACTACATGCGAAATGTATCACTAAATATTGGAGACACCACTGAAGCAATAAACTCATAATAATAAGGATCCAGCTGGTAACTTATCAAATCAGACATTAGACATTGTAAAAAGGTCTTTACTGATCAGCCAAGAGTAGTTCAAACAAACTTGTTATTCATGCTCATGTGCTTTATGAGATAAATTTTATTTGAAGTAATTTATACTCTGCTCATGGATTCTTCAGAACTGCACTGAATTACAGTGAGGCCACAGCAAACTGCTACCGACTTCACATTGTGCAGCAGTTAACAAATATTTAGTTTTTAACCCAAGGTCAAATAAAACCAATAGAGACAATCAATGTGTCTGTATCTTAAATGGCCCCATCCAATATATGGCTTATCTTCTGAGGGCAGTTAGCTTGCTCAAATATTTTATTTATAGCTGCCCTAATCAATATTTTCATATTAACAATGGATCAAATTAAAATGTGTAATGACGAAGGTGTTGCATATTGTGACAGACCCCCAGACAATTATCACCCATCTCTGTGGTTCCCCTCGGCTCAGTTCTACAAAACTATATTGGCTTTTAAATGGGAAAATACAGCAACTTTAAAAACAAACTGTATGCTGCAGTACCTGCCAGCACCTAACAGCTTTGCTATAGTGCAGATGTTCTTCTTGCTTGCTCTCTGCTTTACTTTTATTTTTCCTATTTTTCTCTTTTGTCACAAACTCCAACACATTAAAGAGGTTTCCTATAACTACTAAATCATTGGGAGGATAACTTTTGACAACTTTGGGTAAGCACTTGTCTACTATATCTACAGAAGACACTGCAAATGTATATTGAATATTGTATATTGACATATATTCTTTTTAGACGCGTGTAGATGCTGAAAAGATAAAATATTTTCAACTTTTTGAGCGTCAGACACCAGTAGCTAGCGCGCATTGAATAAGCGCTTCCAGCGTTTCAAGCGTCTTTGAAGCGTCCGCGTCTCTAGCGTCTCATTTCTGTGTGATCACCCCCTTAGACCAGCAGGGGTTGCTGTATGAACAAACTCTGTGTGATAAGAGTGTGTTGAATCCTGCAAAATCCACAACAGGCTCATTATGTCAAAACTGTCAGATAGAACCAGAATGCTACCACTAACCAAAGTAGTGTTAACCATGATGCTACCTCAAATATTCTAAACCTGGTTCATACTGTGTCTCACGAAACTTTTTTAAGCGAGACTCTAACAGACATATACCACTGCCACCTTGCATTAATTTGGTGCTAAGCAAAAACGGAACAGAATCAGAAAAACAAATTCTGGCATCACAGGAAAAAATACAGCATCGCCAGTCATACGGCTCAAAAACAAATATCAACCACTGTCTGATCTAAGTGAGAACGAGCTGGAAAGCAGTTCTATGAAGGGAAAACAGGGAATAAAGAAGATCTCATTCACAAGGGGAAAAGTGAAATTAATGCTGGTATACAGAATAAGTACAAGGCACACAAGGACAGAGAATCTGTGCCAAAGGTGAAGGAGAGAGACATCCTACTTGTGGGAGACAGTGCTATCAGTACAGTAAACAATGAAAGGATCATTACATGCAGCTATCCAGGAGCCATTGTTAGTGATGTCACAGGACTTTTCTCCCAGGCACTGTCAAACCACCCTGGAATCAAACATATTGTTGAGCATGAGGGAGCTGTTGACATCAGGAAAGGAGAATCAGAAGTTTAAAAAAAAAAAAATTAAACATTTTAACAGACTTGACAAGCTGGAAGTATAATCACTGATCAGTGGGCCTTTCCCAAATATTCACACAAAGTTAGATAAATTCAACTGCCTACTTGCACTGAATACATGACTTTCTAATACCTGTGAGTTGCAAAGAAGAAACTTCATTGATAACATAAACCTATTTTGGGAAGAGCCAGCCACAGGATAACAACAATGACACTGCTCCACCTGCCCTCCCTGTGGATTCTCCTTCATCACTACCCCCTACGCCCCCACTGCACCTGAATCACTCTCCTCTGACTCTCTAACATTCATTCCCTCACCTCTTTAGTTTCTAAAGCCAGATGGAGGACTTAGTAAAGTATACAAGTCTGGGATGGAAACAACCCACCAGCTAATCTGCTCCCAAAGCCCCCTAGGTGCCCTGCCCCTCCCTCTTCAACCCCCCAAATCGGGCCACCTCGTCCACCTCTGCCTCAACCCAGACCACTGGCTTCTATGGCCTTGGAGAGCACAGGGGCATCTGCTATCACTGTCAACAGGAACTAGGACACCCTGGGCCTCTGCTGTTTTCAGAACTGTTATTCATTATCTGTCCTTTAGCAACCCAAGGCCCAGGGAGAGAATAACCATCCCAAGTACAACAGCTCCAGTGTCAAGGCAAAGATTAGATAAGAGGGTGACAGTAAGATCCTCCAATCCCCCCAATCTACTTCAAATTACCTGTAAGCAAAGTATCTCAGGCCCTGCTCTAACTTGGAACTAGCTGTATTTAATATCAGGTCCCTGGGTAATAAGTAACTTTAATCAACGATTTCATTACCTCTTATGAGCTTGACATTATGTTTTTATGGAGATTTGGCTGGACAACAAGAATGGAAATGCTGCTCTTATCGAATCCACCCAACCAAATTTTAGATTTCAGTTTGAAGCACGACAGAACAAAAATAGAGGTGGTGTCTGTCCCACAAATTATAGATACAGGGATAGATTTCTTTTCTTTTTTTTTTTTTTAAAGATATTTTTTGGGGCTTTTTAGCCTTTAATGTATAGGACAGACAAGCGTGAAGGGGGGGAGAGAGGGAGTGACATGCAGCAAGGGGCCACAGGCTGGAGTTGAACCCGGGCCTCTGCGGCAACAGCCTTGTACATGGGGCGCCTGCTCTACCACTAAGCCACCGACGCCCCATGGGATAGATTTCTTTTTAAGAAGCTATCATTTGGTGAGTTCTCAAATGAAATTCTCACCATGTATCTCAAATATAGTTATTTACAGGCCACCTATAAACTCTTGAGGATTTTACTGAGATGCACTCAATTTGACTGTGTAGTCATTATGAGTGATTTTAATGTACACATAGATAATGTCTGTGAAAAAAATACCAATGAACATTCTGCCATAGATGACACATTTGATCTTTCTCAACATGTGAGAGAGCCAACCCATAGAAAGAGGACACACTCTGGATTTATTCATGACTAAAGGTGTTAATATGTCAAATGTCACTGTGCTTGATGTTACGCTATCAGATGATTTTTGGGTATTTTTTTTTATCTGCCAGTAACTCCCCATATTGTCCATGGATCAGCAAATGATGAAAAAAGACACTTTATTGAGAATATCAGAATACGTTTCCCATCAAACTGAAACTGCCACAATCAAAATTCATATTGATGATCTACTGCATTCCTGCACTTCTAAAACTGCAAATGTAATTGATGCCCTTACTCCTGAGAAAGTGAAATTGGTCAGTAATAAGCAAAAGGCACCATGGAGAAACATTCATTCTGTAAGGATCAAGAAAAGGGAGTGCCAGAAAGCTGAATGAAAATGGCGTAATCAAAAGGTCCACATTCACTTCGAAATCTATAAAGAAAAATTAGGCATTTACAATGTGACCTTGAGAAGTGCAAGGCAATCATTTTTTCCAGACATCATCAACGAAAAACAAGTAACAACTCACACACCTTATTCGCTACTGTGGACAGATGAACTGACCCTCCAGTTCCAATATCTCCAGAACTAGTTTCCTCCAGCAAATGTAACAAGGTTGAAACCTTTTATAATGATAATAATTGCTACAGTGGTCTGTTCCTAGGTCTTTCGAAACAAGCTGTTCGGCAAGTTCAACTTGTTCAGAATTCTGCTGCTAGGGTCCTGACAAAAAATAGGAAATATGACCACATTACTCCAGTTCTAAAATCCTTACACTGGCAACCTGTCACTCTGAGAACTGATTTCAAAATGTTGCTGCTTCTGTATGAATCACTCTGTGGCTCAGCACCCAAATACATCTCTGACATGCTTGTGACATATGAACCTTCAGGACCCTCAGGACAAATGGGGCTGACCATCCCAAGAGTTAGAACAAAACATGGTAACCTACTCTGACCACTTTTACTGTAAGTCAAAGCTAAAAATGTTCCTTTTTTACACTGCCTACTCCACCCTGTGATGACTGCAAACTTATTTTTTAACTTGAAAAATCATTTTAAACAAACTTTCTTTATCTTTGCACCTCTTGTCAACACAGCTATTTTTAATGGTGATTTTTGTCTCTTTAAACTGTAAATCATATAGTAATTAATTTTACCTAATATATCTTGTCTCTTTACTCTTTTATCGTAAATCTGTATCCTCTATTGTGTTTTATATTCTAATGCTCTGTAAAGCACTTTGAATTGCCCTGCTGTATGAAACGTGCTATACAAATAAAGCTGCGTTGCCTTGCCTAGAGAGCTGGGTAGTTCCCCCAAGAATTGGTGGGAATCAATATTGAGCTAAAGTATACATTCCCATGATCCAAAAGACCATATGCAAGGATAGAACCATTTTAAATAAGAATGTTAAAATCAAATTAATACAGCATCTCTTAAACTGGAAACAGGTGGCACCAGATTAAATACACTTTTTATGAGCAACCACAATAAAGGCTGCTTGAGACATTACAGAGCCTTTAAATGCATTTTTAGAATAACGTGGAAAATGAATACATGTTTATGGTTTAAAAAATATGTCTAGTTTCAGTGGCAATTTAGCACTGCAACATTCTATAAAGTTCTGCTCCGACTGCTGTAACAATAAAATTATCAAGTCAATATGTTAATGTTAAATGGACTGCCATTGTTTTCTTGTTGGATCAGCAAATAAAAACATTTCATAAAGGTTGCATGGAGGTACACTTTGGGGTGTTGGCTCTCAATGGGATTGGCAGTTCAAGCAGCCTTAAGCCTTGGGCTATTTGTCACACTATTTGACATAATTTGAAAAAAGACAAAAAAATTCTTTGTCTATTCCCCCTCCCCCTCTCTCTGTCTCTCACACACTCCTCTCTTGCTGTCAGGGATGAGCAACTTTATCTCTGCTGTCTTTCTGACCAGATGTTCAACTCTGTATAACCCATGGCTGGATTATCCAGGCAGATCACAGCCTGAGTCCCTCATGTGCTCTCTTCCCATTGGCTCTGTCACCTCTTCACCTCAGTCAGATCAACAGCCATTTAATACAGTCACTTCTAATTAATGTATAACATAAAAATCTTATTTAAGTATTTCATCCAACACAGGATGTTTAGTTTGCGATTTTAAAAAAATCATATTAAAATTCTGTCATACTATGCATTTGTAACAACATTGTGAGCTCCGTATGACTCACACCTTGCTAACAACAATAACTTATGTTTAGAAAAGATTTATGCATGCTTTCTAATTCAACCTGTAGGGGGAGACTTCACTCAATGATAAGTTACATTGATGGAAATGAAAATAACAATAACTGCAGCGCCCTTATTGTGCAGATGGACCACGTTGTTGTGGCTGTATACTTGCTATGCTATGCTAAAACATTTTTTACATACAATTACAATACAATTTTTTAAAACATTTCTAACTTTTAATTACTGAAAATTACTTGTGATCCAAAAATATCTTTGAGAGAAAACTGAAAAATATGAGAATAATTTATAAGTAAACTAAGGACTGCATGTGTTACTATTTTATTTATTGGAAAATATAAATTATGCTTGTTCTAAGTAGTAATTCCCTAGATTTGAATCACTCGGGGCGACAACTCAGGAGACTGTACATTCATCAACTTGCAGTCATTGCTAGCAAGGGTTGGTATTAATATACGCTACAAAGGATTAACTAGACGATTTTTCCAGTGCAGCTGTATCCAATAAAGCACTAATAAAAGGCCTCATTCTGACAAAAAATACTGTGACCAATTATAGCAGGATCACATTAACGATGACTTTAAGACAAGCTCAATTCAAATGGCCACCAAACCTTCAGTAGACCTCACATTTGCAAACATGAATGTTTTTGCAAAAACTATTTGAGGAGAATACTGATTTCACATTGAATTTTACGGTGAATATCTAAAGATGACTGCTCACCAAACCGAGGTTTGTTGGAGGTGTGGCAAATACATGATATTGTGTCAGCATATGTAAAGCATCTGCACACCCCAAAGCGATATTCATTTGTTGATCTATCATAACTGTATATTGCACATGTGGATGATCTTCCTATCATACAAGTGGTAACGCTAACATAGTTGTCAAAATTATTTTGTGGGGCCATTTCCCCCAGACCCTCAAGTGATGGTGCTACTAGCACAGGATGAGTGGCTAGATTATGGAATGATTGCCTTTTTGCTGTTTATCCATATTAATGGCCTTGAGGATGCAGCCATTGCTCTGTTTAGGAATATTATAAGACAACAAGATAACAACATTGCTGTTGTCAATGACAATTTCAACAACGGTGATTAAGTCCAACCAGCCATAGACACTGCTGATAATGATGAAGATGACAACATTGCTGTTGTCGATGAATATATTGGTAACGGCAGACAAGTTCAACCGGCTGACGATGCTGCTTCTGAGGCCAAAGTTGACATAGAAGTCAACCAACCTGTAAGAGACACTCCACTGCCCGGAGGATCCAGAAAGAGGGTCAGAGAAGAAGACAATGATGAAGCTCATGAGAGGAGCAGCAAGAGAGTCAGGCGCTTGTGCTCCAACAGCAAAGCTGAAGAAGTATACCCAGCGTCAGTGCCCTCCTCTGGCCCAGCGCCAAGTCCTGAAATGAGCAACGGGCAGTTCAGGTGCCTGTCTGACATCATCACCATCAGCAACACAGACAGCGACGTTGAGGAGGTCGACCCAACATCAGTGCCGTCCTGTGGCCCGGCACCAACTGATGCAATAAGCAGCAGGCAATTCAGTTGCCTGGCGATATCATCTCCATCAGCAACACAGACAATGATATTGAAGATGTAGACTCAGCATCAGTGCCCTCCTCTTGCCAAGTGCATGACCAATCCAGGAAGAGGTCCAGAGAGGAGGAGGAGGAGGAGGAGGAGGATGAAAAAGATGGGAGAAACAGCAAACATTTCAAACACTGAAAGTTTGCTGACAGACTTACGGAGACTTACAGAGCCTGTAAGAGCCATCTCCAAAGAGACCTCATCTAAAATGTTTAATTATCAAATATTAATGATAAAAGGGTTATCCCTTATTCTGATGACTCTAATGCCATATTACTCTTTTAAATACATCTGTGGACATTGTACTTAGTCATCATTTCTTAGCTTGAATCACAGCTATACTGTCCTAAAATGCTTGAGTTTCTAGAGATTTCCATTGTTTACTTTTGACAAAGGAAATAATAAAATGCTCTGCATAAACTTTAAAGGCGTCCCACACATTATAATGACGGAGTTATACTTTGTGTTTGGTTTATTGAGTGAAAATATTCAATTCTGAAATGTCCAGAGCTGATCAAGGGTGGATAGTTGGGCCTTAAAAGTCTTTAAAAAAAGAAAGGGCATAAGTTTGATATCAGAAGAAGGGGGACGCAGAGCAGTCATGGGATCTCCAACTCGTGAAACAAGTCAATACACAAGTTCGTTACTTCATAGGCTCTGAAATCTGACACGAATTCCTTTGTCCGGTTCAGATTACCTCTTATTTTGCCCTTATGGCTAAATTTCAGTAGAGAGCAGAAAGCAAAATGAAGCAGAATACATTAGTTGACCTTTGGGTGGATTATCACAGCTGATCGTATCTGATGAGTAAGTGCTCAGGAAGAGGCACAGAGAAATTCATGTACACTTTCTTGTGAAATGTGTGGTGCTGAAAGCTTGGTGACACAGTGACTAGCTGCTGTGACCGGCACTTGAGGTACTGTAAGATAAACTGCAAGCTAAACACTAACATGTTAGCTGACAGGGAACATGCTAGCACTGGACAAACACATTACCCAGGTCAAGTCGCTAACTGACACTAGGGCTACATTCAGACTACAGGCCAATCAGATTGTTTTTCAAATCAGATCTTGAAGACAGACTGTCTGACTGTTATTTTCAGGTGATCAGATCAGATCTGTGTGTCCAGACATCACCAATCTATCTGCATGTGTTGCTGTGGTAACAATGTAGGCATCAGTAACTACATAGCTATGCTGGTGACACAGCTTTCCAATGCAGAAGCATGAGAATTTTCACCCTCCAAACAATCGCACTGTCTAGATACGGTGCAGGACTTCTCTGTCTGTGTGTTCTACATGTTGTCCTCCATGGTGCTATACAAGTAGCAGCATGGATTCTGCTTAACACTTCTGACACTCTGGATTTGACATTGTCATTGTATGTTGTTATGCCAATGACACAAAAGACACTTTGAAGTCTGATTTCAGCGGACGGAGTGTGGGTTGAGATACATCTGTAGAAATCTGTTTACAACCACATTTCACACCAACTCCAAACGTGGTTTGGATCCAATTTTTTAAAACAGGCATTTCATGTGGGGGTTTTTTTTGCCATCCAGACTGTCTAACATCTATCTGGATATAATCTGGATATGCCTAAAAATGGATTTTGGCTGGTGGTCTGAACAAGTTCTAAGTTACAGTAACACCGGTTATGTTAGAGACATACAGTCAGGTCCATAATTATTTGGACAATGATACAGTTGTCGTCATTTTGGCTCTGTACACCATCACAATGGGTTTTAAATGAAACAATGAATACCTGCTTAAAGTGCAGACTCTCAGCTTTCATTTAAGGCTTTTTTCAAAAATGTAGTATGAACCGTGTAGGAATGACAACCATTTCTTCACACAGTCCCCCAACTTTAAGGGCTCATAAGTATTTGGACAAACTAACATAATCATCAATTAAACAGTCAGTTTTAATACTTGGTTGCAAATCCTTTACAGTCAATGACTGCCTGAAGTGTTGGACACATAGGCATCATCAGATGCTGGGTTTCTTCCCTGGTGATGCTCTGCCAGCCCTTTACTGTAGCCGTCTGCACTTCCTGCTTGTGTTTTGGGTGTTTTGCCCTCAGTTTTGGCTTCAGCAAGAGAAACGCATGCTCAATTGGATTCAGGTCAGATGATATGACTTGGCCATTGCAGAACATTCCACTTCTTTGCCTTAAAAATGTCTTTGGTTGCTTTTGCAGTATGCTTCAGGTCATTGTCCAACTGCACTGTGAAGCATCGTCCAATGAGTTTTGAAGCATTTGGTTGAATCTGAGCAGATAATGGTGCCCCAAACACTTTAGCTTTCATCCTGCTGCTCTTCTCAGCAGTCACATCATCAATAAATACAAGAGAACCAGTTCCACTGGCAGCCATACATGGCCATGACATAACAGTACCTCCACCATGCTTCACTGATGAGGTGGTGTGCTTTGGATCATGAGCAGTTCCTTCCCTTCTCCCTTCTCTTGTCTTCCCATCATTCTGGTAGTTGATCTTTGTTTTATCTGTCCATAGTATGCTGTTCCACAACTGTACAGGCTTTTTAGATGGTTTTTGACAAACTCTAATCTGGCCTTCCATTTTTAAGGCTAACCAATGGTTTGCATCTTGTGATAAACCCTCTGTATTTATTCTAGTGAAGTCTTGTCTTGCTTACAAGAGCAGCAGGATGAAAGCTGAAGTGTTTGGGGCACCATTACCTGCTCAGATTCAACTAAATGCTTCAAAACTCATTGGACGATGCTTCACAGTGCAGTTGGACAATGACCTGAAACATATTGCAAAAGCAACCAAAGTCATTTTTAAGGCAAAGAAGTGGAATGTTCTGCAATGGCCAAGTCATATCATCTGACCTGAATCCAATTGAGCATGCGTTTCTCTTGCTGAAGCCAAAACTGAGGGCAAAACACCCAAAACACAAGCAGGAAGTGCAGACGGCTACAGTAAAGGGCTGGCAGAGCATCACCAGGGAAGAAACCCAGCATCTGATGATGCCTATGTGTCCAACACTTCAGGCAGTCATTGACTGTAAAGGATTTGCAACCAAGTATTAAAACTGACTGTTTAATTGATGATTATGTTAGTTTGTCCAAATACTTATGAGCCCTTAAAGTCGGGGGACTGTGTGAAGAAATGGTTGTCATTCCTACACGGTTCATACTACATTTTTGAAAAAAGCCTTAAATGAAAGCTGAGAGTCTGCACTTTAAGCAGGTATTCATTGTTTCATTTAAAACCCATTGTGATGGTGTACAGAGCCAAAATGACGACAACTGTATAATTGTCCAAATAATTATGGACCTGACTGTATTATATCACCCTCCTGTCTCACAACTTTCTGCAAACCACACCATTTGTTTCTGGGAGGAAATCCAATAATAGCAGTGATTCATTTTCAATGTAATCAATTGATTTTTTTGTGCTGGTGTGGCTTGGAATGACTTAGACATGGTGTCTTCCTGTATTCCTAAGATGTTCCTCAAATATCTGGCATTTCTGCATTAGGAATTATATTTCAACGGTGCAAATATATGACTGTAGAAGTATAGGAAGCTATGGTATAGTGTGACCACATTGTTAACTCCAATAAATCTAATTCCCATGAGACAAAGTTAGACTATTTAACTGCTCTGTAATATAATAGCAAATATACCTGTGCATCCATGGTAAAAAAAACAAACCAACCAGTCAGGGAGAGGGAGAAAGAGAGATGGGGTGGAGGGTGGAAGGGGAGAGATGGAAAGAGAGTAAGGCAGGTTGGGTCTGGGGATGAGTGTCTGGTCCCTAAGGCTGTGTGTGTGTGTGTGTGTGTGTGTGTGTGTGTGTGTGTGTGTTTCCATCAGCCTACTCTCACAGCTCAATAATGATAAATAAGTCAACCTCCTCTCTCCTCCCCTCAACCCCTCTCCCTGCTCCTGTCACACACACCCCGCCTCTGTTCATCTACCCCCCCCCCCCCCCCCCCTACACACACTACACTCCCAGTGGTAATGAAGCAACAGTAGGTACTAGCTGACAACTGTGCAGACCAGAGTTTCATCTATATTCATTCTGCTATAGTGGGCCGCCACAGTAAGACCCCTTCTAGCTCTGAGAGACAAAACAACATCCATCCATCCCCTTCTCTCCCTCTACCTGTTCACTGTATCTATCAGTCTCACCCCCAACTTATTTTGCAGCACTGGCCCACCATGTATGAACGCGACAGAGAAGAACACTTTATATCTTACGATGTGATATGGAAGCGCTGTACACAATTTGATACTAAGCAAAACTTAAACAAGTAGAGCCAATGTGTTAAAACCTCACATTTCTTCCTCTTACATTTCTTCTACTTACAATGCATTAAGGAGGAAACACTGGCACCTAACAAAATTAGACCTAAATGTCAGTAGCATGATGCCAACACTGACGCATTACCTGTATATTTCTAAACACATTTTAGGACACAACTTTATCACTGGAGACATATGTGTCATTTTGTTATATCATTATACCAACCAAAGTCATAACTTATTATTATGCTTTTAGTGACAGACTAATAAGGGGAAACATAACACTAAGAGGGGAAACATAATTAAGTATAAAAAGATAGGAAACAGAGAGAAGAAAAAAGAAAGAAAATGAGAAAGCCAGCAAAAAGGAAAGAGCTATCTATATTTCTGCTTGTGTTTCTGCTCTATCTACTGTATGTGTGTGTCTGGAGGGTCCTAATTGCTGCTGAGGTCAGGCTGCTGAGCAGTAAAGGGTTGTGTTTGATGCAGGTAAGAGGGTGTGTGCGTGCATGTGTGTGTGACTGCTCTGCATGCCCTTGACTTGCAGCTGGCAAACAACGCTTTAGGCCCCCACAGCTGCCTCATCATTACTGTTCACAGGGATCCCCTGCCACACACACACGCGCGCGCACACACAGTGAGAGAGACTTAGTCACAGCTACACAGGCACAGACACAAAAACAGACACACGCAGACATACACAGAGACACTCACCCCTTCCCGCAGGCTCCTCATTAAGCCAGTGTAGGCGGCAGCGGGAACGAACCACAGTCCCTCTGGGGAGCCTCTCTTCTCCTCCTGATAGAGAGACATAGAAAAGACATGGAGAAAGGGTGAGAGGAGAGAGGAGGAGGGGGTACAGATGGGGGGGGGGGGGGCAATGGCGGAGTAGAGTGGGAGTGGGAGAAAGGCAAAGAGATAACGTTGCAGAGATGCAAGTAGAGAGGAGTGAGGAAAAGGGCAAGAAAGGGCCAAGGCGGGGAGGGGAGACGAGAGCAAGAGGAGCCATGACATCTTGATTACTTGGTTACCATGTCTGCGCCTGAACATGCTTTCCTAACTATTCAAATTCAACAGATAACCTTCTTTGTTTTCTTCAAAATATTGATTTTCCTTAGAAGCATAGTACGTGTGGGCACTTCACATTTTTTCCTTAATTTTGCTTGTTTGCGTAGTCAAGACATCTCACTCATAATTACATAATGAGAGGTAGAAAAGGGAATTCACGCTTTCACCATACTCAAGATAGTTTTTATTAAAATTGACAAGACTGCAAATAACAAGGATTTTCATTATCAATTAATCTCTCAACTACTACTTCAACAAATAATCCAGTAATCTTTTAGTCTGCAATATGTTAGACCAGAATTACTGCCTCTCGGTTCTCTGCCTTCACCAGCCAGTCAAGTTGTGGTTTACATCCATGTTTGTCCAGGGTCATATTTAACCATGACTGCTGACAATACATCAACATATTCTAGAACATGGATGCTTTAAACAAATCATCATCCCTGCAGCACAAAGGATCTATTCAATCACCACAGTTTCAAGGTGAACACTGAAGATGAGTGTCACCAATGAAGTATCTGACCAATTGTCTCCTTTTCTTTTCCTGAGTTAAGATGTTGAAATAATGGACATTATGAAACATTTGATGTCACAGTGAAGTTGACCTGTGACCTACTGGATATAAAATATCATCATTCTATCATATTAGAAATGTGTGTGAAATTTTGTCACAATTAACAAATGAATTCTTTAGTTATGGCCAAAAACAGGTTTTGTGAGGTCACAGTGACAGTACTTGTGCCAATTTTCAACCAGGTCTGTGTCATCATGGTGACACAAACATGCTTGAAAATCGGGAAAGTATCCCTTTAAAGTGTTCCTGAGATCCACTCACAATTCATTCACGAGAATGGGACGGACATACAGAAATACATGATAATAAGATAATAACCAGGCCACGGCTGTCGTCAATGCAGGGACATAAAAATAGATTTAACCCTCTATGGTACGCATTATGATCCCCGTTGGTAAAAAAATGTTTTGGGTGTTTTTTTGTCTTAAAATAGACCAAGTAAACATAATCAAGAGACATTTTCAAAAAATATTATTTTTTAGTAGTTTTTAGGGTTCGTTGCCATACGGCAACACTGTATGATAGTGGAAAGTAATGAAAACAAGAGAATTTTATTTAAAATTGTAATAACGTTTATTTAAAAACTCATGTTATATTCTCAAGGATCCCCAGTAGCCTGAACAGTTAAGAATGCATCTCATTTGAAAGTAAAAACCATTTAAAAAGACATTTTTCATCGTTTAATTCGATTTTTTGGGTTAGGGTTGCCAGCTGCTCGTTTTCTTCATCACTGAATCCTAATTCATCTTCACTACCTTCTACTAGAAGGGCTAGTTTTGCTTTCTTCCGTGAGGAACCATTAAAACATTGTTGCATTCATTCTGTAAATGGAAGAAAGATGTGTCAAATATCATCATATGCAATGCGGAAAGGACTCACAAAGTGCATTATTATAGTAGACTATAGAAGATCAGTGTACACCAATGCTATTGCTATTAACTTTACTACAACTAACAGTCAAATGTGTATCTGTCAAATTGATGGACCTGAAAAAATAACTAAATGATTCTATGTGGTTGTGGAGCCTGAGTCCATAAAGTTTACAATATGCTTTTGAACAATGTAGGCCTATAACTAAATACAAAATGTTATCAACATGCCAGGCTAGCAATTTATAATGGTACGGTGTTGCCATATGGCAACATACACATTTGAACATTTTCTATTATTTAATGATCAAGTACAGTGCAGTAAACTACAGAATAATGAACTTAACTCACCTATTATCGAGTATATATTTATATATATTTCCCAGTTGAAAAATGTCATTAAAACACTTTTTTAGATGATTTTTGAGGAGTCAAATGGCGAGGCTCCTCCCTGTGAAGTCGTCTGCAGAAAAGGGCTTCAAAATTGCCTCCAGAAAGTCATGTGACAAATTTAAACACTGCTATTGGTTTACTTAGAACCCTACCTCTCTTTTAATGCATTGCATCATAACTGGGGATGTATTGTCTGTGTAGAAGGCTTAAAATGGGTTTGTTGCCAAATGGCAACATCGTACCATAGAGGGTTAAATGCTAGTCGCGTTTCCCAAAGACCAAGGCAATTGCTTCTTTTGTCCAACCAATAATCCACATTTAATGATGTTCCATGTACAGTTACATGAAACTGAAAAAAAAGCAGCAAATCCTCACATTTGACAAGCTGAAACAGAAAAAATGGCAGTTTTGCTTGATAACTAATTTAAATGTTTATTAATACTGTTATCAATTCATTATTTTTGAATTGACTCTTATGATCATGATGGAAACATGTGCCTCTCTCCTGATAGAATATGCTACATATATATATATATATATATATATATATACATATACATATATATACACACTCTGAGATACCAGCACTATCTTACATCCCAAAAAACTCTGATTATTTCAACCAATATTTTTATCTTTTCATGAAACAATGACCCATTCCATTGCTACTGTGCTAGGCTCTAGGCTATATCTAACCTTGAGGATGAAGACAGCACTGGAGGCTATAGCTAATCGTTGTCATTGACTGGTGCTGCAGAAGAAGAGAGGAGCAAAGCGGCTGATTTTACCTGGGGACACTTAAAGGACCATTCCCCATTAGTCAAAATATAACTTCCTCCTGCTATTAAACAGACAAAGTGATTCCACCTGTTGGGATGAGTTCACATCCTGTGTTTGGGACTGTCATTAGGACTGGTTGTAATGAAGACATGAGCTACCACTGATGCTGTCCAAAGAAGGTCAATATTATTGTGTGTTACTGTATTCTGTGAAAGATCTCAACATCATATGCTGTATATTATGGCTCAAAGAATTGAATCAGTATGATCATCAATGGTGTTTTTTATGGTCATGTACTGTTTCAGTAAACTTTTTGTTTTTGTTTGTTTATGTGCTATCTTTAGAAAAATGTTCACCAACGGTGCCCAATATATTAGGAACAGTCTGATAACTTCTTGTTTCAACCTTGAAACTATCTGTCCCAGTCCAATAAAACTTATTTTTTGTCATTATTCCTATCTAACTTTGAACACAGAGGCAGTAATGCAGCTTATCATTGACCCTGACCAGTAAATGCACCCGACAACCAACGACCCAGTCCACCAGGAGGCTCTTAAAAAACTCAGCTCTACAAATTAAATAATTGCTTGGCTTTTACAGCTATCAGTTCCTTTACTGGGGCTGCTGAGAAATATCAAATTCTCCAGTCTAAACTGAAAGAAATGGTAAGTCTGAGACAGAAGCCCACACAGAAGTAAAAGTTGTGCTAATCAGTGTCATCCAATGAAAAACAAAAACACCTGTACATTTTTTAAATCCAATCAGCAATCCAAAGCAGACAAGCAGGTAGCGTTACAACAAGAAGGTGCTACTAACCTCTAACTAATCACTACCATCCATCCATTACATAAGAAGCCTGCGCTAAGTGCTCTCTAATCTTGACAACAGTGCCAAAGATAAAAATTGGCACTGAGCTTTTCTGGGTTTATTTTAAAGTGCCAATTCTAAAAAAAAAAAAAAACAAAAAAAAAAACAGAAAACCTGAAAGGCACTACAGCAAATCAACATCACAGAAAAAAGCAAGCCAGTGTGTTTAGGGACTACCCACCTCTGTGTGTGTGAATGTATACAGGTCATAGCAGTATATAGCTGTCTGTGGTTGTTAGAGCTCTACCAGTGACATATTTTGACAGCATATCAACAATACAGTAAGGCATGAGTCCATGAAAAATATTTCTAAACAAGTAATAGCATATTTTACTATGTATTCTAAAAATATCAGCCAGCACAAAGACTGTAAAACACAAGTAATGCATGCTCCTTCATGTGCCGCAGTTCTAACTGCATTACAGACTTTTTGGACAGGCCTAGGAGTAAAACATCACAGTGGTTTAGCCTTCTTATTATCAAAGTATGCAGTCGTTTCTCTGTGGTAGGGAGAGAAAAGAGAGGCCTGAACTTCTGGATGTTCCTAAAAGGGATACTTTGCCGATCTTCAACTAGCTTTGTATCATAACAATGTGGATAGTAAGGAACTCGGTAAACTTCACTCCATCATACCAGCGCCCAGATCTCCTTGCTCATCTCCCGGATCCTGGGCTGTTGCTCAAACTACAGACAGTACTTCTGCATGTTCATTCACCAACCACCACATACACAAAGAGAATAAAAGTATATCGAGAGAGAGACCTGCCCCTCTCTCTCTATTTCTCAAACTCACACCAAACTACGATCAGCTGTAAAACTAGGCAGTGCAGATCAAATATTAACCAAGACTCTGTTACTGCATTGGCTATGTCTCACCTAAAATGCTGCCATATTGTTTTCTGTGTCTAAACGGCCCACCTCACATTACGTCACCCACCAGCACAAGTATTTATTGTGCCGGTTGGTGCAGTGCATTCTGGTAGTTGTAGGTTTTCTACCTCTTTTTCTGGTCATGTAGCTCCAATTTCAAAAGTATTTCTACTGCATAGACAGCCTTGTTTTATGAAAAGCCCATTTTCACAGCAGTTAAATATATCTTTAAATATAATAACACTGTTTGACTTCACTCCTAAGGTACAAATATACTTAATGTTTTACAGTTACCAATACCTTGAGGTACATCCTTTATTACTCCTCAATTAAATCCTCTATCGCACTCTATTGCACTTTACACCTCTTTCACTAACTTGTGGAAATACTCAAATCAAGTACACTTTGTCACCCTAAAACTTCAATGACAATGTCAACAATACTGTCCGCAACATGCTGGAACAAGCTACAGGTTACTGTAACTGACTGACAAATATTTACACTTCTAAGGTGCTGTTCAACAAAGGACACTGAAATCTGAGAGAGGTACAGGAATCAGTTAAGTATAGCGTTATTATTAATTAAGAACACACTGGCATCCTTGGAGAAATACCAGCTCTGGCAGGAGCAGACGAGTCAATTTATTAAGAGCTTCTACAGGGCACTGATGAGATTTCCCAGGGCTTCAAGAGAGTAATAAGTTTAATCAGGTGGGGTGATCGATTTTTGAAGGTTATCCATCAGTCTTGTAAATAAAAATCTTACACTTAATCGACTTGCCTGGCTAGATTGAGGTTAACCATAAATAAATTGGGATCACCTTTTCTAATGAAATCAAACGAGGCCTCCTTCACTCTTTCTCTTGTAATTTTCAGGGCCAGGGGTCAATTCGCTTTCAATTCAATTTAGTCAGCATGTAAATTTAAACTCCATTACCTAATGACAGAGCACTCAGTTTCATTCATTTCACTCAAGATTGGACTTTCTCACTGAGGTAATAAGAAAATGTGTTTTGATCTTTCTGGCATCTGGCGTCAGTGCTGTGCTCAATTCACTTTGATTCGTTACTTG
This sequence comes from Epinephelus lanceolatus, assembly GCF_041903045.1. Classification (NCBI taxonomy): domain Eukaryota; kingdom Metazoa; phylum Chordata; class Actinopteri; order Perciformes; family Serranidae; genus Epinephelus; species Epinephelus lanceolatus. The sequence continues at coordinate 30,988,479 of NC_135743.1, forward strand.
AAAGAAAGGAGCCATTCTGCAAATAATTACTTAAGCGTTTGTAAAAGAGAAACTTTTCTCTGAAATCTGATTACCATCATTCACATTTAAAAAGCCATTTCTTGGGGGCCTAGAAGTGTAAGGTCCATACTACATAAACACAAGTTATGGCTAGTTTGTTTTAAGTGTAGTTTGCACATTATTTGGAGAGTAAACTAGATGTGAGCCACTTTACAGTCTGCCATCCTACTATTGTTTGGGGTTGTGATTTATCAGCAGGGTGACCAGCAAGTGGATCACTGTATTCATTGTAGTTCTAATGTAATAATATGAATCAATCAAATAATTTAAAGGAATACTTCACCCACAAAACGACCATTTGTAAATCAGTTCGTTACGCCCTATAAACTCAAATTTTAAGGAAACTTTGTTTATCTTGCATGCCTCTACAGAAATAGGCTAATATATTGCTTTACTGACTGACTGAGGACCACATCTAACGACAGCAAAACTACGTCACAACATCCTTAAAAACTCTCACACAACTCGTGCAGTATAATTCCAGCTCTCATTTATCCAGTCGAATGCTCAGTACTTCCTAAACACATGTAGAGTCTTGTTTTGAAAAAGAACATAGATAAGTCACACTTTGAATTCAGTTTAAAATAGAGAGGTTTTATCTAAAATGCATGTATTTCATGAGCATACGACTGGATATATGAGATTTTAATTGTGTAAAGGTTTGTGAGCGAATGTTTTGATGTAGTTTTGCTGTTGTTAAATGGGTTCCCAACCAATCAGTAAATCAATATGTTGACCGTTTTCCATGGAGGCCTCTGAGAAAAACAATTTTCTTCACAAATTCAAGGTAACACAGCATGACTAATTGATTTACAAATGAGTCATTTATAAATGGTCATTTTGTGGGCAAAGTATTCCTTTTTCCAAGTATTTTATTAACGGGTCCAGTATGTATATTGGCCTAAGCAATATTGACAGTACTTGCCTAAGATTTAGTTAATGACCCTGCCACACTACAGAATGTCTATTACATCAAAATGTTTGATATAAATCAACATTCTCTCAGAGGCCCAGAATTTCAGCACCGATTTCTTCTAGTGTGGTCAGCTTAAGTGAGTTTCAAATCGGCAAAATGCCAAATTCAATACCCTAATGAGGGTAATAACAACAAGTCACACAGCAAGGAATACTTTACCAAAGATTTGGCACAATGCGCGGGTCAGTGAACGATGACTACAGAGGTTATTCACCATATAGCTCAACCGTCTTTGATTTTTTTGTCAATACTCCAAACTACTGTACATCACATTACTTATTTCAAAGTGTGGTCTTGCAGCCATACTAAATAAACTGGGGATAGGTGATGTATGTTATTCTTGTTTAAATTGAAAACGACTGCAAACTTATTGGTTCATGGAAATAGCATTAGGTGTTTTCTTTTGTCTTCACATCAGTGCATTTCCCTGAAACATTTTTTTAACTTCACAGCGGTTTTCATATAGGCCCGAGTTCAAAAACAGAAATATTGCAATTCTGAACAGAAACCTTTATCATATGCCAAAGTCCATCCTCTCTTTTGCCTTGTCTAAAGAAAAGTCACCTTCAAAGGAAGGGAACAACGAACAACGCCATGGAACTAATGTAATCCATGCCCTTTGTGTGCAAGCAAGCAAGTGCACATAAGGACCCATTTCTCACTTAAATAGTGTGTATTTGGATCCATTTGAATGTTTAATTGCAGTATCTCCTCTTTATACACGGTATGTCTCCCCATACTGGCTTCTGTGATGCAGTGTCTACCTGAGAGGCAATGAGGTAGAGGATCTCCCCGAGTGGTGGCAACAGGAACTGCTTTATTTTACTGTTTCTCAGGTTATCCCTCAACAGGTCTGTCAGTGAGGACACAGCCTGGAAAGAGAGAAGAAACATAGTTTCATCAGCACCTCTACTTCATTGTTGCAAAATCAAATGAAAAATAATATTCAAAGCTAGACTTTTGTTTTAGACTAGACTCTGAACTGAAATTTATGGCAAGAAAGTTTACCAATCAGCAGCTCTCTAAGACAGTGTCAATAACATTTCACTGTGTCATGTAACAGTCATAATTTCACCAAGGTAGTATTTCGTCATATGTGGTCTCAGAACAGACCTGGATTTGGAAAAATTGAGATAAACTCTTATAAACTTATACTTAATATGTGGTTGCAAATATATGATTACAGTATGCTTTAACACCTTCAGACATCACTACATAACCTCAAACTACTGAATGCTGACAAGACAAAATGTGTTTGATTCTCAAGAACACATGATTTCAGCTGAAATCTACCTGCCGTCCATACACTTAATGGTACTGGAATTGAAACTGTCCAGTCTTGTCAATACCTGTGAATTTGGCTAAACAGTATTCTCTGTTTAAACAGCATGTGAAACAACTGGCACAGAAACTTAAGATAACATGTTTTTGTTTCTTTATATAGAAATACAGCATGCTTCTATCTTGGGGAAAGGAAAAAGACTGTACAGTCAACTATCATGTCTGTGTTTGACTGTGGACTTATTCTCATGGTGCTCAGTTTACCATAAAAGAGCATGTGCAGTTTATCATTGTGCTTTGTGTTTCACCTCAGGAGATAAATATTGCACTCATCGCTGTGTACCAAATGAAAAAGTAGGCTAGTCCTCACTAACAACAAGAGAACTATATTCTATCATTTTCATTTAGAGGTCTTCTACAGGAACTGCCTCACTCTATCACTTCTCCCCTTACATTCAAAACCACCAAACCAGATCTCAGGCCTGTTTAACTCTTGTTACCCACTCAGGTAAGTAAATACTGAACTTGGGAAGACTGCCTTCCAATTCTTTACTTTATCTTTGGATCTATTTGGTCATGTCTGTGTTTGTTCTGCTGCACTGTCCTAAAATCGGGGAACATATCAAATCACACTACAGGAAGTAGTAGCAAATAAGAAAGTAAACCATGGTCTGACCATGCAACACCAACTACTATAAGCAACGTCTCATCATTATTTAGTGGTAGAAGACTTTCACGTGTACAGAAAATACACTATTTAAAATCGAATTACTGGGCTGAATTTAGAATTTAGAGAAACTTCAGAGAGATTAGGGTAAAAGCAGATAGGGTAAAGAATGAGGAGGAGAAGCGAGCGAGAAAATAAGGGTGAAACAACAAGGAGGAGGGAATGCATAAATTAAGACAAGAGGGTGAAGGAAAAGAGGAGGGATGTAGACACAAGAGAAATGGGGCAAAAAAGGTTGGGAAAGAGAAAGAAATGAGCTGGGCAGCAGCAACAACAATCTCTCTGACAAACCACTAAAATTCATATACACACGCCAAAATACATGGCAAGGGACACACACAAATGCATGTATACACAAACACATGTGTATTCAGGGCATTAAGTATATGCACTCACATAATAAGTACACAAATCCATGCAATCATATGCACTTGTAAGAAATGCACACCACACACACACACACACACACACACACACACACACACACACACACACACAGTTAAGTATATGCGGAGACAGCCTTACTGGCTGACTGCTTCCTGGCATTAGCATTACTGCCAGCTTCCCCCCTCTGTGATCTGATGCAAGTTCTGCCTCACTCCTCTATCTCTCCCCCTCTCTCTTCTCCACTTTCTGGTTTTCCACCTCTCTGTGTTCTCTGTCTCTCCTTCCACTATTGTTTTTTGCTCTACTTGTATCTTCTCTCTTCTTCTTGTTGAATTGCCCTCAATGTATGTATCACATATCTCATACTCTTCCCCTTTTTCTTCCTCACCTACATCTTTCTCTCACACTCGCTTGCTTTCACTGTCTCTCACCTTCTGTCTCTCTCTCTCTCTCTCTCTCTCTCGTTGTAGGGTGAGAAGTGGTAACAGTCTGTTTGTCATGTTCTCTCTCAACATATCTTCCCCTTTCCCAGAAGAGTTCTTTTTCCTTTTATTTATGCCCAAGAACCGTAGTGTATCCTCAAGCTGAGCCATCGATGAGCATGGTACAGCATCAGTTTGCAACTAGAATTCTGAGTAGGTCTGAATGTTATTACTAACACACTTTGAGCCTAGGACAGAGGCCAATATGTTTTGGTTGACCTAATTTAAACGTATTTCTACATAATCTATAAACTCATATCATGTAGTGTCACTATCAACCAAGGATGCGAATGGTACATATGTGCTGTTAAAGAAACTGCTCTTGGTTTTCTGCCTCTTTCCCACATTATTGCTCTCTGTTCTCTCTCACTCCCTTCCTGAGCTAAACCCGCTAATAACATAAATGGCTGAGTGGGGAGCTGAGATTCTGGGGTGTGTTTGAAACTGGTCACGCAGCTGCTCTCAGGCAGAGGGTAGTAAAAGGCACCCCTGTGCAATGAGCTAGAGTGGAAAAGCAAACATAAACATGCACACACACACACACACACACACACACACACACACAAATATTTTCCCTCCCAGAACACATTATCATTATCTCAGCATCAACACTCCCTTAGATCAAATAATGCACATGAATGCACAGAAGGAAACATAAACATATGCACTTAATTAACATGCATAACAAACACTCTTATAGTGGTGCAGAGGAAAAAAAAGACGCCCCAACACAGCAGACATAAGTCTTGCACATACACACACCAACACGACACATACAAATAGTACATGAAAGTAGTTACTGGATGTCTACACTTGGGACAGATGTGTCAAGAAAAAATAGAGAACAGGTTGGTGGATTACTGGTGCTTCATAGAAGGAACTGCACTTTATTTTACAGCTAATACGAGGTTTTTCTTTGCTGAGGTAAGAGAAGAGACTGATGTTTTAAGCAGTATTGCAGCATTGCAGTCAGAGGTAACCCTGTAATTTTCAAGCACCCAGCACTTTACTTAACTTCCTTAATTTCCATGCTAGCTTTTTACTGAGATGTCGTAAGATCGATCCTTGCAAAATGTGCAGATATAACAGTGTCCAGTGGCAGACATGGCATCCTGTATGTCGAATGGTAAAACAAGCCAACAAATGCATGGCTCAAATACACAAAGAACATAATGTTTTAAGATTTACTATGCATAATTGTCAGTAACTGTTTGTTAACACGCTCACCAACAAAAGTGAAAAGTAAAAGCCAACCCCAGATTCACTCTCATTTGGTGTTTTGTCTCACTATATTTGCATTTCTTCTGCACTGTGTCTCTTGGATGCCTGTTGCTTGTGGTCTGGCACCTGGTTGTTATCTTTTATAAAGTCCTGACCTCACCTGAGCGCTGTGGGGGTACACGCCCATAAACATCCTGAGCACAGAAAATAAGAAAAAATTGAAAAAATACAGGCAGAGTGCAGAATCTCTGCAGAAAAATACAGCACCACAAACTTACAGTGGGTCTTAAGTGACGACTGAGAGGGATTAATTCTGTATGTGTCTATACATTGTTTTTTTCAAACACCCAATTTAGCAGATGTTGGACAAAGATTAGCACAGGCTCTGAGAATATTTTCACAAAATATCTCCAGGAACCAATACCATGATATTTTCTGTCTAACCATAACGTGTTGATCTGTAGTCTGTACTGTAGTTTTCTAATGTTTGGGGGTTTTTTTAAATCAAAATGCATTAATAGTCATATATTAACACAACACGTGCTTCAAACTCTCGTCTTTTCCTTGCATTATTCACAAACGTTTCAAGTAGTGTCTTCCTGGAGCGAATGCCCTCTGAATGTGTGTTCCTAAAGATTGCTGTGAGGTTTTAGAATGCATTAAGACTCCATATCCCCATGAAACACCCTGCACAGTGGAAGCTTTACCGGCTAAACCGCTGTAAAAGCCACAGAAAACTTTTTAAGTGATGATAAGTGAAGGGGAAAATGATATCTAGTTGGTTTTGAAAGCACAGCTTCCCTACGTTGCATAAGGAAAGCAGCAAGCTTGCGTTAGTAACATTAACCCAGAAAATTTTATTCTCATTTAATTCTAGAGATGGTAAAAGTGAGGGACAAAGACAGACAGACTAAAGGGAGAGAGGAAAGACATAGCGGACGGACAGACAGGAGAGGGTGAGACAGAAGGAGTGACATAGACAGACAGGCGCGTGCGTGCGTATGCATGTGTGCGCATGCATGTTTGTAAGTGTTCATGTTTGGGGGTGGGGGGGTTTGAAGTATATGGCAGTTACCATGGTAACTAAGACCAGCCCTGACACTCCAATCAGCAGGACTGCAGCAGGAGAACCCCTGCTGAGACAACACTCTCACACACACACACACACACACACACACACACATAGACACACACACAAAATGCAAGTATGTGCTGTTTTATTGGTCATCTGTTAGCATCAATATAATGTAAGAATACACACAAACACAGAACATTACATTTGCATGCACACACACAAATAGGCAAACAGAACACAGATACACAGAAAACTACATACACAGGACCCCTGCTGAGTGCACACACAAACATGTCTCAAAAAAGCCCATACACACTTACAAACACACACACACACACACACACACACATACACAGAAAACCCCTGCTGAGTCTATAGAAGGACACACACACACACACACACACACACACGGTCATAGACACAAATGGACAGACACACAAAGACACACGGGCACAAATGTACAGCTTTGTCCTTTTTTTTAACAATTTGTCATCCTACGGTAGCTGAAGGGAGGTAAGGAGGGGTGCGGAAAATATGTTCCGCCATTTGTCTTTAACAACAAGTGCACCGAAAAAAAAAGAAAGAAAGAAAAAAAAAACACTGCTGTGCCACAGTCGGCCATTTTGTAAATCGCCGTGACGACTCAGTAGCAGCAAAGTGTCAGAACAAATGGAGACAGAGAGAAGAAAAGGACAAACCAGGAAAGAGAGCGGATGTGGGATTAGAACTATTTTAACCGGAATGGATTACATTCAGAATAAATAGCTGTGATCGAGCAGATGAAGAGACAAAGAAGAGTAGAGACAGGAAAAAGGGTGTTTAGGTCTGTTTAGAATGAAAGACCTCACCTCCACACATACTGCTTTTACACTGAATTAGATCAACACCACTCTGTTTGAATTTGTCTGTGTGTGAGTGTGTTCAGGTGGGCTTAGTAAAGTATCTGAACTATCTATGTTTGCCGCTGTCTAAGAAAATGTGTGTGTAGACGAGCATGTCCTATTACCTCATAGCACTTTCTTTAACATGATTTTGGGTATTACAGTGATGTAGCTGCATACAACTCAGTTGCCAGTTTACTGAGTATACCTGGATAAAACTAATGCCCAATAGTCAAGTCAATTTTATTTACACAGCCCAATATCACAATCAAATATTTACCTCAAAGGGGCTCTAAAATCAGTCTGTCCTGGAGGAGGAATCCCTCCTATGAAGATCTTCTATAAGTTTCTTTTTTTCTCTCATTAAGGTTTTTTTGGGGGGGAGTTTTCCTCGTTTGAATCAAGGGTCTATGAATAGAAGGTATCGTTGGCTGTACAGGCTGTAAGGCACCTTGAGGAAGATGTCTGACTTGTGATATTGGGCTTTATAAATAAAACCGATTTGACTGTTAGGCTGCATTAGTTTTAGCAAGGTGTACCTAAAAAACTTGCAACTATATATGTGTGTATATGTACAGCACTTTCAAGTGCATCATCACTAGAACTATGATCAAGAGATTCCATCTGTAAAACCACCGTACAACTAATCTACAAATGCAATACAGACCTGTAACTACCTCGACAGTCACGATAAGAAATTACAGTAGCATTGCAACCACTTCCAGTTGTCATATTAGCGCTATTATAGGCTGGAACTCTACATCTCATCAGTTTATGATCACGTGAGGAGTATTGTTGTTATTTTACTTTATAATGTTTGATTGTAAATAACAACCTTTCAGAAACTATTTTACCAAACTAAAAAATAAAACCAACATTTAGGAGCGATGTACTGTGTAGGCAATACATAACCTAGTAAAAGCCAAAAAAGATTTCTGCGTGTTTGTTGGGGTGTGTGAGTGAGTGGGTGAGTGAATCAGTGAGAGCGAGCAAGCGAGAGAGGGGGGGGGGGGGGGGGGTTTAATATCTCTGAGGCTTGTAGGTTTTTAACGCCACCTGCTGGTAATTATAAAGTTAGTGTAGACAGAATATGTATTCCTATCCACATCTTGTTTTAGGATTAGTGTTTCCCCTTCATGATGGGCTAAAACATTTATTGGCGACATGCCTCTAAACAACAACAAAAGCAGGGATAACAATCAAACTTAAATTAAACACCTATAAAACTTTTTAAGTACAAAGAAATCCTCATTGATGTGCACAACTATATCAAAGCTACAGTTGGTAACTTTTATGAAAATGTTCATTCTTTCATTATCCCTAACTGTTCATGCTATTCAGGGTTACGGGGGGCTGGAGCCTATCCCAGCTGACACTGGGCAAAAGGCAGGGCTTCACCCTGGACAGGACACCAGCCTATCACAGGGCTGACACATAGACCCATTCACCTTTACATTCAAACCTTTAAAGTCACTTATTAATATAACCTGCATGTCATGTGGGTTCGAACTGGGAACCCTTTTGCTGTGAGGCCACACTAACTATTTAAATCATTTTATGAAAATATAAGTTTGTGTCATATTTGCTGAAATTGTCACTATACTCTAAAAAAAATAATGAGACAGATAGTCTGTGAAAAATATCATGTTCCTCCTACTGCCTTTAATAGCATTCATTAGATTCAGACCGCGGCTCAGCAGCAACAACCAATCACAGCCAAGAAGTCTCAAATGCAGCTGTCAATCATGGCATATCACTCCATGAACTGCTGTCAAACTGACAAAATATGAATCAAAATTCTGATACTGCATTGCCTATTTCTTACTCAAATGTTTTCAGAAACATATTGTAGTGTACTATTCAGCTGTAAAATGGGAAAGTTGGTCCGGCTGGTGGACGGTGCTTGGTATTGACACGACAGTTTTCAACATAGCAGCTGGGTCACAATCATTCTCATATTACAGCTAAAAAGTTCACTACAACGTGTTTCTGAAAACATTTGAGGTGAGAAATTGACAATGCAGTAAAAGAATCTTGATTCATATTTGATCGGCACTGCCTAGTTTGACAACAGTTCACAAATAGCAACTGACAGCTGCGTTAGACTCCTCAGTGTCCTCCTCCTCTGATCTATTGTTTTCATTGACATGCAGTAAGATCATTGGAAATGCTATAAGGCAAAAGAGACGGCAGATGAATTTGATGTTTTTTTGCATTTTATCTGTTTAATTTAGTGCTGTGTGAATATACTGACGGTTTCAGCAAATACGAAAAACTTTTTTTAAGTTACCAACTGTAGCTTTAAGAAAGGACTTTTTATAAATAGAAAAACACTTAACACTGCATGCAGTACTACACTCATTGTTATGTTTTATTTTTTATGCAAGGATGTGCATTTAGACTTTCTGTACATCTGCTGGTACATACTGGCACCTCATGGTGTAAACTGGTATTGCAAGTATTAGGTCCTCAAAACGTTTTGCAAAGGTTTGGGAATTCCTGTTTAACTGCTTGTTTTGAATACGTTAATATGACTTTAACCATTTACTGTTTTAAAGTAAAAATGACAACAGATTTTTTTAGAATGATTTGTTTTGTGCTCTTTCTACAGTGCCAGGGTTGGTCTGGAACTAGCCACTAAAGACTGAATGAACAGAGACATGCTTTAACTTTATTCTGAATGAAATTCAACACTAAATGGAGATTGCAGTGGAATCAGTATAGAATGAAAATTCCTATTTATTTACATAGAAATGACAATGTGTGTGTGTGTGTGTGTGTGTGTGTGTGTTCCAGACCTCAGAAACAAGACTGCCCTCTCCCAGTTCAGTACAGTGCAGAGCCAGGAGACCCATCACTCTGAGAACCTTGCTCCGTCTAGAAAACATTTTTATTTTCATTTAAAACACAAAATGTGAAAACTGCTGATTTCCTGTTTTCATATTAACCCGGGACTTTCCAGAAAAGTATATTTAATCACTAACATTATAAAATCAGTCCCGATTAAAGAGAAAATCAGAAAATCAAGTTTCCATTTCACGTAAAAAGCTTGTAACCTCCAAACAAAACTGAGAGCACCTTTAGAAACACCCACATTGTTTGAGCTTTCAGAGAACATGCTATGTGTTGGTGTTAACAGCAGTGACTTGGAAGCACAGTTCTGTAAAACTGCAAAAGAAAGAGAGAGAGAGAAAGAGGGAGAGAAGGAGAGGGAGCAAGGACACATCCTTAACAGTATGCTGTCCTCCAAGTGCTTGTCTGCCTCTGTTTGTTACTTTAGTCCAGCCAAAAAGTAATTTGGTTGCTGCATCGTAGTGCTTTTCAGCCAGAAGTCTTTCTTTTTTCTTTTTTTTTAAAGATATTTTTTGGGGCCTTTAATCGATAGGACAGTCAAGTGTGAAAGGGGGAGAAAGAGAGAGGGAGTGACATGCAGCAAAGGGCCACAGGCTGGGGTCGAACCTGGGCCGCTGCGGCAACAGCCTTGTATATGGGGCACCTGCTCTATCCACTAAGCCACCGACGCCCCGCCAGTAGTCTTTCTATCATAGTTCTGCCACATCACATGCATCTTGGGTATTCACATCTCAATAGCTTGTAGTTCAGCTCCAACAGTGATTATTTACCTTTACATCTTTACTGTGGATCAGTAGTAACCACTTCTCCAACCTTAATGCAGGGTGCACAATCATGCTCCCTGATTTATACAGAGTATATTTATATATGTACTTACACATCCCAGTTAGGAGCTTGTCGTAATTGCTGGGTCAATACTGGAAGCTGAATGAAGGAGGGAGGAGATAGAAAGACAGTTAAAGAGAGAAAGAAGAAAGACAAACAAGATTAAGAACCTTATCTGTAAGAAATTATTATGACAGCAAAATATGTTTTTTAGATCCATTATGACTTTTAATAAGCTTGTTCAAATGTATTACGTTTGCCCATACTTGAGTAAAATAATTGCAGTTTTTTAAATGTCTGATGGGTGAATAAAACAGATGAGATATTTGGAGAAAACTATCATCACACTATCTTATTATACCAATACTGATGTCTTAAAAGTAGTCAAAATATCTTAAATTGTTTTTTAAATGTTTTATTACAACTAAAATTCTTATTTTTTAAAAGTATATGTTCTCAGGCTTTCATGTTTAAAGTCAAACAAAACAGAAGTAGCCTAGAATAAATGGGACTGGAATAATGAGACTATGTCCTTGTCACTGCACTAATGACTCTCACTTGACTAATGACTAGCCGGAAACAATAGCAAGAGCCTCAAGCATTGTTACATGTTCCTGGTGAAGGTGTTTGCTGACAGGTAAAAATAAATTGCTGGCAAATGTGTCACAGAGGGAACACAAGGACTGGGGAAAACAAAAAATGATTACATAAAAAGTTATTATTTGTATTTGTATACTGTTTACAGCAAAATAGAGGAAACAGCCACAGTGTCACTGAGCTGAGAGCAAGAACTCCCATGCAGCTATGCAGTAATAAACTCTAAAATATTCACTAAAACTGCAAAATTATCTTGTCATACCCAACCACTTGTGATGCAACAATATTTCAACAGGGAATCCTAAGTAAATAAATGTTTTTCTTACCAATGTTGAGTTCATCAGCTTGTTAGCAATAACTTTATGTCCAACCACACAGCAGAGGTAGCACAGCAGGTTGAGTTTGGAGCGAGTGGCTGTGGAGTGAGGAGGAGGAGGAAGAGGAGGAGGAGGAGCAGTGGAGGGGTTCGGTTCTTCAAGGGATGAACAAAGCTGTAAGATAAAGACAGTCCAGTCTTCATCACTCAGGGACTGCATCTTCTCAACTGAAAGACAGGAGATGAGAAAAAGTCAGCCTCAAGACAGATTGGGGCCAATGATCCTCTGTACTTTCTGTAGGACTCTGATACTGACTCAAAAAACACAAGTACCACAGTACCTGAATATGCTGGTACACAAAGGGCTTTGGGATCAAATCGCAAAGGAGGGCTCTTAAGAATCTGGCGAACAGAGAGAATACCACACCGTGAGCCTAACTGTGAGCTGTCTGATCTTTATATCTCATTCCCATGAAACTGTTGCAATATGAAAAGAGTATATACTGTTTTCATATTCATCATGCAAGCATTTTTATTACAGTGAAAATGTTCCATAAAACTTAAGCAATATTGTTGTTTGATACTGTCTACCTTACACAATTTAGTTTTGAGAGGGGCTTAAAATAAAACATTGAAACACTCCTCACAAGGACATTTACTATTTAAGATTATTCTGGTCTATTTATAGATTTATTTTAAGTATCTGAGAACACCCTGAAATCTGCAATAGCCTTTTTCCAATATAATTGCCTGTCTGTACCTTGGGGTTGTCCATGATTGGGGTGACAGTCAGATCAGAGTCAGTATGGAGAAGAGCTTTCACACAAGATGTGATGTCAGTACCAGTGCTGGTCTAAGATAGAAGACAAAAGAGTCGACTTGAGCAAAGGAGGCGAGAAGTATTCACCAGTAGATGGTAGCAGAGGATAACATGCCTTTAATGTCAAACATATAAAATATATTTGAGATTATAGTAAAAAAAAAAAGACCTGCAGTAGTGTGATTGGGTTATGCATAGTGACTACGTTGTTATTATATTAGCATTAACCTCTCCTCTCTGCTGTTAACATGTTGTGAAAGATTTCAGAGTGTATGGTGGCAGTAACCTGAGGTGGAGGGGTCTCATTTGGACAGTTTGAAATACTGCAGCTTCTCCTTGAGTTGGCACAGGAGCTAGAGGAAAAATAGGATGATGATTATATTAAAATATTCTGCTTGCTTTTTATGGCTAACCGTTGGATAGGGATACATGAGAGTGATCCCCTGTAGGGTACAGTATTGCTGAGGATAGATGTGTAAATACCACTGGGGCCACCCTAAAATCACACTTTACAAATTACAGTACTGTATTATACTGCGTACACCCCTGTAGAGTATATTGTAGATGTGTATGTGTCCAGTATACAAGTTTGGACGGAGTACAATATTTTGTGTAACTCTTTCGAGATTCACCTTCTTTTCAGAAAGAAGAAAATAAAGGATTTCTATGCAGGATTATCAGTAATTGTTTGTAAACAGGCTCACCAGCGAAAGTGAAACTAAAAGCCAACCCCAGATTCCCTCTCATTTGGCATTTCACCTCACTATATTTGCATTGTTTTAGATGTGTGCTGCTTGTGGTCTGGCACCTGGTCGCAGCTTTTTTCCAAAGACCCAACCTCACCTCAGTGCTGTATGGGTATACGCCTATAAACATCCTGAACACAGAAAACAAGAAAATCCAGGCAGAGGGCAGAGGCTCTGCAAAAAATACACATTCACACACTTAAAGTGGGTCATATGTGATGACTGAGAGCATTTACTTCTATGTGAGTCTATACATTGTTTTTTTTGTTGTTGTTTTTTTGGGGGGGGGGGGGAGGGCCTGCATAGTATAAGGTCATCATTTAGCTTACTGCTTTGACAGGTAGACAACCCTGACAAAACAGCTATAATTCTGTGACCCCAGAAAAGTCTGTCATAACAGGTAGACAGGCAGCAGTTGGACTAAACTGAGTACCTCAACAGAAAAATCGCTTCAGTGTTGTCCTCATCCACACCACTCTTTGGCCGGAGCTCTGACACATTATCTGGGGGAGAAAAGCACAAAAGACGTGAAATCTAATTTTCTGGGGTTCATTACAACACACAGTATATCTGAGACACATATCTAGTAATTGCCACAAAGGTGAAAAATGGAGCACACATTTTAATCAGGGATGAGATTGCACAATAGCACCTACAGCAAACACTGATCAGCCCAAATGTTTGCAGTTGAGGGGAAAAGAATAGAGCAGAACAAAACTGCCTTATCCAGAAAACCTGATTGCCACAGCCGGGTTCATACATCTGTTATGGTGAAACATAACACAGAAAAATAAGTTGTTAAAGGAATGAAAACCTCACTTATTATTCTTTGTTTATGCTTTGCTGATTGTGCCTGTTGTGTCTGTCCTTCCAACAATATCAAGATGCAAATTCTCAGTGGTGCTGCTGAGAAACAGCCTGGCTTAGAGGTATGATAATTGGTTTCTTTTCTTCCCATAAAAATACAGTAAATACAGTATGCAAAGTCAAATGAACAACCTTAAAAATTATCAACCTCCATCTCTCTCAAACACACACACACACACACACACACAAGGTGCACACATACAGAGGAAGGGCTGTACTAAATAACTTTTTTTTTGCATTTGAAGCTTCTATCGAGATTTTGAATTAAGCTTTGAATGTATGTTGTCATCTTTCATGACTTTACAACTGTAAAAAAAATTTTAAAAAATCATCAAGTACAATCCTGACTTTCAATAAAGGGATTCATCAGATTAAATTAGTTAGTCTTTTTCTTTTATCAAATCATTTTTTCATGAATAAATGTAATTTATTGTGCTTTTAGATTGTAGTGCTCTGTTAATACAGGTGCGTGCCTGACCATACATGCAGCAGGCAGTAGTGCAACCAGTTTTTGCAATAGTAGAGGAAATGTTGTCCCTGAAAGGCTAAACACCAACAAATATGGATTGAAGCTGAATATTTTGTTTGATAAAAACATGCTGTGAATTTTGGAAATGATTACATTTATCTTTTATATAAATACATTTTGACTTTTGGACTTACTGTAACAGTGCTCTCGAATTGTTGGAAATGTCTGGATTACGAGTCGCAAACACTCCTAAACAACCACGACTGGAATATAATTCTAGTATAATTCTAATGATATCAGTGTAGACTAGTCTGTATCTGCAGCTGTGCAGAAATAGCAGGTTCAAACAGAATTAAATGAAAAGCAAAAAAGAAAAAAAGCTTTGCAACATTCAAATTCAAATTTCAATGTTATAAATTAAGCTTCAGAGTTTTCAACAATTTGATACAGCCCTATAAAGAGGACATAACTACTAGAATAAGGTGGTATATAATATTTCAAAACTAGTATTAAATCCAAACTAAAATGTCTCCCCTTCTGTCCCTCAGTTATAATGTTGAGTAATGGCCATGAAAGTGTTTTATGCAGAATATTTTGATGTCACAGTGGAGTTGCCCTTCAATCTTTTGGATATAAAATGTCATTACTTCATCATGATATCCTCTTAGGCATTTGTGTAAAGTTTTGTCACAATTAGCAGAAGAAGTTTTGAGTTATGGCCAAAAACATGTTTTATGAGGTCAAACTGACCTTGACCTTTAACCTATTGCCACCAAAATCTAATCACTTCATTGTTGAAATCAGGGGGATGTTTGCGCCACATTTGAAGAAATTCCCCCAGGGCATTCGTGAGATATCGCACTCACGAGAATGGGATAGACAGACAGAAGGATAGACAGACAACCTAAAAAACATACTGCCTGCAGCTACAGATATTGCCGAAGGGGAGACATAATTACACAGACATAGAGGAATATGTTACCTAGTATGAATGACGTATTGGGCTGCAGTGTGTGGCAAGCCTGCTGGGCACCAGTAAGCTTGGGGTCATCTTCTCTCATTGCATCCCCATCTCCTCCTCTCTCCTTTCCCATCTCTGTTTTCAAGCACTGGCTATTCCTTAAGGCTCCAGAGGTTGCGTGTCTGACAGCTTGTTGGCAATCAGTTCTTCTGTCTGATGTTCTGTTAATCGTTGCAGTTGCTGTCTCTGATGAAATCAGGTTCTTAGAAATCCTATGGGCTGGCTGGGTGATGGCCGAATGGCTGTTGGGAAGCTTGTTTGCCTGTCCTGGAAGTAAAGGGTCAGGAAACCCTGTGTGTCTGTGGAGGTATTGAAAAAAAACACATTAACACAAACTACTTCAACTGATGGAAAAAATGTAGGATATGAACTTTTTTCATTAAACATAATTGTAATTCTGCAGGCTGTTAGCTGTGCTGTTAAACTGTATTGCATCATATTATAAGGTGTTTCAAAATACATGGCTTCTCCCAGGTGATTAAATAAGACTAGACTGGACTTAGATTACACTTTGCCATCTACATCCACTGCTGTGTGCATTACTATTTTCACAAAACAGATTTGTGTGCAATAAAACAAAATGTCTGTAAATGCTGTGGGTACTGTACAATTAAAAGAAAAAATAATAATATACACACCTCAAGCTAGCTGAACCAACCCCTTCACAGTTGATTTTTTCCTCCTGATCCTCTTCTTCATCCTCCTCTTCCTCTTCCTGCATTTGTACTTGTTTCCAGAAAGGGTGGTCCAGCAACTCAGGCCAGTCTATCCTAATAATTAAAAAACAAAAAAATTAAACACTGGGACACAGAAAAGGGACACTAAACTCAATATGCAAAAAAAGCAGCTTAGAAACTCTCGAGGTGTCCACTTTCACTTGAGTCAGGAACTAGACTTCTTTTTAATGCAAAGTACAAGATAATAGCCACAATGTTAAGACAAAGGGATCACGCGTGCATGCGCGTGTGTGTGTCTATGAACCTGACCTCTTATCTGGGTTTTTGTTGAGCAAGCCTTGGAGAAGATTCTGGAAGTCCTTACTGGCAGGACTGGCTGAAAACACTGTAACAAACAACATAGAAAAATGCCTCATAATTAAAACAAACCAAAAAACAACCTCTCTAACAGCAATATACAAGGAAAAGTTGCCCTAAACAAGGCATCATATTGCTGCTAATATTTCTTCAGGTGTGCAGCAACAAAAATATTTATCAAACATCTCATCTCTGTGTGATTGTGTGTGTACATGACAGAGTGTGTATCACCTGTCTGTGTGGGAGCCGGTGGTTCCTGATGTAAAATCATCTCTGTCAGTTCAGTGTTGCTATCAGAATAGAATGGAGGTTTACCTGGGAAGCAACAGTTTGGATTTATGTTTACAACACAGTACAGTAAACGGCATAGTATAATACTGTATGTTGGGTCAGCATTAGTATCTTATTTCCTGTTAAGTGCTGTTCTGTTTCAACAGATTTACATCTTAGGGTTTTAGGATTCACTTGTAGGTTACAGTACTCAAATTCTGTAACTTAAATATTAAGATCTTTTCACCTCAGTTCATCATCAGCATCATAGCATCATCATAAATATCATGAATTACAGGTAACCAACAGAGTAAGATGGCTATGTTTACATGCACGAAATATTTAAGGTTTTTACCCTTATTTTGAAAAAGACTATATTCCCACTAAGCTGTTTACACAGACAGCTGTGCATGCCATGACATGTAGCTATCACATCAAAACATGGAAAAGTGGAACAGCCAAAGCCACTTGTGCCACTTTGCTTCTTTGCATCAAAATAGGATTTTTTTTAAAGTTTGACCGTGCCTACACAGCCTCTGTCTTTGACCACCTGGTTGAAAAGGTCTCGACTGTGTTAAAGTCGACCGTAAACAGGCAAGAGGTTGTATGTCAAAACTGCCATGAAAACCACAACTGTGGTGGAAATTCCAAAAGCGCTGTAGACCTGTCCAAACAAAACCACACCAAACTAAAACCAGCCTAATACATGCATATCCCACATTTCTTAATCTGGAAATGCTTCACGCGCAAAAATGCCTAATTCTGAATATCCAAACAGAAAATGCTGTTTACATGACAAAAATTCAGAATATTGTCCTAATCCGAATAATACTAGAATATTACTGTGTATGTAAAGAAAGTTAATGTGTTTATGTTTGTTTGTGTGTGTATGTGTATGTGTGAGAAAGAGTGAGTGTACCAGTATACATGTAGTAGAGTATACATCCCAGAGCCCAGAGATCAGAGCTCATACTGGTTTCTGATCCCTGCAAAACCTCTGGAGCACTGTAAGTTGGAGGACCTGAAAATAAACACACATACAGTAATTAGGAAAGACAAAAATAGTTAAAGAACAGCTTTAACAGCTATCATAAACAAAAGGTCATCATGTAATAAGGTGTCATGAATAATCAATATGTTTGCTAATGGCAAAACAATTATTTAAGTTACTGAATGACAGTGGACTTCTTTAGATCACTTTTCATACTTTGTCCACAATGTATAACGTGTTCTCATCGTTTAGCTACACCATCCCCTTGTTCTCCCTCCTCTGGCTCCTGCCCTTCTGAAACCACCCACGTAAGAGGGGTTTTTTTTTGTAACATAAAACATGACTCCTGTTGTTGCACACCTAGCTATTTGTCAGCTGCCATTAGTTTTCCTCTACGTGCATTTTCACCCTCCCTGTCACAAAAAAAAAATCTGCCTGCTTGTTTCCCAGCTGCAAATAAGTTTCTCCCAACTTGTGTCCCAGATCAAATGCATTCGTCAAAACTATCCACATCTTTGGACTCCTCTTGGCTAATTGGCTGGCTAGCTTATCCATCAATCAACAAATATACAGAACCAACATGATGAAAAAGACAGTAGTCTTACCATGTAAATTTTTCCTCATGTTGTTATAGTTCTCCTTGCTATCTCCTCCCCCTGCCTCCTCAGATGTAGGGAGCAAGGTGAAGAAATCCTCCAGTGTCTCTCCGTCTGCTTTGGACAGACAGAAGTTCCCAAACTTCAAAGTCCCGCTGCCATCCAGTAGGATCTATGGGCAACAAAAGGAGAGTTACTGCATACATATCATGATTTTGCTGTTATATTGACGGTCATACAAACACATGAGCGGAGATGCAAACCTTAGCAGGGGTCAAGTGAGAGAAAATGATTCCTGAGTCATGGATGTGTTTCAGTCCTTTGACCAAGTCCCATCCAAACCTCCTCACCACATCTTCTGACAGACACCCATCATGACCAATTACAGACTCCAGGGAACCACCTGACAAACAGATGGATAGAGAGACAAAAGAGAGATTGTCGTCCGAGAGAAACAAGAGAGCAATCAGTACATGAAAGTGAATATCTGTCTATAATCAAATAGACCAGAATATCAGGGTATTTTCCATTTAGGAAATCTAATCAGTTTATTGCTGTAGATGCATTTCTCACTCCATATCTTGCAATAGCTGTAAACCAGCAGTCAGTTATTACATCTAATCGTGCATTATTATTTAGACGGGGTGCAAGAAATAATTACTGACCTGTACAGAGCTCCACTACCAACCAGAGGTGGCCACTTGTCTCATACCACTCATAGAAGCATACTACGTTCGGATGATCCAGATCATGGCTGAGACGTACCTAAAGGGGGACCGAAGCAAAACATCTGTAAATGTGTACGGTATCTATTTTTTATTGCAAGACTCAAAAGCAAACATAATTCACATGCAGTATCCCTATAAAATTGGAAGTGTTTGGTTGACAATGTTGATAGAAATTTGGGAAACTCATTAGACTGGAAATAGAGCCCAAATCTCTGATGTCTGGTTCTTGTTTTTTTTTTCCTGATGACAGCATAATTAGTAGAAGTCTAAGTCAATATAACTGTTGAAAATCTTCTAATCATTATTTCATATTTGGTGATTTCAGGCTTCCTTGGGGCTGCATTAAACAACTTTATCATTAACATATAAAAAATATAAAAATGTAATAGGTCTTAATAAGTTTGTAGTTTAAAGAAATATATTACATGGTTAGTGATCTCAGGTCTCTTGGCTTTGTCGGCGCAGATGATGGCTACATAGTTGAGATTGCCCTTCCTTCTTCCTTTATAAACAACAGAGCTACTGCCTGCTCCGAGCTCCTCATACAAGATAAAGTTCTCCATCCCCTGTGGATAAGAAATAAAATGTCTAGTCATAATCATAAGACATTTTCAGAAGCTGAGTTTATAAATCAAGAGAGTAGTTTGTCATCAGTGAAGAAAAGAAGCAGGGGTACATCAGACATTAAACCAAACAGTACTTTAAGACTGTGGCATTACTTTAAATGTTGTGCATTTTCTGTAATGTTATTTACTCTGACAAAAGAAACATGATATTTAAAATATATTGTTTATAATTACAGTTTAAACAATTACTGAATTGCCACAGCATGAAACCTTATCATGTTGTCATTTGTATGGTTTGACATTGGCCAACATCACTCTTTATAAAGAAATAACAGGACCACATTTCAAATGGCGTCATGAGTTTATTTTATCAAACGTCAAAGAAAAACAGATACATGAACATAAATACTGTTTTTTGTTTAATGTAAAGGCTGAAGTATATCGTATTGGTAACCATATGAGGAACTTATATTTAGTAGACTATAGGCTTACATTTACAATCTGCTGCCTGTAAAATTTACCAGGTGATTTTAATTACGGCTGATTACTTGAAGAACACCTGTTTGACTCAGGGCTCCATTTGAGCAGTCATAAAATAGTTTTTAATTTTCAGCTGGCTATAAAATACAGCTGCTATAATTATATCAAATTGGCACGTTTAAGTAGATAACTTTCGGGAGGTGAAAAGCATATTTAACGTTAACTTCAACTGTCAAATTAGAGGCTAACGGTTACGTTAGCTTGTATTGTATGTGGTCCGCTAACGTTATCGTCTATTCAAAAGTACAGGCAGTTTGTTCGCTTGTGACAAGACAGCAGTTTACTGTAACACACGCGATAAAAAAGTAACGTAACTACATGAAAATTGCATTTAACTATGCAGAGAACCACAAAACACTTAATTACTAATATGGTAGCTATTCCTCACGTTTATTATCAAACTAACTTACAACTTACCTCTTCAACGACCCGCTGTTTGTTGGCGGAAGCGTAATGGGCCACGAAATTCCTGCTGGAAGAGGGGAGTCTGGAGCACTTAGGAAAAAATGAAGGCTACATCTTCATACCAAAGTCATCACGTTTATATAAAGAAGTGTAGTTTAGTTTATGAAATATTTCCACAGACACATGATTTAGAGAAAGGTTGGCAGTATTGTAACGTCAAAGATTTATTGGTTTTAACTTGCCCATCTTCACATGGTATGTTCCTGCGTTGCTAGGATACAAGGGTGCACACAACAGACAGCGCATGGTTGGGCTCAATGCTGCAACAATCACCATAAAATGACTGTATGACACTTTAAAAGGTATATTACACACCCTTTACATTGTATATATCCTTGAATTTTCTCTTGAATTGAACAGTAATACTTTTTATTGTTATTTCCATCTTTTGCGGTACAGCCAATGTTCAAATTTTCATTTCCAAAAACGTTTCTTTTCGTAGTCACTTTTCATATGGAGGGTGAAGTTTCATCAAAACAATATGGCGGTGTCTGGAGAGAAAAGGCCACAGATCAAGCCCGTATTTTACTTTTAAAAGATTAATATAGTAACTACTCCTCCTACCTGCCTGCTATACATTTTGGTTTCAGTCTTTGTCAGCTCCTGTAATGCAGTTAGTACATACATTTCAATGAGCAAAGAAATAGGGTCATTTAGGCTTCTATACAGAGTCCTGATTGACCTGGTGAGGAGCAAATCTGCTGCTGGGTCGCTAGTGACTGGCCCACCACCCTCTGCACTCTATGTATTCTTGTCACAAAGTTCCCATTAAGTCCAGAGCAAGCAGTCCTCCTTTGCTGGAACAATGCCATTTGAGTGGGAATTTAATTAAATGCAACTTGAATATCCAGCATGTGATCTAAAATAATAAAGCTCTTAAAACTAGATTTTGACTCATGGTCTTGTGACATGTTTAAAAAAATTAGCTAATCATTTTAGATGTGCACATGTGCCACAAATGAATGCTCCACTTACTGCAAACACTGCCCCAGATTAAGTAAAATAAGATAGAAATGCATGTATGCATAGAGCCAAGAGAGTGTCAGGGTTTGGGCATTGACCTTAATCCTATGGTTCTCCAGTGTCCATAGATTAACAGCGTTTGGGCCTGCTGTGTTGCAGTTTCCCCCTCATTTATTTTGGTCCACTTTCAGAAACACAAAGCCTGCTTTTAGGAATAAGTTAAGACTCCAGTGAAAGCCGATTCTTCAGATTCACCAAATGGTGTGACAGACAAGGACTCCAATGAATGAGACCGTCAGCACCCTGAAATGTGGTCTTGCTGTGAATGTAACTTTGTGCCAGCCGTCTCCACTTGCACACACTTGTCTCAACAGACCCGATTGCTCCCATTTTTCTTTTTAGTGTTACATTCAGAGATGAGCCAAAAATATTAGCGTCCTTTTTTCAGTTTTAAACAATGGTGTTGTGAAAGCTTACAGTCTGTAACTCCAGAACTTTGTCTCCATTACTGTCATCTGCTGGCAGAGAGAACATTTAAGGTAACACCACTTGCCTGCTAGCTGCTTTTTGGAGGTATTTTGTATTCATCTTTCCATTCATGAATTGTGAACCAACAGAAAAAAACACATCTAAAATATGCCAATATAAATTTAAGACATATCAGTGTAAATGGGAATTGTCATGTATTTGATCATATGCTGAACATTTAAAGGGTTTTCACTCAACAGTACAATTCTACATGTAAAGTATTTGTAGCGAATATGTATGTATGTATGTATGTATGTATGTATGTGTGTGTATATACATACACACATACACAAATGACCCTAAATGACCCTGCTATTTCTTTGCTCATTGTATGTATGTGTGTGTATATATACACACACATACACATACATACATACATACATACATACATATATGTATATATATACAGTATAGGCCAAAAGTTTGGACACACCTTCTCATTCAATGTGTTTTCTTTATTTTCATGACTATTTACATTGTAGATTCTCACTGAAGGCATCAAAACTATGAATGAACACATGTGGAGTTATGTACTTAACAAAAAAAGGTGAAATAACTGAAAACATGTTTTATATTCTAGTTTCTTCAAAATAGCCACCCTTTGCTCTGATTACTGCTTTGCACACTCTTGGCATTCTCTCCATGAGCTTCAAGAGGTAGTCACCTGAAATGGTTTTCCAACAGTCTTGAAGGAGTTCCCAGAGGTGTTTAGCACTTGTTGGCCCCTTTGCCTTCACTCTGCGGTCCAGCTCACCCCAAACCATCTCAATTGGGTTCAGGTCCGGTGACTGTGGAGGCCAGGTCATCTGCCGCAGCACTCTATCACTCTCCTTCTTGGTCAAATAGCCCTTACACAGCCTGGAGGTGTGTTTGGGGTCATTGTCCTGTTGAAAAATAAATGATCGTCCAACTAAACGCAAACCGGATGGGATGGCATGTCGCTGCAGGATGCTGTGGTAGCCATGCTGGTTCAGTGTGCCTTCAATTTTGAATAAATCCCCAACAGTGTCACCAGCAAAACACCCCCACACCATCACACCTCCTCCTCCATGCTTCACAGTGGGAACCAGGCATGTGGAATCCATCCGTTCACCT
This sequence comes from Epinephelus lanceolatus, assembly GCF_041903045.1. NCBI lineage: Eukaryota > Metazoa > Chordata > Actinopteri > Perciformes > Serranidae > Epinephelus > Epinephelus lanceolatus. The sequence continues at coordinate 31,011,859 of NC_135743.1, forward strand.
TTTCTGCGTCTCACAAAGACACGGCGGTTGGAACCAAAGATCTCAAATTTGGACTCATCAGACCAAAGCACAGATTTCCACTGGTCTAATGTCCATTCCTTGTGTTTCTTGGCCCAAACAAATCTCTTCTGTTTGTTGCCTCTCCTTAGCAGTGGTTTCCTAGCAGCTATTTGACCATGAAGGCCTGATTGGCGCAGTCTCCTCTTAACAGTTGTTCTAGAGATGGGTCTGCTGCTAGAACTCTGTGTGGCATTCATCTGGTCTCTGATCTGAGCTGCTGTTAACTTGCGATTTCTGAGGCTGGTGACTCGGATGAACTTACCCTCAGAAGCAGAGGTGACTCTTGGTCTTCCTTTCCTGGGTCGGTCCTCATGTGTGCCAGTTTCGTTGTAGCGCTTGATGGGTTTTTGCGACTCCACTTGGGGACACATTTAAAGTTTTTGCAGTTTTCCGGACTGACTGACCTTCATTTCTTAGTAATGATGGCCACTCGTTTTTCTTTAGTTAGCTGATTGGTTCTTGCCATAATATGAATTTTAACAGTTGTCCAATAGGGCTGTCGGCTGTGTATTAACCTGACGTCTGCACAACACAACTGATGGTCCCAACCCCATTGATAAAGCAAGAAATTCCACTAATTAACCCTGATAAGGCACACCTGTGAAGTGGAAACCATTTCAGGTGACTACCTCTTGAAGCTCATGGAGAGAATGCCAAGAGTGTGCAAAGCAGTAATCAGAGCAAAGGGTGGCTATTTTGAAGAAACTAGAATATAAAACATGTTTTCAGTTATTTCACCTTTTTTTGTTAAGTACATAACTCCACATGTGTTCATTCATAGTTTTGATGCCTTCAGTGAGAATCTACAATGTAAATAGTCATGAAAATAAAGAAAACGCATTGAATGAGAAGGTGTGTCCAAACTTTTGGCCTGTACTGTATATATATATATATATATATATATATATATATATATATATATATATATATATATACATATACATATATACATACATATATGTGTATATAATATTATATATAGAGATATATTTTAGATATATAAATAAATAGAATAAATAGATATATATTTACATATATATTTATATGTAAAAATTATATATTAATAAATAAATGAATATAAAATAAGTAAATTAATATAATATAAATTTAAATAAAAATACTTAAAAAACTAAAGTTGTATTTTGCCATAGATTCAGTCACTGACTGCTGTTTTCATAAAGACTTTTTAACACCACTTTAATATTTACTACTGACACCGTTGGCCAATGATGTCACTTGTGACTTTCCAGAACTTAATAACTAAACAGCTTTTCCTGAAGTTAGCTGCATTTTGCAAAGCAATAAGCCTATTTTAGCACTTTACTTTTTTTTTTTAAGATATTTTTTGGGGCATTTTTAGCCTTTATTTGATAGGACAGACAAGTGTGAAAGGGGGAGAGAGAGGGAGTGACATGCAGCAAAGGGCCACAGGCTGGAGTGGAACCCAGGCTGCTGCAGCAACAGCCTTGTACATGGGCCGCCTGCTCTACCACTAAGCCACCGACGCCCCAGCACTTTACTTTTGAGCGATAGTTCAAGCTAACAGTATCAAAATTGCACAATGGCTTGATAACCAGCAAAACAAAGAGTAGTGAGGAAGCAATAATTTCTATCAGTTCATTTTGAGTGACAGATGTGTTCTTAGGAAAGTGATCACTAATGGCATACACGTACAGAGTCTTGCATGCAACTACACATCCTCTGTCCTAACCCAGACCCTTTTACAACATGCACACATATGCTCACTCACAAATTGGCTTTCAACATGTTCATTTATTTATTTCTTAGGGTTATCATGTCAAAATTGCATTGTAATAAATGCATTTTTTTATTTGTTTATCATATCAATAGTTGATGTTTCATAGTTTTTATTGGTTCTTATACCCTTGCATCATATATCAAAAGTAAACCTTCATGGACTTAGAGGAACTTTATTTTTTCAAAGTCAAAAACAAAGTTTTAACATTTTACAGTTACATGGTGAAATGATTATGATATTGGAGGGTCTATGTATACCTATCAAACATATGTGGTGTCTTTTTCCAAGTTTTTGGGGTACTTTTACCCAACAACAATTTTTTTTGCCACATTTTCCACTTACAGTTTGTACCACGCTACTCCTAGTATGGGTGTATCTGCATCTAAACTGGGTATAAATCCTGTATATATTTTGTATCTATAACGTCATCATTCATTGTTAGTTTGAGAGTTATGTAGGGGACTGTAGTGCAGGGGAGGTGAAAAGTTGAATAAATTGCAAAAGCAATATGAAATGCTGTGCCTCATGATGATGTACCAGAAAAATCCTGTATGTCTTGGATGGGAGAGGAAACACATATGGTGCAAAACTTCTATTTGTTACAGTCAAAAACGATGTGGGAAATCGCTGGTGATCGTGTTTTATGGGTCCAGTCCGTGGGCCCACGTCAGAATTTTCACTTACTGGTACTATTTAAGGTGGCAAATTCTAGTTTGGTGTTATGAAAACTTTTTTATCTCTAGACAAAATTCCAAGTGCAGCTTAGTCACAGACATCCAGTAATGTTACTCAGTGCAGAAGCTGACGACATGAATCAATCAACACACCTTAAATATTCCATATGACAACTTTGACTATTGCTCTAGTTTTTATATGACATACACTTTTAGTAATGAGTGAATCTTCAACCATTTACATATATTATTTTCGGCCAGGTTACATGAACTCAACTGCATATATTCTAATCCTCACTTGGAGAAACAAAGGGTCGCGTAGCATCAAGCTACGGCAACACTAAACTCAGAGCTTGCCTCAGAGGAGCTCAATGCACAAACCCACTATTTTTAAACATCCCATGGAGAGATACTCTCACCGCACAATGTTTTACAGTGAATGTTGGAGCTCGTGACTACTGTGGGTGAAATCTTTGTGAGGACACTTCAGACCTTTCAACGAGTGACAATCAATGAATCAATCAATCAGTTTTATTTATAAAGCCCAATATCACAAATCACAATTTAGCTCACAGGGCTTTACAGCATACAACACCCGTCTGTCCTTTGGACCCTCACAGCGGATAAGGAAAAACTCCCCCAAAAAAACCCTTTAACGGGGGGAAAAAACCAGTAGAAACCTGAGGAAGAGCAACTGAGGAGGGATCCCTCTTCCAGGACGACAGACATGCAATAGATGACGTACAGAACAGATCAGCATAATAAATTAACAGTAGCCTAATCCGTATGACACAATGAGACAGAAAGAGAGACAGAGAGAGATGCAGGACAGATGGTAATGACAGTAGCCTACAACAACATTAATGAAAATAATGATATTATAGTAATATTACATATATATATATATATATATATATTATATATTATAATTCTGGTTATTGTAGTACAATATGTTGAAAGTATATATAAATGTCTGATAGTATACATATGTGACAATAATCATATGTGTATAATAACAGTAGAAGTATGACTAATGATAACAGCAGCAGCAGGAGGCATCTGGCAGGACCACAGCAGCAGCACAACCACACACGTCACACCATCCAGGCACCGCTGTGATAGAAGTTAACCTGCGAGACAGTGGAGCACAAAGGCTCCGGAGAAGATGCCGAGTTAGTGACATACAGTACAGCCGAGTTAGCAAGATGTAGTAACAGGACATGAGAGAGAGAGAGAGAGAGAGAGAGAGAGAGAAGGAGAGAAGGTGCCCGGTGGCGAGAGAAATCTTTGCAAGATGCAGTGCAACGGAGTCTTCAGAGGAAACAGGAGGACCGTCAGATAGCAGCCCAGAGTTTGACCCCTGGATGCCGCATTAATGCGACGCGATGAGCTTCGCAATCAGGTCCAATAACTTCACAACTTGTTGCACAGACAGAGACAGGAGTAAAACCAACTTAGCCAGGAATTAGTCGAGACAAAACAACAGCTGGCTAAGCAAAAATTCCTGAAGGAGATGTACATCAACAGGGAAAAGGAGTCTAAAAGAGAGTTAGAGAGGGTCAAAAAATATGCTGACCCTGAGACTCTCAGTACATACAACATGGCTATCCAGGTCAACGACACCGTGAGGCAGAAGAAGAAGAAAGACCTGCACAAGGACTATGAGCAGCTGCGAGTGGCACATATCATCAGCCAGGAAAAATTCACAGCTGAGCTCGACATGGAGAAGCAAAAAAAAACAAGCTGCTTCAAGAAGAAGTGGAGAGGACCAGGGTTTCATACCATGACATGACAGTAAGGTATGAAACCCAAATCCTCACACTGCGACAGCAGGCAGAACTTTATCAGCGTGAGTGTGACATCGAAATCCATGCTCACGCAGACAGGGTGGCATCAGACCAGCAGATGATGCAAAACCTTAAGTCTGTGCAGGACACCCTCGTGGACAAAATGGCAGAGGAGATGAGAATCCTCAAAAAGAATGCCCTGGCGGATCAGACTTCTTTCCCGACACAGACGGAGGAGCTGATGTCGCAGCTAAACAGTCAGATCTCTCTCAACCATGAGCTCTCAACGGAGCTCAAGGCTGAGAGAGAAGATGATTGTCATCCACCAAGGAAAAGGGCCAGACGAGAGGAGGAGCCACGTGATGAGCAACGCCAACAGGAGCTTCTCCCTCATGGTGTTACAGTTGAAGACCTGGACCAAGCTGAGGTCTCCCATGACACAGTCCCACCTGAGGCAAACAAACAGGAGCCTATCCCTGACAGATCCATGACACCTATGGAGACGGATGAAGTCTCTTTGATGGATATCTCTGAGACAACAAAGGGGCAGCCGTCAGTGTGGAAAACCCCCCGCCACTTTCTTGGGTTGAAAAAACCTAAAAAGTGGAAGAGAAACACAAGGCCCCAAAACTAAACCTACCACCATACAGATCCTCTCACCATCACACACACACCCCCATAAGTAGACCCTTCCCTACAAGACATTTTCACTTGTGAGAAGTCAGAATGTCTGCTGGAATAATGTCTATTTATGGGGGGAGGGGCATGGTGGTGCAGTGGATTAGAGAAAAGTAGAAGAGAAACAAAAGGCCCCACAACAAAACCAACTAACCTTAACCTGGTGGAGGGTTTTGAGTGTCCCGGTGAACCTGGGAGCTGTGTTGTCCGGGGCTAATAGGCCCTGGTAGGGTCTCCCAAGGCAAAGTGGTCGCGGGGGAGGGACCAGACAAAGAGTGATTCTTGATGAAACGGACCTTTCGTGAGCAGAGTACCTCGCCCTGTATGGGGACACCAGGGCCTCCTCCTGGAGCCAGACCCGGGAGGAGAGCTTGCTCAAACTAACAATGAATGATGACATACTACACCGTGACTTTATTTTATGATATTTGGATGACATAATATCCGAAGACGTTTTTAATGATATTTTGATGACATACTATACTATGATGTTTTTACTGAAATTTTGAAAGACATCTCTTTATAAAAGCACGGTTTCTGTGTGTGTGTGTGTGTGTGTGTGTGTGTCTCCCTCCTGTCGCCCTCTCGTGGGATTTCGCAGGGCATGACATTCTCTCTTCTCACCACCAGAGGAGGAGGAACATTCTCACTCATGATCATGATCATGGATATGCAACATTGCCAGGTAACTCGCATTAACCACAGGCCAACGCATTACGGAACCTGCTTAGCCTTGCCCTCACTCGCACAGCATTATACCGTCAGTCATCGGAACCTGTGTTAAAGCTTTTAGCGTCAGTCATCAGAACCTAACTGTCCGCTAACTTCACCTGCTTTAACGATAGCTTCGTGTTGGTTGCAGAAAGTACATTGCACTTCACAGCTCTTATAAGTTTAGAACATAGGCCTGAGTTGTCCTTTATAAGGCACACACACATTTTGTGTTTACACTTTTCCCAATGCCAAAGCAAAAAGATACTGGTAGTGGTACTTTCATATTAGTGAAATGGGGTTCAACTCCCTACATTGTCATTGCTAAAAGCCAAACACAAGACATTACAACAGCTTCATTCAACAACAACTGATTAAACATATACACCTCAATCTGTATCCATATCAATCACAGACACATGTAGCCTTTCATCTTTCAACTGATGCCTCCTTAAATATATGCTTACTACGGCCACTGCACTAGTACTATACTGTGACGTTTGTAATGACATTTTGATGACATACTATACTACAATGTTTTTTATGATGTTTTGATGACATACTATACTATGACATTTTTAAAGATATTTTGACGACATACTTTACTTTGACATTTTTTCTGATATTTGGATGACGTACCACACTGTGACTTTATTTTATGATATTTGGATGACATAATATCCAAAGACATTTTTAATCAAATTTTGATGACATACTGTACTATGACATTTTGAACGATATTTCCATGACATACTATACTACTATGTTTTTTTATGATATTTTGATGGCATACTATACTACGACATTTATAATGATATTTTCATGACATACTATACTATGATGTTTTTTGATATTTTGATGACATACTATACTATGATGTTTTTAATGATATTTTCATGACATACTGCACTATAACAGTTTTTTATATTTTGATGACATACTAAACTATGACGTTTTTTGACATTTTGATGACATACTATACTATGACGTTTTTTTATGATATTTTGATGACATACTATACTACGACATTTATATTTTCATGACATACTATACTATGACGTTTTTTATATTTTGATCACGTACTATACTTTGACGGTTTTTATGATATTTTGAGAACATACTTGTGCAACCTGATTTCATAGAAATACATGAAATGACCATGACCTCTTAACACCGCATTCCGTGGTGGCAGCACGTAATGGGTTGAAATTTGCTCTACCATTAAGCCACCGACGCCCCAAAGTAAAGGTACTTTTACTTGAGTAGAATTTTTCAGTACTTTTTCCACCTCTGGTAGCGATATATATGTTGTAAAAAGCCTCATAAATGTAATTGCTTAGCACTGAACATCATTCAACACATTCACATAAGAGATTATAGTTTATTATTGACATAAATTGTTTTTAATGGAACCCTGTTGGCTGACAGTTATTTTGGTAAAAGTGTTGAGGCATTTTCATATTTGTGAGATAAGTTAATCTCAGGGCTTTCCCCCCAAAAATAATAATGTAATGCAACCTGATAATATGAAAATACATTGCCTTTTGATTTTTCAAAATACAAGTACAATCAAATTCAGAAATAAACCATGTCAACATGTTGGAGGTTCACACTGTTTCCCCCAGCACTCCCTCTATGCAGACAGTCTGCCTGAGTTGTGGTGCAGCTACAAGGAGCAGCATTTTAACCAGAGCATGATCCTGTCATGTCATTCAATGTGACTTGATCAGTTCAATTCAACTCCAATTAATTCATAACCATATACATAATTTCAGTTCAAAGAAATTCAAATCAAAGCAATTCAAAATAAATTCATTTTCAAATATTTTCTAAAAAATGTCTCTCAGTTAATTCAAAGCGTTTCAAATAATTTCCAAAAAATTACATTTAAATGAATTTAAGAAAGTCAATTTGGTTAAATTTCAAAAATTCAATTCAAATAATTCAAAGCAATTTAAATGGATTTAAAGTAAGTTAATAGTAATATGACTACAGCATTAAAAAAGTACTCTGTTAAGTCAAAGTATATGTTTTTATATAAGTACAAACATCTGGGCAATGCTCATCACTTTGTTGTTGCAGCTGGTAATGGTGGGGCTAATTTTACTTGCTGGTATTTTATATACTGCTGGGTAGATTTGCTGATAATAATATATCATGATTTATTAGTTTTTTTTATATTTTGTATTAATAATCTAAATCTGCAAAGTGATTGTAGTGGAGTATAATATTTGCCTCAAAAATGCAGTGTAATAAAAGTATAAAGTAGCATAAAATGGAAATACTCAAGTACCTCATAACTGTACTAAAACATAGCAGCCTATTTGAGTAAATGTACTTAGTTACATTCCACCACCGGTGTGCAGACTTCTAAAATTGCAAGCTAACTGACTGCACAGAGTCCTGGTTGATTTGGTAGAGGGAGAAATCTGCTGTTGGGCCCCAAATGAGTGCATAAAAATGAAAAGTGAACAATAGGCGAACATACAGATCCTCTCACTGCGCACAACTTAAAACCTATAAAGTTAACTCTAGACGCTGAGTGTACCATTTCCTGTGAGTGCAATTTATTCTACAGAATAAAAGCATGAAATAGGCTATATTGATCTTAAAACGTTTTCTTACAATTGTATGTGAATAGATAAATGTAATGCCCACGATTTTCAAAAGTAGGCTGTTTTAATGACTGGTGACAAATTAGAATAGTCCTTTTTGTGTTGTGATCGAAAAACAAAAAAAAAAACAAAAACAAAAAGGTAATCTAATCAGAATTACCTTTTGTTTTTTTCTGGTAAGGTTTTTGTTTGTTTGTTTGTTTGTTTGTTTACCTCTGTTTTGTTTTTTGGTAACATATCTTCCCTTCAACTCCGGAGAGCTGACCAGCAAAGCTTCAGTTTCCTACTTCAACCACTGACTGCCACCATGGCCACCATGGAGACCAGAACAACAGCGACACAGGATAACACAGATAATGTCAAAAATTAAAATATTTCAGATGCTGCTTTGAGTTGGTGTTAGTGTTTATGTTTTTTATGAGGTTACAGTAATAATTTAATGAATTAATAACTAAACTGATAATTGGATTTTAAAAAAACAAACAAACAAACAAACACCACTCTCTAAATGTACCATAGAAGCTGGATCAATTTTACCTGAACATGTCATCAGAGTGAGGTTAGGTGTCTTCATGTGTTTGAAGGTCCACAATTTCATAAATATTTTACAATATTGGCAATGATTTTAATATGAATAGCAGGGATGCATAACAAGTTCTAAAAATAACACTTAAGGTAGCCTCCGGAATTTGAGGTGGTTTTCTTGGTAATCTACCAAAAAGCGTCCCGAATTATTTGACTTCACCCACTTCGTATGTACTTCCCAGGCAAGAGGAAAGTTTACATCTTTCTTTTAGGATATCTATTTCATGTGCCACACTTTTGTCTATCCAACTTAATATGTACTTTGAGCAAAACAGACCATTACCAAGTAACATTAATGTATTTTATTTTGAAATTCATCATACCGGATGTAGCTGCATATTTTTTCTACCTTGACACAACTCTACTCAGCAGCTTTGTTTCCATCAAAAGAAGCCAAAAAAGCCACTGGCGGCTGGTGAACAGACACGGGACTTACTTACAGTTACATGTTTTTGAATGCTCCGTTCACCTGCAGTGTTTTCCGGCTGACTGTGACTTTATATTCCGTCACCGGTGTTGTGTGGGAGTGTGTTTCCCGTGGGGGTGCCCCCCTCTGTGGAGTGGTCAGGGTTTAGGTAGGGTTATGGTTGGGCGTAGCAGAGATAACTGGTTAGGGGTAAGGGTACGGTTAGGGTGAGGTTTACTTTCTCAGAAGACGACTGGTTGTGGTTTGGACTGAGGTTAGGCTCAGCCAGGTTAATGTGAGGGGACACACACACGTCGACTGGGGGGCAGACTTTGACACAACACCGGCTGCATGGTAGCATTTTGGACCAGCCTCATTGTGAGAGCGGAGCGCTGAGTGTGAAGTGTACCGGTCAGCTACTCGTCTAACACAGAAAACGGAATTACTCTGCCTCTACAGGAAGCCTGACATGGTGAAAAGTCTCATGTGAGTACGTGAACGCCTCATATTTTAAGTTTGGTGATAGTTTTGGAGCAGGTGCAGAGCAGGCTACCACATGGTTTCACTTGGACAGCGGTTACTCTTGATAGGACAACCGCTACTAGGCTATATAACTTTAACTTCTTTGAACTCCATCGGTGAATTCATGTCGTTTCCTTGTCGAGTTAGTGTTACTCAGCTGTGTGATAGATTGCCCATGTGGTGACTTATCTAATGTTTGTCTGATGTGGTGAGTTTCCTGTGTTTCCTGCACACTCAGAAGTGAAAATGTTGAGCCTTGTGAGTTTGTCACAGCTTGTGGGCACCTTTTAATAAGATTGATTTCAGATTTAACCAGGACTAATCCTATCAGAGTAAACCTGCCTGCACTCATTAAAAGTGACTGAAGTCTCCACAAGCAGCCAGGGTAATTATCACACCTATACTTCTTAGAAACTGTGAACAAACTTTTGCCTTTAGTGTCAAGTAATATGTTTATTAATACTCCTTGTCAGGGTCATCAGGCTTATTAGTCATCTTCTGTCTTTTTAAAGCTTTTGAAAAGCCAGTACTTTTCCAATTATACCCTCCATCACCATAAGCTGCTATATTAAACATATAAATGATGTCATAGAGCCAAAGAAAACAACCTCTGTGCACTGTGATGCATTCATGTTTATTTATTTACATCTTTTCATGTACTGCACATCTGCTACAAGGTTTTTTTGTCATTAAATACAATTACTTTGTGAATTCAAATTAAACCCATTATCCCTTATTGATTTTCTTTATTATAACTAATATAGAAATAGAATGAGCTTACTTACTTTCCCATTACAAACCAGTTACAACTGAGATAATGAGCCTGAGGCTAGTTAAAGAAGGTTTGTAATGCTTAACAGAGATGTGGATTGTGTTAAAGGGGCTGCAACACAAGATCATGAGTTCAGTGTGAAAGCTATGGAGGGGTCAGTGTTTTTTTTATTGCTGAGGAGGAGGGTGTCTCAGCCAGGCCCCAGAAGCTATATAAGGTTCCAGCTAGTTTTGCCAACAAACAGCACATGATCTGTGGAAGGCCCGTGTCTCTGCACGGACACTCAGCAGGCCTCACTGTTGACACACAGACTTCTGAGAATGTTCACACAGCCAAGCTGGACCTGAACAGATAGCTCGAGTGTCATACAGATACTGTAGAGTGACCGACAGATGGGCGGCGGGGGGTCATTTGTTCTTATCTGACCTCTGTGACTCACTCTAAACACACACACACACTCAAAGCCGGGGACATATGGTAAATCAGTTATAATATTCAGATTTGTGTTCATTTATTCTGGTATGATGTCCTGTAAAAAAACAGACAAATTTATCAAGTGATGACAGTGAGTAATATGTTGCACATGGGCTTTTATCTAAGTGTGCTAGAGACTGATGACTGAGGCTGTATTGGCAGAAATGTCTTGAAAAGACAGGAAAAAGTCAAAGGTTGCTTTTTATATGGCCCTCAGTATTAACTTCAAAGCTATTTTATGGAGCACTATCACTGGAGTAGCTTCAGTTCAGTTGAAAAATTACAAAAAAATATCAGATGGAAAAACAATAAAAATGTAGCACAATACAAACTGCAAGACGAAGGGCCTGAGTCAGCGTGTGTGTTCAATAAACACTGTTTGAGGAGTGAAGGGATTTTATCAGCTGGCTGCCTTTGGGACTGACTGTCGTTTGGCTGATCATGACTGACAGGGACTGGACTGATATGCCGGCCCGGCACACTGATGTTACCATACTGATATTACTGCCATTTATTTCTGCAATAACAAATAACAGCACCAGAAAAGTAGTTTAGCCACAGTAAACTCAGAATAAATTCTAAACAAAATCAAATGAAGGGGGAAGATAATAAAATATGTGGATCATTAAAGTAGACAAACTTCACCACAACTGCATTCAAAGTGACGATCCTCCAGTCTGTATGATGTGATACAGAACAATTTAGTGTTATGGACAACATGATACTGTTAAATCTAGTAGTAATTTTGATGCAATTAAACTATTTAAAAACAAAATAAAGCCTGTAAATTTGTAAACAGGATGAGTTATTTTTAGTGTCAGCGTTACAGTTCACTGAACGATGAAATGCAGTTGGGTGTGAAGCATACTGTTCAGACTGGAGGAGGTTATAGTGAATCATGCTGAAGTGTTTCTCTGTCAGACTTGCACCTGTAAACAAACGTTAATGTCTTTAATTAACAAGGAATGACAGATGTGAATGTACCAGAAGATTTACATACAGCACTGCAGTTGCTTTGAACCTTTTGTATTGTATTTCAGGCAGCCTACGTAGAGAAGTATTTCACTGCTGGAAAGATGGTCTTTTCATAAAACTGGGCTGTCTGTGCAGAAGAAAGATGCAAATACTTTTGAAGTTGATGCTAAATGACCAGAAAAAAAACAGAGAAACGGCTCTAGCATTTGCTTTTGCTCAAGAGGTAGAAAACCTACAACTACCAGTATGCACTGCGCCACACCAAACCAATAAACACTTACAATGGTGGATGATATAATGCAACTTTAGCATCCGAAAACAATATGGCGATGGACTGGTATCAAATGATCTGGAATTACAGTTAAGTAGTAAGCTAAATATTTTTCAGAGAACATCTTAGGCGAGAAATAGGGCTGCCCCCGACTAAGAATTTTCCTAGTCGACCAATAGTTGTCATTTAGGGCCATTAGTCGACTAGTTGCCCACATGTTTAAGACATTAATTTAATTATTAAATTATATATTTTGGGTGGGGCAACACAATGGTTTGAGTTCAAGGTCTGAGAAAGAATGAAATGAAATCTGGCCAACTAATGACCTTTCTGGTCGACTAACCTTTGGTCAACTGTTGGGGGGCAGCCCTAAAATAGACAATGCAGTAATAGAATCTTGGTTTATGTTTGATCAGCGCTGTCTTGTTTTACCGTTTGATCTGAAGTTGGTTTGAGTTTGCAACACATTCTCACTCCCAACTTGTCAAATACTGATTCTTGGTCAGTGCCCCTCGGCATCAAACTAGGACCCTTTAGGTTCCCCTCCTGTGACAGGGATGGCGTGTCCAATTACGTTCATTACATGCATTGTGCCTTTTCAAAATAAACTTCAGTTTTTTTTGACAAGAAATGTACAGTTTCTGCTTGTTAAATTCACACAGTCTCTTTTCTAAATAAACTTAGAACATTAGTCTTTACTCTTTTACTCTTTTAAGTTCAGGCAAAAAAAAACATGAAAAAACATGACTTCAATAACTATGTTTCTTACCAAGATAATGTCACGCCACGTGACATTACTCATGCTAAACATACTAGCGCACAGCGTAGCTATTAAAATAACTGGATTGACTTTTGGTTTCACACGGGACACAAACTCCAGGTGAAAGTCCTGAGTCCGAAGAGGGGTGGCTCCCTCTCCTCTTCTCTTTTGTCCCAATGCAGCAGTACAACCTCTTGTTCAAGCAACACCCCTAAAGCTCGTAAAAATCCACCAGATGATGTGTTTGAGGTGAAAGATGAGCAGGGAGATCTGGGCGCTGACAAGATGAAGGGATGTTTAACAGTTCATGTGCACATACTACCCACATTGTTAAGATACAAGGCTGGTTGAAAATTGGCAAGGTATCCCTTAAATGTGATTGCCAGAAGTTTTGTTATGTCTGTCTTTCTCTTCCACATGCGGGAAATCATCTTTATGGAATATGTAAGGACAAAACAAAACAATAGAAACTTTAACCCAGGTCTTGTTTACACTGTACCTGCTGCATGTTTGATAAAATCAGCCTGACAGGGCTGAAGGCTGAGAGATTTAGCAAGACTCCTCTGCTGTGCCAACTTTGTTCGGTTCCAACAGGATTAGCCATACAGCCAAACGCCTTGTACGGCTTTCTGAACTGTAAAGAGTGTCTGTGCCCTCTGCTGTGTTTTTTGGCTTTTCTCTCCGTCTTCCTGTTGTCTTGCAGAACAACAACTCCACTTATTTTACATTACTACCTTTATTCCTCCATCCCTCTATCACTCTCTCCTCTTTCACATCTTTCTTCCCTCCACCATCAAGCCCTCCACCACTCTACTGTTTTATTTCACCCTTCCTTGACCCTCCGTTTCATCTGTCTTCTTCCCGAATCTGATTTCTTCCTCTCTGCTCAGTGTGACATGAAAGCAGGGACAGTCTGTCCAGCAAAGCTTTCAAACAGGCTGTGCTATCACACATACAGTCATGAACATCCATCAAGTCTTTTCCAGTTTACTTTGCTCCTGAGGAACAAAGAACACAACACTCTCCAGCCAGGAGGTGTCCTGACATTACATGAAGGGATTTATAGGATTCTGGGAAAGATGTCTCAACTTCCTTCGACTGATCATGTGACTTGTTGGATTTTAAAATCCACCAGCAGCTTCCTTCTTCTAATCTCACCTTAACTTCTCTCTTTTGTCTTCCTCTTTGTCTCTCTTTCCTGTGAGGACACTTGAAGTGAGACTGTGTGTGTCTCTGGGAGTCATGTGGGACAAAAATCTGGCTTGATCTTAGTTTGTTGGAAAACAGAGAACTTGCTGCCATGTGATTTGTCAGATGCACTGAATAGGCATTCTATGGGCTGGGCGATTAAATTTTCAATGACAATTTTGGCTTCAAACGATTATGAAAACAAGATAATTGAGATAAAACAATCATTGAGCCACATTCCATTTTGCAATGATGCTCTTGTTTTGTCTTTTGTTAGAAATCCAGCGCACCCCTTTCCTTTACAGCAGTGTTCTTTCGCCTGTCCCTGCAAGCCCAATCTTACTCGCACCCGGGCTGCAACAAGTTTTGTCTCACCTCAGACCTGTTGAATTATATTTAAAGTTCAAGAAAAATCCACCTTTTTTTTTTTTTAAAGTTCAGTAAATGCATGATGTTTCCAAAGCCAATGAGTAATCATGTTAAATAATTGTGAACTCAATATTGACCAAAATGATCATGGTTATGATTTTTCACACACTGCTGAAACTGCACAGCGCTACAAAGGACAGAAGAGATTTTCTCTTGTATGCCTGTTCCTTTTCTTTAAACCCTACTCTGCTCACCGTCAACAAATCACATCACTGAGACCAGAATTCAAACATGCTTTAGTGACGCAATCGGCCTGACAAGACAGAGCAGGTCTTTTTTTGTTCAAGTTAAGGTAAGCAGCAGACTTTGTTTAGTTCACTTTGTATGAGATACACCAGTAATTCTTGTTTACAATGATAAAACTTTCTTGAAAATTGTTCTTTTTGCCCTAGTTTATCAGTGCTGGTTGTGTCTGGCCTTCATTTATCTTGAAGGGTCAAGAGTTCTGATCAATGAATTACTGGGAAAGTGACATGTAATTAGGTGAGTCCTGTGATTAAAAAAAAAAGTTGAAGACCCTGCACACGCACACAGGTGTTTTCAATTTTTAGCTCACGAGATGACTGTGCGGTAGAGGGAGATGTCAGTCCAGCTCAGCATGAGAGAGGTCATCTGATTCGTGAAAGTGAAAACACCTGTTGTGGGTGTGCCATGTGCGGGAAAGACCTTTAATATTCTGCTTTATCTTAACATTGTGTCCCCACATAAAAAAGCACAAGTAATAAAATAAAGTGCTCTGAACGGGCATACAGATAAGGACGTGATTAAATTGACCAAAAGGCGCCTAATTATTTACAACATTTGTTTGTCAAACTTTGCTACTGACTAGAGAATTAAAACAATGAGACACTCAACTCAATGAAATAAATTTGCTTGTTTTGAGACCATAGTGGCCAAAAAATAGTACCACCTATCAACCATGAAATAATAATACAGTTAATACAATATAGTCACTGATGCACTTTTTCAACCAGAGGTTAGCTAAGCTAGCTAATTTGGCATGCATAGCGTGAAACAAAATCCAAACAAAAATATCTTGTGAAACTCACACAGTTTTGCAGATGTAACGCTGGATGTTTGTCTTCCAAAATATAGCGTCAGATTATATGAGTATCCTCATTGAAAAATGACAGCATTTCTTGAGTCATGTATTAATCAATAACCCAATAGCATAATATCCTTACACTGGCACAAAATTAGATACAATTAATATTTAAATATAAGCAAAAAATCTTAATCCTCCCAGCTGCCTTCTGTGAGTTATCCTTGAGATCTGAGTTGTAAAAGGGAAAGCAGAGAGAGAATGTGTCATAGACTGCAAAAATAATTGACACTACTTGTGATGTCACCCATTGGTTTGTGGACTCCCGTTTTGAAGGCCGGAGTTTGGCATTTTGGTCGCCATCTTGGTTTCTTGGAGCCAGAAGTGACCATATTTGGGCCAGAAGCTGGAGCTGTAGAGGAGCGAAGGGTGAATCTGACTGAGAAGCCAAGGACACTATTGACAGACAGCCTGTCAATCAAAGGCACTTTCCCTTAATTATGCGTAACTTTAAGCCTTGATAAAAATGTAAATGGGTGAGTTATACAAAAATTCAACCCTACTACAGTTGCAATGAACAGGGAAATTAGCAAAAGAGACCAAAACTGTTTTTTGTACCAGCCGTAAACATGTTTATTTCTGCTGTTAAGTTGGGCATTTTAACATGGGGGTTTATGGAGAGTAACTCGCTCTTGGAACCAGCCTCAAGTGGCCATTCAAAGTACTGCATCCTTTGGCACTTGTATGTTGGCTTTATATTTCAGCCCTGGAGGTTGTGTGTGTGTGTGTGTGTGTGTGTGTGTGTGTGTGTGTGTGTGTGTGTTACTGAGCCCTCTGAAGCTCCGTGCATTAAGTGTAGCGAGTCAGTTGGGAAAAAATGAATGTACTGTTGAAGACAGTTAATGTAAGCCTCTAGGTCTCTGTCACACCAAGGTTTTTCTATAGCCTATTATCAGCTCTGTATTACCAGTTTCTTTTGTGAGATCCATCTCTGATAAATCTTTGTTTGCTCCTGAGTAAAAATATTGATCGCTATTGATTGTATCCCTGGTCAAACAGAGGAGTATTGATTGGATCCATTGATCATAAAGAAGCCGACAGGAAGCTCTGCAGCCTGAACTGACCTTCATTTACAGCCTTACTCCAATGATTTGTTGGATGTTATGTGCAGTTATGTGATCATGTTTAATTGGTACTGTTGACTGCGAGGTACATTTTATAACAAACACTGCCGCTGCAGGGTCATGCAAACCCTATGATACTACTAGAGAACTTTTTTATACACATTTTCATCAATATTTTGCTTTGTTAATATCTTTAACCTACAGTAGGGCACCCTGACAAAAGGTGCTGCAAAGACTGAGGGGCTTTCACATGGAAAGAGAAAAGAATGGGGGATTAAATGAAACTCAACCCAATCATGCCAGAGGGAGTTTAAGAGAAATCTGAGCCCGGGCTGAACTCATCAGGTCAGTGTGACCTATGAGGTTCAGGCTGAGAACAAAATCTTCTCCACTTAAAACGATTTATCCAGCAGCACCTGAGCCTTTGTGCTTTTATACATAGCTACTGTGTAATTATATTTGTGTACACAGGGTAATGATGACATTGCAGTTTTCAGTAGCAACCGATGTTTACTCTCCTGATCTCTTTCAGCTTCTAATAACAGGTGATTTTATGGTGGGAGATTTTTGTGTTGATCTTCTCACCATGGTGATGTCAGGAAGCCAGTGTTTACATGTTTAGAGCCGATATGGATTTCTAACAACTGAGCAGGAGTATGGATCCCATCTGTCGCTGAGGCCCTAACCTGTTTCACAGTGCAGATGGAAACACAGTGTCTATAACATGTATTGAAGCTGCTTTGAGATTCCTGATCTCTGGCACAAATCCTGCTGAGTGTTTAACAGCAAAGAACATTCGGAGGAAGTTGTTTATGGTGTACACAGTGTTTCCTGTGTTTGACCTGAAAGCCAGGCAGTCATCGCATATGGATACACTCTTGCTCACAGACAGATGACCACTGGAAACAAGTTATCCACCAGCATGTCTCTACTATAGTTCATTAGTCAGGACGGACACACACACACACACACACACACACACACACACACACAACTCTGCTCCGAGTCAAAGTGCTTCTAAATTATCAGCTGTTGAGAGTAAGGAAATCCCCTCTGGCAAGGACAAACCCCAGCACTCAGCTGCTGAATAGTGCTGCACAGTACAGGCATGTTTTGTGCATTGATGTATTTGCCGCAGTAGCACCCAGCAGCAGACAGACTATGTTTCAAAACTTTTGAGCAAGCTGGCTACAAAAGGTTAGCTCATAGGCTGATTGATAAGTGGATACCCATAATTAGTTGTCCTATGCCGACTCATACTTCAGGATAGACTGCTAAAACATACTGTGGATTAATAGACATTCAACTATGGACGAACTGAAAAGGTGCAGCAGGGTGTGTTCTCAACAAGCGCCAACCTCTGGGGCTGAAATATGAAGCAAACACGAAAGTGCCAAAAACTTCTGTTCACTGAATAGCCACTTGAGGCTGCCCGATACTGTCCTCAGCTTCTCAGTCAGGTCCACCCCTTGCTCCTCCAGAGTGCCACCCTCTCGCCCAAATTTGGTCACTTCTGGCCTAAAAAAAAACAAGATGGCGATGGCAGGAATGCCGAATTCCAGGCTTCCACAAACCAATAGGTGACGTCACCGTAGCTTTGTCCATTATTTTTTCACTGTATGGCTCTTAAGCCTGATTGATTACTCAATTGATAACTGTTTTATTCAATATAAAATATACACAGCATGCATAATCATCACTATATATATATTTTAGTGTAGGCTACAGTGTAAACCAGCCTAGCTGTGGCTGTTGTCTTGATCAACAGATCGTAGATACATTTGAAACTCCACTAAACTTTTTTGTGAGGATCAATCAACGCAAGATTAATCTTAATCCTGGAAAACTAAATAAATCTCGTGACGCTGCTGTAACAGCTCTAAAAGGATAAACCATAGTATAAAAACATCAGATGGTAAAATCGTAATGATGGATTTTGATTGCCTTTCTTTACACTGTTAAACTACGCTACATTATTACACATTTGGGGCGGCAGTAGCTCAGTCCATAGGGACTTGGGTTGGGAACCGGAGGGTCGCCTGTTCAAGTCCCCGTCCAGACCAAAATATGGAGCGTGGGCTGGTAGCTGGAGAGGTGCCAGTTCACCTCCTGGGCACTGCCGAGGTGCAGTACCCAGGAGGCAAGGCACCAAACCCCCCAACCGCTCGGAGCGCCTGTCATGGGCAGCCCACTCTGACATCTCTCCACTTAGTGCATGTATAGGTCCAGTTTGTGCGTGTGTGTTTGGACCTGTGTGTAATTGACAACAGAGTGAAAAAATTGAATTTTCCCTCGGGGATTAATAAAGTATATAAAATTTAAAAATACAAAAATTAAACTGTTAATTTATATTGTTAAATTAAATGGCTTTCATTCCTTATTAAATAATGTATCACTGAGGATTGTCTATAGCTCAATGCATCCATAGAGGGTATACATGTCAGGATGGAAAGAGGAGAACACACAAACATATACACCTCTGTATTACTGTGAGTTTACATACTGTCACATCTGTCACAGAACATCAGGCACACTGTTGTCATTACAGCTGTAGGGTTCACATACATTAAAACTCACTTGCATGTGTGTTGACAGGTTGTCGATGTGATGATGTGATGAGGTTGGGCTTGAATTTCTCTGCATGGCGAGGTGTGATATCTGTTATTCTGTGCATGCATCATGCATCAATTATTGCATGATGACATGAAGATGTAATCTGACTCGAGTTTGTATTATCAGTTAGACCTCACTTAAGTGGATTTGGCCCTATGACCCTGGAAATCCATTCAAAATACACTGCAGAGTTTGAAAATGGATATCGGCCTGCTTTAGGTGCTTGATGTATGCTGTTTTTGTGTCTACATTTAAGAGATGATAGGGTCTTACGATCTTATGGTCTTTAGGAGATCAAGTTGAAACACCAAAACAGTGAGCTGGGCTTGACTCAGTCTTCATAGGGTTTTGGATGGAAAGAGTTTGAAGTGCTGTTACTGACAGAGGTTTGGGTGGTGCAGCACTGGTTTCCATTTAGGAGGTCAAACTGAATGTCTGTGGTCTGTGTTGTAATGTCCATATTGTCAGAGTTGAAAGGAGTAACTGATTAACAGAATGCATTGAGAAATCATCCGTGGGAGGGATACATTCATCATTGTTTGAGAATCTCCTCAGAGACACTGGACTACACAACAGACATGGTATTTTGTGGGGTCATTAAGAACAACTGGGACTGTAACTAGTGGCTCTTCCCACCCATTACATCACCTGCCATATGTAGTCTGTGTTTAGATGTGTATCACCGTGCACTAACCCAGTTCAGAAATACGTTGCATTGGTCAGGATCTGCCTCTGCCATCTGCCTCTTTGGACCAAGGAACAAAACAAATTGAAAGGCGGGGCGAACCCAATGTATTGTAAACACGAACATTCACTGAAGCAATATAGGGAAAAATGTTTCAAATTGGAATTTCAAGAAAATAAACAGGATCAAAGTGGAAAACCACATTTTGTCCCCAAGAGGGTGATAACAGTTACTGTTGTTCTTGAGCAGCGGCTCAGTCAGCCCATTGAAATCTTTCACTTCCTTTAAACTCAACCCAATCCTGTTATTGTAAGCCTTGCGGTGGGACAGTAAACGGTGGGAATGTTGTGGGCACAATATATAAGATCCTGGTACTGTTGATCCTGGTACTGCTGAACTTTAATTTGGAAAAATACAGTGTTGTTTGGTCAGCATTACTGTAATTGTAATGACATCATTGATTAAGGGCACTGGCTTTGAAGTGTTTCTGTTATAAAGAGCTGTAAAGATTTTCTTCTTCATCAGTCACCTTCTGTGATTCCGAATTAGGTTTGGGGTTTCAGATTAGATTTTCAAATCCATAAAAATCCTGTTTCTAACTTTTCCAGCCTAGTATCCACCATGGGACTTTTGTTTCAGTCATCACAAAGACTCTGTAGAAGGAACACGTCATTGCAGTCTGTCATATGTTCTGCTGTGACTGTATGGTTTGTCGTCATTAGCAACAGTGTTTGGAGGTCCTTCACTCCTAAATAATGGAAACTGTGACCTAAATTCTACTTCCCACAAGGCACCAGGACCTGACTCCATATGTCTAAGAGGAGGCCTGGGTGGAAAAAGACAGATGAGTGTAGATAAAAACAGGAGACAGAAAGATGGTACATAGGAAGTAGAGAAACAGAAAAACCACAGCTGTGTTTTTAATGATGGCAGAGAGGAGAGTCCAGTTGTACATATCAAGCAGCTTGTCTTGGGGGTTGTGTGTGTTTCAAGAGTTGACTATTAATAGAAACTTAGCCAAGTTCCTCTTCAGTGCTGGGCAGGCAGCCTGCTGTGCAATGTTATCATGTTGTACTTTTGTCCACGTTTTAGCCTGTCAGACATGTTTTTTGTCCTATTGACGCTGACACTATTGGTTGTTCTTAATTTTACTAATAGCTATGTCTCACTATAAAGGGGTTAGTTTATAAAGTGCATTATACCTTCTTTGGCTGCTCTTGAATCATATGCTTAATAAGATCTACTGCATCCATTTGATGCTCATGTGCTTTAGCTGACTATATTCACTGGCTTCTTATTGCATCCTCTCTGTGCTGTTCCAAGTGAAGAGTTGATTAGTTGCACCTCACAACAGCATTGAAATAAATCATCTTTGTGAAGGTGATGTGTTCAGTTTTGGTCGTCAGTGTGTCAGAGAGGGGTTGATTCACTTCTGTGGTCATTTGGAGGCTGTGCTTAGTAGTAGGGTTGCAGATATATTATGAGGTTTTTCTGATATTATGTCGACCCCCTTTTCAAGTTTGACAGTAGAGCTGAAATGTGTAGTTAATTAGTCGAAAAATATTCAGCAAATGTTTGAATAATTGATTGTTTCAATCGCTTTTAAAGCAAAAATTGTGGAAAAATTGCCGAAAAAATGCCAAACAGTCTCCAGATCCAAGCTTGCCATATATCACCAGAAACTGAACATCTTTGGGTTTTAGACAAAACTCAATTTAAGACATAATGACCTTTGACTCGAGGAAGTTGTAAAAGATTTTTTGGTTTTTTTTTACTTTTTCTTTTCCCTTTTTGTTAGATTAATTAAAACAAATTATTGGCAAATTAACTGATGAAAATAAATGGTTAGTTGCAGTACTGATTGACAAAAACACAGCTCAGTCTATCAAAGTCAGATCAATATCACAACCATTATTGCACTTGAAGACAATACAACAGATGCAAGGCTGTTGTGTTGTATTGTGTTAGACTATACATCTGCAGTAAAAAGCTGATAACTCAGTGTAAAGTGAAGTTGTGTCTATAATTATCTGCGCTGTAGCTTACGGTCTGTTTATGAAGCCATCACGCAGATGAGTGTGACACCATATCTATAAATACTACTGCAGGGCCTGGTGTGGGTGAGAAAAAGAGGGTTGTTTCACTTAAATCCTGCTGTTTCTGTTCTGTCATTAGACAGGAACATGTTTGTGCATGATAAACTTATGTTACACTGTGTTTTATTGTCAATTGATTAAAAAAATGCAAACTAAGTCTTTTTTTGTCTTTTGCTGTCTCTCCTCTTCCTCTTCCAGATGTTGTGAATAACCTCTGTACATCCTCGTGTGTGGCTCTGGTTCTCCGACTCCCACCTGTCCTGTGCTCGAGACATCCTGACCAGTCTTATCTGCTCCAGTCCAATAATGCACTTGAGACAAATCTAATTTGGTTTTGTCCCATTCCTCTTTTGGCAAGTCCAAGTTTTGTCCATGGCTGGTCGTGTTTTAAATCGGTAACCACTCAGCGCCAAGCTGGACCCGAAGACTTCGCCTCCCCGCACCTGTTCCTGCTCCTCTGCCCCGCCCCCTAAAAAGTCTTCAGAACACACAGTGCGACTTCATTACCCAGGGCTTCGATTTGCCGGTGAAGAGGAGGAAGAGGAGGAGTATGTCAGTGAAGGGAGTCTGCCGGCTGCACTGCAGGAGTTCACAGCCACCTACAGAGATGCAGAGACCATTACTGGTAATGTTGCATGCATATGTTATAACCATAGGTAGACAAAATTTACTGGAATCCATTTGGCAGGGTTGAGTCAGCACAAGATGACTAGATAACTGTCAAAAATGCTTCCATCTGGTTGCATTGTCTGACTCAATAAAAGATATGTATCAAAGACTTTCTTCATCAGAATTTAATCCAATTAAAGTACACTAATAAAACCCACCATCCCTGATGGTTTTGAAATAAGCAGGGAGGAATATTGTGGTCTGAGAAAGATGGCGTGTGGTGGTAAGAGCGAGGCATGTGGAGCTGTGAGAAATTGTCCCTCTGTGTGACCCTTTTCTAATGTCACATCCTGTCAATAAAGCAGCTCCAGGGGACTTCAGCTCTGTGTATAAGCCAGCATGTGAGAGGAGCTCCCAGTGGACTCTCTCTGTCAACTCTTTCACTCATCTCCCCCTCTCTTTTTCTCTCATCCTTCTCTCCGAGGGAGCTGAGGGACACTAATGTCTCGTCTCCAGTGGTCACAGTTTAGCTGTGCTGTGGCCCATCTTCTGTCTCTTTGCAGTCTGCATGAGCCTGTCTGGACCAAGTACCTGGCAGACGCCTGTAACAACTGAAGTGATAAAAGATTAATGGATATTGATTCTCATTTTTTTCTTGCTTCCTAATCTCTCAGCAGTCTAGATTGTCCCAGAAACGAACACTGAGGACAGACACATCTTTTAGAATCATAATATTATGACTCCAGAGCACCAGGCAGAGCAGAGACCGTACAAATCATGGCCATGACACTGATGAGTCCAGCACACCATCTTGTGTCTCTTGTGAGGAAACTTCTAAAGACAACTGTTAAATGCAGCAGCACTAAGCCACTGTTTAACAGGGAGCTTAGGACCCTGAGGGACAGTAAGGAAATGGGGCCCAGAGGAAGGGAAAGGAAGCTTGATACAACCTGGCCAAAAGCCACTTCAACAAGGCCATAGGGTTTGCCAAGCACTTGTACAGCACCAGACTATAGAGTCAGCTGAGCAGTGATTGAGACTATGGCAGTTTCTTACACACACAAAAAACAGGAAAGGCCTCTCCTGTAGCTTCCTATAGCACACACCGCCCCACCCTTGACCATGTCCTAGGTTCCTTGTATTATTTGAGCACCCTTCATCCTCTACCCTGTAACAGCTACAGAGCAAGGCATTAAGAAATCTGGAGCTTCTGATGGAGTCTCTCACATTGAGCACATAGAAACTTGGCTCTTTTGTTCATCATCCATGTACTGAGTTTGCAAACCAGCTTATCCTCTAGCTTGGTCCTACAGCGCTGGAGCCTACCTCAGTATACACTGAGCAAGGGGCAGGATACACTCTGGAGAGGTCATCAGTTTATCACAGGGCTAACACATACAGATAGATTACCAGTCACAGCTACAGGCAGTTTAGAGTTATTGATTCCCCAATCTGATGAAACCAGATCACCTGGATTTCCTGTCTCGTCGTCTCCAGGTTGGAGACATCATCGATGTTCAGTCCAACCACAGCAAAGGTTTGCACACACGGTAATCCCACAGAGCTGGAACTCGACCCCTACTGCAGTTGGTACAATGTCTTGGTTTACTGACTTCACTCATACTTCTTTTCCACCAACTTGGAACAGGTTCAGTTCCAGTTTCCACATTTAATTTTGAACCATTCAGAGTATATCAACCAAAAATAAAATGGGTCCAAACCTGGAAAGATGGGACTTAGCTGGCACCAAAAAATAGTAGATTTTTCTTCACCTGAAGTGTGAACTGTGGCAATATCAGTGGGTGTGTCATATTCTGTATTCTATACTGGGAAGGGAGGATGAAGAAGGCAACAGTGGAGAAGTCAAGTGAGAAAATGGAAAGAAAGTAGCAGCAGTGATCTCATTAAAACTAAATATCTGTACCTAAAGCTCACAGCTTATTATGCGATCTGCCATTTTGCTACTGCTGTTTACTTCTGTTGTGCCCTCTGTTGATTACTTCTCCTTGATTATAATGGTTCCGCTCAAAGCTGGTAGAAACGCAGGCTGGTTTGCTAGATACAACCAAGGTCCAAGACTCCTGAAAGGAACTGGTTCAAGAACTGGGGTATCAGCGGGAGACATCTTGGAAGCAGAACTGCATCCTAATATATGCATCTTAGTATTTGCTTCACCTCTCAGCTGTGGTGGTGGTTGCTGCTTACTTACTACAAATAGTAGTAGGGAACCTCATTGTGCTTCAGTGCTATCATGCTGTGGTTGATTTTAGCTTTATTTTGAGCAACAGAACACCAGAGCTTCTTCAGGAGAATAATTTACTAAATGTTGCGTGTAACTTGAAGATTTGATGTCACTGCACTGGAAGGGGGCACTAACTTTTTTTTATGGTCACTGGATCGGTGCAATAATGGCTACTTCCTAATGCATGCCAAGGCTGTTAAATGTAGACTGGGACACAGTCTTTGACACCATGGGAGCTATGGGGTATGACACATGTGCAGTGTAACTGGAGCTGCAATGTTGACTTGTCACAGCAGATGGCACTAGATAAGGGTGGTGTCTGCTCAGGTGCTGTTTGGGTGCACTCAGCCTGTCAGAACTTTTTGGGTATGCTTGAATGGATGGCAGCCAATATCCAATGGAATATTGTCAGATAGAAGGCATTTGCTTATGGTGTTTGACTGCAAATGCATCCTCATGTTTTATGAAAGTGCGCCAGCCATTGAGCCTTTTGGCAAGTGCAGACCACACTGGAACAGAATGTGTTGTACACTGTAAAAAAAACGCTGCATGGTGCAGTATAGTGTGCTGTATTGTAGTTTATTAGAGTAGCCCTGCAAAGCTTATTTTAGCATATTAATTCCATTTTTGTTTAAAAAGTGTGTTGTATTATAGTGTAAACTGTTATTTGTTAGTGTTGAAGAATATAAAACTTGTAATATTTAGCGACATCTGGGAAAAGAATAACATTGCAGAACTGGTTCAAGAACTTTTTTCTTTCGCTGGTGCTGAAATGATATTTAAATTCCTGGTTCACAAGCATTGCTTGTTGTTTCAAATCTTAACATTGTCCATCTTTCATCTTTGTTTTAATGTAATATTCTATTTCAGTGTTCTGAGCTCTAAAGATTTGTATTTGACTGTGTCAAAGGAAGAAAAATCACATCTGAATTTCAGCTTTGTCAAACAAACTGAACAGAAACAGACTGGCAACCTGTTAGTGCAACAACAAACCGTGTAACACTTGTTTTTTGCAAAATCAGATGGTGAAATGATGACATGCTGGGCTATTATCAGTGTAGTCATGTGTCTTTCACGGGCAGAGATGTTGAGCAAGTCAGGTCAGTGCTGCCATCTGCTGGTATCATACATTACCATAAAAACTTTTCATTATTATCTGTTACTTTTAAAGTTCTTTTTTTTCTTTTTTTGTCTCATTTGCTTCTGTCTTTCTCTCATCCTTCTCTGTCTGTCACATCTTCCTGCCTAAATCACTAGTTGAATACTTCCTCGCCGAGAGAAAGTTTGTGTGTGTGTGTGTGTGTGTGTGTGTGTGTGTGTGTGTGTGTGTAATTTCACCAAGTCTAGAGGATGAATGAACACAAAGAGCTGAATAGGGCAGCTCATTGCCATGGGGCAGTTCCTGAGCGTGAGGTTAATTCTCCGTGGTTACCAGCCAGCAGTGATGTAAAGAGTTGAGTAACTGGGAAATTATGGGGTGCTTGGTGAGGAGGGAGCGATCAGGAGCAACCAGGCAGACAGAGGACAGAGGACTTTGAGTGAGACAGAGGCAAAGTTACGTAAGTGGTCAAACGGAGTAGAATCCAAAGTGCTGAGTCTGCTTCCTGACTCTGATCAAATCACGGCATGTGAAAACATCCATTGTGCTGTAATGTTCAGACCAGAGCTCGGTTCCTGCTCACTGTTTGCATTATCACACGCACATACACACACAGACAGACAGGAGCCAGGTAGCATGGGAGTGAACCTGTGTTGACCCAGTGATGGGTGGAGAAAATAGCTTCTGTGAGCTATTGAAGGCTGTCTGCGAGTGTTGTCATTTTGTAGGATTTTGAATGAACTTGGGGTTCGTCAGATGTATGCCACATCTGACAATGTTGCCATAGATACGGTGTTTTTTGTACATAAAAGGTCTGGAACATCTAATGTAGAACCGACAGCAAGGAGACCAGCTTGCTCCTTACTTGACAGAACATGCTGAACTGGCTGCATTAGTTGGATTATTGCAGAAACAATTCTGCCCTGCTGCATAATAATAATGAAATTATTTACTGGTTGATCCTTTGCATCTGAATATAAGATTGAAAATTGATTTTTGTGACAGAGTTTGTGAAAATGAAGCCAGATTGATTTTGACCTCAAACAGAAACGCAGACAAAGAGGTGCACAGTTCTTGCTTGTTTTCTTTCTTTGTTATTCAGGCTCATTTTTCAGCCTCATGAAAGGGGTGTTGTTGGCATGTGACGCTGCGTGTTTACATATCTGATACAGCCACATGTCCTGTCATGTCCACACCTTCTTACAGTACTTGATTGTTTACAGCTCTTGTATCTTATGTTACACAACAAAAGCATTTTATTGGAACTTTTCAGCCAGTTCTCATATTATATTCCATTTTAATCATGTTTTCTCCTTGTTTTGTCATACAAAAATATGTTGTGCTACTTTTACATATTGATAAGCTCAACTCCTTAGATATCATAAATCCCTCCATTAAAACTGCCTCTCTCTGATATTCCATTAGTTTATGTCTATAATGACCCCTCCCCACATGTTCAGCTTGAAAATTGTTGAACAACCAATCACAGAAAACAAAAGTCGCACACTCTGGCTCCTTATGCATTTCTTTTATTATGATGATGCTTCGGCCTTTGGGCCTTCTTCAGGAGCAACAGTCAGTTTTGTTGATTGTTGATCCTCAAAAAGAAGCCAAAGGCCGAAACATCATCAAAATAAAAGAAATGTATATGGAGCCAGAGTGTGCGACACTTGTTTTCTATAATCAAATCGACTGCCAGTGATCAGAACGTGGTGTGTGTTACTCCTGTATTTTAAATAATAACCAATCACAAACACCAGCTTACACTAATATCCAGAAAATCTGAATGTCCAACTGATTTCAGTTCACTCTTGGTTGACAAAACCAACACAGGACCATATCTTGAAACATCATAAAACATTGAAATCACATGTACACTACCTCTGCTAGCTGTTGTAACCAAACCAGCAGCACTTGCAGGTTTGTTTTGTAATTGTTGACCTGATAGCAAAGTTTTTTGGTTTTGGAATGCCGTTTTCAAAAACAGAGAGGATAATTGTCTGTTCTATGTAGGTGGTGTAATTAATTAAGTTATTGTGCAACTGAATGCTCAGCAAATACTAGAAAATAATCACTTAGTATGTGTCATTCTCTTTAAAGTTGAGTTCTCTTTAAAATGGTGGTCAGATTTATTATAGTTGAAAACTACAGCTGCAGTCGAACTGGACTTGTGCCACTGCACTTCCACTCTGACTCTAGGATAAGTGGTTATTGTTTTTGAACAAGCTAATATCATATACAAGAACGACACACACACATACTGGAGTCAGACATTTTAGCACCATAGTACAGCTTCACGCACGTAGCTCTTGTAGGCTGCCAGTGATATCTGACCACCTTGACGTACTCTCCTGTAGTTCATGTGCTTACCCTCTGTGACCGGCGGCAGCTTTCAACTGTTGCCCAGTCTAATTCTGGACAGGGTTGTGCTACAGCTCCATGAGAACCACACTGAAGTATTTGGTGCAATGGGTCCAAAGGAGGGAACTGGTTCTAAGTATTAGAGGATTATAGTTTACAGTCTGGCCATTGTTTTTATTTACGTTTGTCATGAGAGGTGCACTGAGTCTCAAAAGCAGCATGGACCTGCTCGTACAGTGCTGAATTTAGAGTGTCCAAAATATGATCTTTACCAGCCGCAACAATTTCACAACAGCTGGTATTGTTTTCATCGTGTGTGTGCGTGTGTGAACAGTCATGGGGAAATGGTCCAGGTGACACCAATCATTGCTCGGTTTGTCTCTGTACAGATTTTGTCAACAGCGTCACAACCATGCAAGATACAGTAGTGTGTAGATAGTGTGTAGCTGACATCAAAATGAAGGTTCACTTTAAAGATGGAAGTGTGTCCGAGCATAGGGGCTGGAAGTAGCTGGGTAGGAAGTAGGGAAGGGGTCATTGGCCACCCCACTTTATGCCCTTGGCCCACATTCATTTAAACTTGCAGATTACTGTATTGTGGCCAGTTTGATCCCATTGCAAGATGGTCTGTAGTTAATACATTAAATCAAGTTAAATCAAAAAGTGTTACTAAATTAAATGGACACAATGAAAACATATTCTTACCAGGAATCCACCAAGTATCTGAATACCCCAGAGAGAGAGTGATGCAACATTCATCAGTGCCGATTTTCAGAGTAAATTAAGTCATGTTGTCTCTTCCATTCAGAATAGTTTCCAAAAATTGATTTAAACACTTCTAAATTAAAACCTTTTGATCATTGATTTTTTGTTCTACTTTTTATGTGTAAACTACTTTTGAAGCACCCTAACCACTCAAAAAGGGAAGTGTTGTAACTAGTAATTAGAATCGGATTAGTTTAGCTATTAGTCAAGACATTTATACACAAGCTTAAAAACAAATGTGCTCATGTCAGGTACCATTCAGTACCAAACACGCTGGCATCTGTAGGATTACATATAAAACACACTGAGTGGGGTTTTGGCAGTTGTTCTGCTGCAGCTTTGCTCGTGTTATACACGCCATGATTACTGCTGAACGGACCTAAATCTGCTTCATGCTAAACCTGTTGCTCTGGCAGTTAAGAATGATTTTGCACTCAGCACATAGTATCTTTCATCAGGTCTGTGTCTCCCCATTCAGGAGTTAAATGTTGACAAATGGTAAAACAACAAAAACAGCTTCAGGCTTGCCGTTAGCTGCAGTGTGTTTGTACTGAGGCAGGATAGGAAGAGAGAGAGAGTTTTGCTAGTACAACTCGAAGGAAGAGTCCAGCTGGTTTTGTTGGCTGTCAGAGGAAGAGAGAGAGAGGGGGCAGAGAAAGCCGCGGGGCGGTCCATGTGGATATCGTCATTGGCATGTCAGGCATGACGAACCAGTTTGGCTCTGGTCTCCTCTTCACTCCTCCCTCCCTCTTTTCCTGTCTTTCTGTCTCTTACATCCAGTGCTGTCCTCCAAAACTTTTAGCACCCTCTCTCTTGTTCTTCCTGTCTCTCACCCTCCCAACACTTTCTCTCTCTCTCTCTCTCCTCTCCGTGTTATTTCTTGCGACCTTGCCCTCTCCTGGTCCACTGGAAAATGTGATTGGAGGGCAGGAGAGTTGGTGGTTGTCGGGCTTCAGGCACCATGAGTGAGTACACTATGCACAGCATGGGTTTCTGCCAAATTCATTTGTTTTCTAGTCAAGTTTCAGACGAGTCTGGCTAATATTTGGATAGATAGTGTGAGATAGAGGTTGTCTTGCTCTCTCTATCTCTTTATCTTTATTATATTTGTTTGCCTCTTTCTGTCCGTCTCTCTGCCTGTCTGTGAATCAGCTGTTTGGACTTGCATTGTTAAGGCAGCTTCAGGGATCTGCCCTCTCGAGTTAACTGTTTGTATTTTCAAGCCTACACTGTAAGTCTGTTCATACAGTAGGTGTGAAAAATATAAAACTTCACACCCTACATTGTAAGTTCAAGGATTTGTTTTAAAAGGGCAAAAGTCTACAATGACTGTATTATAGAAAGGTCAACTTGGCGCTTTAACCATCTCTCTGCTACAAGTAGCACTTCTGAACCTTAATAGTTTACAGGAGGCAGCCATGTTGGACATACGAGGCGTTGCAATAGGATTTAAACCATCTGATCTTTGGTGACCTAATTTGGGGTCTCAGTCCAGTGATACTACAGGTAGTCATAGTATACGTGCAGTGTTGGTACTTGTGTGGGTCAACTGTTAGTAAGGCAGTGAGCATATATATTTTAACACATTGCTTCTTTTGCAATTATGTAAAGTAGCTAAGTACATTTACTCCAGGGGTGTACTTTTTGCCCCACTACATTGATCTGACAGCTGTAGTTACGAGTTTCTTCACATATAGGGTTTAAAAAACCTATAATGATCCTATAAAAAACGATCCAGTCGTTATACAATAAAGTAAGTCACACGGCAGACTATAAAATGACTAAAATTAGCTCTACCTTAGTCGGCTACAATGTTTAAATGCTGCTTGCATGAAATGATAATAATACACTTGTATAATAAAAAGTACCACTGACGGAGCCCATTTTGGGGTGTTAAGAGCACTTTTACTTTAGTAAGGTTTGTAAAGCAGGACTTTTATGTGTAACAGAGTATTTTTAAATTGTGGCTTTGCCACTTTTACCAGTCCTGCACCTCTGCTAGATCTGCTAGACCTCTGAATTCTGTTTTTGGATCTGTGTAAATATTACCAGTGTATCCCAGCTTGCAGACTGACCTGATCTTGATTTTGACACTTGTCTGTCAGTCTTTATGCCCTTCTGACTCTGTGTCCTTTGTCCATGTTGGTGTGTTTATTGCTCAATCTGACAGTGGCCTATTCTTACACTTGAACTTGAACTGTCTTTATCTGGTGACTTCTAGCTGCTGCTACAGTAAGGTCAGCACGACCCTTTAGGTTGTGTTCTTTGGGCCAGCAGTCTATTTTTACATTTGAATATTGAACTTGAACTTCTCCGTTCATGTGTCAACAATGATTGATCACAAATCTAAACCGAAAGTCTTAATTAAGTCAAAACTTAAATTGGTTTCTACAAGATGCTCCTTTAATGCATTGATTCGGAATTAAGAGTAGAAAATAAGTAAATACTGTTACTACACCTCTACAAGATAAAAAGTAGCCCTTGAGTTGCTCATTACTGGTGGACTGTGTTTGATACAGTGTGACACAGGTCATGGTCTCAAAGGAGAACGAGTCAACAACACACACCACATGCATACAGTTTGTTTGCTTTGCACTTTGGACAGTCCTTGTTTACTTTTTTTTGCACTCTTTGCAACTTTTTTAGAGACACAGTTTCCATTTCATAATTGAAAATAATCACCAGCTAAATAAAAACTAGGTAATTCATACAGGGTGCCTCTGTTGATTTGACAGAAAGAGAAATTGCAGTGTTTGTTTGACCAAATAAACACGGACAGGGACACACACACTTTTGCTGTCTCCATTGACCTTTTGTCAGCATACACAGCATAGAGGGGTTTGTGCTATAATTATCCTCATCGACGTCCTATCAGGACTCATACTAATAGCTGTAGTGCTTTGGTCATATTTCATATCAGAGCAGAGGAGAACTTGTTTGATTCTGACCAGTAACATCCCCATCAGGATCATTTGTGCAAAGATTATTCAAATCCATTTGGAGTTTCAGTCAAACAATTTTAAGATGAGTTAAAACATCCAGAGAGTTGACATTAAACTTAATAAGACTCGTGGCTTCACAGGGGCAGTTAGTTGAAACAGAGATCTGGCTTATTATCCTTATTATCCTCAAAATGGTACTGATTTTGTTTCAGGTCTAAAGGTTTGGGATTTAACACTCAAGTGGTGTTATCCAGAAGGCAAACACCGATTCCATGCATTGTTATAAGACTGAGGAAAAAAGATCAAATACATGAGAATGAAACACACAAAAAGATGGCTTAAAAGGTTTGCTGTATATTTTGACTAGCAAAAAGAGTGATAATGTAAAGGAAGATTCAAACCAAATGAATGAACAGCCAAAGACTCCTCACACTATTCTCAACAAATAAGTAAAAACCTCAATTAATGTTAAAATGTCCCTTTTTTTTTCTATCAGCACTAGCAGGAACTGCAGTTCAGTACTTACTTCTGTGTTGAAACCTCATTGGCTGTGCTTGCTGAATGATTCCCCAGCTGTTGTGTGTGTGTGTGTGTGTGTGTGTGTGTGTGTGTGTGTGTGTGTGTGTGTGTGTGTGTGTTTCCCCCTTTTTCAGCACAGTCCGTCATTCAGTCTGGATTAGCAAACTGTGAGAGACAGCATTGTTAGAGAGACAGACAGACAGAGGGAGAGACGGACAGCAGAGGAGAGCGACACAGACAGAAATAGAGGGAGAAGGGGAAACAAAGGACATTATTTTTTACTGTATGTTAATTCTCTTTCCATGTCTATGCTCATTCTGTCTAACCAGGAGCTTCTTAATTCAACATTTCCGTAAAGAAATAAGTGACCGAAACCTTAACTCTGTGTGTGAACAGTAAGAATGTGTACTCAGAGACCCTAAATGAATGCTCTGTTTAATAGCACACTAAAGTGGTGTGTTAACAGAGAGGCACATAGCTGAAAGCTTAGGTAAGATTACTTAGTTTTCCACAGCAGCACACAAACGTGACGCTCTGGTTGACTCAGTGGTTTTCAGTGGGAGGCTGCTGTTGACTTTGCTAAGGAGATGCACAGACTCTGTAGACCGGTTTTGCTGCCATGTTTACTGTTTATTTGATCACTTGAAATGTACAGTTACTGTGTAGTGAATATTATCTGAGAATGTTTGCCTGATGGGACTAAAACCATGGGCTAGGGTTGCATTATTGTAGCCACTAACAGATAAGGTTGTGACACACAGAATTCTATTTTAATTTGCTGCAGTCTGTCTTAACCAAAAGGGTATGAACTGTACAGCCCCAAATCCAACTGAGCATTTGATTAATTTAACTGACTCTTAACTGACACAAATGAACCTGCTCTTCAGTTGGTCTCCATTTGTTAGTGCTGCACATTAGATGCAAGGAGTGGTTGTTAATTCCTCTTTTCACCACTAGAGGGCATCCTATACTTTCAGCTGATGGACTATTAACAGGTTTCGTTGGGACTGGTTATAAATGAGGAGAAAAAGTGTTACAAAAACCTAGTGATGACATTTTGGCACTCCGCCAATCATGAATCATCATTCCTGCTGAAGATAATAATACCTTTTCACACTGCCTATTCATCATGATTTTCAAAAAAAGTTTTGTTACAGAAAAGAGCATATACTGAACAGTGTCTGTCTTTCTCTCTGTGCAGATGTGTGTAACAGTACTGATTTGCCGGAGCTTGAGATTATCAGCTTATTGGAGGAACAGCTGCCAGTCTACAAGCTGAGGGCCGACACCATCTTTGGCTACGACCAAGATGACTGGCTGCACACGCCACTGGTGGATCCCGTCTCTGCCCTCGACCTGACTACTGAACAGATAGAGGAGACCCTCAAATACTTCCGTAAGTTCATCACATGCTAATGAAGAATCTGATTTTCTAATTCAAAAATGTAACTCTGTCCAGACCGCAACGCTGTAAGTGTTTAGTAATTCCACATCAGACGACTCATCATGCCCAGTATTACTGCCCCCTTCTGAAATACTGTATTATCTTCATTATAGCCAACAAACAGGTGTCAGTATTTCCCATCACTGCCATCTTAATACTCTTGATGATGAACTTCTGTCTGCCTGGTGACAGATAAGTAGATTTCTAGATTTAACTTTTAGGAAAGTGTTACTGGTGAGCGACACTGAGGATTTAAGACTGAGAGGTGAGAGATAACCTTGAATGAGCAGGAATCACAGAGACAGACAGACAGATGGCTATCTGCCCATCACTGCTGGTGCAACAGCTGACCATGGTTGCCACAATAAACATACTCGCTGTGTCTCTCTCTCTCTGTCTCTCTGCTGGTTGATGTTTTGCTCCCTCTTGCACTCAGCCCTCTGTTGTGTATTAATGCACGTGCCTGCTCTCGTCTTATCAAACTAAGAGCTGCCTTGTGGTTGATGGCCACACCAGCTGTAAACCACACACACCCACTTGCACACAATTGGAGGCAACTAAACATACACACGCTCACATAAAACACGTGCACTCACAGCACAAGACAAACCGAGGGAACGCAAAGTGGGTTTTTTCACCATCAATAATTCAGTTGTAATTCACGTCTGCTTGTAAAGTGACTCAGGGTAAAAAACAGAGTCTAAAAATAGATCAAGCGTCTTATAAATAGGTTTAACTGTGAACTGTAACTTCACCTTGTTGCCCTGCATTGACACGGTCACTTTGGCCCCTGACATTCATCACAGCTAGCCCGGCTAAGAGATAATGACAAGGTCATGTTACATAAGAAACAGTATGAGATATTCTGCAAGGGGTGTTTTGATATTAATGCAGTGCTTTATTATCACCTGTATTATCCACATATTTTTCCCAGTGATCCTCATCCTGGAGGCATGTTGCTTCTCATTATTGTTTCAAACAGATGGCTGGGTATTGACACCCTGGGGGCCGTGAATGAGGAGAGGCGGGTCATATTGGTTTCATCCTGGTCATAAAGCTGTTTATGGATATTATTCCTCTTAACCATCTTAAATTAGCCATGTGGTGATATTATTTATACATATATTTATACAGTTGTTTGTCCTGTGTAATATTCATCTTACCCTGGAGCTCTGGTTGGTTAAATAGAAGCAATATGAATTGACAGGGGAATATTCAGACTGTTACATCACCAGGTTGGTCACTGATTTATTGAAGTATGTAACCTGCTGCATGAGGACATGATAATGACATCACACCCACATCTCACTACACAGAGGAGACAGGTTGTTTCATTGATAGATGTTCTCATAGCCCTGCTAGTTATAAGGTATTTATATGGACAGTACTGTTCCTTCTTTTAGTCTTCGGTCTTTCTTTTTTTTTTTTGGTGTAGCAACTGAAAACCTGATCTTTCAAAAAAATAATATATAGTCAAACACAGATGTAAGCCTCTCAGTCATCACTTATGGCCCTATAGAAGTGTGTGTTGGTGCATTTTTCTGCAGAAACTCTGTCTCGTCTGCCTGCATTTTCTTATTTTCTTCTTATTCTCTTGTGTGTGTTGAGACATTTATGGACGTGTACTCTCACAGCACTCAGGTGAGTTTTGGGCTTTTAGAAAGGTAGCAGCCAGGTGCCAGACTGTAAGCAGCATACATCCAGGAGACACAGTGCATAAAATATGCAAATATAATGAGACAAAACACCAAACGACAATGAGTCTGGGGTTTACTTTTGCCAGTGAGTGTGTTTGAAGACACTACCCAACAATCCTGCACAGTATACCTTTAATGATCATTTTTATTGTATATGGTTTATTACTGTAATTACAAAAGATGGAGATATATGTCATTGTTATCCAGTAGTGACCATAAACAGTATGTATTCCTATACATAGTGACAAGTAATGAACTGTAACTGAATCTGTTATGGAGGTGATGTGACTTCACTGTATCACACATATAAAATGTAGAGCAATTATATGTCACATTATCATTTAACAGTGTGCAAGTCACTTTATTAGCAGGAATTGTGTTAAAGGCATATTATTAAAGCCAACTGACTCCCTGTAAGCATCAGCTGTGAGTCTGCCTTTAGCCTGATAGCTGGTTGTGGTCTGGTTGTGGCCTTGTGTTACCTTTATTCTGCAAGTATGAGAGTGTGCAGAGCTATTTCCATCATATGCATCGTGGCGGTCTCTGTTAGCATTTTCAGGCTGGTTGACATTGAATTGAGCTCCTATTGTCATTGAAATTATCGTATTTTGCATTTTGCTTTTGCCCTGATGAAACATCATTGTTCTGTCTGCCATGCACAATGCACGTGCTTATTTCAGCCCTCCCCGGATAAAATGACCAATCCCTGAATGCCCATTCATTTTTGGCGAGCCACGTCACCTCTTCCAACACTGCACTGCTTTCCTGCTTTCACATGCTACGCCGCTCAGCGTCAGGCCTTGGAGCATGAGCCTGTTACTATAGCAACCTCACAGAAGGACAAAGTAGAGGAGAGGAGGGGGGCGACGCTTACATACAAATGGAGGGCGGGAGCAAGCTAGTGATACTCTCCCCTCAGATTGGCTGATAGGCATCCTCAAACCCCGCCCACCCCACTGTGTCATGGTTATCATCATTTCTGCTGCAAAACCCGTGACTGCTGCTGCTCGCTCTCTCTCACTCGCTGATGCTCTGTGTTTATTGAGTCATTGTCAGAAATGCGGTGGGTCCATGTGTAGATCTAGTGCTGTCACTGAGCAAGGAATGTATCAAAAGAGAAGACAACTGGTATAATATGACCTCAGGAAGACTCGGCCAGAGGACAGACTGCTGGGAGCACAGGAAGATGAATTGACAGAAAGCTATAAATGGATGGAGACGTGAGAGGATAGAAGCTGGCACGTTTGCTAAAGCTTTTGAGGGACTGAGGAAAACTAATGGACAGAGAAGACAGAAGACAGACAGAGACCAAAGGATAAAGAGACAGGACACACTACCAGAAAATGTCAGATTACAACTGACCGATTTTGCTGAAACAGTGGGGATTTAACAATGGACAAAAGGATGATAAAGTGACAATGTTTTTGTCTGCTGACAACCGATGACGCAAGTAACAGTTCTGGGGGATGACACGCAGAAACGGCACTGGCACCATCACAGATATGGAGCATATTAACTTGACAGTTTGCTCTTAATGAGTGTGGGACAGAAAGGACATATGATGAGAATGGGCAGACTGTCACCATTAATGACTGTGTGCCAGCTGGTAACTGCTAAGCATGCTGGGATAGCAGAACTGGCCACTGACTGACTGAGTAACGGACAATATCAGTAACTAGGAAGATCCCAGGGTCAAATGGTTGTCTCAAAGCATGCTGGGACATTGGATTTGCCAGAGATGCTACGGCTAAGTATGCTGGGACGTTGGAAACAACACAGCTGTCTGTCAGAGCAGTGAGGATGAACAGACGAGGCCAGGTCAGAGGTCAGAGGTTTGTCAAGGCAGACTACTATGAACTGGACTGGTACTATGAGGAGTGTACTGATGGTAAGACGATGGTTTCACGCAGTGACACCAAGTTCTTGAAGAGCTGATGCAAACCACTTATACCTCTGATGTTACTGGTTATGTAGACATGGTACTTTGTGTTGGATAGTTGAACTGAGATATCCTAACACAACAGTGATGGCTTTAGTGTAACTTCTGTGATATTCTGATGGTACCAAAGGTAGACACAAGCTGTCTAGAAACTACACTGACACAACAAGTGAGCTGCTTAGTTCATTAGATCTAGATCACAGCAATAAAGAAACTGAAACAGACTTTATGGTCGAAAGTGCTTCCTGGTAGGTAAGTTTGGGATTTCAAAATTCTGCGTTCATAGATGTGAAGTGATATTTTTGATGTGTGTATGTTGTAACACTGTTTGATAACCACTGGCCAGGTTGTATAACGTGTCCCCTGCTGACACACAGGCTGAGGTTAACATGAAGAGAGGTGGTGATGGGATTAAGCCTGGTCAATAGGCAGACACATACTCCCAACGTTTGAGAACAAAAGTGGATTATAAGCTACTTAAGTTCAAAAAAGATAACAGGCCTTTAGCTAAACCCCCAATGGAGTCAGACTAAACTGATTTCTTTCTGCTAGTCGCCATCAAAGACTGTCCAGAGAATGTGACCTTGTGGAGTGCCACTCACGACACAAGAAAATAATGATGTAACATTAACGACGAACACAGCAGCATTAAAGCTGTAGCTACAGCAGGCATACAGAAGGTGTTGTAACAGGTGCCCTGTGGTAGCTGAGTCAGTGTGGCTTCTAAAATAGAGCCACAGAGTGGCTTATATGTCTAGCTGTGGGTGTAGGAATTACAAATGGGGATGGGGATGTGATTCCTGTTTGCAGGTTTTGAATCAGAATAAGAGGGTTGTTTGTGCTGATGTCAGCTACCTTCTTATCACAGCAGCTGAGAAAGAGGGAGATACCAGCTGACCTGTAGAGAATCAGGGAAGTCACAGGTAACAAACAGTTTACTGTGAGAAGAAATAAAGATCATCATAAAGATCTTGGCAGCTGGTGGACTGTCTATGTGACAAAGGTGATGAGAGAAAGGAATCACAGTTTGTCGAGAGACAGTGAGACCAGTGTAATAAACTTAATATCAGGGCATGACATGTTAATGTCAGTTTGTTAGGACTCTGGATTAGCTAAGGTACCGTTGGTGGTTTATCAGGGAAGGGTTGAGGTTGGGGTGTGACTTTGTTATATCCTGACCCTCCCATAGCTACAAATATTTTTTCTTGAGCCTCCCTGGGTGACTGGGGAAAACACATGACCCTTGCTCCACCATAAATAACCAACGACATTTCATAAGCCTACAAATCAATCAAAATACATGCCTGCACACATACACACACACACATCACAGTGTGCACACCACCATTAACAACATGCGCATATAATGACTGTTTTTCCAAATAAATCATAGGTTAACGCACATAACAGTGGCAGCAGCGGCCAGAATTATATCAGTAACTTGACAAGGCGGCTGATATTACATTTAAGAACTTATCCTTTGATAATTGAAAGTTAAAAGTTGTAAATGAAATCCTGAGTGCATAATTATTTTTTTGTTTATATATATATATATATATATATATATATATATACACACTATTTTAAGCTTAGATTTGGTTATGTTTCCATACAGGAGCAATTGTCGCACATGATGTTCAAGTACTGTTGGGAATTTAAAAATGGACAGATGATTTCTGTTTTTAGAGTTGCAGCTTTGATGAATTATGTATTTTTGGCAATTTTTAGAGAAAACATGCCTTTCAAACCCACTGGCAATTTGGGGGATTACAGGGTAGTTAAAATTATGACAGAATACAACCTTTAAAGTTGTATGTCCCTCCCCTAACCCGAAAGAAAAAACAAAAGTCCATCCCCAGTAATTAAAAACTTTTTTCGTTTTGCACCACCTGCTTTGCGCTCATAAATAACGACTAATCCCCAAAACAAAACTGAAAACCCCACTTATGTCAAGAAAAACAACAACATCATAAACAATAATGAATGAATGAATAAGTATAATGAATAAAAGATCGCTGCAAATCTGTAAATTTGCTCATTAATGGTGCAGTGATGTGCATTATGTAATGTACTCCAGTTTCTTACAAGAGCCTGTTGTGTTGTCTAGCAGACCAGCAGTATGTAACCTGTGTTGATAATGATTCTACAGATTGATACACACACACACACACACACAGTCAGGACATGTGGGGGGACTGATGGAGCCTGGTCATGTGACAGCTGTGACTAACAGCAGGCTATAGCAGAGCTTGGTTTATTACCAGCCTGTTGGCACTGCCTCTGGCTCTTCCTGCCTCCTCTCCCGGTACACCTTTCTACTGCTGTCTGTGTCTGTCTCTTGTTGTATTGTGAGGCAGCTTCGTTATGCTCCATGTACTATTGTGCTATGTAATCCATTTCACTCAATGCAGCTATAACTTGCGATAATTGCTTTCCATTTGGCTGGACACAGGTGCATTTCTGTGAATTTGATAGTAGTATCTTTTGGTAGAACAGATCTGTGCATTCTGTGGGAGAGAGTGTGATCTATTAGTTGTTATGTGCACTATATTATGCATGTGTGGCAGGGATGCTCTGTGGAGATTCTTACATAACAGTTGGAGACAGCTCAGCACCTCCTTGATGTGAGCTGTGCAGCTTAAACGTCTGCAGTAGTATTTAGCCAAGGCAGCTAGCCCAGGTTTGATTTCCAGTCCTTGGTAATTCGACTTATTTGAAACAGCCTGTTCCTGCTACACACTGACAACAGATTTTACAACTGTAAAACGATGCTGAAATGATCAAATAACCAAATGGCAAGGGGAGGGGGGGTCTTTGATAAATCTTCTTGTGATGTGTGGAGACAGAAATAGAAAGCAGCTGGTTTGGTGTTATTCTGAGGTATGCATGGGAGGGATGGGGAAGTAGGTTGGCTTATATTTAGCCCAAATGATTTGCATGCTGCACTAAGCCACCCTTGTCGATAGCAGCCGGCCAAACATTCATTGGCACTTTCAGCAGTCTTCAAAACAAATGGCTGGATGGGTGGAGGGCAACCAGGGCAGAGAAAGAGGGCAGACAATTCTTCCACAGGAGATGTGACGGGGAGGATAATTATAGGAAACAAGAACGAAACTGGGAGACAAAACATGGATTTTTATGTCAGCGTTTAATTTGGTTTCAGAAACCAGCACAAATTAATTGTTTTTGAGTGTATAAAGGTTATAGCTTCCAAATTGTAAACATCTCCCCTACAACACATGAGTTTGCATTTTCTTTAGGAGTCCAAACTGTTCACTGGAAGAATTATCCGATCTTGGAAGTTTTGTCACTGTATTTTAGCAACTCAGTCAGCAAGCAGGACAGATAGTAGTTCCCTAGCTGTTGCTGCTCTGTTGGTAATGTTCCTACAGTTTCTGTGCCAAAACACTGAATAGGAATCTAAGAGGTCTGAAGGACAAAAGAAGAGGGATGTAAAGCCTTGAGCCATTTCAGACAATCTCGTTTAAGCTGGGTGGATTCGTTAATGTAACTGTCAAAAATGTTGTTTGTCTAAATACCTTGTCAAATTTTGTAATTTTCTCCCAGACAATTGTACAAAGCATGTCAACAGAGACATTACAAACAATTTAGGTGAGAATTGGGAGAGTGTATGAAAGGGACAACGGAAAACCAAGTGGAGTGGAAAGAGTGAATGTGACCAGAAAAGCAATGGGAGAGGGAAAACAGCACGTTGAAGCCCTGAGCGGTGTTTGTCCAGGACTCCTTTGTTGCCTGCAGCATTGCATCCATAGGACCATTGAGCGGAGTTACTCAAGCATGCAGGACGGTACTGAGCTGGCATCAGTTTTCTAGACCAATTACAGTAATTATAACACTTGAGCAGTGACTAATGAGCAGAAAATTGGGCTGCTTTGATGCGTCCCATATTCATTTATAAAAGATTGGGTCCTGTTGGTTGGACTGGCTCATCTTAAATAGACATGTGACACCAACATACATGTCTTTTGTCATTATGCATGTGAAAGCCAAAGTCTTGACAATATGAAGGTGTATTATGGTAATAATTCTCAAAAACAGTGACATTTCTTACAGTTTATTAAAATGTACGTAGACTAGCATGCAGGATGATACTCAGTCATGTTTGTGAAACCGTTACAAAGACTCAACTCATGGTTCCATATATTTAAAGTTGACCGGTAGGGAGACTGGCTTGTGGATACAGGTTTAAAGACATTGAACTCTTCCTTTTGTGTCCATTTTCCATAAACTCTTACTGAAGGTGCTGCATGGTCTGACCAGCTTGACCCAGTTATGTCTGTTCTTGCATTTAAAGTTGATAGTAACAGTCTTTTGTGCCAGTTTTCAGGGCAGTGGTTTTAAAAGCTTTTTCTGTATTCAATATATATGGATATGGATTTAGAGCTTTAAGATTTATTCATATTCTCCTGAGAAAGAAAGGCCCATTTTCTCATCACTTCAGTTTAGCTCAGTGGTTGACAGTGTGGACTCTTGGCTAGCAGGTCTAGGATTTGGTGTTAAACTCTGAGAGCATAAAGATAAGTGTACTCTCTAAGAACTAAGGATGAGGGGAAAAATTGGTGCAGCATAGTATTGCAATATTTTTTTCATGGCAATGTTGTGTCGAATATCGATTTTTTTTATCATATATATTATAGATCTCATGAATACAAATTCAACTTTTAGTTAGTCTCGCCACCAGACAATCAGAGATCTCCGCCTTCTGATAAAGCGTCTAAAGACTGACTTGTGAGTCTAACTTTTAGTAGCCTACTGGAATAATAAAATCAATTGCTTTTTCAGTCCACTACATACATACACATACAGATACATTTGCTGCAATAAAAATGAAGACTGAAATAAAAACTTTATTTTTTTTTAGATAAAACAGATGATGACAAAGTTTTCCTTTGGAGACAAAATTTGCAGTTGATAAAAGGTAGTACATCGCAATATATTTTATCGCACCACATTTTAAAAATGTATCTTATCATGGTGCCTCTGGTGATTGCCACCCCTACTCAGAACCCTGCCTGTGTAACGGCTGCTTCTGATCTGGAAATGGTTCCTGCCAGAACTCTCCAGGAAATGTGTTGGCATTTTAGCACTTCTGGTTCCTTCGTCCTTTTGTCAATGGGTTCCCGGAATGGGTTTTTAGTTAGATACCTGAGGTAAGGACTGTGGTTAACACAAGCTTAAGATACTTTCACATTTTGTTCTACGACATAAGATATGTCATTAACATCCTGGTTGACCTACTAAATGTTATTCCTGCACCACTCTATTAAGGCTTCTATATCTATTATAGGAATTGTGTGGTAATTACATTTTTACATTACAATTACAAGAAATGTTTGTTTATGTTTTTTATTCAAGAGTAATTGGGGGGAGGAAAAATGAGTAAACTGCCCATTCTATAGATGTCTGTCGTCATGACTTGACAGTATGGTGCATATTGTAAAAGCTTTGAATATCCCATTATTCATTTGATGGGGCTTCAGCCTTTTAGCCCCAATTAAGTTTGCTGGCCCATAAATCTCACCTGATGATACAGGTGGGAGGTGAAATATTTGTAAAAA
Source organism: Epinephelus lanceolatus (assembly GCF_041903045.1). Lineage (NCBI taxonomy): Eukaryota > Metazoa > Chordata > Actinopteri > Perciformes > Serranidae > Epinephelus > Epinephelus lanceolatus. The sequence continues at coordinate 31,055,281 of NC_135743.1, forward strand.
CATTCACCGATAAAGGTTTTGCTGTGACTGGCACACCCTGGAAACAGGTGCAGGTCTGTTATTGTTTGCTTTGCCCTATTGTCACCATAGAGGCCTAGCCAGGACTGTACCAAGTTACTTTCACTTGTGGGGGGGTTGTAAAATGACATGCTACCACTGGACTTGAACTTCACCTGAGAAACAGGTGTCTCTCTCAGCCCTGATTGGCTGCTGTTGGTGCCAGCCTAAACCATTCCGACCATTTAAGTGGAAAATGTTGAAATGGGTCAACAGGTTGAGGATTATAGGGTTAAAGATAAATATCGCAGATTACTATTAATGCCCTCATCTGTTGTGTTAAATCTATTTTAACCTAGTTTTATGACTTTAAAGGCTAATGGGCAGCCTCCTCTGTAGTACATGTCTGTGTCCAACCCCCTGTCTGCATTAAAGTGGAGTAGGCCATTTACTCACCAGTCACAGAGGAGATGGGGAGGAGTCAGGTTATCTGGTTTTCTCGCAGAGCTTCCTCAGGGGACAAATGACACACACACTTTTAGAAACTCACTCAGCAGACACTGTATGGCACTCGACAGATAAACACAGACAGACTTTGCCAGTCATGTACAATGGAGTGTTTAGAGAGACACATTTTATGCACACCTACTGTCCTCTTTGGAACAAACACTTTGTTAGATGTGGACTTTCACATCTAGGCACACACAGATTAGGTATTGATTCATAGATTAAAACACACACACACACCCACAAATGCACACAGCGCAGGTAGGAGACATGGCATTGCACCTGCAGGCTTTGTGGTTTAGTAGATAGCCTTAGTGCCAGAGTGGACGATGGCTCTGCTCTCAGCTGCTGGTACTGGGGACGAGCTGGAGTATTCCAGCCAGCCAGAGGAGGATGAGGAATTTATTTGTCTACCCAGTCATGGAAGCATGGAGCAGGAGGAAGAGGAGGAGGAGGAAGAGTATGTCTGTCTTCCCAGTCATGGAAGCACAGAGCAGGAGGAAGAAGAGGAGGTGGATGAAGAGCAACAGGTTCTGTGTGAAGGTAGTTTGTGGTCTGCTTAGTAATCGAGGGCATCATCTCTGTTGTGCTGTTCCTCTTGGTTCTCTGTAGTCTTTGTGCTAGCTTGCTCAATGTGTCTGACCTTCGTAGTGAGTTATTTTCAGTCTTAATTAATTTGTTATGAAGCTATGTAGATTGTGAAAGGAATTACAAGATACCTGTGTAACCTTTAAATGGTTTACTGTCTCCTGTGGGCTGTGGCTACGTACTGCAGGTGCATTCCCTCAGGTTGCTGTTCTCAGCACAGCTTGTGCATGCTGTTTTGACATGTTCAAATATGGGCTTGGCTCTTTATCCCAGCTGTCACTTCAAAACTAAGTGCCACAATTTGTTTAAAAATGCACAACGATTCTTGCTTAGTATTTAGCTCGAGTTTAATTACTGTGGGATTCATTTCAGGGTTGAGTTACTATTCTGAATTGTTCACAGGCATGGTTAGAAAGACAGCTGAAAGACAGAGAGAGACAGGGGCTGATGATGACACAGAAGGACGAGCATTTTGAGAGATGTGTATACAAACTACAGGTGCAGACTCATGCAGGTACAACGGAGGACTCTTCAGTAATTTGGTCGACTGAAAATAAACTGCTAAAGTGAGATTTTATCACAAAATATGCATGAATAGAAGAAAGAAAAACATGATTAGGTCACTTTGTAGTATTTGTAAGAAGTATTTGGGTCAGTGCATGAGACACAGAGGTTACTGTGGCATAAACATGGTTTTATAGTGGCAATAAAGGTCAATATCAACATGGGTCCAATAAAGAAATGGTACTCAATGGTACATACTTGCATTTTATTACATATTGACAGTCCATTTTGAAATCCAGGCTGTATTTGGGGTATTGATTAGAATAACAAGCTCCTTTCTGTCCGTTGTCTTGGTGTTAGTTTGTTGTCCTTGAACCTGTGTGTTGTCTGTTGCCCAGTAGCAACAGGGTAGCCAGAACTCCAGACGTTTGGCTCCATCAGCCCCTCTGCAGACAACCAAGAGTTTGCTAATAGGTCCTTTATTGAGTAATTACATTTCCACTCAGGACTCTGAGTTATTAAACTTATTTGTAAAGGCAGAACCTGTATAGTTTTTTTTAACATTACACCTGTTGTGATCTGCACGGGTGCTTTTGAATTAAACTAACTTCATCGTCCTCCTGACACAAAAAGAAAGAGAGGGAGAGACGATGAGTGAGTGCATCAGTCTTCAGTTACAAGCTCCTCATATAAAACACCAAGAAAACATCCGGATCACATTCCAATATTAAGTTACACATCCTTTTATGTAACCTACATCTTCCTTCTCTAACCGGTCTTCACTTTTTCCTTCACCACCCATTTATGACCAAAGTGGAGTACTAACATAAATCAGTAAGAGAATATTACATTACTTTGAAGAGCAGGGAAACCTTATATTTTTAGTCATCTTTACATATTTGTGCAGAATTGCTGGATTTTACGGAATCAACCTGATTCCTTCTGTCTGCACATTATCTTTACACAGCAACAAGTAGAAGTGAAGTGAAATGTCCACTGTCATTATCAAGGCTCTCCACTGGCATATAAGCATCCTTTAATTATTTTTAGTTGGACCCTTATTGATCCAACTTGGGCGGAGTGTTACCATGGAAATAAATCAGCATGAGGTTCTATAGAAAGAAACCAGACACACACACATATACAGACAATGAGACAGGTAAACAGGCTGCACTTTGTGCTATCAAGTGTACAATCTCATTAGAGGTCAGATGGCAAACAGATACAAGTGATGCATTGTTGTGTGTATGTGTCTTGCACGTAAACATAATGTATGCATGTTTCCTGGCTGTTACCATGCTGGTTCATTCCCTGGGCAACACTCTGTGCCTTAGCAGGTCACCTAGGAGAGAAGGTTATGTGTACGGATGTTTTTCTGTTAGTTTGTTTTTGCATGGTCATGTCTGTGTGGCTTCACTGTGTGTGTCTGTATCATGACCATATACTTGCAAAACTAATGAGTTCTGGTGCTATTTAGCAAATGACAGCATGCTAACATGCTAAACTAAAATGTTGAGCATGGTAAACATCATACCAAACAGCAGCATGTTAGCTCCTATGCCTAAGTACAGCCTTACAGACCTGCTGGCATGGCTGCAGATGATTCGTGTAGTCCCCTGTTGAACTAGAATTTCTGTATCACCTCTTAAGCATTTATAGTCCCGAGTTGTTTGACGAGTGATGGATTTATAGAGGAAAACTGCTTGGAAACCTTTTGGTAAAAATGAATGACAATCAACAAAATGCCTCTGTGAAACTGGTCAGTGTCATCTGTGCTCATTTGACATTGTCTTGTTGGAAAAGAGCAACCTATTTAATAATGAATAACAATGGGAAATATCATTAACCAAAGCAGAGCCAACTGAGGCCTTGTGTCCAGTAGCCATACAGTACACTGTCTGTGGTGTATGAGGATATGAAAATATATTGTTTGCATTGGCCAGCTCTGTTTTGCATTGTGGGAGGCCTCTGAGTTGGCTTATTGTGTACGTGTTTGATGCGACATTTGTGTTTCTAAACTTGAGTAAAACATTAATCCTGTGGAAAGTGAAATAGTTAAATGGTTCTTTGTTGTCATATTATCTGGCTTTGCTTCCTGGTACTGTATGACACATCATGCTATGTTGGACATAACACCTCCAGACAGTGTAGCATCACACACCTTCTCTCTCCAACTGACAGTGTTAAAAGTGACTAATAACACTGTTCAAAAATAAACATCCTCATACTCTGGTATATCTCCACCCAGTCATTTTATCCGCACTGACGTGGGAATGTAACTTCAAAACAACTCAAACCAATTGGGCAACACATTTTCTAATGGGCCAATAAAACCACTCCTAAGGAGCAGAGAAAGTGCTTTTGTTGTTTTTCTCAGAATCCCTGTCCCCGTCATAAGACAGGAGGGTCATACAGTTACAATTGTGATGTATTCTGACACTGTTTTAACTTCCAGTCTAAATTGAAGCGATTAAAGTCAGAGCTTTGTATGAGGACGTGAGGAATTAATAATGAACTTGTGCTCATAGCTGAAATAGCAGTGCTGGGGTGTGGTTTCTCACCGTCACCACTGACTCTGCATTCAGTTGCTTATCATTTCTGAGTCACCAGGTATGAAGGTTGATTAATTGTGGGCTGTAAGGTGTACTTGAGTGTTGCATGTAGGTGTGCACTTCTTGGGAATATTACAGGATTCACGAACTGACAACAGGAAAATAGATTGCAGGGTAAACAGGCACAAGCTGCACATAGCAATGTTTAGAAACACTAAGCTTTTTATATAATCTTGAGTTAGGTAATCCAGAATTAATACTTAGATGACTAAAACTAATGCACTTCTTCCATTCTATATCAATGAAGACAGAGTAAATATTGGAAAAAAAACTTTCTTTATGATGCAATACAATATAACACTAAATTTATTAAAGCTTAAAAATAGAAGATTATGAACTTAATAAAGATAGGATTTATTGTAGGGCAGTTGTGTTGGGCCACATAGGCTTTAGGTGGGAGACTTCTTAGGCAGGTTAATGCCGTATTCAAAAAGCTACACATAAGTTATTGTGTACCCTACATCTGTGGTTCCCAACTGGTCCAGCCATGGGATCCAAATTTGTCCTTAGTCATTAGTTCACGGTCTACACAGTTAAAAATATTTAGCATCATACTTGCGTTTAGTCATGTTGTCGAGCTAGATTGCTGTCCCTGCCAAGTAGCTGTCCATTATTCACTCATTCAATAGCAGGAAATGGCACTTCAGATTAAAAACTCTGTGCTGGAAATTCACTGTACTTAAAAGTGTTTTTTGCAAATTTGATGTGTTTGTGAGTCACTGATCGTCCATTCAGAACGGACCCGCAACCCACTTTTGGACTGCGATCCACCAGTTGGGAACCACTTCCCTTTATGATATGCTACCGCATGGTTTTAAATACTATTTATGTGGATCAAATTTTTTTTTGACCATTATTCATGCATTTGAAAACCTGGTACAACTGAGTAGTGTTGTCAAAAATATCTTTTTATTGATTCATATCGTTACTGAATATTTGAAATGGTTTCAATACCCATTTTCCACAGTATCGATAGACTGGTACCAGCTGAGCTTTCTCACTCTCTCTCATTGTTAAAGAGTTTACTACAGTCCATTCTGCTGTTCTCTGCGACTAACCAAGACAAGAAAAGTCTTTGTTGTCAGGTTATACCCTTGTTATTGAGAAAGGTATCCAATATTAATATTTTGTAGGTATTGTATTGAAGTAAAAAATGCCAATATTGTAACAATATTTCAACTGAGATATATCCTGAATTTTGTCACCTGTAGACATTATATATTGCACACCCTTTATCCTAAAATACATTGTGAGCCCATGTGATTTGGAGTGCAAAAAGTTGACAGTGCTTCAGCAAGGGGAGTCCAATCATACAACCTAAATACTGTAGAGGAGAGCTGAAGTCGCTGTCGCACCAACATGATGCCTGGGATGAATGTTAAATGGTCATGATTTTATTAAATGGTTTACTATTGTTATTTATCGTTGAGTGAATCTGCTGCTCAGCAGTTTTCTGTTGGGAATTTAATATTGATCCTTTCTCTCTCTTTGTGTCTGTGCAGTGCTGTGTGCTGACAGAGTGGGCCAGATGACGAAGACCTACAGTGACATTGATGCTGTGACTCGGCTGCTGGAAGAGGTAAGATCATGTTGAGAAAGAGCAGTTAAAGTAGAAAAAACATTAAGTATATGCAGACCATGGGGCACATTGGTTAAATGTTATTATGCGGTCTGATAGTCTTAACACAGGCTGCTTCATGAGGCTCACGACAAAGGATGTTTGATGGAACCACATCATAAAAGTAGCTGCCAACAGCTGATATTCAAATCTAAGTGAACCACATCAGCTGCCTGTGAGGAGTTCAGCCGGCTTTCTCTGCATAAATAAAAAATGTGAATGGTGCCATTGTTAAAGGAACCATGACGTTCAACAGCAAGCCATCAAGCTATTGACTAAACATGGCATTTAAAGATGTCCTAGCATCATCAAACTGTGTACGCCCTGTTAGAGATCATTGTACTGAAGTTAACTTCCTTTAGAAGACAATGCATTAATATCCTCTATTCAGAGTTTTGTAAGCTAAGCTGAACCTCCAGATTTATATAGGTGTGGACTTTTGTGTTGCTCAGCAGCACATAAATGTCCAGTGATATTGTTATTGATTGCACCAAGACGGGCAGAAGAAGAGGAGTGCCTGCCTGGAAGTCTTTTGTACATCTTAATAATGCGCTTTTAATTATAGTTCAGTGTGAGATGGTGGGAGTGTCCTGCGGCTCCAGTGGGTTTGCACTCACAAGAGATTTGTGTAGTTGTAGGCAGTAAGATGTTGAGGTATTACTGTAGGTGTCCTTGTTAAAGGAGACTGTAATGGTCCTGGTTGCGTAATGTGTGGGCATTATGTTGTGTCTCTGTCACCCTCTGTTGTTTATTTCTTCATTCCCAATGGTTGCAGACTTGAGTCCACCCTCATGCTTTAAATTGGATGATGCAGCTTGACCTACACATTCATTATTCCCAGAGGACAAATTTACACTGCTGTCATTTTAAAGGAATAGCTCAACATTCGGGAACCTCGCTAGTTCACTCTTCTGGATAGTTAGATGAAAAATCAACCTATTGAATATCAAGCAGGAGCCAGCAGCCACCTCCGGAGGTGGTCTGAGTACGGCTTTCAGAGAACGCAGACTTTCAGATGGGTCTCAGTTCTCTTGGAGTGTTCACGCACTGTATGTGGAGTTCTGTGTAGAGGGCTAAAAAGGACCAAGTGTGAAAACACCCAAAGACTGGAAACAGGGAAACTGCTAGCCTGGCTTTGTCTGAAAGCAAGACCTGTATCAGTGTCATCTAACTCATGGCAAAAAAACAAATACACATTTTCCCAAAAGGTCAAATTATTCCTTTAATATCTGTAATGTTTGTAGCTGTTTTGCTGTTAAAACACTTATATCTTTATCCCGGTGCAGAAAGAGCGTGACTTGGAGTTAGCAGCTCGCATCGGACAGTCACTGCTGAAGAAAAACAAAGCCCTCAGTGAGAGGAACGAACTGCTGGAGGAGCAAGTAGAGCACATACGAGAGGAGGTAGGGACACAGCGGGTGTGCTTCTGTATTTGGTGATCAAATGTGACTTTTAGAATCACTGTTTTTACTTTAACATTCCTCTGTCTACATCTATCCTTCAACTTTTCCACACACAGGTGTCTCAGTTGCGTCATGACTTGTCCATGAAAGATGAGCTGTTACAGTTTTATACCAGCGCTGCCGAGGAGAGTGAGGGGGAGTCTACCACCTCCACACCGTAAGTCTCCTTTCATTCACCTGCTCTCCTCACCTTTCCTCTTCTCCTGAGTTAAACATTATGCAGTGCTGTTATGTAATGAAATCCAAGTCCAATGCAAACAAACACACATCATTAAAAACACTCCCTACTTAAGCTTTTATAAGCTGCGTGAGGCATAAGAACATGTACCGGTGATTAGTATTTGTTTAAAACTACATTTTTATTTCCTCTCTAATTAATGTATTCAGAATTATGTATTCATTGTAAGTATTATGAGTGTCTTTGTCACATTTTACACACCATTTTTACACACAGAGGCCGTTACCACTACTGAACATAATGGGCATTTCACACTGTTTTGTAGCATAGTAATGGATGATTGATTGACCTGATGATTTACATGTTTCCCTTTCGTGTGTGTGTGTGTGTGTGTGTGTGTGTGTGTGTTTACAGTGTGCGTCCCAGTGAAACCAGTGTGTCAACTCCAGTTAGTTTCCCTCTCGACTCTTTGCAGAAGAAACTCAAAGATCTGGAGGAAGAAAACAAATCACTGCGATCTGAGGTACACACTGCACACACACTCACACATACACGCTCAATGTTTTTTATGAATGGTTTATACATTAAGGAACACATTTTCTGCTCACAATAAATCTATATTAATGCATGTATTACTTTCTAAAGTACAATTGCATGAAATTATTATTTTCTAAATCTAATAAAATCACATGTAATAGTGAGTGACATCAAAGTTTAAGCCAAGAATAATGACCATTAAAATCTAATTTGTTTAATTTAGTTTGTCGGCAGGAGTACTGTTTTCATTATAATGTCAAACAGAATAAGCCTGATCTTCTGGATTTCCTTAAAGAAGAAGTTATTTATTATAGTGATTAATAATCTCTACTGTGTGAGGTATTGATTATTAATGTCTGTGTGTTTCTTCAGGCCAGTCACCTGGAGACAGAAACCATCTCCTACGAGGAGAAAGAGCTACAACTTGTAAATGACTGTGTCAAAGAACTACGTAAGTACTGGACTGTCTGGAGCCATATTATGCTCAATGTTATATTTGTCAGCTGCTCTCTCACTCTCTAAATGCAGTGAGGCAGTATAGAGGCATTTTTGTGATGGATTTTCAGTCTTGATTCACACCTGTTGATGTTTCCAGGTGATGCCAACGTGCAGATTTCCTCTCTGGCTGAAGAGCTGGCCAGGAAGACTGAAGACGCCTCCAGACAGCAGGAGGAGATCACACACCTCCTCTCCCAGATAGTAGACCTCCAGAAAAAGGCCAAGATGGTACAGTACAGTTTATGGGTTATTTATATTTTGTCTTATAAAAGGGGAGCAACAGCCATTTTTAAACATTGTGATAGCCAACCAGTACCTCTTGTTTTGGACCTGACCAAAAGTAAATGTTGTTTGTTGTGAGATTTATTCAGAACCATTGACTATATTTAAGTGGGATGAACTCCTTTTTGGTCTTTTACTTTCAACATCTACAAATATTAAAACAAAATACTTACAGGAATACTGAGTGTAGCTGCCAGAAAAGCAGTTACAAAGAAATGGCTTCAGCCAGATGCCCCATCTGTAAAGAACTGGTATGTTATCATTCATGAAATCTTTGTAATGGAAAGAATAACCTTACCAGTGAGGCTTCAGGAAACTAAATTTGAGGAAATTTGGAAGAAGTGGAAAAAGTATAATTACCCCCAACGCCCTTCTTTTGTTTAAATATGTTCAACTCTTCATTCGTATTCAGTTATCTCAAATGCATGTACTATGTTTGTTTTTTAATTTTTACATTGTAAAAAACCTAAAAAAAAAAAAAAAAGATTATCTTCTTTTAAAGGACCATACTAAAGATGACTGTGTGGCTGTTGCTTTTGGAAATGGATAATAATCTGGAAGCTCTGTAACATAATGGAAAAAATACTGCAGTCTGCTCATGTACACGCATATTCTAAGGGTGTGCCAGGAAACCATTGGTATTGGCAGCTTCATCACAGTAAACAGTTACTGTCTGTCAGTAGCGATATGAATGGAGTATAGAATACAGTTTGCAATATAAACAAACAATGTTAACTATAAACACCTATAGGAGAGGAAACTGTCATATCTATCTGACTTCTTTCATCTTCAAGTCTTTATAATATATGCAAGTGTTGTTCTTTAAAACTGAGCAGCCAGCCTGTAGTTTCCAGTCAGAACAGCACACCAGTTAAGGCATACTTAACCATTCCCATCTGTGCTCTACTTAATCAACAAACGTCTAATACTGTATCCATGGCATTAGGTATATCTAATGATAGCTTACACTATTATTACTTAGCTATCAAAGCATAATGTCACATCTGTTGCTAGCCACTATTCCCCTGAGTGGGAGGACTGATACAACATGCACTGAAATCCTGTCATGGATTTCTCTGTTCCACTGGACAGCACTTAAACTATACAAAATAAGTCAGAAAGGTAAAACACAGTTTCCCTGTCTTATACATGTTTATTCTTAACATAAAAGTGACAGCATGTTTGTTTATAATGCTAATACTGAAATACTATACTCCATTCATATTTCCACTGGCAAGCAGTAACTGTTTACTGTGACGATGCTGCCACCTGGTGGTTTCCTGGTGTGCCCTAGCAATATGTGCCTACATGATGAGGTTGCAGTATTTTTTCCATAATGCCATAAAGCCTCCAGGATAAAATCAATTAAATTTTTAATGACCATTGCTCCCCTACAAAGCCTGTGTGCAATGCAATGAAGCAGAGACTGAACACACTGGATTCAGTGATTTTCAGTGTGATCTTATTTCACCTGGGGTTTTTGTAGTATGCTGTGGAGAACGAGGAGCTGACTCAGCACCTAGGTGCAGCCAAAGATGCCCAGCGACAACTCACTGCTGAAGTAAGGCAATCTAACACATGCTGACTACTCACACTATCAATATACCGCGATAGTCGTGGTGCTATTATAGCACTATATGTGATATATCTGATATTAATAGCACAATCCAGATCATAATATAACAATTGCAGTATTGCTGTGTGGTCCAGTGTGTAAACTAGAGCTTCTTTGAATCAAACCTGTTCAACCATACACCAGTTACATTGTATACCTGTCAATTTCAGTTAATGTCTATACTTAAAACTACACTATAAAGTGCTTTTAACTAAATCCATAACAAAAACATGTTTTTCTAAGTTTCTTCTCATCTCTTTCAATCTTTTCCCTTCCTCCAGTTGCGAGAATTACAGGATAAGTATGCCGAGTGCATGGAAATGCTTCATGAGGCTCAGGAGGAGCTGAAGAACCTGAGAAATAAAACTTTACCACTCAGCACACCGAGGCGTTTCCATTCTCTGGGTCTGTTCCCGATGGTGAGCTCACATTCTTTGTCAGCATCGCAGCGTCTCTGTGGTCTCAGCTGCTACAAAATAATTGCAACCTTTTTTTCCCCTCATTTTCTTTCCAGGACTCTCTGGCAGCAGAAATAGAGGGCACCATGAGGAAGGAACTTCAGATGGACGATCCAGATGTAGAAGAGCAGAGGTATATAACCTGAAATGAAATCACAGATAAAGGGTTGTTAACTTAATAGTAAAATGTTCAGGGGTTGATATATTAAATATTTAAAATGAGTACATATGCAATCATGTTTCTCCAGACTGCACCCAAAGCGAGTGTTCCAGACGGTGAAAAACCTGAACCTGATGCGTCAGCAGCGTTCATCACTGGCCCCCTCACCCCTCAACATCCCAGGCTCCAACCAGACATCATGCCTCACCTCAGGGCTCTCCAGCAGGGTGGGCACGCCGCGCTCCAACTCCATATATGGTAGCGAGACAGGAAGTGGGATCATCCTGGACAACAGGACAAGCAGTATCCTGGAGTGTCCAGATGATGGGTATGGACCGGTCGACTCTGCAACACATGTTTTAGATTTTTGTACTGTATACTTTATAGTGTCTGGCTCTGTTTGTTTCCTGTTTCTTCTTCAATGTCTCCAGTAACGACAGGGATGCCATTTTATCATGTGTTTCTATTTTTATTTATTTGTGTTTGGTAACCTTGGTGTTTATTTCTACAGCTCCTGCCTTTTTATTATCCAACACAACAGGGACTAACTGAGCTTCACAAAATAATGAAACACAGAGAGAGAGACATACTGCTTTTAAAAATCTTCACTGAAACCCAACAATGTCAACTGTGTCCCCCTTCCCAGGTCAGAGGACTCTAACAAGCGGCCCCCTGGAACCCCAGGGACCCCGGGCAGCAGGGACCTGGAGGCGGCCCTGCGGCGTCTGTCGCTCCGTCGTGACAACTACCTCTCAGAAAAACGCTTCTTTGAAGATGAGAGGGAGAGAAAGCTGGCTTACCTGGCCAAAGAGGATGAAAAGGGAGGCGAGGGGAGTAGCGGAGGCCCGGGGACACCGATGGAGAGCCTGTTATCGCTGTGCTCGCATCCCTCATTAGGAAGCGTCTGGTCAGGGTACTCCTTCACAGCGAGATCCTACCTGCCGGAGAAGCTGCAAATTGTAAAGCCGCTAGAAGGTGATTATTCCTCTCAGAGAGACAAGTCTTCTAATCCTCCACATAATGACAAACAGAATCAAAATCAGAATGCCTCGCACAATGAAAATGAACATTTTCAGAAGGCACAGAATTCAAACAGTGGATTTCTCCACACTCAGATGACTCAGACACAATCACAGATCCAACACCAGGCCCTTCAGAACCAGCAGCAGAACCAGTATCTGATTTTTCATCACCGCAGTCCATCCAAAATCTTTCTGAGTGCCTCACAGGATCCAAAGATCCTGCAGAGGAGCTCCAGTTTGTCTGACCTGAGCTGCCTACCTGTCTCACAGCCTCACCTCAGAGCTCCGTTGGCTTTAGTCACAGGCCTGCTGGAGGTGGTGGAACAACAGGAAGATAGTTTAAATCTCCAGCACTCATTTTACTTCAGACACACACAGCCACGCTGCTGGTTTGAAATATAGACGACAGGCTGCTGCTGTATGATGCTGGTTTGATGCATATAAGTTGTCAAAAAGACATTAAGACCTGTTAATAATTTATATAGAGAATTTTGCTGTATATTTCTTTTCAAATCAGATCTGAGTGGTTGTTTTTCTTAAATTTCAGAAATTTAAACGTGGCATTTTCTATACATCCCTGTATGGTATGGTTTACAGTTTCATACCAATGTCAGCACATTTTACAAAATAGCATGTTTCCAGTGTTACATTTATCACAAACCCAACCCAAAAGATGAGCACTTTACACTGTTTCCTGCAGTGAGTAGTCAGTGTGTGTGTGGTATTTTTAAAAAATGTGTATTTTAATACAAAAGGTTTTCTAATGCCTCATATTTTGTAGAGGATGATTAGTATCATATGATTATTTATTTTCATACCATTTTGGTTGTGGAGTTTGTAGATTTGAATTGTGGATGTATTTGCTGCCAGAAATTTTTCCCACACAATGATATCCTTGTTACAGATACAGTACAGACCAGACGGCAGTTAAGATATGATTGTGTCCCAATATATCCTAACATTGTTGGGTTGGCCAAAAAAAAACCTGACAGCCCTAAACCTAAAGATACTTTTTAATTGTACATGTGCAGTGTGTTGCCTTTCAAGCATTTATTGTAAATCATGTCCACTGGAGATCAAAAATTGCAGAAAAACTGCTGTCACATAAGTATTTCCTGTTTCGTGGCACCACCTAGTGTTCAAACTCAGCTACACAACTTGGTGCTGTGTCCGAGTGAAAGACAAATAAAGCATGTGGTAGTGTTTAATTCCAAGTCTAATGATGGTTGTATGTAAAATTCTCATACATAATAATTCTGGCTTTTATACTGCTTAAAACAGTCCAGAAATCCAGTAAAAACAAATCTAGCACTCTGGGTTTTTACAGTATTTTTACTGTGTTAGCCTTTAATGAGATGTATGTACCGTCTCTCCCTTCACTCCTCTCTTGTTCCACCTTTTTTCTTTACTTAACTTTGGTTTTGTCTTGTCTTTACACTTTACTCCCTTTCTGTTCAACTTGTCTGTTTCCTTTGTTGATATTTTCTTGAATAAAATTTCACTAATTTTCTCACCTTCCCTTTTCTCTCATTCTTTTTGTGTTGGTCTGATGAGTTTGTGTACTGACATCTCTCAAAGGACCTTTAAGGTATCGTGAGAAAACAACCATTCATTGGACTTGAAATGAGACCAATTTACTAGATGCAGGAAGCTTAATAAATTAAGACATTGCGGACTATGTAGTGTCACTGCAGTATGTTTGACAGTCTGTGTGAGCTGTGTGAAGAAATATTATAACCGTCTGAGAATATGCCTTTGCATGTCTGTCCTGTCTGTGTGAGTACATGTATGTGTGACATGGACTGTGGGACTGTTTATATGCATGACTTGTCCCCTCTGGTGTGTGTGTTGGCTATCTGCTTACTGTGTATGTGTTTATATACAGTACAATGTCTGCCAGTAAACAGCTGGAGTAGATGGAGCGGACTGATCTATTTTTACACATTTAAATATAGAAGTGACATTTACTGAGCAGATATAACGGCACTATGTCTACATACAGTATAGTGCACATTTTTGGAACAGCGTATGATCATGTAATGAAATGTAAAACTTATAGCAGTAAGACATTATCCTGTGGAGCTGATGTGATATAGGTTATAAGCAGTATTAAATTCAGTGAAAGCTCCCTTGAGCACAGCATTTAACTGCCACTTATAGTTGTTACACAACCAGAAGTTAAACATTGCAGGAAGCAGTCACGTAATTATCGGACTAACCTACTGTATACCAATACCAACACACCAATTTTTAGATAGAATTTAACCTAAGATAACACACTGATAGCAAGTAATTTAACTAGTGGTATGTACAGTATTTCAGGGTTGAAACCTGGAACATCTTTTGGTTTGACATTTGAAGCCAACATTTTCTGTGATTATCACCAACACTGCCACCACTCTGTGGGCCATATATCCTTTTCATGAGATGCATTTGTGGCAGAAATCATCTTAAGACAGATTTAGGTAACATACAGTAAGTTTTTTTCTCTGACTGTTTTCCCAGGCTCTGCTACTCTCCACGCATGGCAGCAGCTGGCTCAACCCCACATGGGTGCTCTGTTGGATCATCGGCCTGGTGTAGTCACAAAGGGCTTTCGCACTTTAGCACACGAGCAGGAGCAGGAACAGGAAGACGGCTGGCACCTGGACCAACCAGAGGAGGACGAAGATTTGTGTGACACATTCACCGGCTTGTCAGGAGAGAGCTCTGCTCCCATGGATCTGCCTCACTCTACCTCCTCTCCCTCCATCTGCTGCAACAAGATGGAAGACGCCGATGACAATAGCCAGTCGCAAACATTGCAAGGAGACTTGTGCAGGGCAAGAGAACCAATTCAAGTTAAAGACGGACATGTTGCAAACATGCCCCTTTCCTTCTCCTGCTCCTCCCCTTCTTCCTCTCCTCTCCCCTCTTCTTCTGAGATGAACGGGCACGTGGACCTCAAGGAGCTCCAGGCCTTACAGGCCGCCGCAGTAGACCATATGCCTGGTGAGGGAGCACTTAGCTGAGGTCACTGCACTGCATTCACCCACCCTTGTAACCCTGGAGCATGGGGATAAAGGGGAGGGGGGTGAAGAGAAGGGCTGGGGTGGTGAGGGATTGGGGAAGGCATTCACTGGACATTTCACAACCCCAATGTGACGCACACACCTGCACCTGATGTCACACCTGCACACCCACCCATCCCACCGGCAGCCCCTGTCTGTGCAGCCATCGAACCCCATCAAGTACATGTTTTTTGCTCATCAATTTACTTCATTTACATCTTCATACTCTTCCTTCTCACTTCACATCTTGTTTCACTGCCACACCTTGCCTTTTTCCAACCAATCACACCATATCTATCCTCTTCAACAGGGCTTTAACTTTAGGGTGTCTTTTACAACTCTAATCATCTCAGTCTCTCTCAATTGTGAGAGAGTTTTTTCATACTTTGGTGTAATTCATAGAAATTTGACTCGGAAAATATGTTGGCACTTAAAGTTTTTACGTAATTTCTTCCAGCAGTCAACACTAAAACACCAGTGTACCACACATACACAGAAATCTCATGGCCTGAGTCCAGTATGCGGGCACGTATGCATATATCAGGTGTTGTTAGTGCAGCTGTCCAAGTCACATGAACATATGACACCATGGCTGGATAATATAGGAGCTGACTTGTAGCCTCAATGCATGGTCACCTTCATACACATATGATACAAGATGTATTTATTTAAGGATTGCAGCCATCTAAAAAAAAATGGTGGTAAAAGAAAAACACAAGATGTTCAGCGTGAAATTGAACCTGAAAATCCTGAAATCCAAATTAAAGAAGAAACACCCAAGTACGGCAGGGATTATTTGAAGGCTGCAGTAAAAATGACACTGAAAATTTCATTAAAAATCTGTAACCCTATTTTATGACAATAAACAGTATTAAGTGAGGAGAATAAAAAGGCAATAGCAGAATGTGTTAGTTTATGTCAACATCAATAGAACAGAGAGTGACTTCAGCTTCACAGCTTTGCTTTTCTATCTTAATGTGGCTGGCTTTTTATGTTAGTGCATCTGTTTTTTCGGCATTGTCTTGCTTATTAATCACTCACCTTTTTCAGTCAGTACAATACACATTATGTAAGACATTGTGCCAGATGCATCTGACTAATAGCCCATATAATGTGTTTTATACCTTGCTTTCTTCTCCAGTGAATAGTCATTACATTCATTAACTATTTTCTTTGGCTAAACTCCAAAATACACTGTCAACATTTTTACACAAAAGATATGATGAATTTGACCTTAAGCAAGACTGAGGATAAACAACACTGACAAAGTCAGTGTCAAATGTAAATACTATAACACAAACCACAAGACTACACATATAGTTCACTGAAAGCATGAGCTCACAATTTTTTAAGTCTGTTTTACAACTAGGGCTGAACAATTTGGAGAAAAAAACATATCTAATAATTATTTTGACAAATATTGCAGTTGTGATAGGACTAGGGAATGATTTGGGTCATTCTCATTTTTATTGGAAAATATATTAAAGTGATAATGGTGTAATTCTTTGCGAGGATCTGTACTAAAAAAACGATTTCTTCTTCAGTCTGTAGAATACAACTTGTGTGGGCTGGGACATCTCTGCAGCACCACAATACCTAATTTAGGATGGTATATTTTGCTTTCACCATGCACCTCCTGCAATTTGATACTGCACTTGTTCATCTTGCAATTTCGATAAAATTGTGATTGTTCAGCCCTAAGACAACAGTCAAACATCCACTGCAACAGCTCACTTGCTGTAATCATTACTCCTGTTCACACTGGCCATTAACAGTTCCCCCATGTGCTTCCAATGTAAGTAATGTCCTTGTTCTGTAAAAAACAATTGAAAATGTATCTGACATAAATATAAAGCTTCAGCAGTCTGAGTTAATAAAAAGGAGGAATGATTACAGCAGTCACTGTAAGCAACAAAACAGTACACGCTGTGCGCACCTCTTCATCACTTCAGTGTCCTACAAATTATGGAGCTAATGTGTGCTGGTGCTGGTGCTTGGGGCTCATGCTATAATCATGGTCTGTTTTTCCTCCACTTTGTGTACAGTGATTTTTACAGTGTTGCTTGGTACACTTTGTCTCAGTACTAACGGCCTTCTCCTCTGTTCTAATCTCCTGTTCCTCTCCTCTCCTCTAGTTAATTTCCCAGGGAAGTGTATGTCCCATACCTCCTCTACATACACCTTCACCACCTGCAGGATTCTCCACCCTTCTGATCAGCTGACCTCTGTGTCCCCGAGGTAAGCAAATGAAATGCATGAGTACTTATTATTGCAGTTGTACTGTACTCTTATTGAAAATATCTGCAATATTGTTTAGTTTTTGGTGTGTACCACTGAGTGTAGTGTACTTTCATGAACACATGATGGCAGATGTCTTTTCTTTTTTTGCATTAAATTTTTTACCAAATGGCACATTAAGGAAAGAGCTGCTACTAAATCAACTGTAAACATGAAGCCTGTGACAGACATCAATGACAACAAACTGAACAGTTAATGTCTGATAGTTTAACCTTTAAAAAAACACCACTGTATACTGCAAATCAAATAGCTGCTTCTCAGCCAAGGAGCAAATCCCCCTCTTGTTCCCCTCCTGTAGATTTTGAGGCAGGGCTACTTTGAGACCACAGCACGTGGCTGACTTCATACTCTGTGTCCCTGCTGTCTGATTCGGCCTTGGCAGGTCATGTGATGAGGAAGATGAAGTGGAGTTGTATCATATGGTTGTCATGGCCGGAGTAGAGCAGACCCATTGAGTGCACCCTTTGGGGTGCACATGGGTGAGGCAATGCATGGGAGTGCATTCCTAAAGACTGTGGGTGTGTGTAAACCAGAATAACATCAGTGATTTGCCCTAACTCTACAGACAGTCACAGTGTTGTTGGCCTACATGTAGTTTGCCTCTAACGTTCCCTGTCACCATGTTCCTTACTAACAGTCAGCTTCTGACAACTCCAATCATTGATCAAATCTAAATTCATCAGGATTTGAGCATAGGTGCTCTGTCTTGCCCTTTAAAAAAACTATATTGGTAAAATAATCTAATCTGATCTAATCAATGTCTTGCCTTTCAGAGCTTTTAACCATACAGTTATCTTCACTCAGTGAAAGGAACTGGCTCAGGTGTCATCATGTAACTTTAATCTGGTCCTTCAGTCAGTTGATAACGAATTGTTGTACACGTAAGAGAGAGATTGTAACCCTTTGTCTGAATTCAAGGCCATTCAACATTTTAAGACCTCTGCTGGAATACCCGAAAGACTGGACAGACAATGGGGAAAAAGACCCAGGACCAGAGACTTAAAAGGGACATAATATGCTTTTCATTAATTTCTATCATACACATGATGTTACAATGTCGGATGTTCAATATTGAACGTAGCCACAGTTTCAAATAATGAAGTAAATGTATGCAAAATTCATCTCTGTGAGCAAAAACCATTGGCCGTTCTCAATAAATGGTTTCTGCTTTTTTCTACTTTTGTGACAAGTTGCATCAGCTCTTGATGTATTTCTACATATGGTCATCTGCTCCAGTCACACTACTGCAAGTGTTTACATTAGATACACTGCTACATGTAGCTGCGTGCTAAAAAGTGATATTTTTTTTTTTTTTTTTTTTTTTTTTGAACAGTAGAAAGTGCTGCTATACTCTATTACCATCATTCCTTGGCTGCAATGACGGTGCAGAGATGCCAAGATATAGAGGACTCAGAAATGCTGACCAGAGTACAGAGCAGATGGGGCTTTTTCGGGAGGGGGGCTTAAAGAGACAGGAGCTAAAAGAGAGGGTTTAGGACAGAGGGTGAATACAGGTGTTTTTTGACCATCAAAGCAAGCAAGCAAGCAAAACTTTATTTATACTTGTATAGCACAATTCATTCCAGGTGGAAACACAATGTGCTTCACAGAGCATATGCCACCATAGAGGTTGCAGTTAAAAAGTGTACAATGTACATGAGCACATAAGTAAGCATAGTTAAAAAAAATAATAATAATAATAATAATACTAGTAACAATAAATGTGATTTAAAAAAAACCACCAAAAGTGGAGATAAAATGAAATAAATAAATAAAGTTTATTATATTATAAATAAGTTTAAAACATTAAAACCATAAAAGTCAAAATAAAATAATAAAAAACAAATATTATTAAGACATAAGTAAAAACCATAAAATACACATAAAAATAATAAAAACCAGTAAAACCAGACTACTGGCATGGCTAAAAAGGAATGTTTTGAGTTTTGATTTAAAAGATAGAAATGTTGGAGCACACTTAATATGACTGGGTAGGCTGTTCCATAGTCTAGGAGTGTAGGAGCTAAACGCAGCCCCACCAATTTTTGTGGAGACCCTGGGAGTAACCAGACAGCCTGTCCCAGTTGACCTGAGGGGTCTACCTGGCTCATAGAATAAAAGCATGTCAGACAGATATTGAGGTGCCAGACCATGCAGGGCCTTAAAAACAAGTGCTAAAATTTTAAAATCAATCCTAAATTTTACTGGGAGCCAATGTAAGGACCTTAAAACAGGTGTTATATGCTCATACTTCCTTTTTCTCATTAAAACTCTAGCAGCAGCATTTTGGAGCAGCTGCAGTCGATGAAGATGCTTTTGAGGTATTCCCGTGAGCAGTGCGTTGGAGTAGTCTAGTCGACTGGAGATAAAAGCGTGGACAAGTTTTTCAGCATCACTCTGGGATAAAAAGCTCCTTATCTTTTTAATATTTCTCAAATGATAAAAACCTATTTTAATTATGTTGCTAATATGGCTCTGGAAAGTTAAGTCAGCGTCCAGAATGACGGCAAGGTTTCTAACCTGTGTGACACTTTCCAGTGACAGTTGTGACAGTTTAAAAGATATTTCCTCTCTGTGTGCCTTATTGTTTCTGTTTTGTCACTGTTTAACTGTAAAAAATTATTGGACATCCAGCAATCGATACCCTTGATGCATTCATTAAGAGTATCAATAAGGCTCAGGTTATCGGGAGACAGGGAAATATATAATTGAGTGTCGTCGGCATAACTGTGGTAGCATACATTGTGTTTCTTGATTAGTTGAGCCAGGGGCAACATGTACAGATTGAATAATAATGGACCTAAAATTGACCCCTGGGGAACACCACATGAAATTAAAAAATTATTGGAGCTAAAATTCCCAAGAGAAACACTAAAATCACGTCCTTTAAGGTAGGTTAAAAACCAGTTCAGTGCTGGCCCAGATAGGCCAACCCATCTCTCAGGCCTCTCAATTAAAATATTGTGATCAATAGTGTCAAATGCTGCACTAAGATCCAATAAAACTAAAATGGAGACCCTACCATTGTCACTATTTATTCTTAAATCATTAACAACAACAACAAAGCATGTAAACATGTCCAAGTAGAAACCCAGATACAAGTAGATACCTGAAAATGAGCATAACATGACATGTCCCCTTTACCTTACTCCTGAATATGATAACAGCACAGTCTGAACACCAGACCCAATACAGTTCACAACAGTGGCTGGGAGAGGATCATTTGCATCCAATGCCAAAGGTCTGCTTTAAATTGAGAGAGGAGTAATAACATCCTCCTTGTGTATGATTGCTTTACCCACATGACCCAATGACCAGATATAGGTTATGTGATGGCACCTGAGTGGGTATAATTTGCTGGATGAAGTGGATTTTTGTGATTTGTTTCTTTGTACTGCTACTCAACTAAACTGTGTGTCAAATAATTGAATGTGTGTACGTCCTGATGCTCCTGACTGTCATTATCATTTAAAATGTGTTATTTGTCACTGATGATAGGGCTGTTTGTGAAACGTAACTCAGTGATTTTATGCAGACCTAAACTGGGGTCCGGTTCAGAAAGGAGGTTCAACAAACTCTGAGCCTAACCCTGAACTCTGAGTTGAGTAACTCTGAGATGGGAAACTCTGGGTTACAGGTTTCAGAACAGGTGATTTCAGTCGGTTCGATCAACACAGAGTTTGTTCACTCTGAGTTAAGCGCGTGCACCACGACTTTAAAAAGCCGTCATCAATGGAGCCCCGATACCACGATTCACCATGGCAACAAGTGACAAGAAAAGGTCTGCATTTTTTTTACTCCTCTGGAGTTGGATATTTTAATGCGCTCATACAGCGAATTTGAAGCTGTTTTCAGGAAGAAGAGTAACACGGCTGCAACAGCGAAGGAACGGGAGTCAGCGTGGGAGAAAATTACTGCTCGAGTCAATGCGTAGCCTAAGTTTAAATTTATTTTATACATTTATGCAATCACAATAATGTTAGGCTACAGATGCAAACAGGTGGAATGGTGTTAAAGCTAAAATTTAATTTACTTAGATGCAATCCCACCTCATTATTTTTCAAGTGAAAATGGTCTAAAAACAAGTTACTTTTAGGTGTGATTTGTTTTGACTAGAAATAAGACACATATTCTTGGTATGATTTTGAGTTTTTGCAGTGTGATGCAGTCTGACATTTTGAGACAGTCAATCTACCTGCACATTAATGCTGTGAATGGACTTAATATTCACTTAGTCTCCTTCATTTTGTGAAGGAACAATGGTGGGAATGTGGGTTCCATCAATGCACCCTATCACACTGGGAAATCCTAAAAGAAATTAAAATGACTAATCCCAGTCTGAGGTTGCAGCACCATGTCATTAACTGAATATGATTTATAATCATAAATTTTAACTGATTTCTACATCATTCACCTGCAATCCCGTGGAACTCCTCCTTGATGACCCTCACAGGTTTATGTCCAGGGAACACAACAAAAGAGTTTAATAGGCGTTTCAGAGCTAGGGACACTTTTCTCACGGCTCTGCAGACAGTGGCCTTACAGATCTTTTCTGCATCTCCGATTTTATACAAAACGAAGAGCAACACAAAGAATCTGGGTAGATGAAAGTGCACGTCCACGGTTGGTGACGTTGGTTATGTCACAATGGATGAGGTTATGGATATAAATGATGGACTGTGATATGAAATGGTACCGTTCAAAAATAAAATGTTCTGGAAATGATAATACGTCAATTCTGGGCCTGTGAATAATCTCCCGACGAATGCGTAACTCCCTCCTCAGTAACACTGCCTCTTCGTCCACAAGGTCCTCCAAGAACGGACATGCCATGGTCGAAAAAAGTAGATTTAGAACTAGAACACACTTTAGGATCCGACTTCACCTTGAGGACAGATGATCAAACTTGCAGAAACCCGCGCAACACTAAACGAATGAATGAAGGAATCACACTGCGTGTGTGGCGTAAGAGGGAGGAGACAGCTAGAAACTCGAGGTTCATTGAAGAAAACCTGCTCCCGACCAGGTTAGGTTCACAGAGTCAGTTGCCATAGTAACTGACACCGAGCTTCAGTTACCTCTCTTTCTGAAACAGGCTGGAGTTACTCCGCTTTCTCTGGTTTAAGTTACCTCCCTTTCTGAAACGGAAAACCTAGAGTTTCCCTCATTTCAGGGTTAACAGACTGAGTTTTCACTAAACCTGCTTTGTGAAACAGACCCCTGATCTCCACATCCCTGTTGCCCAAAGAGAAGAAAGGTTTAATTCCTGCATGATTATGTTTTAGGTCTTGTCCATGTGATTCTTAATGAGTCCTAACTGTCACTAAAAGCTAAGTGTTAAGACTTAATAACTCATGTCCACTCATTTGTGTCCCATCACCCATGCTGTTTCTCATGCTTTATGCACACCCAATACCTCCTGTTCCTCTGCTCTTTCCTCCTTCCTCCCACTCTCCACTCCCTTCTCTCCTCTTACTCTTCCATCTCCAGCTCGGCTCTGGCCTCTTGTCAGAGCAGTGCTTGCCACGGCACCACTACCCCTGCTTCCTCTCCCATACCCTTCTCGGCTCCAAATACACCTTCCTACACCCCCTGCTGCACCCCGCGCCGCCTCTCCCTCTCCCTCTCACTAGCCGAATCCTCCACCAACCTTCGGGACTCCACCAAGACCACCAGTACTTCCCTAGGCCTGGTGCGCCTCCTGCTGGAGCATGGGATTTCTGCCTCAGTGTATGACCCCCGCAGCTGGGACCGAGGGTTGGATGCCAGCAGAGCTTCAACACCCGTGGGAGGAGTGCAAGCACAGAGGAGCACACCAGGGGAGACTGAACACAGACGACTGAAGAAACGCCCGGATACCCTCCTTCTCCAACCATCAACCCCGCCTAACTCCCCTCGTTCTAAATCTGCTTCTTCTTCCAACAACCGCCCAGTCTTTCAGTTCAGCCCTTCTGCTGATGACCCGCCATTTTATGACACCTTCCTCGCCTCTAAGCCGGCTCGTACCATTCTGAGGGAAGTGCTGGGGGAGGCGGAGAGGGAACGAGGGGGGCAAACAGATGATGACGGCCAAACAGAGAAGCTGAACCTGCGACTTGTGGACAAGCTGAAACGTTTCCGCACTCTCTCCCCTCATGCTGGTTCTGTTTCATCTGGGAGTACTCTGTTAGCCCCCTTCAGCTCCACTGGACTGGGGAGCAGTGCCCTGGGTAGGGGGCTTCCAGGTTTGAATGCAGGGCTGAGGAGGAATCGAAGCTATCCCGCCATGGTAGGGGCTAGTATGGCTATGAAAGACCCAGGGGGCCCCCCCAGCACAGAGATAGTCATACCACATACGATGCAAACCCCACATACTCAACAGGCAGTGAACACACAGGAAATGGACAAAATGCAAACAAATCACACGCTGTTCACACACATACCACAGACACTACATGAAGCAGTCACACCACAGACAATAAAGCAGAGACACACCAGGCCAAACTACGGGCTGTGGCACTCAACAAGCAATGACCAACTCAGTGATGACGAAACTTGGACATAAAGGGAGATATTCAGCGGACTGGCTCATATTACATTTACTGCATATAACATTTCACAGTACCATACATACGATATTAGACATTTGCACACATACAAATTTATTTATAAAACCAAATATCATACGCAACCATATAGACTTCGTGCAACTATAGAGTAGACCAAACAGCTACACTGATGAACAGTACAGGCCACCTACAGACTCAAGTAAATCCTCTCTCCAAACCAGTCCAGACTCCAACTGATCTACAGTCACCAGTAAATGTAAACTCAATGAAATGGTGGTGAATGATCCAGTGGTGGCTGACACTGTTACACTGTGTTATACTCATATACTGTCAGGCTAACAATGATGGAGTATGTTGCCTTCCTCTGTGTCCACTGTAATGGTGTACTGTATGTGCAATATACTGTGTCATATACTGTGTAATATTAAAGGCCCAATCTGGTGGAAGTACAGCAGAGTTTTCCCACAACCCCTTTCAGTCTCATTTTCCTCCTCAACCTTAATGAGTGCCCTTTTGGAGAAAAGAAAGGCAACATATGGATGAAATTTAATTCAAATGTTTAATTGTACTGCACTGGCCTGAATACAACATTGTTTTTTTTATTAAGATTACAGGTATTTATGAAGGAATGGGGATTGTATATTCCAAGACTAAACCATCACGCATTCAATCAGCAGGTGTTACTGTTGCTGCACTTTAAGATAACGCTGTGTCATGGGTCATCTGTAGCCTGAATGTGGCTAGGCTAGCAGGTTTAACCGTGGTACTGCAACACAAAAATCTCCAGAAAGCATTAACAACCAGTAAAAATGACAGACATCTGTGGTCTTTGGTTTCAGAATTGAATTTTTGATATCTGTAAAAATGTTGTCAAAGTGCTCAAAATGACTGAGTAATGTCATCCCAGTGTTCAGTCTGTCGTAATAACTAACAAATGTTAAAGCCCACCAGGAAAAGACCAATATGTCTCTCCCATTGTAAAGATACAGCCAGAGTTAAGTTGGCTGCTAGGCCTGAAGGGAGCCTTTTACCAGAGCCTTTATTTAGGAGTTGTATTTAAGCCTTTAACTGCATTGGAGATAAATGGAAGTTATATTGTCACATGCAGTGACATTAGCACTAGAGATTAGTTTCTACCAGCAACTTTTTTTTTTCTTTATATAATCCATATAAAAGAAAAAATATATTAAAAAAAATCCAGATTGGGACTTTAATGTGTGACCTCGCTGTGACTCCCCGTTCTTACGTGCCTAAAAACAGCTAACATACTGTATCTCATTGGAGGATGGGTTTGTAATATTTGATTACTTTATCATTTTAATGCAGTGGAGTGAGTAAAGGAGAATAACTGCAGATTAATGTATTTGCATCTGAACCTGCTGAGCGTCCCCAAACATTTGTGTTTTCGTCTCGAGTAGTTTGGGTGAAGCACCCGCTTCAGTTATAATCCACAGGGACATGTAGCACATGAACAGTAACAGGTCCAGCTACACAGACACCTGTTCAAACACTGTGACTACAGACAACAAGAGGCACACCGGCAGAAAACACAAAACTTGCTTTTTCAGATTCACTTTTTCCCATATTGCTTGTCACGTGCATACATAATGATGCCATATTATTTATTTTGTCAAAATCAAACAAATGTGTGGGTGAAAAAAACATCAATATTAAGCATTATAAAATGTGTATGTTTCTGAATGTAAATGTAAAAGGAGTGACTTGAAATATCCAAATGTTGGTTTTTAAGAGCAGGAGAGAGATTGTGTTAATTTTTTGCTGAAGGGGAAATTTTTGGTGTCACTGACCAGTTCCACTGTCCAGACTCGGGAACACCCCTACGTCTTATTATATTTAAAAAGAGAGCAACATTAAGTTTTATCAGTCCATATTTTGAATATGACCCTCACACAAACACTTTACTGGCCACATTAACATCGATCCTTTGCATCCTCATGCTGTTTGTGTGTCAATTAAAGTCTGAAGCTGGACACTGGGACTCGGCCACTGACTGTCTGACACTGAATGAATGGACAAAATGGCTGGCTGTGATGCTGGCAGTGATCTGTTGAAATCCTTAATGATTAAGGAGTTGATGTTATTGAGCGGGAGATTAATAATCATCAAATATATTTATTAAATACTTGGATTATTAGAGGCACGTGTATAACTGAATGTCCATTGTACATGTTTAAGTGAAGGACTTTTGCAGATTGTATTTATATTTTTAACGGTCACACTGACATTTTGAATCATTTTTCATTGGCCTGTTTATGTTAAAAAATAAAACATTTCTATGGGGCTTTTAAAATGGCTTCATAGAAACATTTCCATTTAAAACAATGGGTACAGTTAGCTGTCTACAAGCTTACAGTGCAGTGATGCTGCCTATCGTAACAGTTGCACATTTGGGGGGAAAAAACAAAACAATTTACAGTATTTAAGAATGACATGAAGCGACAAGGAGTTGGTGTGTGTTTGCGTGTGTGCTTGCTTTTCTGTGTGTCCACTGAATCATCTGAATGTAAGTTATTACAAACAGTGAACCTGCTGTAGGGCCATTTATTTGTACAGTATGTTGATTTATCTTCGGTTTGTGTTGGGAACTATTATTGCATTGTAAATGTATGCAACACATATAGTCATGTTAACTTTTTTTTTTTAAGATGAAACTGTAACAGTAGAACAGAAATACAGGGAATTAAGTTGTTTATTTTCAGTAAAGAGGGAAACAAACTTTTCTGTTCAGGGAATGGAGTGTTCTATTCTACAGAACAGGCCGTAACGTCAATAAAAATAAATACATAAAGACCGACTTGTTTGCATCATTTGATAACAGTAATCATTACTGTGAGTTCAGCTTAAATTGACAGGATGTCAAAATTTTGCTGGTTCAAGGAATGTTGATGGGATCATACGCCCTTTGCTGTCGAGGTCTGAGAACAAGTTGTCAACCCTGATGGTTCAGTAAGTGCCCATAAATCACTCCCAGTAATACAACTGAATAATATAGTGGAAATCAGTATCACATTAATAACAATTTTCTGATATATGCCACAATATGAAAATGCATAAAATCATGATGCATAATGATGAATAATATTGAACTAGTCCATACCCATTGGTAGCTTTGTCACCTTCTACCTATGCCAATCCTCAATGCCTATGTGCAGTTTCACATAGATTAACCACATCAGTGAGTAGAAAAACGTGGGACAGACAGAATGACTGACTGATAGAATGATACAGTTTCCGTGATTATGTACAGCATACCATACCATGACTTAGTCATACCAAAAATTAGAAAAAAAGCCCCAAACATTCAGCCGTAGGGGGAGCCACAGCGATCGGCCACATTTTAGCCATTTTTAAGCATTTTTCTGTTGTTATAGCGCCACCCAGTTGCCAATTAGAGTTAAATTTCTCCAGTCACCTTGAGGCGTCCTGTTCTACATATCTACCAAGTTTAGTAAAAATCAATATGGCGGTTAGGCCTAGATATGAAATTAGCTCTCTAGCGCCCCCATTTTGTTTGATCAGGTCAATAATGGAGGGGTCCCCTCAGATTATGTGTGGTCATATGCCCACAAAGTTGCGTGGTGATGGGTGAAACCCTTGAGATGTTATACACCTTTATGTGATGAGCCACGCCCTCCGCAATATTCATTGCCTTATAGAAGCTCAGTTTTAGTAAGTTTTCCAACTTTTGCCAAAAGGGAACTTTAGATATTGGTCCCTAGATTATGTTCATCGAGTTTCATGCAGATCTGTCAAACTTCCTAGGAAGAGATCAATTTTAAGTGTTTTTCAAAAAATTCAAAATGGCGGAAAATCTATATAAAGCGGAAGTTATGGGTTCTTGAGGCAAATTTGTTCCTCATGAGGAGAGGCATCTCATGTCTCTACGACATACGGGGCATGAGATATGCCCATTCAAAGTTTGCAGTTTCAATCGGTTGCTATAGCGCCCCCCTTTGGCCAATTGATGTAATATTGCTTCATTCGCATCCTCCCATGACCCTCTACCACTGTGCCAAATTTCACATGGATTGACCAAGTCAGTGAGGAGAAATACGTGGAACAGACACACCCACAGAGTTTTGTCATTATATAGTAGGGTTGTCACGATACTAAAATTTCAAACTTGATATCGATACCCAGGAAAATATTCAATACTGGATACCATTTTCGATACAGCAGCAAAAAATTAAGAGGCATGTCATTTTTTAAATAAAGATCAGAACAGTAACATCAATGATAAATAAATAAATAAATAAATAACAACCAGAAACAAGATCTGTCAATACAAATGTATTTATCTACAGCCCTGTTTATTTTCTGTGCTTCTGGTGAATTGGCATCATATTTTCGTTGCTGATCAAATAGAGTTGGTAGTTTAGGCTCAGGATGCTCCTGTTTCTACCTCACACTTACCCCTTTTCCACCAAAGCAGTTCCAGTGCTGGTTCTGGGCCAGTGCTTGCTTGTGATCAGAGAACCAGGGGTTACGGGAGAAACCAAATGTTTTTTCAGCTTCAATCTGTGACTTTACAGTTCACATAACTTTTCAGACACACATAATTGTGTTATCCTGTTAAACTAACATTGTCTATTAATGTTACAGACGGGCAGGACTGATAAAGTTTTCTGCTTAGCTCCCACATTAACGTTAGAAGTTATATTTTAGTTTGATGCTGGCAACACCAGCTGCTCAGCTGCTAGTGAGGGGAGGGGCTGTACCTGCCGTCTGCAGCCGCGCTGGCCATATTACAGCAACAGAAATGTGTGCATGCATGCACAGCGACGACAACAAGCCGGGTTGCAGCGAGGGGTCTGTGCCTGCCAGACGCTGCATGCACAGCGCGTGTCCGTCGGACCCATCGCACGCACCCGACAGGCGCTGAGGTGGCGTGCACTGTTAGTATCGATACTTTTGTAAATTAGTATTGTATCCGGATACAGCGTTTGAGTATCGATACTTTTCAGAGTATCAATACTTTTGACAACCCTATTATATAGTAAGATTATTGAAAGTCTGACTCATGTTCAACCTCACTAGCTTCTCCATTCATTACACTGGCTCCCTGTTAGAACTGGCATTAAGGTATGAAGTACAGTAAAGGGAACAGCTCCTTCCTACCTCCACACCAGACTTTATCCTCTGACACTCATTTGCCTGCGATACCTCAGTCTCTTTTGGGTACAATACTGTAAGCAGGAACATCTATCAAACAGTTAACAATGTCACAGCTCAAAGCAACACTGCTCCACCTTCATATCACACACAGACACACTCACAGCAAATAACGCCATCATCCCATAAACACATTAAAGGGACAGTTCACCCTGAAATCAAAAATACATATTTTTCCTCTTTCCTGTAGTGCTATTCATCAGTCTCAGTTGTTTTGGTGTGAGTTGCAGAGTGTTTGAGATATCCTGGCTGTAGGAATGTCTGCCTTTTCTCTAATATAATGGAATGAGATGGCACTGTTTTCTCTCTACCAAACTACACTCGCCAACCACATTACTGCATAGAAGAAAGTGGACATCTATGTACTCATGGACAAAACGGCCATGCTTGTGACATGTAATACTAATTTCATCCTCCTCGGCTGAGCTGTAAGATGCACGCTTCTTTCTGCACAGACATATGGGTGGCAGGTGTAGTTTGGTAGAGAGAAAATAGTTCCTAATGCCCACAACAAGGTCTCTGGATTATCTTTAGTAACCACGTCATGATTTCTGGAAAGAGACAATGCTGTTCAGTTTTTTTAAGCACCAAAGGCTGAGTGACATCTAGTTCCACTATATGAGAGAGAAGACAGACATCTCTACAGCCTATATCACCAACACTGGCAACTCGCACCAAAACTATCTAGACTGATAAACAGTACTACAAATAAGAGGAAAAATCTGTATTTTTTATTTTGTGGTGAACTGCCCCTTTAACAACAGCTGATAAAATGTTTCTAGATGTAAGCTCTGGTATACATACATATATACATACACCTGCTAATTTGTGCCTAAAGAACAAGGTGGTATCATATCTGTGTGTAATGAGAGGTGGGTCCAAGAGCAACATTTCCAAGTGTACATCAAAACAACCTATTGAGTCAGTTTAGTTAGTGATTACACCCAAGTCTCAGCTAATGTTCAAGTAGTTCAATAAAATAATGTTGGAAATAATTTCTTTTTGTTTCTTTTTAATTCAACAATCAATTTGTTGTATTTTAGTTGTATTCTAAAAGCAGCAGGTAGACAAAACTGAGAACACTTTAATATCTGTTTATTTATTGCAAGTAATCTCATCGCGATATTCAACGATGTTACCGCATATTTTCCTCATGTCTTGCAGCCCTAATTCATAAACATTACTCTGTATATTGATGTGGTTATTGGCTCGTGTGTTTCCCACAGGAGACTACAGTGCATTGAGGAACTTCTGCAGCTCCATATTGCAGTTAGAGCTTTATTCCGCAGGGTGGCAGTGTGTCTCGGAGACTGACAGCTGGTGTAAACAAAAACAGCAGCCAACTCTAAGCCTGGAAAAGCAAGCAAACCAGCTCTGAGAGATTAGGAAATGCATCCAGTGTTGGTCGAGCAAATCCATATGTGCTCCCACTGGCCTTAAAACGAAGCTCAGCAGATCCTTCGCTCAGTCTTCTCCTCCAACCTGTCTGTCCTACAGGGTGTCTCAGTAAAGACAAGCACACCACGCTGAGTGCGCCACCACTCTCTTTCTCTTCAGTTATAAACTGTTAATGATGCAAAAGGAAATTGAGTTTTCTTTTGCAGCTTGATATTGGAAACAAGCTTATAATGTGCTGTTATCTACTTGGTGTAGCTTCTAGTTTTGGCAAACCAGATGGGGACAGAAAATCTGGCTGGACATTTTAATTATGTATCAAAGGATGTGTCCTCTTTCTTAATACACTGATTCCCGAACCAGAGGTTGTAAAAGCAGAGAGACAAAGTGATAGATGATAGAGAAGCAACTACAGATGACGGAAAGCACAACCACTCTTTATCTGGATGACGGCGAGAGATGGAGATGAAAATGAAGAGAGAAGACATATGGATACAGGCAGCACTGGATGGTTATGAAATGGTTTTTGATGCTTAGCGGAGGACTAGCAGGTGTGTGTGGTCCCACAGGGGAAATGAAAAACATTCTGTAGAGTTGAGTCAGTGCGGCCAGAAGAGTAAAGACGAGCAGGAAGAATGAGATGATAAAGGAGAGGATTCTTTTTTTCCCTGGCATGTACTGGTCAGCTTGTCTAGGGATGTAATTGGTCTGTGCAGATTAATATTTGGGCAGCTTGTTATATCTTGTCATCTGTGGAGGAAGGTGATCAGATGGAGCAACGAGAACACAGCAGACTTCAAGATTAATGCTGTGCTCGTTTCATGTAGTCTTTAGATGGTGTTACTGCGAATTATCAAAGAGAAAACAAAAAAGTTTAAGTACCCCTTCAAGAACTCTGTATCTTAACATACATGTGCTCCATGAACTACCATTAGAATTGATTCATAGAAAGACTTTCAATTTTACAGACGTGTCCTGAGGTAAGGTAAGTCTGGATCTCTGCTGTGCTCTTCTGCTTTAGCTGCTTTGCATGCTTCAAAGCCAAGATTACTCAAGAGACTCTTAGGCACGGAGTAATTAACAGCAGCACAGAAAGGTCCACTTCAGTGACAGGATGTGCGATCATATCCTCAAGTCGAGAGGTAAAGTATGATGGGCTGCAGAGCCAATGTCCTTCAGCAGCAATCCTTCAAACAGTGACCATAAGGAAGGCTTTTCAGCCTAACTGACCCACACACACTGTCAGCATTTGCCTATCTGTTGTGGGCAAAACACTCGTCTTTCTGTTATGTCTGTGGAAAGGACATTGGTCATTTAGCTTCCTCTGTCCCTCTGCTACACGAAGACTTGGAGAAAACAAATCCAACAAGAGCTATGAGGCCATGATTTAGGTGAAATTTACTGAATCCAAAGACTCTATGACGGCACTCATCATTACTCTGATGATCCCCTGACTTTTCATCTAGCACCACCTGCAGGTCAAAGTATTGACTTATGAGACTGTTCAGAAACAAGACAGCACACTTAAGGGTCATTTCCTGTATCTGGATCACATGGATTTCGCCACTGCCCCACCCCTTTAGGAGACTGAGCAGGTCCTGAGTTAATTCACTCCAATGGGAGAAGTAAACATGAGCACAGATTATGACTGATTCTTTCATCTCATAGTCACTGAAGCAAATATTGGACCCGTTTCTTACAAGCCACATACCCTCTGAACAGATTGACACTCACATGTCATTTTTCAGACAGACAAATCAGGAGAAGATTAACTTTGTTTGAGACCTGTCTGTCTCAGCAACACTCTCTCACAAGATCTGGCAACAACCCACATGATCTCGTACCGGGCTGATATCATGGATGTATAAATAGAACGGGATACAGGGTTGGAGGTGGGTCCATGTTCATATGAAAGTTACTGAGTGGCACATGAAGCCAAAAAAGTTTGATTTCCATGTGTGAAAGTACCCGATCTCCTACACTGCCTCCTCACTGTTGGGCCCATAGAGCAGGCACCGTAAAAACTTTGGCTGGCCAAGTGGCTAACTTCTAGTTTAGCCCTCTGCTAACTTGATTGGGAAAAAAATGATTCAATTGCACAGCTCCTCTGGCCTTCAAACTCTAATCTGACCAAATGGATCAATGTTGTAGCCATTTGTGGTTTAACATGAGATGTCTCAACCTGGACTGGATGGACTGCCATATTTGTTCCAGACATTATGTTTTACACGGGATAAGTTGTACCAACTTCCGTGATTCCTTGGCTTTACCTAGTGTCATCACCTGGTCAAACTCTTGACCAATATTTTGGTTTGTGACCAAATATCTGAAACAACTATTGAGATTCCCATCAGCCTCTTTTGTACTTTGTGTTAAGTGCTAATCAGGAAATGTTAGCATGCTAAAGTACTTGTAAGATGAGAAACACGCTAAACATTACATCTTTTAAACCTCAGCATTTTTGCACTGTGAAGATGTTAACATACTGACATTATCATTTAGGCCTCACAGCCTCACAGAACTTTTACTGTGTCTGAAGATGTTCACTAAAGATGCCAAAAGCTGGAGCAGGACATGAAGCATGTGGGAGACATTTCCCTGTTGTTTCTGTGAGACATTGTACATGGTAGTTTGCGATATTTTAAACTTTCAGCCAGCAAACAGAGCAACTGCTTTCCTTGTTACTTATCTATGACAACTATATTGGCTCATTGATTTCTTCTGTTCTCATGTACAGAATGATGTGTCAATTAAGCTGTGTAGATATGGTGTGCACTAAGTTTATTTATCCTTCTTGCTTAGACTACTGCAACTCCCTCTTCACTTGTGTAGTGGTGGACTCCAAATGGTCCAGCCAAGGGGTCCAGATTTCTCTTTAGTCATTAGTTCAAGGTCCACAAAGTAAATATATTCAGCATCATACTCACATTTGGCCATGTTGTCTAGCCAGTTTGCTGTCTCTTTTAAGCAGTTGTCTGTTATTCATTCACTCCAGTGTGAGCTCCAAATAAAACGTAAAAAGCACTTTAACATTTATATTTCTGAACCAATTGCAATGAGTCAGTTTAATATCCATGGGTTTAGGATCTACATGTAGTAGAAAAACACAAAGTTTTGTCTCTTGTTAATTAGAATCTCAATATTTAGGTTAATCACTGCTGCTGGACGCTCAGTACAAGAGTTTGTGTTAGGCTTATATGAACTGAATTATTTATGTGGTGAAAGATAAATCATCATAAGAATCGTAAAAGCAGCCCTCCCCGTTTCATCACAAGTACTGAATCTGTGTTTCGCTTCATTGGCTGCTGTAAACTTGTGTCTATAGGTTGGCCTTTTTATAAATTCTCTCTGTGTGCCATTAGTTTTGTTATTCTGGTCATGTTACTCTTGCCTATGTATATGTATATATATATATACACATGTATGTATGTATTTACAATTGTGTGTATGTGTATACATGTGCTTGTATTTTTATGTGTGTATCCTATCCAAATGTGAATCGCTTTTTTAACTGTATGTTTGAAAAAGTGCTATATAAATAAATTATTATAACTATTATTACATTATTATTATTTTATTCTCAAACTAACTCTCTCCTCTACAGTCACTGAACAAACTTACGATTTTCTCCATTCACACTTTTTTTTATAGAGAATTCATTCCACACTGTATTTTTTTTCTTCAGACTGATGTCAGACCTCTGACGGCAGTTCAGAGCTGTGAAGTCGGTTCTGCTTTTGAAGATTGACTCGATCGATTCTCTTGGTCATTCTGTTTTTCTTTGAGACCCACACACACACACACACACACACACACATACCCCACGTGTATAGACACACAGACACACACACCACACACACACACAGTTAGACCAGCCACAGGGTTTAAAGTGCAGCCATTAGAGGTCTTCTAGTTCAGTGTAAACAAATGCAACATATGTTCTCTGGACAACCGGATGTAATAAATCTGTGAGAAACGCAGTGTTTCTTTGAGTGATACTCACGATTCAGTGCATTGTTTATTCGTACAACACAGTATGGATAAACTGAATGTCAGTATAATAGAGCATATGAAATGTTACTTAAAGCAAAGGTTGTCAGTTTGTCACTAGGTGCTGATGCATGTATTAAAATATGATCAACTGATGATTGTATGACTATTCATAAAAACATATGAACTGTTTGAACTATCCAGTACATTAAGTCTTAAAATCTTGGTCACACATTTTGACTGCACACTTGTTCTCCATGTGTCTTTTCTCGGAGTTTCGTAGATTAGGTCTTTGTCATGATTCCATTATGCAATTCACAATTTCAATATTTTGAAGATGGCACACAGATACATGCTGTGCTATGGAGCTCACAGACTAAATGCATCACCGTTATGCCATCAAGCATTTTTTCTCCTCTCTGCCACTTCTATAAAGAAACACAGAAACATGGTAATCTCTGCACAGCCTGACTAAATGTTTATCAGTGACTTTGGGTACTTTAAGTCTGACTCACTAAATACAGCATCTGGCTCTGTGTGTCTGTGTCTGTCAAAGCAGTTACCAAAAAGTCAGTTCTCCATTTCAGATAAGGTCATTTTCAAAACATAGCATGCATTCACATGTACGGTACGTTCAATGTGCTTTTGCAACCACTTACCACGTCTAAACATCATCCATGTTCAGACATGATAGTGATGAGATCTCATGTTAACTGACCTCAGTCAGAGCCTCTATCTCATTCATATTCATAATGGCATAGTGTGGATATAAATCTTTTATGTGTCTCATTCTGTAAGTTTACTGCAGAACTCTTACAGCTTGAAAAAGTTAAATTTTCATGAGTAGTTGATTTCCCCTTTGGCAGTCATCATTATGAACATCCTGCAGTGCACTACCAATTATTTAATTTGGTTCCAGCAGCATGAAGCATCTTTAACACACAGCAGACCATACATCGGCCAACCATTTTCTGTAGCTGCCAAATAACAACCAACTGAAAGAAATAACTGAACACCAGAGCAAAAAGCAAGCAGGACACCGAGCAGGAGGACGGTAAGCATACAGTGTAAACACACACAAACACACTGTTTGCAAAGATTGATACATTACAGCCCTATAGGTGGGGGTAGTTGTAAAGATTTCACAAGTTTACACTTATGCAAGAACAATTTAACTTTGAAAATAATTCTGAATTATCATCAAACTACTCAAAAAGAAAAGGAATAGGGAATAAATGCCTAAAATCTACTCAAATATTGGTGATCAGCTCAAACCATGTATTTATGCTGAAATATTGTAAGTTTACTCTCTCCATAAATCAATACTTGTTCGATTCCCAAGCTTGTTTATGTTCACCGCAGTGTTCAGATAGCTCCCCAACACACATGAAGGTGCACATTCCTGAGATACACTATGGGTTTGGAAGATGAATGCCCTCCAGGCACTTGTCAAGTAATCAGCTGAGTGCGTCTCCTGCTGCTTCATTTCTGTCCTGTTTAAAAAGACAATTATAGGCTGCTGCCACTAGTCATCTTTATTTCTGTTGTCTCTAATTATAGAGGTGACAGAAATAATGACTGCTGCACAATATTTATAAAGACATTAAACTACACAGTAAGGAGACATAAACATCTCAAACACTAGTGTAAATAACTGATACTCTAACTGGAATAGAATCATATACTTGATTTGTACTTTTTGCAAGAAAAGCAACAAAGACTTTGCATGAGCTCATGTTTCAGCCCAGTCACCAGAATAAAATGTTGTGTCTTTACTGCAAAGCACATATGTAACATCTGTATGTCTGGTCTAAATCATATTAACGTTTCTGAAGTGACATGAGTTAATTTGGTCATTGGGAACTAAAGGGGATGGTGGATGGCATGACACCGAGGTAAGACGCTTTCCAAGTTGAAGACCTCTGTCCAAGACCAACAAACAGCAAAAGTGGCTCTTTTTTAGCAAGTCATTGCTGCATCTTCCAGCAGCTTTTTAAGGCCCTGACACGACGACAGTCAGCTGACGGTCAGTGTTGGGTCATTGGTGAGCATCCGTGGCCCATGTCCCTGTAGTGTGTCCCACACTGTTGGCCCTCACTGGCACTAGCTGGCTTTTTTTTTCCAGATTCAACATGCTGACTCGGCGTTGGTGACTGCAGCGCCTGTCAGTGAATGCAATCACTCTGATTGGCATTTCAGTTTAGCGCATGAGAGGAGAAACTTAAGTGAGGAAAGTAAACAAAGAGCTAAAGTCAAGATGGTGTGAGACCAAAAGAAACTTGTTATATGACATAAGATTATTTTTCTTTAGCCACTGAGCTCTTTAGCAGAAAAGTTTTCTAATGGTTTGTGCTATTGTTCACTGGCACACTATAAATATGCTTTGTTATTTCAGCATTGGGTTGTATTGTTAATGTGCTAACTGGCTGACTAGCGTCAAGATGGTCTTCCCCTTTCTCTTTTTTAATGATGATTACAGACTACTGCCATCTGCTGATGGGGGGAGTTATTCCCTCTCAAGCAAGTGCAGAATGTACCTGCTGGTTAGCAATCTTTGCAGTACGTTCATGTGCAACTTTTTGGCCAAGACACAGGTGACGTGAGGCAACGCAGCAGGGAGCTTTCGTCGGCTGTAGTTCTCTGAAGTCCGTTTCGTGGTGTCTGGGCCTTGAGCCATCAAATGTTGGTGT
Organism: Epinephelus lanceolatus; assembly: GCF_041903045.1. NCBI lineage: Eukaryota > Metazoa > Chordata > Actinopteri > Perciformes > Serranidae > Epinephelus > Epinephelus lanceolatus. The sequence continues at coordinate 31,092,484 of NC_135743.1, forward strand.
TTTTTAGCAAATGGTTGTTTTGTTAACCGAGACTTAGTTGCACTTCCAGCCACCAAAAGCATTTATTTTTTACTGTAACCTTGTATTTTCTGCATTTTTTTTTTTTTTTGCCACCAAAACCTGGGTATTTTAAGCCAAAACTTTTTTCCTGACCTTAACCAAGTGGTTTTTGGGCCTACACCTGACTGCACATTTACCACAGCATTTTTGAAAGGTAAAAATTAAATTTAACCTCTATATAATAACTTACAAATGTTATGTATCCATTATATGCAAGACATACAATGCCAACATTTATTCTGGCAATCGAGTTAAATATTTACTGTGCCTATTAAACAGATTTCACAGTCTTACAGTGATGAGCCACTCTGGCCACAAGTAACAATTGCAGAATATTGCTGAATACTAAAAAAATGCAACTGTAGCACAAGTAGATAAGAGTCATACAACAAAATGTATCTAATAATAGCTAGCTAACATCGGCTAACATAAGCAATCATAACCTACTGGTTGTACAAAATGAAGTAAGGCTGTCTCAACAAAATCCCACAATGATTAAACTGATCTAAGATTGCTTTTAAAGCATGTGAATTCATGCTTTCATTTGTAAGAGGAAGATATTTTTTTTCCTCCTTAAAAAAGTTACACAGTCACATTTAATAGCTAATATTTTGTCATTTTTGTCCCTTTCGGGGCTTTGCAACAATTGAAAATTCAGCATTTAGTGTGCATATAATGCAACCTACAATATAACAGAGCTGCAGTCTGTCATTAGAAGGGTATCCTCAATTATATTCCACTGTATTACTATACCACCAGCTCATATCTACATGAGCTGCGTTGCTGCCTGTATAGATGAATTTGGGATTTTTCTGTGTTATAAAGCTTCAAAGGGCTCTCAGTACAAAGTAAGAACCTCTGTGGCACTCAGCATTCCCCTTTAGTCTGTTTGAGCTTTTCAGTCAGTCTGTTTTCAGTTGGGTCACTGTATTAGGTCATCATGTCTGCAAGAAGTCATACTAATATCCCACATATATTCCCCTCTGAGCACTTTAAGCCATGTCACTGATCTGGAGCTCATAATCAGTTAGTGCACTTCATCAAGTGTAATACATACAGTAAGTAAAAAAACATGAATCCACCAGTTTGACGGTGTCTTACAGGAACAACTGTGACTTCAATGTGCCAATGTGTATTAGTGTACTATTGTGAGAAGCAGAACATATGTCATTATCCAAAATAGCGCTGCATCTTTAGAGAGCATTCCTCACGCTTTGACGTAATCATTGCAATATTGTGATTGTTTGAGACAATATGAGCACATGATAACTATCTTCAATTTGTTTGTTTCAGCAGCAACATCCATCCTGTGATTAGCAGCAGGTCCTGAAGGCACAACAAAATGAGAGTTACTGTCTTCAGCTGCTGTAGCCTCTGAATGTGTGTGGCTGTACCACTCATTACATTTTCATTTTGACATTTTTAAATTTAACAATATTTCCATTAGATGATTAGAATTTGCCAGACAGCAAATTGAATCAAGCCAAATGAAGTAGAATTGAATTTCACTCAGTCTGCTGGGGAAAAAAAAAACATGAGCTCACATCAGGCATCATCAGCTTTCTCAGGGTAAAACCATTTTGTTTTCCTGCGACACTTTGACAGCTTGCGTGAAAAAAAAAGTAATCTGAATGAAAACTCAGTAACCACACAACACCTAAATAAAACATAATTAAAATCCTGTGTTGCAGTTTTTCTCCTCCATCACAGAGGGGAATAACTGAATGAGATTATACACGACTAAAAAGAACAAGAATAAATTCTAGCCACTTTTTAAAGTGTGGTAGTTTGGCCTGACTGAACAGACGGCGATCAAGAGATCACCTCCTGATTTGGCATGCTAATCTCCATTTGATGAGCTGTTCAAGAAATCACAGAAACTTGCATTTATTTCTATGTGCTGGAAAAGAACGCTGATTCTTCGCTGGCATTTGACCAATATGCTGCCAAACAATGGGCCTCATTCACTAATATGTGTGCAGAAATGTTCTTTTGCTGTGCATAAAATAACTGCACCCATAAAATTACTGTCAGATTCATGAAGTGCACACAGGCAGATTTTGTCCTTACCACCATGTGAATGATAGTGAGTCATAATCATTCTAAATTGACAAGTGCGTGTCTGCTGTTTGGAATCAGCATACTGCCACACCCCCATTTCTCTTTGTGAGGAAATACGTTTGCCTTGTGCACTAAAAATTGGTGAGAGTAGCTATCATTATGAGCAGATTCAATAAAAACAATGGAAACCAAAACAGTTACATTTTAATAAGGACATTCTCATATACTCCATTGGAAACTGGGACTTTAAATAGTCTAATATCTTAATTATGACAATAACTGAAGATGAAAGGGCATCGCTGTCTGTGTCGCTGATGGAGATGGTATCAGCCAGGCTACTGAATTGCCTGCTGCTCATTGCATCACTTGGTGCCGGGCCACAGGACGGCACTGACGCTGGGTCGACCTCCTCAGCGTCGCTGTTTGTGTCGCTGATGGTGATGACATCAGACAGGCACCTGAACTGCCCGCTGCTCATTTCATGACAAGCGCCTGACTCTCTTGCTGCTCCTCTCATGAGCTTCATCATTGTCTGACTAAAGGGTTACTTTTGTTTCCTAAGGTACACTGCCGAAAGTGTTAAGTGGAAATGGGGCTTCTGATACTTTTTTTCAGTAACTAAAAATGAAAATTGTTTATAAATAATGGCTACAGCACAGTCATTGAAAATAGATTATCATAGCACGAGTAAATGCAGGTATAAAGCCACAACAAAATGGTCCATTTGCACAACAAGGGCACTGCAGTTATTGTCAGTGGGAGTGATTTTTTAATTTTAACCCCTCAGTTGTGAAGCTGAAGTTGCCACGAGAACTGCTTTTCATGTCTCCCAGTTGAAACCTGTCTGTCAGCCCTTTGTTGCATCAATTACATACATACTCTCATACATAATTTGTATTTCTCAATGCTGCATTTCACAAATTACTAAATTGTACACATCAGAAACAGAGTGAAGAAAGTGAAGACTGAGAGGCAGATGACAATGGTGGTGATGAAATGAAGCACAGATGCAAGAGGATTCAAACCCAAAAGTTTACTCTGGGACACCAGCATGTATCCTGGTTATATATGAAGCTGTGGTGAGGGGTTTTTATTTAGGAATGTGACAGTGATGACATTTCCAGTGCAAGGTTATATTTAGCATTCTCTGCTCATATCACCTGCGTCACCGGAGGGATGTAGAACAAGATGACATGACATGAAGACGGAGATGTCGCTTTTATTTATTTATATGTGTGTCTGTGTTTTCGGAGGGGGATTATGTTTGTCAGAATTAAGCATTTAGATTTTCATTACATACAGTGTTATGTACTGATTAAATAAAGAATATGTGATCAAGTTAAAGCACAAAGTGAGGCAGCAGTTTTATTGATGCTGCAGGTAACTTTTAATATTGTTCCACTGATTCACAAGTTTTAAGCGCTGTTGATTAACAGTGAAGGAAACATGTCGTATAGCATGTCTATACTGCCATGGCAGATTTGTTACCTATAAAGTTTTATTTCCATGTGTTCAACTCATTTATTTGCTTATGTAGCCATAGACTGGAGAGTTTAAGAGTCTTTAGAGAGATTTAATTTGCTGTATTAAGTAATAACTCCGGATGTTTCTAAATTTGTCTCATGTCTGCGCTGTGACGGTGCTAGTATGACGGCAGGGCTGCCCGGTCACATTGATGTCATTATGATAGCAGGTACATCAGTCTGATATGACAACAGGAGACTAAACACTGGAATCAGCGACAGTATAGATGCTGCACACCACTGATGAAGATAGTAAGAAGTCTGATACTTTTTCTAGCCACTGTACTTCTTGATATGTAGTCTGCTAGATGATGTAGGTCCTGATACAAAATGATATATATTTTTTTGAAACAGTGATTAATTGCTGAATTTTAGTGGTTAATTGCGATTAATCGTATGTTTAATTGCATATCTAAAATTCGATTATGGAATTCAAAACAATTTTGAAGGCCATACTAACTAGGTAAAGCAATTTTTACCCCAAGTGTCTCGATTGGGAATCAAATAAAAAGCATTTGCACTTTTCAGGGGCTTCAGTTAAGTTGCTTTCTCTGATTTCATACTAGGGGTGTAAATCACTAGTTTCATCACACTATGATATTATATTGATTCTTTGGACAATGATACAATATTTGCTGATATTACAAGTCTGCCATGATACTATTTTGATGTGATGTGATTCAGGATCCTGCGATCGATATGAGACAATATCATACACCCATTTAACACAATCAGTTACAGCAAAAGCTGACACTTTTCTGTTTTTGGCCATACAATATAATGACAATAAAAATAATGTTAATAATTGTACCATTTAAGTGCAGTAAAGGTTTCTGCCAGAGAGCCAATTATAGAAGAAATCTTAATTTCAACCCAAACCATGACCTTTTTCCTAAAACTTTAGGGTTACCAGGCTTAAAGCCCTGAGGGCAGATTTCTCCAACAGCCATAAAACATGGATGCATTCAACTAAAACATAACATTCAGCTCAATAATAACTGTCAAGGTTCATGGTCAAAACGATTTCCACGTTGCTGATTTATTCCCCAGTATATAGCATTATCTTCTCCATCTTTATCTAGGCTGCTTGCCATCTGCCTGCTGCTTTTTCATGGTGACAAAGAATTTCAAAATAAAAGCGTAACCTAATGGTGATTATATGGACCGATGTTTTCACTTTGTATCCATGATACTGGGTCGTTGATCATTGAATCGATATATCAATTGTCACACCCATAATTCATACAGGTCCTGTATGTGTGAAACTATTGTTCCCTGCAACAGTAAGGCATATGACTGGTTACAACATGCCAACCTGAGCACGTCCCTTAGACCCATGTCATCCATAATGTTGAATGGTCTGCAGTCGGTTGCCACCAAGCCTCCAGGAAAGCCACACAGCCTTGCTGCAAAATTTTCCAAGCAGTCATTTGCAGTATTGTGGCAAAAAATCCCCTGCAACCCAAAAAGCATTTTCCCTATGGATCACCATTGTAAAGAGATGTCTGTAAAACTGTTTACAGGACACCCTGAACTGCACACAAGGTCAGTCACAAATCTTTGTATTCTGAATTTTTGAGCCATGGTAGTTTTATATTTGTAAAACTTTTCTCAAGCCAAGAAAAGCAATTTAAAATTCTGTTGAGTGTTAAGTCTAAGTCTATCAGCCGAATGGGAACTTGCGGGTGCATGGAGGGTTCCACCCCAAGTCCAGCACCCTGAGGCTATACACTAAGCGAAAAGATGGAGGGCTGAGGACTACTGAGCATCAGAGCCACTATCCAGGATGAAACATCCAAAATCCAGGAGTACATCAAGAAGATGGCCCCAAAGGACGAGCTGCTAAGTGAATGCCTCAGACAACAGAAACCTGATGAGGGCAAAGAGGTAGAGGAACAAACATTGATGGACAATCCCCTACATGGTGCATACCACCGTCAGAAAGAGGAAGTGGCTGATATCAAGAAGACCTACCAGTGGCTGGAGAATGCTGGACTAACAAACAGCACGGAGGCAATGATCATTGCAGCACAAGAACAGGCCCTAAGCACAAGGGTCATAGAGGCCAGAGTCTACCACAGCTGATCAGACCCAAGGTGCAGGCTGCCCCTGAGAGGGTCCAGCACATAGTGGCAGGGTGTAAGATGCAAGCAAGATCAGCGTTCATGGAGAGGCACAACCAAGTGGCTGGGATAGTGTACAGGAATATCTGTACCCAGTATGGACTCGAAGTACCAAAACCCATGGTGGGACACATGGGTTTTGAGGTGGTTGAGAACAACAGGGCTAAGATCCCGTGGGACTTCAAGTTCCAGACTGACAAACAGCTGCTGGCTAACCAAGCGGACATCGTGGTGGTTGAGAGGCACCAGAAAAGGGCAGTGGTGGTAGATGTGGCGATAGTAGCCGACAGCAACATCAGAAAGAAGGAACACGAAAAGGTGGAGAAGTATCAAGGGTTGAAAGAACAGCTGGAACAGATGTGGAAAGTCAAAGTTGATGTGGTCCCCGTAGCAGTAGGAGCACTCAGGGCAGTGACCCCCTGACTGGGAGAGTGCCTCCAGCAGATTCCAGGAACAACATCTGAAGCCTCAGTCCAGAAGTGTGCAGTCCTAGAACCAGCTAAGATACTGCATATATATATATATATATATATATATATATATATATATATATATATTCACACACACACACACACACTATATATGAAACAGACAAACATCTATCTTCTAAATGGCCAATGCCACTAGCTGGTGGCCTTCAAGAGGCTGTGATTATCCCACAGTGCATTATGTTTCACCTGCAGTAAATTACTGTCATCCACATGGCTGCTGAGACCACTTACACCATCAGTTGCAGATGTACAGTTAATGGACTTAAAAGCCACAAAAGCTTCATACTGTGTGTATTATCATCAGCAGGGTGTCAACAACTGGCTTGGTGTTTGAGAAAAACCTAAATATCAATCATCTGAACTAAAGCTAAACCTGGGTGTCCCTAATCCTGTTATTGCATTTTGTTCCCCAGAAAAATCTCTGACACATTTGGTCTGGTCATTTGCTCTTTGAAAATAATTCCCTCTGAGAATACGTAGGGCTAATACTGTGTCCTCTCTCTGTCCACACTAAATCCATTAAATATGCACTTCTGTCACAATGTAAACAAACCACGAAGGCTACCTAACAGCTGTGCCCTTATTTTATCTGGAATATAATATATGAGTAAAAGTAGCCTACTTTCAATAAAAAACATAAATCTACATACCTTGATGATGTCATCCTTTATACAGCCTGCCTATCAATTGTTTTTAAGCTCAATAAACAGATAGTTCAGTGGAAATTCTCCCAGTCATCAGGGACATTGAAATCTTCCAGAACACATGGACTGGAACCAAACCCTTAGCTAACCTAAATAAACAATAGGGTACTGAAATGTGTAACACCCGGGCCACACTGCCTGCATGAGCTATGCATGAGATCTACCTCACTAAACTGCTGTGGCCTGCACGCGTGTGGCGTTCACACAGACAGTTGTGCTGCTGCAGAGATGCCTGCTGCTTTCATTACTGTATTTCCACAATTGAAAGCTGATAGTCCACTCACTTATGGAGCCATGAAAGCTAGAGAGGTGCGATATTAGATTTTTTGCAGATATCCAGTACATAACAACTTATTTTTTGTTATTTTATCATTCTGATAGTTAATTTTAAAGCCAATATTGGCTGATACTGATGAAGTCCCGATATCAGTGTGCATCCCTAGTGCAAGCCACTGCATATTCATTAACACAGTCAAGACAGTATTTCACAATAAAAGCCTTGTGTTATCAAATGAAGGGATGCAACTGACACATTGTAAGGGGGGTCTTATTTCAAAAATGGTAACAGGAAAGTTTGAGTTCAAAAGAAATATTTATTTTTGTTTGTGTCTGTAACAGATGAAACTGTACTGAAAGGTTAGATAACGTCAATATAATGATCAAAAGACCATTTTCACTGTATATTTTTGCTGGAAACCATGTGCATCATGCTGCAAATAGGCGATACTCCTTTTCCCTAGATGTTTCACAGCTGAGTACAGCCACGCCACGCTTGAGTAACTCTGCTCACGCAAGCAGCGTAATGTTGGGGATGAAAGAATGGATTTGAAGTAGGTGCAAAATGAAAAGAGGATGAAGGGTGGATGCCAGTTGAAAAAAGTAAGTGAAAGTGCTGATGGATCAGCTTTTAAAACCTCAAGGACCCTGACTGACCAATCAAGACAATATACCAGACACAGTTGAGGGGGACAACCCAAACTCTACAAAATTACCTTTACCCTTCAAATATCAGATAATCTACTCTTCATTCACGAGGTAATCTGTCAGCAGCATATTTTGTCATTAAAAAAAGGAAAGCATTTGAGATCCACTGAATGTTTTTGTTAATTTCCAAAGTTTACAAATGCTCAAAAAAATATGCATAATATATATTGTATGTTTATTGTATTGCAATATCAACTATACACTTTTTTTGTCATTAGAGCTTGGAAAATTAATTTTTGTTATGTTTATTGAGGCAATATAATCAAACTAAGACTATTAATGACTACAGATTTTGTATGTTGGGAGTAAATAAGACGAGTTTTCTGTGACATCTGGATTGCATTCAATAAATCCCAACTTGACCAATAAATAATGATAATGTGATATATTTATTGTACAGTATGTATTAAACCACCACACACAGGTTTTCATGTCAACCACCTACACCTTACATGGTAATAACTGAAGTTTGTTAGCTTTCTTATCTTTAGATATCAGATGGATCCTGCTGATCTGTGTACTTAATACACATTAGGGTCACATTCTACTCTGTGTGTGGTGTTTTATGGCTCCTATCTCCTCTGGTGATATCCTAATGTCTTTATGGCTGCTTGTAATGGTCACCAACAGAGGAGAGGGAAGGAAGGAAAGCTGGACTGGAGAGGAGAGGAAAAAGCAAAGAGAAAGAAAGTGTGCTCTGTGTGTGTATCTTTGCTGTCTGTTGTGTGATTTATGTCACATATTTGGTGTTAGGACTTCAGTCTTTGCCTGTGCAGAACCGTTTGTGTATAGAGTAACCAATCAGAGCATCTCCCTCTGATGGGCCACTGTTAGCAACAACTCTGTACTGACACGGTTATTTTTAGCAGAGGATACGTGTATATGTAACTTACAGAGAGCTGTCAGACCGTCTGACAGAGGTAACAACCTGAGGTAATCAATGTCAGAAACTCCTCAACAAACAAACCTCAAACCTTTTTTTTTCTTTTTTCTTTGCAGTTGCACTCTCATGACCATATACCTCAAAAATAAAAACAATCTTATAGAAATGATGTTTGTGAAGAGGAACCAGGTTACGAATAATGTTTATTGTAGTTTTGTTTATTTTGGCAATATGGGAACAGCAAATAACCTGTAATAAATGGTGTGATTAGCTGCAAAATGCTCCACTATATCAAGGTCACTGACTGACTGCAGCGTTTGAAACCGATGGTACGTGAGCAATGACACAGTGAAACTGCAAGCTGTACAACAAAAACAAGGAGCTGAAATGCTCCACAGAGCTGAAAAGAACTGTATTGTTGGTTGATAATTCTCTTAAAGAGATAGTCCACCCCCAAAACAAAACTGCTTATTTTTCCTCTTACCTGTAGTGCTATTTATTAATCTAGTTTGTTTTGGTGTGAGTTGCTGTGTTGGAGATATCAGCCTGAGCTTGTGGTGCTCAAAGCACCAAAAACTCAACACCAATGTTTCTTTATAGAAATCATGACCCAGTTGCTCCACAGAACTTGCTGTAAGCAGTTTCATGTTGGATCTACTATCTTTCTACCAAACTACACCAACCAACCATAACACTGTGCAGAAGGAAGTGTGCATCTACTCATGCATGAAAGGCTCATGTTTGTGAAAGCAAAGGATATAAACATTAATGGCTCCTCACCTGAGCTGTAACGTTAGCTTGCCTTCCATGTGGTGATACAGTAATGCTGGTAATGATGCTGTTTAATTTAGTGTTGCCAATTCTTTCTCAATGTCAGTACTAGCTCCAAAAGTTGGATGACATTATGCACTCATATACAATATAATATATTTGAATGTATCCCTCACTTTTCCCCTGTTGGTCTGAATAAAAAAAAAAAATTAAGTTGCTAAGAGGGTCTGAAAAGTTGCTAAATCTAGCAAGAAAGTTGCAAGTTGGCTGTTTTTTATCAGCACCTTAATATTATATGGATGGATTATCGTGACAAAAGTGTAAGTGCTCACTCAAATATAAGTAAGTCTTTTGTATGCATAAAAAACGTCTTTAATCTTTTATTTCAACTCTTGAAAAACAGGAGCAAAAATAAAAGTGTTGACATTTATATATTTTTGTTTAGTGGTAGGCCTATTTTTAGGGGGTGAGCTGCCCCTTTAAGGTTCAAAGCTACAACTCGCTGATTTTAAAGCTCATTTAAGAACCAGGATTTATGAATCGGTTGGTTCTTGTCTTTGTGTATAGGTGTTCTTATATTTCTAGATGTTGGATATCTTGTTGTTGGGCTGTACCTTTTTGGTATGCCGTATTCTTTTATCCATATTTTATCCGAACAGTCATATGACACTGATCTATTATCCTTCATTTTATAATTCAAGGTTGAGATGTTGGTCTGGATGTGTGTGTGTGTGTGTGTGTGTGTGTGTGTGTGTGTGTGTGTGTGTGTGTGTATTTGTCAGAGAATCGCTCCAAGGCCTTATACAGTGAGTCTTATTGTTGAGAGCTGGAGCCTTTATTGGACTATTTACATGATGAGTTTTGGCACCATGATTACTATGTCTGGGACGCTCGAGTCTAACCTGAAGTGGCATTCTAATAAGAAATGTCCCCTATGTAACTATCAAGCAACGTCAAGCCAATGTCCCATCATCAATTCAAAGCGTCCCATTGACAGAAATACCACTTTCTCTGAGAAAGATTAAAAACCAATATGCACTGTTTCCAAATGATATCCAACCATTGAGGAAAACCATTTTGAGATGACTGTAAGGCTATATAAAGAAAACATAGCTGTTCTCTACTTGCACAATCTAGTGTAACCTATTTCCGTTTTACCCACTTCATGTGTTTACTTTCTGTCTACAGTAACCTTTTCTGTGTGTCCAACTTAATCAAAGAGATCAAAATGCTTTATTCATGCTTAAGTTAGTTACTTCACTTTGCACAGTTAGTCAAGTCTTGGCGCTCAGGCAAAAAAAAGGCCCAACAGTGTTTGTAGCATGGTGTACAGTAAGTACAAAGCCCTCCCACTGCAAAGCATCAAGGAAACGTTTTGGTGGACACGACCCTATAAGTTCCATAACATTGACCAACCTCCACATAAACCTGACAGTGCTTTTCTTTATTTTTAGTAGCCAGCCAGGCTAACTGACTGACTGACTAACCTCAGGCTGAGATGATAAAAATGATCAATAACACTGTACACAAACACAAATGTAATCCTACCAACAATATGTACAACGTAACTGCAACTAAATGTGAAAAGTGAAGTTGCATTAACTAGCTTAACCTCAGGATAAAAAAGCACTTTAATCACTAAGGTCGAAGGCGAAAGTCACATTACTGTCTAGCTGACAGGAAGTAAACAGACATGAGGTTCTTAAAACATCACCCGAGAGGTTAAACTTCAAAATTAAACATTACAGATTATCTTGAAGATACACAAATTTCAAGGTTTGAACATAGGCACTTTTTTCTTTTTCTCCACTCCCATCTAGATTCATTACTTGTGGTGTACTATCTCATAGAGCCAACATGCCACAAAAGTAACAGAAACCAAAATAGATGCACTCATTTGAATGCATGTGTGTTTGTGTCTGTGTCCTACCCCCAGTGTGAGAGTGCCCCGTACCAAAGCGTATGACATCATCTGCTACGCAAGTTCATAAGCACTGTGCTGACGCATACATACGCACATCACATTTACACACACATAACAGCACTGCAACACACACACACACACACACACACACACACACACACACACACACACACACACACACCATCATAGAAACACATAAAAGAAACTGACACAAACATGCAGTTATTCTGCTGCTAGTTTTATTGTTTCATGCGGCCACTTAACTCTGAGTTCATGCCAGTTGTTAGTATGCACAGGCACACTGCTTTGCTAATCAGCACTGCTCACATCATGAGTGGACTCTCTTTCTCTCCATCTGTCATTGTGAGAACACGGTCGGTCACAAGTGCAGCCTGCATCATTCTCTCTTATTATGTCTTTGGTTGAATAGTGAACACACAAGTTTTAATGTGAGTTTTAAACTGCTGTGTGATGGTGAGCTAAAATTCTCAAATTGTCACTATACACACTACAAATATTCCCTAAAACAATATTATGGTCCAGCTGTAAATGTGATACAGCTTTATGATTTTCTGGTTGATAAAATGAACCAAACAGGGTCCTTGGTGGATCGCTTGGGGGATCTGCACTTTAATGGCTTCTGCTATTAAATCAGAAGTGTCTTCCACTTTAACTGCCCTCATACATCCTATGAATAAAGAGTGATTCAATCTTGAGAGGTTGGCTAAATCATGATATGATAATTCAAAAATCAATCTTTAAACAGACACACCAGCAGTATCCCATTGAATTGAAATACATCAGGGATGGAGGGAGTTCATATTCACCCTTTTTGTGAAAAGTACAATTTTCTGAAAGCCAAAAACTTGTTTACAAAGTTCACAAACTGATGTGACGAAGGGCTCATTATTAGTAAAACATAAGCAGTTTCTATTTACATTCTGAAATGACTGAACTGACCCTAAGTTGACCCCCATGGTTGAGACTAGGGGTGTAACGGTACACAAAAATCTCAGTTCGGTACGTACCTCGGTACACAAGTCACGGTTCCTTTTTTTTCGGTATAGTAATGAAAAAAATAGACAACTATTAAATATCTTTTACTTATTGGATACCACCACAGCAGTTAACTCTTTTTACACAATTTTTGAATGAAACAAATGTATATAAAATAATGCTTTTTCACATTGTTTGAATGAAAATAGAAATATAAATTTCTGCTTAAACAGTTTTACTCAATTAAAATAAAAAGTATAGTGCAGCTGGTCAGCTTTGAAGCCTGCTCAGATTCAGTTTTACTAGGAACTTACTTAGCTTTCCCACTTTGTTAAAGTGCAGTAAACAAAACATGCTTAAATTCAAATAAACACAAGAAGTTTGTGCTCTAATAATAAAAAAAAAAAAAAAAAAAAAGGGATCAGCGCTCAGTGAATAATCCTCCTAAGCCCTACGATAAGCTATTATGGCAAGGCTTAACTATACAGACCCGTGAGCAGTGATAACTAGCATGTCTTTGGGGTCATCGGGTGGGAACCTCCTTTCACCGGTGTTTCGTCTAGTTAGTCCCACGACACCTCCAGGAGGCTAGACAGTGATCTCTGGCGTCCCAGAGACACTCCCCTAATGCCAGGTCTCACTGCTCCCCACACTAACCGAACAACCTCCTTTACCTTACCTATACTACCACAGAGGAGGTAGACCCAGGGAAGGAAGCCTTGTTAGGCTATCACACTCCCCCGCCGGGTTAGGCTGTACAGTCTACCTCCCCAGGACGAGCCCTCACAACAATGACACCTCCAGGAGGCTGGACAGTGATCTCAGCCCAAACAGCACTGCCAACTTCAACCAAGCCCAGGCTCCGTTTATGCGAGCTCCAGGCAGAAGCAATGCTGATACTACCTTTACTAGCACATTCACCATACTCTATTTATATCTCTTTATATCTAAAGTGCATCTTAAACAATTTTACTCAACTCCAATGGCGTTGGTTATTTCTTTAGCGCGATGGTCAGGGAAACGCTCTTTCTTTTTAATCGACGACGATATCGTAGTTTGCACCAGATTACTTTTTCTAGTCATGCCGGTTAACGTTCAAATTCAGGTGGTGTCGCTTTAGATGCGTTAGCATGTTAGATGTGTTTCCAAGTACATACCCAACCGCTGTTCTGCAGTGTCGGCACACTGCTTTTGTCTTGTCAACTTGTTTATTTCCATCTTCGTATTTTACCCTGAAACCAAAGTGTTCCCAAACAGAGGACTTAAGGTTTGCGGGTGGGTCTTCAGGTTCGTCAGGCTCACTTGCCATGTTGTCAAAATGCGAGAATGCGCTGCACAAAGTGAAAGCGGAGATTTACGGGACTCGGTCCGTCAATCAGTTATGTCCGTTGGGGAACTAGATATTTTAAATGGTTCGGCTCGCAAAAACGGAATTAAAATAAAACAAAAGAAAATAAAATAATATCCTGCGCCCAATAATTCAGTACAGGGTCCTGCCGAACCGAAAGTCGCGTACCGAACGGTTCGACACAAATACATGTACCGTTATGGCCCTAGTTGAGACGTTGCCGTGTTAATGATTGTGTTGCTGATTTGATTATGAATTGTTAGAAAAAAATTATGGGTTTGAAAAGAATCACATACACCAGACTGGGGGTGGGAGATACAGCAAAAATCTCCTATCACTGTATGTAATTTCATATTAATGGTGAGTAAAAATAAAATTCTTTTAAAATGGAGGCTTTAAGGTTCCTGAAAACAATAATTGTAGGTGTTGCAGGTTTCTGTGTTTACAGCTTCACTCTCCTCCTCCGTGTCTGCCCAAACCCCACTGACTTGTGGATTCACAAGACCACTCGAGAATGCTATTGCTATAGAGTCAGCTCCGAATAACAGACAGGTATTACCAAATTTCAACCAGTGACACCAACACATTTATACCAAAGCACAGTGTATACCATCATGTCGCCCAACACTACACCAGATAACTAAATATTGGTTGTATTGTTTTTTTTTGCTTGCTTCACTGCCACCATGCTCCAACTAAAGATTCATGGTAGTTTCAAACATGGATTTTGAATCAATGGTGTCAATAACAGCACTTCCAAATGCACTTCTGTGCATCAAATAGGAGTCAAGTGGGGAGAAAACTGGAGATCTGATGTTTGCTTCTGTGAAAGTGAGATGGTTTCTACCCAACGTGCATTTCTTTCTAATGTTACTATCACTATTTATTGTGCATCTATCCATTTTTGCCAATGCTATGAGAATTCCTCTAAGGTGCAGTGGAGCTGCAGCTGACAGACATTTAATTTGCAAAGATGTAAAATCAAAGGAGAAGCTGTACACCTTCACATTTAAAGGGGCTAGAAACAGCTACTGATTGGCATTTACCTAAAAGAATGGTCAATTATCAAAATTGTAAGGAATTAATTTTCTTAAATGTACAGAGTCTATTGTTTTAGTCGTGATACTGTACCCGAGTCTTATTGCTTTGGCTCCCTATGTAACATTATCAACAATATAATCCAACATTTACACAGCAATGGAAAAAAAATCATTAATACATCTGTTCTTGAATAAATATGTGCTTGCTCTCACACTGTACTGTATACTACAGTCGAGACACTTGATAGATGGACAACACTTTTATGATCCTCTAGGAGACAGAGACATTTGCGTATTGATTTTTTTGTATAAAGTCTGTACGATTAAACATTCAGCTGTCTCAGGTTTCAAAGTGCCCCATGGGAGGATAATAAGACGTCTTTCACACGTGATGCAGTTGAAACAGAGCAGGTTACACAAGCTGCAAAAATGTTTGTTTTTGGAGCATATTTTGGATGAAGGAATATTTTCTTCTTCCTTTCTTTGACAGTGGATATTATCTGTATCATACATGTTTTTTCCCTTTTGTCTGGGAGAAATTTGCAATTAGAAGGTCAAAAAATTAACCTGATCTCTGCTGTTTATTTCATTTTCAGCTGGCTCTTTGTGAGCATGTTGCATAAGTGGACACATGCAATGTAATATTGATTTTTTGTGTGCATATATCATTAATGAAAAGTTCACCAGTGTTAAATGTGATTTATGATCCCACCTGTACCACTAATGACCCTTACCCATCATGCTGCTCAGCATTCTCACAGGAAACCATTATGTTAATAATCATAGGAGACAGCAGGTAGTGTGTGTAAGCTGGTGTGTGTGTGTGTGGTAGACACAAGTGTGTGTTCCCACTGATGTGTCAGCTGGTTCTTGTCAGCAGAGCAGTACCTTGGATTATTGATGGAGCTCATTAGTTATGTGTGTATGTGAAGGGCAAAGATACAATTCTTTTACTGCTTAGTGATTAATAGTGATTAATAATGATTAATTAGTTACTATCTGTGTTACCTGTGTATGTGCATGTTTGTGTCTGTGTACTGTGTTCTCTCTGTTGATAAGAGGCTCCTGACTGTATTTACTGACCAACAGAAGAGACATTATTATTTGATGATTTCCAGTCTGGGCTTTTGCTGTCCTCTAAGAATTCACTCAGCATTCAGAGTCGACGTGATCCACAGCTGCAAATCATATCAAATTATAAACCGGCTGCTAGAGCTGAACAATTTATAGAGTTCAAATTGATGAAATTGAACGAAATTTCAAAACTACAAATGTGCTGATTTTTTAATGCTACAACAATCTAACCAACCAGAGCCGTAAAAAGCTGGTCCTTATGGGCTTCACGTGCACACACGCTGTCCTACGCTCAACGTGACATATGTGAATGAGAGTAGATGAAGAAAAGTACTTGACTTGTGAAAATAGAATTGTTGTAAGAGTGGTGTTACTCCTGAGGGGAATAGCTCGGGGAATAGTGCGTGGTGTGGGCGAAGCATGTGTGTATAGTGAGTATGTGGTTAAGCAAGCGAGGAAGAGGGACAGTGGATGCGTTTAGAGCAGACAGGTGTTGGTGATGGGAGCTGAGGGGAAATTAGGGGTAAAGTTGTTAAGTGGTAGTAATGGTACAGTGTGGGCTTCAATTTGTCCATGAATACACACTGCAGCTCCTCAAGACCAGGTAAAGCTCCTGTATTTTTGCTTCTCAACTGCTGGCTAAGTGAAGGGGGTTAGCTCACAGATGTTTATAACCACATACCAGACCCCAACATGGCGCCTATTCAGTCCAGTGAGGATTGCTCTTCTGGTGCATACTGGCTGGCTTGTAGACTTTATACTGAGTTGATGCCAAAGATTTTAAATTGCTTTACTTGGCTCATGGAAAGTTTTACAAATATATAATCCATCATAGATCAGAAATTCATAATAGAAAGAGTCATACTTTGTGGGTTGCAGTTCAAGGTAGAACTGCAACCGCTAGTGCCCACTGGGAAAAATTGAGGGCAAGGCTGAACTATGTTCCTGGGCCCTGGGTAAGCCCTAAAGTGAGCATCAACAACTTGACCAGGGTCTGGAAACAGAGGCAGGAACAGTTAACATGTTTTAAACGGGGCTTTGAGGTATCTAAATATTTCACAGTGGCCATAGTCTGTGTACACTTCAGCTTGAGATTTGCTAAAATACTGTTACTGACTTGAGATCAATAAAATATTCATTTTCCGACTATAATAATAATAGCAATAATAAGATAAGGAACTTCGAAAAAAATGCATACTAAATCAGAAATCACAATAGAGGTAAAATAAAAATAATCACACTTAGAATATTTTCTTGTATTGGTCAGCCCTACTGGATAGTTTGATCATTTGTTAGGGGATTCCTGCACACAAGTAACAGGACAGTGTCATCTAAGGCAAGAAATTAAACCAGGTGGTAAACAAAAGCCTAATAATTTGCAGTTCGAGAAAAAACAACACATAGAAATCAAACACCTTTTGTCTGGGACACACAGGTTGTTGCTCAGTCAAATAAAGCTCTGACAGTCACATCTTCCAAAAGACACTGAACTACAAATGCTCTCTGTACCACCATCTATATATCTCTTTCATTCTGGTACAAAACATCTCAGTGTCCCCTCGGTCATTTTTCAGCAGAGGTGGTAAGCCATCAAGATCCTGACACATCTCGTCTTGTCATTAATTCAAGGCTGTTTAGGCCCTTAGCAATACGCATCACTAATTACATACATGACATTTGCTGTATGAAATGCCATGTATTTATTGAGTTGTTGTTCTTTTTCTTGAAGGTAATGTTTCATTTCAAAATGTCCATGATGTTACTGGAGGTTGTCTTTATCCCAAGCTCACCTCTGCTATAGAACGCAGGAAACCCTGCACACAGCAGCCCTCATTTCCCTCATCCAAAAAAAAATATGATTGGCAATGTGAGCAGCAGACTATAAGGTTCTCTGGGTTAGCACTGGACCAAGAAAGGGTGACGGGCTCTCCATTGCCACACAGTCTCCTCCTTTATTTTGAGGTTGCTTTCTTTTCTAAAGCATAGATGTGAATTAATTGAATGTTTCTCCAACAGTAGTCACAGCAGTCAAAGATTCAATTTCAGCGGATTACTTCCTGTGGTGATCCTAAACATCACCTCATTATGTAAAGCCCTATATTTCTCTGTTGTTTTTTTCCTTTTCTTTTTTTAATGTCAGATAGCTTTAAAAGAATTGATCCAGCACAATTGAGGCCATTTTCACTTACATGGATTGTGGTACTTCCTGATTTAATAAGCTTAACTGGTTAATCCCCACAGAGAGTTTACAGGGAGAAACTGTACCACTAATCAGCCTGTCAGCATGTGTCTACACCCGCCTGCAGAGACCAGGAATTATGAAGTCAGTTTTTTATGGTTTCCTGGTGATGAATGGACTGTAGCAGTGGTTCTCATTAGTTCTCCCCTCTCAGGTCAAAGGTGCTCGTGCTGTAAGTGAAAGAAGCTGTGTGGGGCTGAAATTAAAATCTGAATTGATAGCAGTCAGTAAAATTAACTAAAGGCATCACTGATCACTAAACATCATAGTTTCTAACGTGACTTACATCTCAGGTAATTTTTGTCATTTATTGAAAACGTATGCAATGAATCCATTTTTAATTAAAGCTCATTTTGCGACTCTGATGTTTTGCACATTAAACTGTTTAAAGCCAGTCACAAATGTTACAGCTTTAGTTAGGGGACCCTGTTATAACTCATCTTCCATCTTGTGTAATGGTTTTAAGCAACAGAGTTCAGCTTCTCTTGGTTTAAATCAGTAAGATGATTTAAGTGGACGTGTTCACTGAGGGGAAGTGAACACCATTTTTTGGCTGCTGTTACACAGAATAAGAAAAATGTGACATTAAACACTTAAATGTGATCATATCATGACAGTCTAAGTGCCAAACTAGCAGCTATGAATGAATGACTTTATATCGAACCAAAGTTTAAAACAATGTTGTGATAACAAAAAAATGGGAAAAAAACAAACAAAAAAACCCCAGAAATGTTCGAAAAGGATTAGGTGGAAGTAAAGGTAAAGCAGCTATGAGATGGATGGACACATCCGCTGAGCTGGCCAATGGATGATGATTGTAATAAGAGATAAAACACATGAAAGGATGATGTGGACTAAAGATTAGTTTCACACTGATGGATAAATAGAGTAAATCCACAGTTTTATATGGAACATTGGCTAAAATCTCTATTCAAGGGTAATGAAGTGTCAGCTTAAACTTTTCAACAGCTGAGTGGAAGAAAATAACAAATAAAAAACTTATTTAAAGGTTCAGAATACGCAAACATTTAGAACAGAGGACATTGTGTATATTATGGAGGATTGGCAAGACTAAGACATCAAATTCTGTTAGAGCCACTTCTGTCTCAGAGGTTAAGTTTGAATACTGTCTTAATTCTCATCACTATATGTTTGTTTGTTTTTTTATTTCCAAGTGTCATACACCAAAGGTGCCCAGCCCTCATGGGCTTACATGACACTTAAATCGACATGAAGGAGCCGAACAACATAACCAGAGGGAAAGCACAGGAAATGATGCTTTCATATATGCATCCACCCACCTACACACATATACATATATATACACACATACATACATATATATACCCATGGAAATTTCTCACCTACATACATATTAATGTTAGGTGGTAATAGTGTTTCACACATATAGTGTACTCCTACGCTGCTCGTATGCATTTTGGATGAACTTAGCTAATAGGAATACCTTTTCTGAAAATAAATAGTGGAGTCTGCCTTCATCAGACATTGAAAACAAATCCGGTTCATTTTCAGATAAAATTTTACAGAAAAGCCTTTGCCTATGGTCGTGATACAAAGGACAGTAAAACAAAAAATGAAATTCATTTTCAATTTCTCCCAGATCACACAAACAACACTTTCGGTCTTCCTCAGGGATCGAATGGAAACGTCCAGTTTCTAGAGCCAGAGGCAGAATACCACACCTCAGCTGGGCACAAACTGACCTCTGAGCTCTGGATAGGTTGAGGGTGACATAGTGCTCTGGGCCATAATTACCTTTGATCAGACGATACGTTCTCAATTTTGGTTTACACTGAACTTCTTCTGACCATTTTTGTTTATAATTTTCAAATAATACTCTTTTAATTTGACTGACAGAACAAGATAATTTATTTCTATATACATATTGAAGACCAGCCATACCAAATAATTTTTCAAGCTGCTTGGCCCAAGAATAATTGTTTAAGAGATCCCATAAAAAAATTTGTTTAGTAAGTCTATTATCAGGCATATTGATCAACCTGTCTATATATTTGATAGCAACTGGTTCAAGTGAAAAAATGTGCAAGTCACACTTTAAATGGAAGTCCTTTTCCTGTCAGGCACCAACAGCATTGTGACTAATCACTACTTAGTGGGTACTCTGAATGATTTCTGCGGAAAAAAAACAGTACAACAGCCTGTTAGTTGCTAATGATGAATCATTATATGTCATGGAAGATGGCAGGTGGTAAGAGCAGAACGGTAGAGCAACAATTACTTGCATTTTCTTGCAGGACAACAAGTAGCGGACTTCCTTAGTAGGCATGGGCGATATGGACCAAAAAATGTATCCTGATAATTTCTGGTATTTATTGCGATGACGATAAAAAATACCAATTCAGCCTCATCTTTTTGACTATAAATCTATCACCAAATTCAGTCTGAGCCCTAAAATAATACTAAAGGCTACTAAACTACACCAAGTAAGTTTAAGTAGTACACCTGTACTGCAAAACTGTTGTGAGTGACACCAATCAAAGAAGTCTGAAATGTGAGAACAGATTCAACATTTTTTTCAAACTTTTTGGCACAGAGGCAGTGGCAAAACAGTGCAAACAGCAAAAATAACTTAGCTTATGAAATCAATGGAACAAATTGGTGGTGTTACAGGCCTGGAATTAAGTCATTTTTAGGGCAAGGCCACTTTGGCCTTTGATAAATACAAATTTATTGGGGCATCACGGCCAAAGTGTGGGGCACCAAGGCCAAAACCAATGGCACAATAACAATATGTGCTAATTACATTGAATGAAGACAAAACAATATCAGAGGTTGAAGCAAGAAAAAAATTTGTGTGCCTGAAATCTTTTCCGGAGCGGGGGGCTTGGTGTTGCGGTCACAAAATGAAGAAACTGAAATGTATGTGTTGCAAAGGAACGTGTTTATTATCAAAACGAACAAAAAGATTATAGCTTTAGTAGTTACTTTTCAAATTAAACTTTTATAGCTTAATGAGTTTATAAATAACGATTAAACTTTCAGTGGTTACCAGACTTTTTGACTTATAGCTCCTATATCTCTTTTTTGCCTTGGTGCTATTTATTTTTAGAAGCTAAATCATTTAGGCTGTATGCAAAATTGTATCGCGCTTGATGTGAATTAAACAGGCAGTTATGTCAAAATCTCGCCTCTGGGCAAGCATGTCATCATTGAAATGGATCATACAATGTTGTGGTGGTGACTTTAAAACTTCAGCATAGAGGACTTTTATTGCAACTTTCATTTCTGTCTGGTTTCTGTTACCTTACCTTCAAAATTACCACTGGCTTACCAGAGCCTCTCCTGCTCCGCCTGTGCTCTGTGTCTCAATGTGACATGATGTGAAAGCATTCACAGGCCTCAGTGTTGATTGGCTATCACTTGTGCCATATAACCAATCAGAGGGGGCTGTAGGCGGGACATTGTTACAAAGCCCAGTGGGGACAGCTGTATCAGAGCCAAAGGAATGAGTGAGTGAGTTTTAAAATACATTTATTTGACCGGTTATCGAAGAAAAAACATCCGATGCTGATTATGGTAAACAATAGGCTGTGTTTACTCGCACACTGTGCGCCTAAATCATTTTCCCGGTTCGCACATGTATATATTTTTAGGGGCAAATGCGAGTGAAATGCTCGCACTGTAGAGCACTTCTGCCCGTGCCGGACAGAAACTTCTCCATGCCGGAAATCCAGCGCTGTGCCGGGGAACTTTAACCCCTGCAATATATGTGTTGAAAAACAGTACTGAGTTTATTAAAACTATAAACTGAACATTTGACTTTCCCACAAAATGCTGTGTGATAACTGTTATTAAAATGAAATTAAAATGTGAACAATTCATAATATTCATTGTTATTGTTATGATAAAATAAAGTCTAAATGGACTAAGGAAGATCAAAATTAAACATTTCAACACCATGCATTTGACAGGAGTATTCACCTAACATAGCCTACATATCTTTAACTATGTAATTATTTATATGTCTCTATGTATATTTTTACATAAATCCCCAATATTTTATTTGCCTTTAAAGAAAAATACTCTTCCTTCATTTAATTTGACAGTGTTTATTGTATAATATTATATGTATTAATTCACTACATGAGCTTGTATGTTCTTTAAAGCCACAGTGTGTAGGAATTTCTCCCATCTAACGTTGAAATCATATATTGTATTCAAACAGATGGCGCACTCTAGCACCTCACTGTTTCAAACACGTATTGCAACAACTGTAGCCGCTGTGTACCAAAAAGCTATGATAACACTGATGAAACCATGTCATCCGATACTACATGGAGTATTCATTCAGGCTCCTACACAGACACACGCGACGCGAGTTGACAAACCCCCTCCTCACCATGCTGGCTGTGTTTACAACGTAGGACTGTTGGGGCGGATTTAAATTGAAACAAACCAATCACGTCTTGTCCTTTGACAACTGACAAGTGGCTCAACCTCTCACTCCTCATCCCTCTCCTGGCATTACTGCGCCGCTAACAGCTGTTAGTGGCCAGCGGCACTACTGCCGCATAACAAAGTCCCACTCTTTGAGCATAATGCAGGATCATGTATTATGCAACATCACAGGAGACGGAATCCTCGTCGCCAAGAAAGTGCAAAAGGGAATCAAAAAGGCAGCGTGACCGGCGAATTAAAAAAACAAGGGTCAGCATTGGGGTTGCCTTTCCCAGGTGGAGAGAGCTGCTGAAGGAGAAAGGTAATACAATCACAGGCCAGCGCTAACAGCGGCTAACAGCAGCTAACAGCGGCTAACAGCCGCTAACAGCTAACAGCGGTGCAGTGATGCGAGGAGAGGGATGAGGCTGTTAGCGACTGGCCGCTAACAGTGGCTAACAGCCAACAGCAGCGCTGGCCTGTGATTGCATTACCATTCTCCCTCAGTAGTTTTTTTAATTCGCCGGTCACGCTGCCTTTTCTATTCCCTTTTGTGCTTTCTTGGCGACAAGGATTCCGTCTCCCATGATGCTGCATATGCATGATCCTGCATTATGCTCAAAGAGCGGGACTTTGTTTCAGATTTGCCAGGGTAGTAGCAAAGCGCCTCTTGCTCCTCTCCTTCGGCTCCTCAGTCACGCAGTGCTGGCCGGGCTCTCAACGAAAACGCCGAAGGCGGTGCTGTATGTCCCTTGCTGGCGGGTGTATTCTCAAGATGGCGAAACGTAATGGAACCCCACAGACGACTTACCCGCACAATGTACAAACAAATCCGAAATTCTCCTTTTACGAGAATAAGTCAGATTATTGGTGGTGGTAATAGTACACCAGTGATGACATATTTATGAATGCAGACATCAATTTTTGCCAATAAACAACTGAAAATGTTACACAATGTCCCTTTAATGTGTGTTCAATTTATTTAAAAGAAAAAAAAAAACGTTTTGGTGAACCCTGCAGCAAAGTGAACCCTCTTCCTCAGAGAGGATCTTTGCCTCCCATTTTGTTCCTGGCGGCAGAGCAGAGGATCTTTGTCCCATGAGAGCAGGCACCAACAGCTGCTCTCCATGTCCGCATTTTAAACAACTTTCGCTGGCATTTGACAGTCACTAGAAGCACATTATGACCGTTTGTAAAAGTTTCTGTGTGGTACCTGTATTGTACTACATGAGCTAACATTAGCGGCTAAGGACTGAGAGGCTTTCCGGTATGTGTGTGTGTCTGTCTGAGGAGTGTCAGTACGTTAACTTGTTAGCCGTAGCCTTGCTGTTTGTCATGTTAATGTTATCGTCGGCAGCCCTGAATAGCTTGTAAAGCTTTAGCATAGTTAGTTAACACATTTGTTATCAGCCCATGTGTTCACTGCTACAGAAAATTAATAAGTCTTTGGTTTATTTGCACAACGTCGCCTCTCTGCCGTCTTTTATCACGCTTGCTAACGCTTAGTTAACTTTACCAGCAGATCTGTATGAGGCACAAACCGAGGCTCGTTTAGGAAAGAGCTCCTCGCTGTCCGGCGTGTCCGCTCTGTCTTCCGCCATTACACATTGTGGAGTTGGGCTGCGAGTGCGTCACGCACACTTCATCATGCACATACGTCATCAATGGGAATTTATCGTTTGTATCGCGAGATGAAAAATTCTTACCATGGGGACATTTTTTGACGGTATATCGCAGACGATAACATATCGCCCATTTCTGTTCTTTAGGAACAGATACTGTAAAACTTAGGGATGCACCGATAAATGGGCTGAACACTGGTATCGGCAGATATTTGCCTTGTTGACTGCCATTGGCCTATCATCAAATAAGAAGACATTCACCAATGGCAGTGGCCAATGTTTCTCTGTTGTGTCACATCAGTTTTGCACAGGCTAAAACACAGGGCTCAAGACTAACAGCCACAAACTTAAATTAATAAGCAGGTCCAAGAATACAATGACTTTTTGGCAAATGGGCTCTGTCTGACTCTTCTCACATTCTTCACACTGAGTACGACCTTTTACTCTCAGGCAGATGATACAGGATGCCCAAATTTGAACTGAATTGTTTAAAAATGTATTCGTCCCAACCCCATTAAGATTTTAAATCATGTCGCTTGATGCTTTCAGAGTTGTGTTTGCTTCATTTATGGTGCTCTGTTGTGTGCTGGTGTTATATGCAGTACATAAATGGCTGATGTGCAGTGTTGTTTTCCTCTGGACTATTACTGTAAGGCAGCATTTGCAGCTCCTGAGTCAAAGATTAATTTCCCTACAGGTCCCAAGGACAAAAGAAAACGTATTTGGGACGAGCAGAGATGGACGGAAACAAGGACAGTAAACTCACTAGTGTCACATCACTGGACGCACCCTACTGCTTCTCTGATAATGCTCCATTGATAACAGCGAATCTGTGTCCGGTGCCCAAAACTAATGCACCAAAGTTGCATTATGATATGTTCAAGGTCTATTCAGTTAACATGAGCACTGGGCAAAGGTAAATTATAGTAGTCGTATAATGTGTTTAATGTAATATTGTAAAATATATTTTTTTTGCAAGAAAGTTGAATAAATACAGCTGTTTGAAGGAGAAATTTGTTGATATTCACATAGCAATAAATAGATATTAGAGAGGAATTATATATGGTAGGCCTCTCCCTGTTTCATACATTTGTATGATTGAATTTGTGCTCATTCAAAGGTATTATAATGAAGGGCTTAATTACTTTTAAACAGTTAAGTTATTTCTTAAAGTGCAGATTTCTTTGTTTCCCTGGCACAAAAGGGGAATCAATAACAACAAAAAACAGAATAAACAACAACAAAATATCTATATCAGCTCTCAGCCAAATTGTCATTTTAAACATTGGTACTGATCCAGAATTTCAAAATTGGTGCATCTCTAACAAAATTGAAAACCAAGGAGCAATGTCCTTGTTCTGATGGCTTCCATTAACACTCACTTTTGGATCAAGGCCGGTACAGCTCAAGCAAAGCTTCCTTAAATTTCCTCTGGTGGTCTGATCTGGAGTTTTTTCCTTTCTAAACTGAGTCCCAGGACATTTGATTTATAGTGATATTCATCTTAAGGCCCGCATGCCAGATTTGGCCCCTGATAGAGTGCCAAGTTGTCTGCCAACCATCTTCTAATTCACAATAAAAAATAAACTGATTGACACAGGGCATTTTTTGGTACTCTGAATAAAAAAAGAGCCAGGGAGAATCCTCCAGAAACCCTGACAGGAAGAGACACAACGTGGGCCATGTCAGACATCCATTAAACTGTGACTCTGGAGTGTCACTGCCAAAGTTCACAAACACAAAGCAAAATGTCTTTTTTCAGATTTAATACTTTTGTTTTCCAAGATCTTTGAAGAAACGTTTCACCTCCACCCACCATTTATTAATTTTATTTCCCAGCAGTGAAAATCTCCATTTCCTGTGTGCACTACATTGTGTTTAGTATGCACTATGTCTGGTTTGAGTAGTACGTAAACTTTTAATGAGCCTGTGCTTTACACACATTAAAATCATGACTTTTCTTGGCATAAAAAACACATAGGATGCTCAGGGAATAATGTGCTATTTGATTCCCTGCTTTGTACATAGATTTTG
The DNA here is from genome assembly GCF_041903045.1 of Epinephelus lanceolatus. Lineage (NCBI taxonomy): Eukaryota > Metazoa > Chordata > Actinopteri > Perciformes > Serranidae > Epinephelus > Epinephelus lanceolatus. The sequence continues at coordinate 31,118,780 of NC_135743.1, forward strand.
TCACTTCAGCCCCAGGAACCATCAGAATTTATGTGTTATCTATGAAGAAGTCTGTTTCTACTCTCGCCTTATTGATTTGCTGCACAACATATAGCCTACACAATGTCTGCAGGCGTCTAATAAACTCTACAACTGTATTTTTTCTTGACAAACTTTGCCATTCTTATTGTTTTTCTATCTTTCAATAACCTTGACTGTCTGTGCTGAGTCCCCTCTCCTCTGTTTCTCTTTCAGCCTCTGTCACTCTCTGCTGTGTTTGTTTCTATAAACCAGTTATCTGCTAATTGGTCACGGATTATATGAATGAAACAACACTCTGAACAAAAATAAGAGCTGCCATTTCTGGTCTTTCTTTTCCACAAGGCTAATCCTCGGACAGGCTGTTTTAACACTCAGAGAGATTGTTAGTCAAACTGAAAGACAGACAAGGTCAACACACAACACTCCATCCCAGTGTGTCAGCAAGCCATTATTTCACTGTGTGTGTGTGTGTGTGTGTGTGTGTGTGTGTGTGTGTCTCTTAAATGACTGTCCCTGTCACTGTGTGTCAGATGAGTGTTTCTTTGTCCCAAATGAAAGACAAGTGACTCTACAGAGTGGCTCTGATCCACTTAAACCTCTCTCCTTCACACTGTGCCTTTCTTCCTCCAGCCTCTCGAATCATCTGTCTCACCCATCAGAACCTGAGGCTGCATGCTTTAAACCTTCTGGATTGGGACCAGCAATCCTGCCATTCTTTGACCCTACTTCACTAATGTGTGTGAAAAATCAAACACCTTGAAAAATGCATGACCTTTTTAGTCTACAGATTTGTTTAGGAAGTTAAGAAAACATATCAGCTGAAATGCCCACGCCTGTCTGAAGATCAAACCCACTCAGTCGTGACAGAAATATGTAAATCTGTTTTGTTCCAGTGACCAAATGCCAGACGCTTCCAATTTGAGTGCAGAACGGTCAATCTCTCCATGTCCTCTGTTATTTTTTTTTATTTTTTTTTTTAATTTTCCTCCTCTAATTAACAAATTGTCTCAATGGTGTGTAAATCAATTAGGAGACAGTTTGCAACAGCCACTCCCAAGCACAGCTCAGATGTGTGATAATAACATATGTGATGTTATGAGATCACCTGTGGGCAATTGAAATGTTTAAAATAAAACAGCCATTCAAACTATGACTGGTAATCCACCCCACTCAGACCCCTGTTAATGGAGATTTGCCTCATGTATTTAGACTTTATAATAAGTGAATCAAGCCTGCAAGTCTGTTCATGTGCAGTGAATGATGTATCTGATTTGTTTGTCCAGTACCCATTTTATCTCAATCTACCATGAAAAGGATCCATTTAACTGTGACTAAACAGTTCCACTTAAGCAATTTCAAATGAAATTTAGCCTCTGATTGATGGAAACTGAACCATAACAAAATGCATCAAAGGACTACAGACTAAAAAACAGGATGTTGACCAAATCATCTGTCTCAATAGTTCATTGATGATGATTTGATCATTTGATTGAAGATTTTGTTTCAACACGATTATGAGGAATTATGTGTGTAAAACTATGATAATCCTCCTCGGTCATTGCTTTTGTAAAATTGATTGAATTTCCCTCTGATGTCTCAGGACAAAGATTTAATGTCAGATCAGCTGCGATAGTCTGAAGCAGCAACTAATGAATATTAGATTCTTTCCTGTACATGAAAGGCACACGAGAACACTAGTGTGCAGCAGTATTAATAAACTATTGGACAAATAAAAACATTAGAATTATTTTAGCTTAATTCTGAATTAAACTTGCAGATAACTTGTTAGTTTAACAATCTTTAAAGGGATAGTTCACCATTTTGCTTTCTTGCTGAAAGTTATTGCCGATGAGAAGCTCAACACCACTCACCTGTCTCTGTGATAAATATGAGCTGGTTAGCGTGGTTTGGCACAACTAGCTAAGAAATTAGTGTCCTACACTGGGTCGGGTATCCGTAGAAGCCGGACAGGTGACCCACAAAAAAGGTGATTCCAGGAAGGTTTTTTGTCTTGAATTCATTTCCATTTGGGATACACCGATATGGATTTTTTAGGGCCGATGCCGATGCCGATTTTTTTCCATCACCCTTAGCCGATGACCGATTATGGACTGCCGATTTTCTTGAGCCGATATTTGGGGCCGATACTGCTTTTGCTCCCTCAATTTACATCAAAAAAATGACACAATGATAACAAATATTACAGGCCTCAAGTTTAAATAAGAAACATTTATTGAACAGTAAAAAATACTAAAACTAGATGGAAAGTTGAGGTAGAACAGGTAGAATATTATTATTAAATATTATTATTATTATTATACATTCAAATAAAAAAAAGAGTTCAGTGCTCTTAAATCTTCCAGTAATGTATATAATATTTAAGCTGAAGCATAAATAAAACAACAACTACTGTACACAGTAGGATTCGCTGCATGTGCGCTGCAGGGTCTTCCGGCAACACAGAGCTGCCCGTGGATGCCTGTCTGTAAATCATGCCAGGGAAAAATAAATCCGCGAATCCACGATACAAGTAAAAAACTCAAATATCGGCCCGATATATCGGCCGGCTGATGTATCGGTCTATCCTTAATTTCCATGTTTGGTTCTGGGTGAAAAATGAACATGCAAGTTGGATCACAGGTGTTGGATGATGAATATATTAAAATAAAATGAGAATAATAATAATCTAATGTCTTGAAGTTTAATCCCCTGACTGCTGACTCTGTCTATCAGCTTTGTCTTCTGCACCAGCTGGAATATAAGAGCTGCCTCAGTCAGGTGCATCACTAACAGTTATGTTAACTGTGGAGATGTGCTGCTCAATATGATGAGAGTAAGCAAAAATATATTCATTGGAATTGTTTTTCCTTTTGTCTTAGTTTCACATGTATGAAATGTCCTGAAATGATCACTTTAAACGTGCTGCCAACTTGAACAGTTAACTGGATTTGCAGTTTCAGGTTGGGCCGCAGATCTTGTGTTCGCAGTTCGGGTCAGGTCGTGGAACCAATCTGTCATATGTGTGGGTGGCGGGGTGGGTACTGTATTGCACCTTGCAGTTCTAGCTGAGGAACAAGGCTTGAAAAACAGACCATTGCAGGACTCTGACATTAGTTAGAGGTGCCTTTGAACAGATCCAAGTTGTTTCCCTCTGCTTCAAGTCTTTGTGCTGCGCTATGCTAAGCTAACAGTCTCCTGGCTGTAGCTTTGGGTTTAGCAGACATGAGAGTGGTATCAATCTTCTCATCTAATTCCAAGCAATATCAGGAATAAAATGTTTAGCCTAACTATTCCTACAAATGTGCATGCTCTGACACTGCAATGCAATTTTCCACACTTGAAGAGCAGCTGTTGCTCAGTGAATTGCATAATGTAAATTAAGTCACCAGAGGAAATCAGTACAATACAGTTACAGGATGAGTAATCTTGAAACCCTCCGCTATCTAAACAGTTGACCATATATGATGCTGTGAGAGACAATGCTGATGCTGAGAGCAGAATTAAAAAGGTAAATGCAGATTTATCTGTGACCCCATTAAGAGAACAAATTCGTCATGAGAGAGCAGGATCAATGAGGAATATGCGTGCTGCTCATCCAGCTGCTCTCTATCAAATTACATAGAGACCAGAGTAACAATAGGTTGTTGATCGAGTGATTCACATGCAACTCTCGTCTGCATTATGATGACAGATCATCAAACCCACACTAATGATAACACTGTTTGATTTGTGTGTGTGTGTTTGGATATAAAATGAATGTATGACTAAGTGCAACGTGTCTTCAGCACCTATGTGCTGGAGCATATCTCATCCTTGTGGTTATGCAAAGGTCACTGAGAGTGTGTGTGTATGTGTGTGTGTGTGTGTGTGTGTGTGTGTGTGTGCACTGTTCTAAAAGTAAAACTAAGGACACTCAAGAACAGCTTATACTATCCATCAACACCATGTCAATGTTATATAAGACAGATGAAAGAGGACAGTAAATGCAGCAGTGTGCTGTATAATCTGTGTATCTATGTTCAACATGCAAAGCAGAGATCATTAGACATTAGGCACTGTGAATATATATACTACTGTGTGGAGGTTGTTGAGCTCACAAATACCCCTGTGTAAGGGTGTGTGTGTGTGTGTGTGTGTGTGTGTGTGTGTGTACACCACAAAGCTACTGTGAAAGTATCAAATATGTTATTCATCACATCTACGTCTCTCCTGTGTAACTGATTCACAGGTGCATCTCACATTATGTTGATCATTAAGGCCAATATGAACCCACCACTGCTTCCCAGTCACTGTCTGGAGACATAAAAATGACATACACAGCAAAATAGGGAATGACGAGGGAACAGTATTCCTTATCTATAGCTGGGTTTCCATCCTAATGTACTGCATATTCTAACTGAATTTTCAGAAAATCAGCAAATGAAAACGCAAATTTAACGGCTTTTCCATCGAGCACTGTTATGAGAATATTGGGAGTTGGTTCACCCAGAAAGCTGCTGTAAGTGGAGCTTATTCTCCAGTCAGGTGCCACTGCAGAGGGTGCAACAAGGAGACATCATCAAAAGAGTGCCAGTCAAACTTCAAACAAAGGAAAACAATGCATTAATAATAATAGAGGGAATCAAGAATCAAGAGTTTTTAAATGATGATGAGATGTCCCTTTACCAATTAATAAAAAAATTAACAGCTGTAGTGTATACTACTAACACTGTAAGAATGTGAAATGATTGCTATCATTGTTTAATGGCATGGCTCAGGTTAAACCCTGAATTGATGGGACTTTACAGTGTTTCAATATTGCCAAATTGCTGATATTTTGCTCGCAGCTAACATTACACCATTCACCGGAAATCAATTCTTCTTCGCTGTTCTAAAGCATCATTAGCCAGTAGCTGCACAGGACAACCTGCTGCACAAGCTACTGTTTTAGAGCAGCAAAAGGCAATTGATTTCCAGGACAACTGCTGTGATATCTGAGTGTAAAACCACGAATTAGTGCATGAACTCACGTACTCGCCAATAGCCAATCCAGCATTTTAGGCAGTATCAGCAGCATTTCCAATGGTATCAGTATCGGAACAACTCTAGTTTTGAACAGTTAATATAACAGCTATGTGCTCTTGTTCCAGTTCTGCTAACAGCATAAGCAGAAGAAAAGCCATCCAGAGGTGACAGAGAGAGCTTAGAGTAGCCTATGCAATGACGGTATGTTATGACTGTATGCCATGATTTACTTGCTCAATTTGTTTCCACTGCACCCGTCCATTAGTTTTATTTTGGTTTAAGGTTTTTGTATTTCTTCTTGTGGGAAGATTCAGCGTTGATACAATTGCTTTTTTTTACTGTGTGTAAATACATATTACTATCATTTTTAGGACATTGGTTAGGTCTAGGGCCGTAACGGTACATGTATTTGTGTCGAACCGTTCGGTACACGACTTTCGGTTCGGCATGACCCTGTACCGAATTATTGGGCGCAGGATATTATTTTATTTTGTTTTATTTTAATTCCATTTTTGCGAGCCAAACCATTTAAAATATCTAGTTCCCCGACGGACATAATTGAGTGACGGACTGAGTCCGACCGTAAATCTCCGCTTTCACTTTGTGCAGCGCATTCTCGCATTTTGACAACATGGCAAGTGAGCCTGACGAACCTGAAGACCTACCCGCAAACCTTAAGTCCTCCGTTTGGGAACGCTTTGGTTTCAGGGTAAAATACGAAGATGGAAATAAACAAGTTGACAAGACAAAAGCAGTGTGTCGACACTGCAGAACAGCGGTCGGGTATGTACTTGGAAACACGTCTAACATGCTAACGCATCTAAAGCGACACCATCCGAACGTTAACCGGCACGACTAGAAAAAGCAATCTGGTGCAAACTACGTTATCGTCGTCATTTAAAAAGAAAGAGCATTTCCCTGACCATCGTGCTAAAGAAATAATTAACGCCATTGGAGTTGAGTAAAATTGTTTAAGCTGCACTTTAGATATAAGCATGTTTTGTTTACTGCAATTTAACAAAGTGCAGTAAGTAACTTTTTATTTTAATTGAGTAAAACTGTTAAAGCAGAAATGTATATTTATATTTTTCATTCAAAAAATGTGTTAAAAAAACAGCAGGATTTTATTTTTCACTTTTATATTTCTATTTTCATTCAAACAATGTGAAAAAGCAGGATTTTATATATATTTGTTTCATTCAAAAATTGTGTAAAAAGAGTTAACTGCTGTGGTGGTATGTTTTAATAAGGTTACCAATAAGTAAATGATATTTTAATAGTTGTCTATTTTTTTCATTACTGTACCGAAAAAAACAGAACCATGACTTGTGCACCGAGGTACGTACCGAACCGTGATTTTTGTGTACCGTTACACCCCTAGTTAGGTCCATAGTTATGTCTAAGCTTCAGGTCTCTGAGTGGGTGTTTACTTTGGCAGCGACTGAAATTTGAGAGTTCAGAAAAAATAGATAACACCTAATCTTTTATGTCTATGGTAACTTGATTGTGTCTTATGTGTTTGTTGTCTGCACATGTATGTCCTCCTGAGACCCAATGTCCTCATATGAGGACATCGCATTTGGGTTTACTTGACCCTTATACTTCATTCTACTTAACTAAGACCTGTTGTCCTTGTTCTTGGATGCTTTTTTGTGCTAAGTAGAGCATAATACACTGATCCATCAAAAACACAAAATGGCAGCCATCTCTGCCAATTCAGTCTGCAGCCGATCCAGACACAAAAGTCGACAAGGTCCAAAACCTGATCACATTTTATGCTTGAAAGTTGTTTATTTATGATTAATAATGTTAATAATGTTTAATGTAATAAGAGTTTTTTATTAATACTTTTTGAGTCCTGCTGATCCCAAACAGCTAGGACAAATTAAACATGCATACCAAACAAAAACTCAAGTCTCAAGAGGATATTTTCTTTCTAAATATTGCCAGAAAGTTTTGTGTACTATAATTTTGACCAAAAAAGTCAAAACAAACAAGAATATAGTTTGAATGACTGTTTGTTTCAGTTCAGCTTTATCATGTGGCCACCAGGGTTGGGCTGATGGATGATTTTCCATCACTGATGGCTGTCAGTCATTGATCATTGAACCCAACATCATGAGAAAAAATGTCATCGTCCACATTGGTGTTTTACAGTGGACTTCATCATATGCCAAATTCGGCAGATGTCGCCGAACCTTAGTGGCAACATATGTAGTTTATCATCTCTAATTCTCACCACAACTGCTCTGATGCTGCATGGAACCACTGCAGTCATATATGACCACAACTTCTCAATCTAAAATGACTTCCTGGTTCATATGAACAATTTGGCATTCTAACTGCATACACCAACTGCGAGCAATGCCTTGCAAAATTCAACTCCCTCTAATTTACCAGCCCCTCGCTTTTAGGCTTGCATTAATTTTGTGTTTCTTTCAACATGTGTTCATGTTCATTTAATGATGTGTCTGGGGCGTCTGTGAGCTCTGGGACAGTCTGCATCAAGCCTGCACAAATCTTTTTTTTGGAGCGTCACATTAGAAGAGCCTGACAAATGCCAAACTCACATTACTGCTGAGATAAATGGATAAAACCTTGATGTGAATGCCCTGACTCAACTGTGAAATCAATAAAAGCGACACAATGAGAAAGAAATGATTCTTGTCGTGTTCCTAACAGAATTAAGTCTCAGCTGCTGACCATCATTGGAGGTGCCTCTAAGAAAAAAAAAGAGGGCACCACCTTACATTTCTAACAAAGTGCAGCAATAACGTTGCACCTGTTTCTCTCCGAGCACTTTGTAATATTACATGCATCTCTTTCTCGTTCTCTCTTCCCTTGGCTGGTCTCTGAGGTGTCATGTCTTCATTTCCCCTTTTCAGTTTATCTTTTGAATGGTGTGTCCCTGTCACCTTTATATTGGTGCCATGCTGCCTGGAGGAAGACACACACAGACACAGACAGATGACAGGTACAGATTCAGACGGACCCACACAGTGACACCTCACACCCCTTGTGGGAGTTGAACAATATAGCCAGCGCCTGCTGGTTAATCACAGAATGGAGTGGCTTCTCCTGAGTCGGTCTCACCTACCCCTTTTGGTGGGTGTTGGGACTCGTATTGATTTCAAACCCATAGGGAGCTATAAGGACAGATAGCAAGCGGTGAGTAACAGAGTGTACGTGTGTGAGTCGGTGATCTGGCTTTGCTGTTATTTCATTATCTTTGTAACGATGGATCACATACTGGCCAGCCTACAGAGACCAATCTATCCTGTAGTGTAGTGGCTCCCTGAAGTAATAATACTATCATATTAAGTTGGGCTGAGCAATACATTGATATCATATCAATATCAGGACACAAGACTAGATATGATCTTAGATGAATATTAAAGTATGGTGTTTTTTTCCTAAAGTCTATATTACAGTAAGATTATGAAATTTACTGAACTTACTACACTCTTAAAGCTGTTCTATTATTTACCCACTTAGTCATTATATCCAAACAGCACATACATACTTTTGATGAAAATACATCAAATTGGGCTCTCTCACATATCTCCTCTCCATGCCAATTTACAGTATACTGTGGTGTCATTGAGGCAGGATGGGAGAATATACATCCTCACTCCCAAAATGGCAAAGATATAGTTAAATTTTCACACATACCGCAATCTGACCATTGCAGAACAACAGGGTTTCCCACACATTCATTTATTTGAGGCAGCCCGCCACGATAACAACATTTGCTGCCACGTAATGATTTTCTATTTTTTGGAACTGGACCGTTCATTAGGAGCGCTGTTGGGACATATATCGTTTGGTTATTCTTACTGCACTTCACTCTCATAGTGCAGAATGTAGTCTGGGCACCTCTCAAATCACCTCACCATCAGCAATAACCTTTTAGTGAAAATAATAATTTAGATAACCAGTGAAAACTAACACGGAGGAGTCTTTTCATTCAAACAATAGACTACAAATGCCTGTCACACAGGTGCTTTAATAGACAGAAATATTTGTTTGGCCAAGTGAAAAATATCAATACCACCAATTCCTCAAACTGTCACAAAATGTATTCATGCATATGTTTGGTGTAACCTTGCCTCACTTCAGCTAATGTCAATGTAGTCTTGCATTTCTCCTGTAGATCCATCTGTGTGTGTGTGTGTGTGTGTGTGTGTGTGTGTGTGTGCGCGCGCACATGTGCAGCCTCTCACCACACTGCTTCCAACACGTTTTTTTCATTCATCCAGCAAAACCCCTCCATTTCCTGCCAGTGACAGACTGCCTCAGGCTGGCAATATAACTGTCTAAACTAACTGTCAAAACAAAGGGAGAAAAGAGAGGAGAGGAGGAGAGACTCCAGTTTGCCCTCTCTCTGTCTCGAGCATCTCTCTCTTTGTGAGATACAGAAATGGCAACCTCCACATTCGCTGTAGTGCTGATTCAGGATATAAACTGTAAATAGCACAGGGCCTCTTAACTAATCTATCACAAAATCTATCACTGAAAAAAGTAGTCCAAAAAAAAGGTTGCATTGATCTGCACAGTAGCATTGATTAACATTACACTGAGAAATGTTTCCCAAAAGTGCCTCAATACAACAGGTTGGCTTCACTCACTGCACCCAGATGATGCACCTGGAGGTCTGTTGGTTCAAACCAGTGAGGATCATTTTGGCCTTTGACCCAAACAAGGATGAGACAAACTCAAGGTATCCATGTTCCGCTCCTCCTCCTCCTCCCTTCCAAACCCCCTATCAAGTAATGACTGAATTGATATTTCAGTCAGAGCTCACAGTTTCTACCAAGTTGACAACCACATTGTCATCACAGTGTCTGGTATTCTGACCGATACTGACAAAGATTTTTCTTTGAATGCAGCATCATGTCTGGTCTTGATGAAAAAGTTAGTTCCATTAGTTATTTTTCAATATTGATTTTGTTACATTTCAGCTGAGAAAATCTGCACAACAGACGAATTATCTTCCAGTTCAGCTGCCAGCAGTGAAGACACTGTGCCTGAGCAACCAGCACAAGGAGAAACTACCAACCATTATTCAATTATTGTGTTTGAGAACACAACGCAAAGAGATTGTATTGTTTGTTTCTACAACTCCTCTGCCACAGAGTGAACTTTCACATACAGAGAACAATAAAGTGAAACCAAAAAATGGGCACAACACGCTCCACACCAGCCTGTACAACCTCCAGAGCACTTAAAGGGAAACTTTGATTTTCAACCAGCTCTGTGTCATCACAGTGTGTGCAAATTTGATTGCAAATTTGGTATTTGGCTTCCCACCCCTGTGCTGTGTCAGCCCGGAGCTCCTTGACAATACGTCCACCAGCAAATAAGCAGGTTGTTCAGGGAGCCCGCAGCACACAGGGAAGCCAAATTCCAAACCCTGTTCATCTACACACTACGATGACACAGGGCTGGTTGAAAATCAGCAAAGTTCCCCTTGCGTAATAATATATTTTCATGTAATTTGTGTGTCAGTTTGTTATTTTGCAGGATGTTTCAATAAAATATTTTACAGTCTTAAACTGTTGATAGAAATTTGGTGGAAATATCTGGCTGAAAATCCCTTTTTTATTTTTTATTTTTTTTTGAGTGTACCAAATGAACTTGTAACTCAGTGTAAGGGCGTGTATCAACAAAGCATTTTTTCCTCAGCAGAAAAACAGGTGTCAGGGTGCCACAACAACACAGACAGAGGTTGGTTTTCTTAAACGGGCATTTATGTGGGCATTTCTGTCTCTCTGAAGCATCTCCTTCTAGTCACACCGTCACACAGTGAAAATTATCTTTAAAAATAAACATCAATGCATCAATAGTGTACAAACTGTAACATGACAGAAAAGACAACGAAATGGCGGTCAGTGCGATCATGACAAACAAAGTGGAATAAAATACCTCGTTGGCTGCTTGGCATGAAAAGAGTTTCCCAAAGCTGTTAAAGTACTTCAAACATTTCTCCAACTGTCTTTCCAACTATTCACTTCGGCCTCAGACATTTACAAAAAGAATGCTGTGTCTAGCAAGACTTTCTCAACACTGCGCTGTACATGGTCCCACAGCGATTTCTGCCATAGCAGCACACCTCACAATGAACTTTAGTTCCACCACAGAAATCTTGCATATGACTGAGATTTTAACCTGAATGAACTTAACATTTTGAAACAGCACTTACACAGCGCTTTCTGTTTTATTGTATGTTATGCAAGACAAAATTAGTCCACCCCAGGACAGCATTTTGCAGTTCCTCTTTGCTAATAATTCAGAACAGTTAAGGATATTTCCGCAGACTTCCTGGAACATTTAATAACATTTCAGACTGAATATTTCTCCTAATAACAACACAGTTCTCCCTTGTTTAACCAAGTGCCACGAAACTTACTGTCATTACTGCCGTCTCACACACACACTCATGACACATGCAACTGATACTGCAAAGGCTACACACTCAGAGCACACACAGTTTTTATGGCCCAGAGAGAAGCATTAGTATTGATGAAAGGATCTATTAGAAAAAGCGGCTGAATGCAGGCTTGCGTTATTTCCCCTGAGAAACTCATTCTTAAGATGCTTCAACAACACCTCGCAATTCTGCGCACCAGGCCTGAACTCACAGATTGTTTATTTCAAATTAAATAGCTTACAGCCATTTCAATAAATTCTCAAAATAGTAAAAATATGTGAACATATCTTATTAAGCCCTTTTCCAGATTTTGATAAAACTGCACATGACAAATTGGATTTAGTGGTTGGTTAGAAAGTTTCACTGCAAACTGCAGAAAGTCAGAGAGGACAGCAAAGTGCGGCAACATTATTTCCTCTGAGAAAGGGGAGTTCAACGAGCAATATTGCACAGCAACACCTGTGGACTATAACTCAAAGTCTGTGCATTGTAAGTACGGAAGTTTAAGAAGACATCAAACCAGGAAAGAATTCATTCATTTAATCATAGGGTGGCCCTTCTTAATTTTATTTGGGGCGCATTACTTTCCATAGCACTTTGGGCAGACAAATAAGGGCCGTAATTACAGTAATATACCATTTACAAGTTGTAAAATTAGGTTAATGTTTTTTCTTGGTTCAATGTCTCCCTACAAGGAGATTCACTAATGATGGATAAGCTTCCATTTTTAGCCATGCCATCGGCCTGGCTCTGCGGATGGCCGTGCTGGTCAGTCCACCACTTTGTTCTAGACTGAAATATCTCAACAAAGAAATACTTTCACTACTATGATTACTCTGACGATATTTTTTAGATTAATACACAAATCATTTAGCCAGAGTTTGCCTCTGCACTATGAAATGGATGTGCACAACATACTGTCCCAAAAATTCATTCAGAACTTTTTGTAGAAGCTTTTCAAGACTCTTTCAAGAGTTATTTTAATCAAATTCAAGACTGATTATTCAAGCATTGCAGTTCAGTATAAAGTAAGTAGGATATATGAGGTCCCATGCAGATGTAGATTTTATGCAGGAATATGGTTGTTCAACATTTTACTAACAGGTAAGTGCAAGTATAAAGTAAAAAAACACAGTATTAGGTTCAGTGGTAGGTTTAAAGATTTGTAACATGAATGAATGAATGAATGAATGAATGAATTTTATTTTCGAACATGTATGTATAAAATAAAAAAAACAAAATAAAAAAAAAAAACAAATATCAACAAATCACATCAAAAATGAAGACCTTCACGCAGAACAGCTTGACTCATTTTGACAATAAATCAAAAGATGGATTAAGAAATTTGATAAAATATTTGTGACAGCTGAGATCCCAAATATAGGACTATGTAATATCCTTTGTAAAACATATACTGTACTGTACAATACTGAAAAACTAGTATTTCTGGTGCCGACTAGCAATGATGGCAGCATTTTCAACCAGTCAACTAGTCTAATCGCACACATTCCATCATGAAACTAGGCAAGTGTGTGTGAAGGGTGGTGAGGAATATGTAGGTCTTCATAAATGTGTCTTGGAAGTGCATTTTCATAAAAAAAACAAGTAATGTTTTTTTGTTTTGTTTTGTTTTTTTCAGACTGAGACAACAACAGGTCTTCCTACAGGGTTTTGTTCACCTGGATGTGCAGACTCTGATTAAGCTGACAGACTTTAGAGGTAATATCTGCAATCAAAACAATCCAGATGATGACAGACGATTAGAAAATCATGATGTTCAGTATTATCAAATTAAATGCTAAATAGGCTAAGTTTTGATGTGCCTCAAAATGATGTTCTAATTTTTGGACTGTGTCCCATTGTCAGCACATTTCAATTTCTCCTCTTCAATTTAAAATCATCAGTCTTTCCACTACTTCCCAGATCTTTCTTTTGACCCTTTTGCTATCCACTGGCCTCAGACAGTCTGCCACAGATTATTTTCAAAAGTAATACACATTTTTTTTAAAGATGATTCAAAAGATTAATGTTCTTATCATCAACATTATTTCTGTCCCTGCCCACTATCCCCCTCTATCTTCATCTCTGCCCCCGGCCTTCCCTTCATGTCTGACCATACAGAATGAGCCAGTTGATTAGAGCAGAAAAGAGGGTCCATCTACTGAAGAGGTTTCTGTCCCACACAACAGAACGCTGCAATTAACTCAAGTGTCATGACTCACTGCTGGGAGAGAGAGACAGAGGGAATAAACATGAATGCATTCCTAACATGCATATGTTTTCTTTGATGTCATCATGAACCACAGACCTGTGTATAGCTACCGTTGGGTATCATTTGGGTTTTTTCCAATACCGGTGCTTAAAACCGTGCTGGTACCTAAACGTTGCCTGAACAAGGGCGAAAATATCACTAACAGCCACGACGCCCACAGACAGGTGGACTGAGCGAGGAAAAATGTCTTAAACTTGTTATATTAATTAATGTTATCAACTTTTTCTCCTTAGAGAACAATCCCATACATAAATGTATATCTAATATATGATCAAATATGCGTAAGAGCCAAATATGTGGGCAAATTTTACTTAGCAGACATTAATAGTATTTACCATACTGTATGTAACCTGAGCTCAGTGATAAAGGTAGGAAGGACATTCTTGCTGTCAGGTGTTTGACCCAGGAAGGGCAAATTGTTTTTGACCACTGTGGCATGACGGTTGTGCAGTATCCTGACAGTTGTGTGTTTGGTTTTGGATAAAATGAAAAAGTTGACATTTATTCAACCTTATGTGTGCTGGTATGAATATATATGATAATTGTGATGCAACTGGAGCATGCACTTCATTTTCTGAATACAACACAACCGAGGAAGCTTTGGCATCAACCGAGGCAAGCGCATCTGCCAGGTCAGGCCAGGTGAAACGTCTCAGTAACTGCAAATGACAGACTTAGCTCCTGCAATATGTAAACTACATACAGTAGTAGTATATGTCTGGACTACACATATATGCTTATAGATGTGATGTAAATATAAGTCACTATATACTGTATACTCATCATATCAGACTGCATCCAGAACCCATTAAAACTCTAAAAGTTTAAAAAGTCTAAATCAATAACATTCTGAATAAATAGTTATTTTTGCTAAAAAATGTTTTCATTTATCTGATGTCACACTGCCTATTGAAAAGTTATTAATGCTTATAGAAGTGGATTGATGTATTTAATGAAATAGGGATAGGAATCACGACCATATGATATTACTACGATACTTGAATCATGATACAATATTATTGGGATTTTAAATATGTTGCTATAAGAAATATTGTGAAGAAATATCGTGATATATTGCAATTTATAACTTTTTTCAACTGCAAAATATGTCTCCAAAGGAAGGCTTTGTCGACATCTGTATTATTGAATTTGATTTTAGACTATTCATCTCATGTCAGTCACTGTTATTGCAGCACATTGTAAAAGCAACTGATTTTATTATTCTAGTGGGCTACTAAAAGTTTAATTTGTATTTGTGATATTGATAATTAAAATAATAAAAAAAATCAATATTTGCCATCAGTGTGTTGATGTGATACTGCCATTAATATATATTGCGATACTATGCTGTATCAATTTCCCACGCCTAATGTGAAATGAAAACTGCACTCTTAACACAGGGCCTTGACGCCCAGGCATGTGTACTGTGCGCCCTCAAAAAAAATTGAACCACTGAAAGCCAAGTGGCCTTAGCCCTAAATTTTGAAACTCTAGGCCTGGGCTGAACTGATATTTCAAATAAAAAAAAAAAAGAAAAGAAAAAAACACCATAAAACAACAAAGAATATCTTTCTTTTTTACAAAAGCAAAGTTAATCTTTAAATTAAACAATATATTAACTCTTCATAAATTTAAGTATATTAAAATCTATAATTTTTTTTTAATATTTATATTTCTTGATTTTTGCAACACTTTCTTTTATTTTTATTTCATTTTCTCTCACTGTGTTTATGTCATGCACCAATACACCAGAACAAATTCCTTGTATGTGGAAACCTACTTGGCAATAAACTGGATTCAGATTCTTGCAAACAAAACAAATTTACATAATAAATAAAACCCAACCACAATAATTTACTACTAAATAAAAGTTACAGCAGGCCTACTACTAACAGCAATTTTTTTTAGGTTTATAATCGTAGCCATCAAAGGCTAGAGTGGTTATGAATACAGCTGTCACTAACATCAGCATAAACCAGCCATCAATATTCTGTATTAAATGCATATGGTGTAGAGCGAGACCATACAGAGCTCCCCAAGAAACAAATAATAACGTTACAGGCCAATGAATATGTGAATAAGCAGTGAGCAAGATGAAGGTCGTGTTTACATCACTGAAGTCAACAGAAAATTGCCATATTATTCTTAAACCAAAACACAACAACCACCTCAGGGGAAATATGTAAACCATGTCAACCTATGACTTACACAGCTTACTCACAAAACGCCAACATGGATATATTTTAACCACTAACTACATCAATTAGCATACTAATACTATAAAACCAATGTACACCCAAGAAAACAACCAAAGGAGCCTAAACACTGCAGGAAAATTATTCCCAAAACAAACTGGGCACATAGTTAGTTAGATATCAGCAGCAGCTGGCAGTTAGCAACTTCACACAACGAGCACATGAACACACGAGCAACAAGTGAAAAAGGCCAAAACACTATCCGACAGCACACGTTAGGACAAGCAGCAAAGACTTAGCTTGCTGAGGCGAAACAGTGATCCTCCTCTTCATCACAATGGAGAGTAAATCCTTCAGAGTTGGTCCAGCACAGACAAAAACACCGCGGCCATGACACCTCTGACCTTTGAGGTGCGTTTGAGGCGCAGCAGGTGATCCGACAAACAGCAAACAGTCTGCAGGTGTGGCAAAGGCAGGCAGGATTTACATTTAAGATATCAGCAATGCATTCACAACGTTATTTCAATTGAAGATGTCTAAAATAAAACTACAGATGGTCCAGTGAAATCTACGACATGCAGGAGATGCAAACTCAGTTATTTCCTCCATCAAACTATCCTGCACAAAAACATGTCAAAAGTACTGCTATACAGTGTATTGTAAAAATGTGCAGTTAATAAGAGCTACTGATACTATCTACAAAAATCACATATGCAGTACAACATAAATAATTTTACCTGCACTGAATGTAGGCTACCTAATAAGATATTACAGACATTAACATTAGTTGAATGCACATGTGGGCACCATTGTTGGTCACCAAGTGCATGTGTGGCTAATTTACTGCAGGTTACGCATCTATAATAGCTACATTAGTGTTGGTTGATTCATTAACACTTGCTAATCGTCCCATTTTCACCACCAAGTGTTTGTTTTCATTCCATGCAATTACTGAAATATTTATCTTATGTCTACAACCATAGCTCCATTATCGCAGGGCTAACACAGAGAGACAGACAGACATTCACACTCACATTCACACCTATGACCAATTCAAAGTCACCACTTAACCTAACATGCATGTCTTTGGATTGTTGGAGGAAGTCGGAGCAGCCTTAGGGCCCACGCTGATTTGGGGAGGGGCTCCCACCCTGGGCCCAAAGCAGGAACCCTCTTGCTGTGAGGTGACAATGCACCACTGCACCACTGTGCCATGCCGTGCACATCATCTTTTTAGGCATGTCCTTTACTGAAGTGAAGTGTAATCACTGGCGACAGTAACCAAACAATAAGTTTTAACACTAGTTAATTAATGGATCCTAATTTTAGCCTACGTTACACTCATATTAGGCTCTAGTTTCCTGCTTTTTATGTGGAAGTAATGAGAGAGGAGAAAGAGGAAAGAGGTTGACATTGGTTGTACCTTCTCACAGCAGTCGAGCAACAGTTTCTGCTGGGATACAGCAACTCCACTTGCACAAACCCCGTCCAGAACTGCACTACACTGTAATATTAGAACCAGTAATAATAATAATGGTAATTTATTTTGTTCATTTATGATTATAATTATATTTGCTAATGATTATTTCAGACGGCGGTGTGTGGTTGCTTGTAGTAGCAGAGCACTTTTTTCCCTTATATCTTTTTAAATCTTTTCTCTCCAGCTCAATATGTTTTATCAATTATTGCCGAGCTGCACAAACATGATCCAACAGATTATAAGAAAGTGCTCATGAGGGGCTGCTCCAAAAGTTCACAGTTATTTCATCAAATTTTCAGGAGCAAAAAGCAACAAACAGAACAAACACAGCTCCAAGACCTTCAGAGGGTGCGTTTGTTTTTTCCACCAGTCAATATGTCATTTGTGAGTGTAGAGGTGCTCACAGGCTTTAGTAGCTTCTCTATAAAGAGTGGGAGAAATAGCCTCAGTTACAGTGGAGCTGTGGCTCAAATGTCTGAAGAAATTAAGAAGTGGAGGAAAATATTTTCCAACCGATATCAGACAAATGGCAACAGGCCTTTTTTTCACAGTAGACATTTTGACTTGTCATAGCACAGCACAGGTGGAGAAGCACTATGGTCATGACAATGGCTCTGTTCTATTCAAGTGTCCAGTGAGCCGTAACATAATAATAATAATTACTGTGCATTTCTGTTGTTCCATGGGCAGACCTTTACCCCAAGAGGTCCTATAGGATGCAAGCTCACTGTGTGTGTTTGACTTGCTTCATTCCTCTGGTGTCACCTGTCCAGAAACTGAACCCAAATTTGTTCAGTAGCACCCACTTTGATTGGAACGTGTATTGCAGGGATACTGAACTTGCTTTGCCGAGGGGCCACTTTCGCAAAATGACAGGAGGCCAGGGGCCACTTAATAAACAAACATTGATATTGTTTTTCAGTATAATAAATGATTTGCCTGTCCTCAATCATCTTTGCCAAGAGCCAGGTCAGGTGTACACAGGGGCATTTTTAGGATTTGCTTAGCCCAAACTTATGTCAGGGGTTTCTGGGGATCCTAGTGTCGTGGTTTTAGGCCTCTGTGAACAGTTTACATGCATGTCTGCAAAAACATAGATGCTTCACACAATTCTTCCTCCCAGCAGCACAGAGGATCCAACAACCAGCACAGTTTCAAGGTGGACACCCAGGATTAATGTCACAAGTTCAGTGTCCGACCAAATGTCTCCCTGTTTGTTCCTGAGATGTTGAAAAGAGTTTTAAGCAGAACATTATGATGTCACAGTGAAGCTAACCTTTGACCATTTGAATACAAAATGTAATCACTTTTTATATCCTCTTAGACATATACAGTACAGGCCAAAAGTTTGGACACACCTTCTCATTCAATGCGTTTTCTTTATTTTCATGACTATTTACATTGTAGATTCTCACTGAAGGCATCAAAACTATGAATGAACACATGTGGAGTTATGTACTTAACAAAAAAAGGTAAAATAACTGAAAACATGTTTTATATTCTAGTTTCTTCAAAATAGCCACCCTTTGCTCTGATTACTGCTTTGCACACTCTTGGCATTCTCTCCATGAGCTTCAAGAGGTAGTCACCTGAAATGGTTTCCACTTCACAGGTGTGCCTTATCAGGGTTAATTAGTGGAATTTCTTGCTTTATCAATGGGGTTGGGACCATCAGTTGTGTTGTGCAGAAGTCAGGTTAATACACAGCCGACAGCCCTATTGGACAACTGTTAAAATTCATATTATGGCAAGAACCAATCAGTTAACTAAAGAAAAACGAGTGGCCATCATTACTTTAAGAAATGAAGGTCAGTCAGTCCGGAAAATTGCAAAAACTTTAAATGAGTCCCCAAGTGGAGTCGCAAAAACCATCAAGCGCTACAACCAAACTGGCACACATGAGGACCGACCCAGGAAAGGAAGACCAAGAGTCACCTCTGCTTCTGAGGATAAGTTCATCCGAGTCACCAGCCTCAGAAATCGCAAGTTAACAGCAGCTCAGATCAGAGACCAGATGAATGCCACACAGAGTTCTAGCAGCAGACCCATCTCTAGAACAACTGTTAAGAGGAGACTGCGCCAATCAGGCCTTCATGGTCAAATAGCTGCTAGGAAACCACTGCTAAGGAGAGGCAACAAGCAGAAGAGATTTGTTTGGGCCAAGAAACACAAGGAATGGACATTAGACCAGTGGAAATCTGTGCTTTGGTCTGATGAGTCCAAATTTGAGATCTTTGGTTCCAACCGCCGTGTCTTTGTGAGACGCAGAAAAGGTGAACGGATGGATTCCACATGCCTGGTTCCCACTGTGAAGCATGGAGGAGGAGGTGTGATGGTGTGGGGGTGTTTTGCTGGTGACACTGTTGGGGATTTATTCAAAATTGAAGGCACACTGAACCAGCATGGCTACCACAGCATCCTGCAGCGACATGCCATCCCATCCGGTTTGCGTTTAGTTGGACGATCATTTATTTTTCAACAGGACAATGACCCCAAACACACCTCCAGGCTGTGTAAGGGCTATTTGACCAAGAAGGAGAGTGATGGAGTGCTGCGGCAGATGACCTGGCCTCCACAGTCACCGGACCTGAACCCAATCCAGATGGTTTGGGGTGAGCTGGACCGCAGAGTGAAGGCAAAGGGGCCAACAAGTGCTAAACACCTCTGGGAACTCCTTCAAGACTGTTGGAAAACCATTTCAGGTGACTACCTCTTGAAGCTCATGGAGAGAATGCCAAGAGTGTGCAAAGCAGTAATCAGAGCAAAGGGTGGCTATTTTGAAGAAACTAGAATATAAAACATGTTTTCAGTTATTTCACCTTTTTTTGTTAAGTACATAACTCCACATGTGTTCATTCATAGTTTTGATGCCTTCAGTGAGAATCTACAATGTAAATAGTCATGAAAATAAAGAAAACGCATTGAATGAGAAGGTGTGTCCAAACTTTTGGCCTGTACTGTACGTGGAATTTTGTCATAATTAGTGTATGAATTTTTGAATTATTATGATATTTGACCTTTGACCACCAAATTCTAATCAGTTTGTTCTTGAATCAATGTGGATATTGTGCTACATACAAGGAAACTCCTTTAGGGCCTTCTTGATATGTTGCATTCAGTGACCTTTGACCTCTGATGACCAAAGTCTAATCAGTTCATCATTGAGTCCAAGTGAACATTTGTGCCAGACGGACAGACGGATGAATGGACAGACAGACAACTGGAAAATATCATGCCTCCGACCGCAGCTATTGCTGGCGCAGAGGCATAAAAACCACTGTGAATCAATATATTTTCATTGTAAATTAGAAAATGGTCGATGGGCCACATTTGGCCCGCAGGCCAGTATTACTGTGAGTATTGCTGGTGTATCTTTTAGAAAACTGACAATAGCAAATGCCAAGTTAATGCAACAGAATTGTAGGCAAATATCCATGCAGTGTATAAAAATAATTATGCTGATTGCATGTGGAGGTTGTAGAAGAATAAAGAGTACTGTGGTACATGTGTACATGAGTGGAGGGATGTGAGAGGGCAGGTAAAAGAAAAGTGTGATCCTGATTAAAGTTTTTAAAACAGAGAATGTAGCATCATCACACCTGTTATTTATTTATAGACTCTTCATCTTTTCCCCCAGAACAGCAGACAGAAGCTGTCTGATGAGGCCTACAGCTGTACTTCTGTAATGAAACCCTGTGGGAGAGGAGCGCCATTTGTTCAGTTGACTGTTTGCACAAAAGCACACTCAGTGTCTTAGAATCTATGGATGAGATTTTGAAACACAGTGGAGCAGGTAAACAGTAAATGTTTTCCACAAAAGGTGAAGCTATGTTGTAGAGCAACTGGCTGGATATGTTTCCTTTATCCTCTCAACCCTGCGCAGCTTCATTATTCATGACAGTTCAATGTTGTTGTGCACCCCAAAAGCTGGTCAGGAGGTTTGAACATGGTGAGCAATTTCAGAATGCTGTGTCTGTGCACATGTCTGGTGGAAGTAAGACAGGTGCCGATGACAGTGTGTAGGTGATTGTCCCATCAAAAGTGAAACACCTGCTAATGACAGTGTTAGGACACAGGCTAATGTTAGACTCATTAACATACTGGAGTAGAGCTAAAAACACACCAGGCCAGACCAAGATAGTCTGACATGTTCACACATCACATCATGCACACACACACACAGACAGAGAGAGAGAGAGAGTCTCTCTCACAGTTACATTTAACACACTGCCAGTGTAACCTGTCTGCAGCAGTACCCTTGTGACCCTTGAAGTCACTTTAACATTGACAGAACAAAATGGTTAGATGTATCCTTGATGTCTTGAAAAGTAAATATACAGGGAAGTATCCATCAGTACAGTTTTGAAATTACCACATCATAGTTAGATAGTTGCATGCATTATACATTTTGTTAGTCAGTATTGTTTATTTCTGACTGGTTTCAGTTTCATACTCTGAAAACTTGGTCCACTGTTGCCTTAGTGTTGTACTCCAAGGACATCTAAAAACAATGACAAAACAGACCCACACAGTATAACTTTATCCATTTAAGCCTGTGTGTCAGCAAAGATCCTCTGGGGAGCTAAAGTTTCAGGTCCTGGACTACACAAAGCTTAAGAGTGAAAACATTTTTCAAAAATGCTTCAGAGCCTTCCTGTGACCTCGCCAGCAGCTGAACGACTGGAGAATTTTAAATGATTTGGACAAGACCTGCAAGCAAATCAGGATCTAAATAGACATAACAGGAATAATAGCTGGATTCTGGCAAGTGAAGCACAGTTGTGTGTGTCTATGACTTGCTGCATACCAAACACTATTTGACTAATTATTTTTTCTCTCAAATAGTTTTGTGATTTGACTTTTGAAGTAAGGACACTGTTGAGGTAACACTTAGTTATGTGGATAAAGAAGTCAATCACTGATTAGTTGATGCTTTTAAAAGAGAGTTCAAATCTAAAGGCAGAGCTTGCAACTTTAAGGTGCAAGGTTATCAGTGAGATTGACAATGTCAGGTACTTGGGAATCATCGTAGACTCACTTAAACAAGTGTGTAATATCTGCAAAAAAAAAAAGCACATTTTAACTGCTTCAGACCTATCAGAAAGTATCTTCCACTCAGCATGGCCCAGCTCTGTATGCATGCCATGGTATTCTCACACCTCACAGTCACCTATAAAACCCACCATATCACTGAATAACAAGGCAATAAAAATTATGATCAAACAAACACTGAAGTGGCATCAAAAACACAATATGTTCAAAAGCTTCATAGCTATTCTAACTTAAAGGTCCAGTGTGTAAGACTTACAGGGATATATATTGTCAGAAATGGAATATAATACAATGAGTATGTTTTCTATAGTGTATAATCACCTGAAAATAAGAACTGTTCTGTTTTCTTTACCTTAGAATGAGCCATTTATATCTACATAGGGAGCAGGTCCTCACCTATGGAGATCGCCATTTTGTACTGCCATGTCTCTACAGTAGTCCAGAACGGACAAATCAAACACTGACTCTAGACAGGGCCTTTTGTGTTTTTCGTGTTTTTGCATTTTCGCATTGGCCATATTTAGCAGCCCTTCCAAAATGAAAGCATCAGAAAAACACTGATTTTTTTAACAGTAAACTGCTTTATTTAGTGTTTTTAGTGGTTTAAATCACCAAGTCTGTTTGTTTTTGAGAGGAAGAGACCTCTGAGGATAATTTTGCTCCCAGTAAAAACCTCCTGAATGTCTGGATCTTAAGTTATCTGAGAAAAAAAAGTAAGCTCACATTTGCAGGTGCTGTGTTGGCGAAACACTGACATGAAGTGTTTCAGTGTTTCTACTGGTTTAAATCACCTGGTTGTTTTTTGGAGAGGAAGTGACCCTCCTGGATTTATTTTTATGTATGGGTGTGCGGATGACTTTCTTTCGTTTATCTAGCCACTTGTGAATGTATTTTTTTTCTCTCTTTTTACTATTTTAACATTTAAGAAGCCTCTTGTGGGCAGGTGTTGCAAATTAGCATTTCACTAAACACAGGGTGTCTGGTTCTTGTGCATAAATGTATAATTTTAATTTTATGTGTTACAGTTACAGTGCGAAATATAATGCATATCACGCATGAAAGATTTAAAGTGTCACCATAGATGAATGATTAAGTTTGTGATATCTATTATTCACAACAACCACACAAACCACAGCATCATGTATTTGACTAATCATACTGTTAATAATGAAACAGAGAAATCTTTCAGGCTGAGAGGCAAAAACATTTTCTCTCTAAACTCTATCAGCAGCATTTTTCCTCCAACATGCCAGTGGTCACTTCGGACCAGGTGGTATGAAGAAAAGAAAGCACCAGAGAGAAATTTCCTCTATGAAACTGTAATGGCCTGTCATACCTAAACTATGCCCCTGGTTTTGATCAGCCGGAGTCGTTTCGCCCTCTGTGAAATTGGAAGGGCATTAAACTGCATCTTGCTTCAGCTCTGTTAGAAAGAAAGGCTGCAACACAGTGACTGACTGGAAATATGTTTTTTTACTTACTATTTTCATCTGTATATATGTATACAGGGTACAAATTCACAGGAGATGTCCTTTCACTCCTCTGTACTTCAATGTGTCTTCACCTCCCTGTCTCAGTGTATTCATATCTATCCATCTATCAGTGTATGTGTGTGTGTGTGTGTGTGTGTGTGCGTGTGCGTGTGTCACTTAGATGCTCAGACACGCAGTAATGCTTTCTACTTTTAAAGAGCCTTTCAGCCTCTCTTTTCACTGCCTCAAACCACCAAAACTCTGTGTGTGTGTGTGTGTGTGTGTGTGTGTGTGCGTGTGTAGGTGTGTGTGTATTCCCCTTTTTGTTTCTCACACAGGTGAGCAAAGAGGAGGCGACACAATTAAAGCTGTCACTTTTGTCATGACCCTTTTTTCCACATAGTTTAGTGTACGTGTGCGTTTGTGCGATTGCAGTATGTGTGCGCGTTTGCGTCCTCAATTGCGTCAGTGCTGTTGGTTTCTGCGCCAGCAATAGGCTCCTCCCACGTGTCCCAGCCCCTCCCCCTTCCTGTGTGTCAGTATAAACCATGATCTCCTCTCTGGCACACTCACTCACAGCCTGAACACTGAAGGAGCAAAGCTCAGCATCTTCAGACTCAGCATCTTCTGCTCCACGCCAACTGCAGGTAAGAAGAAAAAACTGATTCTGAAATTTATGGCATTAATTGCTTCCAGTTTTTATGTTACAGATGGACAAATGATACTGTAGGTAACCCACTCTTTAAAGGCGTTTTCTTTTTCTTTTTGTAATCATTTGTCTTCTTTGTTTTTCATATCTCTCAACACAGATACAGAAATTGTACCTTTAACCTGAAAAGTTGAGAGGAGGAGGTGTATTTTTTTTTATATTTTGTTCTCACATTTACTTTTATTCATTTTTTTCCTTTCATGATTTCTCTTTTATTTATTTTTTTTACCCACATTTCTTCACTCTGTTTAGTAATAGCTTAAAGGGAACAAATACTCTAAAACGTGTAGATATATGAAACAAGTGTTGAAGTACGTTAAGGACATTTCAGATATGTAATAATGAATGAGTGAATAATGAAAGGTGGCTGATTTACTGTTGAACTGTTAATCAAGCTGTTCAATCTTACTGTCTGAGTCCACAAAAAATCAGATGA
The DNA here is from genome assembly GCF_041903045.1 of Epinephelus lanceolatus. NCBI lineage: Eukaryota > Metazoa > Chordata > Actinopteri > Perciformes > Serranidae > Epinephelus > Epinephelus lanceolatus. Next base: position 31,143,851 of record NC_135743.1, read on the forward strand.
TGACACTGGAATTTTTGATTCTTCTCTTTAGTTTTGCCTGAAGTGTGTAATATTAGTTTATATTATACAATATTTTTATGCATGTTCAGTACTCTAGTTATTATTTCAGCAAAAATTATGGGCAGAATTGTGCTCACTGATAAAAGTAAGGAAAAAAAGTGCAATTTAGTGTCCAAAAAAGGTGAAATATTCATCTCCATGCAATAACTGACCATGGAAGTGTTTTAGATAAATAAATAATTCATATTTTTCCTCTCTTTTTCTCTTTTTTTTCTGAGGACAGTACAGGAGAGGAGGGGAGACGGCTTTCACACACATTACAGTACCACATCATTACAAGTCCACTGAATAATGAATTAGAGACAATGACCAGCTGCTAACAGGAATTATATTAGCATCAAGTGAATGACTGTTTACACCTCCACTGTGTCGATTTAAACACAATTATTCAAATGGACGTGTATTGTGGTACAATGATAAAATTACACAGATATCATTTTAGATATAATTTGATTTATAACCACACAGTTATAGGCTTTCATTTCAATATTCTGTGCTGTATGTTGATGGAGAGAGCTGATAGTGTGTGTAATCATAATGTCTGTTGAACAATAACTAGAAGAGTTACTGTACCATTCAGTTTTTATTGTGTCTGTATGGAGAGAAGGTTATTTGTTGAAGTATCCACTGAAATATAAAAGTAGCTGCCGTGGGACTTCTCCAGTCTGATCTCTCTGTTATACCCTCCTGTGAGTGCACTTTCCGATGCAGCCAAGAGGACCATGCTTTGACTTGGTAAAGAACCAGAGATCTGGACTAGACAAAGAAAAGACTCTGAGTAATCATAAACAAATGTATCCACAGAGATCCATGGAGAGCTCTGTGCTGTAAGAGAAACACTGAGACAGACAGAGAGAGTGGAGTTTTGAATTATTGGAGATGGAACGCCTCAGAGCGACTGGTGTTGTTGGTTTTATCTAATTGGATGATTTGCTCTGAAAGAATCCTCTGGCATTAAGCATCATCCATCACAACTAATATACTGCTTCGCCAGGCTCTTAGATTAATCAGAAATTAGCAGATCAGTCTGAAAAATGTGACATTATGCCATCTTTTATTCACTTTTTCCTTCTTCACTGATATAGAACAGCTTTTTCATGCAAAATATAATATCAAATCTGCAATCACTGTTGATTATCTAAGCAGATAAACAGCAGATTATGAGGAGATGAGGGCTGCAAGAAAGGATTTCAGTACATTTGTGTCTCAAGCCGTTTATATGAGCAAGAGAGTAAAGAAAAATGATGTAATTCATTCGGTCAGTGCTGTTGCGTCAACATTGACTCTCATGTAAACCTTGTTAAAAACAGCACAAAGAGAAAAATGGAGATTTAGAGATAATTGGTGTGTTTTCCTTTGGGATTCTGCCAATGCTGACAGTGTACATTCATCAAGACTACACCACACACCAACTCCGCCTGTGTGTGTGTCAAATGCTAAATTGTTCCCTCACTCTGTGACAGGCTGAGCAAAGGGAGTGTGTAAGAAAGACAAAATGATGTTTGCCTTAGGTTCCAGCTGAACCATCAAAGGTTACCCCCTCCACGCACACACACACAAACCCACCCATACACACCACCACCTCCACCGCCACTCACTGTGCTTCAACGCCTGTGAAATGATTTATTGCTGCTTTCTGTAAAACCCACATTGTGTGTGAATTTTCCCCTCAGAAGCACATTTTTAATGAAGGGGAGGGAGACAATAAAAAAGAAAAACAGGCAGTGACAGTAAAGTGCAACTGAGCTAATAGGAAATGACCGCACTAGGTTTTGTGGATTTCTTTTAACTTGGCCATAACCAGCTAATAATCTCTCTCTCTCTTGTCAGTCATGAATGTAGGTATCTGTGTGTGCGTTCTCCTGGCTGCTCTGTCCAGCGGTTCCCTGAGTCTGCCCTCACAGTCCATGGTAAGATACACAAACACTCACACACACACATTCACAGTGGCCAGTGGCGGATCTTCCTATAGAGGGGGAGCACCATAACTGTCCCCCCATTCCAATGGAGTTTATGTGGAGAGCATTAGAGTTAGAAAGCACGAAGAAGAAGAGATTTGTTTATTCTCCTCTGAGGTTTTTTTTTTGGCTTATTGTTTATTTTTGTCTATTTCTCATTAGCTCTTGTTCTAGTGAGTTGGTGGGGGATGACAGGGAAAGCTTGTATGCAGCAAAAAAAAAGAGAATTTCTCCGAGATATCCATCACATCTAAAGGATTCTAATGAGAGAAACACTTTAAAGTATTTAACAATACATTTCTTCATACAGTAAATACAGGAGACCCACGATGGAAAGCGATAAGTGTTTCAATCCTGCTAGATTCACTGAGTACTAAGCACGAGGAATGTCCAAACACAGTCTCAAAAAATGTCTTCTTATTTTTAATTGGTGGAAATGGTTGTGTTACAGATATATATATTTAATTTTTATATTATATTTCTGATTTTGATTTTAGATCTGTTCCTCATCCCTCTTCTTGCTTTTTTTTCTTATAATCTGTAGTCACAGAGAGCTGAGGGTGAGGCTCTGGTCTCAGACAACATGTCTCCCGCCTCAGCCCACCACACACGCCAGGCCCGCTCAGCTCCGGCGCCCCCCACAGGGCGCCTAGCCAACTACAACGAACCCCAGGAGGACGCAGATGCTCCTAACAGCCTGAGCCAGCTACTGGCCAGACTCATCTCCAGGAAAGGTGAGTGGTTGCATGTACAGCATGAGACTGATAGGAAGTGTAATTGGAGCGAAAGTCTTTCCCTTTGGTCATCTCACCTCATTACACACACAGCATTCCTCTCGTCTTATCTCGCTCCTGGTCTTGTTATTTCCATCTTCCCAACATCCATCCATCTGGAAAATCAGCCGTCACTCATGCTGAGTCTCAGTCCCACCATCTGGCATTTTCCTGCCTCCCTCTAGCTCTATCTCTCTCCTCCCTCCATCTTTCCATACCTCCTCCTTGTTGCCTCCCCCTCCACCGCCTCTCTGCTCCCTCTGTCACTGTGTGTCTCTGTTCCTCTCTCAAGTCAACACTGTGTGACTGGGAGACCTGCTGAGCTCACTGGTCTCATTGAAACACACAAAGACGGCAGTGGAAACAAAACAAGTCAGCATGTGTTACTTCAACAGCCTCATTCAGAGTTATACATTTTCATTATACTATACAGTCAGGAAAAAGTGCACTGCCGAGCAGAATGACATCTTCCTATCCTCATCACATCATCAGTGTCATGAAGAGTGACGAGTGTGCTTCTCTGTCCCCTCCAGGCTCTCCCTACCACACCAGATCCTCCCTCAGCAGCAGAGCCAGCGGTTCAGCCCCTGGCCACAGGATAAAGGACAGAGACTACATGGGCTGGATGGACTTTGGACGACGCAGTGCAGAGGAGTACGAATACTCCTCCTAAAGGCAATGGCTTGCTTTCACTGAAACCTGAGTTACAACCCTCATCACCGCCAATAAACGTCTACAAAAAATAATTAGCCCTTTTCACACTGCACTTACTGTAACCAAGGGCTGACTTGACTGGATCCCAGAGTGAGTTTAGCATCATTATATATAAGCAGAGAGGAGGAAAATATCCCCAACAGGGCAAATCCTGCAATCTATGGACCCTGAATCTCCATGCTGAAGTTAAGAGCACTTTTCAAACCACTCCCACTGTATGTCATAACTGTATTTAAACACAAATGCTGAGGATATGGCTGAAAATACTCTATATTGTTATAAGTGTCAGGAAATCCTATGAAAAAAATAAAGATCAACAGTGCGTTAGTCTATCTCGATACTTTCTGACTTCTCTACCCTGTGTGTGACTCCCAGCCTCAAGCCCCTTTTGTTCCTACAGTACTGAAGACATCAATTATTAACAACACCTCACACATTTCTGGTTTCATTTTTAGAAAGACCACTAGCAGCTATATTTAAAAAAAACATCACTCGAACAGTGTAATGGTGTGACTCATAAACGGGCTTTGTTGTTTTTGGACAACACTGGAGCTCTATGACACAGAGGGTAATTGAGGCTTTGACTACTATTTATTAGACCTTTTAATTTATTGTTGACATTTTTTCATGGGATTTGTTGATAATATGAAAAATATAGAATATCACCAGACCCACAGTATCCTTTAGGTCCAACAGGAGACAAACACAAGGTTATATTCACTGGTGTTAACAGCATAGCAGACATTTGCTTATTGGTTTTGAGCAACATTAAGTAATGTGTTTTTTGTTATGTTTTTAAGTGGATATAATATTAATTGGCTTTGAACAATTGGAAACGAAAAAGTATATACATTTCTGCCCTATTCTCAGTGTTTTAAGACTCAAAATTATGTTGCTTGAAGTATTGTTTAAGTGTCTAATTTTACTGACAATTCAGAATGTATTAAAGGCCTTATATTGGACTTTAATGAGCCATGTAGGTGTCGTTGGCAAATTGGACCAAAAGTGGATCTTTGATTGCATTCAGCTAACTGCAGCCCAGAGCTTCAATTCACTTCAACTTAACAAAAGTACACCATAAAAAAGTCTTTTCATTTCAAACCATCTGCAACAAAAACAGCACGATGCAACATTACATTAACGTACCAGTATGGAGTCAGTAAGGGTCTAAAACAGCAACAACTTTCACCCCAACCCTGCCTGCTGAAGGGAACCCTGGGCTAAAACTGTGCAGTGTGAAAAGCACAAGATATGTCTCAGAAAGCACAAGGTGTTGTCTACTGTTTATGAGATGCTTGGGAGTCTCTCTATCATTACATAATGGACCTCCGTGTCAGGAATCGGGATTACAAGTACTGTAGATATGAATAGAAGAGTGTTTTTGTTCTTTTTTTGGGAAGATTATGTATGTATGCACTCTTAAAGGTTAAGTCTCTGTGATAAATATTATGTTTCTACCAACTTTCAGTTTCAATGATATTCAAAATAAAGCTCCATTTTCCTCTTACATCAGCAAGAAATGCAAATGCTTTCTTTTTTAGTATTACAGAGTTATTATGTTTCGAAGGCACAGTTGGTGAGCTCATCCCAAGCATTTCACGTAGTCTCTGCCTACCGTGTCTGTCTATGGGTGTCCTTCTACATGAACATTTGGCGTAATTCACCAGGGCTACATGAAAGCCAGGATATTGTGAGTAGTGTCTAGTGTTTACATAAATCAGGCTTTTCTAAAACTTGGAATAATGAGCCAGTGTCCTGCGTTAGAGGTGGCTCTGAAACACATCTTAAATTTTAATTGGTTATGTAAGTTATAAAAGATTAATGTCAGCCATCTTGGGTGGTTAATTGTTGATTGAACAGAAGCTGCTGTAAAGAATGAGATATCAGTCCTCCTGGGAACTGAAACTATAAGCTTTACCACACTGCAGAAAGTGAGGGGCTTTCCACAGATCCTACAGTGGACTTAAACTCTAATACCAGATCTTAACATGTCTCCAGCTGAATTAAATCAAATGCTAATGAGGAAAGAGCAAAAGGTGAACACCAAGTGAAAGTGAATGATTCTCTGCCACACAGCTGAACATAAACCTGAATGCACCCCATTTGTGGTGAAAATGTACTAAAATCAAGCTTTTAGTTCGCAAACACAACAACAGAAAATAGATGATCCTGTATCTGATGTAAATGTGTTTGTAAAACAGATATGAAGCGATACAAGAGTACTTGTTTATAATTTCTGATGAAAAATTGAGTTTTATTTGTTCAAAGTGAAGCAAAGACATCTTAATTTAACAATTAGGATGCTCTGGAAATGCATCTGAAATGCCTTCACACACACACATTCTGCTGCATACTGTCCACACATGCATGCAGACAGGAGATGATCTGCTCTCCATTACACAAACTGAGACACACTATTGTAATTGCTATACAAATATTCTTACACAAAAAAAAGAGTACAGAATCCAGTGGTGGCAGAACTATTCAGATACTTTGCTGAAGTACAAGTACTAATACCACATTGTGAGAGTACTCCTGTTGAGGCTATATCCTATTTTATATCAAATTTTCCCCTGGCTGTCTCCATATTCTGAATTCATCACACAAATGTCTGACTAACTTTAACTCATACCACCTAAAAGGAGGCAAACATTGTCTGATGTTACATAACATTAGCAGATAAGCATAAACAGCATTACTTACTATTTTGGAGTAGAGTTCACAGACTGAATGTTTAGCTGATATATCTGCTACATTTGAATCCATCCCATAATAATCTGAACTGCTCTCAGTGCAAATCAAGAGCCCCCAACAATGCCACGTAAATGTGGTCTTCAATACTCTAAGGTAAATATTAGACCAACAGAAGAACATTTACTCACTTTGATTAGATTTCTTTAGGAAATAGCAGAGTGGGATAAACAACATTATATTATTATGTAAATAACACGCAGCTGATGGTATTTTATAAACCTTTAAGACTTGGGGCCTTTGGGAAAACATTCAGAGGTAGAGCGCCAGAGGCCATATGTTTGCACTGCAATGCCCTGTGAGAATCACGCATCTCTAAAGTGTCAACTTTTCATGGTGTCAGAAAAGCAGCCCTGGTGTCAGCTTTGTGATGATGCATTTTCCAGCTGATCCAAGAACAATTCATTTAGCTTCATAAGTAGAATGTTGTCAACACAAAGGAACATCATTCAACAACAACAGACCTATGTACATGTACGGTATGATCTATGTAGGCTACAGTACTTGAGCAAATATACTTACAGAATGACACTTTTTTAATCTTTAATTTCTTCACCTGAACCTTTAAGTTACATAAGGTGTATTAATTTACTACATGCATTTCCACACACTATCTATCTATATATATATGTGTACATTAGGAAGCAAGACACAGCAGACAAGCCAAGGTCAGTGGTTTGTCCCACTCACAGACACAAATCACCATGTACATCTCAAGAATACACCTGTTCATATGTAATTATCCTGCTGCCTGAGACAAACAATAGCAGTGTTTACCATCTGTCTGCACATGAAGCTCTTATACAAGAGCTCAAGTGGATCATATTTACTCTGCTGCTGTTATAAAGACACAAAGAGAGGACAGTTGCAATTTCCCAATATATCACACTCACTCTTCTCGTCCAACATGGGTCAGTCAGTCCACGCGGACACAAAGACCGAAAGACTCAATATGAGATCATGTGAACATGACACACAGCCACTCATAAAATAAAATCCCAAAACACGACTGTAACGCTTTGTTATGCTGGAACATTTACATTAATGATGAATATGATGGAAGAGCAGGCAACAACTCAAGGAATAAAATAAAGAGCGGTGAGGGAAATATGCTGCAATTAGACTGGGAGCATTATTTGACTCATTAGTGCACCTTTGTGTTTAAGTTACTTCTCATCTATTCTGTTGTTGCATTAAGGCAAACTGCACCTGAGGTACACACTGGAACACTGTGACATGAAATGAAATGATCTTGGACAACATCAAGAGGTTGAATCACCTAAGGGGAAAAAAAAAAAGATATTTTCTGGTATCCTTGTTGCATGATCACAGTACATTGCTCTTTACTGCCCCCGTATGGACAAACGTAAAAAGTACATTCATGTTGAACATTCAATTTTGCAAACCAAAGAAATCACCAGTTATATTTTTGATGGATGTTTATTTCTTCATTTTAAATACACTGATTGCCGTCATCCACTCTCTCCTCTGATCCAGTAACATGAAAAATGACATGCACACATTCACACATGGAGCCACGTGTCACACACACTGGGACATTAACAGCATTCAACATGTTAAAAAACAGATAGATGACATGAAAAAATTATATCAATGGTATAAAGTTCAAACAGCTTTTAAAACTCAGAACATTATTTATATTTACCATTCACCCTAAACCAAGCCATAGTGTTAGAAAGTGCTGGAAGCCACGAGCCCGTTTGTTGAAGGTCTAATACAATATAATTGACTGATAATTTTACAGTATGAATGTTGGCTTTTTTCTACACATTAGGGAAAACATTTTCTTTCCTGTTACATAATTAAAAACTAAGCTGAAACCAGCTTTTGTCAATTACCTAAGGGCAAAAAAAAGTCTCATCTGTTGTGAAGAAAATTAAAATTAAGATAAAAGTATAAACAGGTTCAGCTCCTCATTTGCAATTCAGTTCTTAAAAATTAGGGATTACATGACAGAGCATGAAAGTGCAACAGAAATATTTAAGGTAGACAAACATATAATCATGTATTCTACAACAAACAATATTGCTTTCACCTGACTCTCTATGTGATGCTTTCTGTCACCAAATGGATTAAAATAAAGACATATAATGGATTATTTTCGCACTCCTTCTTGTTGGCATTTGAGTGAATTAATTTGGAGACATAAATGTTTCAGTAACATAAAGACATCCTTACACAATACAGCACTCACACGTATATTTACACGATAGTAAGAGACCTGCAAACCAATAGCTGTAGCCTAAAACTGTACAAACATTTGATGGAATAATGACATAGAAACAACATTAAGTGCATTCAAAGAGAAAATCATTTACAGCATCTCTATGGTGCTATTATATGTTATAATATATTTTATCAGTGAACATTTGGCACTAACTGGCTACACTGGTCTGTTCTGCCTAACAACATTGGTTAAGTAATAGTTTGATTGACAGGAACTGGCTGGTTCAGACTTCGGACTGTAGGTTTAACCTGGCTAACAACGTAATATTCACCTCTCACAGATATATGTTAAATGGCGATGCAACTGACTAAGACGATAAGAATCACCACATCCGTTGGCAGATGCGTTTATCATGGCTGCCACAGAATGCCTGGCACCGTTCTTGTGGTAATTAGTGCTCATACAGAACGTGGCTGAACGCTCTTGTGACCGGTAATGTGAAAATAAATCATAAAATGTGTGCAGAATAAAGAAAGAGCAGTCAAAGCAGCCGTCTCAGGTGGACCAAAGGAATTCTTGTCATGCCAGCAAGTGCGGCCATTAAGTTGTAGCGGTGGCAATGATTTGTAAATAGCGAAGTGAGCCTGGCACCAATACATCCATGTGGTTCAAAATCGTGGCTAAACCATCTTTACTCTGTTCTAAACGAGCCAGTTCATGTTAGCTACTGCACCACTCCAAAAGCAGGACTGTTAGTATGCACGAGTCCTGCTGATAGAGATTGGTTATAAAGTTAAAAGTAAAAGTAGTTACTGACTGGTTATTGCTGGCTAGATGACCGGGACTACTTGACTTAATTGACGTGATGAGACCGTAACCATCCTGTTTTCTTTCAGGTACATCCTTCACACAAAACTAACTCAGCTGTCCAGCATTTTTAGCAGTTTATATATCATATCACATTAACTTACTGACGGTGTCGTGTATTTGGTGGGGATAAAGCTCAGATTGTAAAAAAAATCCAAACATGTTAATCAGAGGGAGTGTGTTTTTGACACTAATACCAAGCCCGCTTCATTGGAACTATCTCTAAAAGAGATTGTCTCAAACTAAAACTAACATCCACAACACTATCATGAAATGCTGGTACAACTTCACACACACACACACACACACACACACACACACACACACACACACTTCAGCTACCAGTCATGTGGAACTGTCCTCATGTACTTTAAATGCACATTACTGTTCTTTTCACATAACATTTGAAGAAACTATATCAATTTTAAAAAACTTTTTACTTAAGTTCAAATGTGTTTTATCATTTGCATTAGAAACGTCTCGGTACATGGTGTATTTCATTGATAGAACACAGTATATCTCTGGTACTGTCACTCTGACAGAATGCTAAACACTGCAGACGACGTCTCTGTAAAGAGCAACACAGTCTTTGGTCACTAAAATAAAGTTAAGAATTATCACCTCCTTTCAAGTACCATAGTTAAGCGTCAAACGAAGCTGCTAACGGCTAAATATATGTGCATTTGTGCGTATGGATAAGTACTATCAGTGTTGATTTTGTATGGTTTCGTGACATTGGTAAATCTTAAAGTTTGGCTTCTGGCTCTTCCTGCTTTGGTCCCTGTTTTGGTTTTAATGAAGGGTGCATTTGCATTACTTGAACACTTATAATGACTGCACATTTAAATGCCAGGCTCTAAATGTTTCTGTAAACTGCAATCCAAATCATAAATATTACTTTTCTTGTCTTCTATGTAGCGGCAACCTACCACTTGTGACTAAAGGAAACACTGAGATTTGTATGTAGGTCGTTGTCTTTGTGTATGTGTGTGTGTGTGCGTGTGTGTGTGTGTGTGTGTGTGTGTGTGTGTGTGTGTGCGTGTTGTGTGTCAGTGGAAATGTCCCATGGCCTCAGCAGCCTTCACTCTCACCACAGGATCTGGATCTTGGAGCAGCATCACTAAACCTGAGGACAGAATACACACCAAATACACAGTCAATGCCAGGAGAATGAGTTTACATGTTTGAAGGAAGAGATAATTGTGCAGTGAATCACCTTTAGTGATGGTGCCCATGTTGAGGTGGGAGAAATGCTCCTCTGGAAGATTCCCGAGCAGAAACCCTGATAGCACACACACACACCTCATCATCAGGTCACATCATGTACAGTAGGAACACACTGACTACATGTACATGCACACCAATTTTCCACTATCACTCCAAATATGGCAACATTTATGGAGTTTCCTCATGCAGCATTTTCAGATTAAGATGTGAGATATGTTGGTATTATTTGGGTTTTAATACATTTTTTTGGAAATGTATACAGTGCATTTGGAATACGCATCGAATGTGGGGATTTTACCACAGTTTGCAAAACACTCCCTCTTGCCCATAAACTGTCAGCTCTGTGCGTTGTCATGGATACATTGTGCACAAACCATCTAGCCAACAGTTTGTAAGGTTTGGGCAGAGATGCATGTCCAAAAGAAAAGCCCATACTTCTGGTTGAAAGGAAAAACACACCTACTTTTAAACATTATGAAAGACTTGGATATCAACGGGTTTTTCATGATGTACAAATATCGCAACACGATCTTTGAAAAAATCCTGGCACAAGCAACAGCTGTTCTACTTTTCCATATTTGACATGATAAAGGACATATTAGGGCATGTTAATCCTGGATGCACGGCTGCACGTTAACAGGAATATTAGTGGAATCTTCATTTTCGTAAGTAGGAATATCCCCTTTTTCAGAATGAGTATTTTGTGCATGTTAACATGGTCAGTTTCTGATCCATACATAAACTTAAGTTCAAGAAGTTAGTTATGGCATGGAGCGAGGTGACAGAATGGTGTTCTCTTACCTATAAACATGGCAGCTCCTGCTCTGACCTCAGGCCAGTTGCTCTTGAAGAACTGGATGACTGAGATGTGATAAAAGTTCAGCATGCCTGGAAAGTCCTGAATCTATAAACCACAAAACAAGCAAAGAACAATAACTATCTCTGATCTGTTGGTTCAACAACACCATCTGTTCTGCCTTTGCAAGGAATCTGTGAGGTGAAATACATTTTGCGTTAAAGCCAGAAGTACAACTAATTTGGATTTTTTGTTCAGATTTCCATAGTATCATTTCTTATTACAAAGTTACAAAAGAACCATCTGAATACATTTCATACTTTATAAAAAGGTGCACCTATTCATCCATGCTTTATATTTGACCGTGTGTGTCTCACCAGGTACTTGGTAAGGTCATTGATGAACTCTCCGTAGTGCAAGCTCTTGTCTTCGTGGAGGTGGTTCTGAAACATGGCTGTGATCTGCTCCGATCCCACCACCGGAGCACACACTCGCATTGAATACTTGCATGCCTGGACACATTTAAAAAAATAAAACTTAAAAAAGCTGTTTTGAAAGTTTGTGTGTGTGTGTGTGTGTGTGTGTGTGCGTGCGTGTGTGTGTGTGTGTGTGTATGAACATTTCCTACTGTACCTTGACCACCTCTGGGTTTGGGTCAACCAGGTGTAACAGCAGGCTGACCAGAACATTGTGGATCTGGTCTTTGAACACTGGCTCTCCTGAGCCAAACTTGGACAGATTCCCCATTAGATGGATGGAAGCACAGCGGATCTCATCATTCTCCTGGATGAGCCAGAAGGAACTGTTAGTGTTGTATGTGTCTGTATGTGTGGGAAACAGCTTCACCTTCTAACAAGGTTGAACAGAGCTACAGAAAACTTGTAACATTAAGTTTAAGAACTCCTGCCGACAGGCACTGATAATATAAAATAAACAATCCTAGATACTTATGACTATTTCGAGACTTATACAATGTACAGCATCATACAACATCTTAAAAAAATATATATACATCAAAACTTACACTTTCCAAGAACGGTTTAATCTTCATGAAGATATAGACCACTAGTAAGTGGACGTTCTTTTTGTCCAGATAGAGGAGAACTTTAGAGAGACCAGACATGGCCTCGAGGGTAATCAGCTTACCTGCAGGAAGACCAGAGACCAGAGATGAACAATAGCCATTTGTACTAATGACAACATCCAGGATGAGACGCTGGACATGTTGTATGACAAACATGATGGATGCGAAGAAGGAAAGTGAAACCCCAGACCACTTGACTGTAAGCTTTAAGTAACACTGCAATCAATCAGGAGAGCCAGACTACAGATTTCTGTGACTTTACTTTTTCCAGCACAGAAAATGACTTGGCAGTCACTTTACCTGGATCGTCTTTCTCCTCCATGCCTGAACTCATGGCTGCCAGCAGCTCTTTGGCATATTTGTTCACCTAGCGGGCAAAGGAGGTCAGAGTAAGAAGGACACAAGGATCCCATAAAAATGATATCTGTCAGAGATCTAACAGCTAGTCTGCATGTGTTAGCGCAGAGGATGTGTTCTGGTGTGCATGTGAGCATCGTACTTTTTCAGGTGATCCCACGGCTATATTGCCGAGCCCCCGCACAGCCAACATGCGGACATTACAACAGGGATCTGATATCCTCTCCATCATGTTGTTCATTAACACATCTATCAACATCAACTCCGTCACCACATGATGGTTTAAGAGCTGAAGAGAAACAAAATATATCAGGTTATTAATTCTCTCTGCCTGCTGGTCAATAAAAGCTGATCGATATTCTTTATCAACTGATGGCATTTTATTTTCATACATAATGTCACTTACATGGGGGTCAGGGATATGAAAAAGTCAATGGTAGTTTAGATATGATGATGGCAACAGGTGGGAGCAGTTACTGTTCATTCCACTTAGCTTAATGAAACACTGGGCTATGACGATGGTGTATTAGGGCCACTGCAGGTAAAATAAAGGAGGCAGAAAAGGAGCCAGAGGAGTTGGGTAATATTCCATGAAAAAACTCTGACATTAAACTGGCATACTTACAAGAAAAAACGTGGATACTCTTTAAGATTAAAGTGGTAAGCATATGGGTAAAACCTCACAAATTTACTGGCAGAAGGTCAGGTGATGTTGTATAAACACTGACAAAGTTAACATGGGGAGGATGTGGTTGTGGATGACTAGGTCAAGCACGGGACTTTTACCCAATACACCAGGGTTCACGTCCCCACTGAGTCAACATCAGTGTATTATTTTTAGACTTGGCTGACTTCTTATTGTCAGTGTTTAGGATGTATAAACCTGCTGAATGCACACTATGGCCATAAACTTTAGCCGAACCCAGTTTTATGTACACAGTGTGCATTCAGCAGCTGTATACATCCTAAAAAGAGAAAAAAAGTAAACCAAGTCTAAAAATATAGACCAATGTTGACTCACATCCCGAGCTGTAACACAAACATGTGAGGCCCACCTCAGCTAACCCCGAGTGGGCCCTTTTCTTGCAACTCAGAGTAAGCAAATTTTAACATCTTCTACAGTGAGGACACTTTGCACAATGGAATTTAATGGACCACTTTAGAAAATTGGACACAGATTATTGTACTGAGTAATTGTTGGAGCTTTGTAATATTACAAGCTATAAAGTGTCGCAACCTCTGTCAAGCTGTCAGAGCTCTCCCTCACCTGACAATGAGGCTGCAGGAGCACAGTGTCTCTCCCTCACTTGACGCTGAAGCTGTGGGGTGCATGGTGGTATCTTTCTCATCTGATGCTAACAGTACTGCAGCGTCTGCCTCATCTGTAATGTAGCCCATTCTAATCACTGTCTTTACAATCAGGTAAGCCTGTTTCATCCTTGTGGACCTCACTGTGACCCTCTGACGTATATGTCAAAGAAAACTTTGGACCAGCAAAGATTTTTTTTGTTGAAATTTGTTTGTATTTTACACCAATGTGTCTCTGGAAATGTATGATATTATGATGTGCATCTGAATTCCTATCAATATGTAAGTTGACAGGTTTGGGATGGTATCCATTTAGACTGTGGGGCCCTGGCCTTGTGGGAACTGTGGAGGTATACTTTACAGGGCAGCTCAAGGGACATGAACCCCGGTGTCCTGAATGAAAGTCCTGTGCTAGACCTGCTCATCCACCACGACTTACCTTACTCCCTAAGTGGACTTTGTTGCTCTTTAAACTACGTCATCTGACTTCCTGGCAAATTTCTTTTCTTTCTTTCTTTTTTTTAAGGCTTTTTGCCTTTAATGGACAAGACAGATTGAAATGGGGTGAGAGAGAGAGAATGGGGGTTGACATGCAGCAAAGGGTTGCAAGCTGGAGTCGAACCTGCAACCGCTGCAGCAAGGCATCACCTCTGTACATGGGGCGCGGCACTATCCACTACACTACCAACGCCCCGGCAGTAGATTTCTAAGTGTTTTCTCAGAATATTACTCCTGTCCTCTGACGTTTGTTTTTCACCTACAATGGCCCAAATATACAGTCATACTGGGCCTCTTTCCAAATGTAGAAAAACTAAAAAATAAACATGATGCAGTATTTCATGACGTATCACCTCAGAGAAGAAAGCAGTGACTGTGATTCTCTGGCATTCATAGATGTTGTTCAAGGAGGGACACAGACACTCCACAATGGTGGGCAACCTTGGACCAGCATGCTTAGCCATTGCCCTAGAGACAAGGTAAACACCCACACACAGCCTTCATATAAAGAATGGATTCATTATTAAAAACACATTCACTAGTTATGTGAAAGAGAAATAAGCAAAAAGACAAGAGAAATTATATTTCAATTCACGTTTTAAGACAGGAAAAGTTCATGTTTCATTTGCTTTTTAATATCAACGCCGAAGATACACCTTCATTAAAGGGTTTTAAATCTTTTTGAACCCCTGATAAATTTACTGAGCATCATCACATTCATACTGATGAGCAGTTTAGCAGAAATGTGTTGCAAATTCACGCTACATGTTCACTGGATGATTCAAGCATTTATTCTAGTGTGAATTTGTAATTGAGATCTCAAACTGAGCCCACCCAGCTTAGTGTGTGTGTAGGTACCTTGCCAGTAGCGTAACTCCAGTAATGTGTGTATTCTGTTCCTTCATTGCGTCCCAGGCCTTATCCTCATCCAGCCTTTTCATCACCTCATCTAACTGAGCCCGCGCTAACAAGATTCGCAGGGCATCAGCTGCTACCCTGAAACACCAAAAACAGTGACACCAAATTGTTAGCCCACAGATACACCTGAAATCAAATGTTCATAAAGACAACTCATCTTGATTTTACTAACTATGAAGACAAAAAGATGCCCACCCTGCTACATGGAGGGAGGCGGTGTGTTTAGTGTTGTTGTCCTTCGGTGCTGAGACCCCAACACTTGATCCGAGTCTGACGGTGAGACAGGAGAAGAGCTGAGGGAACTGACTGACTGCCGGCTCCTGACTCTGGCCATTTAATAGCAGTTCTTTGAGACCACATGTCATCTGGAAATAAAGAAAACACAGGCAAACATGCAGGTCAACATGAGAATCATCCTCGCTCCTTCTCAATAAAACGGTCTACACAGACTGCGTAAAGAAAATGGCTAATGATCGATAGTAAAAGTACCAAATTTAACAATTATATCTTGCCAGAAGACATAAAACTGAAAACCCAAAGACCTTTGTGGGCATTTACTACTTTAAAATCTGCCTAAATATAATCATGTATGAATAACTTAATTAACTTAATAGATGTAATGTATTCAGTGACATGTCTGTGAGTGTTTGTGACTTACAGCCAGTGGCTGATTGGTGGCCACCTTTGTTGTCCCTCCTCTGATGACTGACTCCCTCTGGTCTACGTAGGGCGCCATGATGAGAAGCTTCTCCATCACCATCTCAATGATCTGATTGGCTACAATGGGGTCTGCTCCCAAGGCCATCCACATCTCGCTGGTCCAGCTGGACAGAGAGACAGAAATACCTTATGTTTTGGGGTTTTCCATTAAAAAAGTGACAATCAAAGAATAAGGTGACTGAATTAACTTAGTGAAACATTTTGTGGCCATGCTAAAGTAGAGTCGTTTACATAGATTTTGTATATTTACCTGTCATAAGGAAGTGGTTGGTTAATCAGTGTATTGATAACAGTCTGTAGATGCTGAGAAGCCAGGATTAGTACAGTCTGTCCCACTGCCACTCTCACCTAAACAATGAAGATGTAATTGCACAGTGAGCAGATCATTGTTGCAAAATAAGCCAGAAAATAGAGAATCAGATCTGCATGATTTGTTATTCAAAGCACAAAAAATAACAAAATATCTTAATATCAAAATATATTGAATAATAAAATAAAATAATATGAAATAATAAAATGTTCATGCTGAATATTGCCATACTGATGTCTGTTCATACCTGCTCCTCTGTGATGCTCTGCAAACGCACGTGTAGCACCTCCAGCATCTCTGGGACCTAACATACAAACAAGCACTGTGGTTGGTGTTCCACTACAGCTGTGTGTGCGTCAAATATTTAATGTCTATATAATTATCGACCTCAGCAGATATGACAAAAGGCTGTGTGAGAGTCTGTTTATGTGTGTGTGTGTGTGTGTGTGTGTGTGTGTGTGTGTGTGTGTGTGCTACCAGCTCTTGAAGTCCCCCTCCTCTGTTCTTCAGCAGAGTATTAAGGATGACAGATGAGGCTCTGCAGCAGTTTGCCTGACTGTCAACCAGCCCTTCAAACAACATGAACACCAGCGTCGTCAGCTGCTGCTGAGGCAGACGCTTACTCATCACCTGACACACACAGGGAAGGACACAATTACACAGTTATACTGTACAGATTACCACTATGTCTACTAACTTGACAAAAACATTAAAAAGGCAACACTGACTGTATGATTATATAATAGTGGACACAGGAAAAAAAAAGAAATTAATACATGTATTACAAATTTTAAGACAGCCTTGCTAAGTGGTACAAACTGTACCTTGGTGAGGTCAGAGCAGGCCTTATATAGAACTGAATGGTCAGGGTTTTCTAGTTTGTCTTTTAGGGGTAACAGACCGTCCACAGCTTCATCCTTGTAATCCAGAGAGAAACCTTCACACAAAGAAAGAAAAAGACAAAAATATGACTCAGTGAAAACAGCAGGCTTTACAAAAACTAGTTGTTGTATGTTGACATAAAAAGTCTAGGTTATAGTTTGACTATGAAGGTTGAATGAGAAATAATTATTCTAATTATCATTAAGTGACTGCAAAAAAATAGAATAATATGACAAAGGTAAAATAGGTCATGGCCCTGTGTCTTTGTACCTTCATAGCGTAGCTGTATGTAAAGCAGTGAGTATATACAGTCCACAGCAGCAGTGCGTACAGCAGGGTGAGGGTCAGAGCATCGTGGAGACAGTCGACCCAGCAGAGCTCCAAGGTTGTGGAAAGACACCATGTTCTACACAAAGATGCACAGAAATACAAAGAAAGGAAAGGCACAAAATGGCTGTCACACAAAATGTTTAATATTTAATTTTAACATCAAGTGAAGACAAAATATTCTAATACTTTGGATCATTGATTATGTTTAAATAAGAATTATACACCCATGGTTATCACAGCTACCATCTATGGTGTGTTCAGGATGGTTATGTTAGAAATTCAAAACAAGACAAACAACCAGAAGTGTGTGTGTGTGTGTGTGTGTGTACCTTGACAGTCAGGTTATCCAGGTAGTAAGCCAGTATGTGAGCAGTAGCTGTGACAGCTCTCTCTCTCTCGTGGTCCTGTGCAGAGCTCAACCATGATTCAATGTGCTGCGCAGGATAATAAAACACGTCATGTCAGATGACACAGTGCCGCAGTATGATACAGCTGGGAAAGTTACTTATTGATGTGTAGCAGCTCACTGAGGCCAATTATTCTTTTTAATTAGACAGCTGAACAAGTCATGGGGATACAGGAGAGACACACAGGAGAAAGTGGAGGGATTCAGCAATAGCTAGCAGGACTACTTATGTATCCCCAGACACAGCAAAAAAACTTACATTACTTGTTTAGTTATGATATCAACTCTGTTAGTACTAATGTTCGAAATAACTATTTTTAAAATGGCCTGAAAAATGCTAAATAAAGCTATCACCTGAAGTGGGAAGTGTTTTAGTGTTAAGGATTTTCTCTTCTTCAGCAATGTTCAGCAATGTGATGGCAACAGCTACCACTGCTTGCAGCCACAGTATTAACTACTCAGTTTGCAATAATAGAAATAGTACTAACACTCAGTACTATGACAAGAAGAGCTGATTAGTGCAACACCATGCTTCACCTTGAAGACACTCTGCAGACCATCAGGTGTGGGATCCTTGGCCAGTACACTTTTCAGCAGCTCCTGCAGTGCAGTCAGCGTGTCTTTGTACAATGCCTGTATATATTTAGTTTGACAACATGAAAGAAGAGACAAGAGAAGAAAAACACAAAATTATTTTATGAAATGTACATGTTTCAAACGTTCTTGCATGCCTCTACACAAGAAGAAATGTTAAAACAGTGGAAGCAGCTCATAGTGATCACAACCGTGCAGATCATACCGATTACTATAAGTAGCTGATTATTATAACAGATTTTTTTTCTTTATTCCTAATGCAGTTTACTGTGTTTCAAAACACAGTACAGCAATTTCCTTATGGGGGCACTGTGTGACCGAGCATTAGGTGCTGTTCCTGTGCACATTCCTTTTTCTGTCTCCATGACTAGCAGCCAAAAGCTTTGAGGAGACTACATTTTTCAGTGACTGACTTTCTTTTTCCTATGATTTCAATGTGCACGCAGCAGCCTCAGGTAGCCAGCTGAAAGCAGACTGGTTAACTTGAGGCAAAGTACTATATAGGAGTGATTCTGTCCCAAGCTTTTTGATCCATGTAAGCGACTGATCACTGTAACTATGACCATTACAAGTGGTTTCCACTGTAGTTGTGAGCATTAAAATTTGTGTTGGCATAATTCAATTATATATAGCAGATTTGTGAGGTATAATGTGTGCATGCACATGTTGCCCTACTTTACTTTACCTTTCTCTGTTTGGGGTCCAGTATGTCCTCTTCTTTGGTTTTCTCTGGAGTGTGTGTCTCAGTTGGCAGGGAGAACACACTGTTCACACACACCTTCAGCAGGTCAAAGCTCTCGTTTTCACTCAGCGCAGGGTCCAGAGGCCTGAAACACTAAAGGTCAAGGATAACACACTGGACAGATGGACAAATGACAGAACCCCTAGTGCAAGAATGCAGGGACACCTCAGATTTTTGTGAATGTGTGTGATAAGCATCTGTCATTATAGCTGAAGGATACATTAGGTTGGCACAGGTGGTCATCACAAGATGGCGTACTGGAGTCCTCAAAGAATCAGCTGGCTCTGCCTTGATAAAATCCTGACCAGTGCAGATACGACAGAAGAGAGAGAGATCAGAAAAAATGTTGCCACATCAGCAATTAAACATTTACGACTTGTTTGTGATGACTGATTACTGACCAGCATAACAGTAATGAGCTCCTGTTTACGTGAGAAGATGTAGCCTTGTTTCTTCACACACTCACTGATGGCTTTGGCTATGAGCCCAACACTCTGGACCAAACTGAGTTTCATAGTCAGGTCCTGAAATAAAAAAACACAAATACATACACACAACACGGAAAGTATGAAATAACAAACACAGATTAAAAGATTCAAGTCAAGAGGAAAAGTAGGCTAAATATGAAGAAAATTGGATAATAGCTTTTTCCTAATTGTCAGGAATGCAAACAACAAGGCCAACCGCAGCCTCTTTCAGTGGATGCAACCCTACAACTGTCAGTGGAGCAAACACAATCCAAAGTCATTCCAGCAATACAAAAATGAAGCAATCAATCCACTCAATCAAATCAATCCAATAGTGATATTGTAGATTGATCCTCCATGCCTATGGATGGAGAGAAGTTTGAAATCAGAGTTGTGCGATTAGAGATTAGATATCAGAGATTGGTTGAACAGCAAACCACCCGCAGACTCTGGTCTGAGAGGTGACAGAACACACACCAAGAGCTGTTAGGATTTAGCAAGAAATAATCAAAGCCCTTTTACAGAGAGAGTAAGTCATTGGTGAGCATTTAAAAGACAATCCACTGTTAAGAAATGAAGGAAAGAAAGAAAAATGAGATGCCCTCATGTGTAGATCAAAGGGAGATGGATCTAAAAGGGAAGGTACGGTAGCTTAATGTAGATGCAGTTTGTGGTGTTGTGCAGTGGTTTTGCCAAACTATGCACATCACATTAGTCGTGCTAACAGCTTACAACTGCATAAATAATGCAGCACCATTGTAAAAGCTTTAAAAAAAGAGCCAAATATAGCAAATGTTAAATGCATATTTAACACGAACCTTTCCCTTTAAACTCATTAAACAGACATAAGTAATGTAATTGGCATTATGTTAGCAATGTTGGTCATTTTAAAAATAGTTTGCATCACATTTGGTTCAGTAATGGCCAGAGGAAACACTGAGGGGTGAACTGACAAAAGGATTGCTCAGCTTTTGCGGCCGCTAAACTGCCACAAATAAGAAAAAAGAAACAATTAAGCCTCATTGCCAAAACAGTCCAATTCACAAAGATCAGCACTAACAGTGGCATGCAGTTACAGTACTTTACAAATGGATATTTGCAATCAGATGCAAAAAAAAGACAAATTACACTCAGCTGCATAACTTATGGGTGTGTCTGCGCTGCAACATAATTAGTGCCCTATCTATTGTGAATCAGATGTTGAGATGGGGCGGATAGAAATTCATGGTGCTATCAGTGGTGGCAATCCATTTTTTGTTAATTCGCCCCTGCAGGCTTTGTGAAATCCCAGCTGCTTTCAAAACTCATAGTGCTTCAGATGCAAGGTATCATCATCTGGTAACCATGTGATGGATTTTTCATTAGTGCAACAGAATAATAATCCACCCCACATCCAGCTGAAAGTATCAAACACTCCCTGTGGGCACTAAAAGTGACTTAAAAAAATGTTTTAATACTTTTCATGTGTGAAATTTGGTGATAATTGAGTTAGGGGCTACTGTGAGAGGCTCAATTCAAGGTGACCATAGCCACTGTTCTCAATCAATGTGGAAATTATAAACAGCCACCTTTCAAGCCTATACGGGGGAGCATTTGATACTCGACTGTTTTATGGTGTATCAAGTGCTACATTTCACCTTAGTAGAGCATTTTGACTTATCTGAACGAGCCAGGTTACAGTCCACCTGCAACATTAGATTTGGTTTGTTTTTTACTCAGTATTGTTCAAAAAAGAAAATTAAAGTCCTCAAACTAAACTGCATGTGCTCCACCACCATGGCAAATTACAGAAACAGACATTAAAATCTAATGCTCTACCAGTGTGAAATACAACTAAGATACAGCACTAAAAAAGCTCATAGAAAAAGTAGTTGCTGCCTTGTATCAAGCTTTGTTTTCTTGGCCTTGAGACTGTCAGTAAAGATTTTAGTGATGATATCACCACAAGTGTGCAGAGTAGTGAGAAAGAGTAAGAAGGTAGAGCAGGATAAAATAAAAATAGGATGAAGAGTTAATAAGTAAGTAAAAAAAGGAAATTAATAGAGACAGTGCCCGTACTCCTGTGACAATACCTTTGTCTCTACTTTAATCCCCAGAACCTGCATGAAATAGAGGTAATAAAGTCATGAGAGCATACAAATACAGCTGTCCTACCTGTAGGAAGTTAATGGGTCTTATTTTTATTCAAGCACTGTCTGGTGCATTTGGTGATGGTGATTTCTTTGGTTAAACAAAAAAGATCAAACTCTTTTTTTCAAAATTATTTTTTGGCTTTTTGCCTTTATTAGATTGGATAGGATAGGCTCAGTGTGATGGGGGGAAAGAGAGACACCTGCTCTATCCGCTAAGCCAACAGGAGCCCCGAAAAAAGGATCTTACTCTTTAACAAAAATGTCAACCTCTGTAGGAATCCTTTCCATTATGTTGTCAGACACTAATCTGAGACTGTCTATGGCAAAAGCAAGCACTTTTTGCAGACAAAAATTGACAGGTCCGGGTTGAAAAATACAGAACTTATATTTTAATTAAAATAATGTATTTATATTTTAAGCAGTATTCTGTTATTGTTACTTTCTATTTGCTATTGTTGAAAAAATTACCAAAGTGGCACCAGGAAGATGTTACACCAAAATCAGATGTGGGACATCTTTTCTCAGTACAAAGTCAAAGACCTCACTTGACTGAATCTCCCACCTGTTTGTGACTCTCTTTCCACCTGTGTACCGTATGCTGGTCATGCACTGCCACAAAAACAAGGCCCTATCTGTTTACTGAGATACTGACTCAGATACGAAAGACAAATCCCAAGAGGTGTGATGCAACATGTTATTCACCATTTACTGCTGATGACTGTTACACACATACAACGTCAATGGGTCAGTGCTCTCTTAAATTTAGTCCTGCTTTAAGTGACCAACCTAACAGAGAGTCCATTTAATTACAATAATGTAAAAATGCACTTGAGGCAAAAAAAAGTAAACCGACATTATTGAAAAGTCTTGAAATTTGCTGCCTAATACCAAATATAGATGGCAGCTTTAGTCGGCTGAAATCATAATATTCACATAATCTGTGTGAGCATCCCATTTTTAATCACAAATCAATGTTAAATAAATATTTACATTACCTTGGTATTGAAGTGTTTACTGATGCAGCGCAGGATGTCTTGATCAATGCGGGTCAGAATCTTTTCTGGAGGTGCGTTCAGAGCCACATGACCATAACACAAGATTAATGTGCTTTTCACCTTCTCTACCTCAACATCATTACGTTCCTGAAAACAGGAAAGGAGGGAGAGATGAAGACAGACAACAGATGCTTTATCACAGCAAAAGTAATACAACCTGATTTTCATTTGTTAAAGTTAATCAAAAAGGTTCCAGTACTTTGAGAAGATTGAAGATGCTTGGTGACTTCTTGAAGGCGTCTGACTTGCCGAACTCTTCCAGCTTGGCCAGAGTTCCCTCCAAGTGGCTGTTGGCACACAGGCCAACACCCATTGCAATTCCCTGACAGATACAGATGACACAGACACAGACCATCATCAGTTAGAGCTTTAATCTGTTCTGGTGTGAAACACAATACCAAATACTGAGAGATGTTTTCTGATTTTTTTCAAAACCACAACATTAGACAAATCATCATCTGCAGGTACCTCTCTTTCAACGGCATCATTGTGTCGTGCTGCAAGGAGGATTTCCTGCAGCTGTTTTTTAACCACCTCCTTATTGAAACACTGCTGAAGAGTCACTCCAATACATCGATACAGGAAACTCTAGAGAGATGTAAACATGCTGCGTAAATTATTTGCATATACACTATGTACTTAACTGTAGTTAGTACTGTTTCCCATCTACACTGCGTTCCTATCAGTGGTTCTCATACTACAGGTTGGGGCCCCTCACTAGGTTGCAACATCATGTTATAATGTCTACACATAGCATAAATGTCACACTATCCCAAATTGCAACCATTTAATTTTGCAGAACATTTGTTAAAATTTTTAACTTACTACTTTACACTTCACCCTTGATGAGGGTGGCATGACTCTGTTTAAGGAGGTCATGAGCCCCAAAGGATGAACCACAGTTCAACACTGTCAGCTTTTTGAGTTCAATTATCACCAACATGAAGCACTAAATTAGGCTTACTGTGGGGCCCTAGTACCTTGACACACCACAAAACTATGTCTATTTGTTTAATTTCACTGGACAAATGTTGGTAACTATATCAAAGCAATAGCTTTCAATCAGCTCACCTTCTCCTCTAAGGCGTTGTTATACGTGGAGAGGTATCTTGTTGCTTCGACTGCCAAGTGACTCACCCACTTGTCATCATCAATAGTAGCCAGGGTTTTGGACAAGAGCTGAAGACAAAAAATTTAAATGACATTTCATTAAATGAAGTTAGATTTAAATATCTTCATATCAATACAGACTTAACATTTACACCATTAGTACAAAATAAATGGTAATTATCACTCTAACATGGGCTTAAGAAACAATTCTTCTATTATCACCACATTTTGGTTTTATTCAAACATAAAACACCGACACATTATAATGTGAATGAAAAAATATTCCCATAGATACAGTAGATAAGCACACCTTTAGCAACTTTTCCTCCCAGTGCTTCTCATCCAGGCTCTCTGCCGTTGACTCTGGAAACAACAACACACAGTCAGACCACTAAAGAGAAAAAAACTTTTGTAGGTGGTGAATGAAAAGGAAAATGGTCCCAAGACACCCTCCCCCGTACAAATGTCTGCTGTAAACCATGTGGCGCAGACATAAATGTCTACTGCAGTGTCACTATGAGAAAAAAAGACTAGATTATTTTATTTTTATATTATATTACTAGATTAGAAGATTATTTCCTTATATACCCTCTAACACTGAGAGCAGAGGAGGTATCTCTTTCTCCCAGAGTATCTCTGTATTGGGGTGGATGTTGACACTGAGGGTTTGAAGGAGAGAGAGGGACGGAGCTCCATGACCTCTGTTACTGAATGGGAACGCTGCATTCACCTGGAAAACACAGAAGCAACCCAGGACATAAACACATGCAGACATACAGATACCTGTCAGAGACGTTTTAAATTACAAAGTACCTTTTACTGATTTAAGCAAGTAAAGTGACCACTTGAGTAGGATTACTGTGTTACTCCTTAGATCCCTGCTTCATGTTGAATACTGTAGAGTAAGAGCAGCTCTAGAAATTAATACAATGATAATCACAGATTGTGACTGAAGCATTAAAGAGAAAATCAGGCTTGACAGTTTACAAGGATTATTTGGCATGACAAACATTTTGTCTAAACCAGAGGCTGCAATTCATTAATTATACTTCATTACAATCAGTTCCTCAACCCAGTAATTAAACTGGATGTTTCTAAGCTTTTTGTTTTATACTGTAGACACAAAAAAAGTAGTTTATCCAACCTATTTGCACAGTTGTCTGTGTGTAGCTTTGGCTCCACATAAAGTCACCAGTTTGTATATGTGTTATTGAGTTGTTTTACTTACCAGCAGTCTGACCATTAGCGTTTGAGGAGAGGGAAGATTCACTGGAGGAGAGAGGTAAGACACATTTAGCTTGACATAGATCACACAGAACAAGAGGAATAGTAACTTTCAAATTAGAGCTGGAACAATTAGTCAGTCTGCAGAAAAATAATTGTCAACTATTTTGATAATAATTAACTGTTAAAAGTAATTTTTCCTGCTGGTCTCTGTTTTGTATCAAATCAAACTGGATACCTTTGGGTTACTGACTGACAAACAAGACATTTAAAGACATCACCTTGGACTTTGGACATTTTTCACTGTTATCGGGTGTTTTATAAACCAAACGATTAATCTAGAAAATAATCTACAATAAATCAATAATAAAAACAACCATTAACTGCAGCCCTGTTTCACATTGCAATGTGCTCTTTATAGCTGATTTATATCTAACATGGAACACACACACAGCAGATGACCTTCACAGAGATGCACCTGGTCAGTAAATGTTCCTCTTACCTTCCTGTGTAAAGTCTATGTTGAAGCTGGGCTCCTGGCTACTTTTCTTCTTGTTGCCCAGCACTATCAGACTCTTACACAGAGGAGTGGTAGCGTTGCTGTATTGTGAAGGGGTCAGATAGTACAGCAGCTTTGGCCATAGCACCTACAAACAAGAAATTACATGTTATGCGTCTGAGCATTGTTCACCTAAAACACCCAGTGGACAACAACTGCTGTTAACTGACACATACCTGATCTCAACTAAATCATTATAAAACTCAAACTTCAGAACATCCAACTGCAGTAAAACAAACATCTGCAACGATGTCAGCAGTTGCATGATTTTGGGATGACAAATGACTCAGTCATGAACAGATCAGACAGATGAATAGACATGTAGATAGTCTCTACGTACATCAGCTAGTCGTCCAACAGTGGTAGTCAGGAGATGAAGAGTGTTGTCACACATCGTCCTCAGTGCCTCATTAGTCACCTCCTCTGGATCTATGGGCTTATGGCCTCGCTGGAGACACACAAACACATTCATATACAGATAAATGTTTTATATTCCATCCCATTAATCAATCAATCAATAGATGTCCTCCTGTGATGCAGAAGTTTTGACAACTAGTCAGTTTATTTGCAAGCCTTGTCTAGGACTTCTTTCAAAGGCTTTAGCTTCAGATGTGAAACACTTATGCATTATCTGTTGCACTGGTAACATATTAGTTGGTGTGTATTTTCCATATTGTCCACTGACCTTATGTATGTGTTTGTTTGCTTAATTATTTTCTTCAATTTTTTGTCATTTATTAGCTTTGGTAAACATTAGATGGAGATTATTGAAATTACTTGAGCAGTAATGTTTAAGTACCACTCAAGCTTCTTTCATCACACGAGGCACATTATGCAAGATTATACATAAATGAATAAAATGGTTATGAGACACAACTTCCACACAAATCCACTTATCAAATATTTAACACAAAAGAAGTTGTACCCGATATGTGTCAGGTAAGGCACAGTGTTGAACGATGAATCGAACCAGTAACTCCCCTCCATCTAACTCCAGGTAGCCGTGATGAGCCATCGCACTGATCACCTGGACAACACGCTTCTTGACCTGGGACAGAGAGAGAGCCAGACAGAGTGTGAGACATAACAACATCATGATTATCTGAAAAAAAACCCACTTAACTAAACTGTTAATAAAAATGTTAAAGAGATTGTGATTGAGCAGAATAGTCACATAGAGACTCTGTGTGTGTCTGCATGTGTGTTACCTTGTTGCTGTGGTCAGCCATGGGTTGTCTGATGCTGGCCAAAATAAGCAGCTTCTTGCTGTCCATTGTGGAAGCTGCAAGACACACAACAACACAAATAACTAGACAAGAAAAGATTAACAGATACATAAAGTAGGATTTTGTATTCTGCATGACTTTGACATAATTCAGGGCATGCTGAATGACTTATGCCAAATCAATCACGCTGAATGACTTATGCCAAATCAATCACTGGTGGCTGTGCTTTAACAGATAAGTGTGTATGGAATGAGCTGGGGTCACTTGGTGTATTTTCTCACTGCTGGAGTTGATGAGGTGCCGAAGGACAGCCAGGGAGCCCATCCTGCTTCGCTCATTACTGTTCTCCAACTTCTGAAGAACAAACATGACCATCCGGTCTGGAAAGGAGTTCGCTGCAGGGAAAGGAGTGAAAAGGAGGTCGAAAAAGGCAATAAAATATGTAAACTATCAGATAAACAAAAACAAGAGCAAAACACAGGAAAGAGAAGGGCAGAGAAGTAGACTGCCTGTCACAGTTAATATGATTATGTCGTGGTGGACAGAGTCTAGCGTACTAATGGATGATCGTATTACTTTTCTTGTGACTCCATAGATCTAGAACACATAGAAAGGTCTGGAGCTGTTGGACAACATTCAGCTATCACCCCTTAACCTGGTCACCACAAACTTTGTCACACAACTCTCTTCAAAATTATCAGAATTTAATGCAGTGGCAACAACGAGCAAATCTGACACACAGATACACACACAAACAGCTGAAGAGCTTCAGTACCTAGTAAGCTGAAGCAGCGCAGGACCTCGTTGTGGTTCTTGACAGTAGGAGGGTTACTGTAATCAATAGGTGCAGACACCTGGAGGAGAGAAAGGAAATGTTAAACTGATCTCTGTGACTGCCACGTGTCAGCTTGTGAACCCTTACACATAATTATACGCTATGATATGAGATCTGTTAAGCACCACACTTTTCAAAGTCACCTCTTCAAATTCTAACAACTTCTGCCAGATTCAGATGTGTACATGCACAGTTTAGTATTTACAAACAGTTGTAAAACTTTGTGTCTGATTGCAATAGAAACAATAACTGTAGCTGTTGTAACAGGCACTGCCCCTGTAACAGTCTGGTGAAATACTCTCTGTCCCCATCTAACAACCCTTATCATAAACACATTAACACTGGCAGAGTCATTGTGGTAAAATGTCGAAATAGTCAAGACACAGAGCCAAGCGTCAGCCGAGTCATGAGATTATGAAAACATCTGACAACAGTGACTCTCATCAAACAGTCATTTGACACAAGTAAATGAAAGCAGCATATAGTGGATACAGGATGCAAAAGAAGAACTCCAGTATGCCCACAATTTAGCCACAGATTTGTGCTTTCAATGTGGTGAGTCATGTCACGAAGCAGGAAGACTGAGACACAAAAAGTGCCTTACAGTTGGTTTGACAGAGAGCCAGTCTTGTGATAGAAAGTGCTGCACAGACGGCAACTGACTGCTGTCAGACCAGACGGACCCAGGTAAAGCTGATATAATGCAGAAGTGTTTGTTGAGTCTTCTATTGCGGTTTGCTCAAGGTGTGTTACTGGGCGCTCCCACAAGTGTTGCCTGCGTTGCTTGCGTTCAATGTGTTGACTATGAAAGGAAGTGCATTGCTCGCGTCGCTCGCGACGCATGCGTCGACTATGAAACGGCCCTGAGAGTACACTGCTCAAATTTTCTGTTTCACTCAGAAATTTATCACAACAGAAGCTAAAGACGCATATTAACTAATGCTGCACACTGCATTCAGAATACCTGTGTAAGAGTGCTTAAAAGTCTGGTCAACACTACCTGGTCTGGATGTACAGTGGTGGAAAAAAGTTTTCGGACACCCCATGCATTTGTGAAATATTGCATTAAGAATCACTCTTAGGTCTTCAAATGCAATTTCTTTTAGTACAATCACAGCCAAAATACTAAATAAATCCTAAAAAAGCCATTAAAACTTAAAATTGATTGGTTCCATAAAAATACATAAGAAATTTTGAGTATTGGGTCATTTTGGTACCAGTGA
Organism: Epinephelus lanceolatus; assembly: GCF_041903045.1. Lineage (NCBI taxonomy): Eukaryota > Metazoa > Chordata > Actinopteri > Perciformes > Serranidae > Epinephelus > Epinephelus lanceolatus. The sequence goes on from NC_135743.1 coordinate 31,173,165, forward strand.
TGAAGGTCGTTCTTTTTATTAAAAGACACAATTTTTGTTGCCAAGCTTCGTGTCTACATAAAGCCAGCACATTTGAAAGTTCTTCAGACACAAAAATGGCTAAAACAAGGAACCTAACGCAGGAAACACGCCTGAAGATAAAGATTCTCAGCCAGGAAGGGTACAGCTGCCGCCAGATAGCCAGGAAGTGCAGATGCAGTCCTTCGGCAGTTGGATACACTCTGCAGAAATAAAGATGAACCAACAGCTTGGAAGACAAACCAAGATCTGGGTGTCCAAGGGTTTCTTCAGCAAGAAATGACCGCATCCTGATCCGCATGTGCAGGCAAAACCGCCGAATGACATCACAGGAGCTTCAGCAGCAGTGGTCAAACCAAACTGGTGTCCAGTGTTCCACCCGCACTGTACGTGGCCGACTTTTAGATCATGGCTTAAGGTCCTACAAGGCTATCAAGAAGCCCCTGATCAATGAGAGACAGAGGTTAGCCCGGCGTCGTTGGGCCCAGGCACACAAGAACTGGACAGCCAGGAATTGGAAGAAGATTTTGTGGTCAGATGAGTCCAGTTTCCAGCTTTATCTTCCTCCTACTAATGTGAGGGTACGCAGAAGGCCAGGCGAAGCATTATCTCCAGCATGTACAGTACCTACTGTCAAGCATAGTGGAGGCAGTATCATGGTTTGGGGATGCATGAGTGCTGCTGGTGTTGGTCATCTCACTGTCTGTGATGGCACATTGAACTCTACCAAGTATTGTACCATTCTCGAAACCCACATGCTCCCTTCTGCGCGTGCACTGTTCCATCGAGGTAAAAACTGGATGTTTCAACAAGATAATGCCCCTTGCCACACATCCAAGGCCAGTAGAACTTGGCTGCAGGAGCACAGTATCCAGGTCTTAGAGTGGCCAGCTCAATCCCTGGACATGAGCCCCATTGAAAATCTGTGGTGGATTATCAAAAGGTCTGTTTCAAAGCATAAACCAAAGAATTTAGAAGAATTAAAAGCAGTAATTCAAGAAGAATGGGACAAGATTACCCCTCAACAGTGTGAAAGGCTCGTGGGGAACATGCCAGCCAGGATTAGAGCTCTACTACGTGCCAATGACAGAACTACTAAATATTAATTTGATGATGTGATGGTTTATTTATTTTTTGTTCAGTTTTGAACACATTCTCTGTTATTTGTTGACTTTGATACCGGCAATGTTGAGAACTGACATATTGAAACTGTCAAGAATTTAGTTTTGTTAGTTTTTCTTGTAAACAATAAACAAAAAAATATAATTTGTATTTGTTTGTATCTGTCTAATGCAGCCACACCTTTTGAAACACAAAAAAGATTTTTCCACAAATATTTCATGATAATTTTTGAGACTGTGTAAAAATTTTATGGGTGTCCGAAAACTTTTTTCCACCACTGTATATCTATAACAGTGGCGGCTGCTGGTCTTTCAAACAGGGGAAGCTCACTTTAAGTTTACATCATAATAGTTGTCATATTGTAGCGAGGCAGTAACTTATAAAAGGAGCATTTAATTGAAGCTGTTTTTCAACCACACTCATGCCATAGAACCACAGCAAAACACACCTCAAAGATTACTTTTCCCCACCCTTTGCACCAAATCAATCTGAGGCGTTGATCTGCCCTGCTGTTTAACTCTAAGTTTCTCCTCGTAAGGAGGACTATCTATGGTTTCGCCAAAATCCGGTCGACAATATTCAAATCGTCTGCCATTATGTGCAGCTGGCTAGCTCGCTCACTCACTAGCTGGGGCTGCTGCGCCAGGCTAGTGTGGCCGCCTGTGTGTGCTTTGGGACGATGGAAGGACTCACAGCAGCACCCGCTGCTCGTTGGGGACAGTAACTGCAGAGCGACAGAAGTCAGAGTCTCCAAACACGAGTACAGTCTCCAATAACACCAGAAAAAGATGCTAGATTTGTCGCTAGTCGTTTTTAACAAAGAAAAAGTCACTAAGAGGATTGGAAAAGTCTCCAGATCAACTCGGAACAACGGAATGAAACTTGAAAAATGATCCGGTGGTGCTTTATATTTCAAGATCGCTGATTCGCTCATTTCGCTGTCAATCAAAAAGGGATTCAGCCTCAGACAGATCATCCAATCATTATGCAGAAGCCCAGCGTCCAGGCCAGCCGAGGCCAGCTCACTGCCCCATAGACCCCCAGAGACGCTGAGCGTCCGATGGGCGGGACAAAACTGAGCATTTATCCAATGACTGTCTAGTTTTGCTGCAGTGGAACAACCCACTCTATGCTTCCCCATTAAAGTCTTTGGACGCTGAGCTTCAACACCGTTTAATGCACTGTGACGCTACAGGAATGAATGAGAAGAAAGTCGCGTCAGTGACCTGTGATCAGTAGCTGATTCTGAACAAAAGCTGAACGCGTTCTAGGGCATTTTTAGTCAATGAAATGAAAACACAAGAGTACATACAGTCAGGTCCATAATTATTTGGACAATGATACAGTTGTCGTCATTTTGGCTCTGTACACCACCACAATGGGTTTTAAATGAAACAATGAATACCTGCTTAAAGTGCAGACTCTCAGCTTTCATTTAAGGCTTTTTTCAAAAATGTAGTATGAACCGTGTAGGAATTACAACCATTTCTTCACACAGTCCCCCAACTTTAAGGGCTCATAAGTATTTGGACAAACTAACATAATCATCAATTAAACAGTCAGTTTTAATACTTGGTTGCAAATCCTTTACAGTCAATGACTGCCTGAAGTGTTGGACACATAGGCATCATCAGATGCTGGGTTTCTTCCCTGGTGATGCTCTGCCAGCCCTTTACTGTAGCCGTCTGCACTTCCTGCTTGTGTTTTGGATGTTTTGCCCTCAATTTTGGCTTCAGCAAGAGAAACGCATGCTCAATTGGATTCAGGTCAGATGATATAACTTGGCCATTGCAGAACATTCCACTTCTTTGCCTTAAAAATGTCTTTGGTTGCTTTTGCAGTATGCTTCAGGTCAATGTCCATCTGCACTGTGAAGCATCGTCCAATGAGTTTTGAAGCATTTGGTTGAATCTGAGCAGATAATGTAGCCCCAAACACTTCAGTTTTCATCCTGCTGCTCTTGTAAGCAAGACAAGACTTCACTAGAATAAATACAGAGGGTTTATCACAAGATGCAAACCATTGGTTAGCCTTAAAAATGGAAGACCAGATTAGAGTTTGTCAAAAACCATCTAAAAAGCCTGTACAGTTGTGGAACAGCATACTATGGACAGATAAAACAAAGATCAACTACCAGAATGATGGGAAGACAAGAGAAGGAAGAAGGGAAGGAACTGCTCATGATCCAATGCACACCACCTCATCAGTGAAGCATGGTGGAGGTACTGTTATGTCATGGCCATGTATGGCTGCCAGCGGAACTGGTTCTCTTGTATTTATTGATGATGTGACTGCTGACAAGAGCAGCAGGATGAAAGCTAAAGAGTTTGGGGCACCATTATCTGCTCAGATTCAACCAAATGCTTCAAAACTCATTAGACGATGCTTCACAGTGCAGATGGACATTGACCTGAAGCATACTGCAAAAGCAACCAAAGACATTTTTAAGGCAAAGAAGTGGAATGTTCTGCAATGACCAAGTCATATCATCTGACCTGAATCCAACTGAGCATGCGTTTCTCTTGCTGAAGCCAAAACTGAGGGCAAAACACCCAAAACACAAGCAGGAAGTGCAGACGGCTACAGTAAAGGGCTGGCAGAGCATCACCAGGGAAGAAACCCAGCATCTGATGATGCCTATGTGTCCAACACTTCAGGCAGTCATTGACTGTAAAGGATTTGCAACCAAGTATTAAAACTGACTGTTTAATTGATGATTATGTTAGTTTGTCCAAATACTTATGAGCCCTTAAAGTTGGGGGACTGTGTGAAGAAATGGTTGTAATTCCTACACGGTTCATACTACATTTTTGAAAAAAGCCTTAAATGAAAGCTGAGAGTCTGCACTTTAAGCAGGTATTCATTGTTTCATTTAAAACCCATTGTGGTGGTGTACAGAGCCAAAATGACGACAACTGTATCATTGTCCAAATAATTATGGACCTGACTGTATTTGACCACTTATTTTTTGACATTTTAGGGGAAGCTGAGCTTCCCTTGCAGTCTTAGAGAAATCGCCACTGATCTATAACTACAGGAGGAGCACAGTCTCTATGAGCATGATTTCCGCCCAGCTCCCCCTTTATGAGCATCTACAGCGGGTAAAATAAATATTGAACACGTCACCATTTTTCTCAGTAACTATATTTCTAAAGGTGCTATTGTCATGAAATTTTCACCAGATGTCGGTAACAACCCATGCAATCCACACATGCAAAGAAATCAAACCATAGATGCCTATAAATTAAGTTATGTGTAATAATGTGAAATGACACAGGGAAAAAGTATTGAACACATGACGAAAGGGAGGTGCAAAAAGGCATGGAAAGCCAAGACACCAGCTGAAATCTATCAGTAATTAGAAAGCAATCCTGCCACTTGTCAGTGCAAATTAATATCAGCTGGTTCAGTCCCAAATGATGGCCTATAAAAAGGTGTTTCATTACCAAGGTGTCACACAAGAAGCATCTCATGATGGGTAAAACCAAAGAGCTGTCTCAAGACCTTCGCAACCTTATTGTTGCAAAGCATACTGATGGTATTGGTTACAGAAGGATTTCTAAACTTCTGAATGTTCCAGTGAGCACTGTTGGGGCCATAGTGGAAAGAACATCATTTCACCATAAACCGGCCATGACCAGGTGCTCCTCGCAAGATTTCTGACAGAGGAATGAAAAGAATTATCAGAAGAGTTGTCCAAGAGCCAAGGACCACTTGTGGAGAGCTTCAGAAAGACCTAGAATTAGCAGGTACAATTGTTTCAAAGAAAACAATAAGTAATGCACTCAACCGCCATGGCCTGGATGGACGCTCACCATGTAAGACTCCATTGCTGAAGAAAAAGCATGTTGAAGCAAGTTTAAAGTTTGCTGCACAACATTTAGACAAGCCTGTGAAATACTGGGAGAATATAGTCTGGTCAGATGAGACCAAAATTGAACTCTTTGGATGCCATAATACACACCATGTTTGGAGGTCAAATGGCACTGCACATCACCCCAAAAACACCATACCAAGAGTGAAGTTTGGAGGTGGGAACATCATGGTGTGGGGCTGTTTTTCAGCATACAGCACTGGCAAACTTCATATAATTGAAGGAAGGATAAATGGAAAAATGTACCGAGACATTCTTGATAAAAATCTGCTGCCATCTACCAGGATGATGAAGATGAAACGAGGGTGGACATTTCAGCAAGACAATGATCCCAAACACACAGCCAAGGAAACTCTCAACTGGTTTCAGAGAAAGAAAATAAAGCTGCTAGAATGGCCCAGCCAATCACCTGACTTGAATCCAATAGAAAATCTGTGGAAAGAACTAAAGATCAGAGTTCACAGAAGAGGCCCACGGAAACTTCAAGATTTGAAGACTGTTTGTGCGGAAGAATGGGCCAAAATCACACCTGAGCAATGTATGCGACTAGTTTCTCCATACAGGAGGCGTCTTGAAGCTGTCATTACCAACAAAGGCTTTTGTACGAAGTATTAAATAAATTTCAGTAAGCGTGTTCAATACTTTTTCCCTGTGTCATTCCATTTTATTACACATAACTTTAATTTCTGAAATTATTTATTTTGGTTTCTTTGCATGCGTGGATTGCATGGGTTGTTACCGACATCTGGTGAAAATTTCATGACAATAGCACCTTTAGAAATATATTTACTGAGAAAAATGGCGACGTGTTCAATATTTATTTTACCCGCTGTATGTTACGTGTCACCTGGTTCAGTTAAATCTACAGTGTTAAATTTAGTATGTACTTCATGTGTACCTGTTGATGCAGTGCAGTAAGTAGATTGTCCAGCTGTGTCTCCAGCACCCTGCTGCCCATGGTGACAGAAGCATCAAGAACTTGGCACAGACTCTGAGTGGAGAAAACAAGAATTTAATCCCTATTAAAGCCAGGAGGCAGTTTTGAGAGAGTGATAGTTACAAAATCCATAATAGGCAGACCACTGCGTTCATGCTGCAGCCCATACCCACCTTGCTAATCACATAGTGCTCATTGTTTTTCTTGTACAGGGACAGGATGGCAGGAATGAGTTTAGGAATCTGCTCCTCCAGTTTATCGCTGGCCATCAGATGGCACATAGAGCCCACTGCCTCAGCCACTGTTAGCCTCAACTAGAACACACAACGACAGAAAGATAGTACATTAGATTACAGCTATGAAAGAGAGGAGGTGATTCGCAAAAATGTAACAGCATCTAGATGTGTGTAAATAGGGAAGGAGTAAAAAGGGAAACACTAGTCACAAGAATACATATAAAAGAAACTGTCACTCAGAAGATAACACAACTAATAGGTCATTCATTAAAGGACTGCAAAAATCAAAATCTGCTTGGTGGCCATCTCATCACAGTTCGGAGAAATGGACCATAAAACAAAACACTATATGATATCCTCCTGAGATAATCTGTTCTCCAGAGTTTATGCGTTTGTTTGTACTGAAATATTTGTTGGCATATTCCATGCCTAAGTTGTAGCAGGTTCCCTGTCATCTGTACTGCAGCATGAAGACATTGCAGTTAACTTGTTAGACTTGGTTAACATGGCCAAGAATAGGCCAAATATAAACACATATAATTACTATACTAGTAAGTAGCAGTTCCCATGGCCTGGATAGACAGATCACATTTTAATTTGTGGTGATTTTTATGCATCACTTATTGTTTTACCTTGCAGTGCTTTTTCAAAGTATGCCTTTTAGACTGCCGTCTACATCTTTGCATCCAAAATTAAAAATGACAAGATTTAGTGGTCTTACCTTAGCTTCTCTATTTACTCATCTTCTTTAGATACTACCTGAACACCACTTTGTGGGTTTCATTCTCCACTGTATGTCAAACCCTCCTGCTCAACCCCCAACACTGAGCTAGAGCAACCTTACCTTAGATTCCCTGCTTTGTAACCAATTATTAAAGAGGATGTCGAAAGCAGTGTAGATTTCACTAGAGAACGTGTCTTTTCTGACTGTGGGGTCTGGAGCTTTGTCCAGGTTGGCGAGGTACTCCAAGATACTGTCGCTGAAATGACACAGAGCTGCAGGAAGAGAAACAAAAAACAGTGGGCGAGGGAAATTATGGAGAGAAGAAAACAATGCAATAATAAAAGTGTAAGAAAGACTAAAGGGAGGAAGTTTTATGTTTTTGGAGGTGAATATCTGCAGGCAGTGTTGTTTGAAGGGGGGTTAATATATTTCAACAATTATGAAAATGTTAAAAAAAAAAGCGTGTAGGGAACTTCTTACCAGAAGAGAAGACCCACTTCATGTTGTCTTGTTTGGCCATGCTTAACATGGGCAACATGGTGCCCAGAATAGCATTGAGAAAGGGTACCATTCCATAAACTAGAGAACAAGGACGAATACAGTGTTAAAGTTACATTATTCTTTGACAATTCCTCTGTAAAGCAGGGAGACATAGACTGTAATGCTTTTTTACACTGATAATACCAATACTAAGAGATAATGTACAAACATTAAAAAGAAAAGCATAGAGAATATATTTGTTAAAATTATGTATCAAAATAAATAGAATTTCAAAGTATCTCTGTACTGGTTAATGATTTACAGCTACTGAAACTGGCAGTACTTCCTCTAAACATGCTGTGCTATGCAAAATAAATCCATGCAACACTACACACAATAACCAATGTGCTGCTGCAGATCTTTTAGACCCTGATCCAGATCTGAATCTCTTAATATTATTTAATCATTTGGTATCTGCTCATATCAAGTCTTGATTTTATTTCATTATGTTTTTAACATAATAAAGATGCAAATGCATGAACTACAACCCTCTACTTTCAGAGGAGTTAAAACAAAACCAAAGTGCAAATTGGCACGCTGAGACACACGTGAACACCCAAGGCTTCATTTATTGCTTCATCTCAAAAATGTAGTGCAATTCAAACATAGCATAGGTATGGAAACATGTCAAATCACACAGTCACAACATTATTTTTCTTGCCCCACTTGCCCGCTTATTCAAACATATCAGATTCAAATCTATTCAAACATAATTTAGCTAATTGGCACACATGGAAGAGACAGAACATGGGGAAAATTTACAGGAACGTTTGTGATGGTAATCAAAACATTGCCACACATTGTTCCATATTAGAGCTGCTACTTCAACAAACGTTAGAAAATATAATTTCTGTTATGTTACACACTGTGGAGCAGTATCTGGGGGAGATTACTGCAATAATTTCATTACACTCAACACCAGTTCAATGACTTTTCCGAGCCTGGAAAAAAGAGATTTTTCCAGGTTTTCCATGACTGTGGGAACCCTTCTGTGCAGCCTTTGCCTGAGTTATCGGAATGAACTGTGTTTATTATCGCTGACTGTACTTCTTTTGAATGAAATACATAAAAAAAATTACTCATTAGCTTTTAGCTCGTGGGGATTTTGTTGCACTTGCAATGGCGTGGTGAGTGTGGTTGTCATTGTCTCGTCTCTGAGCAGGGGCTCAACTCCACCCGTGCTGAAACACCATAAGCCACAGATAACAACAAATGCAAAGAACTCACACTCATAACTTAGGTAAATAACATGAATTAACAGTCTCCTATTGTGTTTTGCTGTTGTTATGACAGGTGGTGTTTTGCCTGTAGACTGCATAAGTAATGGATGTAGCTTCCATGATATCACCCATTGGTTTGTGAACTGCTGTTCTGAAGCTTGAGTTCAGCATTACTGCCATCTCCCTATTGGTTTTTTTTTGGAGCCAGAATTGACCATATCTGGACAAAAGACTGGAGCTGTGGAGCAATGAGGGGTGGATCTAACTTATAGACTGTGGCGATGCTTCGCAGACGGCCTGTCATTCAAGCGGCCACACCCTTAAATATGTTTAATGTTGGGCTTTAATAAAACTGATAAGTCATAAAAAAAATGCATCCCCTGTACAAGCTGTCACGAATGTTGAGTTGAAGGGCTGATGACAGCTGCACTTGTGCTGCTGTGCATTAAAGTTCTGTGAATAAAAACAGAAAAAAAAAGGATTGGACAGGGCTCCATACAGCTCAACATAGCAAATCCCGATCAGTTAAAAAATGCCTTGATCAGCCCCAACACCGATTCCTGCACGTTTGAATTACATCCTAATCCTTTAGTTGTAGGGTGGAGAATTTGGAGTTGGAGTTTTATGGGGGTTTTAAGTTAGTGGGTGGGGCAACTTTGACAGCAGGGCATAGGATTGAAAATAAATCAGGCTTTACATATCTGACACTAATCAATTATAATAAGTTAATCAGTTCAGTGGCTCTGAACAATTCTAACTGCAGAAGGTTCAGACCTCACAATTTCCAAACCACCTGACACTGCTCCTAAACAAACCTAGTAGGTGCTGTGCAAACTTTTTGTCCTATAAATACTGTTTTTAGCTGGGTTTAACAGGTTTATATCTTTCTCAACCCCTCTGAATACCTGCCTTGTGAGGAAGTTCTGATTTCCCGGTTGTTTGTGTGTGTGTGTGTGTGTGTGTGTGTGTGTGCGTACGTGCGTGCGTGCGTGCGTGTGTGCTTCCTTATGGCCTTGTGATGTTTCTTTGAACTTGTGTGTGTAAATATTTGCTTACCGTTGGAGTCTGAAAGGTTTGCTAGTGTCTGGACCACAAAGAAGTGAGGAAGGAGCCCTGGCTGAAACTTGCTTAGTATCTCCTCCATGATGTCATTGATGTGCTTGTTACCCACAGCAACCAAGATATTACTGGCTGCCTGCTGCCAATCAGGGATGACCTCCTGAGTGAACCAAGAAGATGGAGAAAGAAACATCATTTATCATCTGCATTTTGCAAGAAACATAAAAAAATGAATGATTAAAATCTCATACTTTACCTTTGATCGCGTCATCTCATCTGAGGCCAAGGTGATGATACTCTTTATTCTGGGGTAACTTATCTCCTCTATCCTGCACCCCACAATCAGCTCAATAGTCTGAAGAATCACAACTCTGTGGCTCACGACCAACTAGAGAAAGACGAGGTGAGGAAGATGAAGAAAAACGAGACAAGAGAAGGACGACGCGAATAACAAAAAGAGCGCATTTAAATTACAATATCAAAACCAATGGAATGCTAATAAATGACACAGCATTCATTTATCTGCAGTAAAATGTCTGCATTTGGCTTTTACACAGGCAAAGTGAAATATGATACAGCACATCTCAATAAACATCCGCTGTATCTATCTATTATGTCACTGATGTTTCCCAAGATGTTTCCTCAGTGTAATGATGCCAACATTTGATAATCAAGTCAGGGGCTGTGACAGTATGATAGCATGTTGCAGCATCATACAGAAACAAACTGATAAAGAGCTCTATGGTGAGATTTCTGAGGAGCAAATGTGCTGCAAGAAAAAAACAAAGATCTGTATTTGAAGAATATATTCCTGTTAAACATGAGGCCACATTCAAGAAAGCCTTTTAGTCTAATTCTATTCTTTTCTATAGGCCCATGCAGGTAAAATGTTAGCAGTGCAGAAACCGTATTGGGAGGTGTGTGTCAACTTACATCCCAGTAGTATGTGGGGTTGGGTACCATTCACGTTTAAACTGATACCAGTACATAATGATACTTTTTCAGTATTTTACTCTATGTGTAACAACAAAAAAAAAAGTTGTTGAACAGGCTACAGGACTGACTTTGTCAACTAAAACGAAATTCTGTTCTTCTGCTCTTTTCTAATTTCACTGTCTGTGTGTGTTTGTGTCTAGTTTAGTACCCAGTTCAGCACCCAATTTTAATAGTACTACAGTCCATTTTCTATCAGTTAAATTGACAAAACATTCGGCTTAGACTGTTGGTCTAACTTCAGGGAACTGTGATGGACATTTTCAACATTTTCTCACATTTCATTGGTAAACTGATAATTGATTGAGAGAGAAAATAAGAGAGAAAGTAATCACAAGATGAATCAGTAATGATTCATCCTGCTTGACTGCCATCTGTAAAACCTGAAAACCCTCTTGGACAGCAACAGACATATCACTACTTGTTTCAATCTTTACATCATGTACATACATGAAACTAAATCACATGCTGGGGGCTCTGAGAGGCCTTTTAAATGTGATCAGATTTAACAGATTAGCAGCAGACTACTGTTAGCAGTGGTTACTTAAGTCAAGACAAATCTTTTTCAAAACTATAGACATTTCCATCACAGAAGTACCAATCTTTCACTCAAATGTGTGGGGGCTTCCTATGCAGCTTCCACTTAATGTGTACAGTATTATTGTACTGTTATTATACAGTATGATTGCACTGTCCAGTCACAGCATTCAGCACTCACTATATGTAACTGTGAGCTGTTTTGACACGACACTAAAAGTAACACCAGCACTAAAAGCCGAGTTAATGGAAGTCATGCTCATGTAGTCATGCTGATCTGGCATGTCTGACAAGGGCTAAAGATCATGTCTGTGGCAGGAATACTGATAATTCGTTCCAGCTTTCTCTTATGCAGGCCTGAGGCTGACAACCTGAGAAGTGTTAGACATACAGTGTAACAGAGATGTTTCCTGATGTTTTATTTTTGTTTTTTTTTTACCTTTGGGTGTTTAAGGAGGTAGTCCTGGCACATGGCTAACACTCTGTCTGGCTGCTGTTTTCCCAGGGTCAACATAGACTTTCTGACCTGTTCCTGGACCTCTGCGTCTTTATCAGTGGCCGCATCTAGTAGCGCCAGGGTCACCTCTAGAGGGCAAACACAACATAACAGTGACAAATCTGAGTAGGAAGAAGAGGGAAACTGCGTAAATACAAATGGCAAGACAAAGTTTGAGACAGCTGTGCGGCAAAACTGGAAAATCTGGGGGAAAATATGCATGACCTGGCATTCAGAACTGTGTCAAACAGAACAAATGGATTACTGTAGCTGAATTGCGGCAAACATTAAAGAAGTTGATGGAAAGAGGAGAGGAGAGGAGAGGAGAGCTGAGCTCACGTTCCACATCCGATTCCTCCATGGTGGACACCAAGAGGGCTGGCTTCCTGGAGCCTGAGGCCAAGGATGTAGCTTCCCACCTGGGGTACAGATTCAGGAACAAAATATAAAATGTGAATATAAAGTGAATATTAATGTCATATATCTTAGCAGTAAGTCAAGGTCCTACAGCATTAATACTCAACTTCCTGCCTGTGGGCCAGATAGGGAGCTCTGTAGCCACCAACTATTTTCTAATTCACCATGAAAATAAACCAATTCAATTTTTTGCACTTTGAATGTAAATAAGGAGAGAGCATGAAAAGTCAATCAAAACAGAGCTTGTTTATTTAAAAAAAAGTCCATTGAAGAATCTGTAGATGTATAAAATGTAAAAATGTATAGTTCCCAGATTTATTCCCACAGCGTGGGCAAACTACTGAATACGCGCAGTAGTGTTTCTCTCGCTTAGCCCATAGACTTTATGATGTGATGATGTCACAGATACACTTATATTATTTTTCTAGTATAAAACCTCCATGAATCATAATGAAAAAAATCATAATACAGACTGCAATAATTGCCCTTGTTTGAAGTTCAAGGTGTCCTGTCAACATTTTTACAGACTTCCCTTTTATAACAGTGATCTGTTATATGGGGAAATACTTCTTGTGCCACAGGGGGAGGATCCCATGGCCTCCTGGACAGATGTACGGCTCTGAATGTCCTCAAACCCTATAAATACCCCAACATACACCTGACTTGTGCAGGGATGCTACCGCTGGATTTACTTCTTGGTGAAGATGAGTGAGAACAGCAAATGGTGAAAGGTTGAAAACAGGCAGATCCCTTATTAAATACACTGATAAATATTAATGATGTTTGTTTAATAACTAGCCCTTGGTCTCCTTTCAATCAGCAAAAGTGGCTCCAAGGCAAAGTAAGTTCAGTATCCCAGTTCACTGAAAATATTACAAATGTACATCCCCCTCATGCCTGGTGCAAATATTGGCTGCTCAGCTGTATATATCTGGCTACAATAAGTGATTTGGTTGTCACATCAGAACACAGGAGCTCTCTGAAGACAGTCTTGATTTAGCTTCATTCAGTTTCTCTCATTCACATGACTGACACAGACCCAGCGGTTAATTAACATGACAGGCATGATGGGATACAGCTGGCACACAGACCTCTATAGCAGCCTCAGTAAGGCTAATATTAAGACAACATTATTCTCGCCAACCAAAAACATTTGCAGTCTATCTGGATTACCTGAACCTGCTTTAATATCTACTTGTCACATCAGTTTCCTTCGCTTTAGCTACCTGCCCAGGCCACCTCTGTAGCTACTATGACAACCACCAACTGAATCCAACACGAATTAGCTAACAGTGACTTCTGAGATTACGAAGCTACGTACAGATGGCATTAAAAGCAACAAATGTTACAGTGTTAGCCGGGTTAAACCCTGAGCGTCAGGCTCTTTGTAGCTGGCGTCATAACTGAATTTCTGGCTTTAACCAGCCTGGGTGGTGATGCTGCAGCAGCGAGCTAACCCACTGACACACGCTAGCATGCTAACCTAGCAGCAGCTGCTACGGAAGAGCCGACAGCGTCCTCACATCACTGACGGGAGGAAAACAACAGCCTTGCTAACGAGGCTAACTTACCGAGTCCCGGTGGGCGACCGCTATACAATGACCTCTCACGACAATTAGGCTTCTTATCTCGGTTTAAACAATAGGCGTCCCTGTCAGTGGCACAGTCAGTGTTGGCGCTGTATGTCCTTCTGTCACTGCAGGTGTAAACACGCCTGGTCATGTGCTACTAGTCAGCAGGAGCGTATCAGGCAGGGGGCGGGGCCAAAGAGTCAGTGACACAGCACTGAGGCACATAGAACTGCTACTCAACATCTCTGCACACTGTCACTGTTGTACTGAAGCACAAGACTGCTTTATAGAGACTGTTATGCAGGACTTTACCTCATTATCAAATTCATTTTTCTCGTGGTATGTGCGTCGCATGTTTGCATGACTTAAAGTTTTGAGCATTAAGCACTGAATTCCTGCATTCTGTTGATTTTTATGATATTTTGTGCCTTCATCAATTGTTGGTGAAAATGTCATGGTACTTCTGCTTCGTCTGTACATAGTTGCTTAATCTTCTTTCTGTTTCATGGCAGATTGCTTTTGAGTACTGGCATCACCTTCTTGGCTAGCGGCACAGTCTTGGCTGTGAGTCGCAGTTATTAGAAATTAAAGCAAAATAAATGTTCTCTGCCATTGGCTATTATGGGAGACGTGTCCTCGTCCTAAATTCCATCATTGTCCCGATGTGTGACACGTGGCCCAATGTGTGAAAGCACTTTACAAAAGGGGACCCCCAAACCCAAAATACATAAAGGTTTGTGCATGACATCTGCTGCAGGTGAAGATGGGCATATCTGGTGTATACTATCCAAAGTTTGTCTCCAACTGTCCAGCTGTCCTGTAACACTCAGTATACAGTGTTAGCTGTAGTACCACTTAATAACACAACTATACAACTAACTACCAAGAAACACAACAATACAGACAGAGCTTTAATTTTAACATGCTTTTTATTGTCTCTTTATTGCATGCTAAATAATTGGGGGCAGTTATTTTTTTAATTTTTTTTACTAATACTTTATTAATCCCCAAGGGGAAATTCAATTTTTCATTCTGTTTGTCAATTACACACAGGTCCGAACACACACATGCACAAACTGGACCTATACATGCACTAAGTGGAGAGATGTCAGAGTGGGCTGCCCATGACAGGCGCTCTGAGCAGTTTGGGGGTTCAGTGCCTTGCTCAGGGGCACCTCAGCAGTGCCCAGGAGGTGAACTGGCACCTCTCCAGCTACCAGTCCATGCTCCATATTTTGGTCTGGACGGGGACTTGAACAGGTGACCCTCCGGTTCCCAACCCAAGTCCCTATGGACTGAGCTACTGCCGCCCATATTTACAGTTTTCCCCATGTCATTTGTGTGTAGGAGAAAGCCAACATCCTTGGGGGAAACCCACACAGACATGGGGAGGAACATGCAGACTCCACACAGAAAGAGTTCAGCTGGGTCTTTCTGTGAGGCCGCAGTGTTGATCACTGAGCCTCCGTGCCACCCTGCACTCTGTTACTGTTACTGAGACGGGAAGGTCCTGTGTTGCTGTGGTGTAGGAGTCTCAGATGGATGTGGACTACTGCCTTTGTTCCATCTCCGCCTCACATCAAAGAAGTGGCAGAATCTTTTCTACTGTGAACTGTTCTTTTTTTTCTCTGGGACCTGCAAAATAAAGACAGGAAAATCATTACAGATTCCAACACCAGGATAAAAGCCTTTTCTCCCTGTTGAGGTCAGGATGAAAGTACCAAATACACCCGGCTAGCACTGAGAGAGTCAGAAAGAGCTTCTACCCTCGGGTCAGAAGGATCCCCCTGCCTACATGTGTTTATTATTATTACTACTATGTTTTAAATGTGCAAACTGATGGAATTTACAAATTTCATTTCACTGAAACTGTATTCATATGATATGTGACAAAAAAATTAATTGCTTGACCTTGTCCACACAGACCTCCTCTTCTACCAGGAGTTTGACCATTAAAGCAACCAGGGTCTTCTCCTGCTGTTCCTTTATCTCTTCTTTGAGCATGGTAATTTCTGCCTGGAGAGCCTTACTTGCCTCTTTTTCTTTCTTTGAGCTTAGTGGTCAGCTCTTGGTTGGCTGAGGTCTGTTGCTCAAGTCTTGTTTTCAGGTCCTGCTCATGCTGTCTCTCAGCTCTTTCTCTCCGGAGCTCATTGATCAAATCTTCCACCTGTTTCTGCAAGACCTTGTTCTCTTTCATCTCTGTCTCGAGCCTGGTGGCAAGCTCATTTATCTTTTCCTCCTGACAGGCAATGTGCTGCTCTGCAGTTTGGAGGTGAGCTTTCAGCACCTCTTCCTGGGTACCTGGAGCCTTGTTTGCTATTTTGCATTAACTATGCTGCCTGGCCCACTTGTTGGTATCCAGGGTTGTTGGATTTACTCCTGAAGTCATTTTCCTGACGCACTGTGTCTCTCATGAACAGTTGGGAAACCAGTTGAAAGGTCTGAAATGAAACAATTCTGTCTGGACCGATTCTGCATGTTTACATTTTGTTTACACTGGAGTCAGAGTCCTGGTTTATCACTTTGATCCCCAAGAACCATTAAAGGCACAATCTGTGATCTAAATGTACACACAAGGCCCACCCCACCATCAACACTCATTTACACACAGAGATATGAATGGATACTACATGGTACTGTTTTAATGTCCTTTAAAGGTCCAGCGTAGTAATTAGGGGAATATATTGGCAGAAATTTGATACAATTTCTAATATATAAAAATCTTTTCTTTAGTGTATAATCACCTGAATATGAGAATCATTGTGTTTTTGTTACCTTACAATGAGCCTCGGCCACGGAGATCGCAATGTTGCACCGCCATGTTTCTACAGTAGCCCAAAACAGACAAACCTAACACTGATCATTGGTGTTACTGTGTTTTCTTATTTTCGCTTCAGCCGAAGTAGTTAGCAGACCCCTGCAGCCAGCATCATTGGAGAGACACTGTTATTCTAACGTGAAACTGCTTTAATCACTACTTTTATTATTGTAAATCAGTGGGTGTGTTTGTTTTGAAGAGGAGGAGACTTCTGCAGATAATTTGGCTCCTAAAACCTCCTGAACATGTAGCTCTTATGTTATTAGAGAAAAAAGATGAGCGCACATTAGAAGGTGCTGAGCTAGCGGCCTGTCAGCGACAACTTGAAAAGTGTAAGAGAAACATTGATTTGTGACGTGAAAATGTTTTATTGAGTGTTTTTATCGTTTTTTAATAGCCTGGTCTGTTTATTTTGAAGAAGAAGATTCCTATGGGGATAATCTGGCTCCCAGTAAAAACCTCTGGAACAATGAAGACTGAAGGAATTCAAACAAGTTTCAGCTGGTTGCAATCAGCAATCTTCACTGCTAAGTCCCCCTAAATCCCCCAAATATCTTACACACTGCTTCTTCAAATCTGTATTCCTGTGATATCTTGTTTTGGAATGCTGAATTTCCCATCTGCAAAACAAATTAACCCTTGGGTATTCACAGAGAAAGCTTGAACCTTTGGGTGACAGTTTTCATAGGGTGTACAAAGAATAAAATTTTTATGAGAACTACTTTTGATGAATGGCACAGCATCAGTCTTAATTTGATGATTATGAGATCTCTGTAGCAAAACAAGCCAAAAGACTGGCAGCATCTCTTTTATGTTAATAATACAGTGCAGGTTTCCAGTCACCCAAAGCTACACCAGTGCATTCATATGCTTTTTGTGTGCACTGAACTCAGGCTTCATATATGTCCATCTGTTTTATAAAACAGGAGTGTTATAGTTTGTCAGCTGCATATAAGAGTCAGTGTGTCTGTCTTCAGACACCTGGGAGAGTAAAGGTAATAAAGATTATTTTGTCAAAACTTAAGGAATTTCATTTTTGGAGAGTGTCCCGAAAGCTCTCATATTCTTCAAGAGAGAAAATGCAGATAGCCTGATAGAGGAATATCCATATCAATGAAAGATCACATGGCCCAACATCTGGAAAGCAGACTTCCATCACACTAGGTTTAAAGTCCAAGCTGTTTATGACGCCCTACCAAGTCCTGCAAACGTCCACGTCTGGGGCAAAAGTGAAACATCATCCTGCTCCCCTTGCCCAGGAAAGGGAAACCTGGAACATCTCCTTAGCATCTGCCCAAAAGCCCTTGTAGACGGGCGCATCGCTGGTGCTACGACCAGGTACTTAGGGCAGCTGCTGAAAGCATTGCCACTGCTATTGACACCATCAAGGGCCACCACAAGCCAAAGACCAACATGTTCCTCAAAGCCGGAGAGAAGCCCCACATACAACCCAGTGCAGAGGCTGGCCCCTCACCACTGCCCCTGACTGGAAACTGGAACTGGATCTTGGAAAACAGCACCCAGCCCGAATAACACCAACATGGCTTTGTCCAGACATAATCATTGTCTCAGACTCCACCAGACAACTGATTATGCTGGAGCTCACAGTACCCGGGGAAGAGCGTATGGAAGAGGCCAAACCTTTTTGTCACTATCATTCGTCAAAGTCATCATTGTTCAGTATTACATCTGCCAGATCAGGTTCACCTCTTGAATTCCTGTTTTTGCTCATTGTTTCCTGGTGTTGCTAAACACATGAGACAGCTTGAGGACTGAGTGGTGTTCAGCAGCTGACTCACCATCATTGATGCAGTAGAACTGATTTTAATATGGTTTCTCTGCTATTTAAACATGCAGAAATCAAGTGAAACCACTGCTTTCCTTGTTTATACAGACATGGAAATGCTTACATGCTTACACTTTAGAAGACCAGCCAATTTTGCCAGGGATGACAGCTCAACATTTTAGCTCAATGATGTATATCACCAAATATGGTAACACTGTATTTGCTGCTAAAGTCTTACCTGTGCTGTACACATTTAGCAGCAGAAGCTAGATTTTCTTTTTTCAGGATAAGAGCCGATTGGCTCATCATGTCCACAGCGGCAGGACACCAAGCCTGCAAAACCCAAACTCACACCTCCACAGTTTTTCAGTTGGGTTTGATTACTTTTGTTTTCAACACAGCTGTACAGAATGGTCAAATGTTTATCTGATAAAGTTTAAAAATCTACATTAAATCTGCTAGATTAACCTCAAATGTCTATAACTCAGTATCACACTGACATGCAGACACCTGTTGTTTCCCATCCACCTAACATAACTAAAGCACTTTTTCATGCCATTTGAAAGAGTATACCTAGGGTGCCCATTAGCTCACCTGGTAGAGTAGGTGCCCCATGTACAAAGGCCTTGTCCTTGCTGCAGCGGCAATCAAGTCAAAGCATAAAAGCCCTAAAAATATTTGTATTGTTGTATGTCTTTAAAAAAAGATTATACTTAAAACTCTGTACATCAGTTGGGAAAAATACAAGAGTTGAAAAGGAGAAAAAAAATCTAAACTCCTTTGAAAACCTGTCACAGTGGGTGTGATTGTAAATTCTGTGTTAAAATGTAAAGGTGTTGGGTGCTTGGACCTGGGTATACCTCCCCACAGATGTAGTTTCTGTTGATTTTAGAAACCTGTATGATGAATTCAGTCTTCAGTGTAATCTCTTCTTTTCATGGCTCTCTGAACAGATGGTAGTTCTGATTTTTTCAGCCATGAAAGACCATTCTGTGTTCATGCTTTTACTGTTTGTGACAGAGATGCTATTAAAATGAGAAAACAAAGATTTATTTCGTGAGCACAAAAGACATGAAGCTCTTTTACAGTCGAAGTTTTTATCAAACAAAAAGATGTAACAACATGTGTATGTACAGCCATGTACAGCGGTCAATGCAATATTACAACAATATCATAACACTTCAATAAGACGGCCAGGTCACTTGAAAACATGAAAGACGGCATAGCATCTTCTAAACAAAAAGCTGTAAATTAAATATTTGACCTGAAACATTTTCACTTGAAAGGTGCTGTGTGTAACTCTGGAGAAAGATGGATGATTGTCAAGTCTAGGCTGACAAATAACAACATCAGTATCTGACACCCTGGGAATGAAACTCAAGAATCATCTGTCTTTCTCCAGAGTCACATACAGCACCTCTGAACATGTTTACTTACTGTAAATTTCAATTTGACAATAAGTCCAGAATAACTTACAGCAGTGGTCAACTTTGTTTGGGTGTATATATGTTTTACATGACACCTATTATTACAGGTACATCAAAGAAGGTTCTCATAATAAAAGCTGCTTTTAATTACATGCTCCCGTGAATTAGGTGCTGAGAATTAAAAAAAAAGTTCTTATAGAGCTGATTACAAAATCAAATATGGCCTCAAGTTCAAAGCCTCTCGTGATAAATATCTCTCATGTATGGTTTAAAAACAATAAATATTAGTGCATGATAATTAAATAAAGGTTAGGCAAGTTTAGTTTAAGCTGAAATGTCCTTTAAATGGTTCAAAATACAGGTCAGTATCAGGATACAGTGTTATTTCATCTGAAAGTATAAGATGTTTAGTCTTATACAACCATCAGGAGAGCAGCCACGTTGCATGTTAATAAAAACATTAATAACAATAAAAAATATATACATATAGGTAAAAAACAGAATTCTTCAGCGCATTACACAGGATATCCATGGTACATTTACCAAAGAGTAAATATAAAATAAGATCTTGTGTCTGTGCACAACATTCAAAAGGCTGAAGGTAAACATTTGTTGTGACTTTTAGAAAATATTTGAAGCTAAATTTATAACACCAGTAATATTACCCTGTAAAACACAAGACATCAAAATTACCCTGTAAAATGAATTTTTGTAAAATTGTAATGTAAAATTTGTCTTTTGACCTAATCTACATCAGAGCACACAGAACAACAACAGCTCTTTATGCGAGCTGATTTTCAGCCCACTGTCCTCTCACTCCAACAGCACAGACGTCTGAAACAGAACAGTTTAAATAAACCTCAACAACATCTGAGTTTTTTCCCTCAGCCTGTCAGTAATGATTGACCTTTCCCATGGAAGTTGTATTGAAGGTAAGGATCGCTGACTGTTCTGACTCAGTTATTAAGACTCAGTGATTGTTTGATATCTTCTTGTCTTTACATTATCACTTGTCCGTTGACTTGTCTTATTTGTTGTTTCCTGTTTCTCTGGTGTCTGGTCTCATGCATCGTCAAAGTGCAGGTCTCTGCCTGACAGTTTTTTCCTGTAGGAAAGAAATAAATCATCAGTGAGATGTTGATTTAAAAAACGCAAAAGATCAATCATTTACTCTGTGATATACATTTGATCTTTATGTGACAGACTAAATGAGCAGAAATAGCCATAAGACAAACACACAAGGCTGAAGGATAATTATAACAGTAGCTATAATTATAAAAATATAGTTTTTAAAAATCCCACTAACTCAAGTGGATGGTAGAGTCCATACCAAAACTAAAATGACCGCGGCAAACAATGTCACTGGAATCACTTTCCAAGCTATTTCATGAATGATTGACAGCCAATCAAAATCCACTCACAAGACCATCACATTTGCTTATAATAGGCTGCAAACAGAGATTTCAGTAACTCTTCTGTTCCATGGCACATTTTTACTTTTATTAATGTAGCCATCAGCTCTGCATATGAGGGGCAGGCACAGACTTAAGAAAAATGTTTATGGAAGCTTAGACTTTGGTTCACTATTCATTCCTGCAGTTGTCTATGGATGGAGTATTGGACAAGTATTTAAACACACAAATCTGTTTTCTTCAATAAGTAGGTTTGCTGTATATGAGAGTGAATGAACATACTCGTGTTTGGTGAGGGGGGCTTTGTCGCAGGTGACCTCTGCAAGCTGCCCGTCCCTAGTGAGTGTCTGAACCCCTGCATCATGCACACTGGCTCTTGGAGTTGTTATACCCTTCAGCTTCACTTCTCTGCAGACACACAAAAGAAATATGATGATGGCAACTTGATGACAGACAAAAATAAGCTATTTTGTTAAAATATTCATGTTGCATGGATATACTCTCACAGACTTCTGTAGCACCTACTCACCCATTGGTGGCTACCTCTCCGTCTTCAAACATTTTGAGGCCTGGGACTTTCTGTCCAAAGAGTTTCACAATGGACATGAGCAGGCCGCAGCGATTTCTGTAGCAGCAGGTGACATCTACCACCAGGAATACCACCAAGAAGATCACCATGACGATGGAAATCACGCTGCCTTTGGTCATGCGGTTGCTCACTGGGAGAGATAAAAAAGTCAAGGTGAAATAAACGTCTTTGTTGTGGCAAGAAACATGTTTTTCTCGGTGGATTTTGGTTTTGGATTTGGTTTAGGGCATGGGAAGCCACATACCAGGCTGTGCTGCGATGGTGAAGTTGAACCTGGCAGGGATAGAGGAACCATTAGCATTGATGGCTTTGAGTTCCAGTTGATAGTCTGAGCCGTAGGACAGGTCTTGAAGGGAGATAGAGTCAGCATCGGATGGCAGCTCCACATTTTTCCACTCACTCCGCTCTTTATTCTGAGAGAGTATAAAAAGACAGCATAGGAGAAGACCAAAGGATAACAATAAGAAAAACAAAAGGACCTATGAAGAATAATTCATTGAGAACGAGAGACAAACTTATACCGTCTCTTACCTGTCTGTATCGCATGTGAAAGTGCAGCAGAGGAGTTCCACCATCATCAAGCTGTTTAAGAGGGATGAAGATGGAGTTGCCCTCTACTTTCATCTCACTGGACAACAACACTGGACTGTCTGGTTCACCTACAGAGCACAGACAGGAGACATCCACTTATAAGAGTTATGAATAATAACTAACACCTTATCTTTATTCATATAGGCTAAATACAGATTAGCTGAGCATGTCAGTAATTTTTTTATTGTTTAGTAGATAAGTGTGTGGTCTTTACCCTCTGTGGATGGATGACAGTGGATTACATGGTGTCATCAGCAGCATTAATGAGCATCGGGCAGGGGATGATGATGTCATGGGAATGTTATGATGATGGCAGCATGAAAGATGAACAAGAAAAATGAGTGATGGTAGATGAGGAGGAAATGCCTTGTACTGTATATACCACATACACTAGCGTAAATGAATATTTACACACACTATACATTAATTTAAATGCGTAAACACAAAATATGGACACACAAATGCTGCATATACAGTTAAAGCTGCACACATAGCTTGAAATATTGATATGGTGTGTGTTGTCAGTGTATGTTGCCGATGTGTTGATAGCACTTACGTATTCCCTGGGTGCGGACGGTGTTTGTTTCCGAGAACTGTCCCACTCCCATGGCATTCAAGGCAGCCAGACGCACTGTGTACAATGTGTATGGCTTGAGGTTGGTGAGAGTTAGAGGACCTACAAAAGCAAGCACACAGAAAGATACTACATTAGCTACTGTGCATAATTAAATGTCATTTGGGTATTTTAAAGGTCTAGTGTGTAGTATGTAGAGGCATCTAGTGGTGAGGTTACAGAACTGAACCTTCTCATGTGTGGCAAGAGTGAAGGAAAACTATGATTTCCAATGCAAAAAAGCGAAAACATGAATGGTCCTATCTAGAGCCAGTGTTCAGTTTGTCTGTTCTGGGCTCCTGTGGAAACAATATGGGAGAAATCCTGCTCTGTATTTAGACATAAACAACTCGTTCTAAGATAACAAAAACACAACAAATTCTTATTTTCAGGTGTTTATACACTGATGAAAACATAGTTTTATATACCATTTCTGCCAATAGATGCCCCTAAATCCCACACACAGGACCTTTAAGACAGAATAATGTTATGGTGTGATTTTAACTGATTTTCTCCTGATAGTCATGATACACAACTGCAAAGCTTCTCTGAGGAGCCATTATTTTACCTGAAGTTGGGACTGCGATCTCCTTCCACTGTTCTGCTGCACTTTGCCTCCACTGCAGGACAAAACTTGTGATTGGTGTCCCTCCATCGATGGGTGTGGTTTTGAGGGAGAAGATGACTGAAGTTGGTCCAGGTGAGACTGACAGGTAGTGAGGTGGACCAGGCTGGGCTGTGTACAAGGAGGCAGGTCAGAGTGGAGGAGGGAAGAGAGAGAGAAAAAATTGCCAAAAGTATGTCAGAGGTATGCAGACAGGTAAAGATTAAATCTACTTTTCCTTCACTGAACTTTTCTTTCTTAAACACAAAGATAGACATAAACTCTTACTGTGTATTGCAATGTCTCTGGATGCATTTCCAGAGATGCTGACAGCCATGCAGGAATACAGTCCACCATCAGAGGGCACTACCTCATCAATCACCAACACACCATCAACGACACGGACTCGACCGGTGGTGGAGTCCTAACAGAGGAAGGAACAGATTGGATCAAACAAATTTGGAAATGCTCAGATGTATTGTCTTTGGAGTAGCTGTTAAAAGTCAATACACTGCAAATATGTCAGTGAGTTGGATAGCAAGTGTTTGTCTAGTCACAGAGCTTATACAGTTGTTAATTTGCTGTTAAGTTGTTGATTAAAATGGGCAAGGACTATGTTTTACATATAGGCTGACTGTGTCAATTTTATTGTGACACAGCTGACATTGTGTGTATGTGCATGTGTATGTAAGCATGTGTTATGTGCCCATATATGCTTACCAGTGTGCGTCCATTGTTCTTGTTGAGCCAGTGCAGCTCAGGCTGAGGATGGCCTGAGACGTTACAGGACACAGATACACGCTCACCCATTGATACACTCTGCTGCTCTGCTGACACAAACACCTCTGGAGCCTCTGAAATGAAACGTGTTAAATGTCACCATAGTGCAACAGGATAAAGTACATATGTCAAAATGGTTGAACAGCAGGTTCATTCATAATATCATTCTTAGCTTCAATCAGCAGCTCTATATGTTGACTCATCACCACTAAATACCTGCACCTGCTCAGACTCGACCTTTTGATTGTAGCCAAATTTAGCCAAACATTTATTTAAACAGAAACGGTGGTGCGTTGAACACCCCATTGTGTGTCTCTTAATTCAGTTAAATTCAAAGGGGCTTTATTGGCACAAGAAACATACATTTTCACTGCCAAAGCAGGTATGAAATAAAGTAGAATTTGGTTTCTATACATGTTGCTGCTTATTGGTTAACACCTATGACACACCCACCCAACAAGAGAAAAAAAGGACTTCAAAGCCCATTTTACACTGATTCAAAGAAACGTGTTGTTCAACCCGGAAACAATAACAAAGAGACACACACCATTTTGAGATTCAACGTGCCCCTTGTTTTTAACCATTGGATACAAGGGCGTAGCAGCAGTAAGAGTGGCGGTGCTTTCACATGCTTGTTATATTGTTGTCCCGGTTGTCGTGTTTCAGTGAGCTAATGGAGCTATCAGTCTCAGAGGTGTAAAAAAATGAAATTGAACTAACCAAAAACATGAAGCAAAATAGTAGCACTGCTCTCAGCTATCTTGTTGGTGGCGGTGCAGATGTACTCTCCGTAGTCGACCCGGGCAACAGACCGTATGGTCAGCTGGCTGCGGTCTGAGTTAAACTGATGATGTGAAGGGTCATATGCTACTGGCCTGGGAGGGAGACAGGCAGAGCGAAAAACACAGTGAGTAATACTGTAAGGATTTGTTATTCACATGGATTCAAAATTAGGAGAAGGGAGAGATGATGCCACAGACCATTAACAAAGCTGATAAGGAGATGTTTTTTGGACACACATGCACATTGCTCCACCCACTGGCACACCAGATGTCATTCTACAATAGCAATACTGAGAGTGGAGGGCAATAGTGTAAATATTCACACAAAATGACCCAATTAATTTACTGATGGTTGATTGTCCCAAACAAGGTTATAATTTAAAAAAGTGTAGGAAAAGTCAGCTGACATGAAGGAAAGCAATGAAGTACAATGCAAAAGCTAACAGAGCAACTACTGGTACTAAATAACATCCACATTATATGTGTACATTATCAATACACTCATGCATAATGTGCCTTTTATGGAGATACTAAAAAGATGTGACCAACTTTCTGTAAGCGAGGACTTACATGGTCCAGGTGATGTTGGGTTTTGGTACACCGTCTACTAAACACAGCAACGAAACATTGGCTTCTGGTCCGGCCATCACTCTTTTCACTTCTTCTCTCAGTCGCACAGATGGAAGAACTGCAGGAGGGACATGTATTTTATTTAAAATGATGCTTCATTTACACGTCAGATTTGTCATGGCATAATTAAAACTCGAAGTAAAATGCTAAATTTGTTTGTGCCTAGCCAGTAAGGCATAGCTAACCATAATGGATAAGTGCCATCGTGTTATGTTACACACAAGTTCTGCAAGAAAGAAAGGAACGTTACAAGGGTGTAGGTTTCATTTCAACAGTTGGGGGGGGCTCATGAAACAGGGGGTCTGGGGTCCCTCCCTCACAAGTGCTTGAAAATCAAATATTTCCTGCATTCTGGTTATTTTTTGTGCACCAATTTGTACATTTTCTGCATCAATGGAGTTCATGTCTTTCATTTTTTCAAAATAAAAGTCCTCTGCTACTGTCATGATTTTTATTGAGGGAGACAAATACACATGTTCTAAATACTGAGGGGGACATGTGCCCCGCTCTACCCTGAAATCCACACCTGTGGAACTTTGTGTCATATATTATCTTTCAAACCACTGACCACTGTCTAGATGTGAAAAATATACTGACCATTGACGACAACAGAGATGGGGAGTTGCTCATTAATGGGCCTTCCTCTGATCTGGGCCTGGCAATAGTATGTCCCAGCATCCTCTCTCTTCACATTCTCAATGAGGAGTGTATTATCAGGCAGCTGACGCACACGCTTTCCTGCTGAAGTGGGAGATGGGAGCACAGAAATGCAGAGACAGACAGCAAGTGATGGAAAAGATACAAAGAGTGATGGAAAGAGGTGAAGACAGGCAAACACAGAAAGACAGAAAAGAAAGTTATGTTTCTGAATGAAAGTCTAAAATTCAGTCACACCACTGCAGCTGCAGTTTACACAATGTGTGAAGTTTTGTGTAAATCATAAAATTATTCTTCAAACTGCAGGAGAGCTTTAAGTGTCCCAGGGTGCTGCTCCTACCATTAGTGGAGATTTCTTCTTTGTTTCTGAGCCAGTGAACATCCACCACTGGCTTGCCAGTCACCATGCATGGCACCAAACCATCTGTGCCCTCCAGAAACTCATGGTAGCTGGGGGTACTTCCAAATGAAAGAGCCTCTGACAAAAGAGGAGAAGATTGGGATGCTTACTTTTGATGCAATACAAATGAACAATATCATCAAAAGAAGGTTTGGTTTGTCAATGTTACCAATCAAATGTTACCAATCTGTATTCTTTAACTAAATAAAGTTCTATTGCACCAGACAGGTTCATCAACAACTACCAGTACGTACCATAAACATAAATCTGTGTCAGAGCTTCATCTATGGGTCCGCTGTTTAACTCACACATACAGGTATATCTGCCTGCATCTTTCATTGTAGCCTTCTTAATGACCAATTTAGAGACAGTTTCATCCACATGTTTCACCATGTCGCTATCATCGATTTCCGTGCCATCCTTAAACCATGTGATTTCTCCTTCTCCAGTCAGGACTGGATGAGATAAGCAGAGGGGGCAGAGACAGAATGAAAGTTAATACTTTGAAGGTTCTAGGTTCAAACTGGAAAATGTAATGCAAATAGACAAGTTTCAATAGTCATTAAATGAAACTGAAATGACTCACTTTTACACACCAGAATGATTTCTTCTCCGACGAGGAAATCTTGCTTACTAGTCATGATTTCCATCTTTGCATCTAGAGGAGGAGAGAAGAAGAGTTTTTCTTTTGCACCTGTTTCTGCTTTTCACCAAACACATTTAGAGGCAAACCCAGTAATTCTCAATTACACAATTATGTATCACCAGCTGATGCTCTGTGGGTGAGCAAAGTTTAAGTTGATGGCACAACGGATTCATTTAACATTGTAAATTCTACATTGTTGCTAAACTAGCCAACTTTAGCATCACAGAGCAGTGATTATTGCTATTTGTCATTTTTTTTGCAGGTTTGATGCACCATAATCTAATGTGAAAACATGAACAAAACTTATCCCATAATGTAATAGTTACTTTAATTTGCAATTTACATTTCACATTTTTTTCAAGGTAATTATTTTGTTGGTCTTTTAAGGTGCCATATCACATTTTATAGCACACAATTTTTTTTGAAAAAAAAAAGTCTTTAATTCATCAGCTTTTTCAGCTGCAGAAAGGTGTCAACTGTTTATGGGAATGTTACATATCTTTTTCAATCTGTTTAAACAGACAGAAACTAACTGAAACTTGTATTTTCCTTGTTTATACAGACATGGAGGAGGAGTCAGAGTCAGATATTGGTTATTTCCGTAATTATTCCCTGCTTACACAGCAGCATAAACTTACTTTTCGCTCCAAGTCTCAATACTTCAGCCATGCATTGTGTATCAAAATATGTCACTACAACACTGTCTGTAGTTCCAAAATCTTAATAGTGTCAACAGATCTTACCTGTGCCCTGCAGCAGCACCAGCAGCAGCAAGGCCACCTTCAGGATGAGACCCGTCTTGTTCGTCATGTTCGCCTGGCTGTTGATGGGAAATCCTGAATGACTTCAAATCAAAACGCTGCGGGTTTTGCTGTTGAATCTGAATGTTTTGGTTTTCCAGGTCAGCTCAGATGGACAGAGTGCACAAATACTAAGTGTACAAACTTAACAAAAAATCAAAGAAATATATATCTGACTCTGTTTCACTCTGACACCTGCTGTTCCTCTCCACCAAACACAAGGAGCCTGTGTTGGGGAGAGGGTCTGTGTCAGAGGTTATATAGGGCCACAAGAGCAGTGGAGATGAGAGGATACGAGAAAGGGGTGGGGGACAGAGAGAGAGAGAGAGAGAGAGAGAGAGAGAGAGAGAGAGAAAACATTGCTCTCCCGTCCTTCTTTAACCCCAACAGAGTTACTGTTGGTCATTCTGGAAGGCGATGTACCGAGTGACTTCCGGCCCACTCTCATTCATGTCCTATTTCTCTCCCCTTTGACTCACATGTGTCTCTACCCATCCTTTGTCTTTATTTTTCTATATGCATATATATATATATATATATATATATATATATATATATATATATATATGTGTGTGTGTGTGTGTTTTTATCTCTCCTTTTTTTGTCTCTCTCCCTCCCTCACTATCCACCTTACTATCTCTCTGTCTCACTCTCTCACTTCCTTCAGGCTACCGGATGAAAGCAGGGAGGCAGCCCCCCTCGGGGAGGAAGAGATGGAGAAAGATATTTTTATCATTCCATCATTTTTTTCTCTCTCGTTTTGAAAAGGGTCACATTCTTCTCAAGCACACGCAACAAACTGCATACACAGTATGCCAAATTCACCACGCTGCCACCATTCACATTTCCTGAAAATGTACATCCTAGGATACTGAAATCAGTGACACCCATTCTACCTCAAAGAAAACATTTTCTTAACTTCGAAGAACAGCCCATACTCACTGATTGCAAAAGAAACTGAATTCGATGGTGTTAATTGTCAACTAGTACTTTCAATCATCGGGCTAAAAAACAAGCTTTTGTATAAGCAGTCAAGTGGGAGTCACATCAAAGTAGACTTCAAAGACTTAAAAGTAAAAGTCTGATTAAAGTCAGTAGTGTGTACACAACACACTGTTACTACAAACACTAACGATGGCTCTGCTCTGTTTAACTGTCATCGCAAGCCATGCTACTGAGCGAGCAAGCAACAATAGGCCTTTTCCACAGCAAACTTTTTGACATGTCACAATAGGAAAAACACAGGTCTAAATAATACGATTAATTAGACAACATTTTGAGTTGGGTTCACACTGGCCACAATTCATTGATCTGTGACTTAAAACAAATATGGGTCAGGGGTCAGGGGGTCAAATGGAGGGCCTCTTCCCCTCTTCTTACCCTCCTGCTTCCAGCCTTCTTGCTTGGACCACACCCATCTTCAAGCTCAGCTTTCTTTTTGATCTCAACTACACACCTGTGAGGGTGCATGAATGCTTCTTGCACGGTTGTGACGCAAGTGCATTTGACAAAATCTTTCCACAGACAGAGAGACTGACAAACACAGAGACAGACATTCAGTCACCAAGGAATTCCCATTCCTCCGTGATGGATGGGGCCCAGGCAGATCTCTGGTGGATCCTCAGTCTTCGGCAGGTCTTTGCCTGGAATGGGTTCCCTCGCCCTTTCGTGTTACAAACACCTGGCAAAGTACTTGGGCCACTCCTGCGGCAGTTCTTGCTACATTAAGTGTCTCCAGGACCACATTCTGCCATGATGACACACACACACACACACACACACACACACACACACACACACAGACTTACAAGGCCATTGTGATGCTGGTATTGTTTAATTCCATGTAGCTGTTTCAGTTTTGGGATCCTGGTATTGTGCATGTTGGCTCACTGTCATACTGTCATGGCCTACTGGCACACTTGAATAGAACAGAGCCATCGTTTATGTTGGCATTAATGTAACATTATTGTAAATTTGACGCTTCATGTTTTAACATGAATGGGGCAAAGAAGTCAGCAAAATGAATACCTTAGCAGAAACACCCAAACACAGCTTACGTCACTGGCCTTTCATCTACGTGGTGTTAGTGCCCTCTGGGTCCAATCACTTCTACTGGCTAACAGCCAGCCTGCCCCTCCCACCTCCCCCCTTTGAAAGCCTATCAGTGTCCCCACACTGCTGTCCAGCCAGCCAATCAAAGGGGTAGAGTCCAAAGGGGCCACCTATCAGGTTGATTATCAGTAGGTGCTATTATGGCTCATTAGAACAGAGTGTGCTCATAATGAGGGCAGTAAATTAGGTCCATTACCAAGGGTGGGCACACACTGACAGCCGCCCTACATCATATCACATTTTCTTGTTAACTCTTACAATTGATAAAACTTTTGTTTCACTCGATGGCCAAGGCTCAACAACAACAACACAAATGTTTATGTAGTGAAACAGAGACCAGAGTTTCTCACAGAGGCTTTACACAATGATATCAGTGTTCATTACAAAGTGCTTTGGTCAATTGCTGTATATACGCTCTTCAATTTTAACCTTTGCAATAAGCTTTTAAATGGAACAAGCAGTGACAGTGATTGAGGCCTTGTGTACAGCAGCCATACAGTGAGCAGTCCTCTGTTAGCGTGTAAACTGGATCTGTTTAGAAACAGTGCTGCTGTGCACTTGTGCGTTTTGGCACAGCTCACAGGAAAATGTATGGTCATGCACTTTAAGCACATGTATACACAAAACATGGACTTAAGGATGATAAAGTTACTGAAGTTGCAGTTTCTGGATAGAAGTAAAACATTGAAATCACAGGTTGATCCAACATGTATGAATTTTATCACAGCAACTTATGTTGCGACTCAGTAGTGTGTATACATAACGTGCCATAAGTGCTCATTTGGATTCAGGTCAGGGGAACGAGAGGACCAGTCAATGGCATCAATGCTGTTATCATCCAGGAACTGCCTACACTCTCTGGTCACATGAGGCTGGGCATTGTCCTGCACCAGGAGGTACCCAGGGCCCACTGCACCAGCATAAGGTCTGACAATCACTACTGTTGTACTGCTGCTCCCCAGAGCATCAGTGACCCACCGCCAAAGCGGTGATGCTGGATGATGATACAGGCAGCATAACGTTCACCACGACATCTTCAGACTGACATGTGATGCCTGTCTCATGTGCTCAATATGAACCTACTCTCATCCTGTGACGAGAATGAGGCACCACTAGTGGACCTGCCAATTCTGATGTTCTCTGGCCAGTGCTAGTCGAGCATGTAAAACCATTCTCTTTTTGGGGGTTGTTTTGCTTTTGCCTCTCCATTGTACCTGTTGTCACTTTCATTTGCACCAAAGCAGGTGAAACAGATTCACAATCACTTGTGCTTCCTAAACAGACAGATTGATATCCCTGAAGTTTAACTGACCTGGTGTTACACTATGATGATTAAGTGTTGCCTTAATTTTTTTGAGCAGTGTAAGTTCTTTAACTGACTAACCTGTACATAACCTTAATTATGAAAACATTTAATGCTGTTTTTTTAGTTCAGTTTTAGGTAAAATAATAGTCTTCCTAATGATATGGTGTTTTTTTTGTCTGATCTGTTTATGAACAGGGCTTTTACTGTATCACAGAAACTTCTTTGCATATGTACAGTACACGCGTGCTGTCTCTGTTTTACAATGCTGTTGACAAATACACAGACTGTACACAAAATACATTGTATGTAGTAAAAATATAATACATTTACATAATACATTTTTGTGTCTGTGTAAATATAATACAGACGAAAACAATGTACACACAAATACAGCGACATGTAGCACACAGACAGACAGAAACAATGAAGTGACAGCTGAAGACACGAGGACGAGACAGGCAGGAAGGAGAGCGAGACAGACACAGACTCTCGTGACTGGAGAACACACACCCATACTCTTCCCTTTGTGCCGATGAAATAGACCTGTATGTGTATGTGTATGTGCTCATGTGTCTTTGCTATGCAGATAAGCTTGACTCAGTAAACAGTACTAAAGCACAAAACATTATACTATTTCCTCACTGTTTTATGGTTTTATTTTCACCCTGAGAGATGAAATCTTTTGGAGTCAGGACACAAAAATCTCAGCAATTGTTTGTCCACTTTTGGAGATTACATAACATCACTAAATCTCATCTAAAAGTCCTGATTGGCTTGAATGTATGTACATGATACTCTTATTATATGTAAAATGTAATAAAAAATATTGTTAGGATGTTGTCAATCTGAACACAGACACACATTGTTCCTTTGAGTTTGACTGAACTCAGATCAGTGTTTTTTGTAATACTGTGCTTCACAAATGTGCAGAGTGAGATTTACAGTCTCAGATTCGTATGGTTTATGATGGCTGATGATTGGAGCCTGTGAACTAACCCTCAAATTATGTCACCGTCTCACTTATCCACATCGTAGGGCTTCCACATATCCAATTTCTAACAACTTAGTTAAGATTTTTCATGCTAACAGGACAAGAAATATTTCAAGTCAAAGTTAAATACTAAAATACTAACACAAAACCAGCCAAAATTAGAAAAATCATGCCATCAGTCCCAGCACAGTGCCGACATGACGTCACTATAGTATTACTGCAACATCAAGATGCAGGAAGTACTTAGTGCACACACAACGATAATAATCAGTGCTTAGCCTGCACACGTGACACCAGAATGGTTTGTGTGCGTATGTTTGTATGTGTGATTATGTGTGTAGTGCCTCATGCCAGACACGTCCTCTCCAGCTGAAAGTATGGTTGACATAAACTAAACAGCAGGACTATAACACTGGCTGATTTAAATGTTAATCGATGTATGTGTGTGTTGCAAAATATGTTCAAAGTATGTGCTCTCTTCACAAGATTATCTTATTGAAATTAGCTCCCAAAGAGAATCAGGAAATAGTTTTTTAAATATCATTAAGGGGACACACACACATATGAAACAGGGGGTTTGGCGGCCCTCTGACAGAAAGTTTGAAAACATCAAACACTCAATTTTCGGCATCCTGGTGAAATTTTATGCTATAATCTATAAATGTCACACTGTGTAAATGTCTTTAATTTTGCCACAATAAAAGTCCTCTGCTACTTCCATGGTTTTATTTGAGGGGGACAAATGAATGAATGAATGAATGAATGAATATCTTAATTTATTGCAAACCAAAATAAAAAAACACAATAAAAAATACAAACAAGAAAAAGACAATGAAAAGGAGTAGGTAGAAGTAAAACTTATGTGTCCCTACCCCTTTCTTAAATTTCTTCTGTTAAATCATATATTATTTCAACAGATTCCCAAATTTATTTACAACTAATATACAACTATCGCCAGTCACCCAGTTAAATAAACAAGTATTAAACCCAGTTAATTTATAGTCCAAAAGCACATGTTCTAAATATTAAAGGGGTTGTGTCCCCTCTGTCCCACCTGAAATCCCATGTGCTGCTCTGCTACAGCATAGTTGTTCAAAGTGCAGCCAGTGTGCCAATGGAGGCCCTCAGAAACAATTTGTATAATGTGACATGGAATACATGCATTTTGATCACATAGTCCATTTCAGCTCTTTTATTAGCCTACATTTAATACTCTGCTTGGCTACCTCATCAAACTGCGCACCCCTAACAAGAATCTGAAGGTGAAGGTGAAGAGTGATACCGTGCAAGTGTCATGGGAATTACATTCTGTCATCACTGCTAGTGTTCTTAGCTAAAGTTTGTGATTTCGGTAGACAACTTGGCAGTCTGATGTAGAAGTGAAATGGAAAAGCCACCCTGGACTGTATGATTGACAAGTAAAAATGTATGAATTCTCACTGTGTCAGATCTCAGGGGACAGGTAAAGTGATCTGTCTTATCTGCAGACAGGTTAATTCTGAACCCAAGGAATTTATTGTTAAATGTCATCATAACACCAATCACAAATCCTACAAGTTTATGGGTAAAGAGTGTAAACAGATGGCTGAACAATTCCAGGGAGACTTATTTCAACCAAACAGTTAATTTTTGCAAGCCTTGTGAAAAGCAGTGTAACACAGGCAAGCTATGTGGTATCTAGGTGTAGTAAGCTGTTCTGTGATAGGGATTTTGAGCTTAACTGCTCGCTCTCTTGTTTTAGGTATTGTAAACTCAATCACGCTACAGTGCAATTGTAATTAGCATTGCAGTAGTCCAAGGTCTGATTATTACTTGCACGCAGATCCTCTCGTCCGTCACATCATCACTGTTGCTAAAATAGCAGCAGACCGGATTCTAAACAAAAGAAATGCTTCCCTTGTCCCCGCTCTCTCTTTGTTATCAAAATGAAAGTGATGCAGCTATTGGCTATATTTATCCAGTTTGTATTTATACACAGAGAGGACAGTAATAGATACGCCCTCAGGTCATCTAGAACTCTGTTTACGCCAACCATTGTTGTCACATGAACTAATAAACAAACACTGCAACTTGTACACCGTATGTGCATGTTTTCACCCTGTCGTGTCTATTCTGAACCACCGTTCAGCCAGACCTCTGCAATTCCTTTAGCTGATAATGGCAATGACCTGGACTGTTTCCTGCTCTGTGCTCCTCTTTTCCAGCCTCTTGTTCCATACAGGAAGCTCGTAGTGGATTAGCAGAGGACACAGACAGGTGACGGTCCTTTAACGTGGGTCCATCGGCTTAGAATCTGTGATTTCACATCAGTTAAATGTCAATCCAGGCAGGATGAACTTAACTAAGAAAAAGTATGGCTATATGAACCAAGGTCTGTGGCACGGTCAGTGGCACAGTGCCTTGCTGATTATCTTGTACCCACAGAAAGATAAGCGTGAGGGATTATTTTAGGGACTTTGTTAAGAGACCAGAGTAGTACAAAGTATAGCACTACTCAAAGAGATGAATTTTCAGCCAAAGCCATGTCCTTCATCAAACAGCTGGGTAGTCTAAACAATCCTGAATGTCGCCATCAGATTTTTCATCGAAACATCTAAGGCCACTCAGGCCGATCCAGCTGTAGATGTGCCGCTGATGTTCCATCGCTCCAATTAAAATTCAGCCTGCAGCAACAATCAGAGTGTGAGAACTAAGCACTGCAGAGCACATTTTAAGAATTACAACCTTTACATCAAGTGTTATAACTAAAGGAAATGGTAGTATACACATAGCATGAGGATCAGGGATAGTTTGAGAATCTCGGTCTGACCAAATGTTTGCTGCTGAAATTTAGGCCTAATTTTTAAATCTTTTTTTGACATGTGTAATGTGTGACAACATTTCAGGTCTGTTGTCTGATTGCAACGTGGAACGGACTGGGAATGCAGGGACATTGTGACATTTGTCAAGAAATTATGAAGTACTATACTCTACATTGCATGACTTCACACATTCAGCCCATTATCAATGTGTCATCTGAAGCCAGCCTCTGTCATTGTTGCTGCACGTCACTAAAATTCAAAATACACTCAGCAACAACAATAGTAGGAAGACAGATGGTAAACTGGCGTGTAGTCAGTTTGTCTAGGAACTACGCATGTGTGCTCAGACTCTTGAATTTAGAGCACGTTTGGATCTAACAACAGATCAAACCACTGCCTTACAAGGACAAGAAGAGAAATAAACTATTTATCTTGAGCCAGCAGTGCACACATGACTCCTCTGTGACCTGCAGCAAAGTACGCTTTGTCTTACACCTGAGTATTTTTGCCAGGACGTGCACACACACACATGATCCCTCCTCTCTGATGAACGTAGACCCACAGACACGCTCAGGCAGGATTCACATCAGATGTGTTTTCCATTTAAAAATCAACTGACTACTAAACTACTACTTTACTAAAGGACTACATAAATAACCTCTGTTACAATGGAGCACTTCAGTTCAAGTGTCCACTGACATTTTGAACTGAAGGGGAAGTTGTTGACCCTAACCGAGCTTAACAATACAAACAAAATTTTACCAGAATGGAGCCCTGTTTATTTGACTTATAGTTTATTTTGCATACCATCACATGAGTGACTGAATTCATGTCCAAACACTGCAGTCAGCTGTAAGTGGTTTCCAGCAAATGATATTTTACTAGAATTTCCGCTAAGGATGTTTTCTTCCAAACACATGTGGCCTCTCATTTAGCCGACATCATTAAAAATGACTGTTGAAAAGCTCTTGTGCTCTGGATTTTCAGTCAGTTGCCTGTTGTTGAGAGAATGAGAGGGGAAAAGTATATTTTATGAATGAACTTTTTTTTTCTTGGAACTTGTGAGTTCGGGAGGTTGAAGTGTTTCACTTGCCTCAACAGATACTGTGCATTTGTGCATTTACATGTAAGGAGTGAGTCAGACCGGGGCCAGCAGCGCTAATGGACAAGGTAGAGGTTCAGCTAAACAATGCTGGGTAAACTGGCACGTAGCTTCTCCATGCCGCATTACTACAAATTATTTGTTAGTAGGTCTTATCTTAGCCTTAAGTGTTGACTGAAACCTTTTCTTTTGTGGAGTGGTGCCTTGGGGAGTTGGTGAGGGGAAAAGAAAAGATGTTTTATATATAAACACATACAGTAAATCCCCTCTCTCTTAAACACTCCCACAATCACTCACTCACACACACACACAGGATAAGCAAAAATTCTGACTTTTCAACGCTACCTTCAAGGGTGGAGACAGATATCATTAACATTCAGGATTCAGCACAAGCCTAAGGGGTGTCAAAGAGGTTCGAAAGACAGACATCAGTGCCTAATCCAGGAGGTCTCAGCCTGCAGAGAGGAAAAAAGCCTGATAGTAGCCCTGTTGAACCACAAATACAGAACAAGCAGAACCCAGAGGCAGAAGAACCTACTGAAAAGGAAGAAGCACAGCAAAGCCATTCTACCACTTAAGGTCCAGAAGAAGAGGAAGAAGAAGAACGAGAATTGGTCTTCGATAACTTGACCTGCATGTCCCCAATAAGAAACCTGTCACCAGTGAGGAAGAGCCAGGACTCAGTGGAGGAGAGGAGCCCCCCTCGAAAAAGAGTTTTAAAAATGCTAAAGAAGTAAGTGTGGTAATAAATAAAGAATCAGTATGTGATTTATATTATGTAATAGTCATTGAATTAGTATCTGCTAGTCCATACCCATTGAGTGTACAGTTGCCCATGTACAGTTTCACATGGTGTGTGTTTGGGATACAGGTCATAGGAAATTGCAGATTAAATAGTCAACTGAATCCATTAATAAGAGCAATGTATTCAGACAGAGTTTTTGTGAATTTGATAGTACAATTGCAGCCACAGAAATCTGTCACATTTTAGCCATTTTTCTGTTGTTATAGCGCCACCCAGTTGCCAATTAGAGTTAAATTTCTCCAGTCACCTTGAGGCGACCTGTTCTACATATGTACCAAGTTTAGTAAAAATCGATATGGCAGTTTGGCCTAGATAAGAAATTAGCTCTCTAGCGCCCCCATTTTGTTTGATCAGGTCAATAATGGAGGGGTCCCCTCAGATTATGTGTGGTCATATGCCTACAAAGTTGTGTGGTGATTGGTGAAACCCTTGAGATGTTATACACCTTTATGTGATGAGCCACGCCCTCCGCAATATTCATTGCCTTATAGAAGCTCAGTTTTAGTAAGTTTTCCAACTTTTGCCAAGAGGGAACTTTAGATATTGGTCCCTAGATTATGTTCACCGAGTTTCATGCAGATCGGTCAAACTTCCTGGGAAGAGATCGATATTAAGTGTTTTTCAAAAAATTCAAAATGGCGGTAAATCTATATAAGCGGAAGTTATGGGTTCTTGAGGCAAATTTGTTCCTCATGAGGAGAGGCATCTCTGTGCAAAGTTTCATGTCTCTACAACATACGGGGCATGAGATATGCTCATTCAAAGTTTGCAATTTCAATCGGTTGCTATAGCGCCCCCCTTTGGCCAATTGATGTAATATTGCTTCATTCGCATCCTCCCATGACCCTCTACCACTGTGCCAAATTTCACATGGATTGACAAAGTCAGTGAGGAGAAAAACGTGGAACAGACACACAGACACACCCACAGACAATTTCCGTCATTATATAGTAAGAAATGTGTGATTTATCCTATGAATATATTATGATAAAAAAAATGAATGTGTTTAATCGAGTAGTTTAATAAAAGTTGGTAGATGACCGTGGTTGACCGTGGGGAAAAGGGTACAATGTTTTTGTCACGTAGCACAGGGACTGATTGATATTACTGTTTTATTGTTGTAAGCTTCTGCTTAGTTAGGACAAAGTAACTCATCTGTAGTTAAAGCAAAAGTTTTCTGTGTATATTAGAAGTTGATGAAGAGTTTCCTTAATGTTGAAGTAGTCTCTCTTCAATGACGTAGCTGGATGAAGGCTCTTATGGGTTGGTCTAGACTCAAGAAATAAATGTGTATATGAATGGTCTGAAGAAAGAATGAGCTGTGTCATAGGTCATTGGTTAGGGGGGGTTGCCGGGTGTTGGGGGTTCGCTACCAGGGTTTACCAGGGTTCTCACTGCACGATCTTCCTTTATAAATACGAGTTATATGTGGTTAAAAGGCACAGGCATGGTTTGTGCATCCACATCATTTATGCATGTGGCCCATGGTGCCCACTGGATCCTGATCGGGCTCACTCAAGGTGGACAGACCTTTAAGGTGGACCAGTCAACCCTATTACACAACAAGGCTGAGTAAATGTGATCCACAATACTCTGAATTACATATTAAGCCAACAGAACAGAACAGTCATTTGCACACTTATATTTGAGTACTTGAGTGACATGGGATGGCAGGCAGCAAAGAGCCATGGGTTGAAATCACGGTCGCTGAGGCAAGGACATTGCCTTTACACATGGAAAAGTGAGCTACTTGGCACCCCGATTATAT
Organism: Epinephelus lanceolatus; assembly: GCF_041903045.1. Classification (NCBI taxonomy): domain Eukaryota; kingdom Metazoa; phylum Chordata; class Actinopteri; order Perciformes; family Serranidae; genus Epinephelus; species Epinephelus lanceolatus. Next base: position 31,212,329 of record NC_135743.1, read on the forward strand.
CAGCTTTCCTTAGAGAAGCACACAGTAGCATAAACACCATGGACATAAATTATTATTTGAGTGGCACGAAGTTTAAAGTATTTTACAAAACCTAAAAGATTCAGGGCTGGAGCCCCAGAAGCCACCTTCTTCTCCACCTCTGCTTATCTTAACGCAATACTCACACGTTCATATCATATGTCGAAAGCGTTATTGGTCACCATAATTATTCCACTCTGGCTTTATTTCTAAAATGAGAGATGAGGGGGAAACCCCACAGTCCACATTTTGTGTTTAAAAAAAAACTGTGAAGGCCCAGCTGAAGTTAATGTGAAGCATCACCAGTCAGAGTTTGCCAGATCAAGTTTCTTCCAATCTTATAGTCTTTTAAGTACAAAATTTCCTTGGTCTGGTTTTCTTTGCAGAGCATCATATCAACAGTAACGCAAAGAGAAAATTTTGTACTAAAAAGACACTCCCATAACATACTTTATATTGGCACTTGACTTGCTGTATGACAACTGTCCTGCTGGATGTTGATGTAAATGCAGCTAAATACATTCACAGTAGACCACAAAAGCTGCCATCTATGTACGCCTGCCAGTCTGATGATTTCACCTGGAGCTGGTCAAACCCACAGTACGTGACTGTTATTGTGTCTAAGCCTCATTCAGGGATTTCTGTTGTTTATTTTGTTTGGTCTTTTTTGGGCCTCCCTGATCACATCCTCTTAGGCTCTACAGCGCTACTCATTCCATTATCCCCGACCCCCCCCAAAACACACCCTCCCAACCACCCACTCCTCCGCATGAGTGTCCTGTGTCCAGGAAGAGAGACGTGCTGCTGAAACAATGGAGAGACATTATATCTGCAGCTCGGAGCCACAGTGCAGACGAAGCAGTGGCACGTCGCTAGGCCATTATGTCATTTTGTCTCTCAAAATACGAGAAATGACTGCTGAACGCACGTTTACAATTTGCTGATTAAACGCTTACAACAATAATAATAATGATAATGAGGAGAAGAAGAGGAGGAACTTTTCAAAAAGCAGAGTTACAAAGTGAAGTTCATACATAAAAGCAAATCAATGAAAGACATGGTGGAAAGAGACAAAGCATCACGTAGCAAAGCAAGTAATTACAGGGGCAGTTACAAATATAAATTCAGGAAACAAGTGAATTAAAACAAACACACAAAAAAAACTAGGTAAATAAAAAAGTTAATATGAGTAAATATAAAAGCATTGAAGTCAATTAAAAGCTGCTTTATACAAGTGTGTTTCATGGAGTGATTTAAAATAGGACATGGACTCAGTACGCCTGCTCTCTCTGCAACACATTCTCATCCTAACTCATCAATACCGCTTTGTCAGTGGATCTAGACGTCAAAATATTACACGCTTGGTGGCCTCCTGCGTTGGTTTTGGATGTTCACAGACGGCGTGTCAGTTTCTGCTCGTTACATACATTGTGTCTTTTCAAAATACATTCTTATTTTCAAAGGAAATGTACAGTTTCTGCTTGTTAAATGCATACTGTCTTTTGAGTGAGTAAAACACTTAGTTTTTACCAGGGGCGATTCTAGGATCAGAGGTTTAGGGGTGCTGAGCACCCAGAGAGCTGCCCGGCCAAGCAAGATAAATTTCACTGTTTTGTACATTTTAACACAATTTCATTCCCACATTTGTGAAAGAAAAGCACAACACTTTTTGGGAAAGTCTGTGACTAAACCATGAAATCTGATAAAGGTTATTTAAATGCTGAGCCACAGCAAAAGAGGAATGGATTGGAATCATAAAAGAAACATATCGTAACCCTAATTTCTGGGGGAAGACAACTCATTTTGATACAGCAGCTCCTCAACATACACATAAACAGTATGTATGTTTCTGGAGTAAACAAGCCCCCTATAGTGAGTACCAAAAATACCAAAAATGGACCTTGGACTTATTTTTTGGACTTTTATTTGAAATGCAATGCACAACATGTAATATTAACACATTAACAGTAATTGACTTTTTCAGTGTTTGTCTCTGCCTTTTTCCTTCTTGTCTGTATTATATAATACAAATACATAAATAAAAATACACTTCAAAAAAGAAAAGTGCTTGAAATCTACAAAATAATAATAATAAAATAATAAAAGAGAGGCAACCCTGCCTATGGTACAATGTATGCAACACACACACACACACACACAGTAGGAGTTATAATGTTAATGGGCATCCAGTTAGTTAGCTAGTCAGTAGCACCTTGGCTTTAATATTAACACATGCACATGACACAACAGCTAGCTTCTCTCATTCCAGTTCAAACAGAGGACAGTGGTACTGACCACCTGTAACGTTTCCTAGCTAGAAAAAACGTCAGCTAACTCCTACCTAACAACATAAACAGTGACCTACGATTAAATGCAGCAAAAATGAGGACTGGTAATGATAATAATGTGTTGGTATTGAGTGGTAGAAGTTAAGAAATGTGCCACATATCCTGGTTTAAGCCAGATACTTACACCACTACTGCAATTTAGGAGTGCTTCAGCACCCCCAAAAATGGGCTAGAAACGTCTATGGTTTTTACGTTTATTTCCTTAAGTTTAGGTAACAAAAGTCTCTGAATAGGTTTCGCCAACAAATACAAAAGTAATGTTACTTCACGTGACATGTGCTGCGATCAGACTGTCGATCTGACCATCAGTGTCCAACGCTGACATCCACTGACAAAGAGGTGACAAGTTAGGCTGTGGCTGGAGGTGTCAGAAATAGCTCATTACAAAGTCTGGGTGCTTTAACAGCAAATGCACAGTCACCTTTTGTTTAGAGCTGTGACGTTGTGACAGGTAACAGAGTTTTGCTTGAGGATCTCAGGCAGCGCACTTGGTCATCAGGGGAGAGCAGCTCAGAGATACAAGGAGGTGGCAAACAAGATGGGACCTTAAAAGTGAGTGTAAGTATTTATTAAACCTGGACATTTGTGCACCTGATTAATAAAGACTGAGAATCTCTGATCAATAAAAAAACGGAACATATACATTTATTTAATTCTATTATATTCCCTCCAAGGAACCTATAAAAGATAGTATTATAGTTTTCTTGGTTCCCTCAAATCTCATTTATTAAAGATAAACCCTGGCAGGTATAAAAATATGGATGTCCTCTTTGGAGATTTGCCTGGGGCCACATCCTCTTCCTCCCTCTCAGGCTCTCTGCCTGACTGTCTGTGTCTCTACGTGACCGGTCCAAGGTCTGTCAGTGCCAGTGAAGGCCGCCATGGCAGCAGATAACACTAACTAGCTTCCTGCCATTACTGCTAATTGCCCCCACGGCCCGGAACTGTGCAGACACCCTGGGTGGGGCGTGACTGAAGAGTGTGTGTGTCTGTGTGTGTGTCTGAGAAATGTAGGTTATTGGCATGTCTGCAAACGTTACCTAGCTGTTTACATGGCTGAATTTATCACTGTATACGTCTGCTGTGCGGGGGAAACATATGGTTGATGTGTTGGGTCAGTATTGTTGGCGCATTTATAGTAAACAGAAGAGAGGATGAAGGGTATGTAGACAGCGGAGGGATGGGTGGGAGAGATAGTATGTAGCCAGACAGAATGTGTATATTGTCTATCACAAAGCAGGGGAGGACAGACCCATCATCAAACTGGCTAAACAGCTCTGGGCTGATTGACATAAGTTTAAATAAGGAAAATGAGTTATACTGGGAAAGACCAGGCGTATTCGAGCCAAAGAACATAGATGAATGTTAACCTATAGAATGATGTCACACAAGATGAATTAGGTATTTGATTTTTAAAAAATAATGTAAATAAGGACAAGCAAAGAAAAGTAAAAAACATAAAGCAATATCAGTATTGTAGCATATAAAAATAATTAGAATATTGTGCAGCATCAGTAGCCAATGCATGCTAAAATAATCAAAAAAGTAAATAAAGAATGCCATGTACTGTATATTACAAGAAAGCATACAAGGGTGGTGGAGCATCAGCATTTCTGACGACTTTCCTGTGTCATACAAAAAGGGAGGAGAGGATGTTTAGATGTGGCACTGTATGTTATCACTGGTCTATCTGCTGATGTCTACAGCAGGCTATATGACCCTTGGGAGGGCTGGCAGCGGGCTTTATGCGTCTAAAAAGGACATTGAGCACGGGCAATTTAGCATCAGAAATATTATGGATAAAATATGCAGCTTCAGGGACTGCAGATTTAATGAGACAACAATTTAAAAGATTTATGGCTTATTTTCAGGCCGTAAGTGTGCTGTGTTCAGCCTATCTGCGGCTTTAACATTTCATTTTTTTTTTTTTACAACAAAAGTTATAGTTTGGCATTTTAGGAAATAGCTTTATAAACTCTTGTCCCAAGAGTTAGATTGATATCACACATCAATATTATGTAATACTTTCATGTCTGTACAGGAAATATGTAGCTGGAGTCTTACGCCCAGGCCACACTGCCTGTGTGAGCATTGCACAGCGGCTACCTTGCTAAGCTGCTCACACGCGTGTTCACATAGACAGCACTGCTGCTATGTTGTTGCTGCTGCAGAGCTGATCGCTGCCGAGCAGACCATTACTATGACTTCTGTATTACCATAATTAAAAGTTAATACTCCATTCATATACGGAGTAATGCAAGCTAAATGCAGGGATTCTGTTGACGGAAACATTGAAGGGTTTTATTTTGAAACTGAAACAGGAAACGAGTAACAAATGAATATTTATATTTTTTCATATGTGTGACTGATTTAGATATTGACACTGTAGTGAAAGGTGGTATAATTTCAATATGATTATCAAAATATCGCTTTCATTGTCTATTTTTGCTGAGTGCTGTGTGTGTCACATGGAAAAATTAGGTGAGACTGCCATACGATTGGCTGAAAGCGAGCACACCTGATTAACTGATGAATCTGTCAATCAGAATCGTATTTTGATTGACAGATTTATCAGCCAATGGTGACGTTCGTTGACCTGCGATGTCAGAGGAGTCTCAAAATTCACCACACAGATATCTCTCACAAATGTAGAGAGGTTCACAAATGAGAAGCAGTTTGTAAATGCACGTTCAGCGATTCGCATGATCTGTGAAGTGTGCCTCAAAATAATATTTGTGAAGCAGAGCGTGGGGATTTCCGAATTTATATTAAAAGTTTGCATAAAAATTATATTTGTGAACCAGAGAGTGTGCATTTGCGAAACAGATCATGTGCATTAGTGAGTCCAAAATACAACTGTGAACCAGAGCATGTGCATTTGTGAAAAACCCTGCGTGAGTTCATTCATTATGAGACTGATCTGACCCCATAGTTTACAGTGTTAATGCTAAGCTACGCTAAGCGGCTGTTGGCTGTGGCTTTATATCTACTGCTTAGACATTAGAATGCTATCGATCTTCTCATTGAACTCTCTGCTGGAAAGCAAATAAGCATATAGTAATAAGCTTGTATGTATTTAAACTATGGGGAAGTATGTGCAAAAACATGATGATACCAAAAACCTTTGGGTCAAAAAAACAGCCTAGGGTTGCTTCCAGTTTGGAGCTGACTTTCACACCAACTGATTTTTTGATTGATTCGTTTCCTGTAGGCTACTCAAAGTAGGCTACCTAATCATCATGGTGTAACAAGACACTAAAAATACAGTTGCAGTGGTAAAACATTTTATTATTTCATTGCATTACAGGTTATTTTACAGCTCACTCATAAACAAGCTTTTCCACCTATTCTCCCAAGCTTGGTATAAAAACTGCTACAGAGACTTCTACTGTAGTTGGTGTGGAGATTGGAACATGCATTCTCCTTTGTTCGCTTGCATGCCTGACCTTCTGCATTTTTAAATGCTTACTAGGATCCAAATTCTCATTTTTTGCAAGTTAGTGGCTAATTGAGAAAAAAGTTACTGGGGCATTGTGAGAAGACCTTACATATGCACTGATTAAACTAACTTTTAGACCTAAGCAGCTTTTATCAAACACTGCAACTGATCATAAACATTTTGTTGTCTTCGACTGAAGCTTCATCGGATAAATGTGAGCATCGCTCTGGGCAAAGGAAATCTACAGACTTAAGAGGACTTGGCTGACTGAGTTTTACAAACTTTAAAAAGATCACAGGATCTTCTGAGGAGTTATTGGCTATCTTGTGCAAGTGTGTATGTCTACAGTATGTTGATGAGAGGAGGGCATCAAAGCTGGCCGGCATCCTGTGGGCAGCCCAGGGCAGGACCAGTGGGCACAAGGCGGCAGCGAGGTGGGTGTCCTGGAGCAGGCACCACACCGTCTGCCTCACCACACACACACACACACACACACACACACACACACACACACACACACCCTCCACAAGGCACAAAAGGCCACCGTGTAATTGAGGTAGTGTCAGAACTCAGGGGAGGGAGAGATGGGAGGGACACACAAACACACATTCAGAGGATTTATTCTAGAGCATGAACCAACTAAACTTAGACATTAACGTTACATCTACAATGTTGTATACAATCTAAAGCTAAAATGAAGGACAAAAACAGTGATTGAGGAGTGTGCATTAACACCTTTTAGTGGCTTAGTGGTTGTAGTCAAATAAATGATCATTGAAATGAATATGAGAACAGGACATGACTGGTATTTCTCACTACAGGTATTTCAGCATCATCTAGATGATACTGACTGCATGTACATTCACAGTGTAAAGGTCCAGTTTGTAAGATTTGGTGGGATATATTGACAGAAGTGCAATATGATGTAATAATACATTTATTACATAATACAATATTTAGTCCTTGTCTATGGACATCGCCATGCAACACTGCCGTGTTTCTATAGTAGACCAGAACGGACAAACCAAACACACGCCCTAGACAGGTCCATTGTGTTTTCATGTAGGTGACAGAAAAACACAGATTTTTTTTTTTTTTGTGTGTGAAACTGCTTTATTCAGTGTTTTTACTGATTTAAATCACTGAGTGCATTTGTTTTGGAGAAGAGAAGACTCCTGTGGATAATTCAGCTCCTAAGATGTTGCCGCGAGAGTGGCAGCTGGTTACAGTAGCTCCGACCCCTTTCTGCCTTTTATGTGTGTTTTTTTGTTATTTTCTTCTTTATATATATATATTTTTTTTTTTTCTTAGTATTCATTCAAGCATCACTTTCTGTCTGTGCTTTGAGCTGCTGCGACGTGAATTTCCCCAGTGTGGGATCAATAAAGTTTATCTTATCTTATTTAAAAACCTCCTGGATGTCTGCATCTTCAACTATCAGAGAAAAAGGTGAACACAATATTTTCAGACAAAATTTTTTGTAAAGCATGGACATTGAATTTGTAACATAAAAGTGGAATTGCAGTTTGAATAAATTCATATATTTTTCAGTAAATGCTTTAAGGATATTTTACCAGACCAATATTTTCTTTACCCTGTGATATTTTTTAAAATAACTCTTTCACTGAAAGACAGAGCTGCAGATAAGAGAAGACAAACTTTTACACAAAACATTTAAGTCAGCAGAAATTACAAGTTAAAAAAGGATTATGGAATGGAATAAAATATTTTATCATTATTCAAACATTTTAATATTTATTCATTTAATTTAACTAAAATGTCTGTCTGTTTGTCTGCCCTTCAATTTTCTTGACAACTGTTTACCTAATTGTTTTCACAGTTGGCGAGTCTATTGCTGAGGGCCCAAGAAAGTGCAAGCTCTTGAGATCTACAGGCCGTATTTATTGGTGAGGTATTATCTGCTCTGTGAAGTGTATTGAGAGGGGACCCCTTTTAACCGATACACCACCGAGCATGCTAGGTACAGTTTGCTCACTCTTGCTCGCTACAATACATTCAAGAACAGATAAAGAAAGACACTGGAGATGCTACATTGTGGCAAACTCAAACCTTTCAAGCATCAGTGATGTAACTTTTGGAATGAATGCTTTTGTTTCCTGAAATAAGCGGCCATTGACCTCATGAAGGCCCTTTTGCACTTACATAATGTGTATACTTGAGCATTATTAGGGGATACAACTATACAATGACAGGTGTAACCCATTGTTTAGGATCTCAGGAAGTGCAGTGTCGTGTGTGGAGTTGCTTGGATTAGCGGCTCTCGAGAAAGCTGCAAGCAGCAATCGGCCCGTTCTGAACAGGCAGGTTTTGAAGAGGATTAGAAGATTAGTTTAGAATAATGCCAAACCAAGATCAATGACACATCTGATGTTTCCTACGTGACTTAATTCAGGCTATAAGGAACAAAACTATCAGGACTGGGAGATGCGATCGTTTGACAAATTTGCCATTGACTTGCCTCATGATCATTTTACAGTGCATCACCTATAAGGCTGTTTGGCTGATCCTGGTGACATCGTTTTCCTGTGATGGGTTGCCCAAAAAACTGTTGAGTGCATATTTACCCTTAAAATAAGGAGTCTCCTCTTTTTAAAAAGACTTGTGTTAATTTAAATGTGCCAGTAACACCAGCCGCAGCCTTAGATTCAAGCAGCAGCATCACTCAACGGGTTTCCATGATTGTACACAGACTCTATAAATAAAATATTATGATTAGGACTTTTGTGAGAGTGTCTAAGAATCTGTCAGCCCATGTCCATCAAACTGTCTGTGTATTTGGTGTACTGTAGGACTGAGTGAACAGAGTCTGCAGGAACAGTGGTGATATGCAGCTGCCATCTATTGGTCAAACCTAATACTGTAAATGTAAATAAATGATCTGCTGCAGAATTTTTTTGACTTCACTGTCAGTGAAATGTTCTGAATATTAAACATTTGACAGATACTTAGATTACTCCTACCAGGGTGGCAGCTTTCAAAAAATGTGTGTGTGCGTGTGTGTGTGTGTTCAGCCAACAGTATGGTCTATTTCCACAGAATGCGAGACAAGAACGAAAGACAAATCATACATGCTGGCTGGGTCATAATTATAGTGACACAATACTGATATACATGATAATACAGGGGTATATAAAAATCAGTCCAGAGCCAATCCCTATCCATCAATGAGCAGTGAGTGGAGTACTGACAATCTATACAACCACTAAGTACAATCAGTCCTATAAAAAATATTCAAGTGAAAGTTAAAATTACCATTTTAAAAACAAATAAAAAATGACCTGGATAATAAGTTACTCAAATGTCAGGTTACTTTCCATTTTAATTGAATAAAATTAAATAAATAAATACATAAATAAATTTAAAGGTCAACAGACTGCTAGCTAGAAGATATCTTTATATTATTAGCATAACATCAAATATTAGCTTTAGACATGAAAAATTTGCTAATGTTAAGTTTTACCTACAGTATGTACAACATTTTTCAATGTGCTTGCAGAGGTTAGAAGAGGAGTTTTAAAAAGTGGAGATGTGTTTTTTTTTTATTTATTTATTTTTTCTTTGGAGGCACAGCAATCACGTCATCATGCAGCTGTTGTCTTTCTACATTTTCTGTTTAAAAAGTGTGTCCGGATGTGGTCAGGGAACGTCACTTGAAGTTGCTTCTTGTTCTGGGTTTTGCTCTGGCATGATCTCCACATCATTGTCAAGACAGGTGGTGCTCCTTTTATTTGCAGGCAGCTGGCAACTTGGCATCTGCAGTAGAGGTTCTCCTCATGTGCTCTCCTCCCTACACTCAGTGCTTGCATTTCGAGCAGACTCATTATAGCTGAAGTATAAATGACAAATGTAGCAAGGTGGAAAGATTACTGGGACTCAAATATTGTTCAAGTAAGGAATAGAAATAGTTAAAGAAAAGGAACATGAAAAGTACTTGTTCCTTAAAGAATTGCTTCTCTACTCATGTGCATTACTTGTAACACCTTGCTAGTTGCCCCTGTGAGAAGGTATACTGTTAATTTAGTTCTTACTTTCCATTCTAGGCTGATTGGTGGCTATTCAAAGACTGTCTGCAGCTATTTTTATCCACAGGGACAGAATGATTTCAAGACAAACTCACACAAACACAGGCCTGATACTATGTGACTAAGGACTGTCTGACACATTCATCTTTATGTAATATCCGTAATGTATGCTCAAAGAGCTGCTATGTTATTACTTCTTTTGTTTGATGAATGCAACAACTGCCTGCTTATGCAAAGAACAGGAGATGATGAAATGGCATTGTATTTTTTCACTGGCATTTTAGCTGTTATTCTGTCCATAGAATAAAACACTTTCAACTTGCTAGATGCTTAACGTTTTGTAACCTACCACTCCTTTGCATCAGCTCTTTGTTGCTTATTGCCAGGCAGATAGGATGCACTGGGCATGCCTCAGCTTGTCTGCTCTGTGGTTGTGAGGGCTGTATGAAAGCAGCTAGACTGCACCCTACAGTCAGTGGTGCTGCTGCTGCTGCATTTTTTTCATACTATTCAGCACTAATGACTGTGACTTTGAAGAGCTATGCAGGTATTAACAAGTTGTCTGTAAGTATAAATCTGGTTCTGTTAAACTTAAAGGGCCAGTGTGTAATATTTGGCATGGTTTATTATCAATCTGAATCTGAATCTGAATATTCTACCCATTAATATGTTTATACAAGTGTATAATCGCTATAAAATAAAATTCGTTTGGTTTTCGTAGCCTTATAATTATGCTTTTATATATATATATATATATATAACAATATTATATATATTGCTTTAGAGAGGTCGCCATCTTGCACCGCCATGTATGTACGGCAGACCGAGCGGACAATCCAGCCGGCCAGAGAACACGTTTCGCGTGTATAAATGAACCAACGAAGACAGCGGAAGGAAGGAAGAAGGAGGAGGAAACAGCAGAGTGTGTTAGTAGTTCGTCGATAGAGAGTAGTGAAAGTTTTTTTAGTTATAAAGTTTGCGAATGGACCACACTTACCACAACAGGAGAGAATGAACCCGAACCGTCATCTGCGAGGAAAAGAAGACGCAACTTCACTCCTTGTGATGCACTCTCTGCGGCACTTTTCCTCCTGATGATATATCTCCCCAGTGATGGCAGCAGTAGCACCGAATCCCATTCTGTGCATTCAGCCTCTCTTCTCACCTGCTCAGCATCAAACACATGGAGTTCCTCATCTGTATGCTCTGGCTCAAACAGGTATGGCTCTGGGTCTGTGTCCGCTACAAGAAACTCTTCAAAATCGCGTTCAAAGTCGTCCATTGCAGCTACTATAGTCCGGAGATATTGCTAGGCTAAATAAACAGCTGAGCTCTGTTTACCGGCTACGCTGTCAGTCAGTGTGCGGGCTGGAGATTGGTGGAGCAGAGAGGGGAGGGGGGTCCCCACTCGTTATGGTAAACGAGTATGTGTGTATGAAGTGTGTCTGTTACGCCAGAAAAGTCAGAGTTTGGGGCGGAGTCTTTTACCCCCTGGAGTGTTACTGGAGTTTTTGGAGTGCTCAAATAAAATGGCCTTTTTCCCGAACGCTCCTCTGGTCTCCTGCTTGTGAGGGATTCATTACAATGTCGTAACATGGTTTAGATTTCTAAATAAATATTCACCTCCTCACTAGATAGACCTACTCCTGAAAAACTCGTTCGCAAGGCTTTTTGTCCCTACGAGGCCACCGTCATTTACCCGACGGAAGGGGTGAGCGAGTGAGCCCTGCAATCTAGAATTTGACCACTGATGTCACTGTTTTCAACCCATTTTACACACTGGCCCTTTAAATACCATTATAACAAATAACATAAATAATATTAGTCTGCACTCCTATTTTAGTTTCTTTACACCATCAGGTTTAGGATTCATTTCAAGATACTTCTACTCACTAATAGAGCCCTCCACAGTCAGGCACCTGAATACATCAGTGATCTCCTCCATCAATATATCGCCAGTAGGTCTCTTAGGTCTTCAGGCAGGACCTACTAGCTGTCCCCTGCTCCAGACTCAAAACAAAGGTGATCGTGCCTTTGAAGTCAAAGGTGATCGTGCCTTTGAAGTCACGCTTTGGGGTTGCATTTTTGATGTATGAAAGGCGCTATATAAATAAAGTTTGATTGATTGATTGATTGATTGAAGTCATCGCTTCAAGGCTATGGAACTCCCCTCCATTAGGTTTACAATTTGCAGTCTTCTTAAAAAAATTTAAATAAACAAAATGCCATTTGTCCCTTCCTAGATTGTCTAGTGCTTGTTCCCTGTTGTATTTCTTTTTGGGTCCTTGCTCTATGTTTTATAGTCTTTTCTTTGACTTTCTTGTTGCTTTGTTTTAATTGTTATATTGCCTTTGTTTTTATTGATTGCATGTTTTATTGTTTGATTATTTCATTGTACTTTGTGAAGCAATTTTATTTCTGTGAAAGGTACCATATCAAATAAATGTATATGTTCATTATTATCATTATTATCTAATCATGCCGTTCAGATTTCTACCACCCCCCAATAATTGATAAATATGTGGCTTTCATTTAAAATAAAAAAAAATCAACCTAGACTCACAAGTCAGTCTTTAGAGATCTCTGATTGTCTGGTGGCGAGACTAATGGTTGACAGACCAGAAACGGTGCCTGCATTTTGCACTGTTTCTGCTGTGTTTAACAGTTGAAGCATTTTGCCGAAAAATGGAGAAGAAAAAGACCCCTGTCAACAATGCAGCAACACCAAGAAAACATCATTTTAGATATAATCAGTGAACATGGTTAGACTACATGTGATGTTAGGTATTGCTTGGTGAGGTGCAAAGAACGTTAACATAATATTAATGTAATTATAATTACATTATCCGATTGCCAGTGAATGTGGTTAGTTGAATGTGGGTCTTTGGTCCCAGGCTCCCTCCAAAAATGCTCATACAATATTTAATAAAAGAAAATCACACAAGTAAAAATGAGAATCTAATACACAACACGAAATAGTGCAGAAATTAAAATGCATGAATGAAATAACATTTAGTTTAGAATAGATAATGTAAATATATATAGACTAGGAAGTTATAAAGTTATAATCATAGGTCTGCATTTCTAAAATCACATTCCCATTTTAATTAAAAAAAACATAAATGCCATATGTTCTTGCTCTTTTGACAGTCAGAATCATGTTTGAGTTTTTTCTTTTTGTTTAACATATCTCAAACTACATTTTATCATGTACGTTTGTATCACCACTATACTTCTTGGTAATGATACAGTAACTATTAATCAGACAATCAGTAACTTATCAATCTGTTAATCAGTAACTATAAGTCAAGGAACATGCTGGTTTTTGATTTGATTTGACTTGAAAACCGTTCATGTTCCCGAAGGGCAATTTGGTTTGCAACAGAAGTAACAACATGCATATCTCGCAACACAATAAATCTTACATAACAATATAAATAATACAATAAATACAGTAAATACAGTCATCACAGTTTAACTGGTGTAACGTTCCCAACAAGCTTGCCTACAGCTTGTTTAAAAACCTAATGGCAGATGGAACAAATGATTTGAGATACCTGTTTGGAAAGTGTACCTTCTCTTAGACAGGAGAAGCTGAAACTCTGCATGAAGAGGATGGAGAGGGTTCGCCAAAATGGCCTTTGCCCTCTGAGTGGCTCTAGCTTGATACAGGCATTCAAGATCATTCAAGCTAATGCCAATTGTTTTTTGGCAAAGTTTGACCACATTCCTCAGCTTGTTCTTATTTGAAATGCTGAGGTTACCAAACCAGCAGATCAAAGCAAAAGTTAAAATGCACTCAATAAAAGATGAATAAAACATTTTAAGAAGCGTTTCATTTAGGTTGAAGGACTTTGCTGATTTAATAACAGTTTAAAGATTACACAAACTTTGAAGAATCACTCATCCAGACTCATGTCAAATCCTCAAAAATCTAATATGAAGAACTTGTTCATTCACGTACAAAGAATGGGGCCCATGTTTATGGAGCAGCTAGAAAAAAAAGGACATATCCCTTAAAGAGAACACTTAAAAAAAGGACAAATTACCAAGAAGACTTGACTTTTCCTTTAGTTTTACTGTATTTTTTACTCTCGAGCCAAAGCAAGCACACAACAAGTAATACAATTAAGATATTGAAGGAATGCATATTAACCCAGTATTAATTCAATAATCATGACTTAAAAGTTGAGACACCAGAATTGTAAAAGTTTACTTAATGACTCAATAAAATATGACAGTCCAGGAAAAAGTCATAATTGAAGAAAAAACGTGTATGATTAAAACCCACTGACAGTATAACTGAATAAGCGTGTAAATAAGTGACTAAATCATTCGAACCTGATAACACATAATAAACTATATTTCTCTCCCTTTCATTTCACACAGTTTTGCAGATTGAGACTGTTGGGAAAAGTTGGGAAATACTTTTATCCAATCCATTCAGTAATCCAGTTATCGCAGCAGATTGTTTTCAATGACATCAGGTGTTTTTTTACTCCTTTTGTTGAGCATATTGTCAGATATGATTTGAGACACATCCACACTAATACGCTTTCATTTTAAGACAGCGCCGTAAAATATAAACAATATCCGTAAACACAAGCATTTTAGCACCATTTTAGAAATAATCTCCGTCAGAGTTGAGAACACACGACCATTCACGTTAACCAGGCATGTACATGTCGATGTAAACAGGAAGCAGATTGTCTACTCTCTGGTTGGTTAGTTATAGATAATACTACAGAGATGACAAAAAGTAAGACCAGAGATTCCTTTGCTTGGACCAACGACAAGGTGAACTGTTACTGAAAGTAACACAGGAGTATAAGGCGGTCAAGAAACCAGATTGGGAGTCATCGTAAAGCAAATACGGTGACGTACTAGAGCGGTACTATCCCTAGAGGAAAGGAATACCAACAAAAGAAGGATTAAATCACAACACACTATTATGTTTTGGTTTCACATGTCATAACTGATAAAACGCTTTCTGGAAGTGAGTGTGAGTGTCTACATCATCATTTTCAAAAGTCTTAATTTCCGCCTGTCCAGACTAATACACAACCCTCGAGTTCTTAAATCTAAATCGGGGTCAGCAGTGTTCAAAGGTCTGGGGGCCTCCCTAGTGTAGTGGTTTGAGCACTCGTCTTCCAGGTCCAGGGTTCGAATCCTGCTGGGGTCGACGTCAGCAAAGGCATGCGGCCGCAAGAGGTTCCCACCACCAAATCAAATGGGAGCAGGTTCCTTAAGGAGGCTGCACAATAAGAGAGTAACTCCGGAAACTGAGCCGAGTCCTCAACGCAGGCGCCTCCCAAGCCCGTTGTAGACGGGAGGTTCCAGATGTAAAAGCAGATTCACTGTTCAAAGGTCTCAGTTCTGAGGGTTGCAAACACCGGAGTAGTGTGAATGCAATTGTTTTGCGTTTTAGAACAAAAACATATCAGTGTGGATGTTAGCGCTGTTTGTTCCCTCAAACATACACAAATAGGTAAGAACCTGTGTTTTATGAACCAAAACACAGTAATGAGTGTTAAGTTTAAGTTTATTTACTTTATTAATCCCCCTGAGGGGAAATTCAATGTTTTCACTCTTGCTTGTCAATTACACACATGCACAAACAGGACCTATACATGCACAAAGTGGAGAGATGTCAGAGTGAGGGGACTGCCCTTGGTGAGGCGCCCCAAGCGGTTGGGGGGTTCGGTGCCTTGCTCAAGGGCACCTTGGCAGTGCCCAGGAGGTGAACTGGCACCTCTCCAGCCACCAGTTCACACTCCATATTTTGGTCCGGACGGGGACTCGAACAGGCGACCCTCCGGTTCCCAACCCAGGTCCCTATGGACTGAGCTACTGCCGCCGTTACAGAGAAATTAAGCATTCACTGGAGATTTAGGCAATACCTCCCTATGAAAACTGAAGACTTGAAGTAAATGCCTAAAAACATTTGTACATTTGTTCCACAGTAATTACATATTAGTGGTTTGACACTAAGTAGTAGAGACAAACATTTTAAACTGCACACAAGATCAATCATGCAGTAATTAGCACAAAAACATATTTTCTGTTCAATATAGCATTATGTAGGGATATTATGCGAGCTAGCGAGAAGCCAGCAAATTTGCATAAGTGTTGCGTCATTGCTTTAATGATGTTCAGGGTCAAAAAACCAACTTAATATGTCATGTACTGGACCATAAAGTTGCAATAAGATCCATAAAATTGTTGCGAGTTTAACACATAATAGCAAAAATGTGTTCACTGCAGAGGGTGTACTGTTGTAGATGCTGCATTTCCATTCAGGACGGATCAGGTAACAACATATTTATCCAACCAACTTTAAAGAGGTTCTTTGTTATGTATTTATTTTTAAATCAATAAAATGTGCTTAGTTATATACCAAATATTAAAACCAAAAATAGCTAAAAATTTTGGCCCAGTTAGCACCAGCTTCCTACTTGCCTTGATTTTATTTCTACAGCTCTTTCCCTCTCTGTCTTTGCTCTGACCGATGGTCAATCCAGGCTCCATGGCAGAGAGGAGCTCTCCTTCCCCAGCTCTTTGCGAATGACCGATGTAAATCTGGCCAGTTGCTCTGAGCTGAAATGGTTTTTCCAGTCTCCTGCAATGCCTAATACAAAAACACACACACCAAGACGGTCACATAAACACAACAAATCTCTCATGAAAGAAAATGAACTGTTGGGTAGATAAAGTAAAGTCAAATATTTTTATGGAGACTGAAATCCAATAACATGAGTCTAAGTCCTAGTAATGCAACTTGAACACTGGTGTTGGACTAAATTGACCTGATCAGCTTTCATTCAGGTTGACATTTCAATCCAGTCAGACAGGTAAATGCCACTGACAAAAGCAGAGAAGGTAATGATAAACACACTCAGCCTCACCTTTCCTGAGGAACGGAGATTTGTCTGAGTCCATGTACACCTTAGGGACCAGGCTGAAGTTGGACATGGTGTTGGTCTTCATGGTCTTGAAGGAGCAATGTTCTGCTATCTTCTGAATGTTTTCGTCACTCAGATTACAGCCCAGGAAATCAGACATGCGCTTGAGAGCTCCAGGCAGGTCCTAAAAGAGGGGCACAGCATACTTTAAATGATTACTATCATAGCATGATGATCAGGTCATTAAAATATCATACTGATGCTTTCTGTAAAACACTGACACAGATTTTTTTTAATGCATAAAATATAAGTGGGCTATTGTAGTGTGATGGCTGAGGGAGACATGTCTAGTTACTGATTATACCTTCTTATTCAACAGAACTGCACTGAATACAAAGCAATACGGGTGGGAAATGCATTAAGAAATAACTGCATCTGTGGCACTCATCTGACTTTATCTGCAGTGATACCTTAAAGGTTCAGTGTGTAAGATTTAGGATGATTTAGTGGCACAATGTGCCAGAAATTTACTGTACTTCAAAATAAAGTGTGTTTTTTACAAACGTGACATGTGTTTGAGTCACTTGCGGTCCATTCAGAATGGACCCACGACCCACTTTTGGACCACGACCCACCAATTGGGAACCACTGCCCTAAATCCTACACACTGGATCTTAAACAGACCAGGACAAGACACAAACTTTTTTACACAAAGAAAGAACTAACATATTGTATTACATTTTCCTAATTTAAAACAAGGCACTAATAATTTGCCATAATCAGCGTTTCACAGAGTTTATTAAGTTTCCCTTAACTCCACAACTCACAAAACTGTGTGATTTGTCAGGGAGTCTGCAGACTTCTTGATAAATTTGACATGTCTACTGTCAATAAAGTGGTGTCTTTTTTGATCAATGTAGTGTAATTATGAAAGAGCACAAGCGGGCTGACAGATGTGATGTGTAGCACAACTACATTGGCATCCAGTGTGACATATAACACAAGCATCAGGCAGTGCTTTCTAAACAATAACCATAGCATAACATGACTTTAGCAATCATTTGCACATAACATGTCAGCAAAACGTCACACCCATCCTGTCCTGCCTGCTCACACTTTTTCAACAGACTTCAGTTGCTCTACTGGCTCTACAACCTCCACTGCCAGCTCAAAGGTGAAACAACTCTGTTCCCATTCCTTGTTTGTTGTTGTGTTGTTGTTTTGCCTTTAATACAAATTTGCGAAGCAGAATAACTGCGCAACATTCTGGCCTTGAGCAGGCTATGTAAAAGGGTCTATTGAGACAGCACATTAAGAGCCTGTGAGAGTTCAGGGTAGTGTCTTACCTGAACCATTTCTTCATATGTGATGTACATTATTCTGTCTCCCAGGTCTGTGTCTTTCCAGCCCTTCACATGGTCTGTCCATTTTCCAAACAGCACTGAAGACAACATGGACAACAGACCACAGTATAAATACACACAACCACGGCTCAATAGGGGTGACTTTGTCTTTCTTCTGCTATCAAAATCCAAAATCTGTTCATGTGGTAATACACCAACATGCTGAACCACTCTACTGCTGAAATTCATACATGTTTCAGAGTAAAGTATTTATGTGGTATGACATCTCTGACCTTTGCCCTCTAGGAATTTCTCTATGAATTCATCAAAGGTTCCTGGATCCTCAAGGAATTCAGCCATCTGATGGAAGTAGAATGAAGACACCAGGATGTCCTTAGGGTTCCTCATGACATAGATTACCTGTGGCAAAGAAACATGAGACTTATTCAATAATATGTCAAGTGAAGTGTGTACTAATAATTATAGAAAGAGGCCATGACAAAGATGATGTTAGTTACAGATCAGGGGCCAAATGCATAAAACTGTGTAGATTCATGACTAAACCTGTGTGTATGCACACTCAGATTTATAAAGCCATGCGTACATCTGATCCTGTTTTATAAATCTCAATCACTGTGGCACTTGGCGCACGTGCACAAGCCTCATTTTCCTCACCCACAATTCACCATAAATGGATGTAGAAATGCCCTCAAACATCTGTTTGCATATCAATACTTGTGCCCACAACCATTCATTAGACCTGTCAATGAGAGATGCGGTAAAGAAAGTGCAATTTGACCGACTGTGTCTCATCGGCAAGATTGTTCAACGGTGCCAGAGCAGCTGTCATTATGTACGGCTGTGACAACTTGTAGCAGCACCACTAATTCATCACGTTTCCAAAAACCATTGCGGTAAAATCTCAATCATCATTATTTTCAAACATCAGAAAGATGATCAATGATTCATTCATATCGCTCATGTACCATGAGATATCTGTGTTTTCTCATCTACAATATTTTGATTTCTCAAGGCTGCTGATGTCATACTTTTACCTTTGCTTTGGAGGTGTGGAAGGAGGCGGGCATGAGGTGGTAAGGAAAATGTGTGACCATTGCCCGTGGAGATGGCAACTGGTCCACCACCTCTGCCAGTCTTTTCTCCTCCAGCCAGGGGACCCTGTCCCAGTTGGGAATGGTTTGGATCGGTGTCAGATCGCCTCCATTCAGCAACAGTGGGAGGATCTCCTGCATCCAGATTGTACCTGCAGAGAAGAATAGAGCAGCAGATGATACATAAGAATACTGCTGCAAGTTCTGCTTTAAGGAAATGCACCAACAGCAAGGTGAAGCAACATTATATGGTCTGAATCAAGGGTTTTCAAAGTCTGACACTGTGGGTCCCCCCTCAGAGAAAATTAAAACAACTCTGTCCCCAAACACCTCCTACTTGAGCCCTGTTTTTAGTCTGTATCTGTATACATTTTAATGAAAGTATAAAAGTATGCCAAATTAGCAATTACCAAGTTCCTGTTTGCACTGTATGGATATACACACATTTATTACTGGATTACTTTGATACTGAAGAAAACATAAAAATGAAATGATTCTCAAGCAAGTTCTGGCATTATAAAGAGCAGCCTTGCTCTGTGACTTCTAAACAGATTTACAGATTTTCATTTGCAATTGACATTGAAAATAATAACGTCCTTCAAAAGCCTCTGTTCCCATGACCCTGGCTGGGAATGAGGTATGGAAAGTAAATCAATGAATGAGCAAAAGAGCACATTCCATTTCAAACGCACATCACGCTCACACACACTATGTGCTAGTGTTATCCTAATGAGGTTATACCCCTTGGAAACAGTTCTCAGTCTGCAACTTGTTTTTCTGTGAGAACTGATTGTAATGTGTGGAGGGCTCTACTCTGTGCAAACACACAATCTGAACCACGGAGGAAATGAATCAAAATCAACACAACAGTAGAGAAAAAAAAGACATTCTTTAAAGATATCCTGAAATCATTCGTAACTAATGTCAGAGTAGCTCACCAATGACTTTTAACATGCAAACAAGACTACTCATGGTTTGAGAGAATCACATGGTAGAGCTTAATTTAATTTAGTAGTGAAGTGACTACTTTCATTCACTTGCACTAGTGTTCCCACATGCTGGCTGGAGAGTAACTGAATGAAGAGTTTGGTTGACTGTGTGTAACCATTTGTGTTGTGCTGAGGCAGCAGACACAATGTGCAGTATCTGTGCCATATTTTTATTTTGCTAAAGTATTAACTAGAATTAATTTACCAGTTCACACATTGTTCCCATTACCTGAGGGGTGAACCACAAAGTGAGATTAGTGGCTTTAAAAAGCACCTTTCATTGCTCCTTTAAGTAGCGCCATACTATATAGTAAATATTCAATATATGAGTGATACAGATTGTCATCTGAGGGAATATGTTAGAAATCCACGTTATCTCTGGCTGAGGCTTAAGGGTTTGTTGAGCCAGCTCGGACAAAAAGAGCCTGGCTCTATTGAACTTGCTTTGTGGCACAGCCCTCTGCTCTCTAGAACATGTGTGTACTTTATATCAGCCATAACATGTAATGGTAAAATTAGGGAGGTGGCATGCTGCCCCCATATTCCAAGAAAAAAAGAAGAAAAAGCAGTTAAAGTGCGCTCTTTGATGTGACCTATGACAGATAAAACATGATGCAGTGCTCTCTAGGAAGGGCTGAATGATAAAACACACTCAAACTGACATTGTGATGTAATAGAACGCCATTTTTAAATCTCCAAAGTTGCAATAAAAACAAAAACAAAACAGAATTACCAAGTTATAATCAGTTATTCTCAAGTTGCACATACAATTTATTAGTGTAAAGTGTTTTTGCAGAACATTATGATGACACAGTGAAGTTAACCTTTGACCCTTTGGATATAAAATGTAATCACCTCATCATTATATCCTTTGAGACATCTGTGTGATGTTTTGTCAGAATTACATAGAAATTATTGAGTTATGGCCAGAAACATGTTTTGTGAGGTCACAAAGACCTTTGACCAATCACCAAATTCTAATTTGGTCATTCTTTAGTCCAAGTGGACGTTTGTACCAAATTTGATAAAAAGGCCAGCCACAGCTATCACTGGTGCAAAGGCATAAAAAACACACCGGGTCTTAAACAACTCATCCTCTGCACTTCGCTACGCTCCACCTGACAAATGTGACTGAGAGTATATCCAATCCAATCCAACTTTATTTATAAAGCGCTTTAAAACAACCACTGAGGTCCCAAAGTGTTGTACAGAGAAAATAAGAAGCACTATAAAATACACAATAGGTTGAAATGCACAGTTTGCATAATTAGAAAATAGAAAATGTGAAAAACACATAAAAACAACATCTTACACAGTGTTAAAAGCCAGGGAAAACAGGTGGGTTTTAAGAAGATGAAGAAAAAACTTGTAAAACGCCGCATGCAAGAAGGTTTAATGCTCACATCACTACTTTGTGAAAATGGCAAAGGCCAGGTTTGAGTGCAATCCATGTTTGCATATTACATTTTTTGCTGTTGTGAGCAAGTGTTGGGTCGAGCAAGAGAGAAAGCGTTATGGTCGATGAGTTGACAGCAGACCGGTGTCTGTGATCCGTGCGAAGAGCCCGTGTGCTTCCAGACTGTCACTTGGAAGCTGAAACAGGAACAGTTAACGGCTTGTTTACAATGAGGTAAGCAATACAGCCATAGTCCATGTGCAACCATTCTATAAGCATGATCTTTTCTTATAAAGATGCTCTTGGCTCTTCGGCCTACATGCATCCAAGTCCGACGCGCTACAGCGCTGTCAAATGTTTTAAAGTGACCATGAAATCCAAAACACTTCTCTCCTCTGGTTCAAAACGTTTATTTCCAAAAAACTTAGGGGTTTCTTACTGCATCATGGAGTGACAGACAGATCATATCGGTTCATTTCTTTCTTTTCCATCCATTCAAACAAAACAAAAAACAACACTTAGCAGCGGTCTAAAACTGTATGGCTGCGTGCCTGAAAACCGAGAGCTCTCCCGGCCCCAATAGCCAACACTAATATATCCCAGGTGCTGCAGTCACCTGTCTACAAAGAGGAGGCGGAGGTGAGAAATGGCATCAATTATGCATAGCAGCGAATAATCAAAATTAGCAACAATTCACAATTTCATAATTGTTATCAATTCAACTCATAATTCAAACCAGAATATTTCATGTTCATATCTCATAACCAATCAATCAAATAATAATAGCAAACTAGAAAAAATAAAATATTCCTCAAAACATAAATCAAGCATTTGGCTCCAACACATTCCTTGTTCACTCATCTCAAACGCAATGGCTTTATTGAATGGGTTTATGGTTAGATGCTTGAAATAAGGTTTGTGGTTAACACAAGCTCAAGAGACTTTCTTGTTTTGTTTTATGACATCAACAATGTGTCAGTAAATACCCCACTGGTGAATCTTTAAGCTTTTTTGTGTCTTTAAAAAGGTGGTTCCTAACAAGTGGCTAAATGATACTACAGAACATTATCATGCCAAATGCAGCTTTACAGCCTTGCTGTGGTGTCTTGAAGGCATGTGACCATGGTGTAGTTCTTTTATAGCCTAATGTTAGCTTCAAAAATCATTAAGTGGTGTTCATTTGTTAAGATTATCTTGCTGAATAAAACCTGCACATATCATAAAGTCTGGTTACCACTGAGCTTATTTTCTGCAATAATCCAAAATCCAAAGGAAAAATCCCACTGGCTCTTTGTCAAGGTGAATCAGGATGACACTAACTTCCATGTCAGCCAACAAAAAAATGCCATACGTGTAGCACTCTATTCAATCGCTCAATAAATGTTATTCATATCAGTTCATCTCATTTCATCCTAACACGCAGGTCTGGCCTACACAGCGGAGCAGAGAATATGTTGATTATATCCAGTGCTGTGCTGGTTATATTATGGAAACAATTTACTGCTTTTGTGTAGTGAATAATACAGAAGGTAAGCATTAAAAAAAATCATAATGAATTGCATTAGTCTTAAAAAAAATTGCAATTATATTCATTCAGTCATTCAGCCCTATACCTGCATGGTGCATTCCAGTGAAGAAACAAAGATGAAGTGCCCTTTTGGGGGACCTTAAAATTGAGAAAAGGTTATTCAGTGCCATATAGGCTGCCGTAAGTGTGAGAAAACTTTCTATGCACTGGTGCACCACTGTATGTAGCTTATGCCCTTTCTCATTTTTATTCCCTGCCCCTCAGACAGCCTGAGTCTGCCACTGCATATGTATTCTGAATTTGTGAAAAACAGACTATTATTCAGTTTGTATCCTCATTTGCTGTAAATACACTGTACCTGTCTTGGGGTACACCACAGCAAATACATCGGTTTCCTCCATGGAGAATGAGTCTCAGAGGGCATGAGAAAGCCACATTAACACATGTAATTGTCGGCGGACATGACTGTTCCCAGATCAAGGTCTTCAAGCAGATTCAGCAGGGTTGAACTTGTGGCAGTATATTTAGAAAAAGGCTGATGGAGGAATATCAAAGCTGACATCAACACCCCACTATTTCAGGAGTGAGGACACCACCAAGAAGCAAAGTTTCAACTGAACAGGACTACTATTTTATTTAATCCAAGACACTCAGTCATCTTCTGTTCACCAGAGGCAACATGATAGCTGCACAAGGTGGTTATATCAGAAATGGGCTTGCCACCTGCACACCTTCGTTTACACAATACTGCCGTCCTTCCTCCAGGAACGGATTGATTTGTGCCCTACTCAGTCAAAGGAGAGAGGACATGATCTTTTATCTTGTGCAAATTAAGCACACAGTGCAGTGTTTTTACTTGGCAGTATGGACTCAGGCTTCTTTGGTTCATGCTGGTGAATGATTTAACAAGTAGAACGTCAATCAGTATATTTTTCCATTGACAGAAAGTTCAGCAGCAGCTTTGCTTGATTTCTCTGTCTGATATTAACTTGGCCAAAGACTTGATATGTTGCCAATGATAGGAAGAATTACTTCACACATACTAAAAATCTTCTGTTTGACCTCCAGTGGTTCAAGTTCTTGCCTTGCTGCAGTGACATACAGGTGTACTCCAGCACACATCGCTGTTTGGTGTGTAACAGGTGGAACAAAGCACCCTGCTGACCACAGTGTCATTGGTGCAAATAACATGTAGTGATGATGTTAAAGCAACTCTTCCCCACCAAAGAGGGCAGTAAAACACTGCTTATCAGACAGATGTTAAGTTACTCTGTAAATAGCTTCTCTAATATGATGGTAAACTAAATATCAGCGGGATTCAGTTTGTTGGTCGGACAAAACAAACTATTTTCAGAAAGAATATGAAGCTCTGGTAAATGGTGATAGGCATTTTACAAACTATTTTCTGACATTCTCTGAATGATTACTAGTTAAAAGTACTGGACAAAGGTGGGACAAACTCATTGTTTTTCACAGTGTTGAGCCAAAAGCCATCTCACACCACCTTCATCTGATGCAAATCGCAATTGCTCAGCTTAAACAAACACTAGATACCATGACTGTATCAGCCCTGTTTTAGCCTCTCTTCGCTGGTAACCAGTCGGTTTTGAATTGAGTGAAGCTTATACTGATCACCTATAAGCATTTCAGGATTTTGGCCCCAACTACACTGCTGACATGCTGCTACACTATAAGCCAGGTCACAGCCTCAGATCCTCAGGCAGGGCTTCGCTGGCTGTTCCTCAGTCCCGCCTCAAAACTAAAGGTGACAGGGCTTTTGCGGCCGCACAGCTCTGGTACTGCCAGAGGGCCTGAGGCTGCTGAATCAGTGACATCTTTTAAATCACTTTGTAAAACTTGTCTATTCAAAAAAGCCTTTTATTAATATTATCATACTGTTTATATTAAACATGTCTTATTTGAATCTTATCTTGTTATTTGGGTATTGTATTATTTTTCTTTTGTATTATTCAAGTCTCAGTACAGTCTTTGCTTATCTGTTTCATTGGTGATATGTGCTTCCTGCATTGCTTTAAAACCTGGTTCAACCATGTAAAGCACTTTGTACCTCTGTCTCGAAAAGCTTATTATGAATAAATTCAGGCTCTTGCAGCTGTGCAGCTGTGCAGTGACCTATGGATGTAACTCACAGGAGGTTTCTTTTTTTTCCACTTTATTTATTAGTTTTCACAGTCGAAAATGAAACATTATATATATATAGATACAAGAACAAACTTTTCTCCCACCCCACCACCCACCCCAGGGGACAAGCAGAAAAAATAAAAATAAAAAAATAGATACAGGAGGTTTCTTTTTGAACAGGAAGCTTTCTAATGACTCCTCTCCTCTCTTTTAAAACTAAGACTTCTACGCCTCTTGGACTCATAGCTTGTTGGGCATGTCTAAAGCATGACGTGTAAAATATTGCAGCATTCCGCACATTCCCAAGAGAGAGTCTAGTACAGAACACAACACTTATTTAACTCAAAGCTGGGACAACAAAAAAAAAAAAAGTTAGATAGACTAGACTATGTTTCTGTCATGACTCTGCACTGATACCTATTTTATACAGTCTATGGGTGAGACAAGAGCAACTTGTGTCTGACAGTTGTTGTTATTGTTACAGAACACTGACCTGACTTCGGATAAAGGACGCCGATGACGTCATCGTCTTTCAACGTGAATTCTTCCGCAAACTTGAAGCTCTCCACAGAGTGAGTCTCTTTGGGAGCAAGAAGTCCATTGTACAGCAGATACTTTCCCTCAGAAGACATTTTGCTTCATGTGGGATAAAGTTCAGATAACAAGCCGAGATTAATCTCACGAGATCACAAGAAGAGGAAGATCCTTTCCTGCTGCGTTCTCGTATATGGGAAAAGTCGCAACTTAGGCTACTGAAACTTCACGACCCCTAATCTTAAACACAAATTATTTAGATATGTACTGCATCTCTTTGATGAATATCCGATTAGTGAAGCGTTCATTTTGTTATTATACATGAGCAAAACCAACCGACTGCACAAAACCATTTTAAATCAAACAACACAAATATATACCCCAACTTTCCAAGAGTGCCCTGAAGGTAGCACCTTGCTCCCACATGCAAGGCAAGGCAAGGCAAGGTAATTTTATTTATAGCACCATTCATACACAAGGCAATTCAATGTGCTTTACAAGAGAAATACATTAAAATAAAACATTAAAGGAACAATAGATCATTAAAAACAAAAGCTAAAAGCAAGACAATAAATAGTTAAAAACAGTGCAGAAAATGCATTTAAAAAGCAAATATAAAGCAAAAGCAACAGCAGACAAATATAAAAACAATAGCTACAGATTATCCTAACAATAAGTTACATATCTAGTTCACTGGTAAGCTGCAGTAAATAGTAATGTTTTAAACCCTGATTTAAATGAGTTGACAGTTTCAGCCGACCTCAGATATTCTGGAAGTTTATGGCAAGCCGTTTTAACATTTAACTGAAACTTAACTTATCGGGGGAAATGGACACTTAAACATACATTAGCGTGATAATAACTACCTAAAATAACAAGAAACGTGTTTGGAGAAATTTTTTTTTTTTCCCTTTGAGTTGTTAGTGTCCCTAGTAGTTATTATCACGCTAATGTATGTTCAAGTGTTCATTTCCCCCGATAAGTTGGTTTTAATTCGTTATTTGATTCTATGAACACAGTCTGACCATCTTGAGCTTTTCTTTTGGTACTTCCGGTGACCGACAATGTGAATTTGCATATTAGCTAAATATTTAGTTTCACCCAGAACATTTAGATTTAACATTTTACATTTAGACTTAGATTTAGCATTTAGATTTAACATTTAGATTTAGATTTAATATTTAGATTTAACATTAATATTTATATTTATATTTAGCATTTAGATTTAACATTTAGATTTAGATTTAGATTTAGAATTTAGATTTAATATTTAGATTTAGATTTAGCATTTAGATTTAACATTTAGATTTAGATTTAATATTTAGATTTAACATTTAACATTTAGGTGCCACATTTAATATTTAGATTTAACTATTTAATATATTTCTAAGTTAACAAATATTGCTTTAAATGTGGTAAAAGGTGACGTTAAAAAATTCACAACACTTTTTTAAACATTGTTTGAAACTAAATGTGGCAAAATGTTGATGTTATTTTTAGCGTGAGCCACTTTACAAACGGCACCCCATAGAATACTGCAAGATTTTACACGTCATGTTAAGTTTTAGACATTTTGCCCAACAAGCTATGAGTCCAAGAGGAGTAGAAGTGTTAGTTTTAAAAGAGAGGAGAGGAGTCATTAGAAAGCTTCCTGTTCAAAAAGAAACCTCCTGTATCTTTTTTTTTATTTTCATTTTTTTGCTTGTCCCCTGGGGTGGGTGGTGGGGTGGGAGAAAAGTGCCAATCGAATTGACAGCTGGGTGAGGATCGTCTTGGGGGTCGAATTCAACTGAATCATTCATCCGCCATGGTCGATTCACCGGCATAGATGCGCTGCGTTATCTGGGAGCGGAGACTCCAATGTTTGGGTAAGATGATGTGATTCAGTTGAATTCCACTCTCAAGACGATCCTCACCCAGCTGTCAATTCGATTGAGACTAACTAACTCCATACTCTAGGGCACCCAAACACAGCCACTGAAATTATCATTTCATAAATCCTATACAGACTTCGATACTGAATCAGGGTGAATTTCCGTACAACATGCTCATGCCGTTTAAAATGTATATCTCCCAGGGACTGGTCGAACAGCTGAAAAGTCTAAACCATTACACCGTACCTGACTTGGGGTAAGTCACAGCAAACACGTCGGTGTCTTCCACAGAGAAGTTTTGCGCGTACTCCAAGCTCTCCGCGCTGTGCGCCTCAGATGGCAGGAGAAACCCGCCGTACTCAATGTACTGGGGTGACGACATGATGATTGTGGCCGGCTCAAGAGTTTAAAGCTGCGCAAGGAACTGGATAACCTACGCGCTGCTCCTTCCTCTCTCCCTTGCTGCCTCTCTGAGGTAGTGTGGGAGTTTCTTCTGTTACATATGGTCACGTTTCTCTGAGCCTTCCTTTCTTTCTACATTTTTATGAATTTAAACTCTGTGCTGCAAACAATCAGGGGCCAGATGCATAAACGATGTGTAAGCACAAAAACTACTCCTATGCCTTTTCCACCACACATAATCTGGTATTTATAAAGGAAGACTGTGAGGTGATTCATTGGTCATGATTCCTCAGACCAGAAAAATGCAGCCTACTACGAAGCCAGTTCAACTTACCAAGGATATCTTTTACTATCTGGCCCTAACACTGTCAGTCTGAAAAACCGGCATCATGAAGCTGGTTATCAGTTATCAGTTCAGCCACAGCACGTCCACGTGTTCCTATGATGAGATGAAACGATATGGGGGAATGTTTGGTTTTGGGGACAGTAAAAGGTCATCAGTGTGAAATGTAAAACACTGCCTGAACTAACTACTCTGATTATGTCACATAAAACACTTTAAAGTGATACCAGACTGTTTCTGATAGCAAAATGAAGGGTGGGAATGTAGTTCATGACTGATGGGGTCCATCTGTTGCATTAATAATAGTGGGAGTCAGTCAGTGATAAATCATAATCTTTTTTTTCTAGTTCTCATCACACAGGTGTCTCATGTTATTTTTTTAAAATCAGTTGCAATGAAATTATTCTTCTGACCTATAACAATATATATGCCCACTCTTTTAATGTCACTCCGGACTTTTGTCCATGTTGGGATATTTCTTTTTCCAGTGATCTGATGGTCAGTGGTGTTGACGGGTCGTGATGCGCTACTTTGAACGGCCAACCTGTTCCAGAGCAGGTAAGCTGTCCAGCGTAAGTTACCACAGTGATTTATCCTGGTAATAAGAGAACCAGCTTCATAGTTCTTAAAACCCTGAAGTCACACCACTAACTCCAAATCTTGCTTCATAACACAGGCCTCAGGCATACACGCCTTTTAGCTGAAATAGCTGTGGGTGAAATAATAAAGAGGATATTGAATATAAATTGAGAGACAGATAACATTGTTTTTAAGTTGTTTGCCAGTTGCACTGATTGTGGAAACCAACTGCAAAGAGATGCAAAATAACTACAGAGAGGGGCAAAGCAGGCACAAAGAGATGCAAAATGACCAAAAAGACACAAAATTATATCAAACAGACCCAAATGACTCCAAAGAGCTGCAAAACAACAAAATAAGAGGCAAAACCACCCAAAAGTCTGTGTGTCTTGCTCCTGTTGGCTGGACCCTTTTTTCATCATCTCATGTTCCGTTTCTGGCCCCAGCTGTTTTCTTGCTCAGGAGTTTGGTCCTCCACATGACCATGAGGGCCAGGTTTAAAGGATTGGTATGCACAATCATTTATTTTAAATGTGCGGGTGCTTTGGGATCTGCACTCTCAAAAGTCTCCTCTGTGTAACTCTGGGTATCTACGATTTGTTTGAGGAGGTGCTAAGAAACTTATCTTGACACAAAACGTTGCTGTGATTCCATGTTAATGCATTCCTGGAATGGAAATAATGGTGCTCCTAATGTCCAGCACGCCCATACTATTAATCCCATAAAGTGTGCATAAACATGCACGGGCCTGGGTTGGTACCACCCTGATCCTGAAGTCACACTTGTCTTATTTCCACTGAAATTCACGAGGGCATGGCTCATGTTAGTGTGTCACTGCAGCCATCTCTCTCTCTCTCTGACAAACGAGCGTGATTTTTGCAGCAACGGCACAAGCAGCAACAGTAAACAGAGAAGGTAGTGTGCATGTGTATTAGGTAACAGCAAAGCCTATTGTGGCATTTCAATAATGACAGCTTTGTTGGACTCCAGGGACCCCAGCTGAGAGAGGAGGAAGAGAGAAGCAGAGAGTGCAGGCAGAGTGAGCTACACTAACACAAAAGGGGCAACAGGGGAAAAACATGAGGTGTGATTACAGAGGAGGTGTGCTGTGTGAAGAGAAGGTAGAATATAAAATATTTGGAGCATAACCCTTGTGAATTTAACTAGCTTTATTTACTACACATGCTTGGAGTTGAATTTGATTGTGTCAGAAATTTTTGCTGCATCCCCCTCTGTTATGAACCATTCTTCCTGTTGCAACAACTTTTGTGTAATCCGCTCCTCACCTTTCTAAACACAAAGATGTTTCACTGGATTGC
This sequence comes from Epinephelus lanceolatus, assembly GCF_041903045.1. Classification (NCBI taxonomy): domain Eukaryota; kingdom Metazoa; phylum Chordata; class Actinopteri; order Perciformes; family Serranidae; genus Epinephelus; species Epinephelus lanceolatus. The sequence goes on from NC_135743.1 coordinate 31,242,640, forward strand.
ACGTCTATTAAACTCTTTGTCTCCCTCTTTATTGTGTTTTCATACCCTCTCTCCCTGGAGTGCAATAGTAGAGGTGTGGGAACAGAGTGAGAGCATTTTACTACATGGCAGCAACAAAGCAATTGTACGACTTTGTGCACATAGGGTTAAACATCTAAAATATTGCTAATTAACATCGGTAAAATACACCTCGTCTGACACATCTGAGATTCAGCATTAGTGGATTTAAAGGACAGGAGAGGGAGGGGAATACTCCTAATTCGTTAAAGGACAGCCAAAGCATTTAGGCTGGCTCACTGGATGATACTGTTACAAACAAAGAGAGTCTACACAAACAATTTAAAGGAGCTATATGTAAGAAATCTAAAGCAAATAGTCATAAAATCCTCCTAATATGGCACAGAGACTAAGGAATAATGTTCATATAACATACTGATCTCATCGACAACAATAGTACGGCCATAATATTCGCATTTAAAAAAAAAATTTACAGTCCACAAATCATGTTTATGTTTTGAATTTGTGTTTTGGCCTGTTGCGCCACTCACCGCCGTCTACCAGTCACACAGTCAGTAGAGTCTCAGCATCATTTACAGTTACGACTGAGCTACAGCAGCACGGCAAGCAGCATTAGCAGTGTTCCAGTACATAACATTAGCAGCCGGCTCCTCCTCAGCTGTATCCCGGCAGCAGCGTTAGCAGCAGAGAAGCCGGACTTGCTTGAACGGTTCGCTGGAAAACCGAAGATCAAGGACGCGGCGACGCAGCCCTGCCACGGCAGCCGCCCGTGGGCAAACAAATCAATCTCCAGCGTGCCGCTGTCCAGCAACCTCAAATCTGTAGGGGAGGGGGGACGGACACGACCCGCGGCAGTATTTTGAATTTGAGTGCAGTAACCATTTTGGCCACATTCTTACATACAGCGCCTTTAAGGTACAAACGTGATTTATTTAATTAAACCTACTTCAAAATAAGGAAGTAAAGCATGTTGTCGTGTCGTGAGTGGCTGCAGTGTGTGTGTGTGTGTGTGTGTGTGTGTGTGTGTGTGTGTGTGTGTGTGTGTGGAACAGAACAAATGAAACAAAGGCAAAACAAAGTACACCATGTTGGCCATGCAGCAGTCAGCTGCTCAGTCAGGGGAGAGAGAATGAGAGAGAATGAGCAAGCTGACAACTGAGGCCTTTTTATAAGGTGAGACCACACCCTTAGGTGTGGCCAGGAAGATTGGAGGCCCGCCTCTTCAGCCACAAGGAAGAGCTGTGAAGGAATAGACACATTAGTAAGGCCATCACACCCCCACCCATAAAAATGAGGCCCCAAGGGTGCCTCAAAAGCTGAACCATACAATACCATATTATATAATACAGGGACATTTCAATAGTTCTCTCGTCTTACCGGAACAGCCCAATCCACTTCCAAACCACTCACCCAACCCACACCCACTCAGCAACCCGGTACCTGGAGAAACAGATTCAGAGCAGGAGGGAGAGAAGAGTAGTTCAGAGCAAAAAGGGACACCTGGTAAAACACAATAGAGAGGAATTGCACGAGACAATGCATCAGCCACAACATTTGCAGAGCCTTTAATGTGGCGTATGTCAAGGTTAAATGGCTGCAAGAACAAACACCAAGGCATCAGCCGTTGATTTGGGTTTTATTGGGAATGCAAGAACGTCAAGGGCCAGTGCCTCCTTGATTAATTCCAGTTTGTAACGCTCAAACTCCTGACACTTTTTCCTGCTGCAGCTCAGCTTCACGTAACTTCACATTACATTTCAACCTCTCCATTTCCACAGCATGCTCCTGTGCAGGAACAGCCTGGTCTTGTTCCATTTCCAATTTATGCTGCAAAATCAACAGTTCTTTTTGTTGTTCAAAAGTTAAAGTCACCCCAATCCTGGCTAAAGGCCTCAAACTTTTGAGACAGCTCTGGTTGACTGACCTGAGGAGAAATTTCACTGGCTGACTGGGTGTCACTACCTTTTCCTGCAGCAGACAAAACCCCCAACTGAACCAAGCCATCCTTTATTGCACACAAAATATGATCTTTATGTCCCTGACTGGGGATTCAACGCCAAAATGCTCTGCCACCTTTACCAACCGATCCTTGGTGTAAGTCTCCAATAGACCTTCACTGGGATTCTGCACAAAATCTTTAATCGCAGACATGATTGGAACAATAGCTGGCCCACACAAACCAAATACTTACACCTGACACTCTAGGCTAACCTGCCCCAAACTGACCACAAAAGTTTACTACCAACCCGATGTGACAGCCACAATGTGGAACGTCCTTCCCCCTGGCGAACTATCTACCCGGGAAACTAGCTGTTTGTCTCAACCCTAGACTTCATGCAATAGCGCTGGTGGGAGATTTAAACACCTAGCCCAATGACCCGGCCAGGCAACCATTAAAATGGCAACCTACCTAGACAATCACGGAAGTGTACCCAAAGCAAAAAAAAATGCTGTGGCCATACTAATGCACAAAAGCAACAAACTAAAACAAAAAACAACAAATCCACTGATGGATGTTGTTTTAATACCTATCGGGGAAGTAGTTCCACTGACGAGGCTGTTTTATTCACACCAGATCAGAGGCAAACACAAAAATAAGGCAGGTTAACAAACACCTACAGGTGTAACCACCTGAGCCTGAAATCCAAGCCACACTGACTCACCACATATGTACCATTAAGCTACTGCTACAAAGTAGCAATCACTGTCTCTTACTCACCACAGTAGACAATTCATCCTGGACGAGCCCCCATTTGTTACAAACTTGGCTCACAGTTTGCAACAAAAGAGAGTCTACACAAACAATTTAAGGTACAAAGGTGATTTATTTAACTAAACCTACTTCAAAATAAGGAAGTAAAGCATGTAGCAGCAGCCATCAGTGTAAGGAGAGCAGTAAAAGAGGCAAAAGGGACTACAGGAAGAAAGTGGACCTACAGTTCCAGGAAGGCAATCTAGGAAGCATGTAGCAAGGACTAAAAAGTATGACAGATTACAAGTGACCATACTTGTCCACCATCATACTTGTGTCCAAGAAAACAAGAGTAACCTGCCTGAATGAGTACCGTCTAGTGGCTCTCACCTCTGTAATGAGGAAGTGTTTCGATGAAATGCTTCTTAAAGTGGTAAAGGATTACATCTGCTCCTCATGAATCAGCACAGTGGACCCACTACAGTTTGCCTACTGTCCCAACCAACCTACAGAAGACACCATCCTCCACACGACCCTATCTCACCTGGGTAAAAAAGGGACCTATGTCAGGTTGCTGTTCCTTGACTACAGTACAGCGTTTGTCACCATAGTTCCCTCCAGGCTGGTCACAAAGCTCAAGGGGCTCGGATTAAACACTCCACTGTGCATGTGGATCCTTCCTGACAGGCAGACCCCAGTGATGACATCGGCAGACACACCTCTTCTACCCTCATCATTAATACCGGAGCACCTCAGGACTGCGTGCTGAGTCCCCTGCTGTAGTCCCTGTACACACACAACTGTGTAGCCACTTCAGACCCTAACACCTTCATCAAGTTTGCTGACAACACAGCTGTAGTGGGCCTGCTGCCAGTCAACAATGATAATGTCTACCTGACAGACGTAGAGGACCTGACCCGCCTGTGTCAGGACAACAACCTACTCCTGAATGTCAGCAAAACTAAGATGATAGTGGACTTTGGGAAGAAGGAGCAAAGAAATTATGCCCCCCTTAATATCAACAGGTCCTCGGTGGAGAGGGTGGATAGCTTCAAATACCTTGGTGTCCGCTTCACCGAAGGCCTGACCTGGGAGCTGCATACTGACTCAGTGGTGAGAAAGGCAAGGTAGAGACAGTTTCACCTTAGATACTTGAGGAAATTCCTGGTATCATCTCAAATGCTGAGATATTTCTAAAGACCCTCTCTCTACCTTTTACTCTGATCATGTTTTCTTTTCTTTTCTTTTATTCTTCATCTTGTCTTGTTAACACTTAAGGTGTTTTTGAAACCAAATTCTTTTACGTCCATTAGTCTCTTTGTCTTCCTTTTCTTTGACACTCCTTTAAAATGTTTTCATTCCCTCCCTCCATCAGGAGACCAGTCCATTCACAGGCATATTCAGGTTGTTCTTTCTCCCAGTGCGCCTCCTCAATACTCCAGTGTTTCTTTGTCAAATGTAATAGGAGAAGTGTGGGATCAGATAGAGAACTATTTGGCATCTGTCTGGCAGAAATACACTGAGCTGCTGCAGTGAACATTTTTGTGGATGTAACAGACTGACCAATTGCATGCTTTTAAACATCTGACAAGTTAGTAATTAACAACAGTAAAACACACAATGGAAGATTCAGCATTAGTGGACTTAAAGCAGTGATCATCAACTGGCGGTCCGTGGGCCGCATACTGCCCACCAAAGCTTTCCATCTGGCCTGCAGAATATTGATTAAAGCTATGGTCTATGTTTAGGAAAGACTGATCATTATTATTAACATGGTGGTGTTTATGGCCCAATAGTGCTAGCTACACAATGTGAAGAGCAAAAGGAACCAAAAAAATCCATTCTCTCTGGCGGCTGCAGGCCTGCAAAGAAATTGACCAATCAAAGCCATCCGGTCCGCATGGGAGTTTCTCCTTGCTCAAATTTGCACTCTCTCTCTCTCTCTTACCCGCCGTCCAATCCCCTTGCTCCATTTTGACACTCCTCTGCTCCTCCTCCCGCCTCGTCCAACCCCCCTCCGCATTTGAAAGTATGAGCGGTTTGTAAGGCCCTGAGCGATTCAGCTACATGAGTTTCGATATGGAAAATAAAGAGAGCGACAGCAGCAAGCGGCCTCTGCTTGCACCACTGGCAAAGGCCGAAAGGATGCGTAAGTCTGCCTCTGAAAAGGCAGAAACGAAGAGGAAATGCGACAAATTGGGGGCTCAAAGCAGAATAAACACTGGGCCATCCTTTGACCGATGTAGAAAGCTCTGGCAAGATCTGGGCCTGAAAAGTGATGCTGATACAGTAGAGTTTTTGTTGAACAGGTAATATTTCGTTTTTATTGTGGATGTTGTGACATAGATAACTGTATGCTGTATGTGTGTTGCTATGCGGGAGGGGGTGTGTCGTTAGGAGGCTCCGAGGGGAGGGGGACACGAGGGATCATGGAGCACAGAGGGAGGAGTGTGTGTGTGGGTGTGTGTGTGTGGGGGGGTGCTTTTTTCAAATCTTTCTCATCATCTTTCTAAACGTAGACCATAGCTTTAATACAGAAAACTGAAATCCATCTATCAGCTTATTATTAGCAGTAGTGATGCAATTCTGATCAGCTTAGGTCTACTACAAAAATATCAAATATCAAAAAGTGAGAAAGCAGGAGTCATGTTAGACATATTAATATGATGAACGTGAGTTGCTTCATTCAAACAAAATCAATCAAAATTTATTCAATATTTTGCTTAAATGAACCTGCAATAGTGTTACTAATAATAAGTGAATGCATTTTAGTTTAGCTTATTTTCAACATGACAGTCATGAGTACTAACTTAAAACCAAGAGCGCTAAGCAGCGCGCTACCTATGCTAGCATGGCAAGTGGAGCTTGAGACCTATTGAAAAGAGGCTGCAACCATGCTTTGGTGTCACCTGGATTGGCCGCGTTGCAGGCAGCACTGCAGAAGGCAATGGAGGAAATGGGCTGCTTTACTGGCATCTTGTCACCCATGCAATTGGATGTAATAAATGTCATAACTGCTCAGGGTAAGACTGGGCCAAACTGGGAAAATCATCCAGGCCAGGAAATAAAATGTGACATGTAGCCCCAGTCTGGACACTTTTTAGGCAGGGAGTCGAGAGGCCCTCGTCCAGGAAAATTTTAGTTTCAGGACTTCTTTTTCTGCATTCTGGTGAATTTTGGTGCGTGTGAATCACAAAAATGAGTCAACAACTGCTTTGAACAATGTGCTGTTATGAACACGGAGTAAGGGGACTCAAGGACTAACCTTAAACTAATATTGGTTTAATAATAAATAACTAAATACAATGATCATTTATATGATTTATTATATAATTAACCATGTTTCCAATTCGAAAACAGATAAAAAGCCAGTTTTGATTTTTTTTTTCATTGTAGAGACCACCAAAAACCAGGTCTAGATAAAAACCTCTGTACTTAGACCAAACCTGGACTGCATGCACGTGTTGACCCTAGTGACTGTTTAAAATCATGTTTCATATTTGTGAAACCTTTTATCTATTTGTGAAAACCAATTAATAGTTAAAATTCAGTGATTTTTTTTCATCATGCATGCTCAGATGATCTGTCCCTGAGTTGAGCCCAAAAGATTTTCAAGAGTTTAAAATGATTTTCTTCAATATTACATATGATCATTTGTGACAGCAAACAAACGCCACAGTCTGATCAATCAAAACTCGGAGGGCAAGATAAGACAAAAAAACATTTATTATTTTCATGACAAAATCACAGGTGTTACAATACAACACAGTGTGTCATAATGCTGAGTGGACCTCAATTTATTCATTCAGTGGGCCTGTTTTTGAGTTAAACTTTAAATTGTTCATACAATTTCTTCAATAATTAGAAAAATCTAGTGACAGTTAGGTTTGAACTAATTGTAATATTTACTTGTATATAAATAAATTGATAAAGAGGAACTATCAGTGTGATTGTTATAAATTCACTTTACTGTATGATCTAAGCATTTACGCTGGCTTATTGGACAACACATAAAAAAGAATGAAGTATGTAAAAAGTCTCGGTTCATCTGTGGGTGTTTTTGTACGAAATTCAACTTTTAACAAAAGCAATACAGCTCAGGTAAACAAATCATTTAGGAACCTTCCCCGATGTCTCCACTCAACCTGCAGTTAGAACTGGTGGACTAAACACAAACAAAGCTTCAGTGCATGTTTTCCATCAATGGTCCATACAGACTGATCAAAACAAACTGGTAGCACTGGTTAGCTTACTGGTTGGTAGCTTGACCTTGTTTATTCATCAGACCAGTCCAGCTACCCAGTATCAACAAGCATTTTCCAGTAGTCTTTGGTAGATTGTATGGTGAATATGGAGACTGAAAAGGTATCAGGAGTCAGCTTCTGATTTATCACAACCAGGGTCCAGTCTGGACCAAAGAGGCTTTTCCCAGGGTGCCGAGCTGTACTTAGTTACTGTGGACCAGAGTGACGAAGAGAAACAGTGAGCAGAGAGAGATGGCACCGGTCAGCACAGCTTTCACCAGCAACACTGTCCAACTGCCCAACAGGAAGACATGGACAAACAACCTGAAGGCATGAGAGAGAGAGAGAGAGAGAGAGAGAGAGAGAGAGAGAGAGAGAGAGAAAAACAACGTGAGTTATAATGTTAAATAAGGAAAAGTGGTGCACGGGCGTTGCTGAAACCATCCATCAGAGCGACTGACTGTCAGAGATTTTAAAAACTCCTTTCTTCTCTTCCCTTTGGACCACACTGAAAGGAATGCTTCACCCACAAAATGACCATCTGTAAATCAATGTGTGTAGTGTAGTGTTATCTTGAACTTGTGAAGAAAGCTTTGTTTCTCTCATGCCTCCACAGAAAATGGCAAACATAGCAAAATAATATCAAAACATCTGATTACAAACACTCACACAACCTGTGCAGTATAATCCAAGTCTCACTTCTCCAGTCATACGCTCAATACCTCACAAACACATGCACTTTTGCTAAAACATTACAATCTAAAACTGAACTGAAAGTGAAATGTATCTTCTCTCTCTTCAAAGCCAGACTACTAAGGTTAAAGCAAGGACTGGACTGGAAAGGACTAGGCAATATTTGGTTGGATTATACAACAGAGTGTTTGTAAACTGATGTTTTCACATGCTTTTGCTGTTGTTAAACGTGGTCCCCAGTCGATCAATAAATCATTATGTTCGCCGTTTTCCATGGAGGCATTCAAGAAAAACATTTTCTTTACGTATTCAAGGAAACACAGCATGACTGACTGATATACAAATGGTCAATTTGTGGGTGAAGTATGCCTTAAAGCCTTCAGTTCTAAAATTCTTCCAAGTGAATAAAACACACAAGTAAACAGTCAAGTATTTAGTGGTGGCATTTTGTTTAACATCTAGACACCAAGACAATGAACCCGTTTACAAAATGGAAATTCCGTAAAACCATCTTCAAGTGAACTGTATGTTTCTTTTACTTGCACTTGTATTTTACTATACCCTGGAAATCCAGAGTTCTCGCAAGAGCACAATTTGAATTAAATCTTTCTTGATTTGGGTCTGGATTTCCAGGCTAATTTTACTATGCATATGCCATTAACTAGTGCCGTCTTGTGGTTCACAAAATAAACAGCAGCCACCACATCACACCAAAGCTGAATTTCCCCGTAGACAAAATGCTATATAGATATATATGTATATAAATAAATGTTCAGCATAGAAGTATGTGTTAAAGTGTGTCAGGCTTACTCCATTAAGAAGGCCTTGTAGACACAAAGAGCCAGCAGCACAGTAACAGGAAGCCTGAAGCTCTTAGGAAGGTCATATCGTGTGAACATCCACACTACTGCTGCCATGGCGATGTAATGAATCTATAAACAAAAATAATTATTTATATAAATAAATAAATATAAATATTTTTATTTACACACTTCAGTCACATCATATAAACATTTACATTACAGATACAATGGCAATATAATAAACCTAGGGATAGACAGAGAGAAAGCACACTGAGAATTAAACATTTGAAGATCCATGTTTATCTGAACACAGGAACAATAACCAGTTATTTTATTTCAATTGTTTCTATGAATCATTGCTGTCAACAATGTGAGTGAATGTGGGGACAAAAACTGCAAAGGAAAATTCAAAATGTGCCAGCACTGAAAACACAGTGGCAGGAAGTGAAACGGCAGGATGAGAGGAAAAAGAGAAATTGATGTAAAACCCACACACAGAGGGGAGTAGTGAGAAAGCAGAAGAGGACAGCTACTCACCAAACTAATGTTAGAGTCAAAACTCATCTGGATGTATTTCCAGTCAAACTCAATCCCTCTGGCTCCCACCCACAGAGGAAGACACCTGAAGAACCGTAACAGTTCACAAACTGTAAGTTTTATTGTTATATATGTTTAATAATTTCACAAAGTAAAGCTAATGCTCCTTCAGCAGGACCAGAATTAGTGCTCACCTGGACATCACAAGCTCTGCTGTCGCCCAGCCCATGGCAGCCACCATGATCTTGTACTCCCCTTTACCAGCATTACGAGACATCACCAGATGGAGACCCAACAAGTCTGCCAGGTCCACTGTTGCCTTCATAAATTCCTGAAAAACAAAAGCACACATTACAGGTTCCCACACAATCTGGTATTCTACCAGCTTTCTTTGTTTCTCTTTTGTAATTATAATAATTAACAAATATGAGAAAATATGAATCTTCCTTTATGTTGTTACTGTGATGGAACAAGTCTCACCCCAACAAAGTCATAAACTCCAGCTCCTCCTTCCCATGTGGGGAAAAATGTAGCTAGGAACAGCATCTGAAACACAGAAAGATAAGCAAATCCTGTTTACAAACACTAATGACATCAGTTTGTGCCTTATTTCCTCAATCTCCTCTACTCAACCTTATAATGGAGTCGGAGTCAGAAGTACTTTACTGACCCCCAGGGAAAATTAAGACACATTACAGCTGCTCTTATATATATAAGCCTAGAGAAATCACAAGAAAAAGCAGATAAGAAGTATGTATAAAAATAGAAATGGGTGCATTATGCTACTAAATATAAAACTAAATATAAGACAAAATAATAAATATGTACATATATGTTCATCGTATGACAAAGTGAGTTAAATATAAATACAAGAATAGTATAAGTAAGAATTCAAGTTCCAGGATTTAGGGGGATATATCAGCAGAAATGGAAATCTAATATAATAAGTATGTTTTCTTTAGTGTAAAATCACATGAAAGTAAGAATCCTTGTGTTTTCGTTACCTTAGAATGAGGCATTTATATCTACATAGAGAGTGGGTCTTCGTTAATGGAGAGTGCGATGTTGCATCAACACATTTATACAGTGGCCCAGAATGGACAAACCAAACACTTGCTCTAGATGGGGCCATTTGCTTTTTCACATCAGCCACTGTAGTTAACAGATCTTCAGCAACGAGCAGCGTCAGAAAAACACTGAATTTTTAACACGAAACTGATTTAATCAGTATTTTTTTTTTTACCCATTTTAATCATCTTGTCTGTCAGTTTTGGAGAGGACGAGACCTCTGTGGATAATTCAGCTCCTGGTAAAAACCTGAACAATTAACACTAGAGGAATTTTAACCAAGAGAAGTTTTGGCTGGTTGCAATCGGCAATCCCCACCACTAGATGCTACTAAAGCTTCCTTAATCCTACACACATTCTTATTTAATATTCTTTAAATAAGACTATTAGTTGAAAAGCATATTGCAGCAGTTGAATTGCTGCACAAATTATTGTACACGTAAGACAACTTTCCACAAATTGATTGTATCATTAAGTCAGTACTGCAAATTTGAAAATAAATAATAATAAATTATGGGGTTATAGTTGCTCATTTACAATATAAGGTCAAGGGTCTTGGATATTTAATTATCAGAAGGCCCACTCACCTTACAGAGTTGGACAAACAGGTAGGTTGCTCCAGCCTGGACACATCTCCAGAAGGCATTGTACTCTGAGCTAAAGATTGGACACACAAACACAGAGTTAAATTGCAGAACAGTAAAATAAGGAGGCACCACAGATACAAGGCAGTCCTGTGAGAAACTGGCACAATGTTTTTAAGACTAGAGTGCACTAATGTTGACAATAACAAAAGTTATGTTGTTAAGCAAAAGTACTGCCAAATTCAAGAGCATGCTTGACAGTTCTAAGAGGATTATGTGGACCCCCTCCCAAACCTTGGACATTACTAAGTAGATTATGAACAGACTTCTTTGTCTCTGACCATATGTTCCTAGGAACATGGGATTACAGAGAAACTATGCAATAATGATGCAAAAATTGGCCATGGCAGTAAATTTTCAGAGTAGTACAACACAGTATTTTACTTTTTATTCTTTACTATGCTTCATTGGCCATGACTGGACAGATGGATATAGGGATGCACCAATTTATTGGCTGCACATTGGTATCTGCAGATATTCCACTTGTGAACTGCAATCGGCCTATCAGCAAATAAGATGACATTCAATGATGGCAGTGGCCGATGTTTTTCCATTGTGTCACATCAATCTTGCGCAGGTTAAAAAAGCAGGGCTTGAATTTACCATCATTCCGTCATCCCAGGGACAATAGAAAACGTGTTTGTGAGGAACAGATGATCTTCATTTGGACACCTTCTGAACAAAAGGGAGTAGTAAACTCACTACCAATGCGTCAGGAACACCCCTATTGTTTCTCTGATAATGCTTAATTGTGAACAAGTTGACATTGACAGGAGGAACGCTAGTTAACGTTAGCTGTTAGCAGCTAATGACTGGAACTAACTGCTGAGTTGGAGGACACACTGAGACGTAATGTCTTCAAGCTCTTTTCAGAAAAAAATAGTATTGGGTGAAGGTAAATAATAATAATGTTCTCATGATGTGCTCAAATGTGATCATGTACAATGTAGTTTTTGGTGAGAAACTTGAATAAATACAGTTGTTTAAATGATAAATTTGTTTATGTTTTCACAGCAATATAAAATAAATTTAGAGAAGGGTTAGGGTTTTTTTTGTGAAGGTTATTTCAAAGGTTGTTTTATAAATGTGTGTGACTGAGTATGAGCTCATTCAAAGATAGTGTAATGAAGGGCTGAATGACTTTGGTTTCCCTGGCACAAAAGGGGGAATAAATAACAAAACAAAGAACAAATCAATGACGAAAAACATGGGTACTGGCTATCACCAATATTATTATTCTAATCATAGGTATAGTACCAAAATTTCACAACTGGTGCATACATAATGGATATGATATGGTACAGAGTCATGCATCATTCACCACGTATGTTGCAGATCCCTGCTTTAAACAAATACTTACAGGCCGCTGCACTTGTATGTTATAAAGTAAGGGAAATACGCCAGAGCGAAGCAGTTCCCGAAGTGGAAAAGTGTCATGATGTCTGGTCACAAAATTCAGCTCCCTGCTGAAAAAGAGGGATACAGAACACAGGGGTTAATACACTGTTGATACAACAGGCTTTTTTTCATTAGTGAAACATTTTGACACAGACACACACAGACACAGACACAGACACACACACACACACGTTACAAAATAGAGAAGTGCCCCTCACAAGTTCTCACACACCCTCAAACTCAAATATAAATACATTTACATTTATAAAAAACTGAGATTTGAGCATGCCAGATGCTAAAACCAGGGAATGTAGCATCTTGCTCACTAGTTTGACTGTCTTAATGTTTTTTTGGTTAATTTTCTGTGATCGACTAATCGATTATTTGCTTAATTGCTTCAATATTTGTATGACGATTATTTGAAGACATGTTAATTATTTTTTTAAATCACTGATGTTACATTTAAATGTGTTCTGGTACTTTATTAGACCGTTAGTTTTGTAAGATGTTAACGTTATACTGTCGCCTGTACCGTTACCGTCATACTGAAGCTAACGTTACACTGATACAAACAGGTTGACACACAGCATTTGCAAAGCAATAACAAGTCTGTCACCGCCAGGTAAAATGTTTATCGGGTGTATTTCATTATTCATATACAGAGCTACAAAGCTGCGTAACCATAACGCCATTAAAGAAATGAGTGATCTGTAACGTTACATTAGCTAGCTAAGCTACAACCCCGACGCTGGTGTCACTACAGACACGTTCCTGTATCGAGCAAACAAGTCTCGGGGATATTGTATCTTTGTCGACTTTAACCATAAAGCTAGTCTTTATTAAATTACCATTTAAAACACGCGGTAGCGACTGTTAAGCAGAGTTTTTCAGAGCCAGCACTTACTGTGTCTGAAGAGCCGAAAAGAGGCAGATTGTCGTTCAACTGTCTCGATGAATGACAACCGGAAATATGGTTGGTGCAACCCCGAAATGCCTCCGACTCCGTCATCGGTGGGAACTTAATAATATGTTCCACAAGATGCTCTCCACGCAGCGTCATAACGTGCTTTAACACACTTAGATAAACACAATACACACACACACACACAGTATTGTAAATATGGGTAAGTTATTGACATTTACATCCTGGTTACTATTTTCAAAACCACCTTTTCTGGTGCATTCATGACGCTCCGAGACATCCGAGACAATTATATTGTCAGAAATCCAACCCCCATGACAAGCAGGCAAACATGGACATTAAATAATATTGTAGATTTTGAGCTTCCAAAATAAGTACCAGCTCACAAAAGAATGAGGCATTTGTCATGATAATGTAAGATAGTCAAAGACAAACATATAGGCTAGCTAAATATATAAAAAGAGGATGAATTGTTCATTGAGATGGATTAGCAACATTTGGATTTCATGCAATATATGCTTAGGGCAATTCATAGAAACTAATGCCTGTCTGAGGGGTAAGAAATTCAATCATCGAAACACAGGTCACAATAGCTAGCTATTGGTATTAACTGTAGAATGTTTATAACCACTCTAGCTGTCTTTAAGTATTGTAAAAAAACAAACAAAAAAAACAGACACACTGTTTTCCTTCTCTTGCTTGCCTTGCATTTAGAGCAGTTAGTGTCACATTCCTAGAATTAAAAGTCGGACAAGTATAGCCTACTTTCTGGTGCTGAGAAGGTGCTACATAATAAGCTACACGTTATTTGAATACCCAAATGATTAAAATTAGTTTGTTTCTTTGGACATAAGAGGTTCATGAATAATATTTACACTGGCTTTAATTTCCAATAAAGTTTCACATATTTTTGCACTTACTTTCAGTTGGTTGTTGAACTGCAATGTCTCAGTGTCTGATGATAACCTTCAAAAATCTGAAAGCCAAAATGAACTTGCACTATTAACACATAAATGTGTGAAAATGTATTATTACCTCATTTTGATTGCTATTACTTCTGTAAAAAAAGTGTTACCTTTCTTGTTTATTGTTTTTTATGAAAAAATAAACAAAAACTCCAGTCATAAACACGTACATGATGACTAGGCCCTAGGAAGTGTTTTATTTACAGCATTAGGGAGTTAGAGTAGGATTGCAGCACTGAAGGAACCCAGCTGGAGCAAGTAATGCGTTCACATGACTGATAAGTGATTAAATGAAAAGCAGGGTAAAGTTAGAGTATGGCCATAATATGTTCAAGTACAGATACACAAGCATAATGATGTGTGAACAGTCACAGAAACAAGCAAAAATGTATATATTTTTTCAACCACAAACATCTCTTATTGATAAAGGTAGGTCAGAGAGGAAGGACTTTCTCACTTCCTCTGTGTGGTAACAAACAAGCAAAATAAAACAGGAATTACACATTTCTTAGTATCTAATTTTCTTTTTTCAAAAATGATTATAAGTAATTATAATTAAAGCAAAAGATTATCACTATAGAATACAGAACGTTGTAATAGACAAAACAGTCATGTCTTATGGAGCACTGAAAAGCTCTAAAACCTAACCTTGCCCAGTGTTTTTAAACACTAGCTTTTGATTCAACACAGTCTACACTATCCAGAATAATTTTCTGTAACAGATGAAGTTTCTTCTTTCAGAGCAGTCCCTGATGATCCAGTTGTTTGTGTCATGTTTGGACAGGGTCCCACAGTGCCTCCACTGGGACGGACAGTCTGGCAGCATCCCCTGGTCTTCCAGCATCTCTCCATTCACCCAACACCACTTCCCTCCCAGAAAGTGCAGGCTCGTCCAAACCTGAGAAACACAGGGCAAGCTCTGAGTGTCAGTCTGTCTTTTAAAAATGTTTAATCCGTGACTCCTCACACTTTAACTCCCATCATGCTTGGTTTGTTAAGGAGGCTGTAGTTTGAAGAAACTTGGAGCTTGTGAAAATAAGGGTGCAAAAATACATTTATCTCTTATCTCGCTGTTCAGACAGTGCATGACCTTAATTGCTGAAGTTTAAAGTTACTTTTTGGCAAAAAGAAATAAAGCAATTCAATCTATTCAAAAGGTGCACTTGTCTTAAAAACTGGAGCATGCCACCCCTCAGTGTTTAATGTTTAATGTATCAATAAATGGGTGCATCTTAAAGAGCCTTTATAACTTTAAATAATAATTCGTTTTAAATGATACATTAACCTCGCTCCATGACAGCTAGCCCCTCACAACACTGAATGGGATAAGTGGTTACAGATACTGAATGAATGAATTAATTAATGATAGCATGAAAAAAAAAATTAAATTCAAAATGCCAATTTACAGTTCTATTTTCTGTCTTTAACTGAATTATTAATAACTGAAAACCTTGAAATCTAAAAATGCATGTGAAGCTTATTACATTTAATGTGTCCATCAAATTCCATCCCAGTGATACAAAAAATTGTAAAATAAACTGGGGAAAATCACTATTTGGTTGAATTTCTTACAATACACAACCACAGAGTGGCATACTTTGCATCACTTTAAAGGGTCACATGCCAGTACTGTATGAAAAAAAAGTTTTTAGTAACTTGATTCATTTTTTAAGACAGTGTGCAGTGAAAATAACTTCCTTTTTTTTTTTTTTTGATAATGTGTAACCCTGCTACCCAGTCTCACACCTCATCAGTCGTGGCTCTGTAGATCCTGTCTCTGACATAGCTGTAGTCAGACAGTTCAAGGCTCAGGAGGTCATGCTTGTATTTGCAGGGTCTTTGGTTCACACATGGGGTTTTCATGCTCCTGCAGTGACTCAGGGCATCTTCCCATGTCTTGTTCTCATTCACCACCACCAGGTTGTCATCATGGCAGACAAAGTGAAGCTCTGTGGAGCACATTCTGCTGAACCACTTTTTAGTTCCAAGATTAAAAGAGGCACAGTCATAGCTGAGTGGCTCTTTGGGTGCCCAGTTTCGATAGTCAGATGGCTGATCCCCAATCCACTTCCAGGTCTCACCAGCCTCTCGATACAGTCCAATCCAGCCAGTCTTTTTTAAATGATCTGCGTTGGTGATGGTGGCTAGTTCACCAGTATTGTTACTCTGACAGTACTGAGAAGCGTGGAACCAGGTAAGCAACATTTTGTGATGTTTAATTTTGTTCTCTTGTGAGCAGTAGAAGTTACGTTTGCTCAAACATCTCAAACTGTACCACTTAAACTCATCAGCCACAATTGCACAGTGACTACTCTGCTGTCTAACGGCCCAGCTGCTGCTCTGTGAGACGTCATTTCCTGAGATCCCCTCTCTACTTCTGAAACAAACAAATGGTGGAAATCTCGCTTAGCAAGTAAATTTTACCATGTGTATATTTCATAGTATTGAAATCTGCATAAATTCAAACAGGGTACTCACTTCACATTTATCCACCTCCAGGCTGTGTCATTCACAGGGTCTCTGAGTAGACCAATCCAGACTTCTTCAATGTTAAATTCCTTTAATTCCTTAGCCAGACTAAAGCCTTGTGCTTTGTTCCCAGTAATCAAGTCAATGTGGTTCCTCTGACAGTACTGTCTCGCCTCTATCCAGTTCATCTTCCCCACTGGATAGTATCTGTACCTCCTTATGATAGATGCCTGCAAACAGAGAGAGGCAATGAGCAGGAAGGAGAGTGTTAGCTCAAAGCTGCTCTTGTTCCCCATGATTGGTCTTGCCTTCATATCAACTCAAGGATGTGTCTGTTTGCAACACCCTTATTACCAACCCAGTCAGTGGATGGCGAGGAGCTATCACTGCTCTTATAGCAAGCAACTCCATACCTAGTCCCTCCCACATACTCACACCTGACGCAGCTGACCAGTATTACCTCTCCAAACCAGTCCACTGTTACAGTCCAGATGGAGTTAGTCATGCCATTTTTTATATTGTATTATCAGAATAAGAAGATCCTTCAGGTAGCCTAGAGTAGTGATTCCCAACCAGGGGTACTAGAATAAGATTGGTAAGTAACTCAGTTAATTTTATACAAGAAAAAAAAAGTTGAGGTGGGATTAAGGTGGATGGTGGTGCAGCAGTTAACTTGACCCTATTTTGTGGAGTTTACATGTTCTCCACGCATTAGCCTGAGTTTCCTCTGGCTTCCCCCAACAGTGTAAAGACATTAATTGTTGACTCTAAATTGCCTGTAGGCGTGAATGTGAGTGTGCCTTGATTAGTCAGCCCTGTGATTGTCTGGCAACCTGTCCAGGTTGCACCTGGTCCCCAGCTCTCACCCAGTGTCAGCTGGAATCAGCTCCAGCTTCCCACGACCCTTTACCAGGATAAGCGGTTACAGACAATGGAGGTATGGATTCCTACATTTTAAAAAGCATATACACATATCTTACATACATCCACATATTTTTGTTAGAGGAAAAATCAGCATACAACTAGGATTACAAATTGGTGTGATGCTGAGTATATTTTTTGCCACAGTGATACAGGACATGCCTCAGTTTCTCTTTGACCTGAATCAGTCTTGTCACCTTAAGGTTGTAAGATCTGAGCTCTGGTTGATTTGATGACACCAGTGGCTACCATGGTAACAGCTAGTGTGGTTTAATACTACAGCAAACGCTCCTTGAGCAGCTACAGTTCTTTGTCATTATTACAGCAGAGGAACCAAATTTGTATGTGTTTATAGTGCAGCCAAACAAACTCATGTTGTAGGTATCCATAGGTAAAGGCTGTTTGAATCAAGGGCAGGAATGGCGGATTCCACCGCTAACCATGAAAACTACTACATAGGGTGCAAATATATTTAATGGCCATGTAGAATTTTAGGCCATACATAAAGTAAAAGTCGGGTTTGATTTCATCAAAGGTGAACTATGAAGGATTGTCGGTTATTGTTTGTAAACACTCACAAGTAAAAGTGAAACTAAAAACCAACCCCAGATTCACTCTCATTTGGCATTTTGCCTCGCTATTTTGGCACTGTGTCTCTTGGATGCCTGCTGCTTAAGGTCTGGCACCTGGCTGCTGGCTGTTGCATAAGTCTATATATTCATATTCATACAGGAAATTCCTGCATAGTATAAAGCCTATCTTTAAAATCATAAGGATATTAACTTTTACTCTGAAAAGAGTTAAACATAAACAGTTTTCATAAAACTTACATAAAAGGAGGACCATTTGTGATGAAGTCTGGGGGCACACAAATTAATGCAAGTGTTGATGTTCATTTTTTCTTCTCTAGCCTTAAGTGAAATCTCTATTTTTCACTCATCAAAGTTTTAATGGAAACAGGAGACAACCAGAAGTCATTGGATCTAATCTACTGAGAAAAAACACAAAATACAACGCAATACAACAACAACAACAAAAAATACAATGAACCATAGTGTGGGTGTGGCCTCAGTTTGCTTTTCATGTCAGTGCATGTTGTACTTAAACAAATGACAAAAACAAATTGGACCCAAATTCAGTCATGTGATGCAGTGAAAGGCTCTGTTCCCCTGAATCTGAAACCTAAATTCAAATGTTCTACATTCAATACTGTCCAGTCTCCACGCATGGTGGGGAAATCAGGCTGCAGGCAAATGACCAGATTTTAATCTTTCCAGTCGACAGATGCTAAAGGTCACATCCTTGGCTGACCTCTATCCACCTGGCTCCTTTTACCTAAAGATTTCAGCAAGATATTTTCCATTCAAACAAAATGTGTCACTGTGTTTTAGTCCAAAAGCAGCTGACACCAGTCTGAAATGTGAGTGTCAGCAGAATGATAAAATCAGTGTTTAAGAAGTGCTTTAATAACATTTAAACCCAAACCAAAAGAGCCTTGCCTGAGGATGTAAGGCTGCATTCTGGCTCATAATGAGTTAAAGGTTCAGTAAATAGCTAGAGGCTTGACCTTTCTGGGATTTAAAAGCAATCAGTAAAAAATGCTTTTAAATCTTAAAATCAGTTCTGAATCTTAGTGGTAGCCAGTGCAGATGTGCTGAGACTGTGGTACTATGGTCTTAATGTTTAGTGCATGTTAAAATTCTAGTTGTAGTATTTTGAACAAGCTGGAGACATTCTGTTCAGTCTTTGTGAACATGACTTTAAATTCTGTCAGTAAAAAAAAGGTGATATTGTTCTGAATATATGCAACCAATTCATAGACACGCCCATAGATGTGTGAAATGTTTTGTTTCTATTGCAGTATGTTCAGTATAACAGTAGGTGGCACTGCAGCAAACTTGCTCTAAACATCTTATAAGCTTTTCATGTCAGTTCCTGTATATGGGGAATAACGTGGTGAAGGCAATAAAAAGCAGAGGGGAGACATTTCTTCTATATTAGGATGCATCCTGTATGCTGGGTTTGGCTGCAGTGCTCTAAAACAGGCAGCAGGTGGCTCTGAGGGTTCCCAACAGTGGGTGCTCTGTCCATCCTCCCCCACAGAGGATCACTTGGGGGAAATAGGAGACTCGGTGACAGTGCAGTCACTCTCCCTCTACTCCTTAAAGGAGATGCAAATGTTTTGTCTGAGTCGCTCCTACAGGAGGCGTAACGGGACCCATAGAGTGGAAAAAGGTTAGTTTTTAAGAATACAGAGGTGGTGACTGGGCCGAGAGGAAAGAATTTTATTTTTTTCAGTAGTCCAGCAATACTTCCCTTTATCTGTCCTCTCCCTCTTTAATTGAGCTTTTGACTTATTAGTTATGGTATATGTCTTAAAGTGGAACTACGCCCATTTTCAAAATGTATACATGTTACTACTAAGATCTAAAACAATCCAAAAATCTTGGTGAACATTAACAGCTCTCTCCCAAATCCAAAAACTAGAATGCTAAAACTCAAATTTGTGATGTCATAGGGTATAAAGTGAGTGGCTGCTCATTAGACAGTGCATTGGGAAAGATGTTATAGATGACACTGAAAGCACCCAGGGGAATGCTCTGAGTACATGTGTTAAGTTTTTTCTTGTCATGTCTGAAACTACATATGAACATGAATCCAACATATTACTGTCAAAGATTAATCACAGCCTATTTAATATACAGCACACAACACTGATGATAGACTTACCCATGAATCCATGACAAATGAGACCATGATGCATTAATTAATGAATCTGTGAAGAATTATAATTTTAATAGCTTAGTATTGTATGCACCATATAATGGTTTATGTCTACATGGCACTTTAGGCCGAACCTACGCATTAATGTAGATCGAGTTAAATATGCAACCATAATTTTATACTATGTATGTAGTAGGGGGTCCCTGCTTCATCTATCTTTCAGCTTGGGGCACCTTGGCCTGAAAAACATTGAAGACCCCTGTTATATAACATTTACAGTACAGGCCAAAAGTTTGGACACACCTTCTCATTCAATGCGTTTTCTTTATTTTCATGACTATTTACATTGTAGATTCTCACTGAAGGCATCAAAACTATGAATGAACACATGTGGAGTTATGTACTTAACAAAAAAAGGTGAAATAACTGAAAACATGTTTTATATTCTAGTTTCTTCAAAATAGCCACCCTTTGCTCTGATTACTGCTTTGCACACTCTTGGCATTCTCTCCATGAGCTTCAAGAGGTAGTCACCTGAAATGGTTTTCCAACAGTCTTGAAGGAGTTCCCAGAGGTGTTTAGCACTTGTTGGCCCCTTTGCCTTCACTCTGCGGTCCAGCTCACCCCAAACCATCTGGATTGGGTTCAGGTCCGGTGACTGTGGAGGCCAGGTCATCTGCCGCAGCACTCCATCACTCTCCTTCTTGGTCAAATAGCCCTTACACAGCCTGGAGGTGTGTTTGGGGTCATTGTCCTGTTGAAAAATAAATGATCGTCCAACTAAACGCAAACCGGATGGGATGGCATGTCGCTGCAGGATGCTGTGGTAGCCATGCTGGTTCAGTGTGCCTTCAATTTTGAATAAATCCCCAACAGTGTCACCAGCAAAACACCCCCACACCATCACACCTCCTCCTCCATGCTTCACAGCGGGAACCAGGCATGTGGAATCCATCCGTTCACCTTTTCTGCGTCTCACAAAGACACAGCGGTTGGAACCAAAGATCTCAAATTTGGACTCATCAGACCAAAGCACAGATTTACACTGGTCTAATGTCCATTCCTTGTGTTTCTTGACCCAAACAAATCTCTTCTGCTTGTTGCCTCTCCTTAGCAGTGGTTTCCTAGCAGCTATTTGACCATGAAGGCCTGATTCGCACAGTCTCCTCTTAACAGTTGTTCTAGAGATGGGTCTGCTGCTAGAACTCTGTGTGGCATTCATCTGGTCTCTGATCTGAGCTGCTGGTAACTTGCCATTTCTGAGGCTGGTGACTCGGATGAACTTATCCTCAGAAGCAGAGGTGACTCTTGGTCTTCCTTTCCTGGGTGGGTCCTCATGTGTGCCAGTTTCGTTGTAGCGCTTGATGGTTTTTGTGACTCCATTTGGGGACACATTTAAAGTTTTTGCAATTTTCCGGACTGACTGACCTTCATTTCTTAAAGTAATGATGGCCACTCGTTTTTCTTTAGTTAGCTGATTGGTTCTTGCCATAATATGAATTTTAACAGCTGTCCAATAGGGCTGTCGGCTGTGTATTAACCTGACTTCTGCACAACACAACTGATGGTCCCAACCCCATTGATAAAGCAAGAAATTCCACTAATTAACCCTGATAAGGCACACCTGTGAAGTGGAAACCATTTCAGGTGACTACCTCTTGAAGCTCATGGAGAGAATGCCAAGAGTGTGCAAAGCAGTAATCAGAGCAAAGGGTGGCTATTTTGAAGAAACTAGAATATAAAACATGTTTTCAGTTATTTCACCTTTTTTTGTTAAGTACATAACTCCACATGTGTTCATTCATAGTTTTGATGCCTTCAGTGAGAATCTACAATGTAAATAGTCATGAAAATAAAGAAAACACATTGAATGAGAAGGTGTGTCCAAACTTTTGGCCTGTACTGTATGTTAACATCATTTTTACATGTCTTCACAATAATGATCTTTCTCCCTTGACAGGTGAGGAAAATGGGGAATGGGGAAAATAGGGACTAGGTAAATGATTAAGCATGTACAAATACCAAAAAAACCCCAAAACTAAGGAATTTTAGTTTCTTCTCTTCCCTCATCAAATAAGGGAGCAGGGCGAGGTAGAGTGCATGGCCCATCAGAGGAGAGTTAAGTCTGCACAGACATCTCTCCTTGGCTCTGCCCTCCCTCTGCTCCATACTATTTTACCTACCTATGCTCTTCCCTACTTATCTATCCATCTAACATTAACTTTTTGGCTCCCACTTGGAAACTATCACTCCCACTCATTGTCTCAAGTATGTGCATCAGGGGTTTTAACATCTAGTCCCAAACTAAACTATAATAAATTAAGCTTTAATTTATTTCATGACCTGAGCAGCAGTAATAAAAAAAAGCCTTTTTTTTCAACCAAGTGCTTGGAGATTTAAAGCATAGGGCTTTATAGTTCCTGTGCTAAGTTAATTGTTTCACTAACAATATTACTGATGCATTTAGTTATATTTTGATTGGTCTGATAACCTTTTTCTACATTTTGTCCATTTCGAGGCTCCACAGGAAACAGTACACAGAAAAATGACAATAAAACAAGACAACAGCTTAAGGTTTTTTAAGTTTTATTTCTTGGTCTCATTACTCTTAAGCGGAGTTACAGTAGCTCTGCCTCTCAGCTTCCTCCGTCCACTGGTGATTAAGCCTTTAAAACACACCAACAGAGATGGATACAGTAGTTACCATAGCATTGAGCCATAAGGACACATCTAAAGTGGCAGTGGGAGGTGGAGAGGGGGCACACGGACACAAATACTGTCACCGATCGTCTCATTAAAGGAAAATAAAACAGATAAACTCAGAACACTCAAACACACTGTTGCTGCTGCCTACGTATACTGTAGTAGAGCTAAGGGCTGTGATGCTATGACTTGGCTATGGGTGGGGCCTGTGTGTAAAAGAGAAGGGCGGGTGAGGGATAATGGTTGGGGTGGTCCCTTTCCTGACTTCCTTTTTGGACAGGAAGTGTCTACTCCTTGGAGTGCATGTACAGCAGCAGGTCAGCGACACGGTGGCTGTAGCCAAACTCATTATCATACCTGGAGAGAGACAGAGTGGAAAGAAGAGAAGAAATTAATTGCTTGGCTTTGAAAAAGTTAAACTGTTTTTTTCATTTTCCTCTTTAAATGAACACTAACTCCCTGTTTCACATATGAGACTGACCAAGACATTGAAAACTAACCAAGAAATGAGTTTGACAAAGTTGTCGTTGAGGGAGATGCCGGCACCAGCGTCGAAGATGGAGGAGTGAGTGTCACCGATGAAGTCGGAGGACACCACCTGCAAAACACAAACCCCACTACAAGTCAGATTCAAGTCATTATTAACTGGAAAAAACAACCTCATTCATAGTCACAATGGGCATATCTCTGAGTGTCCATTTACATCATTCAATTAAATGAATCACAATCCATTAAAGATAGGAATAAATGTTCATCTTAATCCATGCACCCAAATTAAATGGACAAAAGCGCATAACCTATCCTGAACCTCTTTACCACACCTCACTCTACTTCCACTAACTTAAAGCTTTAGTTCTTACATTATCACTAGCCCTGTATTTGCTTCACAGTACATGTGAAATAACACTGAGTGTTACCTGGTCCTCGGTGTAACCCAGCACTCCCTTCATGGGCCCATGTGCGGCCTTCTTGCAGGCTTCCTTAATCTCAGCATAAGATGCAGGCTTGGATAGACGGCATGTCAGGTCCACCACTGACACATCAGCAACTGGCACCCTGAATGCCATCCCTGTCAGCTTACTAGAGAGAGAAGACAGACAAAAAAAAAAGTTAGTTTTTATTAACCTGCTTGCAGAATTACAAAAGGTGCATCTGATTATCAGGCTGACAGCAAGTGTGTTTGTCCTTACCCGTTGAGCTCAGGGATGACTTTGCCCACTGCCTTGGCGGCACCAGTGGAGGCTGGAATGATGTTTGTGTGGGCACAGCGGCCATCACGCCAGGCCTTGGCACTGGGGCCGTCCACTGTCTTTTGGGTGGCTGTGTATGCATGGACTGTAGTCTACAAAGTGGAGAGTATATTACATGAAACATCAGTAACTCTAGTATACATCTAAAGGGATACTCCACTGATTTTCAACCAGCTTTCTTTCATAACAATGTGCATAGTATGTGTAAATAAACTGTGGTAAACTTTGTTCCATCATGTCTCAACGTCAATCTGCCAGATGACAGATTTCGCATCATCCTGCATATTTTCCTTGGCTCTAGGGCTGTTGTTCAAATTACAGAATGTACTTCTGCATTAGGACACGAGGAGTGAAAAAGCAGATCGAGAGACAGAGAGAGACCTCAAACTGGGACTAAGCTCAGATCAAACAGTAAAACTAGGCTGTGCTGATAAAAAATGAACCGATATTCTGTTTCTGCGTTGCCTATTTCTCGCCTAAAATGTTTGCTGAAACATAGTTTAGTGCACTGTTTAGCTGTACTACGAGAGTTTGTGAACAGGAGGTGGGCTCCATACTGTTTCCTGTATTGTGCAAACATAGGCTGAATAAAAGTGATATCAAACAGTAAAAGTAGGCAGTGCTGCAGTACCAGTTTCACTTCAAGTACAACTGTAATAAAAAACTGTTTGTTACCAGCTGGCCACCATGTTGTTTTTGGATGAGAAACTTGCATTATGTCACCCACCACCACAGGACTGTTTATTGTCATTACAGGTTTTCTACTACTTAAGCAAAAGCAAATGCCACAGCCTTTTTTTCTGTTTTCTCTGGTCATGTAGCACCAATTTCAACAGTATTTTTGCCTTTCTACTGCATAGACAGCCAAACATCTTTCTTTCCAGCAGTGAAATACTTCTTTAAGGCTGCAAATACAGTAACATTCATGAAAAAGGCCTCCTCACAACAATGGCTGAAAATCTCAGTATTACATTTGGACACAGATTTACTGTGACTTACCATGAGAGCCTCCTCAATGCCAAAGTTATCATTGATGACTTTGGCCAGGGGGGCCAGGCAGTTGGTGGTGCAGGAGGCATTGCTATGAAAAGAACAACAGGCATGCTCATTAACTACTACAGTCACTTCTCTTGACATATGTAATGACATTGCTCCACATAAAGGAACATGTTTGTTAAAATTAATAATGTACAGTGTGAACGTATGTTCAAGACCAAGGGGGTGTTACCTGACAATGTTCATGGAGGAAGGGTCGTATTTGTCCTCGTTAACTCCCATGACAAACATTGGAGCATCAGGTGAAGGGGCAGACACAACCACGCGCTTAGCTCCACCCTGGAGGTGAGACTGTAATTGGACAGGAGAGAAAAAGGGCACAATTTAGAAACTGGACCATCTGGCAGCCTGTATAATTGTTTCTGTGTATGTGCATGCGTGTACATACAGAGGCCTTCTCCACAGTGAGGAAGACTCCAGTGGACTCGACAACGTACTGGGCTCCAGCGTCGCTCCAGGGGATCTCTGCTGGCTTCATACTAGAGTGAGATAAAGAACAGAGTCGGTCTAAGATGAAATTATTATAACTACCATTTAGTAATGTTAAACTTGGGGTTGACAAAAGACAAGGAACACAAGAATACTACACAAGAAAAGAGATAATGAGCAAGTTACATATGGTGAGAGAGAAGTGAGGGTTAATCTTAGAACAGTACATCCTGTGCTTTCTAAAATTGCCTGCAGAGCCTCTTTGGATAACGTCATGCAAGTAATGAAACATATATATAATTTTTCAATGAACACCTTGGTATGTAGAGGTTAAGAGTCTGCCAAAAAAGCAGATGGTGCTGTAAAAACCGAATACTCAAGGAGAGGCACCTCAATAATTTACACTCAGTGCTCAGAGTGGAACAGGAATGTCTCTTCTCTAACCCTCCTTTTTGTTGGTGTTGTCTTTTGCAGAGGGGAGGCGCCATTAACTCAAAAGGACTAAAACAACAGCCTGTACAGTCAGTGGAGGGTTAGCTGTATGAGTGAGGCCCCAGTCAACAGAAAGCCTCATTCCACTGCCTGGAATTCACTCAGGAAACCAAAAAGTCTGTAATAATTCAAACTGAACACTGAGGTGGCTGCATCTATTACAGAGATCTCTCTGATACAATAAAAATTGTACGTAAGTGGCACGTGAGTAAATATTTCATTCATTATAAATCAGTTGGCTGGATTTTGGCCTCACTTAAGCTTGTTGCCACCAGTTTACATCAACAGCAACTCATTGATATTTGATATCTTCACAGCAAATGCTACTCACAACTAAACATCAACTTCACTTACCACTGGTAGACAGAGATGGCATTGCCATCAACTATGAACTTGCCATCTTCACGGGAGACCTCACCATGGTAACGGCCATGGGTGGAGTCATACTTGAACATGTAGATCTAGGAGACAGGAGGAAAATAATGAGGTTATAAGGACAAGGATGGGAGAGACACACTCTAAGTTATTACTATCACACTATAGTATCTTATTTCATATACTTGACAGTTTCTCAGTTTCCTTTTTTGAATTTGGAGAGTTACTGGTAGTGTTTAGGTTTGTAATCTTGATAGAGAATTAAAACCAAATGACAAACAAGCTATTGAGAAAGCAACACGTTCAGCTCAGGTATTGATAATGTAGAAACTATGGGTCAGTTTTTTTGTTTGTTGCTTTGTGAACCAGATTCTTTCAACAACATACTGCAGTTTAAATGTTTATTATTTGTAAGCAAGTATGTGCATGTAAGTTTTCTCACCATGTAATCCAAGTCAATGAAAGGGTCATTGATGGCCACAACCTTGATGCCTTTCTGAAGGCAAGCCCTCAGGACCAGACGGCCAATACGACCGAAACTGCAGAGTGAGGGGGGAGAGAGATTATTAATAATAGCTATTTTGGGAAAATGGTGGGAAACTTCCTCAGGATGTCGGACCACTCGTGGGAGCTCACATGAATCCTCTAACAAAGCCACAATCTGTGATGTCATTAGAGTCCAACAAAACTTCCAGTAGTTTACCTGCTACAGAGAAGCCCTGCACATTAATGCCAATCAACAGAAATCGTGAGTTCTTGCACTCCTGCAGCTGTACTGCTGAAGCTTTGATTAATGTCAGATAAACACTTTTCGCTGTTAGTTCACAATAAAAGCTTTTCTATGACCAACAGCTTAAAAGCTTTTATTGTGAATCAGGAAGAGAATCCATACTCATGGGACATTTTTGTTGTCAGGTCATTTTGATATATCATTATTACGTGTGCAAAGCCCGCTCAAAATTGGCCTGCAACAGTTGATGGTTTGGCCTCTAAAATTGCTGTTTGCAGCTTTTTTGAAAACCGCTCATCCTCATCAACGTCACATTTAACACTGTGCTTCAATACACCTGCTCTGACATTGCTGCATCCCCAAGCAATGCTAGAGTATACACATCATATGCTAACAGCCAGATATTTGGGATCAGGCTATTTCCAGGAAAATAATCCTTTATTTTGAAAGTTACATCCCTAAAGCTTAAAATTTTGAATTTACTACAATAAACCATCTCCATTCTATCTTTCCTCATCTGTTCTTGAATGTACTGAAGCAAGCAGTGGAGAGTGAGCCATTTGTTGATGAAACAGTTAATCAATGTCCCCTCTCAATACACAACACAGTTTGTACATAACACACAACTAATAAATATGTCCCATAGATCTCTAGGGCTTGTACTGGACACTGCAGTTCCCTTGGGTTCTCAGCAATACATGTGTCAAGTGTGAAGTTTGTTTGGGTGAGCGGTTGTTGAGAAAATTGAAGGACTGACATACAGACAGAGACTCCTTCCATTTTAGTTAAAGAAGAAACAGAAGAAGACCATGTAGCCACAGTGAAGAGCTGCATGTGACAAGGCAAATTTCAAACCACCAACATGTGATCAAAGTTAAGTACAGTTTTTACTGTGCAATTATTATTTGATAAAGTCCATTTGTGCTGTTCTACATAATATTCATACATGGTACCACAAGGGCACACTGTCATATCAAAATTTGGCATACTAAATTAAGGGTGGATTTTATTAAAATTATTTTAAATGTATTTTACTCTGACAGCTAATGCATTTTGCCCTTTTCTTTAAGACAGTCAACTAACTTGTAAAAAATGGTGAACTGCCATCCCAAAAATGTGCTTCATCAACATCCTAACCTCATCATATAATCTATATATCTGAACCATCCTGTACATATAATTTGTGTGTGTGTGTATGTGTGTATGTGTGTGTGTGTGTGTGTGTGTGTGTTTTCAAACTCACCCATTGATTCCAACACAGAGGTCTGACATGGTTGCTGCTTGGGGGGGGTTGAGTTACTAGGGAGAAATAAAAGAAACAGAGAAACCAATGACATTAGAAAGTAACAGCAACAAAATGATACAAATAACATGAAAATGCATCCAATCTCATTTAGCTAGCTGGAGACACGCTCAGTCTGATGACCAAAAATCATTGGGGCTTAACAATGTGCCAACAAATGCCCTCTTTTCTTTTACACAGAGTTTAAACATTTGAAGTATACGCGAGTGTTTGGTAGTGAGATAAACTGTTGTCCTGGCAGCAGGAGGTGGCTTTAATAATCAGGTTAGTTCAGTTGTTGGCAACACACAATGAGTGTGTGTGTTACATTGTTGTAACATGACCATGCATAATCCACTATTTTATTGTGAACACTCTCTTGTTCAGGCTCCACAAACCGTTAGGAAAAAAATATCTATTCCATGTGCTATTTTAAAGCCTGCAATTTGCACTTCACACTGTCACCATCTGTGCTCTTCTATCTGCCCTGCATGTCTTCTCCACTGCCTTGTCCTCCCTATCTTTTTGTGTAAACACACAGAGTAAAGTGTAGTAATGTGCTAGTAGTAATGTGCTGTCTTCATGTAGCTTCATGCATTTGAAAATGCAAATACTATAATAACATACAGTAGTTGTAGCCTTACAGTGCATTAGACAGGCAGTGTGACGCATTAGCATTAAAGGGTGAAAACACACCCAGGTGATATAGTACATTGGTGTGCACTTGAGCTGAAGCACCAGAACACCAAACTGCAGCTGCGCAGGGGTGTGATTCTGTTTGTTGTCAG
Source organism: Epinephelus lanceolatus (assembly GCF_041903045.1). NCBI lineage: Eukaryota > Metazoa > Chordata > Actinopteri > Perciformes > Serranidae > Epinephelus > Epinephelus lanceolatus. The sequence goes on from NC_135743.1 coordinate 31,271,843, forward strand.
TGACAGAAAAATACAGGCAGTCAAATGGCATGTTTTACGTGCATCTGCTGCAGGAGTAGGGAGGTGCGTCATGCTGGGACATGTTTAGAAAACAACTGGGATAAGAAGGGAGGGAGAAAGTGGTTGGTACGCAACAAATAGAGACTTGTCTGCCGAGGGAACAAAGAGAAAGCCTGGCCTTGATTCAACTATGTGACCTCCTTTTCCTCCTTCTTTCCTCCTCCTTCTCATACTGCCCGTTTCTCCTCTCCACACCTCCTCTGTCCTCGCCTGCTACTTTTCCAGCTTTCATCTTTTCTACCTACTGCATCCCCTCTTCTTTCCTTCCTTCGTGTCATTCATCTTCTGACTCCACCTCCTTCCTCTCTTTTACTGTCCTTGATCTGTCTGTGCAAGAAGGGATACGCACTTTGATATTATACTTAGCTCCAAATCTATTCCAAAGTCATGTGACTTGCCTTTTGGCAAAGAAAACTGCCTAAAACTGCATTATAGATTTTGTGTGTGGACTAGTAGGTTAATTTAGGCATAAAAAGGGAGCTGATTCTTCAGTTTATCATTATATTTTAGCACTAACTGCCTGATTTGAGGAGTGTTTCAATATCTAAAAATCTTAATTACTTCATGGACTTATTTAGGATTTGTTACAGTTCTACATGTAACATGTACCCAAACATTTACACATGCAGGTGAGCAGGCAGCTCAGTTGCACTGACCAGGTACTAGCCTGACCAGCAGCTAATGTGTGTGAGTGAGACAGACAGGCGCAGGTCAAGTAAAGAAGGGCAACCCAGATTGTCCTTGAAACTGGTTGGTTGTCATTTTAGACTACTGTAATCTCCTAATCTGTTGTGTGTGTGAGTGTGAGTGTATGTGTGTGTGTGTCCCAGTGGAGAGCATGTAGGACAGGCTGTCGATCTGGTGAAATGCATTGTGGGAGCACTTTAAATAGACAAAAGGGGCAACCAGATTAGGATAAATCGTCTCTCTCATTCTAACAATGGTCGATAATTACTGACCATTTTAACCTGGATTTATTCACTTGTTATTGAGCACAATCAGATGCTTTTTCTCACTGGAACTGTAAGCCTGATGCCAGTCAAAATGAATGTATTGTGAACAGTCAATTTTCCAACAGGGTCACACTTCTCTGGGGCATTTTTGTGTGTGCCTTTTGTAGCACCTTCCTTTCAGGGTATAGAGCAGCCATTTTGTGTTCTGCTGCTAGCATCCATTATACAAGGTCACCAAAGGAGAGAAAGAGGTAGAGAGAAAGGAGAGAGAGGGTGCATACAGTATGGCCAAGCTGTTCTCACATTTCTCTTCCTCTCCTTTATACTTGGTTCCCACCATTACCTATTGTGCATTCACAAACTCTGCAGTCACCCTCTCTCCTCTCTTTTGAACCCTCCTTCCCCCTGTCGCCTGTGCACTTTCACTCTTTGTCTCACTTGCTGGCTTTCTCTCTCTCTATGCTAACCTCTCCTTTTTCTCTAAACAGCGCAGTTGCCCTTGGTTTTCCAAAAGAAAATGGCTGCTCTATAAACAAATGAAACTACTGTTTGAATGAATTGAGTGGGCTCTTCTGCTTCACTAAAGCAGGTGGAAAGTTTGACTCAGACACAGGGTTGTGGCTCCAAATGTAGAGAATTTAACAACTTGACTACTTCACTGTGCATCGAAAATGATTTTTAGCTGAGCCAGCAGCTCGACAGCTCCCTCTGTTGGTTGGTCAGTCCACAAAAATTTCCCCACCCTTTGGCAGCCATAGTTTTTGCATCAAGGCTCATTTATCCTCCCTTTACTTATGAAAAATAGATATGTCTGTTTCAATCCTTGTAAACGTCAATGCCCTCATAGTTCCATGTGTCCTTTATGATAGTATAGCTATAGCCAACAGATGGCACTAGAAGGCAGAGTCAAAAATTTCAGACAACAAGAAACAAGGCTACAGCAGACGAGGCCGTAATATTGTACCTTTTACCGAGGCAGCATTGTAGATGGTGGTGGTCTGTGAGGTCACTAAATACATCACGATGTATGGAAGGAGTATTCTTTTCACTATATTGTGGATTTGTGTCATTACGTCATTTTTTAAAATGTCTTCGTGGTGTCCTACGGTCTTGTCTCGTTTGAACTATACTACACTGCCTTCACGATCTCTGGTGATACTGCTCTGTTTAATCCATAGCCGCAAGCTTTCACTGCCTGCACAGTACCAACTTGCTGACACTCCCCCCTCCATGTCTGTTATTGTTGCTTAGCAACAGTGTGGGGCTTTGGCCAATCAATGAAAGAAGAGGGAGAGGTCACACTGAGCAGCCAAGACAAAACCCTGCTCAATGCAGCTTTAATGAATGAATAAAAGGAACCAAAACCTGGTGCTGCAACATCATACTCTACTTCAGTATCACTGTTTAGTTTACAAATTAGTGTTGGATAAGTCTTAGGCAGTTGTGAGATATGCAAAATATGTTGTAATACAATTTGTAATCTTTGATAGCAACCTTTACAACCACTCTGCTCAAAATGGTTAAAATATGGTTCAATCAAAATATAATAAGATTTCTATGTCGAGCATTAACATTATAATTTTATGTGCGGTATGTTTTCTGATGCATACTATATAGCCAACAGCTCTTCCTACTTCTCTACCACATCGTCCCACCTCTTTTGACTGAAGGCCAATCAGCCCTGATCTGGTATTCAGCACACAGTCTGTGGCAGAGCTCACACAGACATGTCTCAGCTCATAGAGGGTGTATTGAGTGGAGCAGAGCAAAGTGGGTACACATTGTTCACTGCAGTTTGCAATCTGCTGACACTCATTAAATGTAGGAAGAAGGGGCAAACAGACGGCCAGATGTATACAGTGGTAGTAAAGTTACTTCCTCACAATTTTGGTCAAAACTGTTTTGCAGTGCAGCCACCTCCTCTTCTGATTGGCGGGCCAGTCAACAGCCAATTTTTTCTATCTCACCGTTCAACCCTCCCCCCTCATCATCACCTCTGTCTTACCTCCCTGATCCATAAATCGCACATCTCCTTTATCACCAACCTGAGATCAGACCAAACCTGGGACTCAGTCTCTTGACAAGGGGTGGTGCACCCATCTCCTCCTCTGATTGGTTAGATAAAGCGAGGAACCAGCCAACCAGAGGAGCTTTACTTGTGTTCAATCCTAATTAATGAGGAGTACACCCAGCAACTCACTTGTATACTCTACCTATTTTTCATCCATCCTAATATTTCATCTCATTCAATCTGTTTGGCTTATTCAGCTTCACCGTCCACCTGCTACATCTCTCTTTTCCCTTTAAATCCTCTCCTGGTTCACTCTTAACTGTCTCTTCCCCACTTTTTGGGCTTCATGAATATCCAACCTCCCCTCCTCTTTGCCTCACCACCCAAACTAATCATTAAAATTCAACCCGCTACCTCCTTCTCCCTGTCCTCGCAAATCTTTGTCAGTCTGATCCCCCTCATTTAGCACAGTCCGACCCTCCCTCTGAGCTGCGACCCATTTTCCTCACACAAACATGAAGTTTAACCACGGGAGGTGCAGGACAGGGTCGCCATGCCAGCGTGTATGCGCGTGCCCTGCAGGGCCCACTGCGGGAAAGATGACTCATAACTAGTCGACCAGAAAAGCACAAAGAAATCTGGCTGCATCAGGTGGTAAAATCTTAAAATTGAGACAAAATCTGCTGGGCGAATGAAAGTGGTAGGAGAGGAAAGAGTGTGACAGGGTATGTCACTTCTGCCAACACCTCCTCTGTTGTCAAGCACCAACACTTTGCCAAACAAACACTGATTCCTCTTTTCCCTGTAATATGTCAACAGTCTTAGACGAGCAGTGAGACATTGTGTGGACTCCAGTCTCACCCTTATATGGACCTGAGTTTTGAAGAGCACAGACAGATCACTGTACACCTTTCCCTTCACATAGTTGAGTCAAGGTCAGGCCTTTCTTTTTTCATAATAGCAGGATACAGACTAAATAAAATATTCATAGTTATCCATGGTGATGCTGTGAGTGATGACCATTAATATGTTGTCGAGTCACTGTTTTCTAAAGCTGTTACAGTTTAAGAGTAAAACTGCCACTGTGAGTGAATGAACTCACTGACTCCATTCTCGCTTTTCCTGCCCACTACACCACTCCCCCTGCCTTCCTCCTTCGTCCGCCCTTCTTTCAGTGTATCTTGCCTATTCAGACCGTCCTCCAGCTTTTTATTCCTCTGTCACACCCTCTTTCTCTCCGGTGTTTTTCCACTGCAGCGGGCTGATTGGCTAAAGGCCAGACAAACTATCCAATTAGGTAATGTTCTCTCTCCTTGCACGCCTCTCATTGAAACATATAAATGATAGACATTCGTGACTGAACCATAAATGCCAGTTATGCACCTTTACATACACGCACAAGTGGAGTCAAACTTTATGTATTCAACATCAGCAACTTCTCTTTTGCATATCTTTTCTTTTGTCTCCTCTTTAGCAGTATACATGCTTCCTTCCTTTTAATAGTTTCATCACTGAGACAATGTCACTTTGCTGCCGTAAACTAGTCAGTTAAGTGTCCAACGCCATTACATCACCTGTCAGACACATGTACACACAACACCGCAGGCTGTGTGTCCTACTCAGCAGGCATGATCTCCTGCTGACAGGGACAAACGCATAGGAGGTTCACTGTTTCTATGAGACAATTCACCAGAGGCAAATTAACATGATAAGCATAAACTGAATTTATAGTAGTTTGATGATTTAATAACTTTATATATTCATGATAAGACTAGATAAAGCTGATAAGAGAGAGGTTTTATGAATATAGTAACTTACTACTGCAGTTCAACCAGGACTTGTCCATGCACACAAGAACAAACATACACCACCCATCATGAATTATGAAAAGGTGTGCTCTATCAAACCGCAGAAGAGTTAATAGGAAAGAGACATGTGTCTACTCTGCAGAGGTAATGCTGGACCACACACACACACACACACACACACACACACACACACTTCCCTCTGTCCACTGTATGAGCTTATGTCAGCAAGCAGATGACAGATATCCTTCCTAAGACTTGCACCCTGTCATTTGCTGCCTCTTGTCTCTCAAAGTAATGAACAGTAATACAGTTTAATGCTGTGTTTGCAGAGCTAGCATGATATAAGAAATGTAGCAAACATCTGCACCTTTGAATAACCATATAAAAAAACTTGGCCAAACTGCTTTGTAGTACAAGTAAGGGCATTTTATGTCCCAGTTGTGTCTGTCCTTCCCTATTTTAGGTTTTATTTCCCTTAAATTGGTGACAGTTTGGTGCAGAATGCTGAGTCACTCTGGAGTTCCTTCTCTCTCACACACACACACACACACATCCTGGACAGGATGGCTGGTTGATAAGTCAGCTGCAGAGCATAATGGAGAGGGACACTCATTCAAACCTCGATCTAGAAACAGCCACACTACCTTGAAGTGGAAAACTTGTGTTAAGAAAGAAAGAACAAGTCATAACCAACTCAAGAGGAACGAATGACTGTATGTAAATTAGTCTCATAACAAAATGTACTTTTAGTGGGCGTGACGTATTCACTAACTGCAGAGACCCAGGCAGCCTGCCCTGACGTGTGTAACAGAGAAAAGAGGAAAGTTTTCTGGCCTGACCAACATGAGTAACACACAGACACTAATCTAATACAATAAAAATAAGCATATGTACTTCTAATGGCAAGCACCTGAAAACCTAGTCCACCTCTTTGACTAGTGTCATAGAGACATCACGAGTAGCATATGTGTACATATCTCTTTAATAACATGGCTGTAGTCCTTGGTAAGCTATAATTACATGTCCTGTGTATTGCTTGTATGTTCTAGCTGACATCTTCAGATATACAGCTGACACCCTATTCTGCAACACCTGCAAAAGCATAATGACTGTCAAAGCAATTGTGCGTGATATGACAAGCTACTACCTTTTGAACCTTATATGCAAGGAGTAACTAATAAATAATAATAATATTACTCAGAGCAGGCACATCTTCGGCCAGTACTATCCTGTCACGATGTATCTGTGAAACATTTTAATACTGCAAATGTATTGATGAAACTAGTAGATTAATTTCATTTGAAGATCTTGTTAGTGCCATTTTAATATATTCACTAGGCAGGATCTTGGACAAGAAATGCCTACTCTAAATAAAATTACACATGTGCTTTGAAAGGCAGTTTCAGAAATCAATTTAGAGGGAGACTATAATCATAAATCATGTTAATTAAAAATACTGCAAAGCTATTATCTGCTGATGCATGGCAAATGTAATTTTGTTCCTAAACTATTATCATAGAGCCTGAAGCTTGGCAACACAGACAGCCTAAATACTTAACATTTCTCAGGCAGCATCGGGCCTGTTATTATTGACCTTCACTCATCCAGGGAGTCTGAGCTAGGAGGTGTGGCTCCCCATCCATAAATCCATAAGCACAGTAAGAATAACCTTATTCAAACTAATAAGGAGTTTGAGAATATGGGTTAGCAGCTGGTCAGCATCACAACAGAAGCACTGGGCCTACTTTGACCTTCCTCAGCTGGAGTAATGACCTTGAAGAGTGAGACAAGGCCAGACATGGCTGCATCTGCATGTACCACACCTAAATGAGCTGAATGGGGCTAACGTTAAGCAAACATTAGGATTGTCAATAGTATGTACTGTATTACTGCTATGATAAATAAAACTAAATACTTAATGAGTTCATAAATATTAGTATTGTCTATTTTTGCACAGCTGGACTGTGTAGCTTTGACATAATTACTCTTATAAAACATCATTTTCCTGTTAGTGTCCCCCTAATGTCCCCCATTAAACAAGCTCGACTGATTCCACTATTCAGTTTTTTAATTAGACCCTTGTTGCACCGGTACACTGTGTGTATGATAAAGCAGCCTTATAATTTGGAAATTAACTTGAGCTTTATCTATTGTTATTTTCCAAAGCACAAGCCTCTTTGCAAACCGCATCAACAGGTCTGTCGAGTCTGAAGTCAAACTGCGGCAGAATCATGCGACATTACACACTGTCTCTGTGCCCTTCAGAGTCATCACAGGAAGGCTTTCAGCACGCCTCTCTCATCTTTCGACATGAAATAAAACCAAGGTTATTCGTTTGACCCGTTTCGGTTCTTGCATCACAAAGACCTCTGCTTCCTGTCATTGCGAGAGTACAATTCATCTCTGAAATCTAATGACGCAACGACGACAGACTTCATCGTGAGGACCAGGAGGAGCACGTAGCTTCACCTCCATTCACATGCACTCATTCACCTCGTGCATCATTACAGCTCTGTACAATATTTTAGCGCAACTATTACAGTAAAATTACATCTTTTGCTAAACCCCATTTTAATCCCGGCTACATGTCTACCTATATAGGTTATTGTTCTGCTGTGATAAATATATATTTTTTGTATTAGGTTAACGTTACGTAACATGGAGTCTAATCCACTTCCGCAAAGATGCAGCAATGGGAGCTGCCAATGTCACGTTACCCTCTACAATTTAGCCTCAGATGAATGAATTATACATTATGAATGCTTTATAACTCAATTATACAGATTTTCTTTACAACAAGGCTAAATTTCGTGTCATTCAAATGCTTCGGGATGTTTATAGCTGCATTGGATTTTTCATATGATGCAACGAAACGACTCAAGTACACAGTATTACACAACGGACAGCCTCTCCCCAGACTGCAAGGCCACGACTGCATCCCCTCCCACCCTCGCTTTTCTCTTCCTGTACCATTACAGCGTGCATCCTGCGAAAGAGGCTGTTTTATAGACCCATATGCTATATGAGCTTTGAGCTAACCTTATTCTTCTCCTCATCCTCGTGCCTGTGTCTCGTGCGCTAACTTAACGGCTGCGTGGCTGATTAAATTAAAGATGGTAGACGAAATTCAAGGCTACAAGGTCGCTTCCGCACTTCATCTTCGGCTTTTAGCAGCAACAGTCTGGGGGAAATTCACGACGAATTTACCGTTATTTGTTAAACTTCTCATTTAAAACTGCGTCAGCTTACTGCATTAGTATCTTAACCAAGGTGATGTACTGTAGTGCACCGACACATAAGCTAACTTTTGAAACTAGTGACGTCTGAATCCTGTCAAATACTTTCAACGTCTTCAGTTTAGATAGTCTGAGCAAATGCGTATCAGCTCGTCGTCGCAAGGGCCTCTACACACTGTAGGGTGAGTCGGTGTTGCAGCTTACCTCACGGCTGATGCTTCTTGAGTCTGTGTGCGCAGTTCACAGTGCCGCCTTCTGCTTTTATACAAGACACGTGCCTCGGGGAGCCTGGTCGCCCTGGCGACGTGACGTCACGTCATCCCTTGCTGCTGGGCTCCATTTGGAACGAGGGACTAGTCACGGGCTCTTAACGGCTGCCTTAGTAACTAGATGAAACACTGGTCTGGTTAACATCCTTTTCACACATCTTATTTATATGATAAAGCCGAGGGTTGTGTCGATGATGGAAGATGATATTTAACAGAGAGAAAAGACGGATGAGACATCAAAGGGACAGAGACACTGGCAGGGTGCCAACGTGGAAGCGATGGGGAATGATGAAGCATTTTGTCCCATTCCCACCATGTGTAGAGCTGGTCACGTGCATATGATGGACAACTGGGGAAGCATATACATGGACACCATTTCTTTGTAATGGGTAGAGACAGGAAACGAGCAGCTGGAGGTCACAATAGTAAAAAAAAAAAATAAAAAAAAAAACCCACACAGTATTAGTGCAATTGGTTGGCTGGTCTCCTTGCATGTGACAGGGCCTTGTTGGGCTGTTGGTCTATACAGGCACATGTTTTATAACCAGGCATCCACTGTGCATTGATCTGTGAAGGACTGTAGACTGGACCGCCTATGGATGCTGTGTGTGTCAGTGTAGCTATGGATGGATGCAGCACTGTTATGTAAGAGGTCATGAAACTAACATGTCACGCTGCCATGGAGAGATGCTATCCTGCCACTAAACAGGCTTGATTTATTGTATGTTTGCATGTAAGTAGATGCAAGTAGATGAAAAACGATAAAAAAAGAAGTGTATTTTAATTACACTGAGGTCGAATTACTCTTTTCTGATATTTTTTTCCTATTCTTTCCCTTTAATTTTTTTGTCCTCTCCTCTGCTATCCTCTCCTCATGTCACAGCACGTGTCAGAGTGTGAACGAGCCTACGTGAGGGAAGATGCGTACGTACAGTACAGTAGTGTAACATGGGAAATCCCTGCAGTGCAGTCTGCGCAAGTAGGAAGGAACGCTCCTTAGCCAACATTACTTGCACACGGCACGTTCCGTCTTGCACTTCCTCATCTCGGATTGGCGTTTGATTTCCGCATTGTAAAGCAACATAAGATCATATTTAAGGCCTGTAACCTATATATTAAGCAAACTGGCCCTGCTCACAGTGGTCTAAATGTAAAGAGAAGTTTAGTTTGAGCTATGAATCAGATAATGTTTCATTTAAATGCCTCATCAATGTTTGATTGAATCAATGTTTTTTGCTTTCGTCTTTTCATTTTCCTTGCTCTGTTTCCTTGTTTATGACACATAATAAAGTAAAATTAAAATATGTAATAATTTATTTATTTTTTTGTAATTCTAAACATTTTTATATCTCAGCACCATCACAGGGCTCACTCGGGACCACAAGTTAAACTGTGGCGCCACCTCCTGGACAAACCACCGTCCTACACAGCAAGACTGGCGTGAAGAATTTCTGTTATGTTAGATGAAATAAATAAAGAACTGCTGCAATGTTGTGCAGGGCTGACTTAAGGCAGTTCCTAACAAGACTCTTTGCCACAACTATCTCTGTTGACTCTCAGTATAGTTTGGACAAGTACATGCATAATAGAGGATGTTTCGGGATGGTTTTCTGGAGGACGTCTGTTTGTCTTCACAGAGGAGCTCAGCTCATATGTTTGTGGTGCTCACTGCAGTGGAAACACTATATTTTATCCGTGAACATTACTGGAAAAGACAGCATGTTGTTGCAAAAGCAGTTGGGGCAGTAAACGTTAACCTATCATTATGTTTGGTCTGACCTGACCTCGCGCTGGGTCTCACCACTATGAAGAGGCCCTGTTGTAATACGAAACAGCTCTGTACAAAGTGAGGGAGGTGAAAGGGCCATAGATGCAACAAAACAGTGCAGGGAAGGCATTAGGTCAGGAAGAGTTAGTGAGTGCTGTAATGTAAATGCTTTGGATATCTGGAGATACAGATGTGGAAATGTCCTGTGGTTGTCCAGGGTGATATTATAGGCTGAAATAATCATTACCTTCAGCCTCTGAATAACTGTTTGCTGTCAAACCAAAGACATGCTTAGTAACCATTTCCTTGATGAAAGTGAAGCCACTTTACGGGAAGTTGAAACTCAAAATAAATCTTTATTGCATACCATACTGGACAGGCAGTAACTGTGATAACAGGGTGACGGTGTGGATTTGAAGACACTTCAGGGTCCATGGTCGAATTATCTGTTTTTCTGTAATATTCCAATTTCTGCCTGGTCCCTAAACCTAATTTCAAATGAACATAATCACTGGCACTGTGGCATGGCTGGGCAGGATGAATCCCCATGCAATTTATTTATTGTGCAACAGGGGGCGACCTTGCCCTTACAGTAACACAGTAGTATGCCGGCGCATCTCTTGAGGGCCAGTGTTTCATGCTTATTCAAATGTCTCTGCTATCTAAGAACGATTGTTAGAGTGAATAAATAATAAAGCAGGGTATAATGAATGCACAATACTATGAATGTGTCAATGTGATCCATTTATTAACCGCCATATCTCTTTCATATAAGAGTTTAAAGCAACTGTAAATAATCAGTTTCGATGTAAGGCAGAAGTTCAGAAGGTTACAGATGATTCTCATGCATAGACCATGTCATGTGCGTGTTGTTTGTGTTATTAAGAGTGAGTCATTTAACTTGTTTGACAGGGGGTCGAAAAAAATGGAGACAGATAACAAAATTGTAACTTTCACAACTATACACTTATTTTTAAAACTTAAAACATGCCATTTCAATCAGTCTGTGCATTGCTCCAGTGGGTCATTTCCTCACAACTCTAGGAAATTGCCAGGAAATTAAAATATAAGAAATAAAAACAACCGTATATAATTCATTAATCTGTTATGAAATGATGTAGGACATAGGCGGATTATTAAACAATAGGCCTCTGGGCACAGACAGGCAAAAGGCCCCACCAACTCTCCTACATAGGAAGACAAAGACTTTGTGGTAGTTTTGTCTCTTATTGTTGTTGTTATACATCTCTTTGTAATTTTGCCTCTCATTGTGGTTGTTTCATGTCTCTTTACAGTCATTTTCTGTCTCTTTGCATCTCTTTGTGTTCATTTAGAGTCTCTTCCAGGTCGGTACATGTTAATTTGAGTGACATTTCGCAGGCTAGGGGAGCCCTCTGACACTTTGGGCCCCTGGACCCGTGCCCATAGGCCCATTCAATAATCCAACCATGATATGTGGAAAACCATATCTTTAGTGCATTCTCTGGTTTTGGTTGTCATTCACAAAGTCAAAACATTTCTTTTTATTTTTGGCATTTCTTTCCTCCACACACTATAGATTATGTCTTGGAAACAGAAAGCACCTGTGAGGCAGAACAAAGTATTTATTGATATTTAAACTTCCTTATGTAAACCGTCAGCTGAAATGAGCCACTAGCCAAATGACAAATCTGTCATATACACCTCCTACCACTACTTAACAGGAAATTTAGGTCTGAGCAGAGGTGTGTGGGGGTGTGCAGATGAGAATTCAAGCTTCCCTCATACACAACATTGGAAAAACAAACCATTTGTCATTATAATTCAAACTTTTGAAATAATTTCCACATGTTCCAGTTATGTCATGGGTTTAATAGCCAGAGCATTATGCCTAATTTTCGCGTTTACATTACTCCATACACATATGATTATATCTCGTATAGTTATTCTTCACATTCTCAACCCACAGAAAGTGATTTAAGACAACCCTAATGCTGTGAGCTTGAACAGTTCAACACACTGAGCCCATGGTACCATTAAAACAACCTCCTGACCCCCTCAGGCAGAGAGCTGGCCCTCTCTGATAATATTTTCATAGGCTGTGAATTATAAGTGTTTAAAGGGGCACTAATCGCAGAGTTACGCTCATGCCAAGAGCTGCTTAGCATCAGTAAACCACAAAGTCTGGATAGAGAGCCTAGAGGGCCAGGTTTTAGCCAAAGTTAAAACATTCATTATAACAATTATTTTTTATGGCGTATCTGCCTTTTAAGAAAGTATACAGTGGAAAATAAAAGGAAAGATGGGAAGGACAGGGGATGAAATACAGCAAAGCCATCTTTAGTCAGATTTAAACCTTTGACACCACTTATACATGGCGTGCGCCTGGGGCTGCAGCATTTACAAAATTTTTCCAAACTTTCTGGCAGAGCTCGAAAATGGCAGAAAGCAACGGTAGCCAAACAATGACAGACACCGCTTAAAGGTAAACGTCCTGGCTTGAATCCTTTGTCTGACTGAATAAATCTAAAGGGGAACATGAATGATTCTCTCCTCTGAACAGTAAACTTCAAGATACTCTTGAGGACGATGTTTTACCTCCAGTGTACACAAAATTTTAAAGTGGAAACAGACAGCTTTTCAGACCCTAGCATTTCCAAGTTGTGTTATTGTTGGTGGCACTGACGCAAAGAGTCGTCCTCGGAGCCTGGCAACAATCAACAACAGGACACATTAGTTTTTGTTTTCCACAGTTATTTCAGTTGCTCCACCGTCTGCCATTTCATCTACTGGGCATAGTAGCTGCAAAGAACGTACACTGATATTATTTCGTAACAAGGTATAGCGACTGATTGGTTGCACAATGGATGACGCACTTCTTTTGTGCTGTAAATGAAGCCTTCAATTTTGCATAGTGAAAGCGAGACTTATAGAGGACCAATCTAAACGCCGTTGATGTCATTATTCTATAGCCATTACAGCGTGCAATCAACACTTACTTAAAAATGATAAGTTAAAGCAAAAAACGTGTCTATTTTCACCTTTAATGCTGAAATGAAAGCATATCCAACAGTGAAATAAAGTGATACAGCCTACAATACACATTGTTATGTGTAAATGAAACTGAGTGAATAGTTTTTCATTGTGACAGGAATTTTCTATGCCACATTCAAATCAAATCACAGAACAGAAAACAAAGATGGGAGGTGTATTCAGCGTCAGAGATATCCAGCAGAGGGCAGCACACAGCTGCCAATACTAAATGCAAAGCACTGCCATAATTTTCATAAAGAGGCGCAAAGAAGCATCAAGTTTTAAGAGTAAGACTCACCATCGATACCAAAAAGGAAAAACTTTGAGGTATCCTCTTGGCTGAATTCTCGGTAAGTGCTAATGCCTAGGCTAATTAGTGTTAGTTCTCTGGTGTTGTCTTACAGTTAACAGTTGGTTTAATAGAGCAGGATAAGCTAATGCTAACAGATGGTGTAGAGCGAATCAAACATGTCGATACAAAGTATTCTCACTCAGCAGTTTTACTGGAACAAGACTTTTTATAATTACTGCTCCAGCTTAACTGAAATGATCCCCGCCCTGTTTACATTAAAGGTCCAGTGTGTAGGATTTAGGGGGATATATTGGCAAGAATGGAACACTATATTCATAACTGTGTTTTCATTAATTTAGAAAATAAAGAATCATTGTGGTTCATTACCTTAGATTGAGCTGTTTATATCTAAGCCTACATACAGAGGGGGTCCTCTTCCACAGAGTCCACCATGTTGTTTCTACAGTAGCCCTGAACGGACAAACCAACACTGACTCTAGATAGGGCCAGTCATGTTTCGGCATTTGCCACCATAGTTCCCCTACTTGCTTTGCATATGAAGTTTTCGATGGTTGTAGTTCTCAACCTTACGCTAGCTGCCACTAAATCCTAACAAGGTCAGGGTTAACAAGGTCCAAAATATGGATGACAGTAAAGTGAGCAATGGTGACCATCACGTTCAGCCTGGTTTGGTTGTGTTGAAGGAAACTTCTCCTCTTCTCCCTCAGCTGTTGTCAATGTCCTCCCGATTCACTGCAGCATCAACAACAACCTGGGGCACCTGAAAAATGTGAGGCTTGTTGCAGAGAAGGAAGAAGAAACTGCAGGGCCTCAAACCAGCTGTGTGTGAACAGTGTGATGGCTACCTGGGCTTGCGCTGATGGCAGCATTGTACATTTTTTCTCATATAATTTCTGGCAATCCAGAAAATCCTGGCATTTTCCTACAACACAACTCCATTTTGATTATATTTCTCAGTACCTAAAACCTTGATTCCAACAGGGAAGCTGGATTTAGATTGAAAAACAAAAGCTGTCAGCTAAACTGTTACAGCTGTAACTTCAGCTGTGAGGCTCAAACTGAGCTTGGAAAACCTGCAAGAATTACAACAAAACGTTCACACACTTTTATTCAAAATGCTTTTACTATTGCTTTTATGTTTTATATCCAGATACCTTACACATGTGCAGTTTCTTAGTTTTTTTTCGCCCTTAATTTGATTTGTCATGTAAAGCATCTCTTGGAAAGTCATCTATAAATAGGAAACATTTAAAATAGAAATATGATAATGATAGTGATAAAAAAAAGTCATGTCTAAATCTTAAAATATTTTGTAAATGATATAATACTAATGACTCTGAGATGCTCAGTGTGGAGGACTGTCTTAATTCCACAGTGATCTGAGCGACAGATCGATCAATCTGTTCACTCATTCCTAGCTTCCTTCCTTCCAACCTACCTGTCTCTCAGTACTGTATATCTCTCCTCCACTTCCTCTCCAACCTCTCCCATTCTGCTGTGTTTTCTTTGGCCTGGCACTGAGGGACTGGAAGTGTCACCTCATCACAGCAGAGTTTTGTTTCCCTTGGAGGCTGCAGTAGGATGTCTGTTAATCTGATCTGAAATCCTCAACCTGGATTTGGCAGCTTCCTACAAACACTGTTGGCTCTCAACCGACTCTATGAAGCCCTTCTTACAGCGTTGTCTATCTGAGAGATAGACTGCCTGTAATAACTCTACAATCAGCCTCAGCGGTGTGTGGGACTGTGCCAGTTTTTAACCTTTCCTTACTCTGGCTGGGTTTAACTGTGGAAGCAAACAAGGTATTGTGCAATAAACCACTCTCAAATTCCACTGAGCTGCCACAGTGGTATTTGACATCCTGGCAGTCTGATCAAATACTCTTCAATTTATCAGTCATACAGTGGGTAAAGAATGTTTAATCTGCAGAGGAAATAAGTCCAGCTGCATGACAGTAATTGGTTAGATACAGGCATAGAATGGAAGAAACAAGCAGCACGTCCAATCTCCACTGTCAAAACCACAATATGAATGTTTGAGCCGCAAGATATTACTATTTATTAATAATTTAAAAAACACGTGATGAAATATTTCCACTTTTGCTGCCAGTATTATATTTTGCTTGTTTTGATTTCATTTTGAATTTGTTATGTAGGAATGTGATGTGAAAAAACGTGATCTGAGCTGACTGATAAAGAGAGGCTCTACCAATTTTACACATCAAAATCTGTTCACAGGTCGTATGAGTGTTACTGCATATGTGAAAAAAAATAGCTTTTTGTGGCTAGAAATTTGATAAATTTCCTCAAGTGATGTCACTTGTGTCGGCGTCAGTGTGGAGAGAAGTGAGCTTACCAGACCTCTGTGGCCTGTTCATCATCTCTGCTTAAGGCTACAGGCTTCATTAGCTGCTACTATCATAATACTTAATGGCAGACATGTATACAAGCACAGACGAAGCCTTCTGTTTGTACTCTGTGATCATTTCATCTGACTTTGTGCACGTTTTCTGAAAGGTTACGGATACAGACAAAATGGAGCAGTGCCACCAGAGATTGTGGAGGCAGTGTTGCTACAAGTTTATACAAGTTGTGTTGCTAGTTTATACAAGACCGTGGGACACCATGAAGACATTTTAAAAGTGGCTTAATGGAACAAATCCCTAAAAAGGTACATTGTTAAGACCCCATCGCCATGTTTGCTGTTGTCAGAAACTTTTGACTTTGCTCTTTAGTGCCATCTTGTGGCTGTATCTATGCCAACATAAATGACACATACAGTATGTGGGCAGTGCATAGCATATCTATTTTTGTACATGAAGGGGGTAAAATTCTCCAAATCTCAAACTGATTTGTTGATGGTTGGACTGCATTTTGAGTAATGTAGGGACCAAGTTTCTACAAGATAGTAGAATTTGTGTGATAAAAAAGGACGATATGTCTGGGTCTGCTGCATCGATTTTGATAATTTTTAAAAAAGAGTCCATAGAGAGTCCAACAGTAGCACTGCAATACTAAATCAGTCTTTTAACTGAGTAAGAGTGAACTGAAATGTTAATTTATTGCAGCAGCTGACCACATCAAGACTAAGCATGATACAAGCAGTGCTTCATCTTTGATTCTCTGATCTTTTTCCTTTGTCATCTTTACATTTATCTCTCTTTACTGTTGCTTTTCTTCAGTTGACCTTAGTTTTCTCAGTTTCCGCTTGTCTCTTTCTCCTGATGTGTCTCATTTACAGTTTCTCTTTCAGTCTTATTTTCTTTCTGTCATTTGATATTCAGATAACCTTTGTTTTAAGGTTATAATATAAGCATTTTTGCCTTTAATGATAGTACAGCTGAAGGCTGACTGGAAAGGTGGGAGCAAAGGGCTGCAAGTCAGAATTAAACCCACGCCACTGCAAAAGACTCAGCCTATATGAGTTGCACACTCTACAAGGTGAGCTGGAGGTCGCCCCAGTATTCAGATAAGTTCAGCACTATCAGCTCCTTGCAGACAACAATATATGACTGTGGCATACAAGATGGTTATTTATCGAGCATGGTGTCCATTTGAGTGCATGTTCAGCATCTAACTAGTTTTCCAGTAGGGGAGGTGATGTGCGTAGGCTACATAAATTCTACGTATTGTGTTTCTGCGTGAGTGTGTTTGTAAGTATGTTCAACCACTTGTTGCGGTTTGAATTCAGCACAAGAGCAAAAGTTCAGTCATATAGTGGTTTGGGCAAGTGTCAGGGTTAACGTTTTCAGGGATGAAGCAAGACAGTGGAATGTCCTCACAAGCGTGTGTGTGTGTGTGTGTGTGTGTGTGTGTGTGTGTGCGCATGTGTGTGTTTTTGTGAGGGAGAGAGAGAGAACTGTGATGAGTTTGTGTGTGTAGGACGTGGTATGGCAGGGCTGGGATGACATTCTTGAAAGTACAACGTGTCTCTTCACTTCTGCTCACCTTCTGTCAAAAACATCAGGTGGGTCTCTCGAGAGATGAGCAAATTTTTTGGAGGAACAGAGAGTGAGGTAGAGGAGGGGCAGAGAGAGATGAGCAAACTCTTACCAGAATAAATAATGTCTGTTTCTGTATAACAGCTAATTTTAGACTGAAAGTAACCAGTAGCTTACAAATCTACAGTGAGTGGAATTGACTCAGCAGACATGCTTTTGTCATAATAGAGTCGACCAAAACTAACATAAGACATAAACAGATGGAAAGGCAAATTAATTAATTACTGTTTTCAAACAGCTGTAAAAACTATCTGAGAGTCACATCTGCTCATCACCACAGACCTTCAAAACGGTGATTACAACTTAACGGCTCAAATCATTGCTAAATGTTTTGGTACAGGGACCAAATGTTGGGGAAGCTACTTTAAAAGCAGCTTTATAAGCTACCAGTTACACAGTGGAAGAAGGTTAACTACAGCAATATGGGGTGCTGCAAAACTACTGAAGGGAAAAATATACTGTGGTTAACGAAAGTTACTTAGAAAAAGTAGTTCAAACTACTAAAACAAAATGAAAAAGTCACATGGCAGCAAAGAGAGGGGTTGGACTCTCTCCTTTGCTGGAGTTGCTCCGGGTGAGAGGCGGAGGGCCGGGGTGGGCTTTCTGATAGCCCCCAGACTCTCTGCCTGTACGTTGGGGTTCACCCCAGTGGACGAAAGGGTTGCGTCTCTGTGCCTTTGGGTCGTGGAACGGGTCCTGACTGTTGTCTGCGCTTATGCGCCGAACAGCAGTTCAGAGTACCCGCCCTTTTTGGAGTCCCTGGGACAGGTGCTGGACAGTGCCCCGACTGGGGACTCCATTGTTCTGCTGGGGGACTTCAACGCTCACGTGGGCAATGACAGCAGGACCTGGAGGGGCGTGATTGGGAGGAACAGCCTGCCCGATCTGAACCCGAGTGGTGTGCAGTTATTGGACTTCTGTGCGGGTCGCAGTTTGGCCATAACTAACACCATGTTCGAGCATAAGGATGTCCATCGGTGCATGTGGCACCAGGACAGCCTAGGTCGCAGGTCAATGATTGACTTTGTAGTCGTATCATTTGACCTGCGACCATATGTTCTGGACACTCGGGTGAAGAGAGGAGCAGAGCTGTCAACTGATCACCACCTGGTGGTGAGTTGGATCAGGTGGCAGGGGAGGACGCCGTGCAGACCTGGCAGGTCCAAACGAGCAGTGAGGGTCTGCTGGGAACGCCTGGCGGAAGAACCTGTCAAGATGATCTTCAACTCCCACTCCCACCGCTCTGCCATTGTCGAGGCAGCTGTTGCGAGCTGTGGCCGCAAGGCCGCTGGGGCCAGTCACGGCGGTAACCCCCGAACCCGCTGGTGGACACCAGAGGTGAGGGGAGCCATCAGGCTGAAGAAGGAGGCCTACAGGGCATGGTTGGTCTGTGGGTCTCCAGAAGCAGCTGACGGGTACCGGCGGGCCAAGCGGAGCGCAGCAGCGGCAGTCACAGAGGCAAAAACTCGGGTGTGGGAGGAGTTCGGTGAGGCCATGGAGAAAGACTATCGATCGGCTCCAAAGAGGTTCTGGCGCCTCGGGGGGGAAGGCGGCAACTTGCTCACATTGTTTACGGTGGGGGCGGGGAGCTGCTGACGTCAACTGGGGACATTGTCGGGTGGTGAAAGGAATACTTTGAGGAGCTCCTCAATCCCACCAACACGTACTCCAGTGAGGAAACAGAGCCGGGGGTCTCGGGGGCGGGTCGTCCAATTTCTGGGGCAGAAGTCACCGAGGTAGTGAAGGAACTGCGCGGCAGCGGAGCCCCGGGGGTGGACGAGGTTCGCCCTGGATACCTCAAGGCTCTGGATGTTGTAGGGCTGTCCTGGCTGACACGCCTCTGCAACATTGCGTGGACATTGGGGGCAGTGCCTCTGGAGTGGCAGACCGGGGTGGTGGTCCCCATCTTCAGGAAAGGGGACCAGAGGGTGTGTTCCAACTACAGGGGGATCACACTCCTCAGCCTACCTGGTAAAGTCTATGCCAGGGTGCTGGAGAAGAGGGTCCGGTCGATAGTTGAACCTCGGATTGAGGAGGAGCAATGTGGTTTTCGTCCCGGACGCGGAACCGTGGACCAGCTCTTTACCCTCGCCAGGGTGCTGGAGGGGGCATGGGAGTTCGCCCAACCAGTCCACATGTGTTTTGTGGATTTGGAGAAGGCTTACGACCGTGTCCTCAGGGGCATCCTGTGGGGGGTGCTCCGGGAGTATGGGGTTGGTGGCCCTCTGCTAAGGGCCATCCAGAGGGCCACCAACCGAGTGGTGGAGGGTGTCTGGTTTGGTGACGGGAGGATCTCGTCCCTGCTCTTTGCGGATGACGTGGTTCTCCTAGCTCCATCGAACAGTGACCTCCAGCTCTTGCTGGGACGGTTCGCAGCCGAGTGTGAAGCGGCTGGGATGAGAATCAGCACCTCCAAGTCTGAGGCCATGGTCCTCAGCCGGAAAAGGGTGGATTGCCCACTCCAGGTCAGGGGGAGGTCCTGCCTCAGGTGGAGGAGTTTAAGTATCTCGGGATCTTGTTCACGAGTGAGGGTAGGATGGAGCGGGAGATTGACAGGCGGATTGGGGCGGCGTCAGCAGTGATGCGGGCGCTTAACCGGTCCGTTGTGGTGAAAAGGGAGCTTAGCCAGAAAGCGAAGCTCTCGATTTACCGGTCGATCTACGTTCCAACCCTCACCTATGGTCACGAGCTCTGGGTAGTGACCGAAAGAACGAGATCGCAAGTACAAGTGGCCGAAATGAGTTTCCTCCGCAGGGTGGCTGGGCTCAGCCTTAGAGATAGGGTGAGGAGCTCGGACATCTGGGAGGGACTCGGAGTAGAGCCGCTGCTCCTCCACATCGAGAGGAGCCAGTTGAGGTGGTTCGGGCATCTGGTAAGGATGCCTCCCAGACGCCTCCCTTGGGAGGTGTTTCGGGCATGTCCAACCGGGAGGAGACCTCAGGCCCGCCCCAGGACATGCTGGGGGGATTACATCGCCTGGCTGGCCTGGGAACGCCTTGGGGTTCCTTGGGTGCATGTCAGCTTTGGTTTTTGAACAATGTCCATCAGTCAGGCACCTGCCATCAGAAACTGCAGTCCAGGTGGGGGTATTGCACCAAGCAGGGTTACTCAGTTTCCTGGGGAACTTCTAAAATAACATGCGACAACTTCTCTGAATATTTGTTAGTGAATATGTAATGTAATAATGTGCTTATGACTAATTGTGGTCAAATGGGGGCCAACGACAATGGAGAAAACATGGGGAAATACAAAATGAAAAATAATAAAACAATTCCTTTCATTAAATGGTCCAAAATTGTTTATAGTTTCAGTTGTTAATGACACAAACATGGCAGAAAAGTAATATTTAACTACTTGAATTGCTATGCAGAAATTAATGTAGTCTAACAACCAGCAAGCCACTGCAAAATGTAGTTAATGGTGCTGATTTTGACATCAGATATAATGCCAATAAAAGCAACATTATGATTGTTAGAAGTAAAGAAGAAAGAAAATTAGTATTTCTAAATCTATCTATCTATCTATCTATCTATCTATCTTTTAAACATATTCATCAAATGGGTTTATAGTGTTATTTACGTATAATGAGAGGCATATAAAATAGAAACCGTCCTTTTAAAACTATAACTATGTATGTTAATCTTGAATTATTATGATCAGTTACAAAGTTACAGATTGGGCCTTTGAGCTAGTGAAAAAGTTATTTGGCCTCTCCGGGCCTTCATACATCCAGAAGTCATGTAAGTTGAGATTTTCCTTAAAAATACATTTTCCTCAGACGAAGTGGTTTCCACAAAACTACTCCATGCTCTATGTTTTTATCCTTATGCATTTTCCTTTATTCCTTTATTCTTAAAATATTGCATGCAATTACAAGCTGTGTATGAAATCAAGGAAAATGTATTACTGTACTTTTCCATAAAAGAAACCACCACAGGAAGAAAAGTTCTTTAAGGATATAATCCTAAAGAGAGCACTTTGTACTGCTCGGCTTCTTCTGGAGAATTCTTGTTTGATTTCTGAGACGTATTTCAGTTTAAAACAGTAAAAGATATATAGAAACTTAATGTAAAATATTGTAAAAACAAATCACATGTTAGACAACAAAGGAGCTTGGCTATATTTGACAGCATTACAGAAGTGAGGCTGTTTTCCATTTGAAATAGGATTGGTTTCTCTAATGTTTAAACTGCTGCTGTCTGCTATTAATAACGAAGCGCATACATACACACAGTTAAGAAGTACTGTGATGTTTAAACAGCTGCTAAGTCAAGTCCTTCTCCACAATACCCAGCTCCTGTCCTCTTTCCTTTCCTCTACACTTCTTCCCTTTCTCTGTCTGCCTCCTATTTACCTCTCCTGTATTTTTACCTTTTTGTCTCCTCTCCTCTTTCAATATTGGGATCTACTACAACACATATTAACACCTTGACTTTACTCATCTTACCCTCCCCTCTCTTCTCTTCTCGCCTTCACGCATCATCACCCAGTCCTGCATGTGACCTCTCTCCTTTGTTTCACTCCTCATCTTTCCCTCTCCCTCGTCACTATCACATCTACCACTTCATAAATCAGGGACTGTTAAGTGTATTAAACACATCGTCCAGCGGCTGGCCACCCAAGAAACATATCCATATACTTTCCCTTTGTTTTCCAGTTCAGTTTTTTCTTACTGTCTCTTTCACTTCATTCTACCTATTTATTGTTTCTGCCTCTGTTTCTCTCTGCCTGCTTTTCTCACACTTCATCTCTCAGTCTCTCTCCCGACACCAGTTTCTGTGTACGTCTCTTTCTTTCTTTTTCTTTCTCTCTCTCTGTGTATGCTGATGTCATGTGTTTGCATTGGGCGGCTCTGCGCTCTTTGACATGTATATGGACCAAAACATGTGACAATGTTTACCCAGACAAATCCCTTAATTGGCTGTTTAAATGTCCAAATACAATAATTCACACTCATATTCCTGAGGAAAGGGACTAATGACTGAGCGTGTGCAAGACAGCTGGAGGTCTGGCGCTCAGGGCAGTAGCTCTCTGCACTTCAAGCAGAGGCATTTACGGCAACCAACACATAAGTGTAAATTCACAACAAGCTGCAACCTTTTATCCATCCATCCATCCATCCATCCATTTTCCTCTTGAGGGTCGTGGGGGGGCTGGAGCCTATCCCAGCTGACATTGGGCGAGAGGCAGGGTACACGCTGGACAGGTCACCAGAGTATCGCAGGGCTAACACATAGAGACAGACAACCATTCACGCTCACTCACACCTACGGACAATTTAGAGTCGCCAATTAACCTGCATGTCTTTGGACTGTGGGAGGAAGCCGGAGTACCCAGAGAAAACCCACACTGACACGGGGAGAACATGCAAACTCCGCACAGAAGGGCTACCTCCTGAGATTGAACCAGGAACCCTCTTGCTGTGAGGCGACAGTGCCAGCCACTACACCACCATGCCACCCTTGCAACCTTTTATGTTGCCTTAATTTGCTAATAGTGGAGAGATGTGCTTACTCTGTGGCTGTGTGCACAGGAGCAGCAACGGGCTTTAAATTCACACCAAGGGATGTTTCCTCACTACAGCTGTTGCAGCTCATCTATGTTCACTGAAGAAACTGATTTTCATGGGCAAATACAGTGGAAATCATATTTGTTATGGGGGCCTCCTCTCCAGCATATTTAGACACACACCCCCTCCTCCATCAAACACACTGAGCAGTCTGCTTTGGTATGATGGAGGTTGACAACAATCAGACCTTGACCACCTGTGTAGTGTTCTACCCCTGAACCACCAACAATAACAAACCTAAAAATGTGAATTTGATTATATAAGTGATTGCAAAACATGGTTTGGTCCGTGGGCCACTTTGTGGTTGAGGACACAGCAATTAGCGGGCCCCTACACTTAGGACCCTAGTGTATACTGTGTAAATAATAATGTGTGTATATATATTGTGTAATATGTATTCAGTTTTGCCAGGAATTTAATCTAATCTCTAATTTTATATTTATATTATAGTAGTATCAAAAAAAAGTAAAGTATCAAATATCATAGTCTTGCGTATTTTATTTTATTTTATTTTATTTTATTCCTCCTGTGGTTGTTACAATGTGTGTGTGTGTGTGTGTGTGTGTGTGTGTGTGTTTGTAAAACCAACAAGCAAGCACACTTAAAGGTATACTTTACCCACAAAGAGACCATTTATGTATCAAATATTCATTGGATTGAATTTGTGAAGAAAACTTCTCGCATGCCTCCGGTGAATGAAGAATCCAAAAATGGCAAACGTGCTTGTCTTCACAAATTCAGCGTAATATTGGGTGAGTAATTGATATATATAAAAGGCCATTTTGTGGGTGAAGTATTCCTTTAACACTTCCCAATCTCCAGCACATGGATATTTTGAATATAAAACATAAACCTTGTGAACATGGAGGTTCTATGTCTCTTTAGTTCTTTTCTGTTCAAATCCAGATGTTGTCATCAGCATTTCTATAATCTCTTATTATCAGTACAGTGGGAGAGGGCAGTGTAGTGACTGTTTGTGAGCCTGGTTCAAACCCACGTCACTGCCAGCGCACGGCCTCAGCCCGCTGAGCCACAGATCACCTTGTTAGTCTTGATTTCAGATTTTGACCCGAACCTGGAAGTTCCATCTGTGTGATTCACTCCAAGGTTGACTGAAGGATCAGATTGCCCCTCTGGCTTCCTGATGTGTGTGTGTGTCTGTGTGTTCATATATTTTTAGTGCTTGTTCGTGCATACATACCACATGTGTCTGCATACGTGCACATGGCTTTGTATTGTACACGTGTGTGTGTGTGTGTGTGTGTGTGTGTGTGCTGAATGAGGGCCAGGTATGGGTTGAGGAGAAGGATTGATGGTCCTGGAGGGACTCGGCAGCTGGAACAGAGAGCACCAGACAGACGGACGGACGGATGGAGAGGAACAGGGGAATAAATCAGACAAGAGAGGAGAAGAGGAAGGTGGCTGGATGTGTGGAGGACAGAGAGAAGGGGAGAAACGGTAGAGGAGATGAGAGATGAAGAGGGGGATCATAGAAAAAGAGATTTGTCCAGACAAACAAACTGCAAATTCTTCAGAAATGATGTGATGCAAGATTTCAATAATAGCCCAGTAGGCTGTAATATGTGCCGTCATTCAGAAATACCAGAAGACCATAGGAAATATCATATAATACTAATGTATCTGACCACAACCATTCTTGACTCTGTGCAGACACAGACACACACAGACACACACACCTCATATCCCTCTCTCCTTCTTCGTTTCTTTCACTCTCCACTCTCTCTTTTCCTCCTTTACCGCATCCCTTACTTTCTCTCTCCCTTCCTTTTTGCTGCTAACCCTTTCAACACACACACACACACACACTCTATGCCTCACTCTCTCCTGACCACATCCCCTCCTCTCTTCTCTCCTCCCAACCTCAGGTCGTGTGGTAATGAGTGTGTGATGGAGCCTCGTGGCTACCAGACTGGCAGAGGTATTTTTAGCACTTCTGGTGGTTTCCATCACTAAATATGCTCCAACTTCATATTTCAAGATTGAAACCAACCTCAAAGGGAGAAATGGATAGTTTGTTGCAGTTAGTTTAAGCTATTAGACATCGCTGTTAAATGTAGCGGGGAGATTTGTAGATTGACGGGTAGGAGGGTAATTGGTGAAAACTAGAAAAAAAACAATATGGCTTTGGATTTACAAAATAAGGCTGAAAAAGCAAAGGCATTAAACATCACATAGGGAGAGGTACAGAGTAAAAGTTACATTACGTTGGCACTACAGTTAGGTATACCTTTAGGGAAAATAATGAGTGGAAACAAACATCACATTCAATCAGTCAAAGCAAAGAATTTTCCTTAATGTGGCAACCGTTTTTATTTCAAACACATGTAATGCATTGCAGCAGAAACTGTAATTCAATTTAACTTGGCATAAGCATTTTACCTGTCCAATATGTGCAATCATAACATGACACTGTACTGTGTGTCTGTTCACCTATAAAGGTGGCAACCAATTACCTAATGTTTGATACAATCAGGAGAGACACTTTTAGATGTGACAAGAACTAATAAAAAAGGGAGCAGCCTGATGTAGGTTTGGCACTGGTCCCATTGCTCGGACCCACAGTCATATGAGAGCAACACCAGCAGAACCCCATAATTTCGTTGTATGACTTTCGTGCTGTGGAGGAGGGTTACACAACAAAAGAAACAAAAGGCATGAGAGAATTGTGTAAATAAGAATAACAACAACAGTCATGCAAATCCTGCTATAATACAGAAATCCTCAAGAGCAACACAACTGCTGCTGGCATCAAAAACATTTTTCCTGACACATGCTGTACACGTATTGTGTTGCATGTGGTTGTATGCCACTGGCAAGACACAAGAGCCATGACAAAGTGTGCTTCAAAACAACACAAAAAAAATAATACTGACCTCACTGAGGACCTCACCGAGTATCGGTGGTTTCCTTGAAATGATGGCTGACCTAACTGGACAGTTTGGGCATGCTGCTCACGTGTGCTGTTTTTGTTGTAGAAAAAAATGCTGCCTCAACTATATTTTGTGCTGATAAAAAACCTCGTCATGCATTGCTCACTTTGTTTCCTTAACGACCAGACAGCTGCAGTTGCCACTAAACGGTATATTTAACTCTCCAACATTTAACAGAAAACTCCCCCAACACAGCCAATTTGTTCCCATAAGGATCCCACTATAAAGTTTCCTTCACTACTTTTTCCATTTTCAGCTTGTTGTGTTAAACTGTTAGCAGCCTTTACTGTGAAACCTCAGTGATAACTCCCTCCATAAAAAATAACGGTGAAACTACTGAATTTCGTGCTTTTTTTAAGTTGTTGAAAATGTCAGTGTCATCAGTTAGAGACCCTGGTGTTTAAGAAAATTCTCAGGGGGCTACAGCTACCCTTTGGTGCTGAAAAATGAAGCTAACACAGAGGTGCCCAAACTGCAGTTCTTTGCATGGCCACTTGGGGCTGGCTCCAGAAGCCAGTTAATCCCCGCAGACAACTTATGTTAAAATGCCCAACTTAACAGCAAAAATAAACATGTTTACAGCCTGGTACAAAAACAAACAAATTTTCCTCTTCATGACAACTGTGCAGGGAGGGGATGAACTTTTTTTTTATAACTCCCTCTTTTACAGTTTATTAAGGTTTAAAGTTATGTATAATTAAGGGTGGATTGCTTTGAGTGTCAGGCTGTCTACAGATAGTGTCCTCTGCTTCTCAGTCTGATCCACCCCTCGCTCCTCCACAGCATCAGCCTCTCACCCAAATATGGTCACTCCTGGCTCCAACACACCACAATGACAGCGGCCATAATGCCAAACTCGAGGCTTCAAAAAGTGAGTCCACAAACCATTGAGTGACGTCATGGTAGCTCCATCTATTATTTTTATAGTCTATGCTATCCACCAACCTTGGTTTTCCATGGATGTTGTTAAAAGAATAGTCTGACTTTTTCCGACATAATCTTTTTCTTGCAGAGAGGTGGAAGAGATAGTGATACCACTCTCATGGTTGTGTA
The DNA here is from genome assembly GCF_041903045.1 of Epinephelus lanceolatus. Classification (NCBI taxonomy): domain Eukaryota; kingdom Metazoa; phylum Chordata; class Actinopteri; order Perciformes; family Serranidae; genus Epinephelus; species Epinephelus lanceolatus. The sequence continues at coordinate 31,298,846 of NC_135743.1, forward strand.
TTAAATGTTGAGCTAGCACCAGGAATTAGTGTAGCTAATGAGAGGAAACAGATAGTCTGGCTAGTTCCCGAGAGTCTTGTCGTCACCATGAAGTTGCCAGGTAGAGGGGCACAATCAGGAGAGGTGAACCAGGTAAATGTTTGCCCTCACCTCCCCTAAAGAATGGGAAAAAAGGGCCCCCGATGGCCACTCATATTGGCACAAATTCCAATGACAACTATAAAACCTCCCATAAAGCCACTACACAGTGCACCTCTTCTGCCCCAAAAACCCCTATGTGGGCCCAGAGAGTGAGAGAGAGCGCAAGAGAGAGTGTGTGTGTATGTGTGTGTTGGTGACGTGACAGTGAGGTTGCGGTGAGTATGAAGTTAAATGTAGAAGTGCAATGTAAGAACAGTTTAGACTATTTGTCAGTGAACGCCAACCCTCAATTGTTCTATGAATAGGACTGGTTGCACGTCCGTGTGACCACAGTTGTCCGCTGGCGTTCAATGCAGACAGGACTTGATGGACTTCTTTGCCTGGCGCCCCCCAGGGTCTATGATCGCCACTGCAGGTGCAGAAGTTTTGGGCACATAGATAGTTACACAACATAATTCCTTCTAAAGGAAATAGCTGTAATTCCTAAAATGTTGAACTATGACTTTAAAGCCAGCTGTTTTCATTAGTTACCAGAATACCAAACCAAACTGATTTAAAGATTGTTTTATTTTCTTTTGGTTAGCCATGATACTTTTACTCTTTGAAAAGTGTCTGACTGTTTTTACATAGTATAACTGTCAACAACTGAACTGAACACCAGAGACTTTTCTGCTGACTCAATGTCCCTGCTCCATGTTCCAGCATTTAATGTTTAACAGTCCAACATAAGATAAGTTTAACAGTCCAACAAAAGAGATTACTTGAATGGGAATCAGTCGGATCTTTTTATAAAATGCCTAAGAAGTCAGATGATCTATGTTTTAATTCCTCTAAGAAACAAAACAGAAATTGTAGAGCCAAGAATCTACTTCACTCCCTTATGTTGTTGTCATAGATTTTCTGAGGCAAGATCAGATCAAATGAAGGCTTATCTAGGAGTATAAGGTGTATTAAATGTCTCTACATTGAACATGTTTGTCACAGGGAAGAAATAGAACATTCTGTAATGCACTGTGAAACATCTAATTTATGCTGATCAAAATATTATCATTTGTTCCTCTAGCAAAAAGAAAGAGGCTTCTGAACTGATTGATGGCTCACAGCGGAGCGGAGATCTTATTCTTTCTTTCATTCGAAAGCTCCCACATTTTTGCAGAGTGCTCCATCTCCTCCATCTTTATTTCTGTTGGCAGGCTGGTCTCATTCTCCCTGAACATCTTTCCTCTCTCACAAGGAGGCTCATTGTCCGTAGAGGAGAAGGTTGGTTTATGGTCCATACAGAGACAAGTGGCAGAAGCACATTCCATAACTTATTGGGACCCCGAAATCCCATCACTCCACAACTGCCATGGTGTGTTTGCACTATTTGACTGCTGGGGTCAATTCACTTTAAATCCAGTCTGTACGAAGTGTAAACAGAAGCCGTTCTTTATGTTCTTGAGATGTTTTCACTTTAATCTCAAATTTCCAAACATAATCATATTCTTGTAAAACCAACATAATAATTGCAACCATGGCACCCATTTCTATTGTGCCAAAGCCAAATACTGAAGAAAAAACACTTCCAAAATTAAATGGAGGTAAATAGACATCCTTGTCACTTCTGTCATTGTGTCTTACTGAAGCATCCTCCATTCATTATGTCTGTGTGGTTCTGGCGTTACTTTCTCTCCATCTGGCTTCCCTTAGTTTCTCCTCTTGTCCTGTCTGTTTTGTCATTTGAGTCTGTGCAGGAGTCTGTAGTTCTTCTGAGTCAGGCCTTCTGGGAAATAGAGTCCTGAAGGCTCTAATCCTTTCAAATTAAACTGCAGCTTTATTTTGTATGTGCCTGTGTGTATTTGTGTGTTTGAGCAGTGACTAGATGACAGTGTTTCATGGCCTGCTATGATAAAAACAGAAAAGTAATAAAGCCTTGTAAAATAAATGAGTGATCATATGTCAAGTAAATGCACACAATGTGCCGCTAGCTTCTGGCCAAACTCATCCATCCTTTGTTGGGGTGATGTTGACGCAGTGTTGAAATATACAGGAGCAACATTATTATATCAGAAGCAGGCTACCCTGCACAATGTCAGAAACAGTGGTACGCATCCACCAAGGGGTGCTTCAGTGATACACTGAACAATGTTTGGTACGGTTTGTAATATGATAATTTACAAATGCAATAAAAGCTAAGCCAAAATGTCAAAATAAGTAGTTTGACTTTCTAGGGTGACTGGGGGTCTTTTATTTTTTCCCAGTTGTTTTTTGTCAGCCTTCCTTTTCCAATGTATTTAATGGCTGCATAGATAGTTATGTCAGAAAGGTGGAGTTTCCCATATGCAGAGGACAACTCACTGTCTCTGTATCAAGATTTTATTAATGTATACATTGGTTGCTCACATCAGAAGTTCTGCTAAGGTTTAAATGGAGGTACTATACTGTATGTAGGCTATTATTTTCACATGTTGTGGGAAGACTGTTGCATTTTTCAAGAGGAGGGTTTAAAGAAAACATTAATAGCCCTGAGGAGGGTGAAGCATAAGGTTCTGCAATAATTTTGGCAGAAAAACTAAAGGCAAGCAGTAATACAAGAGATTGTACCTTCAGGTATAGAATCACTGTCAGACTTTACACAATAAGACTAGTCTTTCACTTTTCATGAAGGAAGGCAGACTGCAGCGTCATCTCACTTCTCGGCCAAAACATTGCACTTGAATGTGAGAGGAAATGTTTCTCCACAGCAGTCTGTATTCGTCATTTGAAAAGAGAAATCAGAAGACTGACAGGACAGATTCAAGACGCTAGTTAGCCAGTTTGCACATTGAAAGAACAAAGGATATTTAACGTGTGCTGGTGAACAATAAGACAAACAATTATGAAATATATCTGCTAAAAAGCTCAGTGACTAATAAGATAATCTTAATATAACAAGTTTGTTTCATTTTCACTCCCTCTTAACTTTTTTTTATTTTTTGCTTGCTTTCCACACTTCTGTTTCCCGTTTTGTATTCACCAAAGGGCTCTGCTGACCCCAACACTGATTCAACATTCTGAATAGGCCAAAAAACAGTCAACAAGGGCCGACTAGTGCCAATGGTGCGGAACGCTCACTGACGGCTCAACATTGATTAACAGTTGACCATTGGCTGGGTGTGTCAGGGTCCTTAGGTCAAGGAGCCGAGGATCAAACAGCCAAACTTGAGATTAAACACAATATCCCCTCCATCAACGAGAACTCATTTAACATGAATACAATGTAAGCATGAATCACTGAAGTGAGACAAAGTGGCAATTCAGTCTGATTGCCAGGAACAAATGCATTACATGACCAGTACGTTACAATCTTAGCTGTTTTTTTGAAAGTATGTGAAACAAATATACAGCGGAGGCAGAGAATCTACCATCTTTCCTCTCATTGTCATTGCTATTCAGATGATTTGTAAGATCACATTTTGTATAGCCTATGGGGGTTGTTGTCTCCTTTTTTCAGCCAGAGTTGTTCCTCTATAGGAAAGCCCAGTGTGCTCTGACCTCCGCCCTGACCACAAAACCCTGCAGTAGCTGCCTGGGTAAACTGCTCGTGGAAGTGGCAACAAATCCGTGGCACCCAAATTCCACAGGGCGTATCCTGTGCTTCCAGCTCACTGCTGCTAGTTTGGTATAGATCCTTCCTCTCACATACAGTATGCATCATCTACTGCATCTCCCCAGAGCAAAGTGAGCTTTGCAAAGTAAACAGACTGAACCGACAAGAACACCAGGTCAAATCTTTGGCAGCTGCCAACTTTCTCAGGATTATAAAATGCTGATCGTCTTGAATTTCCCAATCTTGCACGACCTTGACTTGTGCAAAGACATCTTGCATTTTGCACCATGTCTGCTTTGGTGGGCTACTGTAGCATGAATCTGACCCTCTGGCTCTTTGAATTATGAGTTGACTGGAGTAACTCCAGGTACAAATGTATTTCCTTGTCTGTGTGTATCTTCTCAACTTTTTTTGTTTCTGTCAGACAACTGCGCATTACATTGCTGATGCAGCAGTTTGACATTTCAAATAAATCTTGGTCTTTAGCTCCTTTATGATGTCATTGCCTTTCATGTTGACTGATAATTTATGTGAGACCCTTTAAGTGTATCTTTGCCAGCTTTCGTATTGCCTTTTTGATGCTAGAGGAAAAATATATGAATGTAGACGGAGGGACGTTTAAAGCAATTCACCAGTGCATGAGTACCTGAACTTTCTGACATTTGTCTTTTTGCCTGTAACTTAATATTTTTTTGGAAGATTAATGTTGTGTAATCACAACCTGGCTGCAACCTTGTGATATACTACGGTGCACTTGTAGAAGGTTCTCAGAGCATTTGGTGATATAGTGATACAACTTAGAGCCTGCAGAGCCACAACACTCCCAGCTGCACATTCCCACCAATTTTATATTAAATCACCAACTCTGAAATCAGATACTGCACTAACCTGAACCTTTCTTACCTGCTGGCACAGTATCTTGACCAAACAAATCCCTTCAGTCTGTGTCCATGACAAATCTATCTCATACACACAGGAATCTGGACTGGCTAAAGAGCAAAAGGCTTGAAGCCAGGTTAACAGTCTGATACTGAAGAAATGTAACCTCTCCACAGGGACAAAGACAATTGATCCACAACTAAACTTCGAGTGTTATTGGTCCTGTAAAATGACCAATAAAGCAGAGTGAGGAACGCTCAAAATTCCTAAGTCACTCAGAATGTGCAGACTGTCCTGTATGTTAAATTTCCAACCACACTCCTGTGACTGATGCCCCTTTTCCATTTGAGCCACTGCCAGCTAACAATCCTGCGCACATTATAAAAAAAACAAAACATTAGGCTGAGATGCCCATGGCAATTCTGTTCTATACTTGAAAACGAGAGATTCTGATTTGCTCCCCTGGCCACAAGCTTTTAGCACAAATAAACTCTGGGAGAAACTGGGACACAGGCCTTACACTTTTAAGCTAAACAATATGGTCAGATCTTCAGGAGATTTCACTCACAATTTGGCTTGTTTAAACACCTCTTCTGTAGTCAGGGTTCATAAAAACACTTATTTCAGGTTCACATCCTGTAGTTTAGTAACCGTGCTATTTTTAGGATGATTCAGAATAGGTAAATAATGCGCATTTCTCATGCTAGGAGGCAATGAATACAAGAGTTTGCTGTTGTTATGCTTAGAATATGTAAAGTAGTTGACGCTGAGGCACAAGAGTGCAAGGTTTAAAAACAAAATGACTGCAGAACTCTTGAAGGGAATTGTGGAGTAAAACCTGCTGCAGAGTATCAATCTTCCAACAGGGCACTGACCCCAAAACACGCAGCCAAGGTCGAGGCAGAGCCCAAACCTCAGCTGAACTGAGAATGTAGACAAGGCCTTGACAATTTCATTTTGCTCATTTTTCCCATTCGGTGAGATGGAGCTGGAGCAATTTAGTGCAGCAAGAAAAGATTGGGCAGAAATTACTGTGTCCAGATGTGCAAAGCTGAGATTATTCAACACAGGCTCACAGCTGTAATTGCTACCAAAGGGCCCTACCAATTTTCTCATCATATTCAGATAGAAGAATATTTTGGCTGAAGTGTTTATGCTACTGCTTTACTCTGCATCACATTGTCTATGACAGCTCATCACAAACCTTCTGCTGTCAAAGAACAACTATAACTGTCACACTTTGTACTTCATGCTCACAAAATGTAAGTCCTAAATTTTTTATGTTAAAAATGGATCAAATTACTGTGTGTGCTAGCAACAGCACTGCTTTAAGTGATAAACCTAAAATATTCAGCAGTTTCCCTCAGTTCCTCTGACCCTTTGACTGTCTTTTAGCTCATTGTTTTGGTTTTTCAGACCACAAATCTATTCTCATCAACCTTGTATGCAGCAGCAGGTAGCAAAGCCACAGTCACACAAACTTAGATGGTAGCTAGGAAAATGTTGTGCCAAGCACATTATGTTTTCTATGAACACAACGAGGAAATGTTGCCAATGAATGTATTGTAACACTTGACCATAGAAATTAAAGGCTGAGTCCCAATTAAATGGCCAGTCTCTTTCACTAGCCTGGTGTGGCTACACATTTTGACAAATAAAGGCATGTGTCAGTTAGACACCTGTTTGGTTGCCAGGCAGTTCATTTTTATACAAGTTCTTTGGATATATGCAACTGGATTGTTGACTACCCACCCACACTAGTTAGCTGTTTAGACTGCACATACAAATATAAATGTTAAAACTGTCATCAATTTTGAGATGCTACACATCGTTAGCTCGGTTCATTTTATTTTACTAAAACAATGAGCACCAGAGAAGACTGTAATTCATTCAGATTTACCGTCTTGAGGAAAAGTCAAGCAGTGCCTCCCTCCCTCTGTAGTTGTCATAAAGTTACATATTGCAAGGGTCCACTGACCAAAAGAATCAAAAGTGTTTTTCATAAAAATTAATCCAAGTTATGAATATTGTTTTCACAGGATAAAGTGGTGTTTAAAGCCTAATTTTTACACGTTATTTTCATAGTGGTTCAAATAAAGATCATATTTCTCATCTGTGCTGAGCATCAGTTTTATGAAACAGGAATTAAAGGCCTGTCCCATAAAGACACCTGTCCCAAATATAAGCCTGTTGAGTTAATTGATTTAGGCAAATAATAGCCCAGGCTACTAAATGAAGTTTTTCGGTACCTGTAAATACTGTACATATTAGCAAAATGTTCAGTGACAAAGTATTTCAGTTGTATTCAGCCAAAATAAGTAATTTTACAGTACAGTATCCATGTACATATTATAACTCTAACTGTATAAATATTAATTGTTTGATGTTTGATTTGTCTTTTTTTTAATTCAACATTTAACTGAACCCCTAACCTTAACCAAAGTCTTTGTGATTATGTTTTAAAGATATAACCAAAATCATGAGCTATCCCTGACCTTTGTTGAAATTCTGATGTCAAGGTCCTGCACTTTGTACACCCAAACCATCTTCTTCCAAAACCTGTGTAGTACATTAATGTGGTGCTTTGTTACCTGAAATCGTCTCCGAACATAATCCAGGCAGCAATTATGTTGCCACAATGAAGACAGTAGTTTAGTAACATACAAACAGAATTTCGAGAAGACAGTGTTGCAGGAACTGGTGGAGACCAAAACATAACTACAAGGAGAATGAATACTGGAATTACATTTATAATTACATTTATTTGTATGTGTTCCCACTGTTGGTCTAAAATGTATGAGGACTGGTTGGTTAAGGATTGCAAAGCTGGATCGTTTTAGGAGACTTAATAATTCTCTTCATTGACATACAGGACAGTTTATCACTAGCACCAAACCATGGCTTACATCTGAGCAATGAGTTCAGTTGCTGTACTACCTTTTATTGTCTTCTGGAAGACGGCTTCTCTCAGTGTTGCTATATTGAACAGTGAGTTACTTTGACATTGTTGATTGCGCCTTGTCCTTTTTATATTGGCTCCAGACCAGTACCAGTCAAAGGATATATATTTTACAGGTCTGTGCGAGCAGGGTTGCATTGTAGCCGAAAGCTGACAGTATTGAAGAGTGAGATTCATACGGAACATATTGTTGTTGTTATGAGTGGTGGAGGCTGTCCAGCTGCCTACAGAGCAAGAAATGTACAGGATCATATGGTCAAAAACCACAGCGTTGTTACTCCTAACAGTTAAAACCAACATCTCTCTCCCTCTTTTCCTCTCTCCCTCTCTCTCTTACTCACACAAGACAAATCTAGCACATAAACAAATGGATGCACACAAGGACACCCAGCAGGCACACTCACAAATCAACCCCACTCGCTCACATGCACGCACAATTAATGCTGGTATAAATCAACTGCCCAATTTTTTGTTGGAGCGCGGAACAATTTTTTCCGAAATTCCACAAAATGATCTGCAGTAATTTATGGTGTGTTTTCCACCGAGGGGAGTGATACCGGGTTCTGGGCTGTAAACGTTGCTCTGCCATGTTTATTTTCATTTCATTTTGTTCTGCCTCTACTAACACTTTACCTTGGTGATTTAAGGAGGCTAAGAGTGGTTTTGGAATACAACCAGCTGGCGGTCTTTGCCTGTGTGTGTGTGTGTGTGTGTGTGTGTGTGTGTGTGTGCGTGCGTGCGTGTGTGTTTGTGAGAGAGAGAGAGAGAGAGAGCGCTTGTGTGAGTCTGCATGTGCACGTCTTCTAAAGTATTAAGCTATCGAATCCTCTACTGCTCCACTCCTTCACTCTATTCTGCAGTGTGTTAAGAAGGAGGGATGGAGCAGCTTCACCTGTTGCACACTGTGCACCTGTCACCTCAACATGTGCTGTTTAAAGGAGCTGTATATGACATTCAGAGCATTTCTGTGATTCAGAGTTTGAGGGAGGATTGTCTGCACACAGCTCTCAACATGGAGGTGGCTGAGCCAGTGGCTAGCAGCTAACGGTGCTAACAGTGTGAACAGTGCTAACAATGGCAGCAGTGCTGACATAGGTAAGGGTGTCAACAATGGGGGGAACCTGATGGTGGGTGGTACAGTTCTATGGTGATGCCATGGGCCAGTGGGATACACACACACAGGTACTCACATGCATTAATAACCACGCACAGCTGAAAAGTCTACCACAATAAAGAACAGAGAAGCTCGGATTTTAACACACACAGAGGTAACATGTCTTCACTGTCTGCTCAGGACGCTATTACTCCACCATAGTTTTATATAGCAAGTAGATGTTTGCTGCTACATTAATGTTCTGAATATCATATGCAGTTCCTTTCATTTAAATAAAATCATTGAAATTTTCTTAAATTTTCTTGATAACATTTATCCAACATATTCATATTTTTCCATGAAGAGTAAATCCACTGTTATGATGTCACTCACAGACCATTTCTTGTGGTTGCTGCTAGATGAATTGTTTCTCTACTGAAAGTAATAGAATATGCTGCATAAGCTGCATGTGCTATGCAGTGCTGTATATTTTTATCAGATACAAGAAGCTCTGCTAATGCGATTTTGCCACTTTTTATTGCTGCTTTTTGTTATTAAAACTTGTCATGTATTATTTTCTTTTTTAAAAGTTGCATACATGCAACCATTGCCATTGGTTGCATGTATGCCTGTTCATGTGTGTGTACTGTATGTCTACAATTATACCAAATAATGCATCTAATATAATGTCTAAGTGTGAAAATATAAGAAAATATATGCAAGGAGCGTTCTCCATTCTTTGCTTTTATTATCATAATAATGACTTGGTGTGACAAGGTGTAAGTCTGTCTCTCAAGACTTCCTGACTCCCTTACTCTGTTGATGGCATTCAACCCCAAGCCCAATGGCTCCTACTAAAGATGTTATACCTTAAAAGTTCTCACAAATGTATACCTTAATCTTTTATAAGGGCTCAGTAATTTCACTAAACAGGGGGGCACTGCAGTTTTTAGCAAACATTACTTAAATAGGAGGAAATAGTAGTTTTGTTGGGGACTATTTAGAGTGGCGGATTAATACACATTTGGTGCTCTAATGATTATATATGGCAGCAGGATGGTGTATGGGGGATTGACACGAAAATAACAATGCCCATATTCATCCTAAGATACCATACCAACACTGTCTCCTAGAAATTACAATTGTATATTACTACATTGCTAAAATGTTGAAGACAAAGTTTCATTGAGTTAATAAAAGACTTGATTTTGTATTGTGCTAGAATCGCAGTGAGATGGTGAGGTTAGATAACGGGCATAGTAAGTGCAGGACTGTGACACCAGAATCCTAGATTCCCATCCAGTCTCCTGTCTGTGGTTAGGTTTTAGGCATGTTAATGTTATGTTATCCTAATAAAAAATGTAAATCATTCGGCACTACTTTTTCCACAAAAACGTATTTGCAGTTTTAAATAAGTTGCATATATATATATGTGTAATTTTTAGGGGACAGGGCTGTTCTTTAGTGCAACAATGTGGCTCATCAATGTGTTTTTAATCATTTTTGAACAATGGAGCTCCACGGCAAAGAGACGTTTTGTTCGCAGACAATATTTGTTGTCTAGGTCTACGTATTGTCGCATTCATTTCATTCAGTATGAAAAATATAGGTTGTCACACTTATCCTTTAATTAAAAAGACAAACTTATGTGGGTAACTTATGATTAATGACTGAAATGTTAAGCTTCATATTCTGTAATAAGCTGTGCTGTAAATATAAAGATGACATGGCTGACTTAAAGTCCACTCAGAGCCAAAACACATAATTTGAAAGACTTTTTCTTGGTTCAACAGGTAGAAGAAAGAGTTCATTAATCTCACACACACTGTGCGCCGCCAGCTGCCACTCAGTCAGTCAGTAATAGTCGCTCATCAGTCAGCCAGTCAATCCTTCATTCTGTCAGCCATTTTAGGCCACTTGTCAGCACCCAACTAGCCCATCAGCTAGCCAGTTGACCAAACAATCGAGAAAAACAAAAAAACAGCCAACTGGCTGGTCATTCAAATCAGATCCCATCATGCCGTTTAAGACTAGTTTTCCTCAAGGAAATCTGATTAAGCACGAAATAAAATGCGAGAGAAACAGGAGGCCGCATGAACCATGTGTGGAGCATACACGCACGTAAAAATGAATGAAGGAAGATATGTATCTGTGTATGACTGTGTGTGTGTGCAGGCAGATCCTGGAGTTATTTTCTGTAATACCCCCAGTTTCATTTCAGGTTTGGTTTGGGTCCAGGTGGTTGGCTTTAATGTAGTCCAGATGGGAGACGCAGAGTGGAGAGTGGCCAGATTTTTTCCAGAGTTTCGGTCGAACCAGGGCTTTGCTAATAAAAGCAGAGGAGATTTTCACAGTTCCGCAGACAAAACCTCGCATTCTAATTCTCGAGGGGGAACGGAGAGGGAGCGAGACCGCAATGTTATACTTTGTTTTTATTAAAGGGGGTGATTGACAGCTTGGAGGGAATTTTCCAGCATTAAACTAGGGGTCTTATTGGAGAGGACAGAGCAGAGAGCACAGGGACCTGGCGAAGCAAAGCAACGCTCTGGCAAGCTGCTACTGACTGAAGGCTTGGCTGCTCCTCTTATTCTCTTTCTAACCATCTACTTTTTCTCTCTAGTCTATCTATTACTGAGGAAGATTGCTGCATTCTGTACCTGCTCCTCCTCCTCTTCCCACCCTCCTCTTGACTTCCTCTGTTTTCTTGTTTTAGTTATTTCACATTTTCCTGTTTTCATCTTTTTGCCTTTTGGATTTCTTTTCTTGTGCCTAATAAGTGTGTCAAGGGTGTTTTCACTCTGGGAAGGGCAGCACGTGTTCATTGTTGGATGTGTATATGCCTGCTTAGAGGCTAATAAAACCTAAAGTGCCTCCTGATTCACAGAGCCTGTAAAAGGATGAAACACTTGCAGCACTCGCAGCCCTGTGTGTGCGTGTGCCTTCATACATGCACCACAGGCACCTCAGGGTGTGTCTCAACCTCCATCTATCTCAATATCCGTCTATCACCAGCCCAGATCAAGACGAAAAGTCTACGCAGGTCACCCAGTGTTTCTCAGAGCTGACAATTTAATGCAGGAAAGGAGAAAGAGCTCCACATCACCTGCAGTTACCAGATATATTCTGGTTTCTTTTGGTTGCTAATATTTCATGCGTCTCCATTGATTGTCAGCTGGCGGTCACTGAGCCTGTACTTGGTTAAAGTCTGGCTCTGTTTTTCATCCCTGACAGCACAGAGCTGTTATGTCAAATGTAAATCTCTTTAGCACTGTATGATATTCCAGCTATTCTCAAAATAGCTTTGGTGCCTTCCACTTTTCAGCAGATGAGTTTGATTAGTGATTAGAAATTTGTGTTTTTCAAGGTTTGCGTCCCTAAATCCAGTTTTAGAAAACTGCACAATTATTCAGCTGTATCTGGACTGGGCCTGGCTCTGGTTTGGTTCAGGATCAAAATTGGTGCCCTCTAGTTTCCCCTTTCAAATCTGAACATATGGGACCCCTGTCCAGATTGCACATGTGAAGCCATGGCAATAGCACAGCAGCCAGTGTCAACATCACCGGCCTAAGAATGAAAGTTTATGCAATTAATCATTGGCCCATAATGTGAATTAGTGCTTATTTTTCTTCCATTTCCTGTTTCTTCAGCGTTTTCCTGCCAATTTCCTTATGCTACCATTGTCCCCCTTTTCTGACTCTCCACTTTGGCCAGACTGTACATCCAAAAAAGGACATTGAAGTAATTATTGCCCTTGTGTAAAAGCCTAGAGCCAGAAAACTACATACAAAAAGCTAAAAACACCAACAGTATCTAAAGCATTCAATTTTGAGTATGGTGATGACTTAAGCTGTCTGTGCTCTGCTCAGTCTTTAGCTGTCAAGCTGGCTGCCACATGCCACATATCTAGTTTACCATATTATCATGCTAATGTTTGCTTATTAGCACTAAACAAAACCATTTTTAAAAAACATTTAAGGCAAATTTAATTATTGATCTGATAACAGCACTGAAGGAATTACCAAATTAAGTGGCAATCCATCCAAAACTTGTTGAGATATGTAGTCCAGACAAAGTGGTGGACTGACTGCAGGACCAACCTTTCCATCCTCAGAGCTACGCTGCTAGTGTGGTTAAAGCACCCAACCTCCACCCCAGCTTCCACCTGTAGGCTCTGAGTTTACTTTCCCATAGATGGAAAGTTAGTATCGTCACACTCCACTCCCTGCTGTGGTGTTTATGTGGGGAGCGACAAAGTCAGAGCCGAGTCAGTATATCAGTGCTGTTTATATTCTGTTGTATATCTGTATAGTCCGCTGTCTATAATTCACATAATAATCATAAGAGTTTTCAGCTGCTCCAACAATAGTGGCAAACTTCAACTCTGGGAAAAAAACACTGATTGTAAAAGTGACGTCAGCTAAAATAACACTGCCTACCTAACAAAAGTAGGCTAACGTTACACTGTCTCGGGGCTGTGGTGGTCCCACAGAATAAATACTCCATTCAACTAACTTTGGCGTTATTGTGAAATATAACATCAGCTGCTCTAACTATGGCAGTGACTACAAAGCAAACATCTATTTTACTATAATCAATTTTTAAAATATCATCTGAGTTTATTATCTGTGTCAACTATTCATGTAAGTTACTACGAGCAATCACGCCTGCATTCAGCTGAAAGTCACCAGTTAATGCTTATATTTTTTTGTGAAAATTTGTCATCAGTTAGCTGAGGTCATTCAGAAAATCAACAACCTTTGCTGTCGTCACTGTCAGCAGGTAGCAGCAGACACTGTGATTTTCCACCGCAGTAGTGACGGCACTGCAAGATGGTGGAACACACAAAGCAGTTGCTATATTTATGTTTAGAATAAATAGTAAATCAATAATCTAAGAATCAACAGATTAATTAATAATGAACATTTGTTGCAGCCCTAAAAGGTTTAATTAATCATGCATTTATAAAATAAAAAGTACAGGACACCTATTGTCCTTTGAATCCTTGCAGTTTTGGTCTCTTGTTCATTGTCTCCTGTTCATAAGGGCATATTTTTCAGACAGACATTAATACTGAGTCCAGACAGTCACTGTAAACTACTAGTAAGAATACTTCTTAATAAAAGGGGAAAACCAGAGGAATAACAATGGAGGAGCACAATGGGAAAACAATCATTGGCTCTCGAAAGAACATCAGCTTTCGATACCTGGCCAGATCACACTTAACCACAAGCTTCAGTGCACTCAAAGCTGCCTGCCAAGTGGAGCTGAAGACAAACAACTTGCCTTTTATATTCAGGATATGTTCAGGGGACCAAACATTATGCAAGGCTTACAACATTTCAGATGATGAGAAACTGGAGATGTTTCTCTGAGCCACAAAGGTGTTTGTCCTTATTACGCTCTGCTGCTTTTAGTGATTTCCAGTCCAGTGTCCTGCTGTCATTGTCAAGTGTTTTTGTGATCATGTGTGATCGGGTGGCTGAATATAATTGATGATCACACAAGTGGTGTGCACAATACAGGAATAAACACATGCATGGTTGCATGTTTGGAGTCAACCATATGTACTAGTCGGGGAAAGATACACACGTACGCACACAGTCATAGGCAATCATAGGGGCTTCCATGGTGGTATCCTCATGAGCAGGAAATGTCTTTTTAACAACCAATTAAAGGTGAGCCAGGCTACTAGCTTACAAGAGGAATGTTTACACAGAGGAGCTCTCTGAAGGAGAGAAAGGGGGAGAAAGATTCATCGTGGGGGAGAGAAGGGAGAGATAGGAAGAGAGAGGAGGTAGGAAGAATACTGAGCTGAACGAGGTATGGTCCAGGATCTGGCACTTTCACAGGTGTGCACAACAGGGGGTTTGAGGAGGAAGGAGTTTGTGTACATGTGCATAAGTGTGTATGTGTGTGTAGGAGTGTGTGCAGGAGTGTGTGGAGCTGCCAAACTGGCCACCTGTCTTTCCCTCGTTGTAGTTTTAGTGTTTCCTTTCATCCGGCCCTCAGCAGCACAGCTCCCACTTGGAGCAGTTAGTCTCCTGCCGTGTGCGACTGTGTGTGTGAGCGTGTGTGTGTGTGTGTTTGCGTAGCTCAGGTCCCAGTTGGGTTAGAAAGACTAATGTTCCTAAAGGTGCATTTCGCTCTTTCCTCCACGTTTTTTATATCTTTGTTCTTTATGTTTTATTGAGACAGTTCGAGTGGAGGCAGGAAGTTGGCCAACAGGCCTACGGAGCAGGAGAGGACACCAGAGGAAACTTCTGCTCCAATGTCAACAGGAGGTCACGCTTCAGGAAAAGCACTGCTACCTATCCATCTTTAATTAATAGACCTTATTCAGCTGGGTGCCATCTGAGCACAAAAACATGGATGAGTTGGAAAAAAAACAGGAAGTGCTCCTGTCTCCTCCACTGATTCTCATGTTATGACAGTTGAAAAATGTACACTGACTCTTTTATGCTTTTGAGAGTAAGTCCAAGAACCTGTCTTCTTTGAAAAAAAAAAGATGTTTAATACTTATTTATAAAAACTGTGGTGGTTACTAAAAACAAGTTTTTTTGAGCCAAGAAATACACAAGCTTTCCAATTAGTTTCCTACTCACAAGTTAGTGAATTTAAATTGGATGATGGGGTTAAAACCAGTTTCCTATAAAGCCAGTTAGTTAGCAGGAGTTAACATTTTCCGAATTGATTGTATTGGCATTACAAGTCATAAAACATGGTGCTACAGTGGTTAGCACTGCCCCTTCATAGCAAGAGGGTTCCAGATTCAAACTGGCCGTTTGACTGGGGCCCTTCTGTGTGGAGTTTGCATGTTCCCCTGCCCCCCAGCTCTCTCCATCTTTTTGCCACAGTATAAAGACATGCAGGGTAGGTTAATTGGTGACTTTATTAGGTGTGAATATGACTGTGAATGGTTGTCTGTCTCTATGTGTATACCCTGTGATCATCTGGCGACCTGTCCAGGGTGTACACCCCCTCTTGCCCAATGTCAGCTGGGATATGCACATGGCTAATAATTATGCACAATGGTGTCATCGGACCTTCCTACAATGGCAAAGCCATGACCCACCCTACAGTGCTTTTGATTGCGGATTGCCTTTGCCATCTTGGGCTAGCGTAACTATAACCCCTTACCCTAGGCTGTCGAATCTTGCTGGCATCATGTCACTTTCCATGCAGCAGTGATGTTACGATGGTAGTGGGGTATTTATCCCTTGAGATAAAAAAAGAAGTTATTAGTGTTTCTTCATGGACTTACATGAGCAATTGTCAGATCAGAGGTCTGATGTTTGGAGCAGTCGAGTGGTGTAGCTGGTAGGTTACTGGATGTCGAAAGCGACAGCCATATATATATACACACAGATGCTCCCAATCAACCGGGGAAAGACGGTGTGAGACATAAGGAGGCAGGGCCGACAGATTGCAGGCCATCTTTGTAATTGCTGCGAGAGTGTGCATTTTCAGAGTATCAGGTCTTTGGAGTGATGGGGGTTTGTTTTCAAGATAGCAGGCTGTTGGAAAAATGTGAATTTTTGTCCAGTGGTACATTTCGCAATGATGGGCTTGAGAACAATAGCATGGCACTCAGTCAATGCTATCCAGCAAAGAATAAACAAGAGGTGTTGAAACAACATCTAATATAGCATCAAAATGATAAAGAGGGTGCTGAATCTACAAGGACAAGAGGATGAATGTTACACTGTAATGCTATCACTTTGGGGAAATCAATTCAGCAGTTTGTGGGCACCTCGACACCAAACAGCAGCTGCTAGCTGAACCTCTAACTGACCACTAGCCACAACAACAGCTTGTAACTTCAGTTTCTACAGCTTTATTTACTTGATGCCCTTCATTGAAGGAAGTAATCGAGATACACCACTTTTAATATACTGTGCTTAGTGTACCTTCTTTTAATTCAATTCATATGTATTTAGAAATGTTATCCCAGATGCCTGCCTGGCTCCATATTATCCATTCGCATTGACTGGACAGTTTCTGAGGAGGCTCAATATGCAGAGTGACGGATAGAGTAAAGATGGGAAACAGAGAACATGACCTGCATTTATTTATAAAGGTACAGTGAAAAATCAAGTTACCTTTAGAGATGTATGGTCATAATCCTACTAAGGTTCACATGTGCAACAGGAAAATTATTGTTATTGTTGAGCTCACCAGAGATGTGTATCTTTTTTTTTCATGAGTGATTAAAATGGGTCACAAGTTTGTGTTTTCCATTTTTAGGCCTCCACTACTTACTGCCAGTTTTCCTTTATACTCTAAATATGTTTAATTTCTCCAACACGTCTTCAGGCTACATCCGACAGCCCCTCTGGCACTCGTACCACCTAAGACTCAACAGGCAGCTTTTTATTACTTCAGCTATCAGTATTCACATGCCAGATTTCCATGGGGGCATCTTCGTCAGAGACCATTATATTGATAATTTGAGCCAGTTGATCGTCCAACCTCCGGTTCACCTTGGTCCAAAACCGCCCACTTAAATACACCACAGCAGTCTGCCCTCTCAGCTGATCTGTTTTCATCAATGTAAAATACAGAGATCATTAGACAGTTAAGCTATATCACAGATCCTTCTGCTTAGTGCAAGCATGTGCACGCATGTGAGTGTGTGACTGCACACGCATGCATACGTCCATCTATTTGTGCATATGTAAGTTCATTGGCGTATGAGTGTGCAAATGGTCATCTGCGTGTGTGCTAAATTGTGAGTGTGTAGGCGTAGGGGGAACCTGATCTGGTCTGTGTGGGAGGAACCAGTTCCTTTTTCCCCCCACTCTGCTGCTCAGACAGACGGCCTGCTAGAGAGATCAGACTCTCAGACTAACTGGACCAGAAGTCATTAGGACACACTAGACACACACCGCTTTTTTCAAAGCTATTGCTTCCTTTTAAAAAACCTTCCGCAGTAAGATTATCTACGTCTCATCGGCTCATAATAGTACTAAGATCTTTTAAACAAGACACACTGCGCTTTTCAAACCTTTGTCTCAGGAACCAGCGAGCAGCAGGGACCACTTACACTCAAACTGTGCCCTGAGATTTAGTCTTTTGTTTCCCTGTGTTACGTGCAGGGAGGAAAAAACCTGCTCTGGCACTTGAATTTAAAGGGCATTTCAAGCATAATATGCCAGAACTGCATTTTGTCTTTGGTATAAGCGATTCTCCAGGAAGGATTTTGCAACAATCTTTAGTTCATTATTTGGCTGCCATTCTTCTTCTTCTTCTTGCGAGACTTCATAAAGCACGCTATCAACTATGAAACTATATTTTTTCAGTCTTTCTTTGGTCCCAAATTTAAATCTACACCTTATCCCCTTCGTCACCTTTTTGAGTCATTTCATTAAAGTGAGTGTCCTTTACATGACATCACTCTTTGGAAAAGCCAGACACATTAACTCTAAAACCAACTGTGCAAGTGTCGGGTGCTGTTTATAGTTTTGAGGGTGTTTGTGAGATTACACACGCTATAAATCAGCTTTGTTTTTCAGGGCAGCTTCCACTAAAAACTGTGTTTTGGCAGTACGATCAAGTGACATTTGAATTTTTGTTGGTTGTTTTTCTTCACCGGGCACTTGTCACTTTGTAGGAAAAAGCTCCATAACTGGCACCTTGGTCGCAGAAACAGCTTGTTAGCATTGTTAAAAAATAATTTGGAAACACCAAACCGGTGCAGTACAGGGGTTAGCCTCCATTAAAAGAACGGCTCATTTACATTTCACTTAATGGTGGAAAATGGCATGAGAAACACGGCTGTTATGTGGTTTTAAAATGCTGAACTAGGACATTGTAGACTGGGTACAGACGACATTAATATATTCCAACTCTTTTAAGGCATTTTGGTAATAAAACCTATTATAACTAGTAGAGGAATCCTAGAAACGTACCAGCATGTCTTTCACATGATGCAACATTTTCAGGTAACCACAACTTTGGTTTCCCTGGAACTGGATTTTGCAAGTTTTGCAGCAGAACCAATGAGGCATAGACACACTGCATCTACTATTTTGCTGTCGTTAAACAGGTGATCATGACCCATAAAAAAACAGAGCACATGGCCCTTGCAGAATATCACACCTCACGGTCTCGGAAAAGTGTATGGCACAGGGAGAGAGAAGCTATAATGAAAAAAGTGACAATTTAAAAAAAGGAAGGGTAACATTCCACATTGCTAATGCCCTGATCATTTTCCATAAAGGCAAAGGAAAGAGTGCGACAGAGGAGCGAAGGATGGAAATTGTGAAAAAGGTAGTGAGAAAAGGGAAGAGGACAAGAAAAAGGAAGGAAGATTAGATAGATACATAGATAAAAAGAAAAAACGAGGTAAGGAGAGGCTAAGTGGTGCGTGGCTAAACACGCTGGAAAGCCATCACCAGCCAGACTCTGGCCAGTGGCACTCCAGGGAAAAGAGAGGAAGAGCAGAGGAGGAGAGGAGGAGAAAAGAGCATGTGGAAAGGTAAAGAAGAGGACAGCGAGGGGACACGGGCAGATGTCCAGGCAGCCATACCTGCAGATTCAATTCTGCTCCCCCCCTTTTTTTCTCTTCCACTCTCTTCTCCTCGCCTTTCGTCCGCTCCTCAAACCCCTCTTGTCCGCCTCATCTTCTAACCCTGTCTCTCTCTGTCTGCTCTGATCTTGGTGCCCCAGAAGAGAAGAAAGACAGCAAGAAAGAGGGAGTGTGTGAGAGAAGAGACAGCGAGACAGCCAAAAGTAAAATTAGGAATTAGGCTGATGTGAGCTACAGGTGTAGTCGCTATGGAACTTCCACTTATGCTCGCTGTGCTGCTTCTTTAGTGAAGGAATTTATTTCAAAATTATCTCTCCCTGAGCTGCCTGAATGAGCCAAAGTACCACCATTTGAATAGTTTCACAGTGGAAACTTTTATCATGTTTATTGGTTGGAACTGAGAAGGAAGAAGGATCTGAGAGGACGACTCGCTCAAAATACCACCAACATATGAATGAAATTTACCCCCAGATATACAAACAATTTATTGGTCATCTTGAGTTATTTTCCAGCATTAGGACATTTTCAGAGATGATTATTAGAAATAACCAATACAACTTAAGTTCCAGCATGTTTTTTGTGGGGTATTTTTTTTCCGTAATACCATAAATTGTGTCAATAGCCAATGTTTTGTACTTTTATACATTATTTGTCATCAATGTCAATGCCGGTTAAATAACATAGTTTCATTATATAATGCTATGTCACATAAATATACATTTATATTTCAGTTTACACATTAATAACACACAGCTTTCGATGAGTACAAATTTGTCTTTCATAGGTTCTGTGTGTTTTTCGATCATGTGCCAGAAGTTCCTTAGACTCAAAGAGTCACTGAGTCTTTGAACAATACAGTAAAAAGTCTCATATTAATGTTGTTGAAAGGTTCATCATGGTCTTGATAAGCGTCTGAAAGCCCTTTAAAAGTACTGTTAAACTTCTCAGAAGTGTTTCAAACATATTTGAAAACACCCTAAAAAGAACAAAAAGTTCTTGTAAAGTGATATAAAAGGTAAGAAAAAAAAGAAATGCTTGGTTAAGTTCCTTGAAAAGTCCTGGAAGTGCTAAAGAAGTCCTTCAAAAGTCTTTGAAATGCATCACAAGTCTGGCAAGTCTTCACGTTGCAGTAACTGTGAGATCACTGACAGCACTGTCAGAGTGACGAGCATTTCATCCATGTGGTTGTGTCCTCATTGTTAACTTCTGATGGCCGTCTTCCTGTCTCTGTCTTTGTTCTGCAAGAGAGAGAAACAACATCTCACATTATCAAGGATTCAACACTGAAATCAATCTAAAGGAACAGAACAGCTTAGCATAGCTTAGCACAGCATAGACAGCGGAACAGGGTTCCTCACATCTACCATTTCAAAGTTTCAGACTTTTTAAGACTCCTTGGTAGGTTTTTCAGACCATATTTAACATCTGAGTATAAATAGTAATATGTTCATCATGTAAATCGCTTTAAAAATTAACTGTTAACATGTATGTGACACCCTGACCATGTTAATTGCCATGAGATCGTAGCTACAGGTACTGTAGCTCACACAAATCAATTGACACTAAACTCAGACCAGTTCATCACTGCCTAAAGAGGACACAAACTAACCTGTGCTACCTATACTTAAATGATTCTCTCTTAATATATTGAATAAATAATATCATACTATTCTTTCTCCCATAATTATTTGTCTCTTTAATAAATAAGGACCATAAATTAGTTGAAAAAGGTTAAATGATTTCATTTTCATGGCGTCTGCACAGCTTTTTTTTCTCTTTCCAGTGGTGTAGTACTGTAGAATGTAGACATTCGGGGTATGTCCAGCCATAAAGGTTTCCTTACGCAGAAAAGATAGTCCCTGTACTTTTCTGATAACTACATCACTGCATAGATCATTATTTGGTCAAAGACATTTTCTTTTGAACTAATTGGGTCACGATGTCTGAACATGGTACAGTTGTAAGGTACTTTGAGCAGAGCTGTTTTACAGGCTCTGAAATACAGGTGTTGAAGCTGGTCTGTGTAGGAGTATGCGTTCAGTCACACGCCATAGTTTTTGCCTTGCATTCGACGACATCAAGCTCGCTCTGGCCCACATGCTCCCACACAGTGGTTCACACTTTGGCTGCACTGCTTGGATAATTAATTTACTTTTTAGAAATTCAGAAATTTCATATTTTGCAAAACAGAATTGTGACAGCAGTCTGGACACACAACTAATTTTCCATATTTCAACTTTTTCCGTATTTATCCAGACCTGGAAATTACTACAATTAAATTTCATACTTTCCAAAACTTCTATGGGAACCCTGCAATAGACAGAGGGGAACAGCTAGCTGCACATAAAGAGAAGGTCAGTTTCATTTTGACCTGCCAATATTGAGACATTTCCATCATCTGTTAGTTTGTGTTATTGTGAAACTTTGGTGTTTTAAAGTTTTACTTCAGATTCACTAGAGTCACATAATAACAAGTCCAAAGGAAGACTAGAGACTCATTCATGTGCTTCAACACACAACAAAAACAGCACGAGCAAACTAACTGATTGAGGCAGCGGTAGACCAGAAGTTCCTGTGTTCTGTGAGGTAAAATGACTGTTTTTGTGGCTTTAAAGAGAATGGTACAGCAGCTTCAGTTCCTCATTGGAAAGGGCTGTCTTAAGGCTCTTTTCTTGGTGGCTATAATAAGTTTTGCTTCTGCCCCCGTCTACAGCAGTACATTGCTTAGCTTCCTGCCTGCTACTCCAAACTGGGGGCGCTCTGACTGCCATCTACTGTAAGTAATACACTATGGATAAGTACCTCATACAACCCCATTTAAAATAAAATCTTAACTATTGCTTTAACATGTGTAGGACTGCTGTTTGATATCTTCATAGTGTCATGAAATGGCAATCCAGGAAAAAGTGTTGCATATTGTGGAAATAGATACTGTTTTACTGCAATCACTGGCATAGAGCTGTACTGTATGTACTTTACCAGCGTTCATAAAGTAAATCAAGCCTGACTGCATGCAGTAAACTCACACAAACACATTCTGTACAGTAGCATACATGCTGTACATTAATTGTGGTAGTAGCTGATTTTATTGCAGACTGAAGAGTGACATCATGAGCTGATGCATGACAGCCCTGCACGATGATATGTTTCTCATTTATCTGTGGTATCAGAACAGAGAGGCCTTGATTTCCTGGCTGGTGAGGAGACTTTCTCTATCTGGCCAGGAAAATAACATCACATTTTCCCTCCTCCACCTAACCTCTGCTCCACTCACTTCTCAGGCTCAAGCTGCAGTCAAGGGATTTAATCGAACACACCGCTGAGTGATATGCAACACACGTCACTCCCGTCTCACTAATTACTTTCAGGGCTGATGCTTGATTAACTCGTGGCTGGAAAACTATCTGAGGCTGTTATACCTTAATTTGGGGTCAACTTTCATATGTAAAAGAAATCCTCTCTATGTTCTTTTTGTAAGTGAAAACTTAATTTCATACGGTGGTTCTGGGGGAAAATTTTCACAGCAGCTTTTCTGCACTCCTGTCCTCTCCTGACTTTTATTTCCCCTTCTCATATCGTTTCGACTAACCCTCTCGGCCACCCCCTCTCGCCTTCCTCCCATCAGCCGAACACCTGTTACAAATTTCCTCTCAGACCGTGCACAAGGTGTAGGTGTTTGGAAAAATCTGCTTGACTGACATCAACAAAGGTGGGTAGGTGTTTGGAAGGATATCAGGCGGTAATGAGAGTGAGATCATAGGATTTGGACAGGAATTGGTCCTCCCACTGATTGAGGTGAGTGTGAGGAGACACAGGAACTATTATTGTCAATTCTTCCTCCAGCTGGAGCAGGAGGTCATTAATAGATTGCCATCATCATAGATGTGAACTATTACCATTTGTTTTTCATGTATGCAGGTACACTTCTTTTGGATGCATTTATAACCAGCTGCTTGTTATGAAGATTTCATTTTGTGTCTCATTTTGTTGTTTGGTGGTGTTTTATTGTTTATTTTCGGGGCTGTTCCTGGGTGCTGTGGCCCTCTGTTGAGAAATACTTCTGAAACAACAGTCCCGAAGATAGTATATTAGATATTAATAGTAGTCTTAAATCATTAAAGGGTCATTGGAGGTTTACCTACACCCTCTTTTGCACCAGTGGTCAATCATTATTCACCAAGGAATCTATCATCATAGCTGACCCAGAGAACCAGAATTTATTGCAGCCACAAGACTTGTTACCAATTAGGTTGTGTGTAAACTTAGAATTTATTATCAATATATCAAAAGTTTCATACTGAGCGTACCTTCAAAATAATTCAATCATAATGTATTTTATTTGTTCATAGCAACTGAAGCATTATTACACAGTTTTATAGTTATGAATATGCACTCACATGACATGACTTAAGGTAGAGAAAGATGGTAATCTTGGTTAAATTCAGGCACAAAAACACGTTTACTTTAGCAACATTTGACTGAAATCACATTCTTTTCCTAAACTTAAAAATTCTTTGTTGCCTGATACTGCATGACAAATACATAGTAAATAACTGTCATTTCTAGGGGACAGGACTGTATATAATGTACTCAAATTATCCCACCATGCATTACAAGAAGAAGGGAACACTCAGTGGTCACTAACGAAGACATTAAACCATCCTTCACAGACCAGGGAAAAAAAGGTGCACTTGGATGGATGGAATTGTCTCTACGACTTTTGAAAATGTTTCACATGCAGCCTGGAAATGTGGCTTTGCTGTTTTTGTGCTTTCTACTAACAAAAACTATAAAACCAACAGCTGGATGAGACAAGTGCAGCCGTGCTCTCTGGTGTTTGCTGGAAGGCGCTGTGGAAAATTGGAGGCATTTATCGGTGGAAATTAAAGTACTCAAGGCAGGTTGGAGAAAGCGGGTGCGTGAAATAATCTCACTCAAAAACTGCGCATGACAACTGGATGATTCACCAAATTACATCAATTACTGTGGAATCAGCAAGAGTCAGCTCACTGAGCGCTAGGCAATACAGCTTAGGAATCCCAGCTGGAATTGGTGGAGGCGGTTCAGCTGCAGTCGAACTGGTTCAGTCAAAACAGGAGGAGGGGGGCTTTGAGACTGGCCTGGTAGTCAAAACAATCTCCTGAAGACTAATAGGGCATGGTCGGATGACATCTCTGCTCTCTCTCTCTCTCATACACACACACACACACACAGACATACCACTGACATCCCAGGGGGGTGATTTGTCCAACACTAATATGATTACCTGATGATGTTTACTTTAGATACGATATGATGGTATTAACACACTGGAACAATATTGTTGTTAAATCAAGGTGAAAGGAGTCTGTCTTAACTTTAATATGAAGACAGTGAACACTCTCTTCACGGCATCTTATCAACTTAAATTCAAACTTTAACAATGTTTTTCCGAAACTCAATCCGGGCTGTTCCTTTACCTATAACTGCAGATTTTCCATGCACTCTCTCACTCTTTTTTTCCTGTGTTAAGCCATTCTGTCAAATACAAACATCTAATTTAGTTTCTGGCTGCATGAAGAGAGGGATGACTGGTTGGAAAAAATAATTCCACTTGGGTACAGGCCCGACAATCGTATAAGAAGATTGGTATTCAACCATGAAATGAAAACTGGTAATATCCCTTTAGTTTATCGAGTGAAAGTATGTGAATATGTGTCAGTTCCCTGGAGTGTCCAGTAGAAGCTGTAATTAAATGATCATCGATTAGAGGGTCAGAGCCATGCATTAAAAAAGTGCAATAAATAGCACATCAGACTTTTAAATTAAGCTAACTAACACACCAAATAAGCCGCAGTCTGCCATTATGTGGCTTGGATGCATCAGACACGTACTTCATACTGACTGTGGTTTGCTAATAAGCATCCTGATGGCTTCTGAAAAACACTAGGTTTATCTTAGAGCGCCTAATCAGATGTAATTCGCACCAGCCGGCCACACATGCATTTAATTGTTCCCACATTTTAATAATCTGTTGTAATGGCTCCAGAACAAGCCCAACTTCATTTTCACCACTCTCAGATGACTTCATTCTGCTACATTATGCATCAACTAGCACTTTATCATCTGTGCTACGATGGGCACCCTGCAACAGCCAATATGTCATTAGCTTCAGTAGATATTGTTTTAAGAAACTGCACAATTCACACTGCCAATTTCTGCTTTTCTCTGTGTTCTAGATTTATTTTAGATTTGCTCCCTGCCTGTCTCAGATTTCTGTAGTTTTGCTTTAATTTGCTCTGTGAGCAGCCCTTCCCCTGAAGACCAAATGACAACAGAATGATAGTTTTGCTAATAGATTTTGTTAGTTATCTGACACGACTTCTTCTGTTGGTGTTAAATTAGGGTTTAACTGCTTCCATCTGGGCTGAAAATACAGACAGGTCCATGCATGACAGCACAATCATGCACAAAGCTCACACACACACACACACCGAACGTGGGCAAGAATATATTTGAAAATTGCCTGCAGTATATTAGCTACCTTCGATGCACCTCATTAGCATAGCTTTAAATGAGAGGCAAGCAGGCAGAGCTCCCGCTCATGAGGCGCAAAGCATTAACTCCAAGTCAACACCAGCATTATCAGTAAATGAGGGTAATTTAGTTTTCATCTATGACCTCGAAACGTCGACTTCATGCACACAAGTGACGTAATGCCTTTTTCCAGTGAAAACAGACTAATAACCAAATGACTGTAAAAACCGCAGTCATTAGCTTGCTTCTGCACATGTCCTATTCATGCGTTTAAGCTCTCTTAAGGTGCACGGTTCATTTGATCTCTATAAAGAAGCAAAGTGTAGTTTCGGTGCAGTCGAAAACCAACTGTCCAAACTGGAGGATAAATAGCTAAGTTGATTATCCCGCTGAGTCGTTGGCTATTTCTCTGCCTCTCTTTCTCCTTCTCCATCTCTGTTTCCACAACTTCCTGCACACCATTAGTTTAGAAAGTGTTGAAAGCACAGTCGTGATCCAGCCCTCCTTAAGTGAGTAATCATATATGAGTTTTTTTTGGGGGTGTCTAGAAAGAAGCAATGAACTGCCGTCTGGCTGAAAAGAAACTGAAGAGGTCGAATGAAATGCTTTTGATAAAAGTCTCTGAGTGTGGTGCACTGTACGCACGTGTGTCAGTGTGTCTATGGCCGTGCATGTATGGAAGTGTGTATTTGTGTCATATGTGTGGGTGTGAGTGTGTGTGTAGGCAGCGAGGGCGTTTCACAGAGCGCGGTTTCCAGGCTTCTTTAACATCACCATCAAAGCCCAACGTCAATGTGTTTCTAATAGCAGCAGCTGAATTAAACACTGGCTGTACAGGCCTCAGCAGAGGATAAATCATTTACAGAACAATTAGCTCATTTGTTGCTCCGCTCTGCACTGCCAATGACTTCCAGACACAGAGAGCCAGCCAGTGTGTGTGTGTGTGTGTGTGTGTGTCTAATGTATTTGTACATGGACGTAAAAATCTCACTCTATGTCACTCACATCTCTCTCAAAGTAACAAACTCAGATAAATACAGACTAACTTCTTCTCTCTCTCAACCACTCACACACACACACACACACACACACACACACACACACACACACACACACTTTCATTTCATTTACCCTCTCACACACATTCTCACACGTACACACACTAACACACAAGTACAGATAAGTCAGTTTCCAGTTGCATGGTGCAGTTTTAGTGCCACTGTCTCTCCATACGCCCAGCTTTCCAGCCACTCACAGAAATCATCACATATAAAAGTTTTACTGCGGCCCAGATGTAAATTAGAGCTGTTCGTGATATTAGGAGCTGTATTCATCATTTGTTATGTTTGCCGTTTTACTAAATTTACACATTTCTTTTTAATTTCCAAAGAATTTCCAAATAAATAAGATTTCTTCAAGCTGGAATTAAACCAGGGTTGTGCCTTAAAATGCTTGTAAACTCCACTAAGTGTGACCATCTCAAAGGAACAATGGTCTATTTACAGCAACCACACTATAAGTATCATAGTAGTTATATTTTTGCCGGGTTTTTATTTTGTTTCCAAACCTATAAAGTCTCTTTTAATTCGTCAAACGAGCTTCTTTAAATTTTTAAATATTGGAAAATGTTTGGACTTGACATATCCAGCTTAGAAGGAAAAAGTTCAGCATGATTGCTGTTACTGGCAGATGGATCGCCATTTCTGTTTACATTTGCTATTGAATTGAATTGACCCTCTCACTGTTTCGGGCCAAAAGAAATAAGCTACAGTTGCGGAGGAAGCTGTAAAAATGCTTCAAGCGTCACAGCCTAAAGACAACAAAGCAGACAGATTAACATGTTTGAATAAAGCTTTCTGTTTTTGTTTTGTATGAAAGTATGGCTGAATAAACACTGTCTCAGTATAATTCAGTAGCCTTATACTGATACTCGTGTGCTGCCTTCACCTATAGCACAAATAAATGTGCATTTAAGTAGCACTGCAGATGCTCAACTGGATTTTAAGGACATTAAATGTGACATCAAGCAGATATACTGCAGATAGTAACGCCACGATGATTAAAAAAGCTGTAATCGTGCAGGTTTCCTGCTGGAGGTTGAGTCCAGGCACCTGACAGTTGCACTGATCAGCAGAAGCAGAGAGGCCTAGCACAGGATATCTGCATCAATCAACCAGACAGCGCAGGGATTTGAGCTGCCCTTTGCTCACCTCAATCCTCCATCCTCAGCTCTGTACATCTCATTTACAGATGTAGCCATCAGGAGCGTCCCATGTCTTTTGCTGCATCTATCAAAGGCACCAGTATGTGAAGGCTGCACTCCGGTTTGTCCCTAACCCTGACCTACCCCAGAACAGGCTTTTGATTTTTTTTTTTTTTTTATTAATCAAAATTTGTCAGGATGTACGTACACACCCATGGAATAATTTGGGATCTGATCAAAAGAAAGTGAGTGGAAATGTCCCACAGAGTTTGGCTCTTTACCTGTGTTTAGCTTTATAGATTTGCACTATTATTCACCACACTGAGCAACAACATATTCAAAGGGTCACACTAAAAAAAGAAATACAACAACTAGTCGTGCTTTAGGTTGACACTAAGGAGGATTTCACAGTACTCCAACTGCCTCTAAACATCTCAACTGTCCAAAGAAAACCATGAATCTCAAAATTTGGTGATTTCTAAACTGTTCAAATAAACTTAAGGATGAGGTGTTTACTTGTTTGTGGGTTGAAAAAAAATCTCCAACTTCTTGAGCTTAATAAACCATGAAAAAGCCTTTAGATTAGCTAGAAAAAATAGGGCTTTAACTAATCATCTAGTTTATAAAATAAAATTTAAAAAGGTAAAAATGATGCTCACAATGTCCCAGATTCCAAAGTGATGTCCACAAATTGCTTCATTTGTCCAACCAACAGTCCAAAACCTGAGGACTCTTCATTTACTATTATACATGACAAAGAAAAGCAACAACTTCTCAGATTTAAGAAGCTGGAACCAGAAAATGTGACTGCTTGCTTGAAAAATGAGTGATAATCATTTATCAGAATAGTTGGCGATTAATTTTCTAATTAACTTATCGTTGCAGCTCTCGTCACAAAGCTGATAACAGATACATGGTTTCCACAGGGCAGCATCAGTGAGGAGTTTTAATAATTTTCAATCTCAGCATCTCTATTTCTTTCTGTAAAATCTATAAAGAATGAATCATATATCCTTCACCTGTATTCAATTAAATCTCTCTGGATCATGTGCTCAAAGTCACACAGATAATTAAATCACATTAGTATTCCACTGAATATGTAACGTGCAGTATTTAGCCCTCTCAGTGCAGTAGTCATTACTAACAAGACTGTTTGTTTTGAAACCGTTATACTGTATACACACATAATAAGAGGAAATGAGCGTATACTTTTCTCACTCTCACCCTCTCCCACATTGGAAATAAGCATAATTGAAGCAGCTGGTCTAAGCAGACCTGACAGCTGTGATGAACCTCAATGACCATAAAAACATACAAAGAGAGCACTCAGGACACAAAGTCTCATTTTACCTTCACAATCGTTTCCTCTCTGTAATCACCAGCACTGACTCTGCCCTTTAGCCCACTTAAACACACTGTATAGCCACTTTTCCAAGGAAAATGAAATTCTCTCAGGTTCTGCCAATCAGAGTTAACCATTCATTTGCCAGGTGAGCCTGTTGTGCTCGTCCTGAAAAGGATAAATCTGGTGATATTCTGGATTTTTCTATTATTTATAACAAATCCTGTGAAAAGAATCAAAGTTTTGTGTGTGTACTGAAAACCTGATTTAAAGTAATTATTTCTGGCTGTCCAAAAATGATAAAACAGTCACACCGCTGCCCTAGGTGACATGTTCCTTCATTATAATAAATATAGTCACTGTAGTTTATTTTAAGTCAGTCCCATGGTTGCCGTTCTGCTGCTGCAAACGCTAACTACCAAACCAAATATGTATTAATCCGCTGCCAAAAACAGTCCCCAACCAGCCAAAGAGCTACAGTACTCGGCTGTTTAATTAATTTACAAAACCATTTTCAAAATTAAAGGTGGAGTCTACAAAAAAAAGAGTTGATATTAAAACTCACCGCCCAACAAATACACCCCTCCCATCAGTGCTCCGTCAGAAACTCCAGCAATATCTCAGATGCTGTTTACTTTTCATTACTGTCATGGTGTGTCTCTGTTACTCGTGGGTGAAGACGCGAAAGAGGGAGAGTAATCAGCTTAGCGGTGTGTGACTCGGTGAGAGACACTTATTTGTTTCCTATTGACAGTGCCAGGACTGTGTGTGAACACTGTGTGCACACAAAACGGAGAGCTAGTGGACCGTGAGGAGATGTTCGTTGAAAAATAGTGTATTGGATTAGAATTGCAGACTGTACCTTTAAACTACGTATTTGTCATCTGAATCCAGCCGGGTGAATTATTTCATGTGATACAGTTTATGACAGTGACATCTTTTCACTCTTTTTGCACAATCCATATCTAATGTAAGTTAAAACTAAAAGTCCTTCCCTAACTCGTCATGTCTTTCCTTATTTGTGATTGGTGTAGACTACGTCAGGATTATCAGTCTAGAGATTATCAAGAGATATTGACTCTCACCTGGGTTCACCCTCTCAGTGGACTACATGAAAACAGTAAACGTGTGTGTGGCATACACAGAGTAGTGAACTGCTACTGAGCTAATGTGAAACAGCATAATGTGACTGACATCAAGTAATATAGACTGTGTCAAAGTGTCTACAGTTGAAGGTTTTGACATGTGAAAGTTTCCAAATTGTTTTCTACACAGCATGCATTTACAGGTCAGTCATGCATCTGCAGCAGTGAGTTGACAGCAGCAGATAGTATTACACAGCTCCTACTGACAGCTCTGACCTCCACCAGGCTGATCGATATGCAGGGAGCTGAGGGAGAGGAGGGGGAACGAGAGAAGTCGAAGAGGAATAAGTGAAACAGAATGAGAAGGACAAAAGGAATAAAAATGGAAAACTCAGGGAGGACAAACAGAGCAAAAAGAAAAAAGGAGACAGAGAGCAAGACTGATTTCAGGCTAGTTATCTCGCAGCCGAGGGTGTCTGGGTTTCAGACACTGAGGACGTCTAGGCTTTCACTCACAAAGGTTCAGAGGGGAGGCAGCAGGGAGGGGGAGACGCACACTGCTGAGACTCAGGTTATCCCCCAGCGAAAGGGTCTCTGGGTTTAGACACTGAGGAGGGTATTAGCTTTCACACACTGCTGGGGTAACGGGGGAGTCTGCCAGATGTCAGCTCCTTACCCATAAATCCTCCTAAATGGGCAGCGGCTAGGTTAGAGGGGGAAAGCTGAGTGGACGTCACCTCTCTATCATCTTCTGCACAGACCGGTGGTGTTTGATGAAGTCGGAGCTGCGGTCATGTACAATTGATTACAGTCAGCTGATAGAAAATTCTTCATTCCCTGTTATTTGTCACCAGACTGACGACTGTGTTATGCTGAGAGTGTTCTTCATTATTTCTATTTCCTGTGTTGAATCAATCAAATGTGAGTTGAACTTGAAGTTCTTCTGCATCTCTATTAAGGTGTAGACTGAGGTGGGAGGAAGTGTGGTAGAAACTCTAATCTGAAATGCTATTTGTGACACTGAAATAAGGAATCTGACTGAGTGTAGCTTTTATATAAATAATTGTGATATTCTTGTTAATTTGTTTTGTGCTGTCTCCCTGAATTAAATATATTCCTGAATTATTAAGCTGTGTGTAAACATATGACCAAGTACAATAAAGAGCTAGTTAAACATACTTGTGACAGTTTTTCATCCTGTGATATCCATACTCGGTGGAACAAAGTCATTTCCAGTTATGAGTCTTTGTATATCAGGTCAGTTCCTCAGTAGTTATGATTAAAACTGAGGCTGACGTCAATACATTCTTGAAATTATACACATGGTTTTGGATGGATTTCATGGGCTCCTGGTCATAAATCTTACTTGCTGCATGAATACCCTTGTAAACTTTCAAATTCGTATTTAAAAAAAAAAAGAAAAAAAACACCTCAGCTGGGATTTTATGCAACGGTCATGCACATCTTGTCAGTTAAGCTTAAAAAGGCTGCGTGCTCTCAGCCCTATTTTACCCCATTTGAGAGAAAAACAATAACTTCCATCACTAACTGTAGCATCTCGCAAGTTTCAGAAAGGACCTTCAACTTTCAAGCCACCTGCTCAAGTTAAATGAACCCCCAACAGAACAATAATACACAGTCCTTCACCCCAAAAGAGGACTTTAAAGAGGTTCGGCTTTAAATGTCCCTCAGGGCCAATCGGGTTTACAGGCACAGTCACTGATCTCAGGTCAGCTTTAAACACCAAACTGACCCTAAAGCACTGCACAGTTTCCCAAAACAAGCCACACTTTACAGTATCATCAGCTTTCTCTCATCTCAGCTAAATCTGAGCTTTTTCTATTTTTAATTTTGGAAAAAAAGCATTTTTGTTTGTAGCATTTGGAAAGTGGCTTGAAATGTTGTATATTATTTTTGTATTATTTATTGTAGATGTTTAGGTCACACAGAGATAATCAGAAGCTGCACAGATTTTCTTTCATATCAGTCAGTATTAAGTGGCGTTTTAAAATAGCCAATAACAAATTTCTTACTGTATACAGCATTTTTGTTTTATTTGATTTTGCTTTTTTATTTCCTGTTGATTTATCATTTTCGTCTGCTTACCATTTTCCTCTGGTTACTGAGGCAGAAAGTACAGATGTGCTTTGGCTGAGCTGATTGGTCGGATCCTCGGTTGGGGGAGGAGTTGACGTGGAAGAACGGTGGTGAGGGAGCGTGGCACGGCTGTCCGTCATGAAGCCCCTCGCCCAGGAGCAAGACGTTCCCCAGGTGACTGATGTAGCTGCTGGCCAAACGTAGCGTCTCGATCTTTGACAGCTTTCTAATCATCAAATCAGAGAGAGATTTCAGGTATTAACTAAAGCATGTTATTTAAAATGCACAATAATCCTAAAAAGAAGGATCATGCACTGTCACAACATTGTTGCACTTTTATTGTATTTCAAAATAAGGTGCAACATATTTATAGAACATACAGACAGTATTGCCAGATGTTGAATATGTGAGTGGACACTTCCCGGGCTCTGACTCTGTGACACATCTTTTACAGGAAATATCCACTCATAATACACAATCCACAGTGTTGCCTCAGTTAGATTACAGGCCTGTCACAAAATCAATTTAATTGTGATTAAATGTGCATGTTATCCAGAGCTACATCAGGAACGACTCACTTTGGTTCCCAGACGGAAAAAATGTAGTCCTAACATATTTTGGAAGATATTTGTACATCATGAAAATGTCCTGACACAGTGTGACTCATGTTGCTCAGTACCTGTCTGCAGGCTCGGTGGGGATGAGCGTGCGCAGCGCTGTGAACGCTGTGTTGACAGAATTGGTGCGATCTCTCTCCCGCGCGTTGGCTGCGGTCCTCTGGCGACCCTCCCCAGGGATAGGGGACCCCTGGGGGACGAGCCTCCCCATCATGCCCCCTACATCTACCCCTCCACCCCCTCCTGTCCCACACAGCTTCCTCTTCCTGTTCACCTTGATGTGAAAGGCAGATGGCGAAGAGGAGGACAGGCGGAAGTTAGAGGAGTTGGTGTTACGCTCCTCAGAGCCTGACCCCTCGCTCCCGTTCTCATCATCATCTTCAGAAAGGAGGGCGATATCGCCGTACAAGAAGCGGCCTGCTGGAGGCGCAGTGCGCAGCATAGCAAATGTCATCTTCACTGTAACAACGCTTTGTCAGCTGCTGGTCAATCCACGTGAGGCTTCCACTTGTTGAGGTTCAACTTTTGCAAGTTTGTTGAAGCTAATTTTCTGTTGATGTTGGTGCCCACCCCTTAGATTGTTACTTGGCCCCCAACTGCTGCTCTTTGCAAAACCTGTTCAACCAGGTGAGTCAGATGTCGCCCTTATGATGCAGGGTTAGTCCTTTGTCAGTGGTCAAGAGCAGCTTGACCTCAGAGCTGCAGTGATTTCTCTCTTCGTCTATACAAAAGCACTTAACATCCCAAAGGTCACTTCTTCTTTCTGTTAGTCCTTTGTAAAAAGCCAAATTTAAAATGACATGCTGAAGTCAAATAGTTGTTGATTCTGTCCTCTTTTCCTTCTCTAAACCTCTTTCTAGGTCCTTTGTTTCTACATTTGTCTGTTTCAATCCCCACAGCAGAAACTACTCCCAGTCTGTGGCAGCAGTTTGACTCTCTCTTGCTCTCTGTTGGTCTCTCACTCTCTTAGCCTCTCTCCACGTCCTTCTCTCTCCCTGCCTCTTTGCTCCACGTGTGCCTGCTGTCTGAGTGTTTCCGTCTGCCCCTGGTCTTATAGCCTGTGGGAGGGCCGGAGGACTCCTCCGCTCCTCCCTCTGAGCGGTGAAGGTCCCTTGGCTGCTGTCTAGAAGCAGGCCAGAGAGACCGGAGGCAAGAGGCAAACCATCAGCAGGAGTTTGTTTTGGCTGCACGCTGGTTTGTTTCAAGGGAAATCCACCCTAAAACAGAACTCGCATCACCCTCATGTGCTGGGTGACTTTGGTGACCTTAGTGACCATGGAGGCATCTCAAACACATATTTCTTCCAATATGAATATTATATTTTCAATATCTTGGATGGTGATTTAAAATGTAAAAGAAACAGGTAAAATGTTGCCATCTGAGAGGAGTAACAGAGCCATGACATGGGACAGAGTGATCGAATATCAGTTGTCTCAGACTGATTCTAAATCTGTATAAAAGTATTTTTTTATACAGTTGCTGCAAAGACCTTCCCAAACTCTGTTGGAGGCCGATTCTTCACATAACTGAGAACTCTTTCTTCCACGCTGGGTGACTCGTTCATTTTCTGGACTTTCCTCTGACAGAGTGTGGAAATTCTTTGACAATGAAGTTTTGACAGAGCACAAAACAAATTCTGAACGCTACTCAGTCTGCAATTGCAGCGTGTAATCGCGATCATGTGCCCGCTCGTTTCTAGGTTTGCTCTCTCAATTTTCTCCAGCTGTTTTTGCAGCTTCGGAGCATTTCAGATCGCAAGAGGTCACTTGCTAACCATTTTTGACTAGTAAAGCTGCAGCAGGACACACCCACATCTGGATGGCAGGGTCGTGTTTTTTCAGAGTTAAAGTCTGCATAATCCAAATGATCCCCTTACTGCCTCCCTAAATTATTCATACCGGTATGTTGAGGTGCCTATTCTGAAAATTCTGTTAATTTGAATGTAGCCACAGCCTATTATATTTCATCATCATTATAAATAATAATAATTGAATTAATCACATTGCTTGAAAATTATATCATTTGCCAACTGAATGTGATTTTAATCGTTTAGTAGCAACATATTTTGATTTTCAAAGCTCAAATTGAGAAGGTGACAGGTGACTATTTTTAGTCTGTGTTCTTGAGCGCTTGAGGAGTCAGACTGTATAAAGTCAGTATAATCAGCTTTGATCATTACAAGTGTGAGAATCTCTACTGCTGGATCAAATGCAGCAACACAATTCCTCCTGCATACTCAAATCATTCGTTCAGATTCTGTCCTCCCTCGCGTACACATCTAATTCTGCTCCTACGCTCAAAGGTTGACCTACAGACTGAGAAGCACTTAAATTTGTTTTGTGCTCTCTCCATTCTTTTGTTGTAAATATACTTCCAGAACAAAGCAGGCTACCAGCAACAGCAAGAGGTAAGTCTGGGACTTGGGTTTGCACAAACGGATGTTTTGTTAAGCCACTTTCTTGACAGCAAGAAGCTGAGAAGCTTGAGTGGTGAAGTAAGAGTTTGCCTTTCTCCCTGGGTCTTCTTTTCTTCCCTCAGCTTCCCCGTCTGTGCCGTGTTTGTCCCTGGACAGCAGGCTGGGAGGCAGGCAGCCGCAGCGCTGGACAGCTCAGGCTGGGCTCGTGGTTGAAGCCGGGAAATGGGTTTATTCAGCCATGGCCAAAGCCTTTCATCTGTTCAAGCTGCGACGCTGGAGGGTCTGTTAGGAGTTTGCTCTCAAGGGATTCAGATTTTTGGGTGGAGTGTTTTTGTGATGAAGGGGAGGCTCAGGGGGTTATAGTAGGGGAGCTGCTACTTTACTCACTTACACTCCCTTTAACAATCTGTCTTCCTCTGGAAGAGGAGAAAAAATGAGAATAGACAGCAAAGGGAGCAAACAGAGGGGGGAATAAAGACACCAGTGGGAGAAAACAAAGACAGAACAAAATGAAAGAGATTCATCTCCTTAGCTACAGATACAAATTAATCAATGTGTATGCAGGCGTAGAGGTGTAGTTTGGAAAATCAAGTTCACACATAGAATTTACTGAAGCTTTTACACAGCCTTCATCAAACTCTAATCTGCTTTTCCTACTTAAAATCTTTGGGGTTTTATTAGCCATGATCATGCAACTTAACTCTTATTTCCAAGGAACTGGCTGACCTTTAAATTTTGTTTCCTGCTTCAACTGTGCAGCGGTTAAAGGTTGACAACCTATGTAAAACTCAACTATGAAGTCTATAATCCTCAGTAGTGCATTATTGAAAACTCTAAACCCAACTGCCATTGCTGGTATGCCTCTTTTGTGTAGATTGGCAACCGTAAGCCGCTGCTGAAAACTAATAGCACAATGAATAATCTGTCAGAGTTACACAATGTTAAAGTCAGCACTCATCACTCTCTCTTTTTCTTCTCTTCTGTCCATACTTTCTCTCCTTCCCTCTTCTCTGTATCTATCTCTACCCTTCAATCACAGTCATAGTGTTTATCCTGTGGTATTGACTGTATGAAGTGGGGCCAGTGCTGGTTGCAGTGGTGGATTACAGTACATACAGGAAGTGCTCTGAGCAGTCAGGATGGAAGAACACTGAATTTACCCCAGAATATAACAAGAAAAACCAGAGAGCATTAAGAGTTGTCAATCAGTTACCCCTCTAAAGGTGCAATCAAGCAACACAATGGCCAGAAAAAATGTTGGTACTGTACGTTTCTGCAAACCATGGATATGTTACAATTGTATCTATTATATGTAGTGAAAATGTTTAAACATTACATTTCTTTTTGCATCCATTTTCAGTTTTTGATGTTGTGACAACACTGTGGTGAAAGTATGGTTAGGTTAAGTCACAAAAAACATTTGGGAAAAGATCCCGTCTTGGCTTAAAGTACTTGATATTGTCAAAGCAAACACTGCTTAAAATGTGGCCCAATGTGTTGCCTTCAAAGTACCCAGTTGTTGTTGCTAAAATAGAAATGTCACGATGCATGGTAAAAAAAAAAAAAACACAGCAGGTCTTGAACGGTGGTCTTGCCTAGGTGTCACGCCATCCACCATCCCCTTCTTGTGATTAGAAACTCATCTCACACACTTGTAATTAGAACTACGTCACTTTGAAAACGTTGATATGATACGTACAAAATGTACAAATGAAGCTCAGGAAGACTTTCTTTTTGCTATATCCATTAACGATTCTCTTTCTATCCCACTCCCACTGCTTACTCCAATCAGCTGACTATGGGTGTTCCCTCTCCTAGTTAGCCAATCAAACTTTGCCATGATCTCCTTCAGCCATTCATGTTGCTACTGCCAAACTTTAAATCTGTTCTCCTCTCTGCTCCAGTCTGCTGTCATTTTAGGTTGAATCACCATGCCTTCCTCCACCCCATTCACCTCCAGTCACTTTATCCAGAGCTCAGGACGAGCTCATCAAAGTTCACTCCTCTTCACATCCAGATCCTCAGCTCCCTCTTCATCTCATCTCATCACCACCATCGCCATTGGGTCTAATCACCAAAGACTTTTCCCATTTCTCATACTTATTTACACATGTAAATAGATATTCTTTTCTCTCAGAGAAAGTCTCTCCTGATTGAAATGTAATGTTTTGCAGAAATGTATATTGCCAACACTTTCTTCTGGCGACTGAATCAAACAAGGCAACATTTGCAGGGTCAGCACTTCTGCTTGCATTATAGATCACTGTGTGGGCTAAGGTCTTGGAGTCGCTGTCTAGTTTTTGCACCGTCATGCTGGACATACAAATTTACAATAAATTTCCTCCACATAAAAACAGCAACTGTTGCAAAACTCATATGGACCAAAAATGCAATGGAAACAAAAGTCTTAAGTTTTATAGTTTGTTTTATAGTTTTCCTTTCTCCCCGAGTTCTCACTGGATACATCCGGTCACTGGATATCAAATGTGTTTGAAAACAGTTGCTTGGCTGTCAACTCTGAACATCTGAGATGCAGACTGGATCTACATTACATCATGTCACTCATGAAAGAGCTCTGCCTTCATGCAACCAGTGTCCCAGGTCCTGTGCAGTGACCTTTACTGTAGATCAAATTCCCGCACCTGCATGAGCTTCACCTCAGCGAGTGACCCAGATTCAACAGCCGATATAATTGCTGTTAGAGTTTTGTTGGTTTTGGAAATAACAAGATTCTAAATGACCGAAAAGATCAAAATCACCCAAAGAAAACAAACTTTGCTTTTCGAGAGCCAATGCAATCCAACAGCTCATTGCTCTTGCAAGGGAGAAAATCATGACAACATGTGGTAAACAATGGGGTTTGGTTCTGATTCCCTTTTGGATCTGCATCTTAGCATAATAGTCAGGATACTTAAGTTCTGAGCATGACTTTAATTTGTTATTTCTTACTGACAAAATCAGTGCAGTTCTTGAAATTATTCAAATTCAGTAAGAAAACATGAGACATCATCTAATGATATTCAGCTTTTAAGAGTAGAGAGTTAAAATACTGAATTGATTTGTTTTGTGCCACTTTTTATTTAGATCTCAGAAAAGTATTGAGACGATAAAACATGATTTATTATATTAAGATTCGTAAGATACTGGCTCCCAGTAGCAAAAATGGTAACAGTGTGTTCAACCCTGATTCCAAAAAAGTTGGGACTTTGTGTAAAACGTAAATAAAAACTGAATGCAATGATTTGTAAATCCTTTTTTAGCCATGTTCAACTGAATAAAGGCCAAAGACAAGATATCTAATGTTCAATGTCAAATCGGTGTTGTAGATCAATCCATCCGTTATCTGTAACCAAGTATCTTTAGAAGGACAGGTCAAGTCACCAGTGAGTCATGGGGCTGACACATGGAGAAAGACAATCATTCACTCTCACATTCACACCTGTGGTTAATATAGGGTCACCAATTGACCTAATTAACCCAACCTGCGTGTCGTTGGACTGTTTGGACCCTGAGAAAACCCACAATAACACAGGAAGAACATGCAATCTCCGCACAGCAGGGCCCAAGCCCCCAACTGCACATATGCTTATATTTTTGTGACTGCCCACCACACTCTGGAGGTGCATTTCCAAACCAGCTTCACTCACTGTGGTCCATCATTACATGCATTAGCATGATCTTCCTCTGATTTGCATGTCCCAGGAGTGCGTGGCTGGTCTAACACAGTATCCATTTCTCTCTGAATTGTTGCCCTCAGGCCAGAAAACATTTGACTGGGTATAATGTAGACTTTAAGTCTTTTCATATCACACATG
This sequence comes from Epinephelus lanceolatus, assembly GCF_041903045.1. Lineage (NCBI taxonomy): Eukaryota > Metazoa > Chordata > Actinopteri > Perciformes > Serranidae > Epinephelus > Epinephelus lanceolatus. The sequence goes on from NC_135743.1 coordinate 31,338,105, forward strand.
GCTACATTTGCCAGAAGAATGTTGTATGAAAAAGGAAATAGCTACATTACAGCACAGTAATGGTGACATTTACATAAAACTACATAAAGTGTTGACCTATGTCCACAACACTGACTCTTATATAATCATGTTGAATGTGCCTCACTGGTTGTCAGTTACAGGTTATTGGACAAATTATAATGAAGCTTGTAGTTAAAATTATATTAGATATATATATTTGATTAACAATGTAGCTTCAGTTTTTACAGTGCATACCATGAGAAAAAAGCTCTATAGACAGATGCTATTATTTTGCTTGGAAGAGGCTTGTGATGATGATGAGGACACTGTCAGCTTTTACATTAAAGCCTTTCAACTGAACTTCTGCTCCAGGTGTAAATATTTCTTTAGGTTCCATGAATAACCACTTTTTCCATTACACATGCATTCACATTTCAAATTGATTTACTGAATATCTAATTAGGGTGGCACGGTAAGCACATCTCTCCACTATTAGCAAATTAAGGCAACATAAAAGGTTGCAAGAGTGGCATGGTGGTGTAGTGGTTGGCACTGTCGCCTCACAGCAAGAGGGCTTCTGGTTCGATTCCAGGAGGGAGCCCTTCTGTGCGGAGTTTGCATGTTCTCCCCGTGTCAGTGTGGGTTTTCTCTGGGTACTCCGGCTTCCTCCCACAGTCCAAAGACATGCAGATTGGGGATGTTAATTGATAACTCTAAATTGTCCGTAGGTGTGAATGTGAGCGTGAATGGTTGTCTGTCTCTATGTGTCAGCCCTGTGATAGTCTGGCAACCTGTCCAGGGTGTACCCTGCCTCTCGCTCAATGTCAGCTGGTATAGGCTCCAGCCCCCCGCAACCCCCCAACAGGATAGGTGGTTACGAAAATGGATGGATGGATGGAATATTTAATTATTTCCTACATTTATTGTGAAAATCTATTATATCTAATTTTTTCAATAATTTTAATTTCTGATATTTATTAATGCAGTTACATGTAAAATATCTGTTTAAAATCAGAGAAAAATTTGAGTTCTCCTTTAGGAAAGGTACATGAATAAATTGTATTTAAAATGTTGGTGTGGTCTTGCTTACTGTCTTACCTGGAGCTGAGTTAGATGGGAAACTGACTTCAGCTTCCAAGCAGTGCGCTCTGAGTACTTGCAGAGAGACCAGTTTCTGCCATGAGAGGAGAAATTCACCTTCCGGTTTCTCCAAAGTTGTCTGTTTTACGCATTGTCTTCATAGCTAGATTGCTAATATCTGCCTCTGGTAAGCTTACTTAGATTCAACTTGTTTTGTTCAGAGTTAAAGGTTGGGTAAAATGTGAAGATGATTAGACTCACAAGTCAGTCTTTACACGCTTTGCTTAACTAAAGACTGATGACTTTCTCCCTGATTTTGTGTTTAGATGGACGGATACAATTTCAGAGTTTAAAAAAACTCCCTACGTTGCAAAACCAATAGTAAATCCGCAGGGCGGTCCTTCAGTGGCTCGCTGAACTCTTGTGCTTGTAAACATAGTCCGACTAGAAACACGTGTAGCGGTACAAAATGGCTCAAGTCGCTGTAAGCCACAATCTTGTGGACTGAGCTCACGTTTGATAAAACGGAGTTAAATCTCTCGGCATCCATTTTCAAGCTCTCTGTGTGTTTGTTTCCTTGCGGACGAGAAAAGGGGGAGTGCACATTTCCGGGAGGGCGTGTCCTTTTCAAAAATGCAAGAGGCGTTGCTTTGTTGCCGGCCGTTTTCGCCGGTGTGTTAAACACACTTTAGAAAGTAGTGTCCCCAGACTATCAGAAGGCGGAGATCTCTGATTGTCTGGTGGCGAGACTAGAAGATGATAGGACCTCTGTAGTGTGCAGTCACGGAGGCTAATGTTAAGCTGACTGTGGATGGTCAGTAAATATTCTCAAAGTGTCAGCTGCTGCTTGTTCATAATGTCTAAAGGCTCATTTATACACCCTTTATGAAAATGGACACCTTTATTTCAAACACTGTAAATGTCACTGCCCTCATACTTCCATGTGCTTTATGATGGCATAGATACACCTGATAGATGGCACCAGAGGGCGGGGTAAAAAGCTTCTGACAACAAACGAGGCAACAGTGAAGGAGATCGTAATATTGTACCTGTAAAGGGCAGGTACAGTTTACAGTTGGTTTCCAGAGCTTTTTCACTGAAAACAGCTGCCTGCTGCAGCCAAAAACATCACTGTAAGACTGGACCAAACAGTAATGCATGCTGGAGAGCTAAGCAATGAACTGAGCTCCATAAAGCCTAGAGGAGTTGCAGATTCAGATAATAATTTGCTGTAGGTTCATCACCATGAGCCACCCCTTTCATATTTACATATTTGTTTCAAGTTGTCATTGTCATAAAATATTGTTTATAGCCGCTGTAAAGTAAATTGGGGGTTAGACCAAAGAGTAAATCATACCATGGGAATTTACACATTCATTCTGTTGGTCTGCTGTCATGTGTTCCAGGTTTTAAAGGTCTATTACTCAGTAGACACTCAGATCTCTTTCTATTTTGTACCTTTTCATGATGATGATCGCACAGTTTCATAGAATAACAATCACATTTGTGAATTCTTCAACTGAGTGGTGTTCTCCTTTAAGGACACAGCAGCAGCAGTGGCGGCAGCAGCACAGTAGTAGAGCACCATCTGATAGTCATTACCCCTCCCCTCTCCTCCCTCCCTCCTTTCTCCTCCTCTTCTCCTCCCGCTTGATACTCTTCTCTCAGCTCAGACGTATTATTCATTAGTCTGATGAAAAACACCCACCAACTTAGCCGGGCCCAACCTTGCTCACACACACACTAACGCAAAAACACATATACACCTACACACACACAGTCCCAACCCAGCTGAACCGCTCTGGCGCGGGTCAGGGACCTGTCAAAACTCGGAAGCAGGTCTGGACCTGATATGGTACCACAGAGCAGGCGTCTAGAGGGGGAGAGGGACTCCAAGGACCTGGGCTATTTATCGTAGTCCTTGGACGGTCGTTCTTAGCCTACGCTGAAAGTGATAGAAGGAGGGGAGAGGGGAAGAGCTTCTAGACTTGTTATGGTGCCACTAAGCAGACATCTGGAAGGGGTCATTACCAAAAGTAATTGTCTGAAAGAAGGACAGCAGGAAGAAGAGTAGGAAAAGGAAGAAAAGAAGGTGGGATGGTGGAAAACAGGAGGGAAAAGGAGATGGAGGCAGTGGCAGTGAGACAGAGGAAGAAAAGTAGGATGGAAAGGAAGGAAATGAAGGAGGGAGGGAAAGAAGACGAAGGGGAGAGAGTTGGCGGCGGCCTGCCAACGCTCCAGACTGCATGGTGTATTGCATGGGGAAAATGGTCGGAAGTGCTCGCCCCCCCGACTTGCACCCCCGCCAGCACCACCACCACCACCAGCCCCAATTTCAGCCTCATTCAGCCTCAGCTCCAGCCACACTCTACTGTGTTTCCCAAGAGAGCCAGACTCTACAGCTGGCCCTATTAAACCGAGAGAGGCAGAGAGACAGAAAAAAGACGGAGAAGGAAAGAGAGGTCACACAACTGGAAGACATCAGTTGAAACCGTGCTCGCTCTCTTAGTTTTTTCCGTTCATATCCCGTTTTATGATAGAGTTTCTCACAAACACGCTCACGGTGCACCGGGTTCAAACACATAGTAAAAAGCTATTGTTTGATTCGACATCCCTCAGAACGCTGTAAAACAATGAAACAAATGCTGGGAAATTAAAGTCTGTGTGACTTTTATCTCATTTGTCTGAGTGCGTCTGAAGGCTGTCGTCATACTTCTGAGCCCTGCTGCAGGAGGGTGTCTCTTCTAGTTTGTTTGAATCCTGCAGTATTTGTGAACACACTGGGGCAATAAAAGAAACTTTGAGGGATGGAGGTCTGGTTCCAATCCATTATCTGGTGTTCATTTGTAATTTGCTTCTTTTCTGCTGCAGCTTGTCTGAGTTTAACCTTGAAGGTTTTTTTTGTTGTTTTTTTTGCCACAGATGCTCTGTGCTCTAGAGTAACGCAATTACACGCATTCACACCTACACTGAATATTTCTACAAACAGCTGCTGGCCACTGATCTGCTCCACTGGGGCAGCTGAGGATGAAGTGCGTCACTCAAGGCCATCTCAACCTCCACATCAGGATAGTCAGGGAGACATTACAGTCACTTTTTGTCTGGGAATTTAAATCAGCAGCACACTTACAGCTAACACATGGTCGATCAGCAGTCTGTTTATCTGTTTTGTTTGGATGTGCTACAATATGCTAAGCATTTTGCCACTTTGTGTAGTAGTTTTCCCACTGTATGAGTAAGCCGTCTGCGAGGTAAAGCCAAAGCTCACAATTTATGTGCTCACACCGTGCAGTCCAATCGTTAAGCCACAACCTGACTGCTCACAATGTACATGTAAAATAGATAATAAAAGGGTCCGTCTACCTCTGTGGACTGTTCTGACTGCTGACAATTGTCAATAAAGATTGTTTGAAAGCTCCGGGGCTGCAAGCAGGTAGAAGTTTGCTTGCTAGCAGAGTTACTGTTTACAATAGAGCTTAAAAGTCCCTTCTGCTAAAACAGGTCACTCCAAGTTTATATTCCCTCTCTCAGTCTCTCTCACATATACACACTTTAACTGTGCACAAGCCTGATGATGGCTCACCAAAACATCAGTCATCAGAAATTCATCCAAATATCTAATGGCTGCTCCGGAGCAGTTGAGCAGACCATGATCAGTCCTCTTTCCCCCCTGTACACTGCACGACAAACAACTCCCGATGAAGCTAAAATTCAGTTGGACTCTAAAATGAGTCATATGACTCAAAAAATGGGTCTGAAACGTGGTCAAATCGTACTGTATATGCTCAGCTTAACTGTAAGCTGGGACAGTCTGGTTTAGGTGCAAATGCTGTGGAAAATTCTGACCAGGAATTTCACTTTAGCTATGGTCAGGCTGTACTGAGGATGTGATCACATGACCTATTAGACTGACTCCTTTACTTCTTCCAGATTGGAAGAAGTAAAGGAGGAAGTGAGGTGACACAGTATAAAGAGCAATCAAGCATCTGCATAGGAATGCGGTGGGTGGTAGACGAACACAGGACTTTTGCCCAGGAGACTGGGGTTTGTGTCCTGTGTGAAACCAAGTTCAGCACTTTCTCATCCCTAGTCATCACATATTGTCAGTGGCCTTTCACATCTACATCTTATGTAGTAGGTATCCTTCTGTATCTGCTCTAAATGTTCCAGGAAGTTGCTACCAACACCATGACGTCAACAAAAGCACATGGCTAGGTTTACAAAAAAGCATCATTGTTTGGCTCTACATTCATATGTGGCACAAACACCAGGCTCCCGGGTGAAAGTTTGCTGGACTCATCTACCTCCCCTCCCACACTCCCACAGGGACTTTCCAGCTTCTTATTCAATGTCGCAACTGGTAGCGATAGGTGCCATCCAGCTGCTTTAAGACCACCGTCTGACGACATGTTACGTCCAGCCACGTTACCTACTTACACCACCTAGCCGTGTATCATACAACCACAAAAGGTTGCTTTTGGCATCAGCTGTCTGATGCCTAAAACACTGACAAAGCGGTGGTATTTGACAACTTTGGAATGAGAATGAGCTGCAAAGTCAACATTCAGTTGTTTTGTACGTACCTAACATTACGTCACATTAAATACGTAACATGACAACACCCAACCATGTTTCTTTTCCTATACCTAACCAGTAGAGGCGCTAATTTAAAGTATCGTTCAAACCATGTGCATAACTTTTTGTAAAATATGATGTGAACTGTTGTATGAGCATGTGTTGTTGTGGTGTAGCTGAACATGTGTAGGCTTGAAGCTAAACCATAATGCACAAATATAAATCTTCCTTTATATTTCCTTATATATCCAAGCCCCATGATAATTTCTCATGTTGTATCTCGTGTATATCTCATTGTAAATTATGTTAACTTAATTATGTGCTAAGTGTACTCAAACCAGACTACACTCTGCTACCCTCGACATTTTTATTCCAGTGTAGGTGAAAGGTCTGGTTCATGTCAATGGATATAAAAAGAAAAAAAAATCAAGACACTGTTCACTTTTTTTGCAGCCAATCAGACTTCGAGCATGCTTAAACCTCTCTTCTCATGACTATTAGGCCTCTGTTTCCTGTTATATGAATGTTGGACGCAGTAAATGAATGGAGAGATTCTTAAAAAAGGGACTGGCTGGAGTTGACTGAGTGCCAGTCTGGAAGCACTGCTCGTCACCTGTAAGATATTTGCTTTGTTGCAGTATAAACAATTCTGAAAGCTCTGTGTAGCTTTAACATGAGCCATATCCTTGAGGGAAAAGGCTTTGTTACATCTAAATCAGTTCAGTACAGAACGTTGCAGCTGGCCTACAGTCCGTTCATGATGGAGACTAACTGATATTAAAAAATCTGAGCTCAAAAAAGGCCTCTCCAATCAGAGCAGCCTCCTTTTCAGCCACTCTGAGTTATTGACAACATAAAAGCAGCTCCCCAGACTCTGCCGTTAAAGACTGTGGCCGGTAGCAGCTCTACCTCTCTGTAACAGAGGAGTGGAGGAGCGGTAGTAGCAGACTAAAAGAAAAATCAGCTGTGATGTCATTGCCACAAATGAGGTGGCAGAACAATTTGACCACCTGACTCAGTCACCAGCTCACCTCTCTCTCTCTCTCTCTGTATTTTTAACTTTCTCTTTAACTCTCCCAGTCACTTTCTCACTCATTCCTTCTTCCCTCCAGCTGCCACCATCCCTGCCTACTGCTCGAGTATTTTTTTTCCCGGGCTATGTGTTTTTCCTGACTGGTTATATGAGCTTAGCCAGGCTGGCCTGCTCTGTTGTATCCTGGCTGCTTGACTGCAATCACTTCCAGAGCCACACTGTTTGCACTCACTCAGACAAACATGGAACTAAAAATAAAAGTTACTCAAATGCAATTCACCTCTGGTCTGTTTGAGAACCAAATAACTTATGTTAACAGGACTGACCATAAAACATCATTTAAAAGGTAACGATAAATAAAATTGTCCACACTATGGTTTTCCAAACTCTTAAGGCTCTGGTTGGCTCCACCACGTTCCATGGTGTAATGACTGGCTGCTTCAAATGCCAGGGAGCTCACATCACCAAAAGCAAGAGGGGGAAGGGGGGGACAAAAAGGGGGAGCAGAGAGAGTGACGGACAGATATGGTTAGGAGGTGGTATAGAGTCCACTGGCTAAAACTAAAAAGTCTGAAAACTACTAAACATTAATATATCATTACATAGAAATGTAACAAGTAAGCATCAGTTAAAGTGGGAGACCGGAAGAGTCTAAGGAAAATTAAAAATACTAAAACATCTGCTTGCTTGATGCTGTATTTGTTTTTGACCTATGGGCAAGAGGGCACCAGTGGCAAAGAACATCCTACTGACAAACTGATTCACTCGATCATAATGCTGTAAATAGTTACATTCCTAGCCGCAAAGGAGATGAACTGAAGTGTGAGGACCGTGTGCTGGACTATTTCTTTGCCCATAGCTGTGACTCCCTCAAGTCTTGTTGTTGCAGTGAGGAAGTGAAGCAACCGAGACTACCCTTGTAAGATTAGAAAAAGAAAAGATGACTTCATTGTCCTGAAAGAAACTTGTCTTTGACATATACAGTATCTACTTTTTAAAAACTAGAAAATAACAAAGTGTATACATACAGTGCATATACAGACTTTCACCAGTCCATATGCACAGGCGTCCACCAACCAACAAACAGTACACTACCCACTGTGTGACACACGCTAATAGTCAGAATAGTAAGAGTAAAGTAGCCTCATCAACCTGGACTCATCATAAAATGTACGTGTGTACAGTTAAGATAAAAAGCGGCATCATCAGGGCTTAGGGTCTGGCTAGCTTGCCCTTTGGTGCGCTGATGGACAGGGGGGCAAAGGCATCCTTAAAGCTGTTGAGCCTCCACTGAGGGACTCTGAAGCTTCTGCCTGAGGGATGAAGCTGGTAGTCAGGGTGGAAGACATGGCATGAAAGGGGTTTTGAGACGTATACTCGAAACCCCTTTCATGCCAAACTATTCCTTTAAAGGATAATTTTGCTATTTTTTCAACATACTTCATCTATCCAAATTTGGGGTAGTATGACCTAACACATGTTTTCTTATGGTGCTCTCTGTGTGTCTGGGGGCTGCTTCAAAATCAGCTGGTCTTTCGCAAACCAGTGACGTCAGTGGTGCTCAGAAGAACTACAAGCTATTTCAGCTTGCAATTCTAGTCTCCACCTCTGGGTACCCAGGGGGTGTTCTCGAGATGCGTCTAAAAACAAATCTTCCTTCTTGTCACGCATCGCAAACTACTGTAGCTCTGTGTCCACCAAAATGGCATCATCTATGAGTGCAGTGGCTGACTCAGGTATTCAGGTTGGGTATTTATTTGTGTGCTGGAGACTACAGTTGGACTATTGGACAAATATTTTGACAATTAGCTGAGATCATTGCCTTTTTTTTTTTTCGATGAATGACTGGGAGCTGCTGCTCCACGGTCAGCTGAGAGACAGTGGGGGAAATACAGCATGTAGAGCATTTCACATCTTATTCACATCTGAATTAAGGAATTATTTCAACTAAACCAGAGCTAGTCATTTTTGGGACAGTGGACTAACCAACCATGATGGTTTTCATGAGTTTTATTTGAGTTGAGTTTGAATGAAGTGTAGTGCTCAACATTCTGTTTCACTCTGGATTCGGTGCCACCCTAAACACTCTTAGTGTGCGGGAGTCCTCAGCATGACAGACAAACTCTTTCAGCCAATTAGTCTAACTAAACGTCTTCATCACCAATGGAGCTAGTTGATAAATCAAGCTTTTGCCAAATCCAGTCAGAAGAACAGTGAATGTCTTTTCATTCAAGAAACTGCAAACTCTTGTTCTTGTTTAATTGTCATTATTGACTTTATTTCTGAAATTACTGTGTTTACTCTACTAACATTAGAGTAAGTGCTTGTTGCTTCGGGGGCGCCATTACTGCTCTGCAAGCTGTGGCCTGCATTTTACTTTATCAGTTACAATGCAATCCCTGATTGGCTGCCTAAGTTGTCAACTATGGTGTGGGTCTCTGATTGGCCTTGATTGGATTTTAATTTCTAGAAAGTATTTAGAGCGGCAGCGAGTCCAGACTGATACAGAGAGCAAAACAGAATGTTGAGCTCACGCCATCAGGATGGTAAACAGGGCCAAGAGGGCAGATAATCATCAAGTGAGTGTTTTTGTCATCTAATGCTATGTTTTGGCAAACAAAGTAAATGTTTGTTGCTGATAAACTTTAGGGTTATAAAATTTGTCACTGAAAACACTATTGTTATTATATTTATGTGGGGGATTTTTTTCTATGTTTTAGTCAAACAGTGAAGTTATTTCAGATGCCTTTACTTTTTGTAGACAGAGCCATGTTCGTGATGCCCACCTCCACATGCTGGGCAGGTTTTGGCAGTATTTTGGAGCTGAGCATTAGGAGCTCGGGCGCAATGCATCCTTGTACATGTAGGCACTGAAATAACAGCTTTGCAAGAAGGAACTTAGAAAAACTCAGCTTTTTGGTCAATACAGCTCTCATTAGAGAAATTTATCGCTTCAACTAACTGCATTTACCATCAACACTAATAGTATATACACTTAAATTTGTGGTAAATTTCTCTTTAGGAGTAAAACATATTTGTCTCCCAGGGCAGTGGAGGATCTTTTGCCTGTTGTTTTTATGGGCAATGTTAGGGCCGAATACATGCCTGATTTCTGCGGCCTGAAATTAACTGTTGTCAGCGAAGGCATGCAGAAGGAACGCTCAAAAGAGAGAGGGATGTTGGCACACAGATTTTCCCAAGCATCTGTTTTTCAGGGCGTTATGGCTGTGCCCTAAGATAAACTAAGTTCAACTTTTGGAGCACAGCAATGCGTAACATATGCCAAGTGACAAGAAACAACCAATCACAGTCAGCATATATTGTAATGCAGGGCTACAGAGAGCTTTAGATCAGTCCCAAGGACAATATTTTAATTCACACTTAAAAAACAGCACCTGGAAGATCAGCTCTGAATTTGGGATTCTCTTAAGCCCCTTTTACCCATATATAGTCTATCCCTGAAATGTTCAGGAACATATCCTGTATGGGGTCATGTGTGAATGGGAACAGGGGTCTTTTGTCAGGGAAATCCGTACCACTAATTTGCCACTACAAGGCTTAGTAACATTTCAGGAAAAATGCTGGTTCAGCTGTGTTGTGAATGAAAGCAGTAACATTGCAGGGATAAGCATGTTAAAAGTTACGTTCGTCTGACAAAAGACGCTTTCATATGGAGTGAGCAAACCAGTCACAAGACTTTGCTGATGATATATTTGAATCATTCTTTTATTGTCCTTTTAAATGTACTGAATGCATGTTTCTGTTTCAAGCAGATCGTGAAAAAACATTGCTTGTCTCACAAACATTTTCCACCGCGTACATGTTCTGCGGCTTGCCGATGGGCCCAAGAGACAGGAGGAGAAAGAGAGTGCAGATGATTAATAGAGGCAGGCACTAAGTCCAGCCCTGCATTCCAATACCCATACTACCATACTATTTAGTATGCCAGAAAAAGAATTAGTGTGTCCCAATACATAGTATGTCAGATGCAGTATGCCAAAAGTACCAGGATGTTCTACTACATCCAGTCATATTTTGCAGTATGCATGTCAGCATGCTTCTTTGGCCATTCTGACCCACAATCCTTTGCGCAGCAGAAGTTACGTCGCACTGACTGAGCTGCGTGTACAACCAATGCCCACACTTCCTTTCATACATGGTTTATTTAATTTGAGATACTAAGACACTACATATTAGGACTGCAATGATCTGATTATATACTGTCACATATCATACAGTTTTGCAAGAACACAGTTACAACATTCAGCTTTATTGAGATTATAGTATAATCAATGTGACTACAATATAGAAGATTCTGGTGGTGTAAGTGTGGTATAAATAATGAATGAATATGACTAAATATGAATACACTATGGGCCAGGTATGAGCAGTATAGACTAGTAAATATATACGTAAATAGTAAAAGTCAAATACATATTAAGTAATGTAGTAAGAATGTGCAAGTGTGTTACACTACAAATAAAAGTAATGTGAATGTAAGGCTGCTTCACGTGCAGACAGAATATAGTGCCAGCAGCTGCATAGCTGTAAATATATTTAACAACAAACATCTGCCAGCAACAGAGAGCTGTGTGTGAAGGGGGTTAATATGCCTACTGGTGACTAGTTCAATAGACAGGTCACTAATAATAGGCTTGGAACTGTTTACATGAACACGTCAGTTTATTAGAAACAACAACTTACATTACCACATAACAGCAACAGAGCTCTCTGGCACCTCCGACGGTATGCACGACTCTGGCGAGCTCGACGAGAGGAGATTTGCTGCATCTCCGAAGTACAACAAAACAAAATATTCAAATGAGGTGCTATGGACAGCGGCGTAAGTGAGCAAGAGGGTCGGAGTTCAGGGAGCGATGTGATGGCGGATGTAGTGTGTCCCAATAGTATGCATACTGCATGCATACTGCATAGGCTACTACACTACATACTTTTTAAGGGCAGCTGCAGTACATACTAAAAGTATATAGTAGAAGTATGCGATTTGGAACGCAGGGCAGCTTTGGCCCATCTTCTTCTTCTTCTGTTGAGATTTATGGCAGTTGGCATTCTTGAGTTTTGCATTACTGCCATCTGCTGGACTGTCTTTTGCCCCATCTGCTCCAGCAATTCAATAGCATGTGTGAAAAGGCACAAGACAGAAATGTTCCTGAATGCAGGGCATGTGTAAATTGTGAAAATCACAAGTGATGCCTAAAATGTTATCCCCAGTAATTTACTGGGAACTATGTGTAAAAGAGGCTTCTGTCAACACTGAAAGCTTTCCAGTGCACTGGTTTTCAGACTTGTTTCTAAGTATCTCTGTTTTTCCCCAAAAGTTTCACCTTGGGAAAGATAAAGTGGAGCTAAAGTGGACAAAGAAATATTAAAGTACAAAAGCTGTTTTATTGTCAGGTCAAGTCCAAACATTTCATACTTCATTTTATGACTGCACTACTGTGGTGCAGCAGGAAAGCAGACGAGACCTTGAAGAGTGAAAAACAATCCGTCTTAAAAAGTATCACTTAAATTTTTTGCTGTCCTTCTCCAGTAGGTCAAAGGTCAGGGTAACCTACAGATTTACACCTGTTGAGCTGATACTGACTTTTTTGTCTCGCTTATTCCACCACATACACTGGAATACTGCACTATACATACACTGTATATTGAACAGCCATTTAATGAACCGTTCTTGTGTTGTATGTACATTTTATAGTATCTAAAAAGAAAGGAGAGAGACCACAGGAGGTGTGAGGGTAAAGATCAGTGGTATGTGGAGAATGGAAGAAGTGAGAAGAGTTCATTTGTTGAACTTGTTAAGGGAGGCTGAGGGTTGAAGTGAAAGCTGTGTGAAGTCAAACTTTTGTGTTAAGTGTGTGTGCGTGTGTGAGTGTGTATGTGTATGTGTATGTGTGTGTTTGATGTTACAGTCTTGTAAAGCAGCAGCTGGAGAGGGCTGTCCCCTGAGAACCACCACAGTCGGCTAGTAAACCACACGCGCGCGCACACACACACACGTGTGCACACACACACACACACACACAGATGCAGCCTTTAATAAAGCTATTGCTGGGGAAACAGACCAGACCCGGCCAATCTGAGGCTCTTTTAAGGCGAGAGTGACACGGTCACGCTTGCATTCATATAGATTCACGTCCCCCCAGCCAAAAAAAAATGACACAAGAACCTCATTACTCTGACTTTCAAACCAGCAGTTTCCTAATCAGACGATAGAAAAAATATGGCCGATAAGTGACGGATATATTGAAATGAAAGTCTCTTTACTTTTGTAGGCAATCATAAGTATTTTGTCTGCATATGGTTCTACTGTAAAACTGTAAATGTACTGTAAAACTGCCCCGTCCAGATGTGGAGTTAGTAATAAGCCACAGCAGGGGGGGACACCTAGTGAGTGCTATGAAGTCAGTAGCTCAGTGAAACTCATTAGAAAAGTAGAACACCTGGAAGACCCTGTGAAAAACCAGACTGAGGTACATTTTTATACGTATATATTATATATTTTGTACTTTGTGGCTCTGTCCATGTATCAAAGTTAAGTTAACCCAGGGAAACAGACTGATAATAGCATATTAAAAAGAGAGCTTTTTTTTAAGCTGTTCATTCACTTGAGAAAATAAGAGACAGGTGCAAGGGCTCAGGCAACAAGTTTTTTTCTGTTTATGGCAAGTCTCTGTTTAGACAAACATTAGCTGCAGACAGAGCCCTGAATTAGTCTGCACCGCAAGAATCTCCATATTTAAGGAAACCACTGTTCTTTGCACATTCACATGTCATCAAATGTCTTTTTTTCCTTGATTGTAGGAATTATATTGGATGACATCATGCTGCAGCTGACTGGGAGCAAACACTCCTATTTTAGAGCTGTGGATCATTTCCAGGGAGATGATATAACACAGTCCAGATGAGCCCCTCCAAGGATTGTCTCATTATCACACACGCCGCAGCTGCACGACCACTGTGGATATGAGTGAGTGTGTTTATGTGTGTGTGTGTGTGTGTGTGTGCGTGCGTGCGTGTGTGCGTGCGTGCGTGCATGTGTGTCTGCATGCAGGCAGACTGTGCATACGCATGTGTGTGTGTCTTTGTGACCATTTAAACTCAGCTTGCAGTCAATTACCAGAAAATGACTTGTGTGGACCATTTTCCCTTGAAAAAAAAAAACTAATTACAGGGTTTGGTTTAAGGTTAGGATTGGGGTTGGGATTGCAGGAAAGTCCTGGACTGAGCTTGTTCCATGTGGACGACGTGAAACCAGGGGCGTAGCCAGAGGGCGGCCAGGGTGGGACTCAACACCATCCAAATCTGATTGCTCCCCCTTTTGTACCACCCTAAAGTTTGTAGTATATCTTTGGATATTTTGGGCTTCCAAATTAAAAGATTGCTTAGTTGTAGGTCACTAGGGTAACCTCTCTAACAGTAAGGGTGCTCTCAGGCCTAGAGTTGTCTTGCTTTGGTCCCTGTCAGGGACTAACTTTGTTACAAAGTTGCATAATTGCCTAGAGTTGGTTTGTGTTCTCTCCACAAACAAACCGCACCAGAGTTTTGTTTGTAACCAGACCGAGAGCACCACTTCAAGAAGGTCTTGGTCCAGTTGTTTTGGTGTGCACCTGAGTGTGATTGCTGTTTTCACACATGCCCAAACGAATTACAATTAGGGGGCAAATGAACTTGAGTTTGATTGAACCGAACCGAACAGGGCAGGTTTTTTTTTTAAATATTTAACAGCCTAGTCCATAGTAAATATTCCCGGCTCAGTCACCAGAGGAAAATGTTGCAAATGTTGCAAACCATGAATATATTAAATTTGCACATTTCATATGTATCTTATCAACCTTTCCAAATTGATACAAGCTAACTTTGTCATCTGGGGTTGAGGGGAGAGTGGATATTATGACACCTACACCTGCCCAGCTTCAGACCACTGTGCGAGACCAACAAACAACAAAGCAGGTTTTGATTCAGCAAGTCAGTGCTGTGTTTCCAATGGCTATTTAGGAACCAAAGTTGAGCCAAACTGAGACATTGCTGCTTTCCTGCTGAGATAAGTGGCAGCGAAAGCAGTTATTTTTTTTTTATCGAGATGTTGCTTTTCTTGCTCAGATAGAGTCTATGAAAAATGGTTGTTTTTTGTCGAGACATCACGGCTTATCCTTCTGGGATAGTGGCATAACAAGCAATTGTTTTTTACTGTTACATGTCTAATTTTTCTGTTGGGATAGTGGAACAAAAGGCATTTTTTTGTTTTGTGTTTTTTATTGAGACATTGCTGCTTTTCCTGCTGGAATTTTGCCCCCCCCCCCCAAAAAAAAAAAAAAACTGGTATTTTGAGCCAAAACATGATCTTTTTCCAACCTTGCCAAGTGGTTTTGGTGCCTAAACCTAACCACACATTAACCACAGTGTTGTTGAAATAAAACATTTCAACAATGAGCTCTCAAGTCAAACAGTTAATTTGCTCTCTCACACTGAAAATCAGTTTGTTTTGTAGCTTTGTGGACAAATGAGCATGTAACACTCAGGCAGTGGTAAAAACCTGTGAGGCCCTTAAGAGGCTTTTGATCACAGGTGTATTCACTGTTATGTGAGAATCACACCTTTGTGACGTTAATGTCACACCTTCATGAAGCTTATACCCATGGTTTGCAAAAAAACATACAATGCCAACATTTTCTCATGCGATTGAGTTGATGTTTTGGCACCAACAACTAAAGTCTGGAAACTTTCCAGAGTTACATCTACTCTTCTTTGACCAAATCCCACAAAAATGGAACAACATAAGCTTCACAAAGGTGTGATTCTTTACATTACACTGAATACAACTGTGATCAAAAGCCTCTTAAGGGCCTCACAGGGTTTAAACATTGTCTGCGTGTTACATAGTCATTTGTCCCCAAAGCTACAAAACAAACAATGATTTTCAATGTGAGACAGCCAATTAACTGTTTGTCTTGAGAGTTCATTTTGTGGTGGTGATAATGTTTTTAATGCCTAACATAGACAGTATTTCCCAGAAAATAAACTTGGCACCAAATAAAACCCAGAGCAATTGTTACTGAAGCATTTAGTGGGTGTTTTGGCCGTTTTGGTTCAAATGAAGAATGTAAATAGCAAAAAGCCATTTGGTAATTCAACAAAAATGCTGTTCATAACATTTCACTCACTATAGTTACATTGTTGAGTGAGCTGCTGATGTTCAGTGACAAGGCTGAGCAACAAAGCAAGTGAACACTAATAACAGGAAGACTAACTCTGTGAACAATTTGTGTCTTTCTTTTTACCCGTACGATAGCAAACTTATTCAAGATTGGTTTATTTTATTCTATTTGCTGCATTTCTTTCTGTCTCCCAGAGATTACAGCATTGTAAATCATTTCCTTCATGTTTTTATCTTTCAGCTGCATCTGCCAAACTGGATGTGTCTGTAATTCAAAACGTAAGTCATCACTTTTTAACATCCTAGATTCTGCAGTTTAAGGACACACTTGCTCTCAGGTTTATAATAACTTTATTTACTTACAGAGTTCATTGAGGGTTGTTGTCTCTGTAGTTCCTGACACCCTAAAGCCTTACTATTACACTGTTAACCGTCTGTCTTTGCAGAGATTTTATTTTATTATAAACAGCAGTATGACATTTTTTGAATTGGCAGTGGAAGACAAAACTGCAGTTTCAAGACATTTGTTTTCAACATTTGCCAAATGATACATTATAACTTTAAAATTATATATAACATACTAACCTAACGACAATAAATAAAACCTGGACATCCTCAGATGTAAAAAGTGGGATGAAGAGGAGGAGGAGGAGGAGGAGGAGAAGGAGGAGGTAATAGAGGGAGGGTTTCCGACAGTAGCCCAGACCTGACAGGTTCCCTCATATCCGACTTCATTCAGTCCCATACAGGGACTCTACACATGGTAAAACCATCAAAGGCACACACACACACACACACACACACACACACACACACACACACACACAGACTCCCACACACCGTCTCTCTCATACACATACAGAAAACACACATGTTCTCTCTCAGTCTCATTCAGGAAATGACTTTTACTCATATTTGAGAACACAAGAAATAAAGACAGACAGACAGATTGAGAGTCATTTGGCTCTCAGCAGAAAGTCCGTGCCACTGAATGAAATGTGGACAGTAGAGATGAACAAGGTGTGCTCTTCTTTTCCTCACATTTATAATCTGTGAACCCCAAAGCAGTGATTCTGCACGGCTCCACAAGAGCTACTCTGTGACATATTTCTGTGTGTAGCTGCTGCTTGTAGGCGATTAGCACTTTCCAATGAAGCACCTGGTTTGTAAATTAATTTTTTTACATTCTCCTAAAACAGTTCTCCTAAAACAGTTCAACATACTCAACAAACAAAATGTTGATATTATTGACTCATCTTTCCGAATAATCAACATAATTACAACCTTTTTGAATGTTTTCTGCTAACATTATGACATCTGGTTATGGTTAAACAAATGAAACATGGTTAATAGTGAGGGAGAATTAATTAATTAATTAATTAATTAATTAGTTTGGGAAAGTTAGAGAGTTAGATGGAAAGATCTACTCTCATATCTGTGCAGTAAATGTGAAGCTAGCACCAGCAGCTGGTTAGCTTAGCTTAGCATAAAGACTGCAATGAGGAAACAACTAGCCTGGCTCTTTGCAACAGTAACAAAATCCATGTCCCAGCACATGTAAAGTTCACTTATTTACATGTTATGACTTGTTTGTTTAATTCATACTTGAACTAACATGTAAACACATCACATTGTGGTTTTCCATGGGATTATGTGCCAGATTAGTTCTTGGTTTCCTGGTTCTGCATGAGTTTTGTTAACCTAGTCTTTTTACACTGAGTAGTTCTTGTTAAATTAAATGCGTCTTTTCTCAGCAATCAGTCAGCAATCTGGCCAAATAGATCCTTAATACTTTATGGTCCTATACTGATTACCATAACACTTCGTGAGCAAGTCAGTAAGTCCACTAAATATCAATGAATCATTATCCAACTAGCTCAGGAAAAAGGTTCTGTTCATATGTTTGGTAAAAGAGGAACCAATCTTCAGAATTTAAATTAGCACGTTAAATAACACACATCCTACAACTCTTAACCCCACCACCAAGGTAACTGAATCAGAATCACCTTTATTGGCCAAGTATGAGTTCACATACTTGACTCCGGATTTTTGCGATGCTCTCAATGTACTTACACAGAAACAGACACAACAGCTAGAAACAAAAACAAAAAAGCTGGACAGATAGAGGTAAGGATAGAAAAGACTTATGTACACAAATAGAGAAAACAGCTGTAGATGTATAAATATTATATAAATATACATCAAAAGCACCCAAATAAAATAAAAACTAAATGTCTATATCAAGTCAAGTGTTCTGAAAGTTGTAAACTACAGTATACAAATAGCGCAAAGACATAGAGACTAATGGACTGACATGGATCAAAACATGTGCATGTGTGTCTATAAACTGTACACAGTGCATGTAGGATTTAAAGTGACAGTGACAGATGACTTGTACTTATTTAAAAAAAAAAATGATACATAAAAACGGTATTGTATTCTATACTGGGAGCAATGGATGTTTTTGGTATTACAAGGTAACTGGCTGAGTGATTACTGACATACAGTGTAGTCACACACCACAAAAAACCTTAATTATGATTGATTAACAGCTTTAAATGCAGATTAGATGTAGAATTCTCCTGATTTTCAGAGTAAAAGTTTCACTGCTTTCTTTTGTTTTAGCCCCAGTGTTAGCTTCAAATCCTCAAACTGCCTCTCAGCACACATCTGATGTTTTGGTATCCACACAAGAGCTGTAGCTTTAAAACCAGGTGTATTCATCATCATTCACATCAGCTTTAATTCTAAAACAAAAAACCTGGCATTAATCAACCTAACAAAAAGTTAAAACATCTATGTATTCTTACATCACTAACCAAAAATGTTTCCTTAACTCATCTAGCCTGGTTAACTGAGAACTTGATCCTAGTCAGCTCAGCTGGACGAGGCTCAAAAAAAGATGTAATTTTGTCTGCTGCCACTAGACGGGGTGAGAGACGGGGGGAGCCAAACGCCTGCCCATAATAACCACCAGACATGACTCATTCAGCGTGGAATACCACAGCAGCCACAGACAGGTCTCTGGCAGACAAGGAGCAGAAATCCGACCCTGCAGAAGAGTTTGTGAATGGGACAGGAATGAGCAAAACCAGGGTAAATTTAATAGAGCTCCAATAGGTTTCAAAGATTTAAGAGTTTTAGAAATTCATCAAGTGTTTGGTTTGGCTCATTTATAAAAGTCAAGTGTCTAAATGGCTAAATACTGTGTGTTTTATTGATAAGGTGTATCAGTTTAACAAAGAAGAAACCCCTTCTTTCTCTCTCTCAGTTTCTTGTTATTGCTTTTATTTAATTCCCCATCGGTTCAATGATTCTCTTGGCAACAATCCCTCTCATCAAGTCATCATGTGGAGCTACTAAAAGACAGCACAGGAACAACATATCACCTTGTCAGATATGATTGTAGCTCTGATCATCGTCATTCTTGCCCAGACTTCCCCCGCAGAGAGCACCACTCAATTTGAAGACTAACACATGTTGGACAGTCGGATCATTATTTGCTTTTATGGAGTCTGTCCAAGGCTGGAGGGCCTGGAGAGCCATGAGTCTAATCTGTGGGCATAAGGAATAACATAGAAATAACATATTGTACAACTTAAAGTATGGCGGGGGAGCAAACTGTGAGCGGTCACATTACATGAAAACAGCAGGCAGGAAGTGTTTTGCAACAGCGGAAAATCTTCAGGTCCAGTCTGACCACCAGACGGTCACACTTCATCTGGCCTGGAGGCTGCGGTCAGTGGATGGATACCTTCCCTACCGTAAGGGTTGGATACGCTGTCATACATTTGTCTGTTGCTCCCTCTCACACTTTTTTCCATCTCTCTTACACTTTCTCCTGCGACAAACCCATCCCCCTCTTTATAGACTTTCTTCCTTTCGTTTCCTCTCAACTTCCTGTGCTTCACTTGCTTCATCTCCCGTCTCTCCTTTCTTTCTTTCCAACCTTAGCAACCTTACCTCATCGTGTTTTTGTCTCTTTTTTCCCCCCTCATCTAGCTTCCCCTTCAAACTTTCTCATTCCTCCTTCTCTCACCCTCTTTCTCTCTCTGTTTGTGGTCAGTCACACTTAATCTAGCTCCATCCATCTGTTTCTCTTCATTCGTTTAGTCCGCTCTGCTTTCGATTACGATTACATCAGGCTTTGACCTATTAGTGTGCTGTGATCCTTTTGAAGTCATTCTGTGGTTACAGGTTAAGCTCAAAGCCCACCACTCTTCTTACTCAACATAATACAGACAGTATTTGGAGGGGGAAGGTTCTTAAAACTTTTCAGCCAGGGACCAAAATGACTTTTTTTTTTCCTGGGATCCAGGGTCATTAAATCATGCAAACTTTTCCTGTCATGTCGAGACCCACTGGAGGAGGGCCTGCGACCCATTTTAGGTCCCAACCCATAATCCAACCTAGCAATCTGTGAACTGGAATATATTGATCATTTAACTTCACATCCTGAGGATTTTGATTATATTTTGAAGGTAACTCTCCCAACCAGAGAATTTCTGTTCCTTATTAGGGTTGCTGTTCAAAGTCGACTTCAAATTCCCCACTAAACATGATGCAGACCTCTTGAACAAAATTATATTTTCTTAGAGGGCGTCCTGATTGCCTTATGGTTAAGAGGCATGCCACATTACCACAACATCTATGGTTTTGATTCCTGCAGAGGACCTGTGTAACATTTCATACCACCCTCTCTTTTCCCTTTATCCTCACTGTAAAATCTGACAAGTTGATCCAGACCATTTTCACTCCCAAGTCATCAAATACAGCAGCTTTGTCAGTGGACACTTATGCACAGAGACACCATTTGTGGTGATATGATATGCATCGTGCAGCTGCTGTTTCTGATGCCACAGGCAACTACCACTGTATTAAGAGTGAAAAAGTTTACATGAACAAACTCCGGACTTTCACCCAGACACCTGCTGTTCATTTTCCTGTGAAACCAAAACTCACTTTCTCTGTTTTTTGTTTGTTTTTGTTTTTTTCATAACATACATGTAGTGTGCTAGGATGTGAAACATACTACGTTAGTGACGCATTACGCTAGTGACATTACATGACGTTAGTACCAACCGTAGTTATTTTAAGCCAAACCATTTTTTTTTCTGAATCTATCCACATGCTTTTCTTGCCCAAACCAAAGGCAGTAAAGCTAACATTTAAGTGTTTTACTTACGTTGTAAGTTTACTTTGAAAAAGACTGTATGCATTTAATGAGCAGTAACTGGAGCATGCTTCATTTCTTCTGGACTATTATTGTAAGGCAGCAATACTGGTGTAGCTCCTGAGTCCAAGAAAAATTTCCCTACGGGCACGATAAAGTATATTGTATTGTATTATACTGTATCATATTATATGGTACAATTCTTGTGAAAAAAGAAACGTATTTTGAAAAGATACAATGCATGTAACAAGTGTAAATTGACACACTGTCACTGAACATTCAAAACAGACGCAGGAGGGTACCTGGTGTGTCACATCTTGACACATAGGTCCACTGAAAAAGTGGCAGTAATTGTAAGTAGGGATGACAACGTGTTACAGCGTACCTTTAAATTTTTTTTTACAAAAATCTAGAAAAGCAATTGCCTTGAAAAGGTAAGTTAATATAACTATCAGTCTTGATTTATGTTTGCTTTATATCTGTATGAAGTAAACATAACTTAAAACTAATAGTTATATTTACTTTTTTTACTTTTACCTTTTAGATAAGATACCTTTAGAAGATAAATTGTTATTGTTATTATGAAAAAAAAAAACTCAACTGAGTTTTAGTTTCACATGGGAAACAAACAACAGACTTCCAGGTGAAAGTCCAGAGTTTGTTTATACAGACTTTTTTACTCTTCAGAAATGTGGTAGTTGCCCGCGGCGCCAGAAACAGTCGCTGCCCGATGCATATCATACCAGTTCAAAGCGTGCCTCACAAGATCAACTTGTAATATTTTACAGTTTACTGGTCTGACTAGTGAATAAAAGCAGAAATGTCCAAAAGCGTAATCCTAAATTTTAAAAATCTTTCTTAAGGGTCTGCATAAGGAACTTATTGAGCATTAACCCAATACTCTTAATACTCCTGTAGTCCAAAGGCCTGCGGATCCTCAGTTCTAGCCGGATATAAATCGGATGTATTTCCATGCTTCCTAACAGCAGCACTGATCCCTTATACTGCCCCCCTCCATCATCTTTGATCAGTTGGCTAATAAGTGAAACGTCAACGTTCATTTCCAGATGTATATCAAGATATCGTCTTTGAAACCTTAAAGTTGACTCTCCCTTCCTTCCCTGACTTGGATGACTGTGAATAGAGATTGACTGAAAAGTTAAACTGTACATCATCATTACTCCTGGGTCAAAGCTGGGCTAAGTAGCCAATTGGCCGAGTCGTGACGCTAAACTGACATCTATTGGCCAAGTTGTGGCAGGGTGGGATG
Organism: Epinephelus lanceolatus; assembly: GCF_041903045.1. Taxonomy (NCBI): domain Eukaryota; kingdom Metazoa; phylum Chordata; class Actinopteri; order Perciformes; family Serranidae; genus Epinephelus; species Epinephelus lanceolatus. The sequence continues at coordinate 31,360,411 of NC_135743.1, forward strand.
TTAAAGTCATTTAGACTCATCAGGCTAAGTGGACACAGTTGACTGAGAGGTCTCGAACCTCCCCGCGTCTGGTTGTGGGTAGTTCTCTGTGCCAGCAATTCTCAATTAGAGCAGTGGATGAGAGGACATCTGGGCCGCTGAGTCTCTGCTTGACTTATGTATATTAGTGTACGCCAACAGGCCTGAATTCATTTTACAAATGAACCATACATGTTTGTCTTTTCAACAATCAATCAATCACGATGGTCAGAGTCAGCTCCAACATTGTGACAGTGTCAGAGAGTGAAGACTGACTTTTACAGTGCAATAAAATTTGATCAAAGAATATTCTCTATGTCTATTAATCAGGATGAATATTTAGTTAATCCTGCACTCATGGATACTTTTCTATGAACAATGGGTCTAATGGTGGTGTTTAAATCAAAAGGTGTTGCCCACAGAGAAGTAAAACATGTCTCTGCAGTTCCCCTCAGCCCTGTGGAGCATTTCAGCATCTTTAAGCGCGTCCCTGTTTTGATTCACTGTCACCGTCCCATCAGTGTCTTTTCCAACCACAGCAGGCAGCTGCTCTCAGCAAAAAACCTCTGATACGCACTTCGTATTGGTAGATTTGAAAGGTGCTACATTAATAAAGTTATTATTGTTATAAACCAACTGTATACTACAGACTTTTTTGGAGCAAACAGTTCTACATTATATGCTGAAGTGATGTTAGCCAGCTGGCGGTTGGTATAGCTTCATCACTGACAAGTCAAAATTACGCTGTCTTTCCTCTGTCTCTGTAGACTTCACTGTTGGTCCGTTTGTTTTCCTCCCTTGTTTTTGTTACAGACTTGTGTTTCATCAGCGTCACTCCAGGTTCCTCTTGTGCTGAGATGGTACGCTGAAATAGGAGCTGCAAAAGTCCCTCAAAATGGCGTCCTAAGACCTACGCTCATTCCCAGTCCTTGTGGTGCGGACACAGTGAAAGGGGGAGGTTGTTAGAACGATGAAAATGTTCCTCTGGTCCAAAAACGTCTTTCAGTTTGTGCCCAGCACGAAACAATAAGGCAACTAACTAGCATTTAAAGACCCAGATATTTTTTCTCTTACGTTGGTGGACACAAGAATAATACTGTTTGTAGTACATGTTTACAGCTTTTTTTGTTTTGAACATTGCTTTTAAGCATTTATTTCAGGAAATACACTTGCTGAGAGCTGGATAAGAACACACATTGACCTCCTGGAGTTTCATTGGTGCCACAAGGTTACTAGGAAACCTGCAAAAACTCCTCAAAGTCAAGTTACAAAATAGTCCCTTAATGACATTCAGTTAAAAGAGACAATTGTGAAAGTGACATGATCACATGGATGTCACATTTTAACACAAAATAGGAAACCAGACTCATCACATCACTGACCTTAAAAAACTGTTTTAGAAGGAGAAGTGGAAAAATTGAAAATAGAAAGAGTTGAAAGTTTCAACGATGTAATAAAGGACAATAGCTAAAGTAACTTCCTCTTCCTCATCCTTCTTCGTCTGCCCCTTCCACTCCTCCCATCTCCTACCACCCGATTCTGATCACCATGCAACTCTCATCATCGCTCTAAAACCTCACCTCCATCGCGCATCCCTCAGACCCTGTTTTGTCTGACTGCCTGAGGTGAATGAAGATAGTTTAAGAGGTGAGTGCTTCACATTTAATCAGCCGGATGGTGTTTTTATCATGATAAATGTTTACTTCACCTCTTTGTCTCCCCGTGCTTTTCTCCTTCTCCGGTGACATTTTAGAGCTCGTGTCAGCGGAGATGTTGGCAGGTGTGTTAGTTCTGGGCACCATCCTTACAGCTTTACCAGGTAAGAACAAAAAAACACAAATACATCAGAAATCACCTTTGCTGTCATCATATGTTGTAAGTCCTGAGGTGAAAAACTGAGCAAGGTTTTAAATAATATTCTCATTACCTAGAAGGACAAGAGATGAACTGGCTCCTTAATTGTCAGATATTTGTATTGTATTCCAGATATATCATAAATATGTTACACATGCTTTCAAACAAGCGACAACAGTTGAAAAATGAATGAATGGCTCATAGGATCCATTATGCACCTAATGTCCCGCAGCCAGGTGCCCTTGCCTTTACGCTCAAGTTATTTATAAGTATTGATTGCCTTTTGTGCAAGGTAGTCAGCCAGGCAGGCAGTTAGCAGCACAGGATGACACCATGGCTGCACATCATGGCTCATTTTCACTGCTCCAGTTTTATGTGTCACTCTGTGAGCTGATCAGAGCTGTGGTTTAACAAGTCTCTCTCTGAGGAGCCACATTGAAGGAAAACTTTTACTTGTTGGCAGGTGAAATTTACAGCTCTTTTAGTCTACAAGTATGTATTCCCCAAACCTTTGGTAGCTTATTTTATATGGCAAGAATTTTTTGGTGGATGTGACAGCCAGTAGGTGCTTATTTATTTGGAACCCTGAACTGGTGCTTTAAAAAGTAGGACGATGAAAAGTGTAGAGACGTAGAGACGCTCCTCATCTATCAGTTTAATGTGCTTTGCATAAGTCTTTAGGTATGCATGCAATGTGTATGTTTTAGTTTGCCTCCTTTAAATTGTGCATTGGTGTATGTGTAGTTGTTATATTTGCATATCTTGCTGTTCATGATTTTGTATTTTTCCTGCAGGTATCCAAAGCAGGTGGAGTGTGTCTTTTTCTCGGAGGGAGATCTGTGTGTGGGCAGGAACAACTGTCACTCTGCCCTGCCGTTATGACTACCCATCAGGTATCAAATCCATGTGCAAACTGTCTCTATTCAATGTTGTCTTTTTCAATTTTTGCATTTCAAAAATATAGTTTTTACCTTCACCCCACCATTTTTCCTATTTGTAACTATAGATCTTTTATTTATCTATTCAGTTAGATTACTTATGTTTTTCCTTTTCCTATCTTAGTTAAGTTCACTTTGGAGAGTCTGTGGTTTCCAGGGCTGATATTATCAGTTATCAGCACTGTAACAATAAGTTTGATGTAATGTAAAGGATATCTGCTGTTCTACATGCAGTTTTATAATATTTTCAAATATCTATAATGATTAAAAAAGCCATAAAATGTCCAGGTTTCACACAATTAAGCTGAGCTCAAAAGCCTTATTATGCTACATTTCTCCTTTGTGATCTTTTTGTGGTTTCTTTAACTCCACAGGTCACACTGTGAGGCGGGTCATGTGGTTCCGTGTGTCTGCAGAGGGTCGCAGGGAGTTCACTTACCACACTGACCCAAATGAGATCAGCCTGTCGTACCGTGGACGCGCTCGGTATGAGATACATACAGTAACTTCTGAAAGCTGACATGCTGTCAATGTGAAATAACGCGTAAATGAAATGACAAATGAATCGTGGGTTCTAGCTACATCGGGGGCAGCTACTCCAGCTGTTCAGTCCAGATTCGAGCTGTTAAGCTGAGTGATGCGGGCCAGTACCACTTCAGGTTTGAGACAGACCAACCGCTGGGGAGATGGACTTCCCCCAACACCATCACTCTGGATGTAACAGGTAGGTTCATACAAACGAAAGTTGCTGTTACATCTCAGCTGTGACAAAGATGTTTTGAGTCCTGCACTGGACTCATCCAGCTTGTGTTTTTGTGCATGTGTGAATGTCTGTGTGTGTTTCAGACCTCCAGGTCCAGGTGCATCCAGCAAGGCCCGCCAACATGTTTGGCCTAGGAGAGACTGTGTTTGTAGGCTGCCAGGCCAGAGGATGTGCTGCTCCAGGAAGGAGCCTTGCTCTGTACAGGTGTGTTATTGTACATGTGAGTGTATTGTTGATCACCCAGTCAGTGGTTCAGAGCTATGTTGTAGTTAATATTTAACACTGCAGATATACAATGCCCTGCACACAGGAACGGACTTAACCTCGGGTCCTATGAGAAATGGATGATTATCAACCGCTTTGACCAACAGCATACTGGAGCGTACACCTGTCGACCAATCCCACCACAGAATGTACAGTCACCGTCCCTCTCGCTGGCTCTCGGATGTGAGTAAACAAGCCTCCCATCCCTGGTCATGTCTAAACATGCTTTCAGGGGGAGCATCTGAAACTAGCTGCATACAAGTGTTGCTCTGATTGTCTGTTTTATTTCTGGGACACAACCAAGATGTAACTCTGGGGCTGAAAAATGTAGCAAACACCTTAGTACTAAAAACTGCAGTTCCACTAAATGCCACTTGAGGCAGGCTGAGTCAACCCCCAGAGACAACCATGTTGAAATGCCCAACTTTACAGCAGAGATAAACATGTTTATAGCTTGGTACAAAAACAGTTTTGTTATCTATAGCTAATTTCCACCTTCATGTCAACTGACGGGGTTTGAATTTTAATATAACTCATCTGTTTAAATGTTTTTAAGGCTTAAATTTGTGCATTATTTGCAGCATGGCCGCCTTGAGTGACAGGTGGGTGCTGTCCATAGACAACTTGCTGCCATGGGGACAACATTGGTTTAGTAGTGTAACCATGGCGTAAACTCAGATTCACAGAGAATAGGCGTAGCCGTAGCTGTTGCTATTTCAGTGTGTTTTCACTTCATGAAAATTAACTCTAACGTTTTGGACACCTAAAAAAAGTCTTGTTTTGTGTTTAGTTGAGCTTTAAGACCCTCTGGAGTTGGATGTTAAGTTTTTTTGTTAAGTATATTTTGTTTTAATAGGTTACAGTTTTTGCTAGCAAAAAAATAGCATAGCATTGTCACAGTGATTCATAGCTGTAAATGCACCATAACACCCTCTCATCCAAATATGGTCACTTCTGGCTTCTCAAAAATCCAAGATGGCACTAGCTAAAATGCCAGACTCAAGGCTTTAAAACGGGAGTCTACAAACCAATGGGTGACTTCATGGTGGCTACGTCTGTTATTTAATACAGCCTATGGACACAACACATAAACACAAGGAAAACTCTGTCATGGCAAAATTTATCATGGACTGTATGCACCTGCTATTGGCCTTGATAAATGTTATATTACTGAAACAAATTACATATAGTGCAAACTGTATTTACATTTTGCATTACTTCATCTTCACTCTCCTTTTTTCTGTCTTCTTTATCCCCATTTCCATCTTATGTACTGTATCCTCCTTCTCCTCCAGATGGTCCCCGCTCCACCTCCATCACAGTCTTCCCAGTTGGAGAGGTGTCAGAGGGGGCGTCGGTCACTCTCACCTGCAGTAGTGATGCAGCTCCACCTGTAGAGAGCTTTGCATGGTTCAAAGGTACAGGACAGGATGCTGCTGTTGTGTATTCGACAATATACAAAATATGATGTCAGTACATTCACTGGCTGTGTCGTGGGTATGAACTCACTGGTTGATGCTGTAATGTGAATTGTGTCCCGCAGTTGGACAAGTAAAGGCCCTTTCATGATTTGTTGTAGCAGAGTAGGATCAAGTTTTCTGTGGACACTTATGAACTGCCGATATCCTGGAAGTTTTAAGGAAAACGTTGTATTTCATACTCTTCAGATGATGCTCCTCATGTGAATTCATGTGTGCACAAATCTGATTGTCTTTATCTGCTCTCCAGACATGGAGAGTGGCAGCATCCCAGACAGTTTTAGGCCTCAGCTCCGCCTGTCCCAACTCAAATACACAGACAGAGGAGAGTACTTCTGTGTAGCACGTAACTCACTGGGAACAGATCGCTCCAAACCACTTCTACTCAATGTCACCTGTAAGTTTGTTGAATGTTTGCATTGTCACCAAAGGCAGGGCTGAGTGTCTTTGCCCCTCTGCAAACACTTTAATTTTGACCCTTTGTAAACCAGTATGAAGTCTGCGTTAATGTTTCTATTTTAGGTTCTGTTGTGAAAATTTGTCAGAGGTTAGTCTTGGTTAAACTGATGAGGCAACAACTCTATTTTAAACTATAGTCATAATGGTAATCTTCTGTCATATGGACTCAGTAGGAAGTGATACTAACTCAAACTGCTGATTCTACTTTCACTTTGTTTTTAAGGATATGCATCAAAATGCAGTGCAGTCATGGATTAATCGATTAGTCACTTGACAGAAAATTAATCTGCAACTATTTTTCAAGCAGAAATGTCAAACATTCAGTGGCTCCACCTACACTGATTTGAGGATTGGCTTCTGTTCTTTGTTAAATATGATAATAAACTTTTAACTGTAGCTTGATAATATTATACTGTGTCTGCACCCGTTTACATGGCTACTTTCCTTCATAGCTGAAACTAAAAGGTCCACAGGTTGTGTCTGTATGTGATATCTCCTAGTTTTGTTCACCTAAAGGCAATAATGGTGGCTTGGACTTAATTCAAATAAAACATGAACATGACAGTAACGATGCTCCTGTTTTTCACTCTGCCCACGTAGACTCTCCAAAGAACACACGGGTGCTAGTGAGTCCTCCAGCCGACATCAGAGAAGGCTCATCTGTAAACCTGAGCTGTGTCAGCCACGCCAACCCTCCTGCCAGCAGGTACAGTATGACAATTATTTATCCTCCAGATTCATCAGTTTCCTCAAACTAATACATGATAACGATGTTCTTCTTCTTATCATGGTCCTTAATGGCGTTTTTTTGTCATTTATCGTTCTTCAGTCACTGAAATGTCTTTTTCTATCTGATTTCTTAACTTTTGTTATTTAGACTTTAGAAATAAGGACTGGGCAATATGGACAAAACCATTTCAATATTGATTAATATTCACCTAACTCCAGTATTATATGATCTAATAATCAAGGACCAAAGATTATACCATTGCAAAATGCCCAGTCCTATAATCATTTTCATCATCATCGTCATCATCTTCACCATCCTTTCTCCTGCAGGTATGCTTGGTATCGTATCATAGGTGAGCAGGTGTTGGCTAAAGGAACCTTCCAGAACATGACGTTCCCCTCAGTGCGCGCTCACCTTGCTGGTCAGTACTACTGCACAGCGTGGAACCAGTTAGGATACCAAACCTCCCCTGTTGCTACACTCACTATACTCTGTAAGTAATGAGTGAGTTGTTTGTATGTGTGTGACATGTTTGGGAGTCTTCTGGATTAAGATCATTTTTTGTCAGGGCTCAGTTTGTCTGTTTGTTATAAATACTGATATTTATCTGAGGACTTCCTGCTCAGTGACAGTGTTGAAAAGGTGCTATGATATGCCCACTCTTCTCGATACATCGATATCTCTGCGTTTTCTTTTTATCTATAAAGTTTCTCTCGGTCTTTCCAGTCACGTCCTTTAAGTCTCCACTTGCTATTCCTTTTGTAGAACATAACAAGGCAGAAACATTTCTTAACCTTCTGCATCTATATTTCTGTTCCTCTCTCCAGATCCTCCCAAGAACACCTCAGTCCTGGCTCGTCCCTCCAGTGTGGTGGATGCTGGCCGACCTTTGACCTTGACCTGCAGCAGTCAGGCCAATCCGGCAGTGGACAACTTCACATGGCACCGCTTAACTCTGGACGGGGGCTCTGTACAATGTTAGCATCGTAAAAATGTGGTTCCACTCAAGGTTAACATTACAAAATCATCATTACCTAACCATAACCTGTGGTAAATGCCTGTAATCAGTAAGCTGTCATGCTGTGTGTGTGCCTCTGGACTGTCTGTCGCTTTGTATCCTCTGAACAGTAAGTGGATCTTCTCCCTGTCTGTGCTCCGTACAGCGTGGGGCAGTAAGTCTGGTCCTGTCTTCACCTTCTCAGAGGTTGGCCCCAGAGAGAGCGGCCAATACTATTGTGAGGCCAGGAATAGAATCGGAGCCCACAGCTCTCCTGTCCTCACTGTGCGAGTTAGAGGTAAATAATCATTCAGGCATGGACACTTCTTTATCTTTGGCTTGTCTGTCTGTGTGTTTCAGCAGAACAAAAAGACATCAATTTGTGTTTGTTAGTGCAGTTCTGAAGTGAAATATCAGATGGATTGCCTTGACATTTTGTGCACACATCTCCAGAGGAGATCTGTGTGTGGGCAGGGACCTTCAAATGACTTTCACTCCAGTGCCACTGTTATGTTCACATTTATGGTTTTGAGCGAAATGTGTATATAGTGCATAGTGATGACTAATGTGACGGGCACCACACTGATAAAATGAAGAAAATAAAATGAAATTTAGATAACAGTTAATGATTTCCACAATGGTACATACAACACAGTCATTTTGTTGCTTTATCTGCATGACAGACGATTTATTCGTTCATCTTCATGAGCAAAAATAATTAATCTTAGTGTTGAGTTTTGAGTTTAATGTTATACTGCTACTGTTTATTGACATTGAATATACTGGAGGCCATGCCCACCATGGCCACATGACTACCCACACTCCCAACTCCTTTGTCCTGAATTCCACCCAGTCTCATCCAGTCACCCTTAGGGCTGAGCAATATATTGATATTATATTGATATCATGATATGAGTCTAGATATTGTCTTAGATTTTGGACATTGTAATATTATGTGTTGTCTTTTCTTGGTTTTAAAGGCTGCAAAACAGTAAAGTGATGTAATTTTTAGATGTTATCAGACTGTTCTAGCTGCCCTATTAAAGCACCAATAATAAACCCTGCAATATTGTCACAATATCAATATGAAGGTAATATCATGATATTTAATTTTCTCCATATTGCCCAGCCCTAGTCAGCCTTTATTGGAAGGATCGCTATGATATTTAGTACAAACATTTCACCCTCTGTATGAATTGAAATAATTTTGGTGATCCTTTAACTTTAACATCAAGTCACACTTTTAATTTGTCCAGTACTTGTGGTCGTATATACATGGTACACATTACACTTGCTAAACATCAGCATGTTGGCATTGTCATTGTGTTGGCATGCTGATGTGAGCATTTAGCTCAAACTGTGCCTAAATACATCCTAAATACAGCCTCACAGAGCCACTGCCAAGGCTGGACTGTTGTAAAGTATATACTCCCTGTACACTAGATTTTTTTCTCTGAAAAAATCTTCCATATATTTAGTACACCAGCAAGAAATGCTTCGCACTGTGTGCTTCATGCTGTGAGCTCTTTAATATCATAGCAACCTTTGAGACAAAAAAAATTTACACTGGGATTTTTTTTAATGTGGAGATTTACTTGAGTTGATAAGGTGTCAGAGTTACATTCACACTCAGTCTAAAGGCCTTTAGTGGTTCATCTCTCAACTGTCCCCTGACATTCCCCTGCGTGTACTATAGTGTGCACTGTAGTGGCTGTGTATGTTCTGAGTCATCGTACTTGTTGTCACTTCAAGGAGTGAAATGGAAAAGATGAGGTGTCTCTGATAAGCTTAGTGAAACACCCCTGGCACATTATTACATCTATGTTTCTGATTATCTCAGACAATGACCCAGAAAAAGACAGTGTCTCTGAGATTATAGCAGAAGGGATGTTGGAAAGGTTTGTGTGTTTGACATTATGAGCGATAAAACCTCCCTGTCACTATCGCAGCATGAGGTCTGGGCTCTAGTCGTCTTTGTGTACGGTTTCATGGTTTCTGACTGTTTTTCTATGAGTCACGGTGAGTCATGTAAAGCCCTCTCACTATGAGCGGAGAGGAAGGAGTGATGAGGTGTTGTGGAAAACTACTATTTGAGTCTAGACAGCTGAAGAAGTGGAGTTGGGTTTGGAAATCTGAACTGGAAACACAAGTCTCAAGTCTAGACGCCTGCAAGATGATGCACGGCTCTTTCCTCTGTTCCCCACTTTCACTGTTTCTATTTTTATATCTGCTGAGCTTCTATTTTTATTCATTGCATGTTAGCCCTCATTTCTTCTCCTTTCTTCTTGTATCTAGTCATGTTGATAACCTCTATTATCCTCCTGCTGGCAGGTCGTCTTAAGGTCATTGCCTTGGCGTCAGCGGTGGGGGTGTCTGCTGGACTCATCACTCTCACAGTGGCCATTATGATCAGGTGACAGGAAGTACACTGCTATTTACTCACTGATAGATGAGCTATTTCTGTACTCTTCGACGTGATTTAAAAAAATCACTTGCAGTTTTTATTTTGTTTTTAGGATGACTGGACAATAATTATTTGTCCGCTGTAGCTTTTTTGTTTGTTTTTTTGAGTTCATCAGTTTATCACGAGGTTGATCTTCAAACAGCCAGTCTCATGGTTTATTTGCATTACTTCTGTGGTAGAAGTCATCACTTGCTTATAGTTTGATGATACTGTCCCCGTGTTTTCACAGTAAGAACATGCACAGAGTGGACATGGAGTCAGTAGAAGTAGCAAACAAGGTACAGAACTTATTCTTTTATTTTCAATTTGTCTTAAATTGATTCAAGATTTTTGTTTTTTTTTTACCCTGTGGCTGACAGTTTAAAGACATGCTCAGATACTCAGAAAATCCAAAAGTCAGTCAGGATATGTTTCTGTGTTAAAGACTGTTAAAGAAATGCTTCAGCCACAAAACCGAGCATAGCGTTAGTTCAGACAGGACCAAATGTCAAGCTTAGCTCACATCCCAGCTACATCAGCTGTTCTCAAACAGCCCAGTCAACTGATAGAGCAGCTGATTGATGAAAGGTAGTCAGCTGATAGATCACATGATTCCTTTCTATGCAACCAATTGGCGAATCACAGGGCACCCTATTTAAACTGCTCTGGCCTGCCTACTGTTGCTGCTTCCTCTGCAAGCTGCTTTGCTTTGCTTTGCTGCTCCACCCTAGCTCCTCCTTTTCATGCTGTGTGGCTTATCAGTGTCATTTCTGTTTGTCATTGATGCTTGCTCTGTTCTGTTTTCGGGGGAGTCTTTGCATGCGTTGGCCCGAGGAGAGGCTGAGAGGCCCCAGAACAGAGCCATACCGCAAGACATAATACTGCAAAAGGAAATAAAGTTTTCTTTGACTAAAGTGGTCATGACTGATATCAATTACTCGCCCTGTGTTACAGTGGATTTGTGAAGAAAACTTTGTTTTTCTCACATGCCACCATGGAGAACAAAGAATCTAAAAGTAGAGAAAAATCGTGATGAGCTGAAGTACTTGGGGGCCACATTTAGCAACAGCAAAACTGTATCAAAACATGTGTTTACAGACTTTCGCATGACTCCTGCAGTATAATCCAAGTCTCATTTATCCAGTTGTATGCTCTGTACTTCCCAAACACATGCATTTTCACTAAAACCTTACAATTTCAAACACGTCTGCATAAACAATCTCACGCATGGACGGTAAACATGGCTGGGTAAGCACATGCGTTAGAACTCTGCTCCATGAAATGCACAAGCTCAGTTTAAAGACACATGCTTGCCCAGTTACTCCTATGTAGAAGTGTTTTACATGAGGACATGTCTGGATAAATGAGACTTGGATTATACTGCACAAGTTGTGTGAGAGTTTGTAAATGGATGTTTTGTTATAGTTGCTGTTAAATGCAGACCCCCTTTATTCCAATTCATAAAGAATTTTCTCCCTTTTTCTCCATTCCGTCATTCATCGTTGAGGCATGGGAGAAAAACAAAGTTGCCTTCACAAATTTAACAAAAAAGTAGTTGATAGACTAAAGATTTTTTGTGGATGAGGTATTTCGTTAATTAAAAACGACCCTCAGTTTTATTCTTCGTCTTGTTCTGTGTGTGTGTGTGTGTGTGTGTGTGTGTGTGTGTGCGTGCGTGTGTGTGTCCAGCGTCCGTCAGTGACAGCTGACACCATGTTCTATGAGTCAGCCCAACAGATCTTTCCAGTGAGAAAGGGCAAGATGTCTGACATACCGGTACGCAGCTCAGTGCACAATTTAAGAGTCTCATATAACTCCAGAAAAGAAATACAGAATGTAACAATCTGAATTTTGTCTGTATGTGCATGCGCAGGAGGAGCCAGAGGACTTGAGTGACGGCGCCCATCCTGCCATTGTTCCCCTGAAAGATGCCCCACCAATCACAGAAGTTGAAACTCACAGCCCCGCCCCCAACTACATCACTGTCCACTACTCCAAGAGGTGCAGGTACACACCGTCTTGCTCTGTCTCTGTCACTTCTCTTGTCCTTTAAAGATATCCCTCTCTCTCTCTCTCTCTCTCTCTGTCTCTTTGACTTACCCTCTGTCTCCTTCTTTCCTCCTTCACTATGTCATTTACACCATCTGTCTGCCTGCGGAGCTGTTGACCACAGCAGCAATCTACTGTTTCATGTCTTGCATTTTATTTTACAACCACACTGGCCCCTCTTGCCTTTCTTCTTTATCTTCCTGTCATCGCCTTCTCTCTAGTCTCCTTACTCCTTCGGCTCCTTGTTTTTTCCTCTGTTTCCTCTCTCTGCCTTCTGTGATATCCAACACCTTCCTCGAGTTTATGAGAGGACAATAAATTTCTCATCCCAGTTTTGGACATTAAAAACATTTTAATGCTTCTGGAGCAAAATGAAGACCTGCTTTTATGGTTTGATCTGAGGCAGATGTCCACATGAACTCACATGGTTGCTGTTTGTTGTTGCTTCAGTGTGGACCAGGTGCAGGTCCACAACATGCCACTGGGTGGTGACAAAAAGCCGAAGGATTCCACCAAAGTTGTTTACACTTTACTGCAGCAGTCTCACCACTGACCCAGAGAAAAAGACCAACTGGGTATGACACCTTACAACTCTCAGTGCTGTCATTGACAAACCTCAGAGGCACACTTTTGCCAAGTTAAGTTTTGCTGTTTTGTGTATTTTTTTTTACTTGAAATAGTCCCTACATTAGATAATACACATGGGAAAATATGAGTACTATGATCAACACACATACAGTGGGGCGCTCAGAATATAGAATATATAGAACTGATTATAACTTAGCAAAGTTGTGCCCCTGAAAGAAAAAAAAGCCACACAAAGGATAAAAAAAGTTGAATGTAAACAGCTAAAAGAAATGTATTTTGTCCTGTTCAAAGTTTACTCATGTTTCTGCTCGTTTTTGTCCTTTCTTATCATCTTCCTCAGCTGAACGACACATCAGCTTCCTGCACACTTTCCATCCATTCACATTGTAGGTCAGGAAACAACTCGAAGTAAACTCTGACGATGCCTTACGCTGTTCTGGGTCAGACATGTCGTCATAGATCCTCCATCATTCACCAGACCACAACACGTGCTGACTGGGAGTTCAGCTCCTGACCTCTGTTGCATGTCCTCCCCTTTTTTTTCTATGCATCTTTCCACTGTATGCTACCTGATGAAGCAGAAATGTTTCAAAACACTAACAAAAAAGTAACGTTCACACTGTTTGTTGCTTGTATTCATATCCACATACAGGCTCTATCTACTGTTGCTCTTTTGTTGATGGCTCACACTGAGATACAAGTAAATGTAGATGACACAGTGTGACTGGTTGATACAGCATCATTGGCATCCATTTAAAATGAGATAGTCATATGTATTCAATGGTCTCCAATAAAAATGACGCTCAAAGACATATCAGTCAAAGAAGCCCGTAAAAAAGTATTTGACATCCACACAGAATATACACTATTTGACACATTAATTTCTACACTGTATTCATCTATGTCCTCAATCCAACAGGCTTATTGTGATTGCTGATGCTGCCATATTTATTGAGTTGATACAGCTGCTTGTTTCCATCTTTTTTATGTGGTGTAAGTAAAGCCAGCAATAATGCAGCATTACATGTTGTAGTTTGTTACAATGAAAAAAAATAAAACAAACAAATTCTCGTAGCCTAAATGTATGTTGCGAATTTTGCAGCTCACAAATAATTAACAGCACTGAATAAGAAAATTGTTGAGAGTAAGAAAAGTGTAATCAACATTTCAATTAGAAGGATACAATGTATGACTTTGGATGAATTTCATGAAAACCTTTTTTTTTTGTCACAGAAGTGACAGATGTTTCATGACTAGCATCACACAATCATTCAAATCAACCAGACCTATGCCAAGTTAACACAAGAGCTTCTTTCCTTTCAGTAAAAGTGACTTACAGTACCTGTTATCTGTTTTGGTATGTTGAAAAATAAGACTTGAGTCATGACAGTGAGCCATGTTTGGTGATTTAACATATATTGCTAAGAAAAATAAATACAGTTGCAATAAAGACGTGTTATCAAATACATCAGCATGCAACTTCTTTTTATTCTGTTAAATCCACAGCACAATACTAACTTGAGTGTCAAATTTCTCCAGCTTCCTGTTTGTTCTTGTCTGTCCTCCATGTTTTTCTAATATATAACTGATAGTGGAATATTATTTGACCAGTTAATCATGGAAATAAATGTATTGCAAAGAGGCTGATCTCACAAAAAATATTACTTTATTGTTTGATTAACTATTTTGTCCCAGCAATTACAGATGTGGGGCAGTGGATTACACTGTTTTACCAACAGGGACGTAAACATAGGCAGTGCAGGTGGTGCGGTTGCACTGGGGCCTGTGAGGTGCAGGGGCCCATAGAGAGAGTGGGCCCTCCAGCAGTGTGTTTGGTGGAGAATGGGCCCCTCATGAGAGACTATCACCTTCGAAATATCCTTGTGAGATGAACTCTCATTAAATTAACCAAGGTGCCATTTGCTTTATACGCCCTTAAAAAAAGCAAGCCCATCATCCGTCTTGTTTTGTGTTTTTTTTCTTTTGTTTTTTTAAATAGTAAAATCTATAACAAAATTATAAACATATTCTACATAAAATATAAATAAACTTTTAAAATTATTAAATTGAATGAATGAAGTCTTATTGTCTTTGGTATTTTCTTTTGTCACATACAGATATGACATGATGATTGCTCTAAAATGTATGTCGGTGTTGCCCAATGTCATGTCTCTGTTCGATCATGTGACGAATGCCCATCCTGATAGCGTGCACTGGGGCCCGTCATAATAGCGTGCAGTGGGACCCATTGTAACCACATTACGCCACTTTTTACCAACATATTTCAACAATGACGATGATCAGCTCAAGCGGGTGTTGCTGCATTATTGGTCATTTGTCCTTTCAATTACATTATCTTGCACTGCAGACATTACAAAATGAGGGGAAATTAAAAATCATCACTATCTTTAGACAGGTTTGAAATGATACTGACTGGGATTCAGTCTTCAAACCTGCTGGTTAAACCTGAAATTAAGAACAACCACAGGATGACTCTGCCGAATCTACTTGAAAACTTCAGCCTTTGTCTTGCATTACGTATCACTCAGCATCACAAAAACATGAACTTTTCTTTTCTGGAATTTTACTATCTGACTGATGTGGTGCAGAGAAAATGTTTGGTGCAATGAATGTGACTCTATCTTGTCCTTATTTTGACATTTCCTATGTGAAGCTGCAGTGGAAATATCTGGGTGGGGTAATGTGCAATGTTAACTAATGACAAAACAATTTGTATAGTCCAGTATGTACTAGCCATGATAGTTCATGATGTGATGATAATAGGGGAAAAACTGATGTTGATAGCTCCCAGCAATTTAATTTATAGGAGAAAAGTTTTCACCTTTGTCAGACATAGTCAAAGAAACACTGTATCTGTTTAAAAGTGCTGGTCATCAATCAGACACAGTCATATTAGTTACCTGTTTCTTACAGTAACCCAGCAGTGATTTGCGTTGCTTCCATCGGGTGCACAGTCCAGTAACACCACCGTGTGGACAAAGATAGGTCATGTTTGCCCTGACAGTGTGAGACCAGCTGTTTCTGACATGTCAGCCACACAGAGAACGTTTACTGTAGTGATCTCCATTCCCTCTTTGCCGGATTGAAAATGGTTTATAAACTTCTGTAGATCATGTAGCAGTCCCAGTATGTTTTTCTTGACTTTATTTCCTGTATTTTGTTGATATTTACTGTAATACATCAATTTATGGCAGAAATGTCTTCATGCAGTAGGTGTCAATTCAAAATATCAAAATACAACTCAGAAAAGCTCTCAGGTATCCTGTATTGTTTCAAATATAAATCAACTTTTCCTCATTTAATGTTACAGCTGCTGAGTCAGCACACATGTAGGCATGATTTACTCCCCAGACCTCTTTTGTGTCTGTAGGTGGTCCCTATTCAAATGAATGAATGATTAATACATAAACCCTTGTACTTTAAAAGCTCATATGTGTTTAGGCAAGATTTCTGTTCAAAACTTCCTGCACATTCAACACATATCCCACATATGTGTGTTCCCTGTGAAGCTAACACATTGTGAGACTGTTCTTTCTTCTCTCGTTAAAGACATGTGACATCAGTTTGTTTTCTGCCACTCCAGCACATCTACTTTGCCCTTTACTAGACAAAAGACAGGGATGTGTCATTAGTAAAATTACACAGTTTGGGTGTGCAAAAGGTGGACACCCAGCAGATAAAGGTCCTTTCAATATAGAAAACATAATCAGTTGAAAACAAAAAGGGCAACATCTTGTGTCCTTGCAGCACAACTCTGATAAAGCTGAGTCAGTCAAGTTTATAAGTTTGTTAAAGGCCTTCACTGTTAGCAATTTTCCCTCCTGGCCTGGTTGAAATTAATATTTATTTTCATATAAAAGTTTATTCTTGACCAAAATAATAAAATTTTCCATTTACTAGCTTTCTGCAGAGCTTTCAATTTCATTCCATGGTCTAACTCAACAGAAAGGAGCTTAGTGCAATTCTGCCCATTCACAGGAGGTTATGATCGTCCCCTCATTCGCCATGCCACATGATGATAACTGAGCAAAATCCTTCCACTAAGCAAGGCTGTGAGATAGGTTTAAAACTCCAGAAAAAAAGCTAGCAAGTTAAAAGTTATTTTTTGTCAAATGCATGTTCTTTTGACTTCAAACTTTATTTTACTCTCCCAGGGACATTCAGCCCTGAAGGAGCTCAACACCAAAATCCTGCAGTGGTCCAAGGAACAATTGACACATCAGAGGACAGAAAATAAAACCATCTAGCCATTGCATTTGCAGTGGTTCATTGCACCATCACTATAGTTGACTATCAATTGCACATGGCAGTATAATATATCTAATGCACCTCAATTAACTTTAAACATGTCCTCTTGACACCAGTGGGACATTTGGAGACACGGTGGGAGAAACTGCAGGTGCTATTTTGCACGGTCCCAGCTGTGCTCTGTTGGATACCAAGCGTACTGTGTTGCCTGCTGTGTCTTGGCAGTGTGGCCTACTGTATAACCAATGGATCTATTGTCCCGTGCTTGTTTCCCCACATCCCAGGTACCTTTTACACCTGTGTGTGTTCAAATTCAGATCATATTATGTGAGGCTTTCTATCTTTATATAATCAGCATGCAGAACATGATGATGACATGATGGGAGGAAGCAGGGAGGGGACACCCTGCCACTTCTGCTTTTCATTCCACAAAATCATCTTCAGGAATGTACGAAGCAATAGTCAGCTGGCTGTAGTTGGTGAGTACTATGAACTTTGAGAAACACAGTTTCTTTTTTGACTTTGTTCTCTGCTGTAAACAGGCTGTACAGTGACCTGTGTCCTGTGTCATGATGTTGCAGGTTGATCTCAACAATGGAAAGTTTGATTCTGATTATTCTGGTGATAATGCCAGGTAAGGAAACACATTTTTTTAATTAATTCTTGGAAAAATGGTAACTGTGATCAAACTCTTAAAACAATCAATACATTTCATACATGACTGTATCTTTTTTGTTTTCACCCAAAGGCGTGTGGAGTGGAAACTGGAAAGTGACCTACACAGACCAGTGCGCTTTGAAAGGGACATCAGCTGTAATCAAGTGCGAGTATGACTATCCTTTTGGTCATATTGTCACTTCTGTCGCCTGGTCTAAAGCCCTGTATTTTTCCGGCAAATGGAGGCAGGTTTACCTCACAGGACTCCCTTCGCCCCCAGACCACTTTAAATATGTGGGCAACACCTGGGGTGACTGTAGTCTGAGGATCAACGATGTACAACACAATGATGAAGGACATTACTTTTTTCATTTTGCAACAACACTCGACAGATGGAGAAGTAAAACATCTGCTCGTCTGTCCGTAAGAGGTAATGACTGAATAATGGGGGGAATAAAATTCATCAATTAAAACGTACCAAAAAAATTAATCAGCTTCTGTTTCTGAATCAGAGTTGACTACTGTTGTGCAGCCAAGCACTGTGACAGAGGGAGATAAAGTCAGTCTGACATGTGTGTCGGGTTGTCCTACACCTGTAAACATTGTCTGGTTCAGAGATGGACAACATGTACCAAATCCAGTCTTTCAAGCTGGGAGAGAGGATGCTGGGAGGTACCACTGTGCTGTCCAGGGACAAGAGGCAGCCAGCTCTGCCTCTGTGGCTCTAAATGTTCAGTGTAAGTAGAAAATAACAAGCAAATTTCAAAGCTTAAGTTGTTATGCAACGTTTCTGTGTCTCTGTTTTTACAAAGCCTTTAAGTCAACCTTCATATCTCCTTACCATTCATCCTCAATTAGTATCTTTGCATTTTTGTCCTCATGCAGTGACACATTCACCTTTTAAACCCAAGCATCACCCTCAAAACTTCATTGTGATTCACTGATATCTGTGCGACTAAACATCTCTCAATCAGATGCTCCCAGTAATGTCACACTGTTAATGAGTCCATCGGTCGTCAAAGGAAGCTCGGTGACTTTCACCTGCAGCAGTGATGCCAACCCACCTGTGACACAAAGTGGATACCGCCTGTATAAAGACGGACATTTCATCAGCTCAGGACAGAATCACACCATCTCTGACATCCAGCCGAGCCACAGTGGACTGTACTACTGTCAAGCCTGGAATAACATCAGCAGGAGGGGCACCAGCCTGATTAACTCTACTGAGGTTCACCTCGACGTCCAGTGTAAGTATACTGACATGTCACACTCAAAAGTCTCATTTCAAATGTATGTCTGTTACAGAAAGTGCATTGTTGTGGATAGAGGCACGCAGTTTAGACACACATGGGTTACTGTGCTCTAAAGCTGCATTAAAGAGGTGTCAAAAATTCACCCTGGACAGTAGGAGAGTGTCAGTCAAGTGACAGTTGAAAGCATGAAACTGGCAATTACCATATGTCACAACTTCCTCTCAGTTTTATTATTGCTCCAGTTTGGCCGTCTGACTATCTGTCTGTCTGTCAGATGTGTCAAAAAGTGAAAGGTGTAAGGACAGAGGAAGTGTTGATAAAATGTTCTTACAAAGGTTAAAGCTATACTGTGTGGGATTTTCCTCAAAAATAATGCATAACTTATACAGATGTAATCCCTCTAAATCATCACATTTGACCCACTAGTGATGTGTGGTGATGTATTTTTCTGCTGAGACTCTGCCCTCTGCCGGAAAAAATTCAGGCAAATTTGTACTGTATATAATGCAAATCATTTTTTCCTCTTTTAGTTCTTCAGTTCTCCTCACATTTATCCCCCAGGCTGGGAACCACTGCTCTAGTAGATTATCTTTTTGACATAGCGATAGTACTATAGAATAAAACTGGTATCATGTTCAGTGTCTGTTCTTTTTCAGACCGCCCAGAGAACATTACCATTTCAATGGACCCGCCATATGCTGTTGAGGGCAGCAGTGTAAATCTGACCTGCCACAGTGCTGCTAACCCTGCAACAGACAACTACACCTGGTACAGGAGTACTTCTTCCAGTTCCAGCTCCATGGTCTATGTGAGCTCAGGACAGGTGCTGTCTCTCCCCTCTGTGGAGGCGTCCCACACTGGACTCTACCTCTGCCAGGCCAGGAACACAGTGGGGGAAAACAACTCAACTGAGTGGCTGCTTGCCATGGAAGAAAAGACACATGGTTTGTGTCATATTTATCTCTCAACGCTGCTTTGTTTCTCAAGAAATGTCATCTGCAGAGTGCTTGATTTCCACTCCACTAACAGTAATCTAACCACACAGGCAGCTGGTCCCTCCCAATCGTAGCTGGCATTGGAGTCTCTCTTTTGCTGACACTTGTGTTGGCTCTTCTTTTGCTCTGGTGAGTCAATGAATGATGGAGGGAGGGAGTGTGACTGAATGACTCATGTCATTATTAATGTTAGCCTTCTCATTTTCCACATGTTGTATAACTTTTTTGATGTGATTTTGTCACAGCTGCATGCAGGTCAGCATGTGCCATGTGTGTCATCTTAATTTCCATTTTGTTGCCACTTTCATACGTGCCATTGTGCTCAGGTATATTAATAATATATTGAATATGTTGCTTGTTTTGTTAAAGTTAGAGCCATGTTTTGTGTTTTAACATATTGAATGATGATCTCTAATAATAAGGGAAACGTTTAGCGTTAGTATCTATTCAAAAAGCCTAGTATAGATACAGAATTCCATTTATTTTTCACTGACTGTAGTTGCAAAGACATATACTGTGAGTTATGATGGTTGCTCTTTTTTTCATACACTGACAGTTTTCTTCAGCTCACCTCTAATAAGGTGAAAAATGGATGGTCAGTGAAAATGTGTGCACTAAGCAGCAGTTTATAGAAGTTTAAAGCTGCTGGGTTTCCCATTATTACAGAACCACTTCTC
This sequence comes from Epinephelus lanceolatus, assembly GCF_041903045.1. Lineage (NCBI taxonomy): Eukaryota > Metazoa > Chordata > Actinopteri > Perciformes > Serranidae > Epinephelus > Epinephelus lanceolatus. The sequence continues at coordinate 31,380,843 of NC_135743.1, forward strand.
TAAAACGTGACAGCGAAGATTGAGCAACAATTAAGAATGTTCTTTTTTTAGTGGACGAACATTGATGCTTTTTTTCCCCATATTTACTGATTTACTTTGGTTTTTGTTGTCTTGGTAGGCTGAAACAGAGGACCCATGCAGAGAAAAAAGTGAGTATGTCCCATATAAGTCATTAAATCTCTCAGTAATCTGATTAAATCTCATGATTTAGTGTCATACAAGGATTCTGGGGGGATTTTAAGTTCCCTCTCAAAGTCACAACTAGTAGACATAAAGGCCTTTAAATGAGGATATAAACTATCATAATGGCACTTTCGGTATTTAGCAAGAGTCCCAACAATAAGTTCAAGAAGTAAGATATCTCAGTTTCCTGTGGTGTTTCCTCATTATGAAATTTTGTTCCTAACCTGAACTTCTTATTTTGCTTATGCAACATCAGAAGGTTTAGTGGAGACAAAGCACATGCTGACAAGTTTCCAGTCGGCATCTACAGTGAAACAGTAAACCATAAATGGATCATTTACATTTAGCAGAAAATTTAATCAGAGTTGTCGTGTCTGCTCCAGCAGCCTGTGTATGACTTCAGGCTCAGTGGGAGAGGCTCGAGCTCTTCAGCTTCTGAAGATCTATCTAACAGGATTTATGCCAACATCCACGTGTCGCCATCTTCTCCACCTGTTATTGCTGTTCCGGACGTCACACCCCATTCACAGAGGAAGTCACGCCATGGACATGATGTAAATATGCTGCACAAACATTAATGTTCAATGTAACACTTCCACTCACAACAATCAGATTTTGAATGAAGTCGTTTCTCTCCTCTCCCCTCAGGCCTCCTCGGCTTATGAAGATGAGGTCACCTACTCAACAGTGACCATTACACCCAGAAACCCACATCGCACATACAACAGCAGATCAGCGCATGACTCCAGGTAGGTTAACTGTCCAAAAGCTGACCTGATCACAGCACTATAATGTCACTGCACCTTATTATTCACTGTCAAGCCTGTAGTCACCTGTTACTGTGCAGTCTTAAATAACAAAGTGACTAAAGAAGGAATGAAGAATACAGTATGTTTTTTTAAAAAAAGAAAAACTAAAACTCCCTTTTTTGATAAGTAGGACTGTAACATTTTATAATAACTGACTGGAGTCATGAGTGCATATTCCCTCCTCACCAAAGAAATGTTTGACCGGCCACTAAAAATAATCTTTTGAAATTAGTGCACTTTTTTCCAATCATTTTGCACCACTAAGAACACATTTGTATCACTTGCATCTTTGCACAGACTTAATATGTAATTACACCACCTCTGAAACACACTGAATCACTTTTAGTCTGAAAACAGCATACAACTCTAAGAAATAAAAAAAATTGCTAAGAGTATGACTGGAATTATTATTTATTCATGTTTTCTGTCATTTTTTTATCTGCCAACTTTTCAGATGTTCAGTCTAAATATGTAATCTGGTTTAACATATCAGAATCCACCTTAAAACCCCAACATGTGAAACATATGTGAATAATCTCAGAATGCAAACTTCTCATCAGGTCATTAAAACCCACATATGAAATTCTCTCTATGGCGACAGGCCTCATGCTGCGCAGTTTACTCTGTTCAGTATTATAAGGGTTAATGAATGAAAATATTGCTTGACTGAAGCATCTGTATGTAGTGACTGTATCAGCATATTCAAAGGCTACAGTTAGGTTAAAAATTCACAAAAATTATAATTTCCTCCTCAGGTCCAAATCTGGAGAGAATGACAGCTCTGTGATCTACGCTTCACTCGCTTAATCTGGCTGAGTTTGACTGAAACCTTTTGCTCCTTTGAAGTAGTTTCATCATTATCAAGAAACCTGTGTTGTCTTGTCATGTGGCATGTTACTCTGAAGATAAGTTACGAAGAGTTCAGAGGTCAGTCTCTTAGGGGGGTTGAATAGAGCTATATGTGCAATACTCTAAATACAACCCTGCTTTCACAAGGGTTCAATTTTTTTATTTATAGTCATTTATACTCCAGTGTTTGCAAGGCTTTTTGTTTTTTCTAGTTTGTAAAAACTAACGTGATGAGTGTGCACCTCATCATGTTAGTTGATGAGGTGGTTGTACTACTAAGTGAATAGGCAGGTTAGCGTGGAGGAAGTGGGTATACTCTCCTATATATTGCAATGGCTTTTTGGCTGATAGGTGGGTATATTATAAATGGCCAGAAAAAGAAGTGGGCATACCCCGTATACCTGCGTATACCCTCCACTACACCACTGGTGCTAAGGTATAATTAATCTTTACTGCAGTCTGTACAGTTAATACTTAAGATTTATTACAAAATAAATAAATGTTATGTTATTACACTATGATTATGGGCAAGTTGTTTTTATTTGAATACAATACTCGTTGCAACAGTTTGCATTTTACAATATTTATGTCTCTTGCACACATCATGATTGCTATAAATGTACAAACATTAACACTTTTTCAAAAGTGGAAATATGGTTTGGGACTTTATGAATGGGTGAGGGTACATTATATTTAGGCAAGAGCTAGAAATCAGTGCCAGAAAGGGTTTAAGTGTGTTCACATCTTATCCTTCCTATAGGCCAGGTAAAGGATACAGATTCAGTGATACCTACCGTAGTAGAACTTTACATTAGATTTTTGATGATGTATGTTGACGTCTGTATTGTAAATACTGTTAAACATTCTGTGCTCATCAGAAGAGTGCTGTCATCTTTGTGCCGACGCATACCTTAAAGGTGATCTATGTAACATTCAGAGCGTTAATATAGCAGCAAGCAACTATTTGCTTTGTAAAGATAGAGCAGAGTAATGGCACCCTGAGCAGAAAATGTCGTCACGTTCCCCCTGTGTGTGACATGTTAATGCTTATGTGTATCCCACTGGCTAGTGCATCACCGCTGCTTTGCACTGTGCTCATATGGCTGTTACCAGTAATACCAGGATGTATTATGTAGCGCCCATCCACTGGTTCCCCGTGGCTGACACCGTTAGCTCTGTCAGTACCATAGCTGTTGTTTAGTGCTGTTTGTGGAGATACCACTGTTAGCTGCTGGCCAGCTCAGCCACCTCCATGCTGGGGACCATGTGCACTTAAATTAAACACTCTCAATTTTGTACAGCGCCCCTTTAAAATTTATAACTTGCAGACTGGGTCGAAACCCTTCTCTTTTACAGTCCAGTATAGTCTTGAGAGCTTTAATACAGTGACAAATGATTATATAAATATGTATAGCTGTCCCTTTGTGTCTAGACACAACGGTAATCTGAACCATACAAGTGAGCAAGTAACGATCCCAAACTTAGCATACTGCTGAAATAGTTTATTGTGGTTTATGTTAAATATGACTGTGGGAACAGAGGGGAAGTTTTAGTATATAATACTATACAGTGGTCATGGCTGAGTATAAACAGTCCTGCTAGTTAATAGGATGAGACATCATTAGCATTTCAAATTTGGTAATCAATACATGCTGCAGTAAAAGAAACATTTTCTGAGAACATGACTTGGGTTGTTATTGCACTCTTGGCTTTAAGATCTGTGGATCATGAAAACATCTGTACCATGTCTCAAATACACATCTACATAAACAAGACACTGACTAATATTTACAAGACATTGACAAAATACTGATTTCAATATATGCATCATCTTCACCAGTTCATGAGGGAATTTTAAGAAGACAGACCTTGCATGAATGATTATTTTTCAAACAACAGTCAGGCTACTGCATAAAAAAAAGACATAACATGTATCATACAAGTACGTTGTGAGAGTTTAATTATAAAATGAGATGCTTACCGTGTGACGTTTGATGTGCACTGTGATTTTACAAAATAAAGCTCACCAGGGAACGTTTCAGTTATCTATTAGCATCACTTATAAATTACTGACATTTTAGATCTCTACTTGTTTCTGTCTGTCCGCCCTCATCTTCAAGTTGCACAAAGTAAAAGTACTAAAAGAGTTGAGTTTGCATAAGATCTTTACTGATCATTATTACACTGCACTCACTGTGGCCTGCTGTGCTCACTGGCAGCAGGAAGTCCGTCACTGAAGAAAGTGACTCATGTAGAACATGATAAAACCTCTACATGAGGAAGTCTCTTATTGTTTGAATCCTTGTAATTACATTTAGGATTTTTAAGGGTACAGTTCACTCCAAAATCCAAAATACACATTTTTCCTCTTACCTGTAGCTTTGTATCAATCTGCTATCTTAAATCCAGTATCATTATTCTAATATTATTTGACTTTTGGCTTTTATCAGCAGTTAACTTCATAACAACAAAGTTAGTCAACTTCTGTGACTCTTTGCTCCGTCTGTCTATCTCTGCAGACATACAGAGTATCTATTAACATGGATGCAGTTGGTGGACATTTAACATGTGGAAAGTTCGAGAAGAAAAAAATCTAGGTAAGAAGGAGAATCTGGAAGCTGTGATATGAGGGCAACGTCACAACATTTCATTCCCTCGTCCAATAGTCCTTGTTGACATCGTCAGAGTCTTTTAATATTGTCTTCCAAGAGTAGAAAAAGTGGAAACATGGGAGCAGGAGCCTCATGTCCGGGCCATTTTGTGAAGCCCTGGTGAGCTCTGATAGTTCTGCAAGGGACACATGAGAGCAGAAATGAGTAAACACCCATCTGTTATGTCAAAAAAAAAAAAATACATAGATGTAGATGACTAAAACACCAATTTTGTATGCAACTCAAACATCCTTACTCTGAGCATTACCATTTGTGTATTTGGTCATGGTACAACACTTTATTGAGACATTTTGTTTCCTTAATCTGGCAATTACGTGTTTTGTGTGTGTGTGTATCAAGAAAAATTTGCTTTGCCTCTACTGATCATTCTGTTTTCAATGCTGTACATAAATATGTTGTGATGCGAAATGCTTTGACGTTTAAAAGACTACAGCTTAACACACCAAATGATATTTTTGTTCATGAGAATGAGGCCACATGTGTTTGCATATGAAAGTGTGGGAGTGTTGTTAGTAAGTGGTTTACAGATGGCCTTAATGCCAGCAAGTTATGGTTCTGTTCTGTAGTTTTTGGCAGTCAGTTCATTTAGTATTAGAAGCACAGGTATAATAGAATAAAGTGTCCAGTCACTCACCCTCATGGCCGTAGATATCCAGGGCAGAAATCGGGACACTCTGGTGTAGACGCCAGGTTTCTTGGCCATGGCACAGCCTATTCCCCAGCTCACCACTCCCACCAGACGATACCGCCTGGTCTTTGACAGGCAGTCTTCTACCACAAAAGGACCGCCGCTGTCTCCCTGAAACCACAGATGATTACAGCAGTTCACACACACATTATAACTACCCATTTCAGGCAAGCATGAACAGAAATTCAAGTAAATAGGAATGCAATAACATATCAGTCAACCCAGTATAGGCATTGGGCACACACAGGCATTCAGATTATATGCAGAAAAACAAGCATCAAATTAAATAAAGTTTCATATGAGAACATATTAGAGAATGCAGTTCACTTATTAAAAACCCAAACACACCAGAACGCATACACACAGGCACACTCTGACCTGGCAGGCATCAGTGCCTCCTTTCTCATAACCAGCACAGAACATGCTGGTGGTGATCTGATTGTCGTAGTAATCAGGAGCATTACAGACAGCATCGCTGATGATGGGGACGTTTGCTTCCTGGAGAACCTCTGCTTGAATACCTGCGAGTGAGAAATAACAAAAACATTAAAAACTTGGCACCAACTGCCAGACGGACCAATGGACGAACAAACCGAAAACATGATGCAAACAGTGTCATCCAACATCAAAAAACATTGTAAAGCTGTAGTGAAATGCCGACTCACCATAGTAATCTACGTTTCCCCAGCCTGTCACTGTTCCCATCTGTCCGTCTATCAGTCTTTGACCATATGCTGGCAGGCAAATAGGCTGGATATATTCTATACACAAGGACACAAGCATAGGTATTAAGATATTAGTAGACATGTGTACATAGTAATACTTCACCATCAAACACACAGTCATCCAAACCATTGCAACACCTGTCAGGACAGGGTCCCTAATCAGGGATTCAAACACTTAAATACTCTAAACATGTTAAGTAGCACTTAAGATTAATAAGTTCCAGTTTATTATATCCTTGCATTCAGTCTTCCCATGAAAGTTGGAGATTCAAATCATCATTTGAAGGCCCCTCAGTCAACTGAGATTGTTTAAGTTGAGCAGTTGTTTCTTTGTTGTTCACTTATCAGTGAGCTTTGCAGTGTACTTCGGGAGACGTTTTGGCCCCAAGATTTTGCTACACAGTAAGCGCTCTTGAGTTTTACGCTGCTCTTTGGTAGAGGCAACAGTGGACACGATGTAGTGGCCCAGAGGAGGAGAAACTTTGCACAGTAAGGCTCTGACATAACGTTATCTTGGTGAACGTGGTGAATTTACAGCTCACAGAAACATACTACCATACAGTCTCTTGCTTTTGTTTGATATCTAGTGTTGGTAAGAAGAAAAAAAAATCCTATCTGTCATTTGCGCGTTAGTTTACTACATTGCATGATTGCAGCTGTCACACTCAACATCCCGCTGAACCCCATTCAAACTCTCAAACTCTATATGGAATAAAAAAGAAACGAATCATCAAAAATACATATTGAACAACCAAATCTGATTCAACTGACATAATTCTGTATTGTGGACTGCCCTGGTCTTTGTAAATGGATGCCTGGAGTAGTCACTGGCCAAGAAACACCATTCATCAACACCATATACAGTAATAATGAACTGAAACTGTAGATTTTTGTCAGTTCAGTATATTTCTAGGTTCTTATTCCCATTTCTATGTAATATCTTTTCAATTATTATCATCTGTACACAGGATAAAAGAGATCAAGTCTCACTGAATCATGCTGTCGAAGTCAAGGGTTAATTAATGAACAAAACATGTATGAAACAGGTAACTTAAAGTAATAATACAGGAGATTAAAGCTATTAACCGCATGATTTTCTATTACTCTATAAACAAAACTGAAACAGTGCATTGTACAGAGAGCCATTTGACTTAGACTATCCTTTGCTTGTGTTATTTTCACTCCAGTGGACCTCATGTTGTGGTTGTAATTACAAAGGCCAAACACTAGATGTCAGACACGATACACTGAAACATTCCTTTTAGAGTTTCTTCTTCAAGTGTCTTCTGTTGCATAATAGGACACAATAACTTTAGCTAAAAACTGTTTTCAGTATGACTGTGAAACAAGTTTCACTTACCTTTCAGAAACTTGAGCCACTGTGTTCTTCCTCTATGTCTCTATCTCGTCATCATTTTGTTTTCTTTTTTGGACAGATGTAATGGTAATACAGTGTATCTGCACTGAGATATTTGTCATTTGTCTACAACCCGTTAAGTATGTTGATATAGTTTGATTTAGTTGCTGGACTGTTAAAAATGTGCAGAGCTGTGGCATACACTGTAACCTCTTTCTCTCTCAAACCAACAGTATAATGCCTGTGTAAATCACACTTATACTTCTCCTCATCCTCTGGCATGCATCAACACTGACAGTAACATAACTGACAGACGGACAACACTTTTATTAACAACTGCAACTGTCTCATCATCAACATGTGAATATTTAACTGGAGGAGTCTTTATAAGAAAGCATCAGACACAGGACATAGGGGTGGTTACATCCTGTTCAGTGCTGATATATAACTATGTTGAATAAAAGAACTTTTGTCCTGCTGACTCAAATCTTGGAAACAGGAAACCTAAACGAGGCGAATGACCATAATGACTAACTCTCTGTGTCCCCCTGGTCCTCTCTATGTCTTTGTCCTCATCTCTAATCACTGTCATTATTTAATCAAATAATCAGGTGATTATTTGTGTATGGCGTTGTGTGCGACCTACCGTTGAAAGTGAGGGGGTGGGTGAGGGCCAGAACAGCAATATCCCTGCTGTTGTCATCAATGCTAGCATCTACAAAGGGCAGGTAGCTGCTGTGGTAAACAATGGTGTTCACCTCCGCCACGTTGGCATTGACTGGTTTACTATAGATGGAGCCCAGCAGCACACGCCAGCGATTGACAGTTCGATACCGCCTAGCATGAAATAAAAAAAGAATAATCCAATTAGTCTACCACATGCTTAAAAACAAAACCTGATTTCTGTAAAAATCCAGGCTTGATTACTCACTCTCGAAAGCAGTGAGCTGCTGAGACAATCCAGCGGTTTGAGATGATGGCTCCTCCACACTGATGAACTCCATCATACTCTAATCTGACCTGCCAAGGCCAACTGCCCTGCCTGGCATCCACACCTCCAACTATGCGGTCTGCTGCGAAACTACGCCTGCCACAGTCTGCCAAGGAGACAGAAGAGAGAGTTTCCTGTCTTGGTAAACTGTAGGTGAAAGATTTAAACATATATAGAAACAGAGAAAGACAGGGTATGCAAGAATGAGAATGGGTGAGTGAAAGAACAGAAAACCAGTGCCATAAAAACCTAAAAAGACCAGATCAGACCAAAGATTCACGGTGAGACAAAACAGTTTACAAATGTTGCAGGGAAAAAGTTGCAGTGGCGTGAACGGACAGAAGCCATTTCTACCTGAAAAGCTGAAAGTTTGAACTGAAATACAGAGTCGCTGCTGTGGAGGCATTAAGCCGTCTTGTCTAGTTGCATTGGTGTAAACCACAGACAGTAAACTATATAGACTCACTGGTGTAAACTGGCAGGTTTTCAGAACGTTGCAGACAGGTGCATTGCTTGTGACAAGAAGCGTTGCAAGTTTCAACTTGTCTCGTTGCGAATCTTTGGTCTGAGCAGGGTTTAAAGGTGTACTATGCAAATCTGTCGGTCACTGATTGTAAACACACTCGCCAGTGAAAATTAAGACAATCCCAGATTCTCTCTGGTTTGGTGTTTCACCTTGCTATGTTTCTGGTTTTTCAACACTGTATGTCTTGGATGCCTGCTGCTTACAGTCTGGCACCTGGTCACTACCTTTTCATAAAGCCACAACCTCACCTGAGCACTGGGGGGATACACACCCATAAACATCCCGGAGACAGAAGAGAAGAGGAACATACAAAGGGCCCACACACTTCTAGCGGGTCATAAGTGATGACTGAGAGGGATTACCTCTGTATGAGTCTATACATTGTTTTTTTTTTTAGGAAAATCCTGCATAGTATATCTTCATTTGAATGTTAGTTAAGCAGAAAGATGGACAGAAACACTGACAGACACGCTGGCAGGCTGAAGAGTAAGAAACATATATAACAAGGTGTATGGCCCAGCATGTGTTGAAAGATGAGCGGTGGGTCTACGGTATCTGAATATAAAGTGTGCCAGTGTGTCAAACAGAAGGAGTGCAGATCTGAGCTTACATCTTACCTTGACACAACAGTGTGAGAACCTCCCTGCTCTCACAGTCACTGAAACAAAGACAGACAAAGTTAGTAACAGCCTGACAGAGGAAAAGAAACCATCCAAACAGCAGTGCTCTCTGTGTTAACCGAGTAGATGAGTGAAAGAAAAGGCAGCAAGACCAACAGAGAAGACAGTGTGGTTGAAGGTTAGACTGCTGTGAGACAGGTGCAGGATCAAACAGGCAGGTGTTTGTTACCATGGGAACAATGAGTCTTTGATTTTCTTGCTGTAGCTGAGCTCCTGCTGTCTGACACAGAAGAACTCTCCGCCATCTCCACTGGCCTCTGGCACAGATGTCACTGAGTAATTCACCACACTAAAACAAACACACACACCTCAGTCCTGTATCACACAATGCACAAAAACACCAAGATATAACTGTAAAAATATCTCACCTGATAAAGCCAACTTCTTCACAGCTTATGCTAGCTAGCAGCTCATTGGCTGGGGAGGAACACACCTGGCGCCACCTCTTGTGGGTCGAGTCAAATACCCGGAGACGCTGGTCAGCAGAATTTACCTGGACTGCAGGGAATGACATAGGGATACTTTTAAAACAAGCTGGATACAATACAATAGCATGCACTTCTGCTTATCTGTAATGTATATTTTCATTTTCTCACTGTGATGATGATTGATGTTATTTTTAATGAGCCCAGAGATATTTACCTGCTTCTATCCTGCTCCTGTTCAGCAACATGTGGCACACAAACATATCTTCCCCTTGCCTGTTTGTGCATTAAACCTCTGAGCTGAGTCTGTTTTGATTGGCAGCGAAGCTACTTTTGTTTTTAGCTACTGTAGAACCTTTTTAAAAATGTAATTGTCTTATATTTGTTTTTCACTCAGGTAACTACAGCATAGGGCTGCTCTGTTGTTGCAAAAAATGTTATCAAGATTATTTTGGTCAATATTGAGATCACAATTATTAATCACAATAACTCACTGAATCTGGAAAAATAATGCATTTATTGCACATTAAAAATGAACTTCTCTTTTTGGATTTTGTTGAACTTTAAATATAATTTGATTGAAAAAAAATTATATAAAAAAAGAGAGAAATAATATCAAAAATAGGCCTATACAAAAATAAACATACTGCAAGACTTGACTTGGAGACACCCTGAGCTGTTGGCAAAAGAGCTGTGGACTGCTCTTACTCTGAGCAGCATGCATGAATGAATTAGAAAACAATATATTGGAATATATTCCTAGCTTTTCCCCTGATGGTCGCTGAATTTGTTGCTAGTCTCTTTTTAGAAATAAAGTTACTGTGAGAAGAAAAGTTGCTAAATGTAGTAAGAAAGTAGGTAAGTTGGCAACAGTAAGCACACCGCTGTAAAGACAAGGCTGAGCTGGATTTATTACAAGACAAAAACAAATCAAATGCGGCATAGTAGTCGCTTCATCTTGATTATCTTATTATACCATAGGAATAATAATAAAACTTTGTTTTATAGCATTTTTCATGCAAAGTGCTTTACAAAAATTTCAATGTCTATGTTAAACTTAGTGTTTTATTTCTGCGAACAAACCAACAGGACCAAGCACATACTGTTTCCCCCTTGTGGAAATAAAAAAGATATGTAATTCAAGTTCAGGTAGCATTTTTCTTAATATAATAATCAGAAGTTACAGCTCCTCTGTAGACATTAAGACTACAAATGTGTCCCTGTGATATCTAATGTTAAGTATAGCTGTGCCTAAAATCTGGTAAAAGACTGGTAAATAGAAACCCATGAATGTGAAACCATCACCCTGTCCTCTTTGACTCACCATCATACAGTCCTGTGTCTTCCTCCATTGTGCAGTATGAAACTACAGAAGGGTGACAAAAACAGCAGTCACTAACAAATAATGAAAGACTGATCATCAGATTTTTGATCGTGAGCACTACACAATATAATCTACAAATCATATGTTCGGTGAAAATATGTGTATGTAAGTGTGTATGAGTAAAAGCATGTGGTCTGACCTACGGCCCAGACAGCTGCTCCAATGGCTCCCAAGGTCATCAGTGTCACACATACCCCAATCACACGGCAGGGGGTCAACACACAGGTCAGGGAGATTCCCCTGTTCCCTGCAGTCACACACACATATACATGAATGTACATACACTTATTTGACAGTATATATAAACAGAGACACAAACATGAACTGCCATATTATGCACATGCAGCAAACACAGGTGGCTGAAGAAGACTTAGGTGATGAAATCAAAACAACAAATAGTATAACAGTAAACTAAAGTTAACTGTGTTGCTGCTGACAAATATATGTACGTACAAATATTTGACAAAATAATACATGGCAGAAGTTGAGACTAGTATTTAATCTGGGCTCTTTTTTGGATAACTAAGCCACCCTACAACAAACATCAGCAAAATGACTGGTATCAGCTCACTGTCCCACGTGAAGGGGCATGCTGCACATTTCCTGGCACAGAATGAAAAGTACAAATGACACTGTTTCAATCAATAGTCTAAAGTCTAGCATTTCTCCACAAAGCAAGAACAAACTTTTAAACTAGGATATAGTGCCAAGTCTGCCCCGCGTGCACATACAATATGTGTGCGCACATGCATGCGGCTGTTGCTCTCAGCATGTCCCTCTCTGCCCCTGTTGCTGCTCTGAGCACAGTTTATCAATCTGACCCACAACTTAGAGTTAATACACATTTTCAGTGCAGACATATTATGAAATAAAAAAGCAAATATTATTGAATACACAAAGATCCTCTCTTCATGTGAGCTGTCAGCCTGCCAGGCACATATCTTATCATTAAACACAGCTCAACTCATTTCACTTCCCATTAACAACCATTTGCACAAACGGTCATCATCATCATCATCAGCAGCAGCAGCAGCAGCAGCAGCAGCGGCAGTTAGAGCAACAGTGCAGACAAAAGCAGGAGGCTAGGTTACATTTCTTGACACAGACACACACATCAATCTGTTGCTTTAATCTTTGTGACTCTTAATAAAAACTTCATGTGGCCACTAACCACCGTGCTATATTAATGGGAAAAAAAACCCAATAGGCCTTTTTCACAGAAGTCATTCTGCCTTGTCACAGATCGAGCTCATTATATTGATGAACATTCCACTTTAAAGGTCCTGCACACCCACACAGATGTTTGTCAATAATTATGGCTTATTACACTTCTGCTTATCAAATTAAAACAAATCTAATCAAATCAAACTACACTTTATTAATATAGTATCTTCCATACAATCATGCAGCCCAAAGTGTATGTGCTGTATTCAAAAGATTTTAACCACTTTATCTTGCCATCAGACAGCCCTTTCAAAAAGAGAATTGTAAGTGAATATCTTGACATTACAACAATAAGTGATAAAATATTTAAAATAAATAACATTTAAAAGAACAAATTCTTACAAATAAAAGTAGAAAATGCCAAGGACAAGATTTAAAAACAGGGGCAATAAATGTACCATTATGTTAAAGCCACGCTAAAAGCATGTCTTAAGGTTTCTTTTGAAGATGCTCAAGTAGACTTGAGCAGCAGTGGCTAAACACTGATTCCCCATGAATTTTTGTTGAAATCCTAGGGACAACCAGCATGCTAGCAGTAGAGGAACTGAGAGACCTACTAGGCAGGCACATATCTAAGAAACATGTCTGAGAGATAAGCTGGTGCCAGGCCATTTGGTGATTTCAAAACTACCGAAAACTAATCTTAAAATCAATTCTTAATCTGATAGGCAGCCAATGCAGTGACTCAAGAATAGGAGTTATATGTGTTCTCTGTCTCAGCTCTTTTGGGTAGACCAAAAAAGGCAGCATTACAATAGTCAAGCCTAGAGGTAACAAAGGTAACAATGCGTACGTTTTTCCGTGACAGCCTGAGAAATAACATATCTAATGTGCGATTCAAAGCTGAGGTCAGAGTGCAAGATAACCCCAAGGTTTAGACCTGCTCCGTGGTATGGAGAGCTAATGACTGAAGGTGTAGAGACAGTTGTTCTCTCTGGGCTTTTGCTCCAAATATTATGATATCAGTCTTGTCTTCATTCAGGAAGTTAACTGACATCCATACATTTATGTTGGCTGCTGAAGCTGGGTAAAGCTATTAGATTTATGTGTCATCACCAGTAAGTACGTTTTTTTAGCCTAACAGGTGCAACTTACAGGAGACTTTACCTTTTTTCACAGCAGACATTTTGACTTGTCAGGAATAACAAAGGTGTTGCTAATAACATGGCTGCATTAAATACTGTATAAGTATTCAAGTAAGCCATCACAGTGTGACGGTAAGCAAGCATGCACAACACCAGGCCCCTGAGCTATGGAAGCTGAAGGAAAAAAATATGGTGTCCCTGCTGAAAGGACAAACGTAACCTTAGGTTATGTACATTAATATTAGCTATTGACTGTAAAGTCTGTGTTTGATATTTTTGTTATAAAAGAGCAGGAAAACTGAGCTGCTATGGAAGTAAGTGGACTTTATGTTTATTACACTGCATGAGACACTCAGGAGTGTAATAGTAATACTTTCCATCAACGTGCCAGGAAACAACTGGAGATACTGTAAGTATATGAGTCTTCCTTTCTAATCAAAGAAAACACTCTACATGCCAAGTTTCCTTCCTGCCAAGGCCTACCTCCGACATGCTCTCAATCTTATTTTCTTTAAAAACAGTTGAAGGAAAGAAATCATATGTAAATGTACAAAGGAAAGTTGTTTTGTGCTCCTGGACAGTTTTTCAGGATAGTACCCACATCAGTTAGTGAAGAGGTATTTTTAATTTCCTCTTTAAAGGGGGCACAGCAATGCTGGGCTTGGTCAACATTTAACAAGTCATGCATGTGAGTCTTTAGGTTAATTTGTTAACACACGCAAACACACACTCCACTAATTGCTTGAGAGAGCCCACTTGCAACCTCTGGGAGTTGACTGCCACAACCCAGCACATCTCAGCTACTTGCCTTATACTCTACCAATAGCTACAGTCAGACATAAACACAGCCTCTGATTGGATCAACAAAGGCATCATGGACAGCAACAATAACTGTGTTCGACACAAAAAAACGGATTAATAATCACAGAGGACATTCAGTATCGGATTTAACTTTATGGACATATTTTACAAAGACACCGCAGTTCAAAGATGAATTACAAAGCTTCTGAAAGGGATGTAATCACTGAAACGGCACAACAGTTAGCAATAGCTTCTGGGCTAAAAAAAGTCTCTCTTGCATGCAGCCTTCCAGAGATATTTAATGTTATAAGGTTATGTCGTGGATGACATTGTTAACTTCAGAGTTAATTTCTAAAGTGTCTAAAGTGTGTTCTCATCAGTCCTGCTCAACAACACTCAGTGGTGAGACAGACTTGTACATGAAGCTCAGGTGGAAAAGCTCCACTTCAGTGATAACGTACTCAGTTTATTTTCAGATAATGTTTCAACTTATGTGACATTTATTTTTCATTGCGTGATCAGACAACTGCATGAGGCGTTCCACCTGCCAGAAGACAGAGTTTACGTACCATGTGCAAGCGTTAATGTTGAGCACTGGCAACTCTTGTATTTCATGTCATTGTTTTTTCTTCAAAATTATGCAGTTAGTTACTGGTTAATGGGTTAAGGGCTGTCAAAAGCATAATTACCTGAAACTGATATCCCTATGAGGCACTAACAGTTATCAACTCAAAGTTAGTTTTCTTTGTTTATGTGTAGACTCCTGAGTCTTGTGTCCCAAGCTGTGAAAGTAAACAACTACAGGAATGACAAGGAACCAGTGTTGTAGAGGACCACATACACTGTTTGGTCCCACTGTTGCCGAATTTCTATGTTGTTATCAAGAAACAGGATAGCTGTGTAGACCTACTAATCCACTGACCCTAACCTCCTTCTAAGCTATCTCCTCACATCTGCTCCCTCTCTCTACACTGCAACCTCCCCCTGGCCAACTCTACCTGCACCTTGTCTGCATCTGCCTCTGTACCCATCTCTCTTCTTCCTCTTCCCCCCTCTTTGTGCCTCCTGTCTGCTCCTCCTCCTCTTCGGTACCTGTCCTCCTTTCCCCCTTACTTCCTCAGACTTGCAAACATTCAGTCAGCATGATAATGATGTTATTGTTTCTTGGATTGAAAAAAAAATGTGATTTATAACTGACCCAAAGGTCAGAGAGCGACAAGGAGAACTGAAGCAGAAAAATGTGAGCGAGAAAAAGGAGTGAAGACAATGAGTATCTGATAAATGCCAATGGACATGTTATCTGAGGGACATCCCAGGCTCCTGTTCATTCTTTCAGATTGTGTTTTCCAGGAAATACCCCAACATTTCCTCAAGTCCAGCACATACACACCTACACTAGTGCTGCCCACCACCCTTGTTCACAGACTCTGTTCTTCTTCTTTCTTTCCTGATCTCTTCCCCCTAACACAGCACTCTTCCCAATTAAATTGCAGGGCAGAACAAGCACTCTATTGTGTCCACCTCTACCTGAGACCACCCTCTACCGTGTGTATGCGTGTCTGCATGTGTGTGTCATGAGTCAGGGTTCTTCTGAAATCACTCTGGTATTATGTGAAGGTGAGTACTGCAATAGTAAAAGTTGGTAGACAGTTGTGAGTGCAGTTCACTGAATGTTGTCAAATAAGCTGTATTATAATAACATGAATACTGTAGAGCTTTCGCATTATGTTTTAAGATTAAAACAGGGTTCACCAATGCAAGTCAGAATTGTGAAACTGGATTGGACAGTGAGTGTGTTATTGTATTTTATACAACAGTTAGTTCTGACCGAGTAATTTGATTGGACGAGAGGCATTCCATGAGTGCTGATATAAAGTACATCACTTGGACATGTAACAGTAAAATCACTCCGCTCACAGGTGTTATAAATATAAATACAATTGTTAATTAACCAACTGTCACACCCGCTACATTGACGCAAACTGACACTATAGCATTACACCAAGAAGGTGGATATTATTATTACTGATGCGGATGAGATAGAGTAGAAGCTGAATTCGGCTGTGCCAACATCCAGGTTTGCCAACGTTTCATCAGCCCAACTGGACAAAGTTACGGCCTGCGGCCTCGTGCCTATGACCGAATCACAGACATGACGATATACAGTACAACATCACTCCATTGCTGAAGTAAGTATTGATGGAATGTTATACTAGTTAGTTGATGGCAACATTACTCTATCTACAATAGAGCTGCTGTGATAAATTAATAAATCAATGAGTTGTCAACTATTAGATTAATTGCTAACTAATATGATAATTGATTCCAGCTTCGTGATTGTGAATATTTTCTGGTTTTCTGTACATCTCTCTGACAGTAAACTGAATGTCTTTGAGTTGTGGACAAAACAATACATTGGAGGACATCATCTTTGGCTTTTGGAAACACAAATAGTCATGTTTTCTTACAGCCTATTCATTTAAAAACCAATAGCAATTTGACAACTTGACCAAAAGATGTGATCAACTGAGAAACACTTATACTTTCTTCAAAATTGTAAACAACAAACTTACTTATGCTCAATTTATGCACAGTAAAATATGCATTTTCAACAGATGGTATATAATACGGTACACAATACATCACTGTTTTTGTTGTCCACCAGGAATATTTCACAACCTGTGGTGAACATTTAGGGCTTCCACAGCGTGACTGGGTAGTCTGTTGTTATGGTTTGTTGCTAAGGTGGTAAATAATGTTGGCACGAGAGGTACGAATTAGTCATCACGTTCTGTTTCTGGTCCATCCACACAAACACACTGTATATACATACATTTTATTCTGGGTTATTTCTGTCCTCAACCATGAGTCACATGACCAGACAGAAACAGTAGGATGGAAAAGGTTCACTGTGTCATGACTCACTCACTGGGATGTTGGGAGGGATACCCTTAACTTTGCACGCATCACGCCCTCCCCCTCTAGCAACACACTGTTGGGTGAAGCAAAGCAGCTGTGTACCAGATGAGATATGTGGACACTTCCTCCCCTCACCAACATTGAGAGAAAAAATGCACAAAATGCACAGACAACACATTCCACATTACGCAAAACAATCCCTTTGTTGGATAAATCAGCCAAGTTTTCTACTAAATGATAAGTTAATCTGTAATTTAAGATACAAAAGAAATAACACATCATATGGTATTTTTCTCATATGAAAGCTTTTTAGTTTCAGAAGTTTCAAAAATGCTACTGACAAATTGTAACTGTTTGTCTTTGAAAAACTTATAAACAGAAAAGGGTTTCTCAGAAGTCATGGCTAGAAGCAGTAGAAGTCTATTTCCCTGTGGTGAACCCTCTGGCACTCTTCTTTTTCAGTGTTGGTCATATAGGTTTATCAGACAAATCAATCCAAACTCAAGGTCTGTAAAACCGAATCACAATGTTTGTTTACAGTAACTTCTGGGTAAAAACGTTCTGTGTCACGTAGATAAATCGAAACAGCACTGACTAAACACTGCCTCAGGTGGTCCATTTTTGGCCACCTACAAAAAGGCCCACCTGAAAAAACCAACATCAGTTAAGGGTATGTGCTACATTTTAAAGATTTTCACCGCTTTACCTTACCATCAGACAGCCCTTTCCCACAGAGAACTGACGCCATTCTCTCTCAGCCACCAAACTCCAATGACAAAAGCAGTAATTTTTCTTCGCAAAGCACAGGAGTTGGAGTTGGGGTGGTGCATTGGTACAGTGGTTAACATTGCTGTCTCACATCAAGAGGGTTCCTGGTTCTAACCTGGGGAGGGGGATTCGAACCCTGGGGTGGGGGAGCTCCTCCGTGTGAAGCTTGTTCTCCCCATTTCAGGGTGGGTTTTCTCTGGGTACTCTAGCATCCTCCCACAGTCCAAAGACATGCAGGTTGATTGGTGACTCTAAATTGGCTGTGAATGTGAACAGTTGTCTGTCTCTATGTGTCAGCCCTGTGATAGTCTGGTGACCTGTCCAGGGTGTACCCCACCTCCCACCCAGTGTCTGCTGGGATAGGCTCCAGCCCCCTCGCAACCCCCTAAAAGGATAAGCGGACACAGAAAATGAATTAACAAATGAAGTTGCTGGTCTACCTGGTCAACTTGGTCTACCTCGATTGGTTAGTTTGTAGGGTACAGCGGCGAAAATAACAATATAGCATTCACTTAAACTGATATTTCTTTTTTGGGGGTGGCTAAAATTTGGTTTATCAAAGACACTAGCAAAGCAGCACAGTACATAAAATTAGCACAGCAGAAACCTCAGATAGGTAAGACCACCATGTTTTACTATATATCTTACAGTTATGGCTGAAATTGACTAAAGAAGTAAACGCAGTAAAAGTCTGCTGATTTCACATATCGCCACAATTAAATTAATGACCGGTTGTCTATCCAGGAGTAATTGTTGTTGATTGTTGTTGACGCCATGATGATTTTAAGCTTTTTTTCACAGTTTGCCCTGTTGTCATGAAGATGGGTCTGACATGCAAGCAAGTAACTGCTTTAATTTCATTAATATCACTTTTATGGCCTCTTGTTTGTGCTAAAAATTTGTCATGAAAGTTAATTTTTGACCTTGAAAACAGAAGCCGATGTGCATGTACCATGTTTTGTTGTTTTACATATTAGGTTTATGTCTATCAGGTCTCTTGACCCACTCCACACCTCACTGCATAGTCAGCATCTGGTGAATGATCCTTTGTCCTCTTAAAGGCACTGACATTTGGACTGTAGGAAATTAGTGTCAAACCAGGACAATCAGATTTTCAGACTTTGAATACGAAAAGGAGTTAAAAGGACTTCAAACTGAATACTCAAGAATCTTTCCTTCCTGAGTAGACTGATGTGAATCTCAATGTGGTAAGAGTGGTGTAAAGCAAAGATAACAGTATAAAAGCAGAGGAAAACCTCGCACACACAGAGATGAAGACAAAACAGCAGCTCTGACTCATACTTGTAGTGGTTGTCATGGCAGAAAAGTAAAAATAAACACAACCATACTGTGCCGTAAATATTAGTTAGATTAGAAATACACCCTGCCCTGTGTGATGGGACTGTTTATGTGTGATCATGCATATCCGTCTCTGTACGTGCTCACATGTGTGTCACGCTTAAGGTAAACACAGCTTGTTTCTGAAAACAGATGATGTCCCACCTAATCTGAGCACAGACTCACACAAAATAAGCCACACCATATGTGCCCCTCCTTGGCGAGACTGTGTTTCTCTTGTAATTACACACACCAAGACGCCGCCTAATTCATTGCATCTGGGTGAACTCCCTTCAGTCAGAAACTACAAAACCAAACGTTAAGCTGAACATGTACAGACACAGAGCGTAAGTTACAGCACAGCAAGGACACCAAGAAAACCTGTTAATGACAACAGCAGAAGACAAAGAGATGATGTCAGTCTTCAACTAAAACTTGATGGGAGACTACTGGCTTCATCGTACTGGCACTCAACTTGTCCCAACGTAAGGTAGGTGTGCTGTTGTCTGGCGGGGTTATGGGTAAAAACATATAAAAGGTGAATTTATTGTCTCTATAAAGTGGCCAGCATTTGAGTTACACAGTTCACACTGACAGGAGTGCTTTCTAGCAACAGTAAAATAGAGCAAGTAATCTTATCTTTACTTCCATAACAGCATCATATAATAATTCGCAGTAAAGTCATTAGGAGCCATAAGGCTGCATATCTGTCCAACACCTCCAACACAGCATTATAGCTCATGCAACGTAACAGGACAGATGTGGATTCTCTGGTTTCCTTTTAAATGTGGTGTTTACTAATGGCGATGTGTTTGCTGGAGGTAGGAGAGCTTCATATTGACAGCAGCGTTGGTACAGTGAGTTTGTTTATGACTGCCAGCAAGGGCATAGGTTTCATTTCAACATTTTTGGGGGGACACAGGGTCTTCAGGCAGAAAAAAACTGAGCATCAGAGACTTAATTTCCTGCATTCTGTTAAATGTAATGCATCGATTTGAGCCTTTTCTGCATCAATTTATGGTGTAAATGTCTTCAAATTTGTCAAACTAGAAGTCCTCTGCTGCTGTCATGTGGGGGTGAGGGGCAAATGCAAATGTTCTAAATGTTGTGAATATTAAGTGAGATGTGACCCCCTCCCCCTCTGAATCTATTTGCTGCAAGTACATGTAATTTGGTTAAAGCACAGTCCCAGTTATCAACATTGTGTAACTGGGTTGGAAATCTTATTGGATGAAACAAATATGTTAACCAATCCACTCATATGTTTTCCAAGCTGAAAGACAAACTTCAAAAATACAGCCAGAGATCATCGGAGAGAGACAGCCAGTCAGCTCTGAACAAACCAGTTAATGGTTAACTGTCAAGTGGACTGATGTCTGGTCCCAAATACAGAAAACAGGCAACATGAGCTGCAGCATGACCAGCACAGCATTTTAATCTGTGTGTGTGTGTGTGTGTGTGTGTACATGTGTGTGTGTGTGTGTGTAGAAGAGGGGTGAAGAATGAGCACAAGAACAACAGTGTATGTAACATGTGCACTCACCCATCTTCCCCTCTGTCACAACTTTCTCAGCATACATCTGGATACAGTAGGAAGCAGACAGCAACAATAGAGAACGATGTATCTCTTTCCTTCCTTCCTTCCTTCCTTCCTTTCTTCCCTTCCTCCTAGTCTCCTTGACTCCTCAGGGCAGGTGGTCTGAGCCCTTGGCAGTCACTTTTGCCTGGTAATATAATATTGAGGATCTTAAGTGAAAAACAAACACAATATTGGAGGTAAAATGTACATTTGTTTCAATAAACATCTGTCAAAAAGCTAACCAGATAGGGGTGGGGGGGTGGGGGGGGGGGGGGGGGGGGAGAGAGATCACAATATTTTGCATGAGGATACTGTATCAATACACGGACATCAAGTACTAATTTCTAGTTACAAAAAGTATTAATATTGCAAATGCAAACCAAGCTTTTGAAGTGAGATGAACAGACTGAAAACCTAATGCTATTTGATAAAAATATGTTGATAAAATTTTCCTTTGCAGACAATTTGCATTTAAAAAAAGATAATATATTGCAATATATCGCAATATATGGTATCGCAATACTCGATACTGCGATAATATTGTATCGTGACTTGAGTATCATGAGAGTATCATATCCATATTGTGGGGCCTCTGGTGATTCATATCCCTGAGTTAGACAGACTTATAAAATATAAAGCTTGAAAAGTTATTAAGTTTAGGTCTGCTACATACTATAACACTAATTCATAATACTACACATACTCACTATAACAAATAATATTGCTTAAATTTTTGATCGATATGCTCTGAAGTACAAACAGGTTACATCACAGGTTTGTTTCAAAGCAGTTGTTTTCGCTTTGTGTTTCGTTAATTCACACACACACACACACAGACACACACACACACACAAAGACCCACCCATCCAGATCACCACATCTACTAACAAGCTCTCATAGTGTAATGTAATATTTCTGAGATAAAGAAACTTACAGTGAAAACACAATTGTATTAAGTCTATGTAATAAATTATTTTTGTAGTAACAGTATTCACTGTCCTCCAAACAGGAGGTCACAGACATACATGTATGACACCACTGGGAGCAAATGGTCACAGAGGCATTATTATAGGGAGTTAAAGTGTATCTATAAAAGCTATATAAAACTTTAACTCCTATTGTATATCAATAAGCAGTGCAATTTACAGGCAACAATATTTTAAACGCCTGTAAAATCAATATAAGTTAGACTGCAGAGGTCTTAAGATGGAGATGGTTGAACAGGCTTAACAGATTAATGAGCATTAAAAAGGTTCAGCACGATAAACTGTAATGGTGACGTAAATAAAATTATATAAACTGGCTACTTTATATTTAATTTCAAACAGCTACTAAAAACCTAGTGTTCATAGCCTAGAGCCAGGTAAACTTTAAACATTTAATGGTACTAAATTAAGCAGCTAGCTCGCTAACAGTGTCTTTTCAGAGTCAGCATGAAACTACAGGACTGAAACAAGTGACTCACCTGTCTTTTCTTGCAGCAGGTGGATTACTGGCCTCCGTTAGTGACAAATATCTTTCTTTAGTCCGCTTTAAAGAATAATAAAAGGCCCAAAAACACTTCAGCCTCGAAGACAGGCGACAATACTCTTTAAACGCCAGCACAGATAAATCCCAGTTTGCAGTAAATCCTTTTTGCTCTCTTCACAGGTTACTGACCCCAGAGAAAGAAGAAGGGGAAAAAAAGAGCAGCAAAGTTTCCAGCGACTGTTTCTATCAGCCAAAACCACCGACGCCCGCTTCTAACAGAAAAGAGAGAAACATTTGGAAGACTGGACTAATTGAGACAAAGTGTAGTGAAAGTTTATCCCAACTTTTGTCGGTTAGTGTGGTGGTCCTGTGTGCGGTCAGCTGCGCAGACGAGAGGGGCGCGAGTGACGTCAGCTTACGTTACTGAGTGGACAAACAGGGCGCGAGAGCTCTCAGGCTGTCTGAGCATGCAGACCTGCTGCAGGTGTACACACTGTCCTATACTGTGTTAGTAGTTATATTCATATACAACTCAACAGGGACTTTACTGATTTGCTGTTTTGGTTTTTACTTTTAGCAAGTGTGAGTCATCATCATGTCTCTGTTGGTACAACTGAGCCAGTAAACACATACAGTAACCCTCAACACTCTCACACACATACAGTATCTATGTACAGTAGGTTCCCTTTGCTGACATGAAAACCTAGTGATCACTCTAGTTCCTCATTGGCAGAGAAAATAAAAAGGAAGCTGGACAATGTGACCAGTAAGTCTTTGTATTTAAGGAAGACAAAAAGCCACATCACTGACTTTAGAGAGGGTAGACTGGATCACAGAGTCACAGAGTGAGGGGAGAAGGAGACAGGAGGTAATAGAAGGAGTAAGGCCAGGAGACAACAACAAAACAAGCAACAACTACAGCAGGAAGAAGAACATGGGTGGACGAGTGGCACAGAGCTGCTGGCTGCTGCTCACACTCTCTGTGGAAGGTAAGACCCACATTTAGCATTGTGAAGAAGGTATTCGTCCTGAGTTTCAACACTGACTGAACAGAATTAACTGGAAGTGTGAAGTGACATTAATGTGGCATAAAATTAATCTGTAAAATAAAATTATAACAATTTTTTGGAAAAAAAAATACCCCATTGTAATGTAACTTGGTGGTTATGATATAGTAACTTGCTATATTACGTTTCTCTCAGGTATTCTTGCAGGTGATTGGTCAGTTCATCTCCCCTCGGGTCCTATCTGTGCTGTGACTGGTTCCTCTGTTGTTCTCCCTTGTTCCTATGACTACCCCCAAAGTTCTAATGAAACCGAGAAAGAAGGACGGCTCTCTGCTCAGGTTATTCAATAAAGAAGGCATTGTTAGCAGTTCCCATATATCCTGCAGTAACTGGACGACTTCCTCTGCCAGGACTCAGATCTGGAATCAGGGTGAATAGAAATGTGCAGCTACGGGGGGGGATGGGGGGTGATTGAGGATAACTGCATTCAACTATTTTAATCTTGCGCTTGATATTTGGGAAGATTTTTTTTAACATAAAGTCAGCCTAAACACAGCATCTGCTATTTTACAGTATACTTTATCCCTTGTTCAAAAGCTCCTTGTTTTTTATTTTTAGCTACTCTGTTTATTTTTCTCTATTAGGGTGGAGGAGGAGGACAGTACAAAGTTTTGTCTGAAATGTGGTGTCTCGAAGACAGTCGTTGCCTCACATCAAGGTATTGTTTAAAACGCACAGAAACTCATAGCACAGGGTTTAAACAAAGTATCTAAGTCTATCTGTCTGTCTGTCTGTCTCAGATACGTCTTCCACAGTGATGGTATCTTCCCAGATCCATCCTACCAGAACAGGGTGGAGTACCTGGGACAACCCGGAACCAGAAACTGTTCTCTGAGGATTTCTGATCTGAGGCAATCGGACAGCGGAGCGTATGTGTTTTACCTCATCACCAGCCACCCGACAGAGAAGATGCCAGAGCAGAGCGGTGTACAGCTGCTGGTGGCAGGTGGGAATATTTCATTTACTCCTAACACTACAACTGATCATAATCAACATGGTCAGCACCACCATAATCATAACCGTCAACATCCTTCATCATCATCCAGAAAAGCATGATCATCACCACGATCATAGGAAATTATATAACAGTGATATAAAGTTCAAAACAGCATCATCACATCACATTACAGCCATTTTTTCCATCATGGTGATTTTTTTAATAGGGAGCAGATTTCCATCAATGTGCCTTGATTTTCATCCATAGTTCACATTCATCTCAAGGTCTTAAAAAAAGGTTGTTTCAAACCTGTTTGCACGGACCAGCCCCAGTACACAAACCACAAAGTCCTTATGTTTGTCCTTCCTCTATTTTGTGACTGTTTAAATCCATCTTTTTGTCTCATGGCACACTGTCTTACTGCCTGTCTGTCTTCATACCTGTCTGCCCGGGAGTAACTGCCCTGTTACAATGACAGCGTTGAGTGGAAGCTGGTAATTGTTCAAGAAACAACCATAAAACTAAGAATATTATGTAAAGTGTTGATGTTTAGCACCAGTACTTGAATTGCACTTCCTTATGCAACTCTGTGTCTGAAGGCTTGTGCTGTTTATGAGAAGTAGAAGTGAAACTGACCACTGACAGCATATAAATAATGTATAAACTCAGCCTGACATAAAAACCTGTTCCATGTCAACTAACAGTTTTGATTCTGATGACAAACATGTAGGGACAGACTGTGAACTTGCTGAACTTAAAGAAGAGGGGATTTAGTGTAATTTAAGGTATTAGAGCGTAGGTGGGTGGTGTTGGGAAGTGTTGGTGTTGCTCCACCAGAGAGTTATTCTTGAAAAGTTATTGAGAAACGTCTGTGTGAAGTCACACTCTTGTTGTTTTCTTGTTTTTGTCTCTGTTGCCACACTGTGTCATGCTTTGAGATTAAACACAGAGAAGTTCTGGCAATCTGTAGGATGAACAAAACAATAAATAACACTAGAATCCAGCAGAGTTTTTTGCGAGATCTCGCAAAACTTTCCTTTAAGTAATGTACTTCCAGGTCAGTTTGGCCCATAGAGACTGCAAACAAACGCAACAATGGAGCACATTCACCCATGGGAGAGGCTCATAGAGTTTTATTTTGACATTGGCCTCAAATATAAAGACATTAAATCAGTGCTCACGAGTAAACACGGTTTTCATGTAAGTGAGAGACATCTGAAGTGACTACTTAACGCAAGAGGACACTTTCGTCGAAAAACATTCTGTGACTTGGCAGTCCTGATTGAATTCATTAGCAACCAAATACAGTACTCTGGACAGCTTCACGGTTACCGGTGGATGTTTGCTAAATGCAGAGAACATGGACTACGAGTGAGGAAAGAGGATGTGCGCTTGGTGTTGAAGGAGCCGTGTTTACTCGCGAGCATTGATTTAATGTCTTTATATTTTACGGAAGCGCATTGCATTCACTGGATAAAAAAAAATTAGACACTTTTAGACAATTAGACAATTATGAGAAAAGATCTCGTAATTATGAGATCAGGATCTCATAATTACAAGATAAGGATCTCGTAAGATCTCGCAAAACATTTGCAATATCTTGCAAAGCTTTTGCGAGATCTCGCAAAACTTTCCTTAAAGTAATGTACTTCCAGGTCAGTTTGGCCCATAGAGACTGCAAACAAACGCAACAATGGAGCACATTCACCCATGGGAGAGGCTCATAGAGTTTTATTTTGACATTGGCCTCAAATATAAAGACATTAAATCAGTGCTCACGAGTAAACACGGTTTTCATGTAAGTGAGAGACATCTGAAGTGACTACTTAACGCAAGAGGACACTTTCGTCGAAAAACATTCTGTGACTTGGCAGTCCTGATTGAATTCATTAGCAACCAAATACAGTACTCTGGACAGCTTCACGGTTACCGGTGGATGTTTGCTAAATGCAGAGAACATGGACTACGAGTGAGGAAAGAGGATGTGCGCTTGGTGTTGAAGGAGCCGTGTTTACTCGCGAGCATTGATTTAATGTCTTTATATTTTACGGAAGCGCATTGCATTCACTGGATAAAAAAAAATTAGACACTTTTAGACAATTAGACAATTATGAGAAAAGATCTCGTAATTATGAGATCAGGATCTCATAATTACAAGATAAGGATCTCGTAAGATCTCGCAAAACATTTGCAATATCTTGCAAAGCTTTTGCGAGATCTCGCAAAACTTTCCTTAAAGTAATGTACTTCCAGGTCAGTTTGGCCCATAGAGACTGCAAACAAACGCAACAATGGAGTGCATTCACCCATGGGAGAGGCTCATAGAGTTTTAATTTGAGATTGGTCACACACACACACACACACACACACACACACACAAAAGCTTTTGCGAGATCTTGCAAATGTTTTGCGAGATCTCGCAAAGGTACTTTTTTTTTTTTAACCATCTATTTTTTTTTTCCCTTCCATGTCCCTTTAGGGGCTCGGTAGCCACTGAATGTTTAGAGGAAGAAAAAAATCATTACTGGAAAAACATTTTCCAGTAATAGCAACACCTTTTAGCGTAATGTTAAAGGGAAACTTCAGTATTTTTAAACCTGGACCCTATTTTCCAATGTTTTTCTGTCTTAGTGACTATCCATCCATCCATCCATCCATCCATCCATTTTCATAACCGCTTATCCTCTTGAGGGTCACGGGGGAGCTGGAGCCTATCCCAGCTGACATTGGGCGGGAGGCAGGGTACACCCTGGACAGGTCGCCAAACTATCACAGGGCTGACACATAGAGACAGACAACCATTCACACTCACATTCACACCTACGGTTAATTTAGAGTCACCAATTAACCAGCATGTCTTTGGACTGTGGGAACTGTGGGAACCAGGAACCCTCTTGCTGTGAGGCGACAGTGCTAACCACTACACCATGCCATCTGTCTTAGTGACTAATGGAGACAAAAAAATTTAAATTTGTCCATTACTGAGAGACACAGCTGCAACTGCAGTAGCAAAACAGGCTGCAATGTAATCTGTGCACCTTCAATTTACGTCCACCAAAAGTGTTTGTTTTTGCCACTGATAAGCTCAGACTGTTATTATAGTGTCCAACATCAATATGGAAAAGACCCTACAGGCAAATTAAACATTTTTCCATCTCTTTTACTGGTCTGTTTGTTATTGTGGCCAAGTCTTGCTCAAGGAGAAGTCTCGTTCTGCAGTCTCGTGAGATGTGACTTGTTGCAAGAAAAACAATAGTAGATACATTAGTGAAGGTTGGAGAGAGGAGTGCCAGGAATAGGTTATTGTACTGGTGTACAGAAAGTGCAGCTTTGTTTTTTGTTTTTTTTTTTATCTAAAAGATTGTCATTGTCATGAGACTTTTCCATGACAGAGACTTGGTTACACACTGTAACAAATAGACCAGATCAGCGAAAGGTAGAGAAAATTCTTTCATTTCTCTATAGATTTGTTTCTATAATGTTTCCAAACACTTATAATAACAGTCTGAACCTGTCAGTGGCAAAAACAAGCACTTTCATTCATGGATATACTTTGACAGTGCGAAATTGCCCGTGGAGAATATACTGCAGCCTGTTTCACTGCTGCAGCTGCAGCAGTCTCTCTCAGTACTGGACCGATTCTAATAACTGTTGTTCTTATTGGTCACTTAGACACAAAAACATGTGAGAATAGGGTCCAGGTTAAAAATACCAGTGTTGGGGCGTCAGTGGCTTAGTGGTAGAGCAGGCGCCCCATGTACAAGGCTGTTGCCGCAGCGGCCCGGGTTCGAGTCCAGCCTGTGGCCCTTTGCTGCATGTCATCCCCTCTCTCTCCCCCTTTCACACTTAACTGTCCTGTCCATTAAAGGCAAAAAATATCTTTAAAAAATACCAGTGTTTTCCTCGAGGCTTGGACAGGACAGAGTTTATTATTTTATGGTCAACTAGACCCCACAGAAGTCACATCCTGAATGTGTTTGTTTTACTGAGAATATGTGGACCATTCTTATAATTAAACATACACACAGTGGGTTTTTAAAAGGCACATACAAATATCTTTTAGAAGCATACAGAAATGAGTAAAATGCAGCAGTTTAACTTTGTTTTTTCCACTACAATTGGGTTTTTGTGTTTTGTAGAGGAAAAAATGCCTTTGGAGTAAAATCTGAATCAAAATATACATAATAAAGCAAGTGAATGAATTCAACAGTAAAAAATATTAAAAATAATAAAATAATCTTTAAAATTATCTGGTGGGTGGTTGGACTTTTGACCTCAGTATTTCTAAAATCCTAGCCAAGGCCCTGAACAGAGAGTGTTCCACAGTTTTTGGTCACAGATCACTCACACACACTTTCCCTCTTTCCTGACAATTGTTTTCTCCAGACTCCTCCAGTGCAGTCACAGTGTCAGCGAGTCCGTCCAGTGACATCACACAGGGTGAAGCCTTACGTCTGGCCTGCTGCAGCCCTGCTGCCAGTCCACAGGCTCGTTTCAGATGGTACAAGAGCACAAGCACCAGCCCGAGACATGCTGGACAGGTGTGGAACATCAGTGACGTTACATCTGATTACTCTGGCAGCTACTACTGTGAGATACAGACTGGAGATAATGTGCAGAAGTCAGCAATGCTGCCCATTGACGTAGAGTGTAAGTGAAGTTAAATCCTGATTTAAATTCACATTATCATTATTATTATAAATGAGTCGTTTAACTATTGCTGCGCTGAACATAAGTTAAGCAGGGTGTTTCTGAGTGTTTCAACAGAGGATTTCTTCATAAGCTGGATGAAGAAACTTCCCTGCACAGTTTCAAAACTGCAGTTAAACTTTGGTTTGATGAATGAGTGAAAAGCAGTCAGTGTTTTGACAGAATTTCACATGACTTGAAGTCAGGTGTAACTGACCTGTAATCTTTTTCCTGTTTAGACTCTCCTCGAAACACAGCTGTCTCCATCTCTTCTCATGAAGTGGTACAGGACGGACATCCTGTAACTCTGACCTGCAGCAGTGATGCCAACCCGCCTGTCCACACATATACCTGGTACCAGGGTGCAGCATGTCTCCCTACAGCAGACAAAAGCTTTTATCCAGCAAGAATATCCCCGGCTAGACCCACAGGAAGTGGCCTGACACTGCCACACAGCAGTTCCAGCATCACCACTGAGCAATGTGGGCAGCACTGCTGTGTGGCACGTAACAGACATGGATCACAGACTCACAGCGTCACACTCGCAGGTCCCAAAGGTAGGAGATGTACTCAGCACCAGGATGTTCTTGGTCCAAGGTCTAGCCATACACATGCATATTGTATTAAAGAGTGCTGCCTGAGACATTTGTGCTGGCTCTGATCCCTTTTCTGTCCCCGTCTGACTCTTCAGGAGACAAATCGTTGATCATTGGACTGATTGTTGGGGCTGTACTGGTTATTATGGCCATAGTGGCCATTGTCATAGCAAGGTGAGCTCTTTGCTTCTCTTACTGCCGATCAGTATTACTACATTGTCATTGTTTCTTGTTATATTTTCATCAGCATTTCAGCATCAGGAATTTTAAGAGATACCATTGGATTGGTGGATATTATAGTAAAAATAATGGATTTAAAACAAACAAACAGACATAAATCAAGCACCATAGTCACTGCTTCAGTACCCAGTGTGTAATACACAGCCCAACAAGAAGTAATACAGTGTCTGAAACCACTGGATGCATCATTCATAACACTGTGCATTCACATGGTTGACTAACTATATATTAATAATCCAATCTAGATGTGACTATAATGTGTAACTATGTGTAACTGATGCCCATAGTAGTGTGAATAATATCCAACGATCTTCAGTGTTTGGGTTACATAAAGTGTTACATGAATAAATGATTTATTATATTTCAAGAAAAACAATCAAGGAAATTAGCTTATACTATGAACAATTATCCTAAAAAAAGTAATCACATACAGAAGTAATCCCTCTTAATCATCACTTATGACCCATTAGAAGTGTGTAGCAGTGTATTTTTCTGCAGAAACTCTGCCCACTGCCTATGTTTTCTGATTTTCTTCTTATTTTGCTGTGATTGGGACTTTCCTGGGCTCAGTGCTCAGGTAAGTTTGGGGCTTTAAAGAAAAATGTAGCAATTAGGTGCCAGACTACAAGCAACAGGCATCCAAGAGACATAGTGCTACAAAAAATGTATATATAGGAAGGTGAAACGCTAAAGGAGAATGAATCTAGGGTTGTATTTTACTCTTAACGTCACTGGTGGGCATGTTAATACTATACAATACTGCATGGTATATTTTTAATAATGTAGATGCCAGTGATTTTTGATGAGTTATTTGTCTGTCCTTTCAGGAGCCGGAAGCCATCCAGACAGCAGTCGTATGTCCTCACCGAGACAACTGCTACAGCACCTTAAGGTCTCAGCAAGTCTGGGACAAACACCCTACAACCACCAAAAGCATAAGACACCTTTTTTATTTAATTACAGGAACTCCCTTGGACACTTGTATGTTACCTCCACGCCTCATATTGCCATGTAAACCTCTTTAACACAAGCACAGCCGCCTTCAAACCAGCATCAATATCACATGCTGTAGCACAGTTTGGCCTGCTTGAGGCCATGACTGAAATCATGTACACAGAATAAAAACAAGTCTGTTGATAGCGGCAATCACTCATACAGTGTGCGACAACCTGAAGATCATATGATGAGACTTTGCTGAACATTTAAGCATGCAGGACACAATTCTGAAACGTTTACTCCCTGGATTTCAATGCACTGAGCTCAACGAAGATGGGCTTTAAAGACTCAATGCTTAATCAGAAAACCAACAGAACTGAGGAGAAACTGTCTTTACTCTGTGGGCTGATGATCTCATCATTGGTTCCATTTGTTTAAGTGCAATTGTGCTGCTGTCAGGATTCAACCAAGCGATCTTCAAGAAAAGAATATTTATTAAAACAAGAAAATAGACTCTGTTGCCTCTTCTAATGACCAAAATCCTAGTTTGTGTTCTAGTAGGTTGAACTGCTGCAAGGGCAGATGTAAATTTGAATACATCCTCCATGGTTAATAACATATGAAGACCACATCCAGAGTTATTGTAAGGACTTGGATTTTAACAACACGCCACAGAGTGCACCCAGTACTGTGTAAGCAATGTCCAGAAACAGCTGGTACCGAGAGCCTGTTAGTGATGATGATGAGCCTGAAGATGATGATGCAAAATATGGACATAATGATCCAATTAAACGCTGTTGGCAGTGAGGACTGGGTCACATCTGTGTGGTTTTGAGTAAACTCTCCAGTGTGATAAGGCTCTAACAGATACTGACCAGAGCCTGAGGATGAAAACCAGGCGGACAGTGACTCTGACACCCGGACATTCATTTACAAAATGTTCTTTGATATCAACTCTTCATCTCATTAGTCTATTTTTAGAATTTTGCTTTAGTCTGATTTGTTATATTGGAGTGAGCTGAGCAAAGGGGTGCAAATGTTCTCTATTTTTAAAATGCTAATTAAGTAAACAAGGAAGTACAGTGCTTCATTTCCCAAATATTTAAAGAGACAGTGTCACATAATGTATGTGCATATCACTTGTTGTTTTCTTTGGCTGTGTTTACTGTTTAACATTTCTGTGATGTGTTAAAGCTGGAGTAAGCAGTTTTTATGTAGTTTGTTTTTTTGGTGTCTTTGGGCAAAAAAAAATCATTAAAAACTTTGAGTATATTGTAATTTAAGTGAATTGAGAGAAAACTAGACCTCTGCACTTCCTCTTGGCTCTGTTGTCAGGCTTTAGAAAATCTAGCCTTTGACAGGAGCCTTTGGCCAATCCCAGATCATTTCAGAGAGAGGGCGTTCCTATTGGCTGTTCTACAAATGCAGATGCAAAAAAAGGTGCAAATTGGTGCCTAAAAATTCTCCAGAGTGCAAGGAATTAAGAGTTTGACACTCAGAATTTTCTGAGTGCGGACCCCCAAACCCACCTTTCATGAGTTCCCCCCCCAGTGTTGAAAGAACCCCTACACCCTTGCCGCTATACAACAGCATCACAATTAAAATTAAAATTGGGATGACTGAAAGAGATGATTAATAAGCTACTTGTACAGATTACTATATGAAGCATATGTATATGCCTGTGCTCATCTGGTGGGAGAGGCTTAGGACAAAGAGGGCAAAGCTGCAGGAAGACAGCGTGTTTTCAAAATCTGGCTTTTTTTTTTTTCCTTTCCAGAAAACTGCCTACCCCAGCTTTAATGAGAAATAAGGTAGCTAGCAGTGCACATATTATAAAGACATTAATTCAAACATATATTCAGAACTTCTCATTTTAAAGCTGTTTTATGTGTATGTCATCTGGGATTTGTTTTACATGCATTTAGTACTGTATACTGAAGAGTAATACCAAGATTTACAAAGTGTGTGATAGCTTAGATTGAATAAAAAGCTTTTTTAACTTTACATTTTCCAGCACTTCACTGCTTAAAAAGAAAACTGCCTTGGAAACATGTTAATAACACATTCTTTAATAAAAGGATGAAAAATAATTAGAAAAGTTGTCAATCAGGAGGTCATGACAAGAAAGCCTTACAAAAACATAATCTATACAGGTATTACAGCAGAAAATTTGAAATGCTTGTTCTTGTGCAGGTGTGAAATGTGTTAACAGGTGTCACTAGTTTTCACCACGAGGTACACAATAAGATAATTAAATAGTGATCGATCGCTGATTATTACCACACTGACCAGAGTGCTGTCATCTGTGTGAGGCATACGTTGATCAGTAAACAGTGTGAAACAAACGTAAAAATGCATTGACTCTATAAAAGCTGTACTGTTGGTGTTGTTTTAATATCATAAAATCTTAAACCTTTAACCTCAATTCTTACTGTACTATGCTAATAACATTTGCAACATTTATTAAGTTTGGAAGAACATAATGTACATGAGTATTTTAAACACAAGGGGGCAGTATATCCTGGTTTGACCACAATGATCCTGAATACAGCCTGTTGAACCCATACTGAGCAACTCCACTGACACATAATCAGCAACAACACTTTCATGAGGAAATAGCTTGATGTAGTTACATTTGCAAGGTTGTGATTATTTAATTGATGAAATAAACATGAGTGATGTTTCTTGATAATGTTACAAACCATAACCCTTCTGTCTCCAGTGTCAGGAGAGGGAGTGAACGTTTACACAGACAGGAGTCAGTGAGGGGTGTTGCTGCATTTTTCATGCTGACAAACTTGCTGTTCAACTGTGTTTTTGGTGGAGCTCCGAACAGCAACAAACCACAGGCATTCTCAAGTCATGTACGGAGTGTAATGAAATGTCATCAGGCTCAGGCGGAGGCAATCTGCAGACATTTCCTTCTGTGTAACTTTGTTTTTGATTTTGGTCATGACGATGTATTCATAATCATTGCTGCTCTCCTGAAACATAACAGGGTAACATTTAGACATTTTGTGTTAAACTGTCGTCCATTTTATTTAAACAGAACCTGGTCCTTCTTACCTTTTCATCCACAACATTATTACATTTCTTCCTGCTATAACAATGAAAAAGAAAAGCATGTATGAACTATTTAACCTTTCATGACAATCGTACTATGAAATGTCACAGCACAGGAGTGTTATAAAAAAAGTTCTCTTACCATGTCAAGATCATTACAATTGTAGCAACACGGTGATTAAGACTGTACTAACAAGGGAAATGACATGGATACCTGTTGGTAGAGGTAGAAAAAACTATGTAAGAAATTAAACTTAAATTAAGATTTTTAATTATACTTCAGCAAATACATATTTTAAACAATGTAGTTGATATTTTTTTAAATTTCATATCACCGCATTTTAACAAGTAGTTTTGGATCTAACTCAAGATATATAATTGCATATGTGACCAATAAAATTTGTGTCCCTCAAATTCTGCCAGTCAGGCTAGTTTGCAACATTAGAGCTGTTATTCCTTATTAGATGAGCTGTTGACATATAAGTACAATCCCTGAACAGGCTGTAAGTGTATCAATAATCTATCTGCTTATCTTACCTGCATGCTCACTGTCTGTATTTCCCACTATTACTGCTTCTGACAGTGGATGCAGCAGCACCTCGGTTGAGTTGTTTCCCCCCACTGTGTTCCTGGCCTGGCAGAGGTAGAGTCCAGTGTAGGACACCTCCACAGAGGGGAGAGACAGCACCTGTCCTGAGCCCACATACAGCATGGACCTGAAACTGGAAGCAGTACCCCTGTACCAGGTGTAGCTGTCTGCTGCAGGGTTAGCAGCACTGCGGCAAGTCAGGTCCACACTGGTGCCTACTGTCAGGTTCGCAGGATAGCTCATCTCAACAGATACATTCATTGGGGGATCTGTGGTAAAAACACAGCTACTGTGCTGTTATATAAATTCACTAAGAGGCTGTATTTTTTTGTACAAGTTTTAAAAAATAATCATGGCTGATTCTGACCATTTATAGAAAAAATATAATTATCAAAGTGTATTTTACTCAAAAAAGTAAAGACATTTTGGAAAATATGCTTTCTCCCTTTCTCAGTGAGAATTACATGAGAAGACTGATGGGCCTGCCTCTCTCATGGTTGTAAGGTAAATACAAAGCTACCATCAGTAGTGGTTTAGTGGTTTGAAAAAATGCAGCAAATGTGCCTTTTGCATGCCCCTATTGTAGATAGAAGATAATAAAGTGCCCTACAGGGTGCCTTTTCAGCAGAGAAAATGAGATGCAGTGCCCTCTAGGGTGCCTTAAAATTAGCTACCAAGCATCACCTACTGGTTTGCAGTTTGCCACTTTGACGCCTCAAGTTTAGCATTTTTTCCGTCACCATCTTGGTTTTTTGGAGCCAGAAGTGACCAGTGTTCTGACCAAGAATCAGAGGACACTATTGGCAGACAGTCTGCCACTCAAAGCGACCATGCCCTCATTTATTTGTAATTTTAAGCCTTAATACAATATAAATGAGTGAGTTATATAAAAATTTCCCCCCGAGCAGTTGTCATGAACGAGGAAATTAGTTTGAGAGAGTGAAACCGTTTTTTTGTACCAGGCTATAAACATGATTATTTCTGCTGTAAAGTTGGGCATTTTAACATGGGGGTCTATGGGGGATTGTCTGTCCTCTTGAGCGGCCTCAAGTGGCCATTCAAAGAACTGCAGTTTTTGGCACTTGGGTTGGCTTCTTTTTTTCAGCCCCAGAGGTTGCTGCTTGGAGAAAACGTGATGAGCCTGAGTTCACCACTGATAAACAGTAGTAAGTATTTACCCAAAATGTAAAACTATTCCTCTAGGCACATGCACCACACAGTGAAATACCAGTGTCTCAACAGTGTCATAGTAAAACATACTTACACTGAACATCCAGAGACACAGGGTCAGACATCACTGACTCCTGTCCTTCAAAAGCACATACATAATTGCCAGCATCCTCTGCTTTAGCCTCAAACTCTGGTTTGGTTACTGGACTCCCATCTTTGAACCAGACTATGTTGGAAAGTTGGCAGGATGTTCTGCACTCAAGGGTCACTTTGTCTCCTGCTCTCACTGGGTCAGGGTGCACTCTGGCACTCAGCTCTGGACAACAATAAAGAAACAGAGAGCATGAGATTAGAAAAAGCTAAGAACAGTAAACATGAATAGTAACACTCCATGTAGAATAACTGTACCTGTGACAGTCAGGTGCACTGATGTTTTACTCCGCCTTCCAAATAACTCTGTATCAAACTTGAAGTAGTAATGTCCAGTGTCGTTAATCTGCAGGTCATGAATTGCCAGGCTGCAGTTGTGCTGTAGATCACCAATATATTCAGAACGATTCTGATATGAAGGAAGTTCTGAGAGCGCAACACGTTTCCAGCTGCCATTTTTTGATGCCCCTTTGAACCATGCAATCGATTTAACAGTTTCCGAATCTGGGTAGGTGTACGAGCACCCAAGCTTTACTGATGATCCCTTTAAGGCACAAGTGTTTGGGTTTTCAAAAGGCACGGACCAACCAACACCCGTAGTTCCTGCAGAGAGACCATGATGTCAATTTATATGTTAAATTATTACTGTTTGTGCAGGGTTAAAAAAAGAATCAGAGGAAAAGGAGACATACTGCTCTGCAACAAATTTTCTTTAACTTTAGGATGGAACATGAATTAAAGGGAGTGAATTTATCAGAAAAGTGAAGACCATACATTTGTTTTCAGATGTGAAGAAGGTACAATAAAATTATGGGTTCTTAAAAGATAAAAAAAACAAACAAAAAAAACTGAATTTACAAGAAAATTTCCAGAAAATTCAGGCCAAACAGCCAAGTTATAAATGAACTAACCACACTTTATTGGCCCTTGTGGAAAACAAGCTTTAAACACAAAATTAAACACAGACCAAAATATTTTTTTCTGCAAGTTCTCTGCTGCCCCTGAAGCTTGAAATTGAGGTTCTAATTTTTGCAAAGTTTCTGGTCATTGGAAGAGGAGAAAGATTTTAATGAGCACATCAAAAAATGTAACTTTGTGAGGAGGGTGTCGGCCATATCCCCCGTGAAAAAAACATTTTTAATTAAAATAAATAACCCCCAATAACATGGGGTTGGCTATTACTTTAACTTTTGCTTGCGAGCTTGTTTAGAAACAGTAACCGAGAGTCCTGCATATACAGTGCCTATACCTTTAACAGATCATTTCATATGTATTCAACAACATAACAAAGTGCAATAAAAACAAAATGGACAGGTTATATAAAAGTAAATTAGATGATTCAGAATTATAAAGTAGTCTAGTTATGGAGGGAAGCAAAAACAAGTGACTTAATTTATGCATTTTAAAGAATAACACTTAAACGTAAATTGAAGAATTATCTCTCCTTACCTGACATCAGGATCAGAAGCACCAGCACTGCGATCATCTTCTCCATCAATGAGAAACACAAGATTTTGGTATGGATGTGAGTTTTAGAGATTTGATGAGCTCTCTCAGGGGGCATGGCAGCAAGCAGCATGGATCAGGAGGTGGAGGATGAGAGGAAATGAGTAAACTAAGCACTTCTGGGAATAAAATGAGAAGTTGTGAACGAGTGATGTTGGACTGGGCTGACAGAGAAAAAACATGTTCAAACGGGCAGGAAATACACTCCCAAGTGAAAAGAAAATTTGTGTCACAATGACACAATGAATGAATAGATTAAATATTGTAGCTCTTTTAGGAAGTGCCTTGAGACTGGGCTGGATATACAAACTTACATCTGAAACATGAGCATGACACCCCATGACTGTATATTATATTTGAGTGCAGGATGAGTCATGGATGGTAAAATAATATGTTACTGGGAAGTTAGATATATTTAAAAATAAAATATAATCTTTTTTTAAAAAGTACATGCAGTTTGTGGTACAGTTATTGTAGGAAGGATATGACTGTGGGCAAAAGACAGTTGATAACTTCACAAAAAAGAAGAAATGAGTCATTTTTAAATGGGGAAGTTGTGGCTGAAACTTCATTTCCATCTCACATCACTTTATGTACTGTCTGCATGCATTGTTACTTATATACATACATATACAGTACAGGCCAAAAGTTTGGACACACCTTCTCATTCAATGCGTTTTCTTTATTTTCATGACTATTTACATTGTAGATTCTCACTGAAGGCATCAAAACTATGAATGAACACATGTGGAGTTATGTACTTAACAAAAAAAGGTGAAATAACTGAAAACATGTTTTATATTCTAGTTTCTTCAAAATAGCCACCCTTTGCTCTGATTACTGCTTTGCACACTCTTGGCATTCTCTCCATGAGCTTCAAGAGGTAGTCACCTGAAATGGTTTCCACTTCACAGGTGTGCCTTATCAGGGTTAATTAGTGGAATTTCTTGCTTTATCAATGGGGTTGGGACCATCAGTTGTGTTGTGCAGAAGTCAGGTTAATACACAGCCGACAGCCCTATTGGACAACTGTTAAAATTCATATTATGGCAAGAACCAATCAGCTAACTAAAGAAAAACGAGTGGCCATCATTACTTTAAGAAATGAAGGTCAGTCAGTCCGGAAAATTGCAAAAACTTTAAATGTGTCCCCAAGTGGAGTCGCAAAAACCATCAAGCGCTACAACGAAACTGGCACACATGAGGACCGACCCAGGAAAGGAAGACCAAGAGTCACCTCTGCTTCTGAGGATAAGTTCATCCGAGTCACCAGCCTCAGAAATGGCAAGTTAACAGCAGCTCAGATCAGAGACCAGATGAATGCCACACAGAGTTCTAGCAGCAGACCCATCTCTAGAACAACTGTTAAGAGGAGACTGCGCCAATCAGGCCTTCATGGTCAAATAGCTGCTAGGAAACCACTGCTAAGGAGAGGCAACAAGCAGAAGAGATTTGTTTGGGCCAAGAAACACAAGGAATGGACATTAGACCAGTGGAAATCTGTGCTTTGGTCTGATGAGTCCAAATTTGAGATCTTTGGTTCCAACCGCCGTGTCTTTGTGAGACGCAGAAAAGGTGAACGGATGGATTCCACATGCCTGGTTCCCACTGTGAAGCATGGAGGAGGAGGTGTGATGGTGTGGGGGTGTTTTGCTGGTGACACTGTTGGGGATTTATTCAAAATTGAAGGCACACTGAACCAGCATGGCTACCACAGCATCCTGCAGCGACATGCCATCCCATCCGGTTTGCGTTTAGTTGGACGATCATTTATTTTTCAACAGGACAGTGACCCCAAACACACCTCCAGGCTGTGTAAGGGCTATTTGACCAAGAAGGAGAGTGATGGAGTGCTGCGGCAGATGACCTGGCCTCCACAGTCACCGGACCTGAACCCAATCGAGATGGTTTGGGGTGAGCTGGACCGCAGAGTGAAGGCAAAGGAGCCAACAAGTGCTAAACACCTCTGGGAACTCCTTCAAGACTGTTGGAAAACCATTTCAGGTGACTACCTCTTGAAGCTCATGGAGAGAATGCCAAGAGTGTGCAAAGCAGTAATCAGAGCAAAGGGTGGCTATTTTGAAGAAACTAGAATATAAAACATGTTTTCAGTTATTTCACCTTTTTTGTTAAGTACATAACTCCACATGTGTTCATTCATAGTTTTGATGCCTTCAGTGAGAATCTACAATGTAAATAGTCATGAAAATAAAGAAAACGCATTGAATGAGAAGGTGTGTCCAAACTTTTGGCCTGTACTGTATATATATATATATACACACATACATACATACATATATACATATATATATATATATATATATATATATATATTCTATTATCATTATTTCTTTTTTCTAGATCACATCAAAAGCTAGAAAAACAAGGCAGGTGTTTTACACAAAGGTCTTTTAAAGGGCAGCTACAGTCTACTGCTTCAACAGGGAGAACGGCTGCCTCTGAAACACACCCACACTTTAACAGCACTGAGATGTTATCACTACTTCAGTCTGGTGGCTTGTTTCACTATTGTTTTGCACTTTTGTGACGTCAGTCAGCCAGTCTTTGATCCAGACTAACTGAAATATGTCAGAAACTACTGGATAGTTTTATTGGTGTACAGTTACCAGAAGTGTGCATACATGGTTCTGGTTGTGAGTGTATTTTTAGTGCTGTGTCTGTACCAGGAGGTTATGGGAAGCAGAGGCTGGCTCTGTCTCAGGTGTTTATGTTGCAGACATTCTTCTGTTTTCTTTCCCGACAGTGTCTTAACGCCTTGGACTCTTAGCTGTTCCTCTACTGTTTTCACAGTCCTTTACCAGCTCAAACTGTTTTATGTTCACATTGTTCTGCATCTAGACATGTTGCTTATCTTTTGTTTTCAAGGAAATCTGCTGCATAGGATGACGAGTGTATATTATATTGAACTATTTCTGACATGTTGCTCTGGTCACGTAAATAAATAATATGACCATGTGTTTCATATGCTGGGATAGATGAAGTCCTTGTAATGACACTTATATCTGTGTCTTGACACCAAGAGGTATCGTAAATCATATAAAAATATGCAAAACTGTAATTTAATTATTCCTACAATTTTGTTCTAAATAAAAATATGAAGGTATGCAAAAATTGCTGCAAATTGCTCACTGATAGGTCAACCTAAAAGTCACCATGTACTGTGTTTCATGAGGCAGCTGGGTAACTAGCATGCTGATGCTAACCAGCTTCACTTGACCCAGCAGCTGAGTAGCAAGAAACGGGAACTTTGCTTGGTCTTGAGGAGCTGCAGTGTTTATTTCTGGACAAAGTGAAGCCTGTGCTGTACATACTAACACTTTACAACTTAACTGTTAATTTCCTCTCTGCTCTGATCTATCTCGCTCAGCTGCACACCATGCATGCACCCACTAAGCACTGAAATCTGCGTAGTGGGAATGAGGAAAGACAAGAGAGTCTGTCTGCATGTTCTGCAGTATTTGCTCAGTTTGCTGTCACATCGTTCGACCACAAATTTGCAAAAACAACGATGAAATGAAAGTTCAGTCACAAAACTATGTTGTTTATATTTTTTTGTGCATTTTTAAGTGAATATATGGAAATCCTGGAGCTCTCTTAGTGGGTATATGGCTTACAACTGTGTATCACAGAGACTTTACTGGATGGATTGCCATGAAATTTTGTACTCATATAGCCTAGTCATGATGCCCTGAGGAGGATCCACTTACTTTTCCTTGAGCGTACCAAATAACTCAGTTTTCAAA
The DNA here is from genome assembly GCF_041903045.1 of Epinephelus lanceolatus. Taxonomy (NCBI): domain Eukaryota; kingdom Metazoa; phylum Chordata; class Actinopteri; order Perciformes; family Serranidae; genus Epinephelus; species Epinephelus lanceolatus. Next base: position 31,422,023 of record NC_135743.1, read on the forward strand.
TATTCAGTGAAATAGACATCTACTAGTTGGGACTGGCACAAGTTTGTATAGACATTCATGACTCCTACGCGTTGCAGTCTGATAACTTCGGTGATGCCCTGACTCTTAGTCTAGCGTGACCTTTTGTAGTTTTCGGCAAAATGTCTCTGGACAACTGGTGGATACATTAAGGTGAAATTTCCTGCATATATTCAAGGGTCCTACTACAGGATGAAATCTAATAACTTTAACGAGCTCCCAACTTTCTGTCTGTGATCTGCAAAAGTATTTAACCTCCCACCAGCATTAGCTGTACTGTGTGCTAGTTAGCAAAAGTTAGCATGGTAACACGCTCAACTAAGATGGTGAACCTGCTAAACAAACCAGCTACGCATCAGCACGTTGAGCATGTTAGAAAGCTGATGGTAGCATTTAGCTCAAAGCATCGTTGTGCCTGATGAAAGTTCAGCCTCACAGAACAGCTAGCATGGACTCTTACTGTGCTTTCTAGTACACATACCACTATACTATTTAGTCTGCCAGGAGAAAGATTTAGTGTGCAACCAATACACAGTATGCTATAAAATACCAGGCTGTCTGTTCTACTGCATCCGGTTGCATTTTGCAGTATGTAAGTCAGCATGGTTTACTGGCTGCTCAGAACAGCCAGTAAAGCCGTTAACGCTCTGCATGGCAAACGGTATGTCACATCGACTGAACCGCAAACAGATGACAGCTGACTGACAGCTCATTAACAGCTGTCAGAAGCCACAATGATGGATGACAGCACATTCAAGTGACTGATGACCAGCCAAATAGTAATAATGGCAATATTACTTAAATAAACAAAATAATAGGGACGCACCGAATATTAGGTAACCGAATATATTCGGCCGAATATTGCAAAAAAACACACACATTCGGTATTTGGTGGAATAAGTTAAAAGCAAGGCCGAATAATAGTGGCGTGTTTTGATAACGCAATCAAACAGCGTGCCTTGACGGGCGGAATAAAATGTCGGCAGTGTGGCGAACTGCCCGTCACGGCACTCGCATTTGCAACTAAAAATAGTTTTGAGCGAGCAAAGCAGCCTACAGATTTCAACCACCAGCAGAAAGGCGAATCCCACCGATTGTGGGTTGAACGGGGGTCACAGACACAGACAGTAATGTATTCCTGTCAAATACGGCGGCCATAGGCTTACCGCGACGGAGAAGTCGGCTCCAATAATATCCTCTTCTTGGTGTCATGACTGCCCAAAAGTACCTGAACAGCCGAGCCAGCCGAACACAGGTATGTGATGTGTCTGAGGAGAAACGAGCCGTTCACGGCCCACAAACCTCACCGCACTTTAGGGACTGTTCATTACTTATGAAGGGACTTGTCAGGGGAGGAGGGAGGCTGGTTGATTCTTATTTTTTATTTATTTTTTTTTATTTTGATCCCCCCCCTATGTTCATCACTTATTTATGCTGTTTTTGAAGTATGAATAAGTCAGTAATTAATTTATTCCATTGAAATATCATTGATGTATTATAGAAAAGTGATTTATCTTTTTATAAATGACAAAAGGCACATCTGCCTCATTTTCGCTGTGGTATCGTGATACTACTCAGAACCATGATATTTTCACTGGTATCGTACAGTGGGTCCCAATTTTGGTACCGTGACAACACTAATCTGGAGGTGGTTCATCTGCAAAAACTAATGAAAAACTAAACAACAATATTCGGTATTCGGTACTCGGTATTCGGCCAAGCGTTTAATATTATTCGGCTTCAGCTTCGGCCACAAATTTTCATTTTGGTGCATCCCTACAAAATAATCACAAAGATTACCGGCAACAAAAGGACATAAATATGAAAATTAGTATGCCAGAGAAATATACATATTACAATATAAATACTACAATTCTACAATACTACAAATACTACAATATGAATTTCCAATGTATATGGTTATAACCTAAAAATTAAAACTACATTCATTGCAAAGTAACACCAGCAGAGCTCTCCAGATGGATGCCATCTCTGGTGAAGCTTGGCAAATGGTTTACAGAAGCTATTGTCTCAATGTCTAATAATAAACACCACGCTACAATTAAATGGTAAATGGCATTCCAATGAGAACAAGTTTAAGCAGGTGGTGAAAAGTGATTCAGTATCTGCTGTGATGGCAGCCGGTTAACCTGCATTTCCTTCAGACAGGAGGAACTTATTTGAAAATAAAATTGTGTTACCCAAATATTCTAAGCTCTTTCTGTAAAAGACAAAAAAGTAAGGGTGTTTGTGTGTGTGAGACAGAGAGAGATAAAGTAAATGAGGAAGCTGAAAAGTCTTGCATTATTAGGTCTGATGTTACTCCCAGCAGCTATTATTGGCTCAGGCCTGGCAGGCCTGCTCAACCAGTTTGCTTCTATAGATCCATCTTGTAAATCAGGAACATGTCCATGTTCCTTCAGGTGCCTTGTCGGTCTCAACTTCCTACCTGGTTAGAGTGGGAGGATGGAGTGAGACAGAGAGAGGTGAAGAGAGAGTCAGCATTGTGTGTGGGGACACGTAGGCTACAGTTCTGGTCAGTGTTTACTGAGACACAGGCAGTAGATATATGTCAGAGTTTACAGTTTAGAGGAGGTGTCATCTGAGAAGTTAATTTCAACTATAAGCAAGATTTATTTTGAAAAGAGCTGCGTGAAAATCTTGAAATAAGGAAGCTGCCTGCTGGGGAATTTCCAGTTCATTTTGCGGTCAGTGTTAATAATCTCCTAGTCTTTCTTTTCATTTCAAGAAGCTTTTTTTATGTTTCACTTTATTTCTCATATTTACAAAAAACCTTTTCAGATTTGGGGACAAAAGAATCATGATTATGGGTGACAGATGTATAAAAGTGATTTAAATAACTGCATGTGCAAAACTAATAACTGCGGATAACAAAACCTCAGTCAACACAATGGCAAGTGTTTATAAGACAGCTGCTTTGAAACATAAAATTCAACATTTTTAATTTGTCTGCATCTATAAATGTCATCGTTATTTATTCCTAAATCACAAGGTTGATGCTTTGAATCAGTAGAGGTTTCTAAAAATTAAGGTAGAGTTTCTGAATTCCTTAATAAATGCTAAAAAGGGATCAAACCATAGCTCAGGCCAAATATCTCATGTAACTAATGATAAAATTCCTGGTTTAAAATATTTCTATAGCTCTTTCTCAAATCAGTTTGATGGGTCCTAAAATATATAGTAGTTATACATTGTATCTGTATCTAAAATCATTATAGTGCAAAATACCATTTGACTGATTTTCTGCCTTGAGGTTATAGTGATCACCATAAATCTTTTACATTCATTCACATCACATTTAACATGAAGGAAAACACAAGGACTCTTGTAATACTAAATGTATAACGTATTCCTTTATTGCTGAATGAAAAGTGAAGTTGCATTGTCCAAACATTTGCAGATTAGTGTATGGAATAAGAAAGACTGAGTGAAGAAAACAATGGAGCAGAAGAGAAAAGGAGAGATGAGAAAGCAGAAGAAGGTTTCTCAAAATTTCTTGTTGCTGCTGGCTGTGCTCCAAATCACCGCACCCTCCTCAGGTAACTAACCACCTGCAGGGTTTCAAAGTGTAAGATTGATTTAAGTCGTAGTTAAAGTGTCCAGTTCTAACTCACATACAATTCAATACATTCTAAAATGAAAACATCCACAGACCTCACCCTGGTTAATGTTTTACAATCTGAAAGAAAGAAAATCTTCCAAGGAAACACGTTTCGAGTCATTAGAATATTCAAATGTTTATGAGGGCGGTGAAGGTATTTTGTTTCAGGTATGCTTACGTTAGATGCAGGCAGCATTCACTTCCTGTAAACAGCACACAACAAAGATGGGTGGATATTTGTTTTTTTATAGAACAACATCTCAACAAATACCTCAGTGATGATGTGCACAGTACATTGTGCCAAATCAGACTCCATGCTGTGTGATCAGTTTGGTTGCTGTTGCACTGTACATTTCTTGTGGGGGTTTGGTTCCATAACTGGTTTCCTACATTTCCCATCATGCCTGCTCATGTAGTATCAACAAAAAGATCCATAGCAGTCTAAACAAATTGTATTTCAATGCTTTCTGATGCGAACAGGTTTAAGATTTTAACAGACTGAAGTGACTTAGCTGTAGGGGAGACTGAGGGCAACTGTGACATCGCAAATTGTTAAATTTTTACAATTATTAGTGATTTTATCCGATCATTTCAACTTTATACTCTGTCCTCCTTATTTCCCTCTCATAAACACTCACATTGTCATCCCTGTTTAAGCTCAAAACACTACCAGTACCACCACCACCTCCACCACCTCTATCACCACCAGCACTTCAGCACCGAACCCTGCAGTTCTCAGTTACCGCACACGCCCACGTAACATCAAAGTGGCTGTGGGAGAACCTGCAGTGTTTCTCTGTGGAGTGCCCAGAGCTTCTTCAAATGTCACATTCACCTTCTACGGGAGTCACCACAACTACACCCTCAGATGCCCCTCGGGCCACATGGAAGACATCCCCCAGGTGAGGTGGTCGCCGTCTGACTCTGTATTTACTCTCATGTCATCCTCACTTTCCACTCCCCTTCCCCTCAGCAGCACTGTCTCACTGTAAGATTTCAAAAGTTATTAATGTTGTTTAACATGTTCTGTTAAAACAACTACAAGGGACTTTTATTTTGTGTTGATTTTGGCACCCCCTGTGGACAAAAGTGGTAGCACCATGTTGTAAATATCTTGATCTGGCTAAAGATGCAGCTTACTATTATCTACCTTTCAGCTTCATACAATCTTTATGCATGCTGATCAGCCTGCTCATTATCACAGAAAGCCTTGGGGTGCTTGATTTACTCGACAAATGCAGCTACCTATAGCTGCATTAAACTAATGTTAGCCAAAGCATTAGCCAGCTTTGTTTTATCAAGCAACATGAATTCATAATTTGATGTAAAACCACATCTGCCAGTGGATTTCATGAATAAAACAGACAAAACAGGATGGGATATGAATCTTTTCAAATCTGCTGTTTCGCCTGTGCTCTATCACTGTTCCTTTAAGCTTTTTTTTTTGTTCTTTGGTTAATTCTTTTATTTTTCTCTTTGCTGATCCTGCTCGAGTATCAGCCAATACCACAAAACATAACGTCAAAGATGACAAGAAAATATCTTCCTCTTCTTTAAACTTGTTAAAAACTCTTTGTAGTTGCTTTAAGAGTCAAATCTTTGTCTCTCAAGAGGGGTCTGAGCATTTCCCAGCTCACACCATGTTTATATTCATTTAAATCTCTTATTCTTTCCTGTTCCCTCATCTGAACCCCTCTTCCTTCCTGTCTCTGTCACCTGTCTCTCTCCTCAGGCTCTCTATGGAAGTTGTGATGTGAAGAATGGAGAGTTATTGGCTATTTGGACCCTCAAGGGAACTTCTTTCTCCGACAATGGCACAAAAGTTGTATGTCAGCAGTCAAGGAATCCCAGTGCAGTTGTTGCCGTCCTACATGTCTATGGTGAAGACTCTTCTATTTCAATTCAATAGCTATTGTTTTATCAACATGTTTATAACAACATGTTATTCCTTTAATATACTTGTCTACATGTTTTACTACATGGAAAAATGCTGATAGAGGCTTACAGTCATGTTCTCACTTACAAATCAGGATAAATCGTGGAATTACAAATAAACCCAGACTATCCCCTACCGCTGTTAGTGTCTCCTTAAGTGGTCTCCAAGAAACACTCACAGTTTCTAACTTTGATTAAATTTTGCACAAGCTTGTCAATCCATTCAGTCATTCTTACACTTAAACTTCTGTGGTAAATTCTCCTTCCTCACTCTGCACTGTTATCTCTGCTCCTAGATAACGGCGCCAGCTACGCCACTCTCATCGGCTGTGCCATTGGGGGCTTCTTCGGCATCCTGTTGGTGTTTGGTTTATTGTATGCTGCGCTGCTGAGATCTGAGAATCTCCGGAAGTGCTTCAGTAAGTATGCACTGCCTGAGTTTACTGGTGAATGCATTGACTACAAATTGCAAACTGATAATGTGTGATGTCTTTGTGCTTTCAGGAGGAAAAGAAATAGAGGATGACATGACCACAATAGTAACAAAGGAGTAAACAGAGACAGAAAGTGAAGCAGGACTGTTTTGTTGCTTGATGTTGCTTTGTACTGCTAACCAACAGAGAATAGAAACAGAAATTATCAGTTAATCTTTTGACGAAACTAAGTGAAGTGAGAGCTGGACTTAGCCCACCCACTGACCACTAATATCTTCACTTCCATGTTCTACCCTTAATAATTGGACTCTGCACACTTACCAGTGTATAATATACTATTAAGCACTTTACTCAACACATCAAAAAATAATTATGCCAAATTGCTCTCCCCACTTGGTGCACTGTCATACATCAATGTGTACTGCATTTATGGTATAAATCATATGTAAAATTTGTTGTTGTGTCCTCTAATGTGGATAAAACAATAGGACACCATAGTCAGACTGCATGTAGTGTTTAAAAGCAAAGATCTGAAGAGCAATCTAAATCCTAAATTTGAAATTTAAATTTAAATTTGAATTCATTGTTTAAACATTCAGTAGTAATGAAATATTTACAAAGGGTTTCCTGCTGATTAAGCAACTGACCGCAGCAGGAAGTGGTCACTGTGGTTCTTAAAGTGCTGAGTAAATGCTCACCTGCAGACAGGCATTGGTTAAATGAGGAATAGAGGAGTAGCTGCTCTTTGCATTGTATGTACATATGTTTTATTTTTATTCCAATTTCCAGTAAACTAAAGAAGGCAAAATACTCATTGGTGGGGGTCCACGCTGTGTTTGTAATACCAGATCAGTCAGCTGCACTTTTGTGATTTGTCCACTTGAGGGAAGCACTCACTGCACAGGTAACATGCTCGTTATCTGTTGCAACACTACTGAGAGAAATAACAATTTGTAAAACGCTTAAACAATACTTCCTGTTTCTGTCACAACATGTTGCACTTTTATATGATATTATTAAGTTAAAACTCTAATGAAGAAAATGTTATTCCTTTATAATTAGTCAGTGAAGTAGGTTAGATGTGATGCTGCATTCTGAAGTAAATTGTTCTGATGCTTTTATGGTTACACAGTCTTTACATGAAGGTCCAGTTGCTTGTAGTTAACAAAAGTTACCAAAGGTAAACTCAGGGATGTATTTGTTTATATGCTGTTGCTGATGTTTGTTGTTTGAGCAGTCTTTTCATTTCTTCAGATATTTTCATGATTACTGTAATATGCTCTTGTTCATTATTTGCTCTCATTTTCTTTTTGGATTTGACACTGATGCACTTGCCAATCAGAGCTTGTAAAAATCAATAATAAAAATGATATTATGACAAAACAAAAAACTAGCTTATAATTTCTGATAGTTCTGATTCTATCACCCGTCAGCACAGAAAGTACATACAGCTAACAAAGTTCAGTTCCTCTCATGTGCTTGACTCGCCCTGTGATGTGCTGTTTGGATCCCTACAATCCTACTTGACAGAATGTTAAAGAGAGGGTAAAATGCCATATACACCATCATCAATACACTGTACCATCCTGTCAGCACATAGATACATACTTCAAAATTTTGCACTTTTTTGTTGAATTCAGGCCCATGAAAACCTACAAGACCCAAAAAGTTCTGTCATCCCTCAAAGGCTCGTCATATCTGCACTGACATGATAAAATCAAGCAGAGCTTTAAAAGGGCAGCTCACCACAAAAGACCTATTATCCCTCTTACTTTTAGTGCTATATCAATCTAGATGTCGACTGTTGGAGATATTGGCTGTAAAGATATCTGCCTCTTCTGACTTTTCAAGTTGGAAATCCAAATCCAGGGGGTGTTCCAGTTGAAATTTCCAACTGGGAACTCGGAAATGCTGACTTTCCAGCACAAATGAAACACACCATTACATCACATGCTGTCACAAGCATGAGCCTCTCCATGAGTAGATGTGCACTTCCTTTTGCATGATGATACAGTTGGCAGGGTGCAGTTCAGTAGAAAGATAATAGATACTGCTCACAAGAAGGTTTTGTTTCTCGTTGAATGTTCTTTTTTTCTTTTTTTTTTTCACTTTCAGCACAAGCCGAGTGGTTTCATAGTATCTGAGAGAAGGCAGACATCTCCACAGCCAATATCTCCAACATTTGTCAACTCACACCAAAACAATTTAGACTGATAAATAGCACTACAAGTGAGAGAAAAAATATATACATTTTTGATTATGGGATGAGCTGTCACTTAAAGTTGCAAATGTTAAAGTTGACAATGTTAGAAACACTCTCACACGGCAACAATTGCAATTCTTTTCATCAGACATATAGACTGATAAATCTGGTTTTAATTCAACACTTGGATGTTTATTTCTGTATCTCATCATCTCTACATCACCAACTTGTGCTGCCACATGATGAGTTTTCACTGAAACTTCTTAATCATAAATGGTTTGGTTTTTTGCATGGGCACTTGTTAGGGAGACTAGCTGCATTTATTGTAATGTGCAGCATCATATGGAGGGGAAGCTAAAAGCTAATTGTGACCACGTGATCACAGCTTTGATATGTCTGTTGCTTCCCCCTAGTGGTGAACTGGTTGCATGTCTGCTTGCGTCAGGAACAAGTATTCCACCGTCTTTTGGTGTTGCTGTCCTTTGTCCTTCTGACTTTATGTTGTTTTATTGGTGGTATATGGCACAAAGTAACAGAAACAACAGAGTTAGTAGCAACTGCAGGCACTTAAACATGCAATTAAAATGTAAGTGGGGGGAAATTACCTTTTTCCACCGTTTGTCCTTGCTTCCAGAGCCCTGCATATTTGTCCATGTGACACTTTACCATTCATTTGAATCTATGGCACCTCCCCCATTGTGTTACCAAATTCACAGATGCTTTTTATGACCCAAAGTCAAACAGTCTACACAACTGCTCACATGCCCGTTGAAAAGAAACACACAATCGCTACATTACTTTAGAATTCAATTAATTCAGTACTTATCAACTGAATATGACAACTGGTATTTGACTGCTTGTGACTGTGGTCTTCATTCCCCTCACCGTGTGTTGTGACACCTGATAGAGCAGCATGGATAGGCTGCCACACACACACACACACACACACACACTGGGCAATCAGCAGGAGAGAATTCTGCCTCGTCTTTTAGTTGATACAACAGAGGCAGAATGAAGCAACGTGTTGACTCAGCTGCTCAGCTACACCTCGGTTCACTCATGATACATTCCTGTCATAATGTCTGATTTCTTCATTTTCTCCACAGCTGAAGATATAAGTCTTACAGAGTGTAACATGATTGGCTACATTGGGTGTTTGCGCGACAAAAGATTAAATGGGACAACAGTGTGGTGTATTCACCCAGGATGTTCGTCCATTCATCTTGTTTGTCATTTCTTGGCTCTGAAAGGGGGAAAGGGTCCTATATCTTGTAACACTGACTAAACACACAACACTCTTGTCATGTGAGGACCCACCACTATGTTTGTAAGAGTTTCCAAATATGACTATGTCTCTTATCAGAGGACTGACTGGATCTCACTCTGCTATGTGAGCTAACCTGTTCTTAGACCTTTAGTTGTTCTGTTTATGGACAAATATCCTGAATACCACCATAACAGAGACATGTCTGAGTGTGTGTGTGTGTGTGTGTGTGTGTGTGTGTGTCCACTGATAACCTACATTGTTCAGCATGTGACCTTTACCTAACAATGAATCAGTTTAGCTTGCTACACCCATTAATACCTGAGGAAACATTGGTTAGACTATTGCAATTAAAGTTAAATAGTAACAAGTTGATCACATTACGATAGGCTTTAGAGTCTTTTTAACTGACCTACAACTAACCTCTAGTTTTTCCCACATTCATGGAGGACAATTGAGGTGATACTAGATTAACATCAGAGGTCTGGTTTTATGCCCTGCAGCGTCGATCTGGTCCTCTCTGTCAAACTGATCTTTGTCTGCCATATTTGTTTCTCTGCGAGTTTGAATTATCTTTTACTTTAGTAGAAAAGGGAGAAGAGCAAGATTGCACTTGAGTAAATAACAGCCAAAATGCAGGCATTTTCACCCACTTAGGTTTTTGTTTTATCTCTCGAGGTGTTATCAAAAAGCTAGTCTGCTGTGAAAATGTGATCTTTGTATTTATTTAAAAAAGCTAATAATATTTAGAAGCATCTTACATTGGTTGTAATTGAATTGTTGAATGTTGATCTTTCATATCTAGTAGTATTACTTTTACATTTCAATTTTTATGGAAGACAGGTCAGTGGGCTTTTAATACCGCTGTTAGTGTCTCCTTAAGTGGCAAGGAAGAGCACTATGTAATAAGCCAGGGTAATTTCATATATGTTTACACATTAATGTTGCATTGTGCCTAATGATGTTGTGATGATGGGCATGATGTGATGCTGAGGAAAAAAAACTATATTCCACAAATACTGAAAGACAAACCTCACTGAGTATCCTCTCTATGTTTTCTCTACCTCCTCCAATTCTATCAGTGACATGCCATTGACATGGAGCACAGCGACCTTCATTTAACCTTACATAACAATGTTATAGGCATCTGGTGCTTTATACAGACGGACACCAGAAACAACACACAGATACAGTGTGGCCACATTAAAGCCATACAATCATTTTAAGTAATCCCTGCAGTGCAAGTTAATGTGAACAATTTGATTGGGAGTTAATAAGCCACTGCAAATCTTATCTCTGTGCTCTCCCTCTCTCTGCGTTGTCATCACCAGTTGCTGCTCTATCTGCTGTCAAATTGCCAAAATTGTTGTATTATCACTTAGACACACACACAGACTTGACCACACACATCTCAAAACTCTCTGTGTGTGCCTCTGTCATTCTGTATCTCCTGTGTCCTTGCTGTATTATCATTTGTTGAGAGGCTGATGCATGCCTCGGCTTTGTCAGCGTGTTACAGGAGAAGGTATAAATAGTCACAGATCACTACTGTGACACATGAATGCACTCACACAGTACTGCATACATGCATTTTATATGTAGGGGTGACACCAACAAATCGGCACCAACGCACAGTGTGGGATGAATGGAGCCGTGCTGTTACGGCTTACTGTGTGGTTATTACAGTAAAAATTAATTGATTCTCCAATTTAAAAAAAAGGGTCACTTTCAAAGGACTTAATGAGTCTGAATCAATCCTGAGTCAAGCTAAATGATAATCCCTCCCTCCTGCCCAGGGTTAGTAAAAAAGTGCCTGGCAACCGTAAGACCAACACAGTGCAATCTATTCCACAGAGTGAGGAGCACTGGGAGATACCTGGATACCTGACAGAGCCACAGACAGCAAAGAGACAACAAAGGAGTCAATGGGAGAAGGGCAGAAATAATGTACAACACACTCACCCTCTTCCTGTCTTCGCCTCATCTAAAACTTCAGAATACACTTGAAATAAAGAAGAAAAATTGAATATCTTCTTTTTTTTTGCAAAGCTTTTCCGCTCCTCTGATTTTTCTACTTTAATATATTGTTCAGACACAGTGTAATGGCTTTAATAACTGTCCCTGGTGTGCCAAAGCAGTTAATCACAGGCAGTGTAAAGCGAGTTAAACATTAAAATATTAATATGAACAATTTGTTTCTCAGTGTAAGATTAAGAGCAGTAAGCGCACAGTGTATTAACTGTAAATGGCCACTCTGAGGCAAATTACACAAGGCTTACTCCATCATGCCCATGCACACACGCTGATGTTTATGGAATAACATTGTCACTAGTCTCCTTCAAATACGTAAACGCGTCACACTGGACATGCTGCACACACCTAAGTTTATACCCCAAACAAAGAGGAGGGGCAGGCACTACTTATTCTGGTAAAATAGAAATTACACACTTTTGACCAGGCAGTGTCTTGGGACATTCACACACACTCCTCTGCTCCTGAACCGTCAGCTCAGGTAAGCAACAGGTATGGTGGCGCAAGGCAGGATGGGAGTTAGGGTTCAGGGTCAAGGTCACCTTTCTATGAACAAAGTTGATTGTAAGGGCTGTGATTTGTGTGTAATGTTCATTTCTGCTGAAGGTGTCAGTGGGAGAGCAGAATGTTTGGCATTATCAAAGATAGATTGAAATTCATGTGGTAGGAAGAGGCCCTCAGAGGAATTTGCAGAAAGATAAGCTTTTTAATTGCTTAGAAGATATGAAGAAAAGAAATCACAAACTGAATAGCAGACATGCTTGTGACGAAAAAATAATTTCATATGTTATGTGTTGTTTTTCCCTCCATTTGTATCAGGCATGTGGGCCTTCTGTTTTATAATTTCTGACATTGTGCCTATTTCCAACAAGCCAGAATAGTCATACATGGGTTGATTTCTGGTTTGTCTTGACTTGACAAGAGCAGCATGTTGCTGTTTAATTTAACCTTGGACAAGAGTACATTTTTCATATTGGATCAGGTGTTAAAACCATATAAGAAGGGCAGCACTGCAGTGAGTCAGTGAACAAAAGAGTAAAGAATGGAGCGGATGTTTGCAGAGCCGCTGTGAAGGACGCTGAACTCTAGCGTCCACACTAGTAATTAATTTTGTACAATCAATTTAAACCCAAGCAGAGAGTCTGTTCTGTCTGCTGCTGTTGCGTTATCTGAGAAATAGGATGCATTTTAAGAAGACAAAGCCCTGTCCACAGTTTGACCTTGGCTAATGTCATGCTGGCTGATAGCTGCAATGACATTAATACACAGAAGACAAAGGACATGACTGAAGATAAGTGACAAAAACTGCATGATAAAGAGTCTCAGTATTAACTTTGTTTTCAATTGGTGTCCATTTCCTTGAAAAGCTAGTGCAAAATGTATATCTCTGCTAAAAGTTACATGTAGAAAAAATCTTGATGTCGGCCATATCAAACATGTAAAATGTCATGAAACATTTCCATTGCTAAGTTATCTAGACTTTTGCTATGTCTGGTTTAAATAACAGGCTGGGCTGTTTAAAGAAAAATCTGTGCATTGAAAACTAGTTTGAACGAGAGAGAAAGGCACTGAAATTCCAAAAAAAGCAGTGACTCTAACCTCCATGTGGACCCAAGGGTGTCCAAGATCACTTAGAGGTTACAGTGAGGTTGTCATTAAAAAGTCCTGTTACATGCTCACTTTTTTATAGCATAAAATGAGCTATGTGTGTTTGTTTTGTTAAGCTAATCAGTGACACTTTTGATTATGCATTTGTACCTTGAAATTCAAATTATAAAACTTTAAAATGTATTAAATTCTCTGAAAACTGTTTTGTGGAAGCTACATAACATAAGACTTAATAATGTCTATAAAACTTCCAACTTCTCATATAAGACTGAAAATGAGTGACAGAAAAATATCTTTAGATACTGTAAAGCACATGACAGTGTTTGGCCTGAGGCGATGATTTTTTTTTCACTGTAGTTTGAGTGGAGGTTGACGGAAAGTTGTCTGGAAACCTACTGGGTTTCACCCTAAGACAAAAAATGATCCGCTGTTTACTCTCCAAACACCCAGAATGCATCCCTGCTGACGAGACACTGACCTCTCACACAACAAGGACATTCTTCCTGGGGAGAGGAAGCAGTGTGCGCTGTGTGTATATGTGTGAGAAACAAAGGGAAAGCAATGGGAAAAAAACGTTTCACTTTGTCTTTTATTCTCTCTCACGACCACGTTCTCTCCCCCTTCTCTGACTTTATCTGTTCCTCTTTCTATCTGACTCTTAGTTGTGCTGAAGATGGGACATCTAACTGCTATGGCTGTTATGGCAGGTGAATAAAACACAAAACAGATGAGTCAACAAAATATTCCAGATATTTTGTTTTCAAGGCAATTTATGAGCGTACAAAAGCTCACCTGTTCAAAAAGTATTCCATGACGTAAAACACTAAGACCATATTTCTTTAAAACTCCATAGTGAGACATATTCTGCCAGAGCCACCAACTGTACACACTAAAGAAAACTCCCACTCAACAAAATTAACATTTCATTTATCTGATTTTTTGCAGTGTTCTTCAGCCTTTTCATGGAAACTGAAGCCAGTAAGCCTAAAACTCTACTTTCACCTCATCTTGTTCTGAGACTGGTTTGTTGAGAAACTGGTTTAGGAAGAAATCAAACACATTAACCTCTCTTTGTCTCCATTACAATGGCCAACTTCAGGGCAAATGTACTGTGCCATCCCAAAATGGATGCTTTAAAAAAGACTAAATGTAACCCAGAAATATGAACCAGTGACCTTGTCAGTAGTTTGTTGGAGTAAAAGATCAAAATCTTGAATTATCCATTGATGTGAGTTTTGTCACTGATGTTTCTTTTCCCCTTTCTTGTCCCTCTCCCTCCTTTTGTGTTTGGTCTGCAGATCCATTTGTTTACAGTAAGTACAGACACTCCTATCTCCTAATTCATATAATCTACACTGTACAACCTTGCTTCTTGTATGGATTATAAAAAGACTAGTGCAGAGTACCATGTGTTTATCATGTGTTTATGCGAAATTTTAGATGAAGCATGAATCAAGTGTGAGTTGACTCAACTCAGTCAAATTCATTTTAGGATGTTTGCTTTGGAATTTATTTTTAGTTTTGTTTTCTAGTGTGGAGTGCATTCCCCTGACTTCTAACACTATTGTCTAACAGACTATGAAAGGCTACGAATCGCAGGCCTGATCTGTGCCTGCCTGTTGTTTGCTGGAGGACTCACCGTTATACTCTGTAAGTCCTGAAACCTCACAGATAAATAAGCCGGTATGGTAAACCTGCAGTAAATAGTAATAAAGACATTACTGTGTATTGAAGTGTGTGCAGCCTCTGTAACGCATCCTACTTTGCCCTCACAGATAACAAGTGCGCCACCAGGAGCAAGTACGTTTTTTTATTCTTATAACTTACTAACAAATATCTGTGTGCATTTTGGTGTCAGTGTCTGAATTTTAACATGTGACTTGCTCCCCCTTTTATTTGCTCCCTCTTATTGTCTCTTTATCTCTCTCTGTCTCTCTTCCCAAACTGCCATGGTAACTGCCGCCCCGCCCTCCTCTCTTACCTTGTAGAAAAGTGGAAGATGACAACAGTGAAATCTGATATGGCGCCTGACAAACCGGTTTTGGCCAGGAAGAAGAGCTGACAGGCAAGGGGTGGAGAGATTTGGGTGCGTGGGTGGGGAGGTTTGGAGGAAAGCAGCTCAGATGATTACACCTGTACAGACATGTGCGAAGAAAAACTTATGCAAGATGAGAAAGCAGTCTCGTAGATTGACATGTCATGAGTAAGATGAAATAAATGAAACTCCCTTATGTTTTCTTTTTTTTCAAAATGATACTGAAATGAATACTTATTTGTAAATCAGGGTTACCTCTCTTCAAAGACGTATATCCATGGTCGACCTCCACAATTAAGTCTGTCTCACATATGCTGCTTAGTTTAGTCATTATCATAATGTTGCATAGCTCCTAAAATAGTACATGATGTGATGTTTATGGCCTGCTGTTCATTGCATGTTTTGCTGTGTGATAAACTAGTTAGATTAATCATGTGGTCAGCCATTTTAGTTCTGACAAGATAAGGACGGAAATGTTAGAAACCTTTGATGTACACACCCAAAATGAAAATAAATGTCACTATGCCAAACCAAATATTAATATTTCAGTGACTGCTTTTCACAGATATGTAATGCAGATCAGCTTGACTTACAATATGACCTTTAATAACCTTAACTTCTATAACTGGAAAGAGCAGTTATTGATTTGGAGTGCCCATTAAGATGCTATTGTTATATGTACCGTATTTAGCCTACATTATAAAACTATAATATCATTCCTATGCATATTTATTACAGCAGTGGTTTTGTTTTGCCTCGAACATACTTCATAACTTACATCCCAGTGAGCCCAACTCGATAAACTTCGACATCTTCGTTGTCGACAAGCAAACATTAATTCCTCACTCCTCCTCCCTGACTCTGGATCAGCTTCCACGCCCCGCTCATCGTCACCGTGTACTCTCCCACTGTCAGCCAGACCACAGAAACCGACCCGGGATCAGGATTCACGGACAAAACTCCAGCATTTCTAACTCAGCCCCCTTTTTCTAAAACCAAGCCAACCTGTTGAGTGTAGCAGAGCTGAGGGCAGGGTGTTGGCGTACTGAGTGGAGAAAAGTCTCTGGTTGTGAGTCAGATATATCCGCCTTCTTGGGAGAAATATCCTCGGTTTTGTCTTTGCTGCATACAACCTGTGAGAGGTAAGTGTTGAACAAAGAAAATTAGCTCACATTTCACAGAGGAGTGTCTTCTCAAGTGTTTTCATCTTTCTTCTCTATATCAGAAAATTTGTTTATGATGTTAAAAATGTTCCAAACACGCTCGCGAGCATCTTTTTAACCAAAAGAAGCATAGTTTGGCTAACATTAGGCTAACATAAGAGTACATTTAAGCTAGCATCTAAATATGAATGTTTGCGATGGAAAACTGTTGTTAAATCTCTGTATTTCTTATTAACTGTCACATTGAGATGCTTAAACATTTATAAAGACTCGAATGAAACATATAAACGTGTTTTGTTTTAGAGAAAAATAAATTATCAGTGTTAAAAATGTGAAAGTAACATGTAACAAACATATGTCGTAAGTTCATAATGTTATCCGGCTGACATTTCCCCTCGAGCCCACCACAATGGGACGGCACGCGCCCACGGCCAACGTGCGTAACGGCCAAGATGGGTTTCCTTCACGCGCTTTGGTCACACTTGTCATGTAAACGGTTTTGCTTTGTTTGTTTGTTTGTTTGTTTATTTAAAGTACGCAGCAGGTTTAAAGTGCACAGTTTCATATAAAGGGTTGCTATGTATGTGGTTTTACCTTCAGTCCATGTTTAACCCACCACAACAGAGAAATACTGTCAAAAATGATAAATGTAGTCTGTATATGTGTTTATATTTGATGCTAAGCCTTGGTCTCTTTCACGTGTTTTTAATAAATAACATTAAATGGATAGTTGTAGATAGCAGTGTGGACATGAAACAAGTGTCACGAGCCAAATTAATTAAAACCCGCGCATCAGCAGTTAAAGACATTTTGCTCTTCATGCACACAGTACCAATGAAGACTTCCTGCTGTGGAATTTTTCAATATTGTCATATGGTTACATGCTCTATCGAACACATACTGTGAGCTAGTGTGTGTGTGTGTGTGTGTGTGTGTGTGTGTGTGTGTGAAAAGGCCAGTTGATAAGGGAAGCAGGCGATAACAGTTTGCTACCATGTGGCACCAGGACAGATTGGGACAAGGACAGATAACAGCAACGACAGATTCTGCTGGTCAGTGTAAAACTATTAGAAAGACAGGGCTGTTAAATATTGATTATTTGTTGGATTAATCAAGAAATGCTTTAGGTTGCTTACAATCAAAAGCCTCAATATTCACAGTGATAGGAAACAATCAGATTTTAGGAGCTGTAACCCGCACGCACTGCATGTATCTACTTGTTGAACGATTTAAACATTTAATTGGTTATCAAATTGTCATCATTCATTTTTGTGAGAACAGATGTCTCTCCTTGGCTCTGCCTACCCAATGTTCCTTCTTACTTTTCTCTTTCCTGCTCTTATCCATCTAACCATAACCCTTTGGCTCCCACTTGGAAACCCCCAGACAGCAATATTACTCCCACTCATAGTCTTAAGTATGTGTATCAAGGGACTGTAACATCTAGTCCTAATCTGAACCCTTAAACTATTAACCAGTTATAGAAGGACAGAAATGAGTAAACAGTTGAAACTTTTGTTTGTATTTTTTTTACATTAACAATGTATTTCTGTGACCCATGGTTACAGATACAGACTGGGCATTGGTAAACAAGAAGCCAAAGATAAATACCAGATTTTAGTGTCTGTTGATCAGAATCATCAAGCAAATGTCACACCAAAAATTGACCCTTATACAAGTTGAAAGAAATTGTACAAGATGCACAGAGAGACCATAGGCCAGAATGCACTGCAGATGTAAAATCTGTTGCGTTTTGAGCATGTGGTGCTGCTATGCCCATAGATATGCTGCAAACCTAACATACTCTTTCCAGATGTCCCTTCTCTTCTGTGGTGGTTTGTGGAAGTTAAAATGTTAGACATTAGGCAGAGCATCTTGAGGAAAAGTGGGGCGCCAATAAACTCAATTACACCTTTGGTCTCCTTTGCAGCCATGGATTTTATATTAATATAAATATCAGGTCAATTATGTGTACCATTACCCCCATGTGGATTACTGATGTTTTTTGCCAAAACAAATCAATATTCTGCAATGCAAAGCTATGCTTGATTAGCGACAAATTTGATTTCAGAGTTTCCTCAAGAA
This sequence comes from Epinephelus lanceolatus, assembly GCF_041903045.1. Classification (NCBI taxonomy): domain Eukaryota; kingdom Metazoa; phylum Chordata; class Actinopteri; order Perciformes; family Serranidae; genus Epinephelus; species Epinephelus lanceolatus. Next base: position 31,440,421 of record NC_135743.1, read on the forward strand.
TTTATACAGAGACTACAGTCCAAAATGTATTTTTGGATGTTTCAGTACTCTGACATACAATGGAAATTGTTTAAGTTAAGATTAACATAAAAGAAAACAATGTATTCTGTATCTGCATAGCATATTTTACCAATATCTTCAAACAAATGCAAAGAGGGAAAAATACAACCACACATTCAACTTACACCTGTTAAACTGCAGGATGTTCACTGTATTTTGCTTTGACAGATTTAAATGTGCCTTACTTATATGAACTCAGATTTTCAGAGAGAGTGAAGTGAGGCAGAGTTGAGAGAGGTTACAGGGTGAGAGACAGAGATGAAGGGAAGGTGAACAAAGGTGGCAACAGACAGAGTTGTCTTTCCTTTCTCAGGTGAAACACACTCAGCTTGTTGTTCTCACCTCTCCTCACATGACCACAATTCCTAAAAAAGAAAATGAGAGAGGAAAACAGTTGGAGGGAGAGAAAGAGAGAGCGTTCTCAGGCGAGTCACACTTTCTCCTCACCTTTCCTCACATCACTTTGGCGTCTCACAAACACAAATTTAGAAACCTCAACAAGAAGACATTGATTTTACTGTGACCTTCGGTGCATTCCCTGTGTAACCACAAAGCTTTCATTTACAGCTCAGCAGAGACACAGCTAATCATTTCTAATTCATTAACCAGTCCAGATATTTTTATTAACACTTTATAGTTATGTAATAAGCAATAAATACAAAATATGAATTAACAAGTTTATTAGAGTAGTTGCTAGTCAGTACATGTAAGTTTTATGGATGGACAATGAGATGAAACGAGTGAAATGTACTTCATCTTTTGATCCGCTGATCATGACTCCAGAGTGAGGAGCATGAAGTCTGTTGCTAGCTGCTCCCTGTGAGTCTTGTGGTTACCATGTGTGACTCATGATTCTAGTATGCTCCACTCCCTCTTACCCTCTGTCTGTCTCTATGTGTCCCTCCTTATTCCCTGTCTTTACCAACCATGCTCTCCCTCGTCTTCCTGCCGCCCTCTCTCACTCCCTCAGGCTCGAATTCTTCTTCCTCCCTCTCTCCCTCTGTTGCTTCCTCTTATTTCCCAACTTGATATCTTGTTTGTACTCTCCTTTTTTCTTCCTCTCTCCATCCCTCTTTCCCCTTTTTCATCAGTGAACTGTCTCCACTGATTTCCCAACAACTGCTGCCTCTTCCTCTCTATCTCTGCTTTTTATTCTCTCCTGTCAACACTTAAGTTGCATCTGTCGAAATCCATCTTTGGTCAGTAGCTGTTAGCTGTTATCACCTAGCTACTCAGCAGTCACTGAGACAAATAAGTCTACTTTTAAAAAATCCCAAACCCCCTCTGAGGTCATGTGCTTTATTAATCTCATTTCCAGAGATTCAGTTCCAGAGAAACATCATGTACTCTAGTCATAAAATGACAAATTCCTGAGTGTGTTGTAAAATAAAGGGAGGAACAAGTTCAACCGTGTCTCAGCTGAGGTAAAGGCAAATTATTTGTCACAGATTGCAAAGCAGGTTCACACTTTTGTTAGTGTGTAAAGCTCACGACGACAGAGACTTTCTTGTGTATATATGTGTTAAAGGATGTGTTGCACACAGGAATCCAGTGCTGCTAATTTAGGAATAAAAAATGCCACTGAGAATAGGCAGCTGTCTTTGTTGTGCGGTACAGGAACGCAGGCACACACACACCGGTGTTCAGCATTCAAACAGTTGAGTGGGGGGAGTGTTGGAAAAATAGAAACAGGGACTAAGTCACAGATACATGCTGTGCAACATCCTGTAACACACACAGTCACGTGCACACAAAATAGAGGAAGCACAAATTGAATCTCTGGTTTTTGGGAAAAGGAGTATTAAGACAACATAAAGTATATACTTATACACATTGTGTATAAGTACAAGTTTTAAGTTTTGATTTTGTTGGACATGATGACTAGTTGCCCCTTGACCCTAAACACAGTAAACAGTTTTAATATTGGATGGGTAACATGCCACCTAACTTCGTCACAAGGCTGTAAACACTTGTCTCACATTCAAAGCCAACAGGTGGCCTTTCTCTGTATTTGTACACTGTGTGCTTCTGTGTGTTTCTGACAAATATTTTTTCCACTTATATAGTATTTTCCATATAATCACCGTTCACAAGCATTTTTTTACTGGTAGCAGTGGGACTTAAAAATAGGATTTTTGGTTGTCTGTATGCCATCTAGCCAGATAGTTTTTGGGCCCTGACATAACAAGCTGATGGTTGGCCATCCATCAATGTTGGGCTGTCAGTGAGCATCTGCCGCCAAATTTTTGCAGTGTGTTCTGCACCCTTGGCATTAGTCGGCCCTTGTCCGCTTTTTTCCAGCCGAATCAGCATGTTGAATCGCCGTTTGAGGGGGTAGAGCCCGTCAGGGAGTGAACTCGCTCTGATTTGCAGCTCAGAGTACAAAAAGAGAAGTGAAATGAGAAAATCAAACAAACAGCTAAAGTCAAGAGAGGGTGGGATCTAAACAAATTTGTTATATTAGGGTTTTTTGTTTGTCACTTAACGTAACATAATGTAACATAAGGCTGTGCAATTAATCGTCTGGTGATCGCCATTACAATTTTGAGGTCAAACGATTTCAAAATTAATGAAATCGATGGTAGGGATGTAACGATTACCGATATTACGGTAAATCTTGGTTAATTTTTACACGGTAAGAATGACCATTTATGTTTAAATTAATTGCATTATCGTGGTGGATTATCAGGATATGTAATAACAGCCTCATTCAAGTCTCGCGATGCAGGCGCTGCGTGAATGTGTAGCATGTGTAAATACAAAGAATGAAAACATGGCGGAAGGTGGTGATAGCGCACTCAGGACATTTTCTCCCCCAACTAAACGCACAAAGTCTGAGGTCTGGGCATACTTTGGGTTTCTGAAGAGTGCCGAGGGACAGCTGGTGGAGGACAACTATCCTGTGTGCAAAACATGCAGAAAGAAAGTTGCTGGGAAGGGTAGCAACACTACAAATCTGCTGCTCATCTCTGTGACCATCATCCACAGCTTTACAGCCAATGCAAGTTATGCCATGCAAACATCAGTTATTGTGTGAGGGACTTCGGTTTTACTGAGATTGTCATAATGTGTAACTCTCGACGTACACGGGACATTTGAGCCGTATCTGTCCTCCTAAACAGCGACTAGGTTTTCCATTTTCGTTTAGGAGATAATACTAGCTGAATAGCTAATAGCCGTATTAGCAGCTATGTTGTGAAGTGTTACAAAACGAAACAGAGCTGAAAACACTGAGCGGAGCCGACAGAATATTAACTGACGTAACGTAACGCTAATTCAGATCAACTATGATTGAATCACTGTGATTATGGTTATTGTATAGCGAGCTAGAATTGATATAGACGGCCAGTTATGCTTTCTCGACATAAGCTCAAGGAAACAACATAAAACGCTGCCGTGTTAACCTTTGACCGAGAGCATGCACTCCTTTTCTCATACAGGTAATCCTCTGACTCACATGCACACTTCTAATGTGTAAATTATTCTGTGTAATGATGAGCATTGCCCTTAGGGTTTTTTTGGTTTCTCCTGCACATTTGTGATAACTATTCTATATATTGTATGTCTTTTGTTCTACTCTTGCATTGTTTTGTTTTATATATATTTTTCTTCTCGTTCTAATAAATAAATAATTAATATATAAAGTGTTCACATATTTTGCTGACTGTTAAAATGCACCAGACAAAAAAGCTTTGCTCCTGTAATGTGTTTACATATTTTGTTAATTTAAAATAAATTTTTCTGTTGCAGTTCCAATCCCTTGCCCCTTTAATGTGAAAGATTCATGTTAATATAAGATTTTGGCTGTTAACATTTTGGTATGATAAGGAAGTTATAAGATTTAGTGAAGTTATTTCAATGTATCTATTTTTTGGACATTTTACAGCGCTTAAAAAAATATCGCAATATTAACGTTTACCATGATAATTTGGTCACTATAATCGAGATATCAAATTTTCCATATCGTTACATCCCTAATCGAGGGTAAACGATTTTTGGTCACGGACGCCTGGAGGTGTTATTTTGTCTTCTATGGAAGCCGCGCATGCGCAATACCACCGCCTCTCCTCTATTCACTCCACGAGCCAGTCAAGTAGGTGAACTACAAATAATGCGAGGGGCAGGTGATCGTGGAAGATTTCGAAAACTGCGTGTGGAAAATGGCAGAGGAAGAGCGAGAGAGGTTGGTGTGTGTGTGTGTGTGTGTGTGTGTGCGCGCGCGCATCGGGGCCGAACTCCGCCGTGTGCGATACAGAGAGCAGAAGAGAATTCTAAACGTACGACCATGTAGAGACAAATGACACGCCATCATGTAAACAATATAGGTCATCACGTGCGCCGCATAATCGTTTGCATAATCGTGATTTCAATTTTGACCAAAATAATCGTGATTATGATTTTTTCCATAATCGAGCGGCTCTAACGTAACATCATTTAATGTGACGACATAATGTGATGACGTGACGTTAATGTATGTAATTTTAAAATAAGTCAACACTGACTTTTGGTCTCATACAGGACACAAACCCCAGTCTCCTGGGTTAAAGTCCTGTGTTTGTTTGACCTGTCCACCACCTCAACCTTCCTGTTTCCTGTTTTGCTTTCCTGTTTCATATGATGTAGAGCAGCCTGCAGCACATAGGTAACATGATCGCAGCCTCCAGGATCATGAATACATATTTAGGCATTGCTTTCTGTAGGTAGAAGTACGAACAGTGAATAAGAACAGCCTGATTTCTGTGTGTGACTGTTTTATGGGAACTACTGAAAACTGTCACAGCAAAATATAAATATTTAAACTTAGTAAGCACTGTAAGTAGTCGGTTAAATCCTGATTGAGTGAATGACAGTGTGATTGATACGTAGTAGCTACACATGAGAATAAGGACTCTTTTGACAGCCCTGCAGCTTATTGTGTACCGTGCTCTTGGATAAGAGAGGAAGAGTGCAGTGGAAAAGAGATGATGATAGTGTATGAGCGTGAGACGGGCATGGAGCCTAGAAAGCCTGTGCTCCCGGGAGTTTGTAAGGGAAGGGATAAAGGAGTGGAAAAGATCCTTACAAAAGGAGAGGAGAGGGGATGGGTGAAGGAGTAAGGACATGCAGAGGTGTGTCAGAGAAAGGAAGTAGTAATGGAGAGGTTTAAAGAGGCTGGAGAGGACACAGCAGCTCAACAAAGGCACAAGAGCAGTGTGAAATAGTGGTTTCAAACAAATGAGCAATTCTTAAAGCTTCTCAAATAGGTGGAAAGGAGTGTCAGACAGACAGGGAGAGAAGACAGAATGAAAGAAGCAGAGGGTGTAGAGACATTAGAGCAAGGGACAAAAAAGTGGAAAAACAGTCCTACAGACAGGAAGAAAGAGAGATGCAGCAAGAGCTGGAAAAAGGAGGGACAGTCGGAGACAGGCAGAGTAGCATGACAGAGCCAGAACAGAAAAGTCTTTATCCCCGGACCAGGCGGAGCTGGTGAAGAGGCTCCACAGGGAATTTGTACGCAGGGGAAAAGAAACTACGTCATTACATAATATCTTTAGAAATTCTTTGGCTATATTTGTAATAAAGCCTTCTTTGGTATCAGCTTACATCAAACGTTTTGCTGCAGCTGAATATGAATCTTCTTTGTTGTTAACTAATAACTAAATTAGATATGAAACAATTATTTGGTTATTTAGTTAGTCGATTGACAGAAATGAATCTGCAGCTATTTTGATAATCAATTAATTGATTATCGCCTCACAAGCAAAGATTTTAAAAAGTTGCCTGTTCCAGCGTCTCCAGTGTGAGGACTTCCCTGCTTTCCTTTGTCTTGTGTGTGTTAGTAAATTGAATATCTTTGAGTTATGGACTGTTGGTTGGAAGAAGTCAGGAATTTGAATATGTTCAATGTAACCTGTCTTATGAAAATACATATGCAATGATTCATACGATATCTAACGCAGTAGCACCCCACGAATGGCATTGTTACTTCAAGCTCTTAACATAAAGTTAAGTAGGTAAAGCTCTGGAAAAGAAAGTTAGGCATAGTAAAGTTAGGTTTAGGAAAAGAAACATGTTGACAACGTACCTCAAACTAATTCAAAGTCCACTTTGTTTTACACAGTCCCCAACACCAGTCTTCCCATAGGAAAGTCTTGTGTTTTGTGACCAGTGCACCACCCCAATCTTCCTCCTCAGGCTTTTGGTCTTCATACTACTTCTTAACCTCCATCAGTGCATTGCTCAGTTGGTGATTGTATCCTCTCTGTGATTACCAGGGTCATACATAAATTGCTGGCTCTTGATGACGTGTGTTATATAGGGATTGTGGTGCATTACTTATTGTAGGTATGCATATGAATAGTGCATGTGAACAGCCTGATATGTTACCATGGACTCTGGACATTTGTAATCTGCATTTTTCTGTGCTTTTTCATATTTTACAGACAAAGCAATTTGTCAGTTCATCCCAAAACTAATCTGCAGACTGATCAGCAATGGAAAAAACATGTAGTTGCAGGTCTAACCCACAGATATTTGATATGTTGTTATGTAGGAGTACTCAGCTTTGCAAGCATGTTACATACACTGTACTTATCCACCATGGTGCTGTGATCCTGGCTTCTTAACCTGCCATAAACACAATGATTTGAATGCACACCTCCAGCGCTCACCTTCCGGCTCCACCTTACACTAACATTTGGAGCTGGTGAAGAGGCTCCACAGGGAATTTGTAGGCAGGGGAAAAGAAACTACGTCATTACATAATATCTTTAGAAATTCTTTGGCTATATTTGTAATAAAGCCTTCTTTGGTATCAGCTTACATCAAACGTTTTGCTGCAGCTGAATAGTTGCAGGCCTAACCCACAGATATTTGATATGTTGTTATGTAGGAGTACTCAGCTTTGCAAGCATGTTATATACGCTGTACTTATCCACCATGGTGCTGTGATCCTGGCTTCTTAACCTGCCATAAACACAATGATTTGAATGCACACCTCCAGCGCTCACCTTCCGGCTCCACCTTACACTAACATTTGCTTTAGAAAATGGTCCTCAGATAGGAACAGAAAGGCACGACCTCTTTTACACTCCCCTGCTTTCTCTTTCTCACCCTTTCTCATGTCTTTACCCTCCCTCACTGTTCTCACTCACGTCTCTCTCTCTTCTGCTCCCCTTTCTGATATTCTCACCCTCAGTTTGCCCCCTGTGTCTTCTTCCCTCTCCCTGTCCTTCTCTCTCCTGTTTCTCTCTTTGCCCTCCATCTCCTCCTCCTCTCTCTGCTCCCTGTGTGGCTCTTTCCTGAGGTAAACCATTCTCTAGTGGTTGTTGGCCCATTTCCCATCCTCGACATTCCCCCTGCCTCGCCTTGGGTTGCTGTGGAGAGGCACCAGGAGAGGTGCACCCGTCCTGTCCTTCTCTTTCTCTGTTTCTATTAAACTCTAAATACCAACAACAGAGGAGGGAGACACATTGTTTTACTTACATCCTCCTTTATTTGGACTCAAAGGTCACTGTTGTTTGTGTGTCCATAGAGATACTTAAAAAACTAAACTGCTAGGAGCTCAATCTGTACTGTAACATCTTTTAAGTTTCCCGAGAGATATGCTGTCAGTTTGATTTGTAGAGTTTAAAGGTGCCTTATGGAGCAAAAGTAATGTTTAAATCTGTGTTACTCACTATAAGGCATTGTATCCTTGAGGTCTAAAAAACATGTTGAATGCATTTTTTTCCTCGTAAAACATTTGCAAAGACAATTTTTCTTTTCAATTTTGAATCCTGCATTGTTTAACCTTTACTTGCTAGCAGTCCTCTTCTTCTTCACTAACTTTGTCGATGCATTAGTGTGTATCTTGGCTCATTACTGCCACCTGTAGATCAGTGAAATAGTGTAAAACAGCAGACCTTTCTCTCAGTAGGCATTTTGATTTGTCACAGTAGGAAAAGCACATCTGCAAATGATGAAATTCCATTTAGCTGCCTTGATTTCACCATCCTGGCACTGTCATGGCTTAGTAGGACACCACAGCAGAACAGAGCCATCGTTAGTGTTATCAGTAACACATGTTCTTTTCCTTCTATGACAAGTCAAAATGTCTGTTGTGAACAAGGCATTTTGGCTGGACCGTTTATTGTGTGCATGTGCATCCGCATGTATGAGACAAACAAACGGAGACCCACTCATAAAATAAACTGCTCCATAGCACTAGTCAAGGTCAAAATGTCTACCTTTAACCTACAACACTATTTTCACCTATATGTCTGCCAAGGATGTTATGTTTTTGGTTGTGTTTGTTTGTATGCCTGTCAGCAGGATTACTGAAAAACCACTGGCCCGATTTTCATTAAACTTGGTGGAAGCGTGTAGCATGGGCCAAGGAAGAATCCATTTAAGTATGGAGTGGTTCTGTATCACAGGGCAGATACAAAAATTATTTATCATGTTTATTAACATTGCAAGATATGGCATTTGGCCTTGGCGGAGGTCTGTGCTCTCTGAGTGCCCTTCTGATCTCTTGTTGCTCTCTTTAGGTACTACTGCCTTTCTCAAATAGCAAAAGCTTTAGATAAAAAATGAGAAAACGTATCTAATTTCCCCCAAAAAATTGTCGTAAAGCTCATCTCTGAGCAAACTCAGACAGGGACAGAACATAGACAGATCATACTGCTATATCGGCTAAGGCAATAGGCAAACTAATTTGACTGAATAACTCCCATGGCTGCCTAGACAAGGTGTGTTCAGATCTCCTCTTGGATAAACAGTCAGTCAGTCACTCACTCAAACTAACATGATGTAATTTTTATGCATGCGTTTTATGTTAGTACAACTTTTTACTTACATACTGCAATGGGCACGTGTGTGTTTGCTCTTCACTGTGTAGCGCTCTGACTGAAAAAGTACAGTAAGTGGAAAATCACTGCTGTGTTATTTAAGGTGTGTCCCCTCCCAGGGCACATGTTACCTTTGCTGCTTCAACATGGCAGCTAGCACAGCATGGACACCGAACCAGTCAGACAGTGTTTGGGTTGTAATTGCGGCTGTCAGGAAATCTATTTGTTCCCAAAGGATAGTATAAGTGGGATTATTGTAAAATCTGCCTCACTGTCAGGAGGGAACTCTGACTGGAAGTGTTTAAGATGAAAGAGCTTTTTGTCAGTTTTTAATAATTAGCCAGCATAGAAAAATAAAATATCTTCATTGACTAATGGTACTTCAAAAACAAAGCTCAAAGCTAACTATCTATGCACTGATGTACGCTTGAAATAGGATTAAAATGACATTACAGACAGAAATAGCTTTGGAAGGCTGAGTGCGCTTTAATATTATTCTCATGGATTTTTTCCCCAGCAAGTGAAAGTTCATTTAAAAGACGAAAAATCTGGACAGTCCCACCATGTGACTACATGTACACCGATGCATACAGTACTGTACATTATATTTGGTAAAATAAGCCTGTAGTCATTTTAAAGATAACATTGAAACAAGAAGAAAGATAGAAGCTTTGGAGCGTTTGCATAGCAGCACTGTAATGCATTACACAAGGTGATTTAGCTCTCCTGTTAAGGCTCCATTAGAGCACTTTGCAGCCATCAACATCAGATCAAGTTTCTGTGTGTGTCTGAGTGTGAAGGAGAGCGGGGGAGACTACTTTGTGCCTATCTAAATATAATCAGATTTCTTTGTGTGTGCATCAGAGGGAATGGGTGCATGTACTGTAGAAGTGATGACTCTATGTGTCTGTGTGTATAAGTTCCTTTAGTGCCCCTCAGAAAACACAGAAAAGCTGAATGTTGCATCAGGTCTCTGTTGACTTTGTTGGCTGCCGGTATGAGTCAGTTTGTACTTTAATCAGCTTTCTAACATGCAGGCACTTTAAAAATTTGATTATTTGTGCCATTGGGACCGGAGATAATGTTATTTACCCCATGTTGACAGTAGAGCCTTCTTTTGATGGCAAGTCTGCGCCACAATTAGTAGTTAATGTTTTCAATCAGTGTGCAAGCATAAATGTAAGTTAAGTTAATACAGAGTTCAATATCTTTTTTATGATGATGTATGATGACATTGTTGCTGATATCAGTGTCTGTATTATCTCCGCAGGTAAACAGCCTCCAGCGTGAAGATGTCAAAGATCTGTGCTTTGGTGTTGATGACACGTGAGTAAAACTCTTCTCATGTGATCACAGTTTAAAATCCTCCTTTATTGAATTTACTTACTTCCTGCTTTTAAAGGTCAGAAAGTAATTGATGTTACATCTCCAAGAACTCGTGACCTGTTAGCTTCACTTCCTCTGTGCAGAGGAAATTATGTCTGAGGGTCTGTCTTCCATCAGCACTTTGCCCAAGTGTTTATAGTTTTGTGACACGATGTAACATGTCTGAGGTGAAACAAAAGGCAGCAGGGTGGATGAGTGATTAGAGAGATCATCTCCTTGCCCTTTCACTCCAGATTTTAAACTCTCCGGTTGTCTGTGATTATAATGTCCTATAGCAATACGCTGTAAGAAAGCAAACCCCTAACACTGCGAGTAAGATGGCAAACAAAGTGCTCTACAGTTTCAGTCCTAGAAAGGTGAGAGTGAAATCCACAGCTCCTTCAGGTGTTGTGAAAGAGAGACGATGAGACGGATAAGGATGAGGAGAGATGAAACAGGCACAGTTTTATGTGACATTTTTAAACAGATCTGGATTTTTAATAAACGCAACAAAGATGCAAGAGCTTTTTAAGAGGTGTTTTATTCATTGACACTGACAGTTTCATTTGTCAGTGATTCTGAATAACAGACATGGAAACTCACCTGCCTTTCCTCAAAAGTACCCAAAAATTAAAAATAGAAAGCTACTCCAATATTAAGTGAATTAAACCAATATTAATTAAACTAATTGGAGCATTCTTTACAATTATATTTTATTGGTGAAAATACATGCCTTTCTCAAGATAGACATTTGGACTTGTTACAGTAGGAAAAGTACAGGTGTCAGTAATAATACTAATGATGGCTTGTTCTATCCAAGTTTTTCAAGTGAGGGTGACAGTGAGTGAGCATTCACGATACCAGGAACCTAAGCTGATACGAGCTAAATTGAATTCAGTCATCATTAATTTCATTACACACATCCAAGTTGTGACAAGTCCATGAAAAGGGTCTGTTGTTCTGCATTAAGCATTTTTTAACAATACTGGTTAAAACAAAATGCACACAATAAGAAGGAGGAAAGAAACAGAGAAAAGAGTAATGCACAAAACATACACATGCACATTGCTTTAAAATAACAAAAACAGCACCAAAAACAAGCACCACCCAATACCTGTGCTTAGTGAAGATTCAAAGTGGTTTGTGCCAATTAGCAACTACCATTTGTGGGGTTTTTTTAAAGGTTTTTCATATTCAAGAGTACAGTTATTGTTGAGGATATTGTAAATAGCTGAGGGTTGACATCTGGATATGTACGTAATATGTTGAATAACTGTTTCTCCAGAGGAGTCTCCTTCTAATTGCAGTATTCAAACAGTGTTTAGACCACATTAATCTTTGCTTTCCAAATAAACCAACAGCAACTTTTCCACCCTTATGATCCCTAACAAACAAAATGAGATGCCTCAAGCTGTGTTGCACTGTTGTAAAGTTTGTCTCCTTCTGAACTCCTTCAGTTGTGTCCCTGGTGTTGGCAGAGGAACAGAACTGTAAGTACACTATTATGTCTCTTCTTCCTTTAATCAGTCCATAGAACTACAGTAAATAGTTGAGTAACATAGTTAACAGGTTTTACCAACAAAAGTACTTCTACATGTATATCTGAAAATAATAAGAGAACCATTTTTCTTTTACATTTTAATTAAAATTAAATGTAATGGCACTTTTAAGTTGAAATGTATCTATTTGAAAGTCAGGTGTGTCAATCATTAGCGAGAGAATCAAAGTAGGTCATTGTGTTTGTTGACTTTATTACATCACTGTTTGATATGTGGATGTTTCTATATATCTTCATGTATCTGCCGCTTAAACCAACTTTCAGCTGACCTTGTTTATTTTTGTCCCTACAGTGGAAGATGACCCATTTACCTTTGGTAATCTATTCTTTTCGTACATATTATTTTCACTGTCATGTAGAAATGAATGAAACTTGGAAGCTGATCTGAAACATTGACATAAAGTTCAGACTGCTGTATATCTCTTTTTTACATGTAGATGCAGGTTTTATAATATGAAATAATAATAGTAATGATATAATTATAATGTTGTAGTATTATATTTTACTGCTTGTCCATGACCTGTCTTTTAAAGATGTTTTTCTTGTAATGTCCTTGTATGTTTCTGTACTCCAGTGCATTGCTTTTTTCTTATATATGTTATGTTTGTTTAATTTTCACGTGGTAACCATGACCTTGTTTTGCAGACTACCACAGACTGCGTGTCGGAGGCCTGATTTTAGCTGCTGTCCTCTGTCTCATTGGCATCACCATCCTGCTCAGTAAGATGCAAATCATGCACACACCCTAACCACACACAGAGTCATAAACTGCCTCAAGCAACGCAAAGATACACACAGATACCATAAAGAAAGTCAACATTTTTTTTCTTCTGTTCCAGGTGGCCACTGCAGGTGCAAGTTCAACCAGTCCAAGAGGTGATCCTTCACAGTTAAACGTTAAAAATCATTTGTGTAATTGCTGTGGAAGCCCCAAACTAATGCAATATTGTGAAAATAATACATATTACCAAGTTCCAAAGGTCATAAACGTCTGCTGTTTTTCTCTTCTCCTCTTTGCAGAAGGAGGACAGGAAGCAATGCTCAGCAGATGCTCTCCGACCAAGGTAATGTTGTCTCACCCACAAGAAACCCCCTCTTACCTTGTTAACTGTCATGGTTGAGAGACAGTGTTTACAGTAAAAAAAAAAAAAAAAAACAGCAGTCAAGACTGTGTTGATGACATCTTCAAGAGATGAAACCTGGAGCAGCTGAGTGAATTAAAGTAATTCAACCTGTAACTCAGTTCTACTAAAATATTTATGACCCCCCAAAGGAAACTGCGTGTGTAGTTATGGTTTACTCTAAATGTCAGCAGAGAAGATGATCACCTGTAACCACAGACACATGACGAGCAACAAGGACAACAGCTAAAACGAGCTTAACAGTCCTGCATATGTAGTAGGCAAACTGTATGTATGTAGACGTGTGTAGAGAGATACACAGGTTCTTATCCCTCCTAAGATTTCATCATCCAGTTGACGTCCTGCTCAGGTCTAAAGTTATATTTACTCTGTCCATCTGTTTCACTGTAAACGGCCGCATGTCTGACACACATACTGACACAGTATGGAAAGCCTCCGCAGTGTTGGACTCAGATGGAATGGCCCTCGCTGTTCAACAGGTGGTGAGACTCTGGGTGTCTGGCCTGGAGAGAAGGGAGGAGAGGCAGAGTGGTGTGAGGCAACCATTCACGTTTTTATGTAGTGGCGCAGCTATAAAAGATGCCCTCTTGAGGCTGAGAACGCACCCATGTCTTTCACCCTCAGTTTGTAATGCTGTTTTTTTTTTTTTTTTGTCATAAATTTGCAGTCAAGCCAGTTGAACCCCGATGATGCTGATGATATCAGATGCGACTGATAAACCAAGCACTAGTTTAATTGATGTAGAAAATACACAGGTGGCCCATATGGAAAAACAGTGTGTGTGTGTGTGTGTGTGTGTGTGTGTGTGTGTGTGTGCACGCAGTATGTAAGCAACTCAGCAGGGGCCCACAGGGACATACTGCACGGACAGGCAGTTTCCACTTGCATGGGCTCACACACACGCTCTCTGTCTCTCTCTTTCCTCTGCTCATTACCTGAGGATGAGGAGCAGTGTGTTGATTCTTCATCTCAATCTTCACATACAGAGAATGCTATCATAAATAACAACAACTTAAATTTTAGCCTCACCGCTTGTGAAGAATTTCAGCTGCTAATCTTTTAATAGTTGTCAAAGCCACTTGCCAAAAACAAATATGAAAATATAGTAGCCAAGTATGAATACAAAATTAAAGTTTGTGATATTGGGCTATATAGAAAAAAGAAATACTTAATTTGGCTCTAAGTAAAAGCTTAAAATAGTAAAGTCACCGTTTGATTCACATCAAAAAATTAGATGAGCTGTTCTTTAACTTCAATTTTGGAGAAAAATATTGTTTGTGTGTTTTATATTACTGATCACATGTTGTCTGTTCATCTGTAGGTCGTGCCTGCGACTGCTAAATATCTTCCAGAACACACACTGATGTCCCAAACCTGCAACCAACAGATAACACGGAGGAGCAGCAGCGGGATTTGATACATCCAACGAGAGGCTTTTGTTTTATTATTAGACAGCAACAGAAAGTAGTGTGTGTGTGTACTGGCTGTGAGGTGTGATGCTTTCTGCCTGATAACTGAGCTACTGATCTGCAGCCTGCACCTTCACACATACACACACGTACAAGTTGTCACTTTCATTTCAATCAGCTGTTTTTCATATTTAGAAGTTAAAAAGGATTTGAAATGAAGAAACTGACATATAAAACCTTTGGTAATCCCCTCTATTTACTCAGTGTGAATGCTTTGATGTTCATCATCAACAGTTTCGGTTGATTGAGCTGAAAGTGACCTCATACAACAGTAACACAAACCTATTACCAAAAAGTTCCTTAAGTGTCCACATACTGTAGGTTGTGTCAATGTCTCGCACTACTTCTGTTGCCTGTATTGTATGTGTAAGGTCAACATTGATGTAGATATTAGTCGCTTACTGTGGCCAGCCTAACCCACTGTCCATGCTTTCATGTCACATATATGAAATCCACGTAGTCATGAGTGTTTAGAGTGCTGTTGATAATTCTTGATAATCTGTTAATTCCCATGTTTAGCTTTATGGAGGAAAGTAGTGGATTGCACTGTTCAGAGATACAGAAACACTCTGTCATGTTTCTATAAAAGAACTGTTGTAACAAACAACAATGAAGTGTTGAATTTTATTTGAGTGTGTGGACTTGTGCGTCAGTCTTTGTGAGAACCAATTTGAGCTTTCAACCTTGAGAGTGAGGACATTCTTGGAAAATGAGGACATTTTGGGCCGTCCTGACCTCGGGACAGACCTTCAAAGGCTTATTGGAGGGTTCACACATGGTTGTAAGGGTCAAGTTAGAAAAGGGTTTCGATTGTGGTTGGGGTAAGGCATTCAGTTGTGATGGTTAAGGTCAGAGTGAGAGGCCAAGGAATGCATTATGTCAACAAGGGTCCTCACAATAAAGAGGGGGGGGGGGGTATTTGAGAGAGAGAAGGTGACCTGAAAACCCAAGATTCGTTTAACACCAAGAGAATAGATTATCCTTTCTTATAGCCCTCATTTTTTTACTCTTATTGGACTTACAGATATAGCCTTTCAGCAGATCCTCCTGAGTATTCCACCTCAACATTTCACTGCACATATTTAAAATATATATGTGACAAAGACAATACTAGTTTGTTAAATGTGAAGTGCCATTGATTTAAAAGTTGTACCCTGAGTGGTTCTGGACGATATTTAGTTATTGCAATGTAACTGAGCTATTCATTTTTAAATTCAGCCCACTACACCAAGGTTATCAGCATTGACGTATTTCACCATAGTTAGCTTTAACTCAGGTCTTCAACTGAATTGCACTGTTGTTGAAATAATAATGGGTAAACATAAGGATGGAGGAATTATAAACAAATGAATCCCCTGTCGACAGGGAAGTGGGCATGCAACTTACAAGTACCACCATAGATACTAAGGGTCTTAAAGGGACAGTTCACCCCAAAATCAAAAATATGTTTGTTTCCTTCCTCTGTAGTGCTGTTTATTAGTTCACATTGTTTTGGTGCGAGATATCTGCCGTAGAGATGTCTGGCTCCTCTCCAGTATAATGGAACCAGATGGCACTCGGCTTGCAGTGCTCACAGCGCCAAATTAATACATTTGAAATACGCAGCAGTAATGTCTCTTACCAGAAATCATGACCCAGTTACTCAAGATAATCCACAGACCTTGTTGTGAGCAGTTTTATGTAGGAACTATTTTGTTCATATCGAACTACACCCAATAACCCTATCAGCCCACAGAGGGAAACATGCATCTACTCATGGATGAGAGGCTGGTGTGCATGAGAGCACGAGATGTAAACATTAATGGCATCCTTCTCGGCTGAGCTGTAATGTTAGCTATCTCAAGGTGATACAGTTAGCAGGTGTAGTTTGACAGAGAGAAAATAGTTGCCACATGAATTTGCTCACAACGAGGTCAGTGGATTATCTTGAGGAACCGGGTGATGATTTCTGGAAAGAGACATTGCTGTTGAGTTTTTCAAATGTATTTTTTTGGCGGTTGGAGCACCACAAGCTAAATGCCATCTTGTTCCATGATATTTGAGAGAAGGCAGACATTTCTACTGCCAATAACTCCAACACTCAGCAGTCTAGATTGATTAAAAGCACTACAGGCCAGAGGAAAAATATGGATTTTTAATTTTGAGGTGAACTGTCCCTTTAACAGGACTTTTATTTCTTTTCAACCATGAATATAAAAATTCCAATTATGTTTCTTTGTATCAATGTAATAAGAACAATCTGTTTAATGTTTAAGCATAGCAGAGTAAAACAATGAATCAAACTAAAAATGTAGCCATGGCATAAAAACGACAGGTACATAAAGCTGACTTGTCATAACAAGAAAAACACAGGTGTAATTATTGCCTTTCAGTTAGACCTGTTACCTGTTACATGTCCCAGTGCCTGCCTGCCCTTCTGTGTCTTAGACAGACTCTGGCTCCCTCTAGTGGACACTGGAATACTTATCTATTTTCTATGCCGATTTTCATAATCATCAAACCATTCATTGAGCTGTTCAACCATCTGCATCTTTAATTCTATGACAAATACAGATGCTTCCACACAGGTGCACTGCATGCTACAGTCAAACAATAAATCATGCTCTTTGACCTTTATAAACAAACTGAGCAGGCCCAGTTGATTCTGGTTTTGTATCAAGATGGCAAGAGGAAAGATTGAAATGACATTGAAAGATATCTTGCGTTTGTGTACACTTGTACCCTTATAGGAAAGGGTCACTGCAAATCAATGTTCTAAATGATAGATAACCTTTATATTATGAACATTTATGACCTGATGGGAGTGGTCTCTTCTGACAATGCTCCAACCATAAGGTATATGGGCTCACTGAATGGTTTGACGAGTATGAACATGATGTGAAGCATACTTAGGCTGATTGTAACCCACATATACCAGACCTGGCCTAAGGAGGGTAGGTATTTGCTGTTTTCCAGTTTGCCTGAATGTTGTGAGAGGCCCAGCCTCGCCTCCATTGGCCCCTCCCTCTTCACTTATTGGCTGACAGTAATGAGGGAGACTGCACCATAAATCGTCCATTGGTAGCCAGAATAGGACCGGATATTAGATCGAGTCGCATAAGAAATAAAAGCCTAAAATATTTCGGAATAATAGTGTGTGAAACGTGTCGAAGCTACTTTGAATTTATTATCTCACAGATTACAAGTTTCTTTCCTTAGAGTTTATTATTCATGTCTGTTTCATAGTTGGAGGTGTGTTTTTGGTTTAGTAGTCTGTGTTGGAATGAAGAGCTTTTGTTTATGTTTATTTTATGTCCTCCTTGGAAACTAGATAGTTGATCTCAAGTTTATCCTTGCAACAATTCATGTGACACACTCCATGTCCGTGTATGGAAGGTTTCTTGGAATAGCGGGGATATACACATATAAACATAGTGTGGAAGACAGCAATGTTCGCCAAACATTGTCCAGAGCCCTGTAAAAGCTATGTCACTACACCAACTCTCCATCCCAAGTAAACCTAGAGTGACTGTCAGTGTTTGTGTCCACTTCCTGACAGTTTTAAATCAAAATAAGTACACCTACAAATTATTTTGTATCTTAAGTCCTCTCTTTGTCATTGTGGCAATTACATTTTGGCTCTGTTACTGAATAATCCCTCTACACATGAATGTACGTGTTTGTGTTCTAGTCATTTTATTTATTTATTTTTATTCTGTTTTATTTCATTTTATTTTATTTTATTTTATTTTTTTGCGTCGTTATATCCCGCACCAGAAAGGTTATTTTATCTTACATCATGTCATTTCATATTACGACATACTGTGGCTTTCCGTTACAGAATCACAATCAGAAACAATGAACTGTTCGCCGGGGTGAAAGTGTGATTACGTTCACTCTGACTTAAAGCGTATAGAGAATTATAAAAGTAGAAATGGAGGTATAAAGTACAACGTATGTAAAAATTTATTTAAAAAAATGTGTAATATGCTACAACACTAGTACATAAAATATTTACATATATGTATAATGTGCTGAGTAATATAAATATACGTGCATTGTGCTATATTTCAATGTATAACACTAGTATTTAAGTTAAAAAAAAATGTGTGTATACTCAAAGCTCAGTTCAGGTTCGTTGGTGCTTTTAATTTGAAAATCACAACCGGAATTGCCTCGTTCATTTTGTGTGACTTGACACTAATGAGAAAATTTGATCAAACTTCTTCACTTGGTCAATTCACCTTGTAGCAGCAGGGGTGTGGAAAAGCGAGCTCTGCGGTTGTGGACTTTGACCGTTAAATTCTTCAGGAAAATACTCGAGCCCGGCTGGAAAAAGCAGATTCATTTACTCTGAAAGCCCACAGACCAAACTGCTGCATTATGGACCCCAGTAAGTCTGCCAGCGCTCCTCCAGCGGGATGGGCTGATGAGAAGTCCTCCATGGCCCACGCGCCCCCTCCGCCCTATAATGACCAGCCGTACCCGGGATATCCTCAGCCCGGCCCGGGATACCCGGGATACCCGCCACAGCAGCAGGTAAGTAGCCCTACTCCGGGTCTCGTTATTGAAACAAGTGGAGTAATTTCACGCGAGTTAACGGGATGCTTCTCAGTTCTTTGTAGTTTTTTGCCCCACGTATGTGCTGCTAACAAGCTAATTACAACCTATTTAATGCTAATTAAAGAGTTTTTATTTATACTGATAATAAATAACAGAAAAACCCGCATCCAATTAATGTATTAATAAAACTGTTGCATAACAGTCCTTAGTTGCTCGCACTTTGAACAACTCTATTTCCTTTTCTCCCCTCACATGTTGCGTTATGAACTTTATATGTTAGTCTTTAAGGGTTTTATAAAGATTCCTTAATTATTCACCTTTCCTCTTGGCAGGTAAGGGCTTGCTGTGCTTAAACTGATTACGCTATTAAAATCAGTAATTACACATGAACTTCGACTGTAACATGATAAATGAAACTCAGGGAATTATTATAACAGAGTGTGCTTTTATAGGCCATATGGCGGATCTAATCCGTGCAGGTTGAATTAACAGATAAAATCTTTGTTTTCTTTCTTTCTTACTGATTTACAGTTCAAACCTGTTTATGTCTCATATCATCATGTGAGTATTTCAACATTGAGCCCTGTGGCAGAGTTGCAGTTTCGTTTTGTGTGAAGCCACCCCATCAAATCTACTCTAACACGCCTCTAAAACGTTTATTCATTGTACCTGAAAATGAATTTGTGTTTCCTTTGTGTGGCCTGCAGGGCTATGTACCCCCACCGCAGTATGGAGGTGCACCCTATGGACAGCATCCAGGACAGCCGAACGCTGTTACTGTCCAGCCCACAGTGTTCGTGACTCAAGGCCCATTGACCAACCCTGTCAACGACTACTTGTGCTACTCCATCTTCACCATGCTGTGTTGCTGCCTGCCAGTTGGAGTTGCTGCCCTGATCTACTCCATCTCAGTGAGTTTGATTCTCTTGTATTTATATGCGCATGGACGGGTGCATGGACACAGAGAACAAAATGTTCCCCGACTGAAATCAAAGTCATTTAGTTCTGAATATGTGCCAATGTAGAGTCTGCGCTGCAGCTGTATGGTGCATATTTCAAAATCCATTTAAGCTAACAAAAAAAGAATCCCACTCAAGTAAGAATTAAAGGGGTAAAGAAACCCACTGCTAATGAAATAATGCAGAGAAGATGTCTTATATTTTCAGTAGTGGTGATTAAAGTACTTTATGTCTGGTGGTAATGACAATAGATTGATGAGATTGTTTTGAAATATAAAAAAGCACCCTATACTCAGCTTTTGTATCAGAGCTGCAGACCAGATGATTGAAAAAAAAGTGAACTCTTGTGTTGCAAGTATTTACCTTGTCAGAGGTGAAAACATACATTGTTATTTTGGCCTCTGAAATGAGCTCTGGTATGATGAAATCAGTGTTCCATATATTTTCCATCACCTGTAAATAATTGATGGAGGACATGACAGAACTAGTGTGTGTGTGTGTGTGTGTGTGAGTGTGCGTGCATGCAAGAGTGCCAAGTTTGTTGAAATGATTGAGGGTTACTGGAAGGGGCGGAGTTCTGTGAGAGAGAGAGAGAGAGAGAGAGAGAGAGAGAGAGAGAGAGAGAGAGAGAGTGGGGAGAGAGAGTGGGGAGAGAGATCAAGGAGGGGGTGGCAACCATGTCTATGGTGGCAACAATAGAAAGGAGAAGATGTTTTGTGGTCTTGAATGTTTTATTAAGTAAGAGGTACCCTGTCCTGCACTACATACATATACTGTATAAAAATAATAGATATATATAGATATAAAATAATAAAAATAGTAGCCACTGTGACGTCACCCATTCCTTTGTGGACTCCTGTTTTGAAGCCTTGAGTTTAGAAACTTGTTTTTTATTTATTTGTTTGGGAGCTGGAAATTACCATCCTGCCACTCAAAGTGGCCACACAATTAATAATGTATAACTTTAAGCCTTATATAGAGGCTAAGCCTCTACTAAAAGCCACTTAGGGGCTGCATGGACAAATCTTGAATAAAACTGGCATCATGCATAAAGCTGTGTCAATATACCGTTCAAATACATAAATGTTCACCAATACAGAGAGCACCATACACCTCACTTGACATGGCCTAGCTTTGGGGTCAAAAAACTATGTGTGCTCCCGTCTAGACCTGTCTGTCAATCGATAGTTCCTGCCTATATTGGCGGACACCCATGACAACACAGTGACCTCTACAGGACAAATTAACAACCTACACACATTTTACAACATACATGGCTCCTTAACCTTATAAAAATCAAATGGATGAGTTATATAAAAATCAACCCCTCGTACAGTTGTCTTGAATGTTGAAATTAGCTATGGGACCAAACATGTTGTAAGGCGGGCATTTAACATGGGGGTCTATGGGGATTGACATCATGGATGTATAAGGTGAACTGGATACAGTGTTGGGCAGGGCCCCATTCATTCCTACGAAAGTTGCTCAGTGGCGCTTGAAGCCATAAAACCTCAATTTCCACAAAATTAAATTACCCGGATGTTTCACATCATCGGGGCCCATAGAGCATGTGCGCTAGAGACTTCTGCCGGCCGTGCCACTAAAGGCTAGTTCACATTACACGATTTTCACCCTGATTTTGCATTGCGGAGGCTATCGTAATCTTTTGAGCGTTCATACCCGGCGATGTGTTTTTCTGTCAGCGGGAGTCTCGCCAACTGCGTTACAACCTGTGTTTGCACACCACAAGATTTCTCTACCAAGCCCTCACGGACAGAGCCCCAGATAATGCGGTGACGTCACCAAACTTGGAGACGACACATCATAAAGGCATGGATATTCTTTATAATCCAGGGTCCAAACACAACGCACTCCCCGTGATCCTGTGGAGGCTGCAATTGTTGTTGTTGCTTGCTGGCCGGCTTGTCAGGGTTGCCAGATCTTGGGAGAGAAACAAGCCACTGTAGTCCAACACACCATAATGCATTTAAAAAACTCATTAGATGAGTATACAGTACAGGCCAAAAGTTTGGACACACCTTCTCATTCAATGCGTTTTCTTTATTTTCATGACTATTTACATTGTAGATTCTCACTGAAGGCATCAAAACTATGAATGAACACATGTGGAGTTATGTACTTAACAAATAAAGGTGAAATAACTGAAAACATGTTTTATATTCTAGTTTCTTCAAAATAGCCACCCTTTGCTCTGATTACTGCTTTGCACACTCTTGGCATTCTCTCGATGAGCTTCAAGAGGTAGTCACCTGAAATGGTTTCCACTTCACAGGTGTGCCTTATCAGGGTTAATTAGTGGAATTTCTTGCTTTATCAATGGGGTTGGGACCATCAGTTGTGTTGTGCAGAAGTCAGGTTAATACACAGCCGACAGCCCTATTGGACAACTGTTAAAATTCATATTATGGCAAGAACCAATCAGCTAACTAAAGAAAAACGAGTGGCCATCATTACTTTAAGAAATGAAGGTCAGTCAGTCCGGAAAATTGCAAAAACTTTAAATGTGTCCCCAAGTGGAGTCGCAAAAACCATCAAGCGCTACAACGAAACTGGCACACATGAGGACCGACCCAGGAAAGGAAGACCAAGAGTCACCTCTGCTTCTGAGGATAAGTTCATCCGAGTCACCAGCCTCAGAAATGGCAAGTTAACAGCAGCTCAGATCAGAGACCAGATGAATGCCACACAGAGTTCTAGCAGCAGACCCATCTCTAGAACAACTGTTAAGAGGAGACTGCGCGAATCAGGCCTTCATGGTCAAATAGCTGCTAGGAAACCACTGCTAAGGAGAGGCAACAAGCAGAAGAGATTTGTTTGGGCCAAGAAACACAAGGAATGGACATTAGACCAGTGGAAATCTGTGCTTTGGTCTGATGAGTCCAAATTTGAGATCTTTGGTTCCAACCGCCGTGTCTTTGTGAGACGCAGAAAAGGTGAACGGATGGATTCCACATGCCTGGTTCCCACTGTGAAGCATGGAGGAGGAGGTGTGATGGTGTGGGGGTGTTTTGCTGGTGACACTGTTGGGGATTTATTCAAAATTGAAGGCACACTGAACCAGCATGGCTACCACAGCATCCTGCAGCGACATGCCATCCCATCCGGTTTGCGTTTAGTTGGACGATCATTTATTTTTCAACAGGACAATGACCCCAAACACACCTCCAGGCTGTGTAAGGGCTATTTGACCAAGAAGGAGAGTGATGGAGTGCTGCGGCAGATGACCTGGCCTCCACAGTCACCGGACCTGAACCCAATCGAGATGGTTTGGGGTGAGCTGGACCGCAGAGTGAAGGCAAAGGGGCCAACAAGTGCTAAACACCTCTGGGAACTCCTTCAAGACTGTTGGAAAACCATTTCAGGTGACTACCTCTTGAAGCTCATGGAGAGAATGCCAAGAGTGTGCAAAGCAGTAATCAGAAGAAGAAACTAGAATATAAAACATGCTTTCAGTTATTTCACCTTTTTTTGTTAAGTACATAACTCCACACGTGTTCATTCATAGTTTTGATGCCTTCAGTGAGAATCTACAATGTAAATAGTCATGAAAATAAAGAAAACGCATTGAATGAGAAGGTGTGTCCAAACTTTTGGCCTGTACTGTATATAGAGAAAGGTGACGTATGGAGAGCAGTAAGCAACTCCACTTTAGAAACAAGCCCAAAGTCGTGGCTAATAAGGGGACCTGGCAAGTGACAACACTACGGCTTGTCCTCCTCACATTTCTTCCGTCCTCCTGCGTGCTGACGTGGGACGTATCCCGCCTCTCATTGGCTGATGCTCTTTGTCGGTCATGTCAGCCTTTTCCAGTTTTCTAGCATGCCAGATATCCAGTCTCAGTCACAGACGAGGGGGCGACTTACTCGTAGGCTTGCTCACACATGAGGACTCGTTGTGGCAGACTATCTGCTGGCTCACCTCCGACCCAAGGTGGCTCTCAAGATCCTCTGTGACGTCAAAATCGCGGTGAAAATCGTGTAATACACTGCCTGGCCAAAAAAAAAGTCACCACCAAAAAAAAAGGTCATACACTCTAATATTTAGTTGGACCGCCTTTAGCTTTGATTATGGCACGCATTCGCTGTGGCATTGTTTCGATAAGCTTCTGCAATGTCACAAGATTTATTTCCATCCAGTGTTGCATTAATTTTTCACCAAGATCTTGCATTGATGATGGTAGAGTCTGACCGCTGCGCAAAGCCTTCTCCAGCACATCCCAAAGATTCTCAATGGGGTTAAGGTCTGGACTCTGTGGTGGCCAATCCATGTGTGAAAATGATGTCTCATGCTCCCTGAACCAGTCTTTCACAATTTGAGCCCGATGAATCCTGGCATTGTCATCTTGGAATATGCCTGTGCCATCAGGGAAGAAAAAATCCATTGATGGAATAACCTGGTCATTCAGTATATTCAGGTAGTCAGCTGACCTCATTCTTTGAGCACATACTGTTGCTGAACCTAGACCTGACCAACTGCAGCAACCCCAGATCATAACACTGCCCCCGCAGGCTTGTACAGTAGGCACTAGGCATGATGGGTGCATCACTTCATCTGCCTCTCTTCTTACCCTGATGCGCCCATCACTCTGGAACAGGGTAAATCTGGACTCATCAGACCACATGACCTTCTTCCATTGCTCCAGAGTCCAATCTTTATGCTCCCTAGCAAATTGAAGCCTTTTTTTCCGGTTAGCCTCACTGATTAGTGGTTTTCTTAAGGCTACACAGCTGTTCAGTCCCAATCCCTTGAGTTCCCTTCGCATTGTGCGTGTGGAAATGCTCTTACTTTCACTATTAAACATAGCCCTGAGTTCTACTGTTGTTTTTCTTCGATTTGATCTCACCAAACATTTAAGTGATCGCCGATCACGATCATTGAGGATTTTTTTCCGGCCACATTTCTTCCTCGAAGACGATGGGTCCCCACTATCCTTCCAGTTTTTAATAATGCGTTGGACAGTTCTTAACCCAATTTTAGTAGTTTCTGCAATCTCCTTAGATGTTTTCTCTGCTTGATGCATGCCAATGATTTGACCCTTCTCAAACAGACTAACATCTTTTCCACGACCACGGGATGTGTCTTTTGACATGGTTGTTTAGGAAATGAGAAGCAACTCATTGCACCAGTTGGGGTTAAATAACTTGTTGCCAGCTGAAAGATAATCGCCCATGCAGTAATTATCCAATAGGAGGCTTGTACCTATTTGCTTAGTTAAATCCAGGTGGCGACTTTTTTTTTGGCCAGGCAGTGTATGAACTAGGCTTAATATTAGGTTTAGGTCTCCGCTAATTTGAATGGGGATAGTAATGATTTATATGTGTGGCTCATTTAGACTTAGGAAATGTTATTGGAACTGAACTGATCAAATCCCAATTGTGAAAGCAGTCATTTCAGAGGGGTTGTCACGCCCAAAAGTTGTATCCACTGATTTACAGACGTCTCCTATGGGAAAAAGTATTTTTGGTTCCAATGGCATCATGTGATGGACCTGGAAGTTTTAATCCCACGTTCAGCCAGTATGTAAAATTGTAGGGCTGAGCGAGCATACCATTATCTGTAACTGTATCTGTATCGATTCAACCAACTAAATTATCTGTATTCATATCTGGATATATCCATACTCGGAGTGGGCTGAGTTTGAACTGGAAGTGGGTGGAACATAACCAGAAGTTATTTTCAGTTATTCAGTTATTTTTTCTTTATCACAAGTACGGATATTGACACAATACCAAAATGATAGTCATAATTGTAAAAAGTACATTATTTCAGCCAAGTACTTAGCTCAGCGTAATGAAATTGGCTTCTAAGCTGACGCTGTTCCTGGTGACTTAATTGATTTCTCCTTTTGAGACAGCCTCAAGTAGCCATTCAAGAAACTGCGGTTTTTGGCACTTCAGTGTTGCCTTCATTGTTCAGCCCTGAAGGCTGACAATTTTTTATTGCATTGCTTTTTGTTTCCTCTCGCTCCTTGATATCCTGAGACATTCGTCTGCCATCATCACCAAGTTTCCTCTGCTCCTAAGTAGTTACATTAAGGGAAACTAATTATTTAATACAAAAAAAGAAAACTCAAATCCAGTGTCAAACAAAATCAGAGTCACCTATCAGTATAACCTGGAATGTAGTTTTAATACTAACTCAAAAAGTTAATGAGTTTGTTTTTGCACTGTGTCTCATTGAAGTGGTATGACATGAGGAAAGCGCACACTTCTTAAGGAGGAAACGTGGGTTGATTGTTTCCATGTGGTTGGTCTTTAATTGTCAGAGGGGAAAAATACTCTTGTGTTACCTCCTAAACATTTCTTAAATGAGTTAAAAGCAAAGTATAACATTTATTTGGCCCTAAAACATTTAAGAACACTCACTGAGAGTCTTACTTAGGCATGGAAAGTGGACTTTTTTGCAGCTGTAAAGGTGCTGTGAGATGTTTTTTTTAAATGGTAAATTTCTCATGTGTTTTTTTGAATATGAACAAGAGCTCCAAAGTTTGCAAATGTATGTCACACTGCAAAAAATATATATCTTACCAAGTCATTTAATGTTGCTGACTTTTTTCTAGCCCGCCAAATCAGTTTATTAGACTGTGTTTAGGCTGTGTGTGTGTGTGTGTGTGTGTCAGGGTGAGTGCTAGTGGCAAACACATTACTGTGGCATACCTTCTAAAGTAGCAGTTGTTTAACTTTATTTTTGGAGTTAGTCCACATTTAGCATCCAGCATTTACTTTAACGTTTGAAGTAACACACTGAGTAGAGTCCTGCATACAGACTGTGTACACGGCTGTTGTTTCTGTCTGTCCTCTGATCATCAGTAATAATAGTCTCTGTTGTTCCTACAGTAGGAACTGCTCTTTAATGAACAATCTCTGGTTAATATCTGCAGAGCAAAGTCCAATGAAGTCCATTTATACCCAGTAGGTGGTTTGACTGGTGCATCTTTGGAGACAGAATGCTGCATCTGTATTGTGGAGCAGACATTCAGCTATTATGTCCATACTAAATTATTAAGTATTATTAATTAATTAATATTAATAAAAAAAACAAAGTATCCTTTTTTATGGCTGTACCATTGCGTCAAATTAAAAATTGTAGAGGATTTGTGCATATAAATGCAACTGTTATATATATATATATATATATATATGTATATATATATATATATATATATATATGTTATGCAAAGCTTTGAAATACAGTATATACTCATGTTGTTTTTGGTGTATCCACATCTGCACGTCAGCACACTCCAAATGATGTCAATTATATAAAATGGCTGCCTTTCCCAGAGATTATTAGCTGCGTGAGGCGACTTTACAGCTCCAAATGTGAGCAATGAGTGACTTTTTTTTTTTTTTAGAAAACATGAACTTCCGCACACACTCAGAAAGTTATGTAAGGTGATGTCCACTCCACTCAGTGTGTTTATATGGAGTCTTGTTGTCATTTCTGTCCTGCAAGTTTTTGTTACTTGTGTATCAACATACACACAAAGACTGATCTATCTGTTGTGAGCCAAAATCGGCAGAGCTCGATTGTTGTTAGCTACAACTTGTTTACATCTTGGTAAATCTCTTAGCTACAAACAGTTTCTGTTGGCACTGTTCCCATGGATGTAAAGACAACAATCACTGGATTACAATGGAGATGAAGTCAGAATTTGGTAAATCATGAGGAAAGAAGAAGTCATAAGGTTATTTATGTGATGTCTAAACAGATCTAGCAGTGGACAAAGGACATACTGCTATCAGTGAAAAGATTTGGCTCATGTCAGCAGTACATGTGCAGGTTCAATGCATTCTGGTTCAACTGGGTCATAAGAGTGAAAATGTTAAGATCTTGTCGACTACTCAGGTTTAGACAATATTCATATTTGGGACATTTTTCTGTAGAAAAACATTTGATATTTCTTTCGGAAATATTGAAAAATGTATTTGTAGTTGGTACTTACATTTAGATATTGGCATTATTTGTTTAGTCTGTTATGATAGCTGAAAAGTCCAGAGGCCTGTGCTGTGAAGTAGGATTTGGAGCTCGCAGAGCAACTTCAGAGTCAGCCCTGGGTTTTCAGTATTTCAACTTTCTACTTGGATAAATCACAGTGGTTACTTGGGCTTCAGAGCTACTCAGAGGATTAGATAAAAACCTGTCAACAAACCAGACCACTGACCAGTCAGATCAATGGAAAAACATATCCTGAAATGGACAAAAGTCCTTAGTGACAGGTCACAAGAGTATTTTTATAGGTCAGAAGAATAATTTATAATTTCATTGTTCCAGGCTTCCTGTTTCCACTCTGGTTGTAAAACAGAGCTTTAAACAATTGATTATTTGTGACACTAAACACATGATGAGGATTTTAGCTGCATTTTAACTGTGCAAAAGTTATTTTATCCCTGGAGTGATAGCTGAGAGTGTTTGACTGTCTTTACACTCTGATTTCATTAGTGCAGCTCAGATAAACGTGGCTCCTGTTATAAATGCAACATTTCAGTCAGGTAGGAGTCATCTGTCATTACCTGACAACCCTTTACTTTAGTAGCAGAAACAGTCTTGCATTACTTTTTAGTGTTTTAATATGACATATTCAGAATACTTAATTCATCATCCATATTTAATTATATCTACATGTGCTGTGCCTTCTTTATATACTTGAAGATTATGTCTAGTGCTTCCACATCACCTCATTATGTTTTGAGATTATAGGGTATCATTTACATTTAACTCTGATGAATATGACTTTTGCCGTGCCTAAAACAGAACATTTCCGCTGCTAATTAGTATCACCACTTCATCTGATATCACTTAAAATACTTTATTCATGGTTCCGATGATGATTTTTACTTTACTGTCCTGACAGGCTTAGTAGGGAGCCCAATGTCTACTTCATCTACTTATCACTGTAACTGTGACAGAAATCAAGTGCAAAATATAAACAAATGCATATACTTTGTTCCACCCTAAATCCACCCTTCTGCTGGAATCATGATAATCGTGATATTTTGGATCAAAAGTGTCTGAATCCCAGTAAAAGGTTTTGAACACATGCTGAAGGTTTGATCCACATGGAAATATAAACTGGATTGTGTGATCTAATCCAATTCCAGAACACTTTTTTTTCTTTTAAACAGCCCATTTTCAAGATTTGATCCAATCCATTAGCCGAAATCTGATTAGATTGCTTCTGAATAAATGGGCCCTGATGATGTTGAACCTGCTCTGGTATTCTGTACTCTGGTACTTCTGTGGTTTCCTGCATTGCATTAAGACTACTCTGTCATTACCTCAATTGTATTTGAGTCTTTTAATATTTGATCGCTCATTAAGACGTGGATGTTGAACAGACCTGAGTAAGGGATAAAAACCTAAGTGTTAATTTGCATTCAGCCTCAGCTTATAAAACCTCATGGAAAATCCCAGTATGACTTCATATGTTGCTGTATTTACTTTACAGTCTGGATACCATACGTTCCCAGTCCCCCTAGTCTCTCAGTGCACGTGTTTAGATTGAGCAATAGCAGAACTTCCAGCATATTTCACAATTGTTCTTCACACCGTTATGTATGACAGAGCTACCAGCAGGCCTGCTGTATTTTAAAGAGCTGGAGTTTTAGGGAATGGCAGAGCATCTTTTTACAACACATTTAATCAAAATGACATTTAATTCCACCTGCTACTCAGACAAACCTATTTCCTCTTGTCCATCTTAAAAGCATCCGTGTCATAATCTTGTCTCTTTGCTTTCCGTGAACATAGCTTGTCAACATTCCCTTTGATATATCACACACTTATCAGCCATTACTTATCCATACAGATCATATGACGACACTTGAAATGTATGAAATGATAAAGACCTTTGCTGGGAGCGACCAGAAGAACAGGTCACGTCAGCAGTTGCTCTTTCATAACCATTGCCCTAGACAGTCAGAAGTTGAAACAAGAGACGAAAACACAGTTTTCCCATACTAAGTCATTCTTTCGGAACAGAGCAGTTTCATTCCTTTGGTCATGCTTTTTGTAAGATTGTAGCTGCATCAATGAATAGCAGAGCAGAGTTAAAACAGGACGTACATGAGTGTCCAGAGTCATCTTCTCTAATTATTTTTGCCTGATGTGCCCAAAAATAGATACACTCACAAAAAAATAAGAGTGAAATGTAGAAATGAATGGATTATTGCATAGAGCACTTTGCTTTTAAGTTCATTGCCAAGGTAACCAAAATGGCAGTTCATGTGTATCACAGTTTAAAATAGCTGCTTACATATGGCTCCACTCATTAAATGGACAGCACAGATTTAAATTAGATTTTCGGTCAGCGGTCTGGTACGAGAACAGAAACAATACAAAGCTGTGCACATACTGTAAGGACTTGGCTGTTGTGTACACAGCTGTAACAGACTTCAGTTTCCATGATGCATTTACACACTTCATACTGCCTTTGGGTAGATAAGACTATCAGTGTAGAATTAGATTTATGTCAGAGCTGAGGAGGCGGAGGCTGCAGGGGGATGTAAGAGCTGCTCTGATTGGTGATTAGTTGGATGTCATTAAAGCTTGAGGTCATTATAGCAGGTGTCATGGCAACGCATACGTCCGGCATTAAAATGTATTATTTGAAAAACTAGAGTTGAAACATTTATGACATAATTGTTATGAAGT
Organism: Epinephelus lanceolatus; assembly: GCF_041903045.1. Lineage (NCBI taxonomy): Eukaryota > Metazoa > Chordata > Actinopteri > Perciformes > Serranidae > Epinephelus > Epinephelus lanceolatus. Next base: position 31,471,000 of record NC_135743.1, read on the forward strand.
TGTGTTGATTCTGCTTTACAGTGCTGACCTGAGGTTATCACTGTATAGGTGGTGTTGTCACGATACTTGTGTTTTCAACTTCGATACAAATCCTCTGAAAATATTGACATTCGATGCCATGGGGAAAATTGACATTGAGGGCATACAATTTAAATTCTTATTAAAAGATGAATATAACAAGACTATAAAATGATAATGACAACTTTAATTTTCTTAGTTAGTTGCAGAGAAGAGAAGAATGACTGTATTAACATTTATAATAAGAGAGAGCGAGAAAAAGCAGAAGACATAGATACTTAACCACTGAGAGTGAAACTTGAGGTTTGGATGTTATTATGATACTGTCGGTGATGTTGCAGTGTTTTCCTTCTGGTGCTCTGCACAGATCTGACACCTGCCAGCCCGCTGTCACCCCTTCTCACTGAAGCTCTGTGAGTCAAGGTGGCGGTGACTGCAGGGTGGCACAGTTAACAATAGCCTTATATTTTTTTGTTCATAAAATGCACTCAAACTCAGAGATATGTAGAATATTAATACTGACATTCCTGTAATCTTACATCACAACATCTGCTATGACAGTAGATGTCATGTTGATGAGTAAATACAGCACCCTTTTTTATTTCCTTGACAATGTTACACTGTAATAACGATTGTGCCACTGATCGATACTGAATTGTTTCATGTCGATGATGAGCTGATGATGCTCTCCAAGTGACGCACCATGAAAAAAATATTTGCACCACTGGCTGCCATTTTCCATATCTCCACCATATACCTTGTGCAAGACGAGGTCCTGTTTTGTTCTGGTCTCACTGAGAGAAGGAAAATATAATCTCACAAAGAAAAGACAAAGCATATTTCTCAAAATGTTGAAAAATACTGCTAAATCCATACAATAGTTATTTAAATTTCTATACATTACATAACACAATAATTTATCACATTTGATGTACCTGATACTGGGTTGCACCTGCACAGCTGAACTGTAAGCTGCCATTATAAGAAAGTTGATGCATGTATTTTGCAGTAATAACAGCGTTTAAAGATGGGGCTTAAGGATTTAACTACAGCAGTTTGTGGTAGCATTAGCGATGTTTGGAGAAGGCGTCTTTGTTCCAGTATGAACGATCATCCTCAGTATGCGAACACTCAGGTGCACAGACAAAAACACATGCATGCTAATATCACCAGGTCATATTTATCAGAAAAGAAGGATATTTTGACATTTATTCCACAGATAGACAAGGATTTCAATTATTTCAACCGTGCAGGGTTAACACCGTAAATCAGATCTGTTGAACAGTTGAAAATCATTTGTTGATCCTCAGTGCAGCCTCAAGAGTGACTTAATTTTCCTGTAGTGTTTCCTGGACGTCAGACGTGTGCTACTGTTGACCTCTAGCTCTCTTGTTTTTCCTGTCTCTTCTTTTTGTCCCTCTCTCTCTTTCTCTCTCTACTCCTCTTGGCGTCAGTGAAGCATCTGTCAAGCAGACACTAACTCACATTTTATGATCTAAATGACCCCACTCACACTCAAACACATATAAGCCAAGCCAAGTAGCGAGAGGGCAAACTGCACGAGCACAAACACCAACCTGCATTGAACCTGAATGTTAGAAAGACCCTTCAGACACAGCAGCATAGTTACTCCGAAACTGTGGGTGGTTGAACCCTCAAGGTTAAGATGAAAATATTTAACAGACAGGAAGGAAGATGCACGCGCTCCCTGTTTGTTCCATTTCCTTCACAACAAATGTTATCTGGGTCTGTCTGGGTCTGGATCTGCAATGTTACATCGCAAGAGTCATCACGAACACTGACTTCTCCGAAATGCCTCAATCTGTAAATAGCATTTAAAATAGCATGAATGTTGGCCATCACATGGTCATCAGGATCTAATCAGTCCAGCAGTGCAGGGACCCTCCCCCGATTCCAGTTGAAAAGTGACAAAACAGCAAAGGGGGAGGGAGAGGAAACAGGGCCTGTTAGTGGGCAGCTTATTGGGTCCCCATTATTTTCCTACGTGGCTACATAATTAGAGGAGAGATAAAGCCCAGAGAGATGCAGGAGAAAGATAAAGGCAAAAGAATACTAAAGAACTGAGATAAAGTGACTAAGATTTTGAGATTGGGAGCAGAGAAGAACGAGACAAAGAGGGACAGTCATGGTTTTTATCAAACTGTATCAGAGTTTATAGCTGGAGCGCTAAACAGAAAAGACGGCAGAAACGGAAACAAGATAGGAAATAACAGACCAGAAAAGGGGGAGTGGTAGGGAGATATGGAGCTGGCTGCTGGAATTTGTCTCACTTAACATTATCTCTGTGGCAGTTCAACCTCAGTTGACAGTAGGGCAGTGCCTTCTCTTCTCTGCGCAGAAAAACAGTACTTGCAACATAGAACAAGAATGAAATGTAGCCACTGTGTGCCAGTTCTCCCTTTGGAGGACTTTGATCATGTGGAGAAAATAATAATAACTTTCTGCTAGACCCAGGATGAGACTTGAGAGATGAAATTTTTTTAACACAGCAGCCTCTGGAGTTACCGGACAAGAAATGCTTTTGTCAGATCAGACATTAGCGCTCTGTGTGTCTAGTGCCAAGCCACTCCTCTCTTCTGACAGAGCCCTCAAACGGTCCTTTGTTTCACTAAACATGAGCTTTTCCTCACAGCTCAGCTCTTATTGACAGTGGATGAACATCCAGACAATAACTTGCAACTTACAGTGTGAAGATATGATCTCAACTTCCTGTCCTTCTGTAGATCCCCACTGCTGCAACAATAGTGAAATCATCAAGTGTAGGAAAATCGCTTATCACATGTTCAAATATCAGATTAAATAATTCACATGCAAAATAACATTGCTGATGTGAAACATCTGCCTAGGACATTGCTTCCATTTACAATGAGACAACATAGAACTAAATTTATCCCGAAGGAAAGTACTGTGCCAGAGATTGCTCAAGAATTACAACAAAATATATACCTATGAAAAGTGATACCCACAATTAGTATATAAGCCACACAATCATGAACCAGTATTCAGTGTATAACCCATGTAATTTCTGCGATCATGTGACCAATGCACTGACTGAATGCACTGAGGAAGTTGTAGAAAGACCGAGGGTCAGTGTAAGGAGGCAAGTTGGGGGGGTTGGAAGGGTCAAAGAACAATCACCCAGGCAGGAGACTGGTATTTGGGTTAAAGTTCACTCGGTAAAACCAAGTGAACTTTAAGTTCTTTAAGGTATGTTGTCACCGTGTTCCTTCTCCTAACCCTTACCTTACGTAACTCCACTTGCCAACGCTAACCTACGTAACTTTTCTGAAATGGCAATCGTGGGGTGCTTATATGTTAGATCTGTTGTATGAGGATATGTTGAAGGAATAAAGCCAGTGCCTAACAGAATGAGAAATTAAAGTAAGATACATTTAGTAAAAATAAGAAAGCTAAAACAGAATAGAAAACTAATAATTGCAGTGATACTGAAAAAAGTAACAAAGTGATATTGCACGTTATTAAAAATTATGATTTGAGCGTCTGCTGTGTCAGCTGTCATTTCTGCAAAAGGGGGAGGAGTTGTAAAGTTTGATAGCAACTGGTAGAAAAGTCTTCCCATTAGGGTTGGTTCGGTATGAGAAAAAAAAACTGGTCCGGTTTTTGTAAAAAAAACGCATCAAGTCGGTAATACCGGATTGCGCGCATATTGCTTGCGGACGTCCACTTTTACCGGGCGGACCTCCGCGACGTCCGCTCCGCGTACGTTCTGCCTGAGTATGCGGTCCGGTCGGTCTCAAAAAATAAAACCCGGTCCAACACGGAGTACCGGACCGAATTGGTATCACCGAGAACCGACCCAACCCTACTTCCCGTGGTGTTCTGTGATGCACCTGGGTGGTCTCAGTCTACGGCTAAAACATACTCACTGTTTATTTTTGATCAGTAGACTTTGCAAATGAATAAAAACCCCAAATCATAAGGCACATGATGAAAATGATTAAAAAGAAAACATGGCTGCTGCACTGCAGTTGTATTTCAGACATGCATTTCACCATATTCGAAAGACAAGATAATGTCCTTTTCTTCTTCTAAACACGTTACACCAATTAACTTCCCATCTCATGAGTTTGAATGCAGCCATCTAAAACTTTCCTGCTGACTATCAGAACAAGTCCACATATTTTAACACTCAGGAATGCGTTGCTTTTCTAGAGCATGCCAGCTTTAGAGATTCATGTCCCAGTGGAGGCACACACCTGTTGCCTGCCAGTCAAGATGGCTGTGAGATCACTGGGTACACTGCAGCATGGCATGCTGTCCGGTAAGTGTTGTAACCTGAAATAATATAGACCACAATACAGCAGGCTTACAGTAACATGTAAGCTGAAGACACGTCTCCTAACCCTTGATAGACATTTAAAAAAAGCTCAATTTATCTTTAAGACAAAAAATATTCACCATTTTTCTAATATCTATTTCAAATATAAGTGTATTACTTCTGTGCCACGGTTGAATGCACAGTGAAATACTGAATACACAAGTAGCTGCGTCCACAGTTCATGTAAATATTTGCTCAGCTGGGTTTTCCCTTGCTCAATATCTATAACCACCTAACTGCAACAGGATGGCATCACTTAACTTGATTTTGTGTGCTGGTGGTTTAACCACCCACAGCTCTTCATCATAGCATTTTGCCAGTGGAAAACATACCTGAAAATGTTTCCAAATGTGCGTAATGGGCGTTAGACTGACTTCCTGTAAGAGATTCACAGTAGTAGCTGCAATCATATATCTTTACTGGAAGGCTGTAACTCTGAGGTAGGGGCAGTGTGTTATTTCTTTAACATGATACTATAGCGACCAAAAAGAGGTGCTTTAAATCCTCAATTTTGATGCCTATTTAATAATTTATGATTGCCTTTTCAATAATCATTTTAAAACTTTTATGTTCTTATTTATTAAACCTGTATTAACTGATTTGTGCATTCAGTGATTAGCAACAGTAAAGCTGTCCTAGTGGCAGGAAACTGCTGCAGAAACATGGTAACCATTCTCTAATCTCACTCCATATAGTCCCAGTGAGTAGGTGGCTTCATTTTGAGCCACAAAACCCCTTTGGTATTGTTAACTATGTTAGCTCCACTAGCCATGCTGACACTGCTGATTGTGCCAACAAAGCAGACAACATCAATAACAATGCTAAAGGGGGTTTGTGGCTCAGTGGGGCAACTTGGGGGGAGACCGGAGAGTGAGCACAATAATGTTTCCATAGCAATGCTGTTGGGTCGGGATGGTGTTACTAATGGTAATTGCTAAACTAGTGGTGTTGTTCTGTAGCTCCCACCAGATCTGGGGGGTGTGCAGTGTAGTTAACTGAAGAATAGCAAAATAAATCTATAGCCTGACGTGTAATGGTCAAAAATATTCTAGGCGTGAACAGTTAACCGTTGACATCACTCGTCCTGATGAATTTACTTCCAGTATTCAGAAAGAAGACAGAAGAAATATATTTTAGCTGTTAAATGCTCCACTATGTTCACCAGCTAGTCGCTAACTTTAACTACATGACATGAGGTGCTGGGTACGTAGTATACAGGCAGTTTATCAGAGCTGTCCTGCTCAAAACAGCTGCCAGCTGTGCCTGGAATCATCGTATATGAGAGCTGCAGAACAGAAAAACAAAACAATGAGCTGAAAGATGGTGAAAAGCTCCACAGAGCTGAGGGGAACTGCAGAGTTGAGTGATAATGCTCGTGGGTTTGTCACTCTGAGTGACACCTTTTAACGTTAGACATATAAATTTGATCCACTGTTGGAATGAAAATATTGATTGGTATAGCTTCAAAGTGAAATGATTAATCCATTAATCTAAGCTAATTTGAGTCACTGTGATGTCTGGCCTGTCATGGCAAGTGTTTAAATATATCCAGTGTGTCACCCATAACGACACGTAGTGTCGGTTACAGGCTTGTGCCCCATGTGGGTCTCACTCCAGAGAGCCAGACTATAATATATCCCAGATGGGGGATTTAAAAGACCGATCCAGTGGACGTTTGAAGTTGAGAATCACACAGAGCCCACTTTGAGGAGGCAGGCATCCCTGAAATAGGTTGTGGCCTTGAGGCTACGCCTGTTTAGCCTGCACAAGCAACAGCAGCCACATGAGCCCTGGTTACCTGCAGAACACAGGGCCTGTGTCCCTGCATCTGTGGATATAACTGTGTTTAGTACGAAAACAGGTTCAGGTGTGTCAATCAGAGGCACAGAGAGGAGTGTTACAGAGTGGGATGCTTTTCCCCCATTGACCTCGCCATCAGCCAATCAGATAAAGGCTGAATTGGGAGGTAAGAAGGTTAGGGGTGGAGGGTGTTTGGTAGGGGTGGGAATCTTTAGGTACTTCACAGTTCAAGTAGAGATTCTGATTTAGAGGGCCACGGTGTGATTTTAAAACAAGTATTGATGAATCTTGGATGCATTTTTTTTCTCAATGTGTGACCACTTTTAAAACATAGTGTAACTGTAATGATCCATAATTACTACAAATAGATGAATTTAGGGAAAAAGAGGTGGAGTGTTGTTCCAGTCTGCCCTGGCAGCACCACACATGTTTTATATCTGTTTCGTTTCACTATCCAGTAGGTTCAGCCATAAGGAACGTACAGCCCGGTCTTACGAAATTAATACAGGTGAACGTAATGTCAAGATTGGGTTTCTCTTGGTCGTTCTGTATGAGAAGGGGCCCTGCAGGCCTTTGGCACCTGTTCCATCCTCACTTTCATCAGCTCTATTTAGTCCTGACCTCTGCAATTTTCTCACAAATATCAGCCCCTCGCTCTTCATCCCCATTCATCCTCACAGACTGCTCTCACGCATGGCAAACCACACACAGACAGGCCTGCTCACAGAGAGAGCACACAGACTTTACTGAAGGACAAATAAGACAGGAGGACATGACAGTAGACAGGCAGCCAATCTGTAAAAAGCCTCAAACACAATTAATGCAGCAGTGTATCAGCCTGTATAATATGATTTGAGGATACGAATATGCAATGAAGCAGCAGATCCAAAGAAGAACTTGAAGAGTCCTTACATTCACCAGATGCAAGGGCTTTTATATTATTCATATAAAATAGCCTATGATATAACAGTTTTTACATGGCATTTCAGAAGATGTATTCAAAGAGGATTCAGTCAGCATTCTTTTATTTTGTAAAGAGATCCTGTTTCTCCCCTTTTCTTGTTTAAGAACATTTGGTAAAACTTTTTTCCTGATAGATTAAGAAAATAATAGATCAGACATTTCTCGTGTTAAAAAAAAATGTAAAAACTTGTATAATTTGGTACTAACTGCTTTTGTTTTTTTGGCTTAAACCCAAGTTAATATTAATTGTTAAGTATCAGAAAATAAACTTTCCATATTTTAAATTTTATGCTTGCCTTTGACATTTTTTGCATGATTAGCTGATTTGTTGTACACTAACTCAAGATGCTCAAGGTAATCATTTGAATTATTCAACTGGAAATTAACCCATCAGACACTGCCTCTGTTTTCTTATTATTAGTACCCAATTGCGTTTTCTTTTTAGGAAACCTCAAGAAAACTATCAGGAAATTGTTGTAGTTGAAGTTAGTAGGTTGAGTTATTCTTTGAACAACAGACTCAACACTTGAAATTTTGAAGTAGTGTCACATGTTAATTCTGTGTGCCATGCTTTCATTTCCCATTTTATGGGTTGATAATAAACGTATGTCTAGCGTTGGCCCACATTAGGTGCAGTATTTACTTGATAAAATGTGGCATACAGTTTTTTGTTATCTCTGAGCTAAAAGCAGAGCTCTGCCGAGTGTTTCTGACTGATACCAGGTATCAGCTACTTTGCAAAGGAGGAATTAAACACACATACTCACTCGGTTTCGATAAAGGCCAATAAGGTGGGGGTGACTCAAAGAAACTGCACAGCCGGGTTTATCGGCGGTTGTAAATTTTCTTTCACTTCTTGATATCAGCCTTTGACTGAGAGATGTGTGTGCCACTTACAGGATTCCCAGCAGAAGTGATTATTTTCAGTTGGTTTTATGGCCTTTGATGTAACAGGTGTAGTCTAAATGACCTATTGTGAATTGGATATTTTAAAGGAGCCAATTTTAGCTCATTAAAAGAAATGCTTTCAGGGTTACAGCATGATTATAGTTTTATATTAATGTATTCCTAAAACAAATATTGCCTTTTTTAGTGGTTATTTTAGCTCAAAGGGTCATTTTCTCTCCATGCAAAAGGCTATTATTGTGATTGATAGCCATGTATTTAGTTTTCCTAAAATTAAGTAATTTCTGTTGCAACATACACTTAGTATTTTTTTAAGTACAACACCACAGATCACTGAACACAAACACTGCTGCACAATGTGTCTACATTGTCCATTCATCCCGTCTTTGTGAACTCAATATCTCAAGAATACTTTGAGGGAATTTTCTCAAATTTGGCACAAACATCAACTTGGACGCAAGACTGAACTGATTTGAATTTGGTGGTCAAAGGTCACTGCGACCTCACAAAACATGTTTTTGGCCATAGCTCAATAGTTCATACACGCCGATGGAACACACAAATGTCTAAAAGGATAAATGAATAAGTGATGACATTTGATATCCAAATGGTCAAAGGTCAGCTTCACTGTGACATCATAATGTTCTGCAAAAACACTCTTCAGGCTATTATTCAATGTCATAACTCAGGAGCAGGAGGGGAGACATTTGGTGAGATACTGAATTGATCACACAAGTCTTGGGTGCCCATCTTGAAACTAGGGTTGGGAATCTCCAGGCACCTCCACGATCAGATTAGATTACGATTCAGAGGACTGTGATTCAATGATAGAACGATTATCGATGCGTCTTGATGCATCAAAATTTTTGATTTCAATACATGATTTATTTTTTTCACTGTGTGACTACCTGATACTTTTAAAACATAGCATACTGTAGTTGTAGTGATCTATAATTAAGTCAAGAGATGAATTTACTTGCATACAATGTGGCTCTTGTCCAGGTCCCTTTTCCCTTCAACCTGCCTCCATACCCTGGCTTTTGAACCAGGGGGTGCCAGTCGAATTGTATCCATCTGCAATTGCTTGACCTCACTTATGTCTAATTTATAATATTTGTGATTGCAAGCACCTTACAGTCTCCCGTGAGTTATTTACTTCACCACTCAGGTGTTTTAGGTCGGTAACACTGCAGCAATTGACGTTAGTCGCTGGGTGATGATGTGGAAGGTATTCACAATATACTTTTAACGCTAGCATGTCCACGCTGTAGGCTGTGCGTACGCTGCACTGCCCTCATGGTCAAGGTGTGCCTCTTTTGTTCCATTAGGTTCGTCAGATTATTAATAAATATTTAAATAATTGGTTATTGATGTTCTTTTTTTTTTTTTTTTTGGTTACTATTCTATGTTGCAATGTAGTTAAATAACTGTCAAAACCGAGAGTTCTGCAAAAATGCTCTGCCTTGTTCCTCTTTGATATGAGAACATATGCCCATATGAAATTCAAGTCCTTCCCTTTGCTTTAAAATCGTAGGAATGTGAAACTAAGTGAGTTTTGCGTGAAGAGATTCTGTCAAATTTGAGAATTTCCACAACCTCATTGTACAAGTCCATACTGTATGTAACAGTGACATACACACACATGTTGGCCTGTTTGCCCCTGACTACAAGAACTTGCCTTGTTGAAAAGACCCTTAATGAGGCTCTGAATACCAGCTCCGGCTGATGGGCAGCAGCCAGCCGGAACTCTCTGTGTAGTGGGGGGAGGGTCAAAGACACACTGACAAACTTCTCTCTGGGATTTTCTGTAGAAATACAGATGTCTTTTCCTCCATCATATTGTTATAGATGTGATACTTTGCCAATCATCCAATCAAACTAACTTTGACTTTATTTCTCATTTATATATTAAGTAGCAGTAATGGCATTGTTTACAACTGCAGTCTCATTACTCATCATCACTGGCTCAATGTTAGGATACTGAAACAATTTGAAAATAAAATCTAGATGGAGGATAATAGGTGAAACTGCACCTAATGGATCCACTTTGAGGGGTCTGTGTTATGATTACAGTGGATGTTATATTACATATAATCAATTAGTAGGAAGCATGTATTGTGGCTTAATTGAGTTGTTGAAAGAATAATTCAACACATTATATGAAACATCATTTTTAAGTATTTAGTAGCTGAGACAGTGCCGCACCCAGTGGGAACGGCTCCAGGCAGCATCTTTCTCTGATAAGGCTCTGGGACAGAGTCGCTCTTGTTTGCTCAGATTGATTAAGCTGTCTTATCACGTTGAAACTGCAAATATGTTTAGTTTTTTTAATTAACTGAAAGCATCTTGGAGACTAAGAAGACAGAGTGTTCATGACAGCTTCTTGATCAGGTTGACGTTACCAGGATGTTATGTAATTGCCCTTTGCTTGCTACATCCAGCCTTCAAAGATGCCCTTGTTCCTATCAACCAATGAGCACTCAACATTTTAGAAATGAACAACACAGTCATTGACAAAAACAGTAATACAGTGTTATTTGTCTAGTTGAAATATGTTATTTAATTAAATTTAATGAATAAAAAAGAGACTATTTAATTAGAGGAAACTAAAAATAGATAATAGTATTTGTGAGTCAGATTTGGTCAGTTGAAGTATTAGCTTGACATTTTGAGAGACAGTGAAGTTTCTTTATTATTACTGTATAAAAACATTGGAACAGCAAGCATCTCCCTAAGCCACACATAGCCTAAGTATTAGATAAAAGTGGTAATAAAAATAAGATAGAATAAAGTTGTTTAAAATGAATATTGAGAAGATAGTCAGCCCTTCCAGTGAAATACAATAAAATAGTCATCAAGTCAAGTCAAGTCAAGTCAAACTTTATTATATTATTTATAAAGCACATTTAAAAACAACCTCAGTTGACCAAAGTGCTGTACAGTTATTGAAATATAAAATAATCATACACAAATATCATAATAAGGAGTAAAAAAAAAAAATTAAAAATAGTAAGCACATGCAGACATGATTCAGAGTTCTAGTCTGGGGTTATTTATGACAGTGGTGAGGAGGAGGGGAGGTTGGGCTGAGACAGGAGGGGTGTGTGCTTTGTTGTGCAGCCTGACTGCTGGAGGGAATAAATGCTCATCACTCTAGTCCTTGTTTGGATGGGAGAGCTCAAAGCCACAATGAAAATCCTCCTTTTTTCACCAAAAGTAACAACCATGTACAGTTTTTTTTAACTGCAAGAAAACCCACCAAAATAGGCCCTAGACTCCCATTGTTAGTGCTCTTACTTTACTTCTAGTGTGTCATGTTTGGTGTCACGAACGCTCCAGAAAACAGGTTAGTAAACAGTAGAATTAGCATGGCGCCTGGAGAAATGTTGGTGTGGTTACTATTTTTTATATCTGTTACTTATTCAGTCTCTGGAAAATTAGCACAGCCTCCTGGGAGTCATATTTTCATCACTGCTAATCGTAGCTGGAGCTGTTACACACCCGTGACTACTGCAGAGATGTTTGACCTGTGTGTGAATGCTGATTGTGACCTTTCCCATTCAATACAAAAACCAGATGTTAGTGGGTGTAAGTGGGTATTTTTCCAGTGGGAAAGGGGCTTAACTTAATATAACCAGTTACCTAAGCAAAGCTAGCTGTTTCCTCCTGCTTCAATTCCTTATGCTAAGCTAACTGTCTCCTTGCTGTGACTTTATGCTTAATGGACAGGTATGAGAGTATTTCTTCAATATTTAAGGTGATGCTGACATTGCTTATACGTACAGTAACATTTTAGCAACATCTGTCCTGAGCTGCCTGTGAATTGTAAAGAATAGTGTTGGATTGGGACATCGTCCTGTTTATAAATCATGCATGGCCGTGGGGACAGAGCCACAGATTTTACAACAGGAGGCAGAGCCAGACAGCTGCTGCTAATCATGACCAGCTTTACAAAAGCAGACAGGGCCTTCTCACGACACCTACAAAACACACACACACACACACACACACACACACACAGTCGTATACACAATAGGGGTGTGTGGGAGTGAGAGTAGGAGTTTGATTTGATTAAGACTCTGGGCAGCTCTCTTGTTAAAGGCGCAGAGCTCCCTGTACTAGACTAGTCATTTAAATTGGACCACAGGTTTCTTGCTTTTCCTCTTTTAATCTAATATCACGTGTTTTGGGAAAAAAAACTTTGTCATTTCCCTTTGAAGAAGTAATTCCTCTTATGTCCTTTTATGGAGTTTTGCTCCCAACATTGAGGTTCCATCTTACACAACAAGTGTCTGAAAACAATCGTATTCAATCTTTCAGTTCCTTCTGCATTTGCACACCAAATGGTGCATGAATAGTGGAAATAAATAAGGGATTAAATCTGGCTTCACCCGCTCAGGTTGTATTGTATGAAAAGGGTGATGTGCTTCATATCGACTGCTCTCTATGAACTATACCAAATCCTCAAAGCAAAACTTGCTTTGTAAATCTGACAAATTACAGTTTACACAGAGGAACATGTAACCTGTAATAATTACTTTCATTTGCCTCTCAGCGGTTGACAAACGGCAGAACTGTTTGCAGCTCTGTTATATGGTTTGGAGCAGGTCGACTCAAATGCAGAACACAGGAGCTCAAAAAGATCAAGCTTTATTTCAGGGAAACAGCAACTGAACATCACACAGCCAAATCAAGAATCCAACCAAGACTGAAGTGAAAGCCAGAACTTAAATACAAACTAGTCTGATGAGGGGGTGAACTGCAGGTGGAGAAAAAGGGTGGCGGAGCTCAGGTGAGACGAATAAGGTGATGAGGCAGAGGAACAGGCAGGGAGCTGATTGGCTGGGAAAAAACTCAGGAGCAGGGAAGGATTAATGCAGGGCAGGTGTGTAGCTGGGTAAATGAGGCAAAGGCACTTGTGGGAGAGTAAGAACAGGTGAGTGAAACTAATGACCAAGGCGGGAAAACACTCAGAGGCACGTGGTTTGCACGTGGCCGGCTATTTTCATAAATGGACATTTCACCGTCTCTGTTTTCAAAAGGATCTTCATTTACACTTACCCGTGTATATATACACAAGAGCATGCCAAACCTGTAGGTGGCAGTGTAACAAGAAGCTCAAGCCTTCCATGTATCCATTGTCACCATAGCAACATAGATCGCACTTTTGACACAGGCACAAGTTCCGGCGCATACTGTGACGTCGGCTGCCTATAACTCCGTTTATCTCAGTTTACATGCAAATGCGCAACCAGAGTTTTCCAAAATCTCCACTCTGGCCGGAGTTTTTAGAAAGACTCGTTTTCAGAGGAGAAATCTCCGTTTGCGTGTAAACAAAGGGCACAAACAAAGGAAGATGTCTCCGTTTATCAAAATCACCGTGTACGTGTAAACGGCCTCTCAAAGACAGGAAGTAAAACCAGACATGACACATGAGGGGCCTTTCCAAACCACTCCGTCTCGGAGTGTCAGTCCGTTTGTAGTCACCTAAACAGCTGAATGAAGAACCCTACATCAAGGCGTAGGATGTCAATACAGTGGCAAGCTTTGGGAAAGTAAAATTACTCCCATTTAATGTTGTGTTTGCATCACTTTTATTTGATTCATGCTGCTGTTTACCAAATTTTTGGTAGTGTATATTATGAATTTGCCATTAAAATAGATAAGCTTAATGAATTAATAAGTAAATAAATAAATAATACATAAAATGGAACAAAACTTATCCCTGAGATTCACTGGTGCCATTGCTTGTCTTTTACTTTTGTAAACATTGTCTCATTTCTCACTCTGATGTTTATACGCTGCTCGTTTTTGCAACAGTTCCTGTTACACGTCATTATAAAATAAACATGACTGTCATTTTATAGACGCTAGAGAGGCATAGATTTGATCCTAAATACAATGTAGCATTTAAGGTGTTATCTAAGTTTAAACAAATTACATTTCTCGGTAGTCATGTGGAACTTTATTTGTTCAGAGCTTCCTGCATGACAAACACAGTTCTGCATTGTACATGGTCAGTAAGCTGGCATAGGTGCAGGCTCGTTGTGAAGGGTTTTACAACCCACCTCCACTCCTCACTAGTTGGTTTGGGATGGCACTTTATGTGGCTGACACAGAGTGAAAGTAGATAGGGAGGAGTAGGAGGCGGTTTGGGAAAGGCCCGAAGAGTGAATGTACAGGAAATAGCTTTAACATGAATGAACCTGAAACATGGAAGAACACAAACAGGAAACCCACCAAACAAAATCCTAGAGATAAGACTAATGAAAGCCCTGGATCATGACAGTCACAGCCACAGGTTGGTTTGGAGTTTTTGGAGTACCTGGATGCTACAGACTGTTTTTACAGACATACTGCTGTTAGTCCATGATCATGTCCTCAAAGATAGGAGTTTTTGAAAAAAAAAATAACAAAATTGTTTTTAAAGTCTGACCGGAGAGCTGTGTTTTCAAAGTTAAAAAACACAGACATTGTATAAATGAAAGGCTTAGAGAAGTTTAGAGCAAAAGATGCATTTTTGGATTGTATCCATATTACTACTACATCATTGATAAAATTCATACACGTCCACACTATACTACTGTGGACATGTTCTAAGTCAGGCAATTCCGCCAAGCCATGCAGGGACTCTTCTTTTATCTTATCAGTGAAGGTATTTCTCTTGGCATGCCAAAACTCAGACTTAATGACACTAATGATGAACACTCCCACTGAAATGTTGTGCTGGCTAAAGCTTCACCTTAAAAACTGAGCAGTCTGGATGTTTTGCCTGCCAGTACTGAATTTGTCCCTTTATGTACTGCCTGGACAAGTAAACATTCAGTTAAAGGCGGAGTCAGCGATTTTGGAGAAAGATTGTTGCTGTTTGAACCTAAACAAATACACAGTTAGCCAGATTTACCGTCCCTCTTGCTCCTACTGCCTTTCTTTTTATACATCTGTGGCCATCTGTGCAAGTTTTTAAGTTTTATTT
Source organism: Epinephelus lanceolatus (assembly GCF_041903045.1). NCBI lineage: Eukaryota > Metazoa > Chordata > Actinopteri > Perciformes > Serranidae > Epinephelus > Epinephelus lanceolatus. The sequence continues at coordinate 31,486,023 of NC_135743.1, forward strand.
TTAATTCATAAGGAAGACATACGCTTTTTCATTTCAGTAAACTCAGGAGTTTCATTGCTTCAGCCGCACTTGGTCTGGCATTACCAGTAGCACATGCTGGCTAATGTTAGCTACTGTTAGCTAATTAAAGATATTGCTGTCTAACTGACATTGTTAAGTTGAGTGGCTGACTTTACAGTCATTCTCTACTTGTACTGCCGTTTACCATTTTCCTGTAATGGCCACAGTGGCTGTTGTTCAGCTTGGGTTACATAATACAAATACAGGGTCGTTTACTCCTTTTACAGTGTCTCATATGGCCCGTACGAGCACCCCTATATACGAGTGCTGCAGATTTTTTTAAATGTTATTTTTAAAAATATTCGTCATGCTTACTTGCACTATAGACTGTTGAATAAAAATGTAAATCTAAGTTCAATAGACCACATTTTATATTTACTATTTCTATTTCTGCTATCGTTAACCACAAAAACGACAAAAAACACAGTCACATTCATGTTTACATTTGTTCCCTGAGTGTTTCTGCCAGAGATGTTTTGCGGTGGTCAAGGGGCACATAGCTGAAAAGAAATTATTTTAAACAAGTACATTATTCAGAAAAGTTTGAATACCACTGTTATACCAGTCCCTCCAGAAAATCTTGCGATCGCAATAATTAACGCAAATTCAACGAAAGTCCACAATATTTGCGGGGGCTTGCAATTTTTCAAAAATCCTGTGATTTTTCCTCATTTTCTGGCTGACCGGAGTCTTTTGAAACGTCATCAAACGCGTCATCAAATCACGCAAATGACATTGCAGTATGGAGAAACGCTCTGTATTGAGAATTAAGAATTTGCGCTGTTAAAATGCATACAATATGTGTTGAATTTATTGAAATGTTAAGTTTACAGAGGATGTAGGATGTAGCTGTACATGTTGTTTTACAGTCACATTGTCTGTTTTGAGAGCTACAATATTCACTCAGGATTTTTTGCAACATTATTGGAGTCCATGTTTTGAAACTAATTAAATAAAACTAAAGGAGAGAACTATAAAAACATTTTCAGCTATTTTTGTAATATTCAGTATGATAATTATAGCAAGTGATTACACGACTTTTTTTTTTTGGAGGTAGTAGTTTAAAAAAATCAAAATACAAATTCTCCTTGTTTCATTAGCCGCAATTTTTGTCATTTGCTGAAATTTCCCGCAAAAAAATCACATAAAAATGCTGCAATTTTTATCGCATTTTTGACAAAATTGGCCGCATATTCAAGGGTTTTTTGCCGCGAAATCCTCAAGGGACTGACATACTTTGATAATGTGATGCACATGTGTGGTTATCACAGATTTAGTATTCGGGCTGGGTATCATTTAAAAACTTAGTATACCAGTACCCTTAAAGTGATACTGATACTCGTAGAGTATTGAGTATTGTGAGTAATTTCCTTTTTGGTACTTATACATTTCATACTCATTATGTTACAGAAGCATTTAGTTGAGTAAATTGCCACCAGACATGGGACAAGTTAATTGTTGGTGGCCGATCTGTACGTGTATGCGTCAGAGTTTCAGTAAACACAGGTGTCGGTTATATGCAGAGGAATGTGTGTGTGTGTGTGTGTGTGTGTGTGTGTGTGTGTCACAAATGTCGATTACATCAACACATTCTTAATCTGACCTTGTCACATATTTAGACTTTCCACGTCCATATATGACGTGCAGGGTACCCTGGGTGTGTTGGTTGTTGACGTTCTGAAACACCATGTCAATTAAACGTTTACATACTGTCTCTTTCAAAATAAACACACAACGTCGATACAACACCGCAAATTGAAGTTATTTTTTCCTTCAACAACAAACACACGTGGTTGGGTTTCAGAAAAAAAGAACAGGGTTTGGCTGTAGAATCTTACAGGATTGCGAACACTGCTCTCTCAGGTGAAAGTCTGTGTTTGTCGTTTGTTGGTTTCTGATACCACAAGTCACTGCCCAAGCGCCGGATTTCAACAACTTCAGAGTGAGACAGGGCTCATTATATGCATGGGGAAGTGGACTTAATAGTGCAGTGGGGCATATTGGCATGCTGAACTGCCAACTCTGCTGAATACACTGCACTCGACTTCACCACACACTGTATGGATGTGGCTGTGGGCCAATCACACATCGCATTAAATTGGAGAATGCTTGCTTTGATTGGCCGCAAGCAAAGTCATACAAATAGTCATTTATGGATTGAATGCAGGTATCATTTGACGGGAGAAGGTTAAATACTACTAGGTTATTTCTGTCGATACCTATGGAGTAAAGATACCCAGCCCTATTTGGTGCACAGAGTAATCTTACCTTATGAGGGAAAAAAGTCTTGCACAAAAAGGTTGATATAAAGAAATTTGCATGTTTTTTTTTTGTTTGTTTGTTTGCTTGTTTGTTTTAACAATATTTTTATTGAAGTTTCAAGTGCATCAGATAGTTAGTGCTTTCCGTTTCATTGGTAAAGAAGGACATAAATGAGTCCCAGATACAAACAAACTCTGTCTGTTTACATTTAACAATGTATGTCAATCTCTCCAGTCCAAGACAAGTCATCAGCTCCCTCTTCTATACTGCCAGTGATGGTGGTTCTACATTTTTCCAACATAATGCAATCACTCTTCCTGCATGCTGAAGTTCAAAATCAATCATTTTCGATTGCTTTGTTGTTCTGATAGAGTTTTTGGGGTATATTCCAAGTATACAGGTTGTTGGCATCAAAGGAATATTACACTTGACCATCCGTGATAAACATACCAGAATCTTAGGGCATTCCCATAAGCAGTGAATCAAAGTTCCCTTTTCGTTCAGGCATTTAACACAAACATCAGGAATGGTGGGGGAGATATGGTGAAGTTTAACAGGGGTTATGTAAACCCTCATTAACCAGTTATACTGAAGCAATTTTAATCTTGTGTTACTTAATTTTTTGTGAGCCTTCAAACATGCCATTTCCCAATCTTCTTCACTAATATCCTCTTGTGTGTCTGTTCTCCAAGCATTTAATCTAGCTGATGCTGATTCTGTTGAATACTTTGTTAAAAGGTTATAGAATCTAGATATATATTTCTTATTATCCAAATTATTAAGCACAGTTCCCTCATTGATAGTGGGGGTGTGGCCATGATTGTCTTATATTTTGATGCTATAAAACTTCTTAATTGCAAATATTTGAAAAAATGTTTTTGGGGAACTTGATACCTATGACAGAGTTGTTCAAATGTGAGAAAGATACCCTTAAAATAAAGGTCTGAAACCATCCCAAGTAAGTAATAAAGTAATACATTGCAGAACTTAATTGGGTAGCCCAGTAATGCCATTTAAGGTTAGGGACCTGAAGTCCTCCCCTTTCATAAGGTAAATATAATAACTTAAGCTGGCGTCTAGGTTTTCTGTTGTTCCAAATGAACTGGCTAAATGTACTGTCAATTTTCTTATGGAAGTTGCTTGGTAACGGAAGCGGGAGTGCTTGAAAAAGATATATAAATTTGGGTAGGATAGACATTTTAATTAGATTTATACGTCCAATCATTGATATTGGCAAAGTAGACCATCGATCCAACGTCTCTGTCACTGTCACCAGAGGGTCATAGTTTATGGAGACAATGTCACCAAGTTTTGGGGTTATCTTAATGCCCAGGTATTTAAATCCATCCTGTGTGGCCATAAATGGTGTATCTATTTTGGGATTGAGCCTTTCTTCTTCATTCAGAAATAACAATACTGACTGAGATTTGTTGATTCTGTATCCAGAGAACTTGCCAAAGTTTTCAATTAAAGTAATCAAATTTTGAATACTGTTCCTCAGATTTAAGAAAAAAAAACATCATCATATAATGCTATATGATGCTCTATGTCCCAAATTCTAATGCCAGATATATTCTTATGTGCCCTTGCTGCAATCACGAGGGGTTCTATTGCTAAAGTGGAAAGCAGAGGAGACAGTGGGCAGCCTTGCCTGGTTGAGCATTGTAAACTGAAAGGTTTAGAAATTGGGTTTGTATACAATAATTTAATCCATTTGAGAAATGTTTCACCTAATCCATATCTAGGAAGCAGATCAAAAAGGTATTTCCATTCTATTCTGTCAAATGCTTGTCTAGCGTCAATTGACAACATTGCAGTATCTTTTGCATTATTTTTCTCAAACAGCACATGTAAAACTCTCCTAATGTTATGGAAGCCTTGTCGTTTTAATACAAAACCATTTTGATCATTATTGACCAATTGAGGAAGATACTGTTCTAATCTCTTAGAGAGAGCTTTGCATAACATTTTTGTATTGCATCCCATTAAACTAATGGGCCTGAAAGATGAACAACTGGTTGGTGATTTGTCAGGTTTTAATATCACAGTTATCATAGCTAGTCTTAACGATGGTGGAAGAGTTCCTGTTTTATATGATTCATTAAACATATCTAATAAAGGTTGCACAAGTTTCTGTTTAAACTTCTTATAAAACTCTATAGGTATCCCATCAGGACCAGGTGCTTTCACACTGTTCATGCTGTTCATAGCTTCAGAAAAATCCTCTACTGTATGGCTCTGAAATTGTAGTTGATCGAGAAATGCTTCTTGTTGTTGTGTAACTCCTGCGTATTCTGATTTGTATAATAATTCATAAAAGTCTCTGAAGGTAGCATTAATTTCCATTGGGTCTGTTGTTAAATCACCTGACATTGTCGTTATACTGTTGATTGTTCTTTCGGCTTGAATTTTCTTAACCCGCCAAGCCAGTTATTTGCCTGGCTTTTCTCCCTGATCATAGTATGTTTGTTTGGTCCATAAGAGGTTTTTAGCAACTTTTTCAGTTGTTAGTTTATTGTATTCAGCTCTCATTACTGTTATTTTTTGCTGTTTGTCCATGTCATTATTCTCATAAAGTTCTAATTCTGGTGTTTTAATCTGTTTTTCCAATGTTTGTATTTCCCCATTGTATTGTTTAGTCTTGGAGCTTACTTAATCATTTCTCCCCTTATAAATGCTCTAAATGCTTCCCACCTTACACTGGTGGTTGTTTCACCTGTGTTTAGTAGGAAATAGTTATCTATCCAGGCTCCTATGAATTTAAGAAAGGATGGATCTTGCAACCAGTATACTTGAAACCTCCATCTTGGAGAATGTTGAGTAAATTTACCCAGGCATATTTCATTGACACAGCTGCATGATCACTAATCACTATGCTGTCATACCAGCAGTTTGTGACATTAGTCAGCAATTCAACAGATATTAGAAAACAATCAATGCGTGAGTACGTTTTACAAGTAGAAGAAGGACAGGAGAATTCTTTTTGCATTTTTTGTTTTTTGACCTCACTCATGTCTAATTTTAAACATTTTCTCTCAACTTCAGGCTCGTGAAGCCAACCATGTTGGGGACCGGATGGGGGCGGAGCGGAGCAGCAGGATGGCCAGGACACTGAACCATGTGGCCCTGGGAATCGGCATCGGACTCATGGTCCTCACCATTGTCTATGTAGCCGTGATGTCCAGCATGTTTAACTAAATCTGTTTCAGCATCTTTCCTATATTTCCCCGTTCTCATTCTACATCAGGTAATCGGACCACATCAGGAACATTATTGGTCATCAGGACGAGTTTGTTAAAAATTTGTAACACTGAAGTCATCTGATTGGCTAAAAGCCAAAACCTTTGAAAGGTTGATATATTAATCAACAATAGATGGCCATCCAATCCTTTACTCTCCAGCACTGTAGAGTAACCACTACAACCTTCCAAAGATTCATATTTCTCAAACAGTTTTTGTCTGTGATGTGCCGTTATTCATCAAAAATCAACACTTTTTGTTTTTGACACGAAGTTTATTGCAACTTGGATGCCTTAAGAGTTCCGCTTTAATTCAGTGTTGCTCCTCCTCATGTGGAGACTGCAAGTGTTATCCCAAGAGACTTTTACATGTCGTGTTCAAATAGCAAATGAATATCAGTACACAGTTTGTAATGTGTCAGATTTTATTTTGAGATAAGTTTTGTGCAGAGAATTGTCCGATTGTAGGATGGGCCAAATGTTGCTGCCCTTTCAAAAGAACTGTTGGCTGTAAATATGCACTAACACCATCTAACCCTTGAAAACGTATACTAACATAGAATAACATTTAAAAAAATAACTAACCAAGGATACTCAAAAATATTCAGAGTGGTGGAGATTTACCATTGTTTAGCTCATGCTTAAGTAAAAGAAGTAAAAGAAGGAAGGCTGAGTCTGTGTATCTGATCTGAGACACTATAAGCTGATCTCCTCCTCTTACCAGTCATTTTTGAATTGCACCTCCTCTTTATTCCAGCTGAACACGAATGCCTAGCTTCACATAAAATCAGCAGAAACTTTGCAACAGTGGAGCCAAAATGGCTGACACCACCAGCTGCTCGATCGGCAGCTAAGGCTCCATTCCAAAAGCATAGTGTGTTATGTATGGCCTGGGTGTTGTTTGTCATGTAATGTCTGTATGTTCTTTTCGTAACCAAAGCTGAAAAAGGAGAAATTCACTGTATAACAAATTTCTTTATAAATAAAGTATAGTATATTAAGAGAAAAACAACTTGTAGTGTCTGGTCTATTTGGATGGTTTATATCAGGGAAGCGCCAGAAGATCTAGGTCTCTCTTTAATTGGTTTCTGTGAGGTATGTGATGACCACCAGAGGCTGGTCTGAAGCAGTGTACCAGACAATAACTGTACATTCTATAGTCAAGCAAATATTTCCTTATATTTTAAACATTGGTGTCTCGAGTTGTCATCAAATGCCTCTGTACAGAATTTAAATATTAAATTGGTAATTTTAAAAAGCACACACTCTCAAAGGTCTGTTTACCTCTGTAACCTGTGTTTCTCAAGTTACACGGGGAAAAAGAGGCTACCTGCCAGTGTCAAGATTCAGAGATGAGCTAAAAAAATGTGATATCATCTCATTCCACTGATAAAGTACGGTCACACATGAGCGAATGCAGATGATTGACTAGTGCATGCCAAGGTGATATTCGTGCTGAATGTGGACAGTACAGAGAACTTAAGTTAACTTTCTAACTAATGTTACTGAAGAAAGGCACTCTTGCGCTTCAGCCAAAAACACTGGATCGGTGCTCACAGCACAGGACCAAAATAGTAGACACTAAATCAAGTGGGCCACTTCAAAAAATGACTGAACCCAAATGAAAGGAGGCTGGAGCACTCGATAAAATTGCAAAGCTTTTAATGAGGTGCAAACAAACTGACGTTTCAACGCTACTGCGTCTTCTTCAGAGTCAAACAGGTATTGATAGAACAATGGCAGTTAAATACCCACATCCTGAAACCAAACGGTCTCTCTAACCCTAACCCTAATGTTACTTCCTGTTAGCTAGGCAGCATCTCTAATGTGGGGCAGTTTGGATTTTTCATGGCCGATATATTCACTATAAGCAGGTTAAACACAAAACCATCACTGTCACCTTCATATGTACTTCTTTGCTATTGGTTGAGGCTGCAACTTCACCATTCAGAGTTCATCTATGTTGAACTAGTGTTGCACGGTATACTGGTACCAACGGTAGACCGCGGTAGTTAAACACCACGGTACATATGATACCATAATGTTGGTACCTCATGGTATGACTACTGTGGGATAAGTTAAAACTCCAATCGCAAGAGGGTGAGTGTCCATGCCCCGTCCAATAACGGCGCGCGCTGGCCACCTGACACTCAATATGCTGCTGCAGTGGTTTGTTTTCCAGTGACATTTCAGGTATTAGCTGAGCTATTGAGTATCTTTAAGCAGTGAAAGTTATTATTAGCCATGTCGCTTCAACTATAGCCTGGAACAGAAAAACCAAACACTGGCCCTAAATAGGGCCATTCACGTTTTCACATCAGCCACCAATGTCCTTCTTCATGCTTGCACACAGGAGTTTCAGCTCTGCAACCTCACTGCAAGATGCCAAAGAATCCTACCCACTGGACTTTTAATGAGAGTAAAACTGAAGCCCTGATACTTGGATCTGGCTGTGCCTGTGATGCCCCTCATGTGGACCTGCATTCCTCATATGTAAAACCCACTGAAAAAATCTGGGTGCAATAATGGGCATATACACTGTAGATAAACTCAGTGATCAAACCAATCTTTTTCCAGCTGAGGCTCTTATCTACGCTCAAGTCCTTTTTACCATTTAGTGATTTTGAAAGGGGCGTACATGCGTTTATCTTGACCCGACAGGACCACTGTAATGTGCTCTTTGTTGTTGTTAGCCAGGACTTTCTCTCACGCTTGAGGTTGATCCAGAATGCTGTAGCTTGCCTTTTAACAGGAACACGCAACTGAGAGCACATTTCCCCTGTACTGGCCTCCCTTCACTCCCTGTGTGTTTTGGGATTGATTTTAAGATTTTATTTGTTGCCTATTAATCATTAATGCTCCAGCTTATCTCTCTGACATTTACAACAACACATCCCATCAAGGTCACTCGGGCCTGCTGACCAGTTGTTTCTGGTTGTGCTATGATCAGTGTTGGGGCACAGGGGAGAAATTCTGGAGCAAGTTGCCTCTGTATGTTAGGCTGGCCCCTACACTGCCTGTTTGTAAATCTTTAATTCTGGTTTAACTGGTCTTTGTGTGTTTTGTGATTGTACAGCACTTTGGTCAACTGCCATTTTTAAATGTGCTTCATTAAAAAATTGGATTGGAGTTTTAAAACACATCAGAGAGGACCTATTTTCAGGCTCATACTTGTGTTTAAGGTTTCTACCTGAACATGTTTACGTGCTTCAATGGTTAAAAAATACTGTCTTTTCCTCATACTATCATACAATGCTGGAACACGTGTATTCACCCTCTGTCTGAAACACTCCCGAAAAAGCCCAGTCTGCTCTGATTGGTCAGCATTTCCGGGTCTTCTGTATCTCGGCGTCTCTGCCAGAGTCTTGCTGGGCTCTGATATGCAATACCCTGCCACCTACACCTATGACCAGTAAATTTCGTAAGCTGACCCACCAACTAAAGATCCACGGCCCAACCCGAAAATCGCAAAACCTAAAACAACCTCTGATGTTTCCCTCCAAACCATCCGCGCTGCCAAGGACTTTGTGGAGAGACTTTGTTGGAGTGTTGAACTATATTGTGTGCTGTTTATTAGCCCTGCCCTGTACCTGCTGAGTAGTAACAGTAAACATCATCACCAACTGTTCCTGGTCTCAGTTGTGCTGCTTCTGGGTGCACTTCTGAGTCTCTCCCTCCTGTGTTCCTTGTAGTATAAACTCTCTGAAGTCCTCAACTGCGTCTCTGGTTGGTTCACCAAGGAGTTTGTCCATCTTGTGCACCTCCCTCTCACCAAACAAGACAAGCTCTTCACGCTTTTGTGGCCAGCTGGACTTCTCAAGGGGCCTTAGTAACTGAACAAGGTCGTCACTTGGTAGCCAGGCAGTCAAGTTATCAACAACTGCTTGGTAGAATTGAGGGCTATTTAGTTTCCCTGCTATTTCACCAATAATACTCACACCTTTAAACAGGCCAGCCAAGATGCTCTGTTGAGCCTTTGCTGTTGACTTTCCGCCCTGCATTTTCATTGCAGTTAGAATTTCAATTGTCTGTTGGATGTAGCAGTGACTGTCAACAAGTGTTGTGTGTCTTCGCTGCAGCTTCAGAGAGAGGCTCTGCAGTTATTGTAAAACATCTTTCATGCAGGCCAAGTCACACACAAAACTTGCATTGGTGAGATACTTTAACTGCCCAGTGTACTTCTTCCTCACACTGTCAGAATGAGATTTGTCCTCACTTTTGGTTTTAAAATGTTTTGCCAGAACAGGGAAACTCTTCCACACTGCTCTCACTGTGTTAAAACTAGTGGCAACCCATCTTATCGTGAAGACCTGGTCAATTTTCAGAATCTGAATGTTTAGGTCATCTGCTGCTTCTTGTAGCAACCGTGCACTTTTGTGGGACTGATGAAACAAGGTGTATAGCTTTGAGATGAACGCTTCGAAATGATTGCAGCCAGACACAGATTTCAATGAGTCATGTACAGCTAACTCCAAACAGTGAGCTAAGGAGTGAATGGATTTCATGTTAGGAAAGTCACGTTTTAGTTTAGCGATGACTCCATTTTTGTAGCCTGTCAAAACTGAAGCTCCATCAGCTGCAATGCTAATGGGATTTCTTTGCAAAAAATCATCATCAAAGCCAGCATCTTGTAAACTTTTTCCTCAGCGCATTATATATGGAATCAGCATCAGTGCCATCTTTCAGTTCAACCAGCTCTAAAAAGATGTTATCGACATCACCATCTCCAGTTACATCGCATCTGATGAATATGATCATGTATGCTAGACCATACACCATGCTCTCATCAGTTGTTAAGCTAATGCGGGAGTTCTTTTCCTTTATATTTGACACCACCCTTTTCTTCATTTCATTTGCTATGTGGTCCACAATTTCAGTACAAGCGTGGTCTGAGCGATGCACATTTCCCACTACATTTCCATTCAGTTCTTGCAACTTCATTAGTGGAGTCATCTTTTTAAATGACAATCTTTCTTTTGCAACTGCATATGCAGTTCTGAATGAGGCTGCTGTTTCCTGGATACTTGCATTAATTTCCATCACTTTTTTGGGCAGTGTTTCCTTCTGTTTCTGGCTGGCTATTTCAGCAGCCCTCTGATGTGATGTGCTATCTCTGTGTTTGTAAAGTTTCTTTGCCAGTATCTTCTTACAACTGCTGCTCACTAATCCCTTGATCCATTCATCAGAAAAGTGCATTCCAGATCCTTTGTCAGACAGTAACAAAGTCTTTGCATCTCCGCATGAGCTGCATCCCAATTTACCATCTTTTATGTACAGCCAAGGGTTCCTGTCTGTCCAGTCATGCAACTGCTCTCTTGGCCAGCAGTCAGGTGTTTGTTGTCCTGTCTTCTCTGGTGGTGGTGGGGTTGGAGGTGGGGGTGATGGTGGTGGTGATGACAATGATGGTGTATCACTTGGTGGTGGATGATCTCCAGCTCCTCTGGCCTTCAGAAAGATGTTGATATTCTTTTCATGTCAGAAACACATGAAGATAAGACAACTATGATAATTCTTTCTGTACTGTCAGTGGCCAACACTTTATTATAAGTCCTAGCATATTAGTTGAGAACAAAAGGGTGTGGCAGTTGTGCATCCCATCAGTTTCTAAAATTACTATTTGCCTAATTACCATCACCCATGCTATAATGCTCAGTATTATGCCTGCATAACAACCACAGAAAATACAGGCTACATTATCATCTCTAAGTCCTAATTCTTACAAGTTTCAACTTACTCTTTTTTTGGTACCAAAATAGTGCCTAATGTCACCTACTTTCCTCTTGCTCATGTTGGCTCTGTAAATGAAATCTAATCTGAGTTCAATAAAGTAGTCATATATTTTAAGTAATACAATCAATCAGCTTTCAGTACACATGGATTTTAGTTGTTCAACTACCCAACCAGATTAAACTCCTGCATACCTGAGTGAAAACTACTTTAAGGGGGTGCCTATTATAAAAGCTAATATCAAAAAGGCAAAAGCCTAACTAAACCACGACTCAAAAGACTATTAAAATTAAATAGTATACTATATTCCATGGTGGAAAGTAACCGAATACATTTACTAAAGTATTGTACTTAAGTACAATTTTAAGGTACTTGTGCTTTGAGTATTTCCATTTTATGTAACTTTATACTTCTACTCCACTACATTTCAGAGGGAAATATTGTACTTTCTACTCCACTACATTTATTTGACAGTTTTATATTACTTCGATAATCTTATAAACGGCTCTTTATAGTTAAAGATTAAACCAATGGTCCCCAAACTGTTTGGCTTGTGGGCCTTTACAAAAAAAAAAAAAAAAAAAAGCTGTGTATTTGTCTCTGTCAAAACTGTTTGCCGCCCAAACAGGTAAAACTCTCCAATATTTCACAAAGGTAGGATTTTAAATGCAGGACTTTTACTTGTTAGTGGTGTTGTTTACTAAAGTAAAGGATATGAGTACTTTTTCCACCACTGTCTATAACTTAGTGATGTCAAAATGTAGCGCTATCTCTACAACTAGTTAACGTTAATCCACTGTCTCACTGCTTGACTGAGCACCAGTGTAAGCTAACGTTCACATATGACATCAAACACATTATGGAAAAGCCCAATAGTTCCACTTCAAATTGCATTCTATGTGGCCTTAAAAGGCTGTAAATGTAACTTAGTGAACCCTGCAGAAATAATGTAATGGAAGCAGATTTCTTTTGTTTAGTCAACATGACTGTTGAGCCTGTAGCTGCAGGTATCTTTGTTGTTAAAATGGCGGAGGCTTTTACTGCTTCAGTGTATTTAGTGGCAGTACAGAATTGTTTTCCCACACTGTGACAAGTGTCAGAGAAATTGAATATGTCAGTGGAACTACAGCTGTTGAGTAGAAGACGGCTGTGGAGACATTTTTGAGTAATTATGATTTACTGTAGGTGTTGGAAGGCTTCTCACAGTAAATATTTTGCCTATTGTCTTGCTTTCAAAGCCCCACCCCCAATTCCTCTTTTTAACTTCATCATTTCCCTGGGTAAAACTGAAGTCCTGCAAGAATTTGGCAGAAAAAAATACTCGAACAATTACTTTATTATCTTAACTCTCTTCTCCAAACTACTACTGTTGTAATTATTCAAAGTGTTTCCTCTTCATTCTCTACCTGCTTCTCTTTAGTCATCCATCGCCATGGTCACTGCTGTTACAACAAGCTCCAAACTGCAGGTTTATTACCAAAGACGGTGGATAATCTTTGTTATTACTGTGGCACAGTGGCTTCCCATTAACTGCCTGTTGAAACGTCTTCCTTGATATTAATGAAAACATCCATTTACTGCTGTTGAACACCAGACGTCTGACTGGGCTCAGTGTACTTTCATGAAAGTACACTGACTGGGCTCAGTGTACTTTCATGAAAGTACACTGAGCCCAGTCAGACGTCTGGAACCTGCAGGTTCATCGTAATATTTTTTGCAGTCACCTAAAACATGATGAGACCTTTGTTGTTTGTGACCAGTAAATGAGCATCTGGCCTGTTGGCTGCTCAAACCTCCATAAAATGTTTGCTCTAGGTTTGATTTGATGCAACTGGATTGCCACTATGTCTTCATATCTTAAGGACTAGTTGTGGCAACTTGTGTATTTGCTTTTCTCTTTCCAGGGGAACTTTTTAACCACAGAACCCAAAATGGATCTTCACTGTCTTGAAGCGTGACCAGGCATCTGTGCATCATGTGACTCAGCTTTTGATGTCATCTAGTTTAACGGTGGATTCATTATAATACGTTTTTTCTACTTAAGTTGTTTTTGCATAGCTGCCTATGTATTATTTTGCACTCACTAAGTATATATTTTAAAGCCCATGAAGGAAAAAGCATTGCAAATAAGCTTAGGCTATAAATGGACATGATTTTTCTTCTTCTCTCTCCAGCTCAGTGCTTTAGCAAAAGTGCAGTTGCCTGTGATTAATAATTCTCTGCAGGCCTGGGTCATCTGCCCTGGACGCCATAAATAACAGACAATATCTGTCATTTAACCTCAACAGTTCCAGCACAGGCGGACAGAGCACGCCATGCTTCTGATGATGTGTCTGTTTTACAGAGAGGAGCAAAGTGTTGTGGTTGCACAGGTTTGATACATTTATGACATATATTTACCATAATCCATCTGCTTTGGAAATGGGCCATCGTTACGGTGTCAAGTGACTTGTTACTTTCTTATAACCACTGCGGTCTTCAGTCATGTGGTTGCTACACTGTGTGTTTTGAGAAGAGCCACAAGCAGTGAAGAAACACACTGTTGTAATAACACTGACCTTCACACGATACCTCCCAGAAATGTCTGATACAGTGTGTTGTTTATGTAGTTAAAAGCAGAAAGGAGCAGAGTGAAAGTCATTGTAATATGAGGATTACTCTTGCAAAATGCATACTTGGCTTAAAGTCATAGTGGGTAACATTACATGATAAATCACATTACATGGCATGAGCAAGCCTATGATAACCACAATTACTTACTTAAAATCTGTACATGAACGTAACACACTTAATTGATCCTGTCTCACTGTAAATGTCTATTAAAGCAGAGGCGTCAAACATACAGCCTGCAGGCCAGAAGCAGCCCACCAGAATCATAATCATCCATTCAATCCATTCGTTTTTGTAACCACTTATCCTCTTGAGGGTCGCGGGGGGCTGGAGCCTATCCCAGCTGACATTGGGCAAGAGGTGGGGTACACCCTGGACAGGTCGCCAGACTATCACAGGGCTGACACATAGAGACAGACAGACAACTATTCACATTCACAGACAATTTAGAGTCATTAATTAACCCTTTCCCCAACCTACATGTCTACTGCATAGAAGGGCTCCCTCCTGGGATTGAACCAGGAATCCTCTCGCTGTGAGGCAACAGTGCTAGCCACCACACCACTGTCCACCCTAGAATCAGAATCAGAAATACTTTATTAATCCCCGAGGGGAAATCAAGATTTGTTACAGTTGCTCCGAAGTAAAGAATAGAGAATTATTATTATTATGAAGAAGTAAGAATAAGAGTATGAAATAGAAGCATGTAAATATGAAGCAATAAAATAAAATAGAAATGAAAATGTGCAATAAAAATAAAATGTGTATTATGCTACAGTGCTCAACACTACTACTTAAGATATTAAAGATATTTGCAATAAAATATATATCATCACTGAGCAGAGGCTGCAAGTGTAAAAATGTAACTACAAAATAAAGAAAAAGAAAAAACAAGAGTAAACATAACAAGTATGTACAGCATATATGCATTGTATGTTGAATAAATATACACATTCAAGAGGTGTATACTGGAAAGTAGTGCACAGTTGAATTATTGCACCCATTAGATAATTATGAATTATAAATGCAGCAGGTGAATAAAGTCCAAATGCCTGTCAATTGACTCAGAGTGACTGGCACTCCGAGGGAGGAGTTGTACAGGTTGATGGCCACAGGCAGGAATGACTTCCTGTGACGCTCTGTGGTGAAAAAGGTCCAATCTGGCCCACTGTATGACTTTGCACACCTAATATTGAGTCACTTGTGAAGAATAAGAGGTACCAGGTTTCCGAAGTTAAACAGTGAGTAGCCTAATTCATGTAAAATGCTGCTTCAGATAATCCTCTGAAAAACAATCAGTACTCACTGTGGTTATATTTAAAGTTAATGGACAGTGTGGAAAATATTGTCAGTCAGCTGCTTTAATAAATTAAAGACAAATCTGTCAGACCTATATCTGAAAACAATGTTGGTAGAACCCTATTGCTGAAGCACTGCCAAACTTTTCATTTGGAAATGGTTTTTAAGGCGGGGGATTTCCTAACCTGCTTCCTCAAAAGCTCCCACCGGGTGTGGTGTGGTGATGCCAGCATTACTACACAAAAGAGGAAGTGTATGTAAACATGATTGATAATGCCAGAGTGTTGAAAAACTGAGACATGTTGAAATTGCACCTGTTTTTTATCGACATCTCAGGCTGGTCATTATCTATTTTCTATTACCTGCCCTGAAAATTAGAGCATCAAACACTGTATGTCCTGCATTCTGGTAAATCGTTGTTACTCACCAATTTGTGCCCTTTCTGCATCAATTTATGGTGTAAATGTCTTTAATGCCATCAAAATAAAAGTCTTCTTCTACTTTAATGTTTTTATTGTGGGGGACAAATGTACAGTACAGGCCAAAAGTTTGGACACACCTTCTCATTCAATGCGTTTTCTTTATTTTCATGACTATTTACATTGTAGATTCTCACTGAAGGCATCAAAACTATGAATGAACACATGTGGAGTTATGTACTTAACAAAAAAAGGTGAAATAACTGAAAACATGTTTTATATTCTAGTTTCTTCAAAATAGCCACCCTTTGCTCTGATTACTGCTTTGCACACTCTTGGCATTCTCTCGATGAGCTTCAAGAGGTAGTCACCTGAAATGGTTTTCCAACAGTCTTGAAGGAGTTCCCAGAGGTGTTTAGCACTTGTTGGCCCCTTTGCCTTCACTCTGCAGTCCAGCTCACCCCAAACCATCTCGACTGGGTTCAGGTCCGGTGACTGTGGAGGCCAGGTCATCTGCCGCAGCACTCCATCACTCTCCTTCTTGGTCAAATAGCCCTTACACAGCCTGGAGGTGTGTTTGGGGTCATTGTCCTGTTGAAAAATAAATGATCGTCCAACTAAACGCAAACCGGATGGGATGGCATGTCGCTGCAGGATGCTGTGGTAGCCATGCTGGTTCAGTGTGCCTTCAATTTTGAATAAATCCCCAACAGTGTCACCAGCAAAACACCCCCACACCATCACACCTCCTCCTCCATGCTTCACAGTGGGAACCAGGCATGTGGAATCCATCCGTTCACCTTTTCTGCGTCTCACAAAGACACGGCGGTTGGAACCAAAGATCTCAAATTTGGACTCATCAGACCAAAGCACAGATTTCCACTGGTCTAATGTCCATTCCTTGTGTTTCTTGGCCCAAACAAATCTCTTCTGCTTGTTGTCTCTCCTTAGCAGTGGTTTCCTAGCAGCTATTTGACCATGAAGGCCTGATTCGCGCAGTCTCCTCTTAACAGTTGTTCTAGAGATGGGTCTGCTGCTAGAACTCTGTGTGGCATTCATCTGGTCTCTGATCTGAGCTGCTGTTAACTTGCCATTTCTGAGGCTGGTGACTCGGATGAACTTATCCTCAGAAGCAGAGGTGACTCTTGGTCTTCCTTTCCTGGGTCGGTCCTCATGTGTGCCAGTTTCGTTGTAGCGCTTGATGGTTTTTGTGACTCCACTTGGGGACACATTTAAAGTTTTTGCAATTTTCCGGACTGACTGACCTTCATTTCTTAAAGTAATGATGGCCACTCGTTTTTCTTTAGTTAGCTGATTGGTTCTTGCCATAATATGAATTTTAACAGTTGTCCAATAGGGCTGTCGGCTGTGTATTAACCTGACTTCTGCACAACACAACTGATGGTCCCAACCCCATTGATAAAGCAAGAAATTCCACTAATTAACCCTGATAAGGCACACCTGTGAAGTGGAAACCATTTCAGGTGACTACCTCTTGAAGCTCATGGAGAGAATGCCAAGAGTGTGCAAAGCAGTAATCAGAGCAAAGGGTGGCTATTTTGAAGAAACTAGAATATAAAACATGTTTTCAGTTATTTCACCTTTTTTTGTTAAGTACATAACTCCACATGTGTTCATTCTTAGTTTTGATGCCTTCAGTGAGAATCTACAATGTAAATAGTCATGAAAATAAAGAAAACGCATTGAATGAGAAGGTGTGTCCAAACTTTTGGCCTGTACTGTATATATTTTAAATATTGAGGGGGGCATGTGGCCTGCCTCCCCCCTGAAATCTATGCCTATGTGTAGAGGCAGCAGTATTAAAATGAGACTGTTTAGTAACAAGTTAAAAACTCCTTGTAGCTGCTTCAACATGAAATTTTCTCAGCAAATGTTCTTATCTTTGCTTTTGTGAACATCAATGTCACATTGCAGTGACTTATAGTGAATTATGTGCCAACTCTCACTAATATTTGCTCAATCTTTATCCAACAGTGGTGTTGTAATAAAAATGTTCCAGTATGAGATCATAGTTTGATGACATACTGATCATGTTTCAGATGCTATTCCATACAGGTACAGATAGTAATCGTCCACTGACTCCACACAGGGAGTGGCACAATGGTAAACAGAGGATTGTTTTCCCTTTCTTTACTCTCAACAATACTTTGGTTTTTGTGAATACGGAGGGTTACGGCTACCTCCATCACTTTCAGCTCTGACCTTTCTGAGTTTGGCTTGTACAGCTGGACAGGATATAAAAATGGGCTTGGGTTACTTAAGTGTTTGTTTAGGAATTACTGACTTCCTCCTGCAGAATTTCCTGTAAGGTGAAAACACTGCTTACAGCAGGGGTTTAACTGAGGAACTGCACCAGTCACCATATTACTGCCCTTTATCTGAATAATGTTAAACAGTAACACTGATGTGGTGAGAAAAGGAACAGCCCTTACCATGAAGAACAAATGTTCTGTCTCTGTACTGTTCTGAAACCTTGTGATCCTGATGCAGAAGTTCTGGTTGAATAATGTATCATCTGCTGCCTCCTAGTGGACATTACCAGGCAGTGAACACAATAAAGGTGCAAGCCCCTGTAATTCAAGAACAATACATGTTATGTACATGTGGGATTTACTAGAGGGTTCTTTAACTGAATAGCATTGAAATTTGCAGGTGTCCATCGGTGTAGATTTTGGGGGGGACCCAGAGGACACGTCCTCCTCAATACTTAGAACATGAGCATGAGCACAGGTCTTATATTTTGACAGAATTTAAGACATGAACACTTTAAATAAATGCAGAAAGGGCTCTAATTAATGCATAACAATTCACCAGAATGCAGGAAATTAAGTGTTCAATGCTCACAAATATCTGGCAGGACCCCAAAACCTCCTATTTAACATGTCCCCTCCAATGTTGAAATAAAACCTACACCCTTTCAGGCGTCTGTGCTGTTGCGCCTGCTAGACAACGACAAACCTTGTTTCTATGCATAGTCTACACTTTATTGAACAAATGAAAATAAGTACAAATGGCAAAACCTGAAGAAAATTAACTCATGCCTTTTTAAAAACAGGCAAATAAATTAAGCCATCAAATGCATCCTTCAAAGTGACAAAGTGGCAAGTTGCAGTTTGAGATTTCCCATCAACTCTACATCACACACACTTTTAACAACAACTGCTTTTATCATCAGGTGCTCCTGACGCACTAGATCCGACACAAATGTTGGTGCCCAGAATAGTTCATTACTTCTGGAAGAACACATATCAGCAACATGAAAAGCACAATCACTCACACTGCTTTGTGTACGACACTGACCCCTTACTGTGATTTATCCTGTTTTAAGAGAAGGCAACAACAACACCAAAATGTATTAAGAAGCCATTGTTCCAATAGATGTGACACCGTATTGTGGCTAAATATATACGCACATGCATCAAGCTGCTTTGTTTGGTTGAACTTTAGAGTGAAGAAGTATAAATAACTTTAGCTCAATTAAGTATCAGCTGTTTATCTACTGAGCAGGACACAGATGATGTACTCTATAATTTGAACCACACACATTATCACAAGAAGTGTCCACGACTGAAGGCCATAATGAGTGAGAAGACTACCTGACACTTCAACAAGTACATACAGTATAACTCGTCATGTTTATTGTACATTTATGCAATATTTACATACTTAAAGCTTCCCTCTGTATCCTGTCTCTGACATTTGCATTTCAAAACTTGGCCATCACTCCCACCATCTCTTCACTTCAGAAAGCCATAGGAGAGAAGATATATTCAAAGACTGCAATGCAAGACTCAGAAACAAGAGTATGGCGTCATCACAGAAAGCCAAGCTTGCAACGTGCAACACATGTTTACTATTCTCTATCTTTTCGTTCTTCAGATAGTGTCTTAAAAGACGCCCACTTGTCTTGAGCTTCCGACAACATATATAGGACCAGCTCACACAGTGTGAGAGGTCACAAGATCCATGTTGAAATATCTTCTCAGAAATCAAGGCAAAGCACACAGAGGAACAGGAAGGTGAGACGAGGTGATGAAGTTTATAGACAAAACAGTTTTGTATTTAACCATACTAAATGGATACACGTGTAACCATGAGCATAGTTTGTCCCAAAATGATTATCTCTACTAGAGGAAATGTATTTAAATAGAAGATAATGAGTGAACTGAACGTGAGAGCAGAGGAAGGAGAGGGGAAGGAGATGGTCTTAGTAGGAGCGGATGGCAGGAGGGACGTGGGCGCAATCCTGCTCGTCCAGAGAGCTGTCAATGACGGGGCGGTACTCCAGGGTCACCTGTGATTAGGCAAAAAAAAAAAATCACATATTATTAACTCTGCTGGCCTTTAAAGTTCATAATGACAATTAAAGCTGCCTAAATTGCTGCTGTTAGCACCACACACCTTTCCAGTCGTGGGGTCGACGTAGGATAATGTGTGTTTCCTCCAGTGCTGATCAAAGGGCTTCTTCTCCTGACCCTGCAGAGGCTTTGAGTAGTCGTATTCATCAATTCGATCCTGGAATATAGTGAAGAAAAATCATCAGTCAGAGGAGAGATGGACTGCAGTACAGACTGGCACGTTATGATTGCCTTTTTACACAATTATCCACAGAAACAAAAATAAATAGCTAGAGTAGAGACTGATGTCACCAAAATAAGCAGAGAATAACAGAAAGAAAAGGACACTGGCGCTGACAGAAAGATGGATAGGCAGAGAGGAGAAGCAGAGGAAAAAAACTATGGATAAAAGAAGCACATAAACACAGAAAGCATGGTAAAACCAACCTTGAAGTCCTCTCTGGCGTGGGCTCCCCGGCTCTCCTTTCTCTGCTCAGCAGAGTGGATGGTCTGGATGCCATTCAGCATCAGATTCTGCAGCTCCAAACTTTCCACCAGGTCTGTGTTCCAGACGATGCCTGGAGCAGAGGAAAGGAAAGGTATTTTATGACTTACAGTGTGTCACGTTTTGCAGACGGAGGGGAAATTAATTATAAACAGAGAGAAAGAGGCACACAAAGTGGAACTGTACCTCTGTCAAAGGTCTTGATATCATCCAGGGTCTGGTAAATGGCGTCCATCTTGTCGCATCCCTCCTTCAGAACTGTGCCGGTACGGAACACTGCAGCGTGGGACTGCATGGTCTGTGAGGAAAGGCAGGGAGAGACACATGATTTATGTTTGTCTATAGACCTTTCTGTGGACCTCAGGAGAGGAAACACAGCAGTAGAATATGACATCTAATGTACAGTGACTTAACACGTTCTTTTGTAACGTTTCATTACCTGTACGTACACGCTTGTCAATGACTTTTCCAAATCATTTTTCTTATACAAAATGACCTCATGAGTTTGTGTGCATGTTTTTTGTGTGTACCTTCTGCATGTTGAGCCTGATCTCAGAGGTTCTCAAGCTTCCATTGGCAAACCTCAGCTTGTCCAGGTTGGCTACAGACTCCTCTCCTGCACTGGGCGCCAGAGGGGACAGTGTCTCTCCTGGAAAGAAGACATAACACCAGAGTCAGCAGTGAAGCAAGCACGTGATGTGTACAGGTGCACAGATGCCAGTGGTAGTAATGTCATGTTATGTAACAGAAGTCCTCACCAGGTTTGTGCTCCTCTGCGATAGTCAGGGCGCAGGCTCTGCCGAACACCACCAGGTCAAGCAAAGAGTTAGCACCCAGTCGGTTAGCACCATGGACACTGGCACTTGCTGCCTCGCCACAGGCATACAGTCCAGGAACCACCTTGTCTTGTCCATCGGTATGAGTGATCACCTGATGGGAAAAAAAAATTAAAGGTGTGTCACTTTGTCCGTTCAGTACTTAAAAGAGAGAGGGGAGGAAATGTGTGTGGATGCACACAAATGTGCAAACATTACCTACCTGTCCCTTGTAGTTTGTGGGTACTCCACCCATATTGTAATGAACGGTGGGCAGGACAGGAATGGGCTCTTTAGTAACGTCAACTCCAGCAAAGATCATGGCTGTCTCTGAGATACCAGGCAGCCTTGTGGCTAGCTGCTGGGGAGGCAGGTGGTGAAGCTGTAGGTACACGTGGTCCTTGTCTGGACCAACACCCCTGAGAGAACAAAGACGGGCAGGAATCAAGACATGATTTAGGTGTGCATGAACTATTACATTTTTGCATGCACAGTGACATCACACACGCACACACACACACACACACACACACACACACACACACACACACACACACACACACACCACACACACACACACACACACACTCACACACACTTTGTCCATACCTGCCCTCTCTGATCTCTATGGTCATGGAGCGGGACACCACGTCTCTGGAAGCCAGATCTTTGGCATTGGGTGCGTAGCGCTCCATGAATCGCTCTCCCTCACTGTTGATCAGGATCCCTCCCTCGCCACGGCAACCCTCTGTGATCAGACAGCCAGCTCCATAGATTCCTGAAAAGATTCACGTTATAAGAGACTCACATTTTGCTAAGAGACACAGTTCAGTTATTCTTCACAAATACAACCATTGCAAACACTAACACCAAATCCTGAGTTTCATAGCTGTAATTGTGGTTTGAGTGGGATACATTATTCCTCTGGGTTACTATGGTAACTTATACAAGACATCTAACCTGCTCTGACATAAGGTTTTGTTCAAGCTATTGGATCCAAATGTTAATGACGAATAACATGAGTAAAATATGCAGTAAACTCATAAAGCTGAAAACTTTCCTGAAAATAACTTTGTGTCACATTTGCTGAAACTGTCAATGTATACTGAAAGTGCATGAGAGATAGTCTGTAAAAAAATGATGTCCCTCCTCCTCTTCCTCCTGCTTTTGATGGCACTCACTAGAATCTATAGCAGCACACCGATAATACCAAATCAGAGCTGAGGAGTCTCTGATGCAGCATTATATCATGTCACTCACTTTTCATGTGCGGTCAAACAATCAAACTAGGCTTGTGGTCTGGCAGCCATGTTGGAAACAGTTGACCAAAGTACCTAGCACCACCCACTGGCCGGACAAATGTTCTCATTTTACAGCTAAACAGTACACTACAATATGTTTCTGAAAATATATTAGGTGAGAAATACACAATGCAGTGATTGATACTCGATCAGTGCAGCCTAGTTTGACAGTTTGACTGTAGTTCACAAGCAGTGACTGACAGCTGCGTGAGACTCCTCGGCTCTGATTGGTTGTTTTCATTCACATGCAGCAAGGCCATTAGCAGCACTACAAGGCAATAGAGAAGGCAGAGGAATAAGATCTTTCTTTCTTTCACAGATTATCTGTCTCATTGAGTGCTATGTGAAATTAGAGACAGTTTAAGCTTACAGTATGTCTCGGTCTAATTTTGTATAGCTTCTTCTGTCTGCTTTTATGTCCTGCACTTGTCTGTTTTTCTTTTCTCTTTTACCAAAGTTACCAACTACAGATCGAAACACCAGTTTTCTTTGCAAAAAAATACTTCATAAGATTCCTAAGTATGATTGATGTAATAGATTTTAACAACATTGTAATCAATGAAGCATAATGTCCACATTGTGAACATAAAAACATCAAAGCTTTATTGTTATGACACAATACTGTCTCAGTAAAGACTATAACAGTGAGCTTTATTGACTGAGCAGAGATAGGTTTATTTACTTTGGCATTTACACTTTGATTTTACTCCTCTAGAGCATCAGAATGTTTTACTTTTTACACTCAAATTGCTTGTAGTGCTGATATTCATACAATGCATTAGTTAGAAAAAGGAAATCATCATGTTCTGATGTAAAACTCTTAATGTGCTGATAGCATTTTACACAATCCCTTTAGCCCTGTTGAGCTACTGTTTTTTATTGTTCTGCAATAAACACATTTTTATAAGATAGTTTTGTGCTCTGATTGGCCATCGGTCAATGTTATAAACTCCCACAAAAGAGCCAGTCTGATCAGCTGGCTAATGACAAAGTCTGTAATTATTCTGGAGGTTCATTTCAGTCTTCACAGAGAAAGGCTTTTGTAGGTACCTAAAATATTATACCAATATAAGAAAAGTATGCTGCATATTTGTAACCAGACACGTAAACAACTTGCAAAGTTGGTGCATCATGTAAAAGGTGAGAAAAATGTGCAGTGACTTAGCCTTTGCTGACCTCCTGCAGACCACATACATAACTTAAGAGTCTGGTGTCAAATGTCCAGCAGGAACACAAATAAAGATGACCACTTGTCTTTATGTAAGTGGGGTCTGTTATCAGAGCTCAATGTAAATAGCCAGGTCTGAACAGACTTACAGATCGGCCCAGAAATAATGAGCCTAAGTCCATGTATTAACGGACTTATTAACCGACATCACTCAGTATCTCCTAATTTGTTCATTCATCTAACCGCTTCATCCTCTTGGGGGCTGGAGCCTATCCCAGCTGACATCGGGTGAGAGGCAGGGTACACCCTGGACAGGTCACCAGACTATCGCAGGGCTGACAGATAGAGACAGACAACCATTCATGCTCACATTCACACCTATGGACAATTTAGAGTTATCAATTAACCTAGTCCCCAATGTGCATGTCTTTGGACTGTGGGAGGAAGCCGGGGTGCCTGGAGGCAACCCACGCTGACACGGGGAGAACATGCAAACTCCGCACAGAGGGGCTCCCACACCTGGGATCGAACTGGCAACCCTCTTGCTGTGAGGCGACAGTGCTAACCACCACACCACCGTGCCGCCCCCTCCTAATTTGTCTTTGGTAAAATTAAAACTAAAATAGGAACAGAGAATGACAATGACCGCAACACATAAAGACAAACAGACTGCGAATGAAACACAGCCGACACTGTTTAACGGTCTTATCGCACCTTTACAGCTCGACAATAAAATAATGGACTTTGAACGCTCATTATTAGAATACCTTTACCTGTTGAAATAACTATAAACAATACAGACATGTCTTTTTTGTATGCATGAAGCTGCTGTTGAGCTGTCTTTCAAACCTACATCTTGCTTTCAAGCTTCAGTAGAAGACCTATTTTATGACTTTGTTTAATAAGTTAATACGTTTCATTTTTCTCACCTGTGGGATGGAACTGTACAAACTCCAAATCCTGGCAGGGCAGGCCAGCTCTGGTCACCATTGCATTTCCATCTCCTGTGCTGGTGTGGGCAGATGTGCAGCTGAAATAGGTTCTTCCATAACCCCTGGAAGGAAAGTTACAACTCATTTATAAACTTGTATATGTCTCATATCAACTCTCAAACTATGGCAGCTAACAAGAGTTAGAAAAGACGACACAAGTGTCGACTTTTTATGTTTTGGCTCACAGTGACTGTGATACCTACCCAGTAGCTATGACAGTGTTCTGTGCTCTGAAGCGGTGAATAGATCCGTCCTCCATGCACAGAGCGATCACTCCTTTACACTCTCCGTTTTCCATCAGCAGGTCCAGGGCAAAGTACTCCACAAAGTAACTGGTGTCGTAACGAAGCGACTGAACGAAAGGCAGGAGGGCAGACGG
This sequence comes from Epinephelus lanceolatus, assembly GCF_041903045.1. NCBI lineage: Eukaryota > Metazoa > Chordata > Actinopteri > Perciformes > Serranidae > Epinephelus > Epinephelus lanceolatus. The sequence goes on from NC_135743.1 coordinate 31,511,157, forward strand.
ATTGAACACACATTGGTACTCCACAGAACAACTGGTTTCTTTATGTATGGACTGAGTCAGACAAAGGATGAAAAATAAGTGTGAGGACTTACCCGTCCATAAAGCGTATGCAGTAGCGAGTGTCCTGTCCTGTCTGCTACACAGCAGCAGCGGTGGGCCTGGCCTCCTTTTCCATACTTAAGACTCTGACCTCCAAAGGCCCTCTGGTAGATCCTGCCGTCTTCAGTGCGGCTGAACGGCATGCCAAAGTTCTCCAGCTTAAAAAAGAGACAAAGCAACATGATATTGAGATTTGCTGTTGTGTTGTATAGGTATGTGGAGAAAACCATGAGGGTGTGACCCAAAAACGAAAATTTGTTGACTAGAAATTCCACCATAGGAGCTTATCTCCCTCACAAACCTCCCCAGATAAAAGAAAACCATGGTCTAAATCTGATAGATAAGGCAACTGTTTATTTTCTTAATTTTATGTGATATATTCTAATTCAATGACTCACATTCTCTAGATTTCCCTCATTTAGTGCCGAAAAGCCAGTAATTGTCAGCTCACATAACCGCGGATGTGCATGTGTGTGTGTAACCTTACCTCCACTACTGCTGCAGGAGCCTGCTCTGTCATGTAGTGAATAGCATCCTGGTCTCCCAGCCAATCAGATCCCTTTACTGTGTCATAGAAATGCCACCTCCAGTCATCCTCTTCCATGTTCCCCAAAGCTGCATTGATCCCACCCTGTGGACCAGATCAATATTCAACAGTTCAATACATTTTGAGAAAAGCAGTTGATTGTACTTATACAAAGCTTTGGATTTGCATAACAAATATTTTATGTGTGCTGTTACTTAATGAATGCAGACGGGTTTGAAAAACATACAAATAATCTCTATTTTCATTGATAACATGATAACATGTTACCATATCAGATTGATAAGGTTCATACTATCTTAAATATTAAAAATGCTATCATACCTGTGCAGCTACAGTGTGAGATCTGGTGGGGAAGAGCTTGGTGACGCAGGCAGTGTTGAAGCCAGCCTCAGAAAGTCCAAAAGCTGCCCTAAGTCCTGCTCCTCCAGCTCCTACCACCACAGCATCAAACTCATGATCCACTACTGGGTACTGAGTAGAGATCTGAAAAAAACGAAGGAGAGATGTCACTGTAAAACATCCAAATAAGAGCAGCATGCACATATTGGAAACTGAATTTGTCACTAACACTGGAGAGTGCTGCAAGTGTGCACCACCAGTTTGAGGTTATTATTGTATAATATCAAATGGTAGTAACATTGATATGGAAACCTGATGATGCAGTGAACAATGTAATAATATCCTATCATGCATCCACACTAATAGCCCCACTACATACACATTTACATTAAAGACTGAATGTAACTCACATCATCAGATATCTTAGCACTTTTCTTTTTGCCATAAATGGAGAAGTGAAAGTTCCTGGATCCTTGAACAGCAGCAGCAGGGACCTGGTAGACAAGAGGACAATTGATATCAATGGATAAGTTAAACATAGGCAGCACCTCTGAATCATTAACCAAACTGAGGGCTACATGCCGACAGGAAACTTCTAATGAGCAAACATTAGTATGATTATTAACATATTACAGACAGCTTTATATTCCTAATAACACTTGCATAACAATGTGTGATTAAGCATTAATATGTTGTCATTACATTTAAATTTTACAGCCCACTTTGTACTTTATGATCTTTTTAAATTAACAATGGCATCATGGTAATGTCAAATTACTCTACAGTTGCCTTTAAAGATAATAGCACTGTATCCGTTAACATTTGGCTAGCTAACACACAGTAGCTATAACTGCTTTCCACAAGGGCAACTTAAGAAACTCTTGTGAACATGTTGAAATTCCTCAGTTACGTTAAAAGTTTACTGAAAACATTACTCTGTAAATATAATGTGAACTATATGGAAATAGAATAGCTACATATGACATTTGCTGTACTCGCATAATGGCTTTTCTTTGAGGTGTCACATTGAAACACCCTGCGCTACATAACACAGCTTACGCAAGGCAGAATCTGCCGCTTACGAAAGCTCGACGTGAAGTAAAATTCTTCCTTTCAGCGTTAAGAAAAATACCAACACACGAACAGAGCACATATAGACAGATGAAAGATCCAGCATTCAACTGAAACTACTCACTGCTTTTGTTTTAGATAATATCTTCTTGGAGAGGAGACAGGAGGCAGCACGGACACTCGCCATGTTGTTGGTTGAGGGGCCGATTCAGAGCCCGAGCGGAGGATAAGATATTCCGTCGCAATGGACTAAACCACTCTCTAAAAACGGGGGTAACACTTATGTAGCACCGAATTGCTGTGCTTTAAAACAGTTTTTACGTGATAAAACTGCAAAATGGTGTAATTAATCGCCATATTGAATCTAAATAAATACATACAGATCTTAATTTTCACACTTAATGCGATTTTGATACAGGCGACTTCCCACGAATACCCCGGTCAATATGGATGGACTGCTAAAGCGTAAAATTGTGTAACTAGGGTGTGCAGGAACAAATGTATAAGTGACCTAGACTTTTCATTCAAGGTGAGACACAGCACCGTATATACACAACAAACTCGCCCCGAATTGTAGTCGGACTTATACAATTATTATGTCCCATGTTATTTTTGTGTTAAATACTCTAACGAGCATGAGCCAGCAAGCTAAATGTTAGCTAGCATGTTAGCTTATAGCTAGCTTTGTTTGTGGTTAGCTGGGCTGTCAAACTTCCAAGTCATGTCAGGCAGGTGTTGTTGTTGCCAGTCGGTGTTTTGGTAAATGCTAACAAGCTAATCACTAACGATCGTTCACATCTTGTGCTTTATTTGCAACATTATTTCACCAATGCCACACAGACTGTCCAGACACCTTAATGTTTTTAAATAGCTGAATAATGAATCCAATGCTGTCTCCTTCTGGTTAGCTTCAAATACAATGGACTCTCAGATCTTCGTTGTGTAAGAGGCTTGTCATTAAAATAATTACGTAATGTTGTTTATAGCTAAGCCACCTTATAGCTGCTATGGCTGCTAACATTTATGTACAGGCACCACCATGTATGAGAGACCTGTGATGACTGCAGTATCAGTGTGTGACTGAGAAGCCACTGCTACCTCCCTGCTCTCTGTGTTGCAGCATGTAAACATTTACCATAATGGAAATTCACACACTTATATATTTTGGTCTCCTCTGTGTGCGCAGCCTCCATGAATAACTTAAATGACCCCCCCAGATGGAACATCCAACCAGACCCCAGAGGAAGGGGGGCGGGGGCCGGTGATGGCAACCAATGGAACTACGCCCTGCTGGTCCCCATGCTGGGGCTGGCTGCGTTTCGTAAGTTGCTTACATCTGTCTAGGAGTGTGTCTGTTGTGAGGTAACACACGTGGGAGAACAGCATTTGAGTTGTTCAATGTATAGTCAATGAATGTACTCTTGCAAAGCTGGCTGAGTTTAGGTGATATCCACACTTTACCTCTGAAATGTGTGTGTGTGTGTGTGTGTGTGTGTGTGTGGGGGGGGGGGGGGGGGGGGGGGGGGGGGGGTTGCTTTCATATGTCCTATTAGTACGTAGGGGAGGACTCTGAACAAACTGTTATCCAATGTGGAAGATCCTGACCACCCTCTCCACCTACTAGACAGACAGCAGAGCTATTTCTCTGGCAGACTTGTTATGCCTCGCTGTCGCAAGGACCAACACAGGAAATCTATCCTGCCCAAAGCAATAGTTCTGTACAGCACCTCACCTCTGTCTAACAGAGAACAGTCAGCTTTATAGTTTTCTTTTCCAGCAAAACTCCACTCTGTTTTGCTCTTCCATAACCTCCCACAAAGCACATTTGCACATTTATTCTCCAAAATTACAGCACTGCATTCTTAAAACTAATACTTGAACAAATTTGCACAGTGGTTTAATGCACGTACTGGTCATATGTTATCCCATGGATATATTTAAAGTTTTAGTGTTTGTATTTCAGTATATTTATAGTGTGTTATAGCTGTCCAGCCATCTATCAGATAAAACCATATCCTCCTCCTTCAGAAGTTTTAATTACCACCTACCTGGGTTGGGCAGTATGACTAAAAAAACTATTTGGATATTTAACTGGAGACTTTGTTAACAAGTAATTAAATGCAGTTTTTATGTGGACACGGCATCAAGTTCACTATACACAGACAATTATCTGACCTATAAAAGACAGTGTAGATTTTGTTAGGGACTACATTATTATGCTGCTATGCTTATCTTTCAAATGCTTGGTCATTTTTATTCTTAGGTGATGCCATTACCATGTTAACTGCACAAACTTTCTCAAACTTAAGACACAAGCAGATGTTACAGGACTGTTTCAATCAGTCTGCACTTCAGGAAATGGTTATGGTTGAGAAACGTGTTTGAGTTTAAAAATCATGGCAGCGTATCTTAAATGTCTTAAAAATGTCTCTCTCTCATGATGCTTTCAGGTTGGATCTGGACCAGGGAGTCTCAGAGGGAGATCCAGCAGGTCAAAGCCAAGTATGACAAGGATATTTCCATAATAAAAAGCGAGATGGAGGCAAAGTACCGAGAGACACTGACTGAAAGGCGCAGGGCAGCAGCTACATTAGAGCTGGAACTGGAGAAGGAGAGACAGAGGGTCAAAGGCTACAAGCAGGCCCTGGTCTCACAGAGCCATCAGCTGATGGAAGAAAGGAAACAGTTGCATCAGGTAAAATCTTGTCATATAATTCTGCTATCGTGCATGTTTCCCTTTGAACCTCCTCAAACCAAAAACACTGTCTTCCCCTTTACGAGGAGCGTGAGGCCTTGGAGGAGGAGAAGCAAAGGCTGGTAAAGACCGGCGCTGCAGGGGCTGTGCTGCATCACGCCCTGGAACGAGAGAACAACTGGTACCAGCGAGCCACCACCACTCTGAAGGAGCTAGAGGCTCAGCTTGTGGAGCGCCAGAATGCCTACTGTTCCCTCATCCAACCTCGTGATCAGCGGCTGGAGATGGAGAAGAACATGCTGCTTAAGGTCGTCAAAGACCCCATCGGGGCAGAACTGAATCTAGAGTCCGATCTGAAGGATATTTTTAAGAGAGATAAGCACTGTGCGGACCTGCTAAACATGGACAAGAGGAAGAACGGCAGCCTCATGTGGGTGTACCTCAAGTACTGGCAGCTGCAGGTCACTGTCCAGAAACACAAGAGGGCAGAAGAGGCGATATTAGGAGGGAACTTGCACTCTCACACAAAGTGACAAACACAAGCTGGTGTTTTTCACTTGACTTTGAAGAATGTTGAAAGTATGTGGCTCAGAGATGGAAAATGCATGTATTTGTCACTCTGTCTTTATCTTTACTTGACAGGGATGTTATGGAAATGCACAACAACAAGATCATGTTCAACATCTGAAAGTTCCTCCCTTGATCTCAGAGTTTTGAAGAAGAAAAAAATATTTTGTCAGGTTTTGAGCATGCTGAAATACATCATCACCATAACTTCCCCAACTATGACTCATTAGCTTTAAATTAGCTGCGTAAAAAATGTATAATGATAAAAATGCACTAGGATCATTCAGTTGATATCCATATTGGATACATAACTGATTTAAATACTTAGAGATGTATTTTTTTATAAGTTAGCCCCTTGGGAAATTTTGTCAGAATACTTGTGTCAATTTAAGTCACATTCTCTGAGTGCCATGAATTACTGCTTGGAGCGTATATTGTATGTCTGGAATTTTTTGTTTCTCCACCTCAAGTATGAATTTAGGGTTCCCATTAACTGTTCTCAGTGTGATGTGATAATACAGATCTATTTGTTGCTGTAAGTGTCTTCAGGAAAAAAATCGAACAAAGCAGCCAGGAATCATAAACACATTAAGAATATTTTTGTAACATTATGTTTACAGTAAAGTCTTTGAAGTCTCTGGAGTGTGTTGATACCAAGCATAAATATGCTGATGGACTATTGTAGGAAATATTTATCATGATATACATGGGATTTAATTTGTTTTTAACAGCACTCCTGTCCATAACTTGGAGTTCCTTTCAATGTATGTCATCTCTCTTTACACTCTAACGTGTGTTGCCATTTAGGATACGTGGCCTGAAGCCAGTAGAGTTGTGTGTCTGAAAACTGGTTTTAAATTTCTCGTCTTCAGGTTTGTGGGAGCTTTTTAACTATCAGGGAGACAGGACACTGAAGGTGCATGTGAATCTAAAAAGGGGATAGAGCACAAAGTAGTGCTCAGTCGTGCAACACTATACCACAGTACTGCAACAAAAATAGTCAAATAGCTCCCTTTACATCATACTTCACCCCTGCAATGAAAGGATTAACTAGAGTTGTAGCATTTGTTTAGGGTTGCCAGGCCTTTCTATGCTGTTATGGGTTTTTTTGGACCATTACTTGATGTAATGATTAAGTGCTGGATATGATGCCATAAATTGAAATGTACTGACTCTAACCACTCTGTGATCCTCCTAATAAATTCCTGGTTTAAGAACCAAGCAGACATTTTGCTTTCTCTTTAGAATCTCAAAAGCACTGACAAAATTACCCAAGTATTTAACTGTATAAACTTGTCTTACCACAGGGGAGCGCTGTCACTGGATTTGTATCCTGAAGAATGATCACCGAATACAACAGTTACAGTATGTGAAAGCTCAGTGCAATTGTGTGAAACCATGGACATGCCAGGTGGTATAGTGGAAGGTGTACGCAGCCTGTACCCACCAAACAGCCATTGGAATATACAGGAGAGCATACACACGTCCTCCTCCGTAACCTACCCATCTACAGAGCAGTGCACAAAGCCTGTCAACTACCACTACACCACAGGCAATTGTGGGCTGTATTTTAAGTAATCTAACGCTTTATGATTGTTGATATGTCTTGAGAAAGATCTCTGTGACCCAAACATCAACTCTTAAAATTAATCGGGGGATTTATTTCTTTGCACCACAAAGGAGACAAAGCAACTGGTTTGCATGTTGCCTTCCACTTAACCTAAAACTCATAATACATACATTAAAAAAAAAACAATACGCAACAAGAAATACATGCAAACATGGCCACATTACATAACACTAAACTATAGTCCCAAACTTAATAGAGCATATGTATGCAAAGGTATTTCTAACAGGATCACTTTATTAACTTCAGTGTAAAACAGTAGATAAGATGAGTTTCATGAGGCTTTATTAGGCATAGAAATCAGCGACAATGACAAAGCCATAACTGTCTCCTGAAACATGATATAAGAATAATATGTCATTACATTTTTTGCAAAGTACAGCACACAAATTATGAATGAATCTCTTCATCATTATTCCACCAGGGTTTTTTTCATGTAAGTCTTTCATTAGGATGATACTAATAATCTTTTTTTTCTCCCAAAAGTCACAGTTAAGATGGTTTACACAATTAAGACTTGCATTTTAATTTACTAGTACCAGCACTGTGTGTAAATTACCATAACAAACACTATATTAGATTCTCCGGACTGCAATTTTAAACACTCTCCACTCTCTTGCTTCACTCCCTCCTCCTCACCCGATGAGAGGTTTCCCTTGGTGAGGACATCAGGCCCGAGGCTCTGAAGTTCACTCTGACTGGCTTGCTGCTGTCCAGCGTTAAGGCAGTCACTTTCTGTTTATCCACTTCAGTCGTCACCCTCCCTAGCATGACTGGCTGTAGTTCTGTGGACCCAAAGGTGGCTGTGGCATGGTGTAGGTGACTGCCGGTGTTAAACAAAGGCAGCCGGTGCTCTGTCATGCCTCTGCTGGTGCTGCCCAGCTTCAGTATCTGGCTGGGACTCCTCTCCACCATGAAGTGGGTCACCTGTTGCTGCTTGTAACTCTCTCTACGAACGCTGTCTGTCTCTGACAGAGTCAGCCTGAAACACAACATACACATAAGATATATGCTTTTTACAAGTACAAGTACAGTGGTGCTGTGATCATCATATCTCTTTTGAATTATTTTTAAATCACTTAGAGACTTAAGGCTAAAGCCGTACTTTTAAGAGCTCAAGAGGGCTGCTGCTTCACCGCTCTTGGTTAGTTGAAACTTTAAACTGATCATATTATAGATGTTTTCCTTTAACAGTTACAGACAGCACCAATCAGGATGAGGGCCTATTATATCAGTGTGGATTTTACCCTCTAAGTCAAAACACAGCATGTGTATGTCATGTGTTTACAGTAGAAACATAGTGAGAACATGGGCTGCTCCGCTGCCCTTGAACCTGCTGCTTGTCACAACATACTGAGCGCTACAGTATATTGGAAATACTAGACAAAGTTAACACTGGCATAACAGAAAAATACATCAGAAAACACGACATGTATTGACAATGATTCATACAAAACTTTATCTAGAATAATGCAGCATTTCAAGTGAGAGCCACTTACTTGAATTGTGGTCTCGTTTCGATGACCAGGCTCAGCCAACATGCTTCATAGCTCTCCTTCTTCCACTGGTTCTCCTCCTGGAGATCACAGAAGGAGTTCACCAGGTAGCAGCCTCCTCTGCTCACACAGTGCATGATGGTGTGATTGTGTTGAGAGTGTGAATATCAGCAACTTCCATGAAAAAAAGGAACCTGTGCCAAGACAAATGTTCAGAAAACTCAAGGGAGAACACAAGCGATCAAATCATCTGTCATCATCGATGTGCGTATCTCTCTATCTGTGTGTGTGCCAAGTAGTCTGAGATGTGAGTGTGTTTGGCAATGTCTTAAATATCCAGTCTTGTTTCTATTTTTACTCCCGTGCATCACTTTGTGGTGAATGTAGTGAATGTCCTCACTCCAGGCATCCTGAAGGTTGGTTTTCATTTGAAAATGAGAGTTAGCTGTTTCCATGACACGAGTCAACCAGATGAACCCAGAGGAAACTCCCACCAGATACATTTATCTAACTGATCTGTGTTAAGAGAAGTCATCTGAAATGATTAAATGATAGAAACAATATCAACTTGTACAATTTACCCCAGTGTACCATTTAATTATTTGTAGCATGGTGTTGGTTTGATCCTGCGAGTGTTGGTCTGGGGAAATGTATACATCTATGAGTGTGTGTGTGCATATACATTTTTCCCAGTTCTTTTTTGTACACACACAGAATAGACATACCGCTAAGAACAAGGACAAGGTAGGCATGAGCACTTGATTACCATAGATAGATAGATTGATAGATAGATAGATAGGTGAGAAAAATCACTATAAATGACTAATCTGCTGTGAATGACGTGGCTCCAGGCGTCATCCCATCAGGTCCAAGAAATTATCCCCTAACTCCTCAGATGTCTCTCACATAGACCACGTGCTGCAGGAAACAGCTGTGAGCAATAAGATCACTCACTTGACAGTCATAATCCACCTCATTAATCCAAAGCCAGGCCAGTTCTCCGGCTAAAATCAAATTATACACTGCAAAATTCCTGTTGGTGACTCACTGATTGTTATAAAAAAGTTCTCTGGCACCATCGTGACCGTCCATTTGTGAATGTTTTACTCTCATCTGGATCTCATTAGTCCATCTATACTCTCTGTGAATGTGGAATAATGAGAGTTCAACAGCTGTGCCTCCAGTATTTTTTCATTTCACTTTTAATGGATGGATGTGAGAATCGTTTTTCAGGCAGGTGTGAGACATCTGTACATGTAACACCTTACAAAGTAATTTGATTCCACGTGACATTTCTGACCTTTTAATTACTTAATGATTTCTTTAGTTTATTCACATCTTGAAGATGTAAATATTAAATATTCTGACAGTGATGACAGAGTCATAACTTGATTACTCCCGCTCTCTGGAGGACGCTGGCAAACCCAGTTAAATCAAAGTGTGAGGGTGAAACTGAATCAGTGTATGATGGTGTGACTGCGGCCGTGGAATGTATGCTGGACTCATCCCAGCAAAAACAATCTGTTCCCGCAACACAAGAGCCAGTATTAGATAACTAACTTTGATGCTGAATCACCACTAACAGGCGTTACTGTGGCAACACAAACATACATTCATAAACAAAAACAGGCATCTCTTCAAGTTTGGAGGTGGCAAGTAGTTTTCCATCAGGAGAAGGTAATCTTACAGCCAAGTCATTAACATAGAATGAATATTAGGACTATTTAATATGAGCAGGAATATTATTGTGACACTACGTACAGTTTTTATGAATCAGCTGCACAGATTTTACAGACATCAGACTCCCCGTAGGTTCTTCATCTTTAATTGTCATTACATTTCAGTTTATTAGTACCAGTAAATTAAGTTTGACAGCCCAGCTAACCACAATTAGTGGTCTTAATAAGAGGTCAAAGAAAATGTTAACACTACTAATCCCCTTGTATTATGCCAACAACAGAGCACAGACCATACAAACTATTTCACTGTTTCTTACTTTATCATTAAGCATTCATTCACCTTTAATAAAAAATAAACTAATATAGGGGTGCCCATTAACCCAGTGAGTAGAGCACTTGCCCCATGTACAAAGGCAATGTCCTTGCCACAACAGCTGTGGGCACGATTCCAGCCCATGGCCTTCTCTCTCCCCTTTCACACCTCCAACTGTCCTGTCATTAAAGGCCAAAAAGTAATCTTTAAAATAAAAATTATGTAATCATTGCCTTGTACACTGCATGGTCTCATTTATTTTTAAATGGTGAACAAAGCAGATACATTAAAATTATTTTTTCAAATAATGAATTTATTCTCAAACATTCAAATATACAGTAAATATCTCAGATGAAAATATGAAATATAGCAGTTGAAGCATGACAAAACATCTGATGCTTTAAACTCCAATGACCTTGAGGCTGCCCTAAACACACACATCAATCGGTATGTTCACAGAGATCAGTGAACAGGTATGTCTGATGTGCCAGCATTTATCAGGGCTCCTGATGTCAGTGCTGATCAATCGTTTTATGGAAGTTGTTTGTGGAAACAAAACTAACACATCAGCCTTCTTCATTTAACGAACAACAGACTGGACAAATAAACGCTGTTTGTTACATTATGTAAAGAATCAGTTGGCGTCTGACCAGACTTGTGTCAAGCTCAAAGTATGCATCACACACAGTGTTAATATCCCAGCATCAATAGCTGAACCAGTACGGCCTCTTCCTGGGCATCTCCACTATCCTCTTGTCCTTGTCCTGCTGATTTGGTGTTTCACCGTCATACAGGATGACAGTCTCCACAGTCGGGGCTCCCAGCGGGCCGCCTTCCATCGTTTTTATCTGATAACGAATCTTAGCTGTCTCCTTGCACACCTTGGCGTAACAGAAGGCACACAAGATGTGTTTCTGCTTCAAATGGCCACACTCTGGGCACGGCTCAATGCTGGTCTGAGAGACAGAGAGACAAAGAAGCTGTGAGTCAAACTATGGCACAGCAAAACTATTTCAGACTCATCTTTTAACATATTCTGTAATAAAATTTCTTGTTACATTCATTGCTGATATCTGTGTGATCAGATGATGAGCAGCTACTTTCAATTGGAAAATCAGCATGCCTCTGTTGAAGATGTTCACATTAACTCAGCTTAGATTTGTTGCAAGATGTACTATCTTTACTGAAAATGATCAGGGTCAGATTTAAATCGATTTTAAATGATGTCAATCAAATTTGTACACTGGGAAAAAAAAATCATTATACAGAATATGAAATATTCAATCTCTTCCGGGATTTTAAGCGACTTGTACCCCTTGTAACAAAACACATGTCCTTACATGCTGAGATATACAATTCTTGAACAACCTCAGCATAAAGTAGTTTTACAATGGCGTGCAAATTATTGTGACTGATTAGATGTATACTGATACCATTTTTATAAATTGATCTACTTACTGAAAAAAATCTTATGCTGGCTGTACATACTGCTGATGAACATTAGTCACCCTGTATCTAATATGAATTAAATAACACTTAAGTGTCCATCAGTCACATTAAACTACAGGGAATCCTAAAAATAACAGCCAATGAGTTGCATTCAGACTTTTTGTTCTTTGTTGACAGTGAAGAATCTTCACAGTTGATCTGTAATGTATATAGATGCTATTAGAAGTCCCATAAATTGTGGTAACTATATTAAAAATGACAATGTATACATTTGTTGGCTCTGGTTATTTGTTGTTAAGCTGTTGGTGCAACAACTTTTATCTGAGTTAACATTGTATTATTATATATTTTCAAAGAAAATGTTCTGCTGAGTTTTGTAAATGTATTTTTTTTTTAAGATTTACATGCCATGAACCAAAGACTACTGATCTTAAATGTACAGGGTTGGATTACAGCTGATATCTCCAAACCTTTACTAATCACTCCCAATCAGTGCAGATAATAGGGAGCTCTCTACGTATGCCAACATTTTGTTACAGTTGCGTTTTGGGGTGAAATGACAGGTTAAAAAGATCCAAAGTGTACCTTGACTTTTATGAGTTTCTCAACAGCTCTCCTCCTGGTGCGGTTGACCTCTATGGTGCGTCTCTTCTTTGGTGCAGCCATCCACAGGATGCTGTCCATGAGGCCAGGAGGCTGCTCCGGGCTCTGCTGCTCCTCCAGCTCATCCTCCCTGTGGAGCTGAGGCAGGAGGCTGGGACCGTTCACTGCCAATGCTGGAGCTGCACACAGGAAATAACAGTTACAGTCCCTGCTTATCATCACTGCAACCCGAGTCATCAGTGTGAACAGAAAAGGGAATGTAGAGAGATGGTAGTAAACGGCAGCGAGGTTAAATGTAAGATGAACTGAAAGTGAAATTAAAAGAAAAACAAATGGATACAATACGTGTGTGTGTGTGTGTATGTGTGTGTGTGTGTATGTGTGTTAGTCAGGTACAGAGCTTGTATCATTAGCAGTAGCAGTAGCTACCTAGCTACCGTCCTGAGCTCAGTGAACTCACCCAGCTGTGTGTCCAGTCCGGCCGCCTGCAGGAGTCTCCTCTCAATGTGTAACAAAGAGCACCTGAGGCTGTGAACTAACGCAGATAAATTCATCATATTTGTTGCCAGCACGTTACTTTTCCGTCCAAACTACTACATCCATGCGTCCAACATGTCAAATAGCTCACGGTCACAGAGCGGAAGATTACTACGTCATCAAACAGCGACAACACATTATACTTGTTCTTCTGTTTAATTTCCGGCAAGATGCATCAAGGCCTATTACTGCCATCTAGCGGTCAATGTGACCAACTTCACTCTCCAGTGTTTTAAGAACAGGATGTACTATTATAGATTACAGTAACTCATCTCCAAACTAAGCCGATCATGTCCTCTCTGAGCGCTCATTCCTGCCATAATTATCTTAACTAAATTACTTTATCATACTTTGATTGTGAAACATACTGATCATGAATTAATCTACTATAAAACGTCCATTAGTAGCCCAGGCTTTTATTTGCTTAAATCACTGACACCAATGGGCCTATATTTGGAACATGCCTCATTATGGGACAGACTTTGACTTCCTTTCACACGAAATTGTTGCTCAGCAAAGATCAGGAAATACAATCAAATTGTTTTAAAAAAACAGTATGAATATTACTTGTATAAAAATAAAGCTTCAGCTAATATATCAGTTATGAATTATTACTTGGATCTAGCTCCGACAGACAGAGCATCAGAGAGAGTGAGTTAGACACTCCAGGATTATGGCACTTGGAGTACCGACACAACATAATTTTATCCAATACTCACAACTTGGATCAATCTTTATGAACAACCCTTTTCATTCTTTTGATCTGAGGACCCTGAGGACTAAAGAAATATGAATTATTTATAGGATAATGGAGGAATGTGCACATAATTTGAGGTATCCAACATCCTAAGAACGTCTACAAAAATAAATAAGTAAGTAAATAAATAAATAAAGGCTTGGCAACCAGACGTCTAATTGAGTCAGGCACTTTTTTGTCGAAACGTGTAGCCACACTGAGCTAGTAAAAGGGACTGGGCGTTTAATTGGGACTAGGCTTTAAATTGAAGTTGTATGGTAACTAATTTCTATTTTAAAATGTCTAAAGGGTGCAGAAGAAAGTATTTCAATAAATACGTTTTAGTAGAGAAATGTGTCTGTATTTTTTGTATTATATATTCCAGATAATAATTTGATAAAGTTGATAGATGAATATACAAAAAGACCCACATCAATTTCAAATTCCTCTCTTATTGTAACCAGATTACTGTCATTCACTAACATTGCTTCAATATAATTGATAGTGCAGCAGAATGATGCATCATTAAAATACTTAATAAGTATTGCCTTTTGACCAGGTAATCAGGTGTAACCGTTATAACTATTTTAGTAAAGATTATTTGTAATCTATTTCTATCTAAATTATTTCTGTTTCGGAAGACATAGGAGAAGGTAAAATAATTACTTTTTTTTACTGATTTATGTCACATCATAGACTTGGTTTTATATTTTTTATATTCACAGACAAACATTGTTTGTTTTGTGGAGCAGTAAGGTGGGTGTTTAATTTAAGTCCATAGGTGGCAGTGTACACTCTTTAGTGGGTTTTGCAGGTCTCCAGGCAACACAGAGTAGAAGAAGAAGAAGAACAAGATGGCGGAACGAGGCTACAGTTTCTCCCTCACCACATTTAGGTAAACTTTGTCAAAATTACAATGAAATATAAAAACAGCATCTAAGCTTTCAGCCAGTAGGGTTGTTGTTGTACATCAGTTTGATAAAGTATATGCAGAGTTTTCCATATTGACGGGAAAATAAGGTTTTGTGGGCCTTTGTAGTCGATGCACTGTCATTGCCGGGTAGTGTAATGAATCGGCTAACGTTAACGGTTAGCATGTCGGCTAACGTGTTTTTTAAATTAAACCGTTAAGTGTCAGTTTTTTGCTCATGTCAATAAGTAGACCTCGCCTGATTGTGTTATTTGTGAGGATATTACTAAATAGATCGAAACAGGTCAGTTATACATGCTAATTATAAGCTTTTAGAGACTAACGTTAGCTTAGCTAACAGTTAACGTTAGCAACACAAGCTCAGATGAGTGGGTTGTTTTAGCTTTTCCTTTCACTTTCGTCTTTGGCAATTGTTGTCTTGTTTTCAAACTGCAGATGTTGCTGCATCTTTATATGGTTTAGTTGATGTTCCTCCGTTTCATAGCATGTTAATTTAGCATCATGTGTTTCATCCTGCAGCCCCTCGGGTAAACTGGTCCAGATTGAGTATGCCCTGGCAGCTGTAGCAGCCGGAGCACCGTCAGTGGGAATCAAAGGTATGGAGTCCTGGAAGTGTGTGGGGCATATTAAACTGTAGATTTTAAACCACATTTATTGAATGTCTGATTGATAACAGAGAATAGAACAAGACTCTGCTTGGAAATGTTTATAATGCCAAATTGCAATTCGCTGTAATAGGGTAAAGTAACACATGGAGTGGATGTTAACAGGTTCTGATGTATTGCCACACCTTCAGAGTAATATTTCCTGACTTCATTGTGGAAGACTACAGTGCATAGGGCAGTGTGACTTAAGTGATGCTTAATTAGGGTTAAACTTAAAAAATAAAATAAACAATGGCTGTGTGAATGTAATGCAGAAAGTAAAGCCACACTGTTTCTTTGCTTTGCCATCCAAACTGCTTAACATAATAATGAAGGATGTGCTATTTATCCAGACAAGTCATTATGCCCACCTAGCAGACACTGGTGCAGCAACCTAAGCAGACACCAGCATACTTAAAGGCTATGCATACCATAACGTGGTTGAAACTGGTTAGAAAATAATTATCAGTTATGATTTGTGAAGACACTAATCGTGATATTGTCCTTCATTTTCAGCTTCAAATGGAGTTGTCCTTGCAACAGAGAAGAAACAAAAGTCCATTCTGTATGACGAGCAGAGTGTACACAAAGTGGAGCCCATCACTAAACACATAGGCATGGTCTACAGCGGCATGGGGCCTGACTACAGGTGGGGATTCTTTGTTTTTCAGCAACTTAGGTTTCCTTTCTAACTTTAGGTAAGTAGTATCTTTCTGTGTGATGTCAGCTGCTTTTAAATGCACTATAGGGGGAAAATGTAAAGATGGACTGCGCTTGTTCATAAGCAGCTAGTCTCTATATACAGACTCTACATTCTGTAGGCAAACCCTGGAGATCTTGCCTCCGGAAGAAGAGTGGAAGAGCCCTGGTTTCTGGTTGTAGGCTGTTTGTAGTCCGCGTGATATTGACCAATCACGTTTGAGCCGGCTGCAGTTGTTGCCAGGTTAAATAGTCCGTGCAGTGAATTAACGAGGCGGAACATTATTGCCGTCACTGCAAAATCTGAATCCATCGCAATGGTTCAGCATATTTACTTATATATAAACGGAAGTCGGAAACGGAAATTCGCCTCCTTCGCCCAAATCCAACCGGAATTCCAAAAAATCGGGGGTCTGCCCCAGAGGCTGTATCGCCGTCTGCCGGAAGTCAGGCGCCGAATACAGCCGATGGGTTCCGAGAATGATAAGCAGCTAAAGCAACAATATTGTTAGCCTTACCCAGTCTATTTTATTGGAGGTTTTACATGTTTTAACTATTTTGCAAAGCATACCATAAATGTTTTAGATTGATATACTGCTTTGGGGACAGCTTTGGGCACCTAAGATTTTCCAGTCAAGAAAGCACATATCTTATTGGAGACTAATTTGTACTTATTAAAACCTAAAGTTTTTCCAGCGTGATTTTTTTTTTTTCTTCTTCAGTGTTGTTGAGTTAAACTTAAAGCTAGTACTTTGCCTTGTGCACACACTTGTACAGTATAATTATGAGTTTTAGTCTTTGGTGTTGTGAGCATATCCATACAAGGGCTGGGCAATATGGAGAGAATCAAACGTCACAATATTTTTGACCACATATCTCAATATCTACATTGTGACAATATCGCAGGCTTGATTTTTGATGATTTCACAATTTTTTTACACAATTAGGAGTTTGCTAAATAATCATCAGTAAAGTGGATGTAATGGCTAATTTGGCAAACACAAACAATAGAATAGCTAGAGCAGAAAATTTCATCACTTCACTGTAATGGAGTGTTTAAAACCAGGAAAGGCAACACTTATGATATTACAATATCCAAAATCTGAAGACATCTATTCTCATATCACGATAATATTGATATATTGCCCAGCTTGTATCCATATCTTATGTGCACAAGGAAAAAATGTCATTCAGGACTTTATTCCTAAAAGATGGCATGTTGCTACCAGAGTTTGTCTGACTACTGAACCTCATATGCACAGTTAAATTAATGAGTTGTGTCATCCCTGCAGGGTTTTAGTGCGACGAGCCCGGAAGTTGGCACAACAGTACTTCCTGGTTTACCAGGAGCCAATCCCCACAGGCCAACTTGTCCAGAGAGTGGCTTCTGTAATGCAGGAGTACACACAGTCTGGGTGAGTATACACAAAGATGTACCAATACATGCTCTGTTTATAGACACATCACCTTTATATTTTTAGAGGTAAGATGTATTCAGTCAGAATTTTTGGATTTAATCTTTTATTTTTTGTCCTCCAGTGGAGTGCGTCCGTTTGGCGTGTCATTGCTGATAGCTGGATGGGATGAAGACCACCCCTACCTGTTCCAGTCAGACCCCTCTGTATGCTGTATTACTAACTTTCATATTTGTTGAAAAACAGTATTTGTTTTCAATTACTGTGCTCTTTTCAGCTCAAAGTTAACTAATTATTTTATTTTGATGAATCTTTGACAGTGGACCAAAGCCAAATTTGTGGTTAGGTTCTCAAAGCAATTGAAAAGTGTCGCTTGACGGAAATGTCTTATTTTGAGAGCCGCTCCACACTTTGCTTTCATGTCTTTAGAATTGTTTTGCAGACATTGTCATATTTTGTTGGGCACTGTGATAAGAAGTGTTAGTATCATCGCCATGGAAATAGTAGTTATCAATCGACCCTGACCTCGACCTGCATTCAGCGTGTTTGTACACGTATACAGAGAAGATAGCGACTGGCCAAACTGTCTTCACCAAGCTGACTGACAGCTGACATATGTTGAACCAAAATACTGTTCATGTCAGCTCACCCACTGTAACGGGTGAGGGGAATCTGTGGCTTACAGACAGACGCTAGGAACTGATCAATCAATGAAAATATGGTTTTAATAAGTTGAAAACACATATGCAGTGGGATATTTGTGTGATTTTAGACAGCTATCTATGCAGATTACGCGTCACTAAATGTGACAAGTAGACTCTGACCGTAAAAAAATGCAGTAGGTCTCTGGTTACCATGGAGACGACTAAAGCCGCTCGCATAATACATTGTAAATGCCACACTGCTCTTAAATTTCTGTCAGGTGACACTCTTCAAAAGAGTGCTCTACCATTAATCAGGCTTAACCTCGCTTTGCTATTATATTAATACTAATATAACTTAATATTAATTCCCTAACACAACCCTAATTCCCTTTCATACACTGATAAACTTGGGGTACAGTTCTACCCTTTCTTAAAGTATTGAATTTAGTTGCACATCCTGTCTGTTTGGAGGCCACTCTTTGTCTATACTTATTCCAGTGTAAAGATTATAACCATACTGTGTCAAAAGCATAACTTCTTGCTGGATTTTTATTCCTGGATTTTCTTTTCTCATTGGCAGGGTGCATATTTTGCATGGAAAGCCACAGCAATGGGAAAGAACTACGTGAATGGAAAAACATTCCTTGAAAAAAGGTAAGATTACAATTAAAGAATACAGTTAAAGGCTTTTTTTGTATAAAGAATATAATAAAAGTGAAGCATACAGCAACGGTATAAATGGTATGGTACGCTCCACAGATTAAGATGACCATGTTGTATTTGTTCTCCAGGTATAACAATGATCTGGAGCTGGAAGATGCCATCCACACAGCCATCTTGACACTGAAGGTATAATGTTTGTTATCAAATAAAAACCCTAAGCTATGGGATCTGTCTGTTTGTTTTTTTTATCAGTCATTTACGCTCTCCTATCTTTGTGTTTCAGGAGAGCTTTGAGGGTCAGATGACAGAGGAGAACATTGAAGTCGGTATCTGCAACGAGGCCGGCTTCAAAAGACTCACCCCAGCGGAGGTGAAAGACTACCTGGCAGCCATTGCGTGAACACATCCTCCCTGGTGACAGGGTTTTTGGCCACATTTTAAGACATAAAAGCACAGTAGCCAATGGTCTCATAACGCATTATTGTAAACCAGGGTTTTTCAGACAGTTATCCAAGATTATGTATGTGAGTCGTCAGAATCAGACAGCGTGTTTGGGATTATGCCCAGACCTGATAGACTTTGTATGTATGCAGCTAATGTGGCTGCTACTCAAAACTGCATTGACTAAACTCCCATCTGTGGCAATGAGATGACAACCTCATGTTATCACATAACTAATTGGCTTTGTTGTTAAACGCATACCTGGGTACAGTGAAATGTGGCATTTGGCTGCTGTGCACATGGAAAAGAATGTGGGCTCTGAGTGAAATCTCACGTCTTCCATTGAATCCTTCACCTTTCTTACTTCTCGTAACTGTTGCGAAGGCAATACTGTTTGCAAATCAGGCATGGTAGCTTCATGCATTTACTCGGAATTCAATCGTTACTATTGTGATAAATGGCCTCTGATTGAACTTAAAGCAAAAAATTAAAAAGGTAACAAGGCTAGCAGTTGCTAAAGACCAGAAGGAGCTTTGGTCTCATCCTGAATATAAACAGTTTCCCTTTATTCTCCTGACTGCACTTCATGAGTATCTCTCAGACACTGGCAATGAGTATCAGCAAAAAGAAGGATGCAATGGAACGTTTTGAAATTTTACACTTAGGATCTGGTTGCCTGTACAGCAGTTTTACACAATGTACCTTTTTTCCAGGCTAGAATTAATTCTAGAGTTTGTATTTTCTCTTCTGGTATCTGTCACTTATTCAAATAAAAGATGATGAGTTGATGTTGACTTTGTGTTTTGAATTGATATGCATTTGTTTGAAACAGCAGTTTGAAACAGCTTTATTGTTAAATGTACAAAATGTGAATATGTTCTCAGTACATGTCTTGTGTACATAATGAGCGCGCGCTAGTGCACTTTTCGAAGAAGGGCGCGCTCTTACATCAACCGGAACAGCTTTCCACATTTTGTACGTATCCTTCCGCCTGCATTATGTTTTAACAAATATCATGATTGATGCAATGACAACAACAGCGACCATGAAAATGTGCTGCGGCGTCGATGAGGTAAAATTACTGAAAAATAAACTAACTTTTATAATTCGACTTCATTTACAATCTTGTCAACAGATCTATTTTTCCTGGCGGTGGTTCTTAGACACTTCCCTCATCACCTCCGATGACGTTTATGGCGCCAGAAATCAAGGGTTTAGTGAGGAGGCTGTGTTTGTCAGCTGGTGGACATTTACCGTTAACTGTGCTATGTTGGCGGCACCGTAAAC
The DNA here is from genome assembly GCF_041903045.1 of Epinephelus lanceolatus. NCBI lineage: Eukaryota > Metazoa > Chordata > Actinopteri > Perciformes > Serranidae > Epinephelus > Epinephelus lanceolatus. The sequence continues at coordinate 31,531,639 of NC_135743.1, forward strand.
GTTTCGCATTTTGAACCAGAATAACGGCTGGTTAACCGTCGTTTCGTGCTAGTATAAGGTCGGTTTGGAATCAAGATGGTGATACTACGCAGCAGCGGTGTCGGCGCCGAGTCGGTGGCAACAACTCCGAAGAGGAGGTCGATGGAGTTGGATTCAAGCACCGATTTTCTGTCGCTGCTTCCCGCGTCGCAGAGAAAGTCCGCCCGGCTGACCCGGTCCTCCCGGGCCCTGGATGACAGCTTCAGCAGCTCCGAAAACAACATAGTGAATGTAAGGACATACACCCGGGGGGCTGGTTAGATACCTGGGTTGCCATTTATTTAGTGTATAAATTATCTGTGAACATAACTTTGCTGTGCTAGTTTTGCTAGCGTGCTAAGCTAACTAGCCAGCTTGTCAGTTTGTCAGCTAACGGTGCTGTCAGGTCGTCTGAATGAGCACCCGTGATCCTTTCTAACATTTTACTGAAACTCGTGTGTCTGTGGGACATTTGTTGACTCATTTGTAACGACGAGTTTTATACTTTACAGTCAAAATCACATAGTTAATATGCAAATTCAGTTGTAATGTTTTGTTAAGTGTGTCATGGCCATATTAAACTACTATATTGTACTAGTCCGTTGTCAGATAATTGTCCCAGATGTCAAACTTAAGTTGTCTAGCACAGTGTTGTGTTTTGGTGTCTGTGCTTTTTTCCTGGATGGTTCATTGGACAGAGGGGGTGGGGCTCTGTTCATTCATTCTTTCATTTACTCAGTCATTCATTAAAATTTATCTGAGAGACTTATATGTTACTACATTACAGCAGTTGCATTATTTAATGTGCTTTATAGGTAGTAACCTAAATTTTCAGAGGCACTGTTTTGTAAAACTGTTGGGCAGCTCTCTGTAGGATTAACCACAGTTTTAAAACTATCTAGTCTATACATGCATGCTTGATGTGAATGTGAAGTTGTGTTGTTGTTCTAAAATTAGAGTGGACTGGTTTTACTTTTATGATCTTATTTCTAATCTATATTGAGATACATGACAAATGCTTGCAGAGGTAGCTGTCAGCAGCACCCATAGGGCAGACAGTGGTTTAGTGACTGAAGAACACTAAGACATTGTTAGTAATGTTGCTGTGGGAAGCAAGTCTGTATTTTTCTAGTCACAGGACAGTCACTGCCAAACAGCAGTCAGGACTTGAAAGTTGTATATTTTTTTCCATTGGGAAAAAAACCCCCAATTGATTTATTTTAAAGGAATAATCCACAAATATTCTACTACAGAAAATTAATTTACAGTTCAATGAATATTCCTTATTCCAGACCTTGATTGATTTGAACCTCTGATTCAACTGAGCAGACAGTCATTCCTTTCATATGTGCTGTACACTTATAAACTTATAAACTTCTATTCTGACTGTGCCAGGGACATGCTGATATGAAGCAGGAGGAGGGAAGTGGTCTCCATCACTCTACAAGGACCCGAGGAAAGAGAGAGAAACTTGAGGTCTCTTTTGCTGACATGGAACCAAAGACCAGCTCCCCTCTGAATGAAGACAACTCTGGAGGATGCCTCAGGTGATGCAGGCACACTTACTATGATATTGTTGGCACATTTTGACCAGCTACTCTCTAAGGGGTACAAGAAGTTTTTGGGTTGTTGGAACTCCCATACTTTTTAAAATTCAATGCACTCAACCTACTTGAGCAAGTCTCAGTTTTTTTGACTTGGTGTGACAAAACGCGTGTCAAAAGTATTTTATTAGTTATGTAGAGCATTGAGTTGCGTTGGCTGCTAGCCACATGACCTACATTTTATACAGAGGCATTGGTAGACAACCTTAATCTCAGCAATAAATTCTCCTAATATATGTGTGCCATATCAAACTACATTGGGGATATTTAACATTTTTGCAATATTTGTGCACATAACTATGCACATTTTAACTCAGATAATGAGAATGCACATGAGGAATTCAGTTTTGATTTCAAGTATTCTTCCTCCGTTCAGGAAATCTTCCAGGCTGCAGAGAGAGGTGAAAGCATCCAGTGGGAAGCAGCAAGCAGGTACAATTCAGTAAAGTGCCAATTCTTTACAAAGAGCACTACAGCTCTTATATAGTGCACAAAGCATGTTCAGCAGCAGGGTCTAAATGATAAGTAAGCTAACAAAAACCTTTTCTGTTGCCCCAGATGTTCCAGATGAGGTGGAGGGGTCATCCACTCCCAAGAGGAGCCGCTTTAATCTACGGAGTCGAGAGGAGGATTGTTCAGTGCGACGTAGTTCCCGAATCACCAGATACAAACTGGATTCCCGTAACCAGTCAGTGCTCTACGACCGCCTCATCACCAAGTGAGTTCAGCAGTATTCACTCCAGCTTCTTTTGGCTCCTACCTCCCTGCTCCAGCTTAAAATAAAGCTGATTTGTCACAGTTTTGATGATCTATGTCAAACATATGGCTTGGGTGGGCAGGAATTTTACAGGCATTTACAGCGTTGTGATTATTTTTGTAAAAAAGTTAAAGGTACTAATTCAAGAGATCCACTCAGAAAGCAATAAAAATCTAGTAAGCAAATTATACCACGACATCACATCACTGAATAAGTGCACTACAGATTCTGTGAAACAATGATGGGGAAAGAGCTGGACACTGAAATAACCAAGGAGGTGTGGCTGATTGCCTGGGAAACTCTATTGACCTCCACTAACTCCCAGACCTGGAGAGACTTCTGCTAGAAAAACCCGATTCGCTTTTTCATTACGCCCAAACAGAAGTCTAAACACTCAGCAATGCTGCCGGATGGGTGATCATGCCCATATTTTCTGATCTTGTCCTTCTTGTCTCCGACTTTCGGGAAGGACGTAGCAATAATCATTTCAAAAACTTTAATTCAATTCAATTTTATTTATAAAGCCCAATATCACAAATCACAATTTGCCTCACAGGGCTTTACAGCATACAACATCCTTCTGTCCTTTGGACCCTCACAGCAGATAAAGAAAAACTCCCCCAAAAAAACCTTTAACAGAGAAAAAAATGGTAGAAACCTCAGTAAGAGCAACTGAGGAGGGATCCCTCTTCCAGGATGGACAGACATGCAATAGATGTTGCACAGAACAGACCAACATAATAAATTTACAGTATTCCAGAAAAGAAATTGAGACAGAAGCAGGGCAAACAGTAATGATGATAGCTACAATAACATTAATTTAAGTAATAATATTATACTAATAAAAACAGTAATTGTGGTAGCGTAATGTGGACGTATATATTAATATATGATAGTGTATGTATGTGACAATAATTATCATCAGGTTTCCGCATCAGTTCAACATTCATAACCATTTATTTTGGACATATCCCTGAGGGATTACGTAAAGATGTTACCTACCTTCTGAAGATCTTGCCTGTAGTAAGTAAAAAAAGCCATTTCATCAATATTGTTAAACACTTACATCTTCTAGAACAGATGACCTACTCCATATGACTTTAAAAGAATTGACAGGAAAAACGATGGGAAAAATGGTGTGTTTATTTAGCCATGAGACAGATCTCTCATAATTATTCTATGTAGCATGTGTGGTTTCTGACTTTAAACAAAATTTGCCTTGATGTTTTAAACATCCCATGACCTCATAACTATCTGTTTGTTTGTTTATTTTCTGTGTGTTCTACTGTCTGTATTTCCAGTTTATAGTCACTTTAATATAAAAAATGTTCATAAAAAAGTATTTAAAAGCTGATGTCACCTCAAGTGGTATCTAACAAATGACATAAACAGTGGGCAGTGGGTGCAGAACTTGGGCTAATGTGTAATAAGATTAGATACTCTTTGATAAAATCTGCTCTTCCTCTGATTGTCCCACAGCACTGCTGAAGCTGTTCTCCAGAAGATGGACGATATGCAGAAGATGAGACGCAGACTGAAGAGCAGAGATAGAGACGATGAACAAGAGGTAATAACTCACACAGGAAACTGAACTTTTTAATTTCAACCTTTATGCTACTTGTGTAATCTTAGTGTTTTTGTTGACAGGTGATTTTGCAATGTGACAATGTGTAACAAGTTTCAGAACAGTGACTTCATCAGCATTTAACCTGTTTCCTCTGAGCAGCTGGGTGTGTACACCAGAGGCAGAATGTTAAGGTCTCTGAGGACAGATGTGGAGAATAAAGACACAGAGGAGGAGAACCAAGGTAAGTAAACACCTGCATGCATGAGAGAATTTCCTTCATTTTAAGTTCTATCAGTTATCTTTATGTAACTTCATTAAAAGCAGAATTGTTTAATTTAATTGTTTTGTTTCAAGAAATAGTAATTCGGCCCTGAAACACACGGGTGCTTTTTACCTGTTACAAAAACCTAAACGAGATGGAAACCCCTTTTTTCCTTGTAAATCACAGGAGGAGATGAGGGCGATCATGAAGAGGAGGAGGAGGAAGATGATGATGATGATGATGATGAGGAGGAGGAGGAGGAGGAGGAAGACGATGATGAGGATGGGGAGGATGAGGAAGAAGAAGATAATCAGAGGCGTTATGACTTCAGACAGCGGAAAACTGTGGTTCGCTACCAGGCCCCGCAGGATGGTACTGCTTTTGTTCAACTTGACGATGTTGTTTAAATGGCAGATAATGTGCCTGAATGTGAAAGACTTGAAACAACTGAAAATTACACTCTGTCCTAAATGCAAATTTAATTGTATTTATTTGAATAATGTTTTCTTAGAACCCAGAGAGCCCAGGAAGCGCGGCATGTACTTCAAGGACCACTCGTCTCCCACCAGACGCAGGTTTAGATTCAGCTCCACGGCCCCGAGGAGCCCCTACAACAGAAGAAGAACCAGCAGGTTAGTATGACAGCTAAGACACCAGCCATCGTCAGCCATTTGAAATAAAACATCTGCTATCAGGGGATCTGTTAATACCTCATGAAATACTCTTAGAACTTAGTGTAGCAGTCAGAAATAGTGTCCTGAATAATGCAGTGTCTAGAGCAGGACAACGGGATCACCCTCTTGTGGGTCATAGCGCTGTCTCTGATAGCAATTAGTATTTTCATTGCATGTAAAATCAATCCCAAAATTCCTCTTTTTCCTCTTTTTTCTGATTCTCTTCATCCCACCCTCAGGAGTAGTTCTGAGAGGTAAGGCCTTCATTACTTGTCTGTAGACTTTGTTGGTGTTTATTGTCAGTCGGTAGTTTGTTTTTGGAGTGCTGTTTGTCTTTGCTAGCACTATGGTTATCGGTGGGTTTGGCACATTTGGGTGACGCTATAGTCGAAGTATGAGACGATAAACCAAACATCACTGGAACCTAATTATTGTTTAGCATTGTTTGCAACAAAGACACAAAGACACAATTTGGAAGGCTGACTTTCTATTAGTCCGTATTTTGTGTATTTCAGTTGTTTTAATTATTGTGTTCTTGATGTATCACATTGAGCCTTTAAGGTAAATTGTGTAAGTCAGGCCCCCCCTGTGTGTTGCTCAGGCAGTGTATTAGTCAGGTGTCATGCATGATGATGATGATGATGATATCATCATCATCATCATCATGTCATTTGAAGCAGCTAAGTGAGCCACCCTTGTGTTATTATTGCACATGATGCATAATCAAATACTGCCTTTTCTTCTAAATTCATGCATTGTTACTGTTGTATCAGCCATGTGTATGTATATATTAAAACTGTAATATGTACTAATTAGTGAGTGGTAATGGTGTTGTTTATGTTATTGTTTGTTTGATTTTGTATGTTTTGTTAAGGTTAGTTTTAAACATTAATTGTCTTTGCTCACCAGCATTTATTCCGTCCTTTCCCTGTGGAGTGTAACATAACAATGTGATTTTTTGTTTGTTGTGAATAAGCTGATAGTCTCAATGATATAGATAGAATGAGAAATAATGCTGAATCTTTGGCCTTTGCAGAAGGAGACACGCCATCCACAGCAGTGACTCCACTTCTTCATCTTCAGACGATGAGAAATTCCAGAGACGGAGAAGTAAGAACAGGAGCAGGTCAGTCAACAGGTGAGAGCATCAGCAGCTGTCACACAATACAGGTAGATAACAGCAGTGTTCCTCAGCACATGGGTGGAGCACAAAGGTGAGTGACAGAAGGATAACGATAATAATTCCAGTAGGTCAACTAAAAAAGTTTACTGTCACTATTTCATTAATGTATTTCCTAATTAGTGTAAAGATAGGAGGCATGGTTAATGTGCTTTATTACCCTTGTGATCTCTTGGGAGGCTTAGTAATAACATTTTACATGTTTCCTCTACCCATCCATCACCATAATTTACAGGGGTGGGAATTGCCAGAGGACCCACGATGCAATATTATCAGGATACTTAGGTCAGAATACGATATTATTATTATAAAGCACACAGCCTGACCAACACCATCATAAAACCTGTCAGAAATGCTGCATACACCTGACAGACTAACACCCTCTGCGAGGCCAGATTAAGTGCATGAGCCAAACACTTCACATGCAAGTATCCTGCTAACTGAATGGCAATGGCTTTATTAGGAGCGTTGTCTGTTACAACCACAATCTCCCATTCTTGTGCTGCATTTTGCAGGAGATCCGCAATGTTTTCTTCAGTGTGACTTTCATGTGCTGCCTTAGTTTGGAGAACGTGACACAGCATTCACCAGTTCTCTAATGATAATGTCTCATTATAGTCACATAGGAATCTGCTGACCTTGAAGCCCAGGCCCACAAGTTAATGCCACTCCTCCTGCTGTACTCAAAGATTCCTCAACTTTATGCTTCACCTCTCTGTAGAGTTTGAGTACGGCTGTGTCGGTGGAAAAACATCAGGATGGAGTCATATACCTGAATTCCAGGGTTTTTAGCATGTAACAAAAAGCCTTTGTTTTCATCAATGCTGTATGAACACAGGTTTTTGCACATGAAGTAGGTGATGGTCTGTGTTACTTTCTTAGCTCTCTCAGAGTTGGATGGTGGTTTTGTCAAGCTAAGTGTGTCCATTGTGGGTTGATTTTTCAGTGGAGCAGGTTCAGTGGGTTTTTTCCAGATGATAGAGTGAGGTGAGCCCTCATGTACGTAGTATTCCCAGAGTATTTTTTTCTCATATGACACTGCTTGCAAATCATTGTCATATCCAAGTCCTCCTTTCCCTCATGTTAAAAATCCAAAATAAGTCCAGACGCTTGATTTAAACCCCACTGGTGCTTTTCTGATTTTTCTCCGGTGCCTCCATCTTTGTTTTGATGAATTTCCTGCCAAATGCTGCTGACTGAGACCTCTGCTGACCTCACCAGGAAAAAAAGACATCAGCACCATCTAGTGGACCGAAAAAGCAATTGATTTTATTATTCTAGTACCAGAAGTTGTATTAAAATGTGTATTTGCAAAAATCAATAATGTGTATAATAAAAGATTGATACTTGGCATCCGTGTATCGATACAATATTGCTACACACACTATGCTGTATCAACTTTTCCCCCCACCCCTTATAAGTTATATGGGTGAAGTAAGACCAGTAATTTAATGTGTTTTAATACAGTGTAATTTTTATTTTTTTTAAAAAAAATTCTATCTATAAAATCCACAATATTTTAGCAAAGCAAAACAGCCAGAAAAATAATCTAAAAGTTTCTTGTTTTAATCTGCAGATGTCTGCCTATGAACTTGGTGAAAGAAGACCTGCTAGGGATCCACAAGGACAGGATGAAGATTGGAGCCAGCCTTGCTGACGTGGACCCTATGCAAATTGACAGGACGGTAAGCTGCATCCAAATATGGACTGATGCAAACACAGTAGTCAGAAGTAGTCTGATAAATAAGGTGTTGACATGATGACAAATATTACTGTATTGACATAAATGTAGCACTTTAGGGTGCTTCTTCAAAAATAAAATAATAAAGTTAGCAGATATGCCATATTTTGCATCCACATTCCAATAGGATAATTACTGAGAAGACCAAAAGCAAACAATTTAAACAAAATACTATTTGTCTTCCAGGTGCGTTTTGAAAGCATTGGAGGTTTGAGCAGACACATCTCAGATCTCAAGGAGATGGTAGTCTTCCCTCTCCTCTACCCAGAAGTCTTTGAGAGGTTCAAAATACAACCTCCAAGGTAAACAATGGGTGTTTGTTGAGATGATAACGTGAAAATGTAGTTTAGTGTTCATATTTCATTGTGACTTAAAATGTAATTCACTGCAAGTGCTCCAAAAGGAACAGACTCATGCTTTCCCTTTATATCTTGTCAAAGAAGTCGTATACTTAAGATCCCAAGTTCTGTAATACAGGAGAGAGCTTTGTTACCATTGGATTGGATTGGATTGTTTTTGGTCAATAGTGTATAACCCTTTCTCTGTCTTAGATGGTTTCTTTCTTTTATCTCTTTGTCCCTTCAGTCTCTTCTCTACCACTACCTCAGACTTTACTTTTATTTTAGTGGCGGTTGAACTCCAATAAAATCCCCAATTTTGTTCTCTGTCATGTTGTCTCTTATCTTTAGGGGCTGTCTGTTTTACGGTCCTCCAGGCACAGGGAAAACCCTCGTAGCCAGAGCACTAGCCAACGAGTGCAGTCAGGGTGAAAGAAAGGTGTCTTTCTTTATGAGGAAAGGAGCTGACTGCCTCAGTAAGTGGGTGGGAGAATCTGAGAGACAATTACGACTGCTTTTTGACCAGGTAAACCAAACTCCTCATCAACGTACAACATGCTTTTGGGATGGATGGAGATTGTCAGATTTAGTTTTTTCTGCTATTGTTGCAAGTGTGATTGACTTCTGTCGTCAACAAAAAAGAAACCTGTCAACAAAGAATATCAGAAAACATTTATTGTAACACATTAACTTGTAGATAATTAAAGCCCTGCACAGTGTCAAGTGTCAGTTCTGAAGATAATGTTATCAGCAACTAGCTTAATTCTTATTGAATTGTTCTCAGGCATACCAAATGCGTCCTTCCATCATTTTCTTCGATGAGATTGATGGTTTGGCTCCAGTCAGGTCCAGCCGTCAGGACCAGATCCACAGGTGAGCAGCACCCCTGTTCTTATGTTGTACGGCACACGTGGGGTGATTGTACTGAGATTAATGTGTATAATGAGCAGAGTGGAACAATGGAAATTTATAGCAGATTGTGCGGTGGGTTGCCAGATATGGCTGCTAGATTTCTAGATAAATAAATAAACATAAATAAATTAATTAACCTTAATCAGCATTTAGCTTTGACGTCACAAGCCGAGTTCATGCTTCATATGAGAACAAGTTGCCATCAGACTACTGAGGTGATTGGTGGCCGATGAGAAAAAAGAGCTTGTAGGTGTTGCATGTATCAGGAAAGGAAAGCCCTTGATTTGCAGTAAATAAATAATAAATAAATAATTCCACTCAGTTTACTGCAGTTATATTATCTTTATTGTTGGGAGATAGTGTTGACCAGGTAGAAAACGTATTCTTTTTTTCTGTCTCTGTAGTTCCATTGTGTCGACCCTGTTGGCTCTTATGGACGGATTAGACAGTAGAGGAGAGGTTGTTGTGATCGGAGCTACAAACAGACTGGACTCCATCGACCCAGCTCTGAGAAGACCAGGGCGCTTCGACAGAGAGTTTCTCTTCGGCCTGCCAGACAGAGAGGTGAGAAACTGTAGAGGTCCTTTAATGCTTAGCAGAGATTTAAAAAAAAAAAAGACAGAACATAGAAATGTGAAATGAGTTTAGGTTAAAACAGTAGAAGCCCTTTAGCTTGCATATATTTGACCTGACTTTGAAATGCTGTGATCTTATTTTGTATGGCAGGCAAGAAAGGACATTCTGAAGATCCACACAAGACTTTGGTCTCCGCCACTATCCGCCACTTTTCTGGAGGAATTGGCAGATAAATGTGTTGGTATGTTTGCATATGATGGAGAAACAGTGGTCCAACAACGTGTACAATGCAAATCTTACTAAACTTCCCCAGGACAAATAACAATTACAGTAGATTAAAATTGTCAGTACTGTTAGACTTGATTTGAACATTAGAGAAAGAAATTTCTATTCAGGAAGTGCAACATCTACTGGAAATGATACTGGTATAAGCCCAGGACAAAACCAATATCTCAGAACTAAAACTATTCTTTATCTCCATTCAGATCATTTGCACAGGAGAAACACTGGCACAAGTACTTGCACACCTACAACTACAGATTGAACACTGATAGTCTACAATCTGTCTCTTTTTGTTTGCCAGGTTATTGTGGAGCAGACATCAAAGCAGTGTGTTCAGAGGCTGCCTTGTGTGCACTGCGGCGTCGCTACCCACAAATCTACTCCTCATCACAGAAACTTGTGCTTGATGTCAACTCCATCGCTATCACAAACAAAGACTTTATGTCTGCCATGTCCAAGATGGTTCCTGCTGCCCAGAGGTAACCAACCTGTATATTAGTAGAAGAGTGTAAACATCATTTTTACGTTTTCAGTGGTTCTTGCATATGGTTGGTTCTGTTATAAGTATGACGCTTATTGTGATTCTTAGGGCAATAGTGTCACCAGCAAAGGCCCTGATACCTGCCATTCGTCCTCTGCTGAACTCCACCCTGCAGAACATCCTCCACACTGTCAGCAGACTGTTCCCACACGCTGAGCAGGGCTTAAAGAGGAAGAGAGAACTAGGTGTGGTCTTGTTTCCGAAGAATTACCGAAGAGAACACACCTAGAGTGATTGTTCATTTGCCAACCGCTTAGGGCATCAGGAATAACTGCTGCACTGTGGGTTTGTGCATGTGTGTCTATTTTCAGATGCAGCCTGTGGCGTGTTTGAGGATGATCTGATGTTCAGTGAGGATGAGGACTCAGAAGTCAGTGGACAGACCTCTCACTCCCAGCTCAGAATACCTGCTGTTACGGGACTTCTCAACCTCAACAGGTTGGTTCGCCATTATTCAGGAAGGAATGTTAAGCAGGGGTTCATTTGTCTCTTCATTCTTTCAGACTATGACTGCCTTTATAAATAATCATTTCTATGATGATGATATGTCTTAAGGCCCAGACACACCAAACTGACTTCAGCGAACTAGCAGTGACAAAGGCCTCCTGCTGCGTCGCCTGATGTCACTGCGTCTCTGCCCAAAAAAGTTGCACATGAACACACCGCAAAGACTGCAGCAGACAAGCGGTAGTCTGTAATCCTCAATCAAAAAGGGAAACCAAAAGACAGTCTTGACACTAGTTAGCACATTAACAACACAATCCAGTGTTAAGAACAGAGCATATTTACCATGTGACAGTGAACTTTGTTTTTGTTTTTTGTTTTTTTGTTTTTTTTTTTCCTCGTGCACTGAGCTGAACTGACAATCACATTGATTTCATTCACTGACGGGCTCCACTGTCACCGATGCTGATTCAACAAAAGCCGATGGGGGCCGCGAGGGGCGACGAGTGCGGCAGAAGCTCACCAACGGCCCGTCTTTGACCAATGGCTGACTGTCATCTTGATGTGTCAGGGGCTTTAGGCATTAACACAATGTAGTGTTAAGTCTTGCAGTTGTCTCACTTCTATTCCCTCTTTTTTACCTTAGCTTTACTTTAGAAGTGCTGCGAGCTGTCATGTGTCCCACTGACCCAAATCCTTCTGAAGATCTTTTAGGCGAATTAATGAGTCCTTTTCTACCGCTTTATCCAACTGAGTATATCTGTCATCTGTCGGCTTGTAGGAGTGTGCTGAGCCACCCGACCTCCTACCGTCCCAGGCTGCTGTTGGAGGGCAGACCAGGCTCAGGTCAGAGCTCCCACTTGGCTCCTGCCGTCCTCCACGCTCTGGAGAAATTCACTGTGTACACACTGGACATGGCTGTGCTGTTTGGAGCCAGCGCAACTGCACCAGAAGAGACTTGTGCTCAGGTAAATGAGATACTGGCATGCAAAATAAAACAGTAACTTAATATTTATGTACATGTTTAGTAACATTTGACAGTTCATAAGAATTGAGGGAGTTCCAGGGGATCCCTAGAAGACTTGGGAATATATATTTTTTTCTTATTCATATTTTAAGTCACAATGGGAGTGAAGTGAGTAAGAGTCATAAGAGTGACCATTCTGATCATAGGTTTTACTGCTGCTGCAGCTATTTCCTCAACTGTAGTTAACAACTATAAAATCACCAAAATCTTTACAGACTAGAGTCCCTGAAGTGACATCTCATAAAATGGGGTCCATGACATAGTGTTTATTAGTTTAGGTGTCCTTGACATGAAAAGTTTTGAGAGCCACTGGACTACAGGTAGTCTTTACTCTTGCAGCCTTGTCAAATTCAGTGAGTCTTTTTCAGTGGACTTCACTGGCCAAAATGGCTGCCACAGTGAATGTAGTTCATGGGCCCCACTCCTTACATCGTGGGTAGTGGGGATAAATATGTACTACAGACAAATACTCAGTGAAAGAGCCATGATGATGATGGCAGTGAATGAGGCATCAGGTTACTAAAAGAGATGTCTGGAAGTTGCTTATTTATTATCACCAGCAGTCAAAAAAACACAAAGTATAAGATTTACAGTTACATTAAATTGAAAAAAAAAACCAAAACAAAACAAATGTGTTGGGTTTTTTCTCCCATTTTTATTTTGCTTAAAATGACAAGTCATTCATTTTTAAAGTGGTTGTTCAAACTAATTGACTGTTTCTTCCACCATTGGTTTAATGCCACCGTACATCTCCTCTCTACTCTTTAATGTCCTCACCATACCTTTGATTTATGCATTTAGCCTTTATTGGCTCATCATATTGTCCCCCATCTTATGTATCTGTAAGTTTACATTCAGTTTTTTAAATATCCATTTCATATATTAATGCGTCTATGTCATATGTTCTGTAGATCTTTGTTGAAGCAAAGCGGACCTCTCCCAGTATCCTGTACATCCCTCACATTGGACAGTGGTGGGAAACAGTGGGTCCGGCCTTAAGAGCCACCTTCCTCAGCCTGCTCAGCTCCATCCCTGCCTTTGCTCCTATACTGCTTCTGGCTACGTGCAACCTGCACTATGACCAACTCAGCGTGGAGGTATGGGAAGCAGAGTGACACCCTGTTGATTTAGAGTGGTGATACATGAGGGTACAACATTTAAGAAAATAGTTGTGGAGTAAAAATAAGATGGTTATATGTAAAAGAATGCTCTCTGACAGACAAAATACTCATCATCAAGTCTTCTCTCACCTCTCACTTTTCATGTCTCAGGTGCAGGAATTGTTTCGGATGGAGTACGGAGAGGTTTTCCACATCAAGGTCCCCACTAGCAGAGAAAGAAGAAACTTCTTTGAGGATCTAATCCTCAATCAAGCTGCCAAGGCCCCTGCCTCAAAAAGGAAAGCTGGTGAGAAATAGATTGAGTGTGGTTATAATATACAAATGTAAGTGAGCTTTGTGTGATCCGTAGATAAAGTGGGCTTTAGTCCCCCTTAAACCGGGGGCTAGCATAGCATTGTTCAGGGTTCATTTTTGTTCATAGGCAGGAAAAAAGTATGCTGTGATTCTTAAAGCTTTTTTTATAACCTTTAAACAGGTAAGGTAATTTAGAACAAGCTCTCTTTTACAAGGATGCCCTGATTACAGCACATATAAAACAACAGAAGCACACAAAAATTACAGTATACGTCGACAACTTATGCAACAAACAAAATGTCAAGGACATCAATGTAAGTGACAACATCAGTTCAGAGACAGATGTATTCACACTGCTCTGTCAGTCAAAAGAGATTTAAATTGAATTAAAGGGATTAGGTTGTCTAATTGCACAAGCTTCTGCAGCTTGTTTAACTTGTGTTAACTTGATGTAAATTCATTTCTCACTTTGTATGCATCTATCAACATTCCACTTTCTTCAGTGCTAAATACATTGGAGGTGCTTCCTGTCGCCCCTCCACCTCCGCCACGTCAGCTGACGGTAGAGGAGATCCAACGACTGGAGGAGCAGGAAGAAGATACACTCAGGGAGCTCCGCCTGTTTCTGCGTGATGTCACCAACCGCCTAGCCCAAGATAAACGCTTCAAGGCTTTTACAAAGCCTGTGGATTTAGAGGAGGTAGCTGTTCCATTATTTTGTCTCATCTCATATTCCCTAATAAAGCCTTCCTTGAAGCTGAGTCACTGTTGACTTAACTGAGAAAAATGTCTGCACTCCAACAGGTCTGTTGTTGTACTGTCCTCCGTTATCCATCATTTTATCCAGTTTCAGTTTGGTCCCTTTCCCCCAACGTTGTAATCATGGCAGCCTCTTTATCGTTGTGTTTTAGGTGCCAGATTACGCCGAGGTGATCAAGAAACCCATGGACTTGTCAACAGTTCTCTCTAAGATCGACCTTCATCAGTATGGGACGGTCAAAGAGTTCCTCCAAGACGTGGATCTCATCTGGCAGAATGCCCTCGAATACAACCCAGACAGGGACCCCTCAGGTAACGCACAGTGATCAGCAAAAAACATACTCACCATCCTCACAGAGAACATATACAGTTATAATACTGGCAGGATTAGTGTACTGCAACTGTTTGAGCAGAAAAGTTGCATTTTTGCTCATTTGACAGCGTGAGTATGTTTCCTCCAGACCGCCAGATCCGCCACAGAGCATGTGCACTGAAGGACACTGTCCATGCTATCATCAGAGATGAACTGGATGAAGATTTTGAGAAGATGTGTGTGGAGATCAAAGTCTCGCGCAGCACAAGAGGTAACGGCTATGTGTATTTGTGTATACGTACACATAGTTAGTAGGCAAGCATCACATAATTGACATTGTCACAGCCAAAGAGAATACACAGACACTCTGTGTGAGCTCAGTTGTAAAATAAAAACCAGTACAGATAATTTTAGTTTCCCAAGGGCAGACTTGGCTCAGTGACTATTATGTAGGGGCTAATTTTGAAAACTTTTATATAGTAGGCTATTCTGCACACGCTTCTGCTTTTAATTTGTTACTACCATATTCAGTTTCAGTTCTCCTACTCACCCAATTTATTTAAAACATTCATCTTCTCACAGAAATTACTTGAGCTTGAGCATTTATTCACCTATTTTTATTCATCTAAACCAGACCATCTGTTTTAATGAACAGAGAACCACAAAGGTGTAGAATTACCAAAAGCATTGTGCTTTCTTTTTTCTTTTTTTTTTTTTTTGACTACCTCAGATTGCTCCAATGCCCGGTTTGCTCCCTCCTTCTACCACGTCCTTCCCAAACAGTCCAAATCTCCTGCAGAGGCCAAAATCACTGACATGACCCCTCAAAGAGAGCCGGCCAGACCCACCGCTGCAGTCACTCCCAGTACAAGTGCCTCTGCTGTTACAACACCTAAAAACACAGGTAAAAACTACTGTAGATAACAAAAAATGAGATGATTTACTTAAAAAAACAACAATCACAAAAAAAATCTTTTGTTCCTTCAGCCCAAAAGAAGAAAAGACGGAAGAGTCGCTGGTCTAATGGCTTATATACAAAGAGGAGGCCTTCCTGCTCTCCTCACATGTCCAGAGATGATGCACACTTGGGGTCTGATGAGGAAGAGGATGATGGGGACGATGAGGAGGAGGTTGAGAGGGGAGGAGGAGCAGAGTGTGATGAGGGGACTGGAGGAGAGGAGGATCAGATGATGGTTGATGTGGAGTCAGTGGCTGCACCAACTCAGGAAGGTAGTTTTGGGCCTACTGCAATGGAGCAGGTATGTCAGGAGGGAGAAGAGGAGAGGAGTGAAGCTGCTGAAGATAAAGTCCTCTTATGTGAAATCAGGAATCCAGAAAATGATGAGACACAGAACGATAATGAGAAGGTGGATAAAGCTGTCACAGATCAACCAGAACAGTCAGAGGAAAATGGAGTGTTGACAAAGGCAGAAAATGAGAACAGTGAAACCACTTCAGTGAACACTACCAAGGACGGCCACGCTGAGTCAGAAGGCAATACCCAGGGGCAGTCCAGCACAGAAGAGAGGGGTGAAACTAATAGTCAAAAGCTGACAGAAACTGAGACTGAGAAATGTCAAACTGTAATTCAGGCAGATGAAAGGAACAACGAGGTAGTTACTGTAGAGGAGGCAGAGCAGAACAACCCTGCTGAACTAATGGAGGTGGAAGCAACAGATACCTCAACCACAGACGCCTCTGCTGCTGTCCGAGGGGAGGAGGATGCAGGTCCAGGTTTGATATTAACACTGTCTTACACTTAAAGCTTGGTTCATTAATTTGAGCTGTAAAGATACTAAAAGATGCATACATTCAATCCCCTAAAGCAAAAGAAAATTAATGTAGTGTTCTGGAGATAGCAAGACATAATCCCAATGTTATCAGCAGACTGTCATCTGTTACAGTTGTCTAAACACTTGTACGTATTGTCTTGTGCCTTAGAGCGCAGCGTGAGGCGCATAACTCGGGCACTAAAGAATGCCGTGCTACAGCAGCAGATGGTCGATGTTGACAAAGCTCTGCAGATCCTGGACCAGGAAACTCCTGCTCTGGTGGTGAACAGAGACAAATTAAAGGTGCGTGGGATATTGTGGGTGTCTGGCTTATTCTCAGTCTTTTTATAGTCACTGGTTATATGGGTGTTCTGCATGTTGACTACTCGTAGGAGCCCTTATAAACAGATGACAAGGTTAATTTATGTCATCTTTCCTTCATCCTGTACTCTAGGGCTTTAACACAACAGGAGAAATGTAATCTGCATGTCATTCCTCTCTTTTGTGTTTTCTCCTTAATTCTTCAGGAGCTGTTGGAGAGAGCAGTGACCAAGACTGAAGGCTACGAGGTCTACAAGCTGGAGAAACTCTATGCTCTGCTCTGCCAGAGTATCTACAGACACAGACGAGACTACAACAAAACTTCACTAATACAGGTCAGTATTTGACTGCACTCAGCCACAGACTGGCCGTTGAGAAATTTAGGAGTTTGCCTGGTGGCGAATTTGCGAATCCAAAGATAGTGAAGGAGTGGCATGTCTTATTCTGACTCTGGCTTACCCTGACATTCTTACCCTAATCAATCCCACTCCTCTTGCCAAAACCCAACCAATCCAACCAACAACGGTAATCAGTACTAGCCAATTATAGGGAGCACGGGGTGGGTCATTCCTTCGCCATCCATTCGCAGATTTGCCTTTCCTGTTATGACATATCAAAATGTCTGTTGGAGAGGAGGCTTTTGATATTCCAGTTTTCTCATGTTTTATTATTGCAGTGTTATATGAGAGGTGTGAAATCTAGTGGTGATTACTTGTACCCTTAACAGAATATTACAGTACATACAGTAGATGGTTACATTTGCCTGAAGTACTTTAATGTTTCTAATTTGTTGTTGTTTCCTGCTATTTTCATTTGATTAGGAGTTGGAGCAAGAGATTGAAGACTTCTGTTGACTTTCCTACTGGAAGAATATAATTTTTTTTTAAATAATCATACTCATCCTCTCAGCTATGTAAATACACTTTGGTGCTATTTTCATAGAAATCTACAGGCACCTTTATTTGTGCATTAGCTAAAACTTTGTATTACATCTTTTGTTTATATTTAAATAAACAAGTTTCCTGTAAATGTTGTGTGCCTCCTTGTGTGCTCATCACGGTGGTGTGAACTTTAATGGCAAACCCTGATTCATTCGGCCAACACAGTGTTAAGGGGACTTGTCACTTGAATCAACTTGTTTTGTGTCCTCAGCCCATGTTACAAACTGTTACCTGGTATTTACCTGGTATGTGGAGGGTCTAACAAAAGAAGCTATCAAGTTGCATTATGGGAAGTGTAGGATTCAGGGATTTTGGAGTCTCACCAATGTAAGACGCATTTAAAGACACATCTCAGCATCTACTGCATCATTTTGACCATTTTCTTTGAATCTGTCTTTGACAGCCCCCCAGCTTTATGGAAGTGCAATACTGAATTGTTCCAAATCGTAGTGGAAAAGGCATTTTATCTGTAATAGCTACTCACAAAAAGAAAAACACAATTGTGCAGTGGTGTGTAAACCCCAGTGTTCTTCCGGGTATACACTGCGGTTTCTATTCTGACGTTCATTTTCTGTATTTTGGATAAAGCAGTTATATTTCTAGACCCACTGAGTAGTTTAACTTACAGCCAGCTCATTTTTCTTTTTGTTCACCGCCTGTGGTCATTTTTTAACCAATGATAAGCATAACTTTTACTAAAACATTATTTACCTACACACTCAGCTGGCTATTACCGTATTTTATTTACGCACAGGTAACGTTAGTATTAATATGTAATATGGCGCTAACAAAGCAGCATCATGAACAAGATGGAAAGCGCCTCACAGTGTAGCCAAGTTAAAAATAAAGTGGGTGTAGTTGAAATAATGAACAGTGAAGTCTAAACTGCAAAACAAGACGAGATCCGGTGTTCAGAGAGGAGACTTAGCAATGTCAGTGTTGTCCTCAAGTAGCTTCTCTTCTGCTGCCCTGACAGGTCATGTAAGGACAGGTTGGCAGACAGCCGGGTTTGGAAACGGATGAATTCACGGCCCGTTTGAAACGTTTTTCAGTACCACTTTTTTTCCTGGACAGCGCATAACTCAAACCACATCATAAGTCTTATATTTTAGTGGTAGAATATCGTATATTTTTGCTAATTTTCCTAAGATTTTTGAGCGCCGAGAGTCGCTGAGGAATGACGTCAGCACGTATCACTGAATGATGACGCCGTTTGATCATTAAAAAAATCAGCCGTTAAAAAATATCAGAGAATTAGGTCAGCACATTAACACAGCACCAACGGCCATACAATGAGTGTAATTACCGTGTTTTAGATTATATAAGTTTCACAAAGGCGCGACCCGGGCATTAATAACCTGCTCCGACGAGGAGAGAGATGTCCGGTGTTTCCAGCATCTGCAGACGGGAGCTGTAGCCGTTAGACCGGTCCGTCTGTCTGTCTGCCTGGTTTTGGAGACCCGCAAGCCCAATTAACGTGAACGCTAGCTGCCGTAGTCCCGGCCAGGCTGGGGCTGAATGGTTAGCCGGGGAAAGGAGACACATCACCGGACAGAACCAGAAGGCTGTCTGCTGAGACCCAGGAAATTACTCGTCGCCTCGTCTCGACAGCCTGGTAGCAACACAGTGCACATTTCAGTAGTTCCAGTAAGTTTACCGCCAGACATGATCAATAATAATGACTGCCCCGGCTAACACCGGCTAGGTGGCCCTCCTCATATACATGCTACGTGCTGTAGAGCTAAGTTACATGTCCTGTTATGTTAATTTATTGCTTTGACGTTACTTTAAGGAATTAGCTAGCTCACACCTCGAAATTGTTAGTGATGTGCTAACTGTTAATACAAATAATCTCATGGTGGCAGTGCAGAATAGCATGCTGCACACAGTAACGTTATTGTTAACACTATGCAATCTATTCAACGGACTCATCCAGCAATAATAAATCATGAACCCTAGGCATGTTGCTGTGTTGTCTTACAAGTGGGCATTATATTATACATTTGCAATACCTCTATCACAGTGAGTGACTTAGTCGTAATCGGCAATCATCAAGTGAAATTATGATTAATATTAGTCATATCCTGGTGTTGCTTAAAATATTCTGGTGATACAATATGAGCCCTGCTACTGTTGGAAGACCAATAAATTGACTTAAGCTGGATTTACCCTATGATACACTTCAACATATTGTAAATTAAATAGAATAAGACACTAATAATGAAGATGTGGGTGTGAGTTCAGTTCTATAGTTGTCTTTCATGTGGTTTCATATTGTGTCAGGATTTTATAAATCTTAGTTGTCTGAATTAATAACTTCAAATAGGGCTGCAACCCATGATTAGTTCTTCATTTATAAATGATGTTGCACAAAATGTAAAAATAATTTTAAAATGCCCATCACAGTTTCACAAATCTTCCAGTTGCTTGTTTTGTCTGAGCAACAGATCAAAGATATTCAATTATATTCAAAGGAACAATATAATAAAAAAAAACAGAAAAATCAGTGCATGACAGGAAAAAAATCTTATTGCAAAATGATTGACTTGCTTATTGATTGCAGGTCGTAGCATTGCCCATTAATGTGAACATGTCTTGCAGCTTTTTTGTATTTTTTTTTTTTTAAAAATAATAAAAGTGATAAAAGCAAATCTCATATAAAACTGCAATTGTTCAATCTGTTACATCATGCTATTAGTCATCATACTAAATTAAGTGCAACAACATGTTTCCTCCCCATGGGCAGTTTTCACCTGTGTATTTACACACAGTTTACTTATGAAGTATCATGTTTTTAGTCGGCAAAGAAAATATTTTGTTGAGTTTTAGGTTTGTTCTCTATGACTGAAAATGTGCACTTATATTGAATTTCAGAAATAATTGCATACATATGCATACAGTATGTCTTGTTGTTTTACTACACCAAGGTTGTAAGTAGGGATGCAACTAATTACTTATAAATCTATTGGTTGTTTTGTGAAATAATTATTGAGTCTCATTCAAGTCAAAACTAATGGGAACTGTATTGTCATAAAGCATGAGGGCTTAAAATTATTTCATTTGTTTAAATAGGTCATAATTCCCCCCCAAAAAGACAAATCACTTCTCACAATTTATTTTATTGACTTATAAAATCGAAGAAGCTGTGTAAGGCCAATTGTCAAAGAAGTATTTGGTATAAAACATCCAACAGTTAAATCTTTTTATGACAAATCACTAATGACATTTTCATATTTGTGATGTTTCCTTCACCAGAAATAAATAATCCAAGGACTCATGTCGCATGTGAGCAAAACCACCTGACCAAAGACATGTGAGCCTCAACCCTTCTGTCCCAGATCTTCTTCACCCTGAGTAAAAGTAGGCAGAGTTTGCTTTGACGATGTCAAGCCGCCGGAAATCGACCACACCTTGCATGGTGCTGCCCTCTGATGTAGTGGAGCAGGAAGAGGTAGAAGAGAAAACAGAAAAGGCAAAGGAGGAAGAGGCGGAGGAAGAGGAGGGCAAGATAAAGGAGGGAGCAGAGGAGGGGCCGACTGCAGAGGAGCTGAGTCAGGCAGTAGTGGTTGTCCCCACCCCTCCAGATACAGGTGAGATTCTTTTTGGCCCATTCTCCCGTGTGTATATGGCAATGGTTCATTGTTAGTCTGAAATATCCACAAACTGTGTTAATAAATGTATTACTGTTATCATAGATGAGCCCAGTATCTCTGCTGTAGAGGACAGTGAAGTCCTTGCCCCCTCACTCAAACATAGTGCTACAAACCCTCCAGAGGATCTGAGCAGTGAACAGCCAACCCAGGAGCAACAGTGTGATACACCCGAGGAGGGAGGAGCAGACCCTGCCGCGGTGGCTGCCATTTCCCTCAGCAAGACCCCCATTATGAGGATGAAGACCAAATCTGAACCCAAGAGGATCGCCGTGTCCCTGAAATCAGCAGATGAAGCGGTGGAAGGTTTCGGCGTTGGTGGCGAGGGAGAAGTGGGAGGAGAGCAGGAACCCATCGAAGCTCCTCTTGGGCCGATGACGCCCGTGGAGATGCTGCTACACGACTCCATGAAGCTCGGGGGAGGCGGCTTGCTGGTCAACCAGTCCTCAGATCAGCAGAGGAAATCATCAACTTTAAACCCCACAGTTCTGCCTGCTGGACTGGCACAGGTACAGAGTCTTGATTATACAAGGGTATAGTAAAGTCACTGCAGTAGCATGGGTGTGATAATACTCTGTTTACTCCTATCTGTGAAAGAGTAATGCATGTTTTCTGCACTTAAAAACGGTTGGTAGGCTTTGTATAATGGGTGGCCGCAATGCTAGAAATCCTCAACAGAGAGGTTAGATGTCAACAGCAGCCCTGCAGCTGATAGATATCCAATGCCTTGTTCAGAGACTGCAGCTTGCCGAGCAGATCTTGAGCAGTGTCTCCTCTTTGCCACTGTATAGCATTATCAGTCAAGACCTTTCTCATCTCCTACCTCTCTGTCTTTATTTTAGGTGCTTTCTGCTTTCCAGGCCCAGCAGAATGCAGCAGCAGCAGCAGCTCAGCCTCAGCTGTTGATTCCCCTCAGTAGTATCCCCTCCTACAGTGCAGCTATGGACACCAACCCCCTGCTGGGTAGCACATACAAGAAGTTTCCTTACCCCTCCATGGCTGAGATTAGCAGCTTGGCAGCACAGACACAGTTCACAGAGGAGCAGATCAAGGTAGATGAAAGTTGGATGGTGTTTTGGGTAGATTATAGCATATGACACATAAAACAGACACAAACAAGCTCCTTACTCTGTGTATTGTATTGAGTAAGAAGCCACATCAAATCTTGATTTAGAATGTAAGTCTGAAGTTTACTGAATATTGCCTTTTTGTAAATGGTGGAGTCAAATTAACTTGCTCTACACCCAGGTGTGGTTCTCAGCCCAGCGGCTGAAGCACGGTGTGAGCTGGACTCCAGAGGAAGTGGAGGAGGCCCGGAGGAAACAGTTTAACGGCACGGTGCACACTGTGCCTCAGACCATCACTGTCATACCTGCTCATCAGCTCTCGGCAGCTGCCAACGGCCTGCAGTCTATTCTTCAGACCTGCCAAATAGTGGGCCAGCCCGGCTTGGTGTTCACACAGGTAGGTAAGGAAAGAAAACACGCCATATCTAGCAGGACTCAGCTTTGATCTGCCTTGTCTTGAACCCAGTCATCTGAAGACTGGTATAGCTCTGACATGCTTTGGTTTGATTGACATTGACCTAAATCGCCTCCTTTGGTTTGATTAAATGTTGCTTTAGCTGGTCTTAATTGATGTGACTCAACTAAAAATCTGCTTGACACAGCTTCATTTTAAGTGGCTTTGGCTGGAGACATTATGTTTTTTTGAGTCGTCCAATTTCTTCAAATTGTGGCACAAATATCCGGTTGGACTCAAGGACGACCTGGTCACAGGTCAGAGGTCATGTTTGCTGTGACCTCATGTGTCTCATTCTTGTGAATACAGTACTTCAAGATTGAGGAAATTTCTTCAAATTTGGCACAAACATGCACTTGGATTCAAGGAGGAACAGATTAGACTCTGGTTGTCAATGGTCAAGGTCACTGTGACCTCACAAAACATGTTTTGGGCCATAATGCAA
This sequence comes from Epinephelus lanceolatus, assembly GCF_041903045.1. Lineage (NCBI taxonomy): Eukaryota > Metazoa > Chordata > Actinopteri > Perciformes > Serranidae > Epinephelus > Epinephelus lanceolatus. The sequence goes on from NC_135743.1 coordinate 31,554,699, forward strand.
GAATTCATGTGCTAATTATGACACAACTTCAAAAAGAAATGTCTAATAGAATAAAATGATGAAGTGATTAGGAGGATATGATGTGATTTTTCTAAACATTATTCAAAGCCATACCTCAGAAACATAAGGGGAGACATTTGGTCAGACACTGAAATGGTGACTTTAATCTTGGGTGTCCACCTTGAAACTTTGCTGAGTGTATAGATCCTCCGTGCTGTGTGAAGCGTAAATGTTTTAGAAGTTTTAGTTTCTTTGCAGCAACATCCATATTTGCAGTTTTGTCTACTGTCAGTGCTACATATGAGTCCAGATAGACATGGATGCAAACTGTAACTGCAACTTGACTGGTTTATGGAGGTACACAACCGCGAGGTGGTAATTCTAGTTTAATTTAACTTGAAACAAGTTGGTTGACTTGGATTGTATTAACAACCTTAGATTGGACATGGACATGAGTTTGACTTTTCCTAATTGAACCAGATTAAATAGGCAGTTATGCCTTTAGAGTTGTAATAGGGCTGGCCAATATAAACTATACACTGTAAATAGTTTGCTCTGACTTGTATTTCACAAATTACAAGAAGTGTAAATCCAGTTACACACCTAAAAACCAGTTTAGGGCTCTGTCCATACAGTTAAGTATTATTAATTGTGGCTACAGTCACTTCAAACTGCACACACCCCTGTTTGTCTCATCCTCACATTCTGTGTGTCACTATTTTATGATTCTGTGTAGGTCGGCCCAGGGGGGCACCTTCCAGTGACCAGTCCCATCACTCTGACAGTGGCAGGGCTGCCCAGCCAGTCCCAGAGCTCCAGCAGAGTTTCCTGCCAGCCCACCCCGACAAACAGTGAGCTGAAACGGGCTACCACTGTCCAGCCTCCCTCTCTTTCTCCACAGGTGGGGACAGCACGTACTGTTGCCTTTCAGGAAAATACTTTTTGCTCGTGTGCTGTCAACAAGCGAGTTTCTGATTTTTTTTTTTTTTTTTTTACCTCAGTCAGGGCACAAGATTACTACATGGTGTCTCTGTCAGTTTTTTGTAATGTATGCGTTAACTCAAAAAAGTTGCACACAACTCATCTGTAGACATATTGTCTTTCTGTCAGCAGGTATTTGGTACCTCTGTATACAGAATAACACTGTAGAAACCCTTATTTAACATATACATCTCCCTTTCCTTTTCTAAGGAGAACTCAGCCCTCAGTGCTGACACATTCAGTTTGCGGCCGAAGAAGTCCAAAGAGCAGCTGGCAGAGCTGAAAGCCAGCTACCTGAAAAACCACTTTGTCACTGATGCAGAAATCGCCCGGCTGATGAAGCTCACCAACCTCACAAAGGGAGAGATCAAGAAATGGTTCAGTGACACCCGGTACAATCAGCGCAACTCCAAAAACAGCCATGTCATTGTTTTCCACGACGGAGGGGGCAGAGGAAGTGGCAGCTGTGGTAGCACTGCAAGCACCGCCATTGTTATTGACTCAAGTGATGAGACCCCCACATCTCCCCATCCTCCGCGCACTCCTCCTGTGAAGGAGAAGGAGACACGGACCAAAACATGGAATACGTTCCCAGATTTTACCCTGCAGAAGTTTAAGGAGAAGACTCCGGAGCAGCTGGTGGTGCTGGAGGAAAGTTTCGAGAAGAGCAGCACCCCATCAGATGAAGAACTGAGCCGCCTGAGGACAGAGACTAAACTGACGCGGAGGGAGATTGATGCCTGGTTCACTGAGAGAAGAAAAATGCCATCTGTCAGTACTTCCTCCCCAGATTCTTCAGAGGGAGGAAAGATGGAGACAGAGGGAGCAAAAGTAGGAGAAGGAGCAGGACCCAGCTCTTCCTCTCCTACTGCCTCCACATCTCGTAAAGGTAGTCAAACTCCTCCAGGCAGTCGCAGTAAGCAGCTGCCAAGCAGCAGCAACAAAGACATGAAAGATAAGAGTAAAAAGACTCCGGAGCAGCTCCATATTCTGAAAAGTGCCTTTGTGCGGACCCAGTGGCCCACACCAGAGGAGTACGACCAGCTGTCAGAGGAGAGCGGCCTCCCTCGGTCCTACATCGTCAGCTGGTTTGGGGACTCTAGGTACTCGTGGAAGAACAGTAACTTGAAATGGTTCTTTCAGTACCAAAGTGGCAATGTGGAAGGGCCAAATGGCGGAGGAAGCAATAAAATGGGAAGCAGTGGCGGTGGCGGTCGAAAAAGACGTGGCCGAAATCGTGGTTGGGGGCGGTCTCGAACCAGAAAGCAGCCAAGAAGGTCTGCCTCCTCCAGTGCAGATGTGGATAGATTTCCCCCATCGAAGAAATTCAAGAGTGGGAGGGAGATTCTGAAGGAGTACTACATGAAGTACCGTTTTCTCAATGAGCAGGACCTGGATGAGCTTGTCGCTAAGACCAACATGAGCTACGAACAGGTAATGATATGCTTTTCTGTTTGGATGTGAGAAGACTTAGGTATGTGTCATTGTGTCTTGTATCCTGTCATTGTACCCCTTCATATGTGCTGTTTCCGTTTCATCTATAGTGTGTATTTTGTTTCCCAGTTGCTCACACTGTACGGTCAAATCAAGTGACATTTATTCATGTAGTCCATAATCACAAATTTGCCTCAAAGGTAGTCATTAGTAGTAGTTAGTTCTTATAGAGAAATGATGACACAATGACATTCCCAGTATATGATATGAATTTGGTTTACTGTGTGCTTAAGAGAAATGTCCGCCTGACAGAGCAGCTAAATCAGTCACAGTGTAAAACTTTCATCTCGGGCTGCACAATATGAGGAAAACATGCAGTAATGTTGAATATGGTGATAACAATATGACGTGATAAATCAACAGATATTAAAGTGTACTTATTTCTGCCTTTGTATTGCTTTTATTATGCTGCAAATTAAAAATAAAAAATACAATTAAAAATTGAAATTAAAAAAATACTCTATTGTGTGGCCCTATGTTACCCCCCAGTAACATGAATTCTAAAGAGCAACAAGCTAAAGGTTTGACTGATGTTCTGCACATTAAGCTTGTTTAATACTGGGATTTGTGTATTTTTTTAATGTACGTAAAACATATTTTAATACATGTATATAGGATAGCCGACATGAAGAAGCTCTTAGTGGAATATGTATGTATAAACACTCTCAGAAAACACTTTTAAAATCTTAAATGAATGGTTGTCAGGATACATGGCCCGTAACCAGGAAATACTGAGCTCATGAGAGCAAAGTCCTCTGGCAGAAATCCAACCAGCCGTGAAATTTTTTATCAACCCAACTTTTGAGTATTTGAAAATTGAGTTTATACAGCCATTCATTATATTTATGTAGATGTTATCTTCCTGCACTGTGGGCTAAAGGTCACATCAAAGTTTTCTCTGAACTGCCAAGTATGTAATTCAGGTGGAGAATACTAAATACTGTTTATTTTGAATTGATCGTTTATTCTTTTTTTGTGTCTGACACAGACAAATGTTAAAATGTTTAGTCCAAAAACATTATCAGAATTAGCCATAAATATCTATAAAGTGACATGTGTCTAGTTTTGCAGTGCAGACTCGTCTTCTTGTAAATGAAACACAGCAGTTAACAGGCACTATGAAGATCAAAACTGTAAAAGAAAGAACCAAAAACAAAATCCTACATCCTTATTGTTGACCACTTTGACTCACTTTATTAACACCTCAGTCCAAAGTCTGTCATCACATAAAATTTATATGAATTCCTAGAGATATCACAGAGGACATGACCCTGTTGTCTGTGATAGTAGCTACAGCCCTGCTGTCATCACACAGTTAACACCTTTCTCTCTCTCTGTCAAAAGGTGAGGGAGTGGTTCGCCGAGGTCCAGCGACGCTTGGACATGGGGGCAGATCCCTTCGTGGAGGCGACTGGAGGAAGGACAGATGGAGATGAAGCAGGAGAGGGAGGGGTTATGCAAGGAGAGGCGTCGATGGCCATGGAGGAACAGAGCGGCACAGGAGCAGGAGACGAGGACGATGACGATGAAGGAGATGAGGAGGACGACGGTGATGATACAGACGACAGTGAGGTTTGGGAGCCGTCACGTAGCGTCAGGAAATCCTTGTCAGTCTCTGAAGACTAATGATTGTGGAGAGCACGGTGAAACATTACAGAATGTTACAAGAGAGATGGTGGTATGGTAGATGCTGGAAGACAGTTAGCTAAACCATGTCCTTTTGCCACTGATTTGCATCATGTGCTCATTCGCATTATGAATTCACTGTATTTAAATATTTCTGACATCACGTCTACGTGAAACTAACACATGGACTATTAGCTTTAGCTCACTCTCTCAATACTTATCGTATTCACTGTAAGTAATTTGTAACAATTCAAAAAAGAATCATGCGAAAGAAGCAAACTTCGATAAAGCCTAAAAAACAAATGTTTTGTCAAAAAGAATACCATAAAGTGCAATCTTCAAGCTGAAGATGATGAAACCTGTTGAGATGAAATAGGTACCTTAAAAGATGGTGTATCCAGACACATTGATACATTTGATTGCACCTGATAAATACTGTGAGATTTATTATCGCCCCTTGTTAAATTTGCACTCCTTGCTTGCTCAAATGGAGCCAGTGAGGGAGATTTATTTAGTTATGCTGCATTTCTTTGGAGCCTGTTTTGTGCACAGCAGGCCTAAATTCAAACTTCAGTCTCCAGTGTTATGAATGTTCCATCCCTGGTCCCAAACTAACAGCACACACACACACACACACATACACACACACACATAAAAAAAGACTTGTGTGTTTACAAAGGTGCTTAAAATCGTATCACAACTAGATGTCACTGCTGAGCAATGTCTCCAGTGAAACAGCATACATCTACTTGTGGAACTGCTTGATTTTACATGTTACAGTATCTTTTCTTTCTAGCACCTGTGAAGATCATTGCAAGGACCGGATGTGAATCAGCAGGTTGTTTGAGCTGATCGATAATGACACTGAAAGTCAGGTGTTTTATCTCCCAGAGATAAATGCCTCAAACGATATGAGACAAAGCACCTTACTGCTGAATGAATGCCAATGCCGTGATGCTTTTAAAACACAGGATGTCTACTCAAGTCTTCCCTTTATAGCAGCTTGTTCTTTCATTAGTATTAATAGTAGATAGATTTTTTTTAGCTGAACACATACAGATCTGATGGAAAAACGCCACAGTATGTGTTTGGTATGCACTGCTAGTAATGTTTTTAAAGTAATTTTTCACCTTTTGATAGAACACATCCTGTGCTAAGGGTGATTCAGACAGTAGGCTGTTGTTCCAAAGTTGAATGTGTTGTCTCCCAAGCAGTGAGCTGCAGTTTACAAGGCACCATATGTGAACAAAATAATGGCCACTGTGAGGCAGACATTTGGGTCCACCGAAATAACAATAGAAACCGATATAGTTTGCTGCAGTGTTTTGCTTAGAATGAACTTGAGGTGGGTTTCTGATGGGTACAATTGATGGTCTGAACTGGGGCATTGCAAAGTTTTTCCCAAACCATGTAAATGTAAGCACCAGCTGCAGCCCTGTTGTAAATTTAAAGTAAGTCAATCCATGAGTTGTCACCTTGACTGCAATCACCACCAAATCACCAACACCTTGCCTTTAGGTTTGGGCTCATCTGCTCATGTCAAAAACAAGGCCTGTGAATCTTTTTGGGTCTTGACCCATACTTTAAGAAATACTGTTAAAATGGAAACAGACACCCCCTCCCATCATATCTTAGTGGTATTATCTTTGGCACCACTGTCACAAAACCAGTCATGCCTTGATGGTAACCCCAGATTCTCAAAAATCTGAAACATGACATTTTATGTTACATGTTTCAAGTCATTCTAACCTAAACCATCATCTTTCCCTAACCCTAATCAAGTGCTTTTGTGCCTAAACTTAACCAGACCTTAACCACAGCATTGACATGCCATAAAACAGCGAGATAACAATATACTGCAGCTGCTTACGAGAATTTCACAAATCTAGGGTTACCATTTAGCCATGACCCGCAAAGACATCCAGATTGCTTTCCGTTTTCCTCAGAGCCTAGCGAAGGGGCTCCTTTTCTTTTGCCAGGTAGAGTTTCCACAGTTACTTTGGTTGCTTCGTGGTCTGCCATTTCCACTAAACTAACTAGTAGATAGTAAGTGCATAGAACTTACACTGATACTCTTCGATAACTGGGGATAGCTACCAATAGCTATAACAGGAAAACATAAGCGCCATCCTCTTCCTGTTTCGGTAGTGCAGTGGTTGATGCACTTCCTTTGTGCCGTAAATGGAGCCTTCATTTTCCCTGGAGATGGTGCCGGGTGGCAGACATAGCTGCATAGTGACAGCAAGGCTTCAGTGGAACTAGGGCTAGGCAGTTTATCAATCATTATTATCATCATCATCATCATTATCATTATATCAAAGGCTGCATTACAGTAAAGTGATGTAATTTTATGAACTTTTAGCTATTCTATTGCCCCATTAGTCATTACTGGTGATTATCAAAAAGACACCAGTCGTACCAGATGTATTTGGTCAAAAACATCCTGATATTTGATTTCCTCCATATCGCCCAGCGCTGATAGGGAACCCATCTAAACACTGATGCTGTCATTATTCTATAGCATACATTGTGCAATCAACATTTACTCCTCAATGATACGTTAAAACAAATTGTCTATTTCCACTTTAAACAGTATTTCAAATAATAATCTGACTCCAGTCTGCACTGAAGAGATAAACATGAAGCACCTAAACTAAACTTTTAAAAAATGCACTTTGTCCACTTGTGTACACGGTGGACTAAATCCTGATTTGGCACCTTAATCTCTTATTATACCATAAAATGGCTCTGAGAGACCAAATCTGTTTTGTATGACTACAAACTGAACCAGTATTTTGCCTTTTTTTTATCCTCTGTGTGTTGTCAGGAGGAAGAATCAATTTATCCACTTTTCTAACAATATGTGTTGTTTCATAGTTGGATGTGTGTAAGGCTCAAAAACCCAGTAGAACAATCACCCATTGCTTTCTTCCGCTAAATTGCACAATTTGAGCCCCATTTTTAAGCTTTTGTTCTTTTGAAAATGCACGTGTTATATTTGTTGTCATGTTTTGTATTGTTGCTTTAAACTATGGGAATTTCTCCCATCTCTCCTTCTATGCTCCCACATATGCCCCCGTCTGACTCTTACCCCTCTCCTCCAGTTCACTTTTGTAAAATGAATGCCTAGACTCATGATGTGCACTTCCCAAGACATGTTTCTGTAAATGTTAGCAGTGTCCTGTCGGTTCTCTGTCTCAATTAATTGCCTACAACATCTGACAGACAGCTAGACAGGGCTATAGGGACATCTTCAGAAGACTGAAATTGTCGGAAAAATTAAAACAGACATTCTTTGAAAATTCACTTTCTCTCGTGGAAGGAATTGTTGTGAAGAAGCAGCACAGCATTCCCTCTGTGGTGGGAAGTCTACCAAATAACGCTCCTCTTTCTAACTGTTTTCCTCACGCTTTACCGCATTGAATCGACAGGACAATAGTCCCACAACTGTCTCGACCACGGTTCTTCACAAATAGGGGAGAGACCCTGATGAAGCTTTGCAGATAAACCTATGTGCCTACGTGGCTCGTACGCTTGTTTGAACAGAATTTCACCGACTCTCGACAGATGACGATAAGAGAGAATTTGCTTTGGAAATCACACTGTTGAGTGATTCGTAAGGAAGGCTTGTTCAAACTAAGTTGTGATGCATGACCGAGCTCTGCTTTCTGCCGACGCTAAAAGATGCCTAGATACTCTGAAGTTGACTTTGGAAACTTCTGTTGTAAGTCCTTAAACGGATACCTTGGTGTTCCGAATTTTAATGTATTTTTTTTCACCAGGCACTTGTCACACTACACGTTGGTACCTTTAGCTGTCCGAAAAGCAGTTTAATGAGTAACCTTGAAAGCAATGTTGTCTGCTAGCTGTAAGATAGCTACGATAGCTTTTTTTTTATAGCGAAGGAGAGCTTGATACATTTTTGCGTAATGTGACAAGTGCTTGGTCATGAAAAACAACAAATTCAAAATGTTAAGGTATACCTTTTGTCTAATACTGCATGCAATAATCAAGATGAACAACTGCTCATTTTGTACATACAATATTTTGGGCTGGTATACTTGGCACAGTAGAAGCCAAATCTGGGATTAATTCTTTGTGTAGCAGTAATAATACCAGTTCATTTCCAAGTTGACTGCAACCATGGGCACATTTTTGGCTCATTGCTCTAAACTGTTATCACAACAATTGCAGTTATTCTACAGCAAATCTTTTGTGCCCTTTTGATGAATCCTGGTACTGCGCCCACTTCTTCCTACACCTGCTACAAACTAGCTGTCCACAGTTAGCTTGTTTTAGTCCACAGGTTAGGCTTAATCCTGCCTCCAGGTATCCAGCCCACAGTCTTTTACAGTGTGCTCTGTCTTTACTATAGTCTGTCTGTTTTGAATGGTTTTATATGTTTCTATCTATGAAAACTGTGTCTTTACAACTCTTTCCAGACATCAGTGGATTGCTTGTTAACAAGACAAACTCATACGATATGTACAATAGAGTAGTGTTTTTTGAAATAGAAACAGTTTTAGAGTTCAGCCAGTGTTGCCCAAGTGGCTTTTTGGTACTTTGTTGCAAAAAATATGAAATCAGAACTCAATAGAGGAAGACATGCACTTAGTTGAAGGAATTGCTAAAATAATGTCCTGGTCGCAAGGTGAAAAAGTTTTGTGTTTTTTTTGGTGCTGATAATGTGTCCAGATTTGAGGCTTTACAACTAAATTGTTGTATAAAGGTGCATTAAATTATTTAAAATCAACAAAGCTGCTTAAAGGGGCACTCCACAGATTTTACGCATGAAGTTAACTCATTATGAGGAGTACAACTCAGCTTAAAAAATGACGGTTGTGTAATGTCTTCTGTGGCTCAAAATAACCCCGACAATGTCACAGTGATGTCATTAGGGTCATCTCAGACTTGAAGGTGCAGTGTGTGGGATTCGGCAGGATCTAACAGCAGAAACAGAATATAACATTCATAATTATGTTTTCATCAGTGTTTAATACAAGAAACAAAGCATTGTGTTTTCAGCTTAGCGTAGAGTGAGCCATTTATATATCTACGTGGGGACATGGCCTTTCTTAATATTTAGACATGCCGTTGTCACTCACCCAATAAAAACATAAGGACTTTTATTTGACAAAATTAAAGACATTTTCACCATAAATTGATGCAGAAAAAGTGTAAATTTGTGTATATAAATTCACCAGAGAGCAAGAAATTAACCCTATGGGCCCGAACGACGCACAGTGCGTCCAAATTCACACCCGTTCTTCTCTGTGGATTTTCTCCGTGACTGTGCGTCATAGCGAGAAGCCACGCATATCACGTGAAACAGCGGAACTGTAGCTTTCCGAGAAGGCCAAGCACTTGTCGGTAGTCCAATGTTTTCACAGCAAAAAAAAAAGATAAAGTTACACTAAAATGATGTATAACAGAGCTTTCATACAGCTTTGCACACACATTACTCTTGGATGGATTACTCATTAGTGCAGGCTCGCACAGAAATGCCACGCATATCACATGAAAGCGCAGGAGCAGAGCTTTCCAGGGATACCACACACATCATTGTACTGTCATCCCATCACGCTATAAATACAGATTGATTGTCTACAAAATAAAAACCTGACGAATTTCTTTACAATCCATTATACAGCTCATGTTATCAGTCACTTCATATAGTGAGGAATATCGTATCTTACCACGTCTTAGGCTTGCGTGTGTTTCTCCCTGTCTTTCCACATTTGTAGTCCGGCTTTCAAGATGCAAATATCTCCATATTGTCCAGTTGACACTCCATCGAACTTTGTATGACAAGACCAGCCACTTCACCTTTGCGCACCCAGACAACTGCAGCCTAATTATGCATGCCTGACAGGGCCATAGTCACCATATACATTGAGGGGGACACGTGCCCCCCCACCAATGCCCAAAATGCCCCCCCAATATATAACTGAAACTGAAAAACAAATATTATCTTGGAGGACATCATTGCACTTGGTTGACTATTTTTCTATTATCTTAGATGTAAATATTGCATGTTTCTTTCAGATAAAACACATTTTTGACTTGTGAATGAGTCAATGGAATTTCTTGCAATAATGAAAAAATACTGGCAATCATGTCCGCCTGGCACAAACCACATGTTTTGGACAGCTGTGAAGTGACAGAATGTCCCAGCATCATGGTTCTTATATTGCCAGATTCCAGAGACTCTCCCCTCTTCATATATGGTAGAATATGTCAACTTCCAACTTGCTATGCTGAGATACATGTAAAAATGTAAGAATTTAGTCACACGGATTTGTTTTTTTCATTGATATAAAAATTAATATAAAATACAGGCAAACAGAAGGACATGTAATGATGGCAAATCTGGTTAGCCCAGATTGTCCTGAAAAAAAAAAAACAGGATATAGCATGTGTATGTAGCCTTTATAATGACTGTGATATGAGCTTAAAAGTAAAGGCAGTAAAAATACCCCAAAAACGCCTAGGGCCCATAGGGTTAATAGTTTGAAGCTCAAAACATTCTTGTGGAGGACCCCAAAATCTCTCGTTTCACATGTGTTCCTCCCCAGTGTGAACTGAAACCTGCACCCTTGCTACATAGGGCGTGTGTGTACTCCTCTACGAAGCCCTCCATTTTTCGATAGTGGCTCAGAAAGGACAAACCAAACTGGCTCTAGAAAGGGGCCTTTCCCATTTTTATGTTAAAGTGAAGGCCATTAGGCGTTCCACATGCTTGGAAATGGAGGGGAGAGGTTGCAGTCTGCAACCTCACCACTAGATGGCACTACATCCTCCACACTGGTGCTTTAAAATTTGAACTGTGAACCAGCACTAAAAAATGGAGGTGTGGGGTTTGGAAAAAGTGGGCATTATTGCAGCTTGACCTAACTGTAGACTTAAAGTCAGGATGTTTAAGCCTCTGCTGCACACATTTTGACCATCTCTTTTTTATCTGTTTCTTATGAGCCCCCCAATGGCAGTAAGAAATTGCTGGAGTACCCCTTTAATGATCTTCTGTCTGTTAGAAAGTAGAAACAGGGCCAACCTGATCTACTACAATATAACTGTCTGAAAAACCTTCATTTTTAAATATCATGTATAGCGTGTCTTCTCCCTGAGTTGTGGTTTTATATCCAACAGTCATCATGTATCCCAGTTAATCTTGTGCAGTAGAGCTAAGAGCTAACATTGTGATCTGAGTAGTTTACCTGATGTCCTATTGTGCACATGTCATGTCTGTATCCTTCTTGCTATACTTCTCGCTATAGTCCTCACTCGTTTTCTGTATTTAGACAGATAGATGGTTGAATGTTTCTTACAGCAATCAGAGATTCAAATGTTTTCACTCTACAGCAGCCAGCTTTTTTGGCAAAAAAACACCTTGTCACAGTTGTAATATACTGTATGTATAAATGTTTTTTAAGCTCATTGACAGTGGAGTTTTCGCCTTCTGTTTTTCTGATCTAATTTTTTCCTATTGGCAGTTTAACCACAAGTTATGGCTTCGAACAAGCATGCTTTGCTCTTAATCGTAAAATGAAGAGTTTTCTTTGTTCCCTGCTTCAATACAACTCATGCTTCAGCACCTGTTTACTGAGTGATGACAGTGATCTCTCAGCTATGGTATTAAGTTACAGTTGGTTCCGTAGACACAAATACCGTGGCATATAATGGTCTAACTGTATTCTCTGCTTTAATAAATGGGTAAGGTGTTAATTTAAAGACAACAAGTATTTGCAGTGCCATTTGGTCCCTCACACCCAGGTTTTAAAAAATAAGCTATGATTTCAGTCCTGTAAAAATCCACCTTGGTCTGACACACCTGATTGGCGATCAGAGGGGATTGTGGGAATGAAACTGATTTACTTGAGGTTGGACTTTATGCAAAGGATGTTAATGTTGACCTAAAACCCAAAACAGTTCAAACTGGTGTTATTCTGTGTCTACGGAACTGACGTTTCCATCTACACTAAGTTATTGTCACACTGCCTGTACATCTGAAATGAGTATCTGTCATAAACTCTGATTTAAACATGGTATGTGTGTGTGCGTTCGCCTCTGCAGGCTTGCTTTAGAAAGCTAACACTTCCCTTTCCGCAGTCCTTGCAATCTTCAGCTTGTAGCTACCAGCTGTGAGGCAGACAACTTGTGCAATGTTAATTTAAAATCCCAGCTGTTGTTGAGGCTCTGGCTTGATTTCTAGCTTGATTTAGAAAAGATTTATATTTTATACTTGTTTGAGGACAAAACCCAATAAATTTTGATCAAAAGATGTGCGCTTGTGAGCAACATTTTGCATGTTTTGCTTTGAATATATGTGAAATGAAGCAGTCTGGAATAAATGCAGATTCAGAGTGGAAAGTAGTGCATAGTGTCCCATTGAAACAATCACTATTCACATTTGTTTCATTGAGGTTTAACTCTTTATCACTGTAGCTACTGTAGTCATGTGATGAATTTATTGTTGCTGTTGAGGGTATTAACAGTGTTTTAACTGAACCATCAGATCGTATTTTCTAAGAGTCCATCACAAGTTGAAAGTTGTTCTTTGAAATATAATGCTTAACTTATAATCAAATTTCTTTCACAGTAAGCCTACAGATAACAGTACTTTACCCAGAAGCAGTGGGGACAGATTTGTATATGTTTGTACTAAACACAAAACATTATGTTTTTAAGCAAATGTCAGGGAGATGCAGACATATTTACAGCTGTAGGAACAGTCATGCCCTGATGTAGGTTGACCAGAGAGAGCATTACAGTCACAATACTGTATTTTGAAAGATGTAAATACAAGTCTTGGGGTGCTTTGACTATGGAAACAAGAGCTGGACTCCAACTGGCAACCAGGAGAGATGACGTTGTTTGGGATTAGTATGTGTTCCTATAGACAGCAGTCAGGGTGGGGAGATAAGTACAAATGCAGCTATAGCTGGGAGAACTGCATCATTTTAAAATTGTTGAGCAAGAGAGCGAGAAAGGCCGACAAGGTGAGTGAGTTTAGTACAATCTAAATGATCATTTTTCAACCTTTGTAATGTTAAAGAGTCCTCACAGTATTTTCTTCCTCTCAGATGTAGGTTGATACATTAGTGCCATTGAAAGGAAATTGATTTTTCTGATCAGTTTATTTGTCTGTGGGCACTTTTATAGAACATCGGACTTCTCCCCTTTCAATTGATGTTGCTGTATTTTCTCCTCCACAGTAAAGATGCTGTGGAGTCTATTGTTAATGTCTCTGATTGGTAAGTAGCTCACTTTGTGCACATGCCTGTGAGTGACAAAGAATTTTGGGGGTGATCCTCAAAAAAGTGAATCATGGATAAAATAATTTAATACTTAATTGTTCAGCTGCTCTACACTCCTGAATGTAGCACAGTATTTAGAAACTTGACTATATATTATATATTAAGGATACTGTGCTTGCTGTTGTATTGCCAGGCATTAATATTATAGTTTTTAGTAACTGGACATGACTGAAATCAAAACTTAAAATGAAAACAGGAATTCTTATATAACCCTCTGACATTTCAGGATGTGCACACTTAAAAGACCATGAAACAGGTAGGACAATGCTTTTTTACACTCAGCTTGACTTCTCTCAGGTGATGCAAAAAAGTATAACAGTATTCCTATGCTAAATATGTAAGAGCCAATAATGTGTTCAGGTGAAGTCTATATTTTTTCTGTTTTTGACGACAGCTTTGTCACAGAAGGTGACAACATCCCAGTCGTCAGACTACCAAACTGACGGTGTCACATACACTTCTGAAAGAGCTATTGATGGAAATCTGTCGAAATGTGCTCACACCTTGGAACTGCCCAACTCCTGGTGGAGAATTGACCTGCTGAGTGTCTACAGAATCACTTCTATCCATATCTACAACATAAAGCAGCATAATACTGATATAAGCGGTGCTCAGATCTTCATCGGGAACTCTAGTGAGAATAATGGAACCACCAACCGCATGTAGGCCTCAATACATGTTACTTTGAATTACTTTATTTCACATTTTCAGGCTTCGAGGTTCCATTTATGACATCTATATTCGCTATTTTTTAAACCATTTGAGGTAACAGAATGCCTAAAAATCTGTACGTTGGGAAAAACATGATAGTTGCTAATGAAAAAGAAATCATCCTGTTTTGTGTGTAAAATCACAACATAACAAATGTTGAGGATTACTCATTTTCACTGCCACCTAAAAGGAGGCAAAAATTGTCTGATGTTATTTTTAGGTTACATAACATACTATAGGTAGGTTAGGAATTTGATGTGAACAGCATAGTTAAGTCTGAAACCTATTTTTGTTAAACTATGTTGGAGTAAAGTTCACAAACTGACTGTTTAGCTGACAAATCTGCTACAGTTGAATCCATCCCATAATAATCTGGGCTGCTCTAAATGCAAATCAAGGGTCTTCAACAATGCCACGTAAATGTGGTCTTCAGTACTCTGAAGTAAATATTAGGCCAACAGAAGAATATTTACTCAGTGATATTAAAGCATAGTAGGATAAACAACATGGGCATGTCTCATCTGAATGACACACAGTTGAAGTTATTTTAAGAACCCTAAAAGATCCCCCTTATCTCTCCCTCTAACATTATGTTCATCTTTTCCTCTCTTACAGGTGTAACAACATCACAGACTTCACACCAGGCCAGTGGTATGAGGTTAAATGTAATGCAAAAATGTCAGGGCGCTACATCACTGTGTTCTTACTGGCAAGCAGGAATTTAATTCTGTGTGAAGTGAAGATCTGCAGCACAAAAAAAGGTATAATAACTGTTCTCATCCACAAAGTGAGTAGCTTTGAGATGAGCTAATACTTTACTAAAATGTCTTCTTTGCAGCAAATGTGGACAAATTGCATATTAATACAAGAACATTTAGTATTATGACAAACAAGCAAGTAAGTAAAAACCTATTGCACTAAACTACAACAAGTGATGGCCACAGGGCTGAAGGTTTGATTCATGATGAATCATATTCTGATGTACGCGTGTATGATGGAGTATTTTCACAGGTTTCACACTGTAGAAGAGAATAACAAAATCATTTGGAAGTTTTCAGTATTTCAGTCCTCAGATGTCACATGTTTTTGCAAGGAGACTGACAGGGCATGCTGCAATTAAGAAATCACATGACAAGGGCTCATATTCGTGTCGCACCTTTCTGTTTTTCTCTCAGATGTTCACTCTGGGAAACTTTCCATCTCATACTGTCTGATTCTGTGTTTTTGCCTTTTGTTTTATATTCTGAAAGAGTAAGAGTTGCAGTGAATAAAAGTTGAAAGACTTTGAGTTGTCTTTTACACAAGGACAAAGCCATGATCAGAAAGTCTTTCTTGTAAAAAAAAAAAATAAAAATCTTGTGTGTTTGCCCTAATCCTGCTCAGATTTGCTTGCATGGTCACATATTCACTTCATACATTTTACATGTGTTTTTTTTTTTTTTTTTTTTTTTTTTCCCTAGAGTCACCCTTTCAGCTGATCCCAGAGAACAAGACATGGGAAGATGCCCTCTACTACTGCCAGGACAGACACATGGACCTGGCTTCCATCGTTGATGAAGAGACCCAGGCCTGGGCTGAGCTGGAGGCCAAGAAAGCCCAAACTCCCTATGTGTGGCTGGGCCTTCGCTACAGCTGCTCCCTGGACTTCTGGTTCTGGGTCAATGATCAATGTGTAAAATTCAATCACTGGGATCGAGATGGAAAGATAGAGGAGTGTGACATGAGCGTTGCCATGGAGACCAAAGAGGACCATCTCTGGTCCAGCAAGCCTGACCACAAGAAGTTTAATTTCATTTGTGCAAAGTAAGAGAATTCAATATTTTGTTTTTCTCAGCTCTTATGTCATTGTGGTGTTATGACAAATTCTCCTCTGATATGTGTTTTAGACAACAGGTCCAGGCCGAGTGTAACTGTTGGAATGAGTGAAGCTGAGAGCATGTCCACTGTCACCTAAACACAGCTGACTACACAACACTAAGACATCACTGTTATTTAGTAACTGCAACAGCTGATTTATTCATTTCACTCTGTAGCTCATTTTGGTCATGCATACACTCACTTTGTAAATGTTTGCAATATGTTTGAAGTTGTGTCAATGTTTTGATCCTTTATTTGTGATTCATGATACTGTCATATAATGATCACATGCTAGCTTTTCCTCTTTTTCTTTATCACCATTTAAAAAATGTAATCATTGACGTTAGAACATGAGACATCTTGTAATTCTCTTCTTGAAAATCTGGGATCCAAGCATTTAAATGGACTTTGCATTTAATGTTGATTAATTTTGATATAAAAAATGTATACAAATTCAGAAATGTTTGAGATGTCTATCAAATGGAAAAATGCATTGCCCTTTGTGTTAAATACATTTTATATAAATCTTTTCTGATATAAAACACTTACATTGCTCTCAATATGTATTTTTGATTAAATGATATTTACTGTATATGTTATTGTCTGAACGCATAGGAAATATATATATATATAAGTGCTGTTTGTTTATATTATTAATGTTGTTGACTTTTCGTTTAAAACAACATTTTTCTCTTTTGATTTCCAAAATCATGTCAACTATTGCTGTTTTTTGTATTTGATTGTTGTAGCATGTTCCCACCATTGTTACTAAATCATATCGTCTGTCTTTGTACATCTATATCCTGACTTGTTCTGTATATTTTTCGTGAGCTAAAATAAAATAATTAATTTCTAAAAATGAAAGAAAAAAGCTTTTTTTTAATCATCCGTCGGAACCTTTCTGCCCGGAACCGTTAACCCTGGACACTGCATTAGTCGTGCGCTTCACAGTAAAGGACTGCGTAACCATGAAGTGTATCCCGGTGTAAACAAACAGAGCACGAGTTGAGCTGGCTGTTTGTGTTTTTCCGGACACGTTTACCTGTTGAAGTTGGCTTTTTCGGGTCCGGATGGAGATATTTGGGAGCACGTTTGACGACTCGATGTTTTCGGAGGCGAGAGACCGAGTGACTGTGACTCTGTCGTCTTATAACGCCAAACTGTGTCAACCAGAGGTGAGACTGTTAAGTATGAACTACATTGGTTCACATACAGAGCCATGGTGTGTGTGCAAGATGCTGCACAGGGATGTAGGTACACTGTGCAAGGCTTCGTGGCGGGAATAAGCTATCATGAAAAAGAAGCTGCTAACAAGCTAATGCTGATTTGATAACGTAACTGTGTAACGTTACACCCAAACAGTAACATACTTGTCTAATATGATGTGATAACAAATACTTCACAGACAAAAGCAAAAATCTAAGATGAAATAAAATAAACCAAGAATAAATTGCATTTAACACAAACAATGTTTTCTGCATACAGTTCAAAACACAAGATTAAAACCCCCAAAGTTTACATATTTTAAGGGATTATTCTTTATTCATCAGAAGAGAGGGGTGGCTTGGGTGTGACTTTTTTTCACCCTCCCCAAAACTGAAGTATTTTTCTTTGAGCCTCCCCGAGTTATTGGCGGAAAATGCATGACTCTCCCTCCACCATAAATTAATTATTAGGTTTTAAAAACTCACCCTTTAATGTTTGAAATTTAAAGGTAAAGGTGAAATTCTGAAGCTGAAAAAACTTGGTCTTTCACTCTTGTTGTGCATGCTGATTAGTTAGTACACATGGTTAATATATGGCAAAGTTTTAAATGAGACATAGACTAAAGTCTATTTTAAGCTCAGATCTGTTTTTGTGTTTTTTTTTTTCTGAAGCCTTAGGCACTGATTACACAGAAAGCATTTTAGTAGCTGAAGGCGGCTTTTGGTAACTGCTTTTAATTAGAAATTCTCAGAAACTTTATGTGCCTCACTGTACAACACTCCTCTCCTTCATTTGTCACTGAAGCACATTTCATAATTATAGCTGCTGCGCACCAATGGTCGGGGCTGGGCAATTTTAGGCAAAATTAGGCAATTCTGAGTAACACACACACTAAAACAGAGCATATCACAACATAGAAGTTACATCATATAATTATGGCATGCCCTTCAAATTGTGGATGAGTGGCTGAAGTGATCAGACTCATAATATACAAAGGAAAGAAAAAACTCAAGAACAAGAAAGTAAGAATAACATTAACTGCTAGCAATTATGAACAAACTGGCCTGATCTAGCTTAAAGCTAAACATTGTCCATGGTGACAAAGATGAAAACATTAAAATGTAAAAGTAGCTATTGGATAGACTCTGCATATTGCCTGATAGCTAAGCCAAATAAACATGGAAAAGAGACAAGGGATAACAGGAAAAAGTGTTGATAAAGAGTATTTGTCTCTCCGCAAAACTGCCTGGATCATAATTATTTTAACCTTGGTAGTCTCTAATCCACATAGCATGATGCCTGAACATAGGCCTTTCACATTAGAATGTCCGTTCTGCCTTAGCTGAGGCTTGAACTCTCAACTTCTGAGACTGAGGTCCGTCTTCTGTCTCACTGAGCTAATTGGCAAGTGACAGTTCATGTGTGGCTTCACAAATTGACTAAGCCAAGCATCAGGGTGCCAGACAGTAGCCATCCATGCCATGGAAAAGCAAATTTCAAAGTGAAAGTTCCAAAGCTGTAGCACATATGGTTGATTTGTTATGAATATTCAAAGTTTTGAAATTTAGAGGCTTGCTGTAGCGCCACCATCAGGACTATTGTCTTGTGTTTCCAGTTGAGGACATCTGGCATGGGACTGGACCTTTATGAAAAGTTTAGGTAGATTTCTCATATGGAAATGTTGCACAAGCTGAGGCTTGAACTCACAATCTTCAACACCAAGAACCATCCTCTATCTCGCTGAGCTAATTGGCAAACAGAGATGTCTCATGTAGCTTCACAAATTGACTAAGCCAGTCACCTGTGTGCAAGACAGCAGCTGTTAGTGTGTAAAGGCAGATTTCAAACGGCTGTCAAAAATTCAGTTATTAAGACAAAAATCCGAAAATACAAAAATTGCATCTAGACAGTATGGAGATGTTGGTAATTTGTTTTTAACAATGATTTATTGGCTCCATAAGTGAAAAACTGATGTTTAAAAATGCCATTTTTGCATCGACTCCAATTGTTCGCATGAGAGTGAAATTCAAAATGCTGTAAAAAATTCAGTTTTTGAGATAAAATTCTGAAATTTTCCAAACATCATCTACCTTGACTCCAAAATTTTGTCATTTTTTTTAAATGAACATTGAAAATGTATTTAGCAAAAATTTGCAAGTATATGTTTACATTACCGTTTACAGTCAAACATTTTGATGCACTGTAGGCTCAATTTTCGATAAATCAAAAATCTGTGTGGATCGTTTGTGTAGGACAGTCTGAAGATGCTCTGTAGCAAGTTTGGTGTCAATTGAGCAAAAATTGTGGGAGGAGATAGGTTTAATAAGTTTTACAGTTTTTGAAAAAAACAGTGATGGACTTCATAATTTGCTTAGGCTGCCCGGCCCCTTATTATGATTTGTAACATCCATTTTGAGAATGGAGCTTTTTGTTCTGCACTCTAGGTGCCTGGCGTTTTTGCCGAAGCGCTCTAAACTCGTCAGGTTGGAAAGACTTCAACTCAGAGCGGAAAAGCGCTCCACGTCATCTCTTCTTTTTTCATCTTTTTTTCCCATTGTTCAATTGGGTTTGGGAGTCAGGCCCTCTGTGGTGGTCATGACAACAAGTTTACAGCTGGTAAACAATGAAGGAGAAATTGGCTGTAGCAGCTGCTGGATCCCTTTGTGGCCTAATGATAGATAGCAGGTTGTCAAGCTGCCCCCGTGTCTTCCTAAAATATGCCTGGAAACAGCCATCATGGAGGCGAAGCTCCTGGACCAACTAGTGTCACTCCCTGTGATCCACCCTCTTTTTTAGGGTCTCTTGTCCCCACACAGATCTCTGTTTCCCTGTGCTCAACAAACTATTTACTGACAGCTCACCCTCAGCCAGAGACACAGCAAGTACCCTCTGCCTGAACATTTTAGGAACTAGCTACTAATTACTGTGAGAGAAAAATGGTAGATAGATTACACGGGAAGGTTAGTTTAAGGACGTAATGGGGTGGTTGCCTGACAACAATAAAAAGGTTCAGCAAGCGTTTTTTTACTAGTGGCATTCAATAAAAAAAAAAAAGGCAGTGAGGCGCGCCTCGTGTTTTGCAACCTGCAAAATGCTTTCTGTGTGATCAGCGCCTTAGTCCCACATAATGTGTACATGGACTGTCAGGAATTTGAAAATCCAACGATAATCTCTGGTTTTACAATTTCAGGCTGTGAATTAATTAAAGGAATGAATGAACATTGAAATAGACAAATATAATAAATACAAAATTCAATCATTTAAAGTTGAACATCCCTCCCCTCTTCTTAACCAAAATAAAAAAACTTAGGTCCCTCCCCAGTGCTTAAAAAATATTTGACATGCCTCCCCCTAATAAATAACAAACAGTCCCTAAGTACATGACCTTTACATATGGAAAACAATGTATGTGTGTGCATACTGCATATAAATATATATATATATATATATATATATATATATATATATATATATACATATATATATATATATATATATGTATGTATATGTGTGTGTGTGTGTGTGTGTGTATGTATATATATATATATACAGTACAGGCCAAAAGTTTGGACACACCTTCTCATTCAATGCGTTTTCTTTATTTTCATGACTATTTACATTGTAGATTCTCACTGAAGGCATCAAAACTATGAATGAACACATGTGGAGTTATGTACTTAACAAAAAAAGGTGAAATAACTGAAAACATGTTTTATATTCTAGTTTCTTCAAAATAGCCACCCTTTGCTCTGATTACTGCTTTGCACACTCTTGGCATTCTCTCCATGAGCTTCAAGAGGTAGTCACCTGAAATGGTTTTCCAACAGTCTTGAAGGAGTTCCCAGAGGTGTTTAGCACTTGTTGGCCCCTTTGCCTTCACTCTGCAGTCCAGCTCACCCCAAACCATCTGGATTGGGTTCAGGTCCGGTGACTGTGGAGGCCAGGTCATCTGCCGCAGCACTCCATCACTCTCCTTCTTGGTCAAATAGCCCTTACACAGCCTGGAGGTGTGTTTGGGGTCAGTGTCCTGTTGAAAAATAAATGATCGTCCAACTAAACGCAAACCGGATGGGATGGCATGTCGCTGCAGGATGCTGTGGTAGCCATGCTGGTTCAGTGTGCCTTCAATTTTGAATAAATCCCCAACAGTGTCACCAGCAAAACACCCCCACACCATCACACCTCCTCCTCCATGCTTCACAGTGGGAACCAGGCATGTGGAAACCATCCGTTCACCTTTTCTGCATCTCACAAAGACACGGCGGTTGGAACCAAAGATCTCAAATTTGGACTAATCAGACCAAAGCACAGATTTCCACTGGTCTAATGTCCATTCCTTGTGTTTCTTGGCCCAAACAAATCTCTTCTGCTTGTTGCCTCTCCTTAGCAGTGGTTTCCTAGCAGCTATTTGACCATGAAGGCCTGATTGGCGCAGTCTCCTCTTAACAGTTGTTCTAGAGATGGGTCTGCTGCTAGAACTCTGTGTGGCATTCATCTGGTCTCTGATCTGAGCTGCTGGTAACTTGCCATTTCTGAGGCTGGTGACTCGGATGAACTTATCCTCAGAAGCAGAGGTGACTCTTGGTCTTCCTTTCCTGGGTCGGTCCTCATGTGTGCCAGTTTCGTTGTAGCGCTTGATGGTTTTTGCGACTCCACTTGGGGACACATTTAAAGTTTTTGCAATTTTCCGGACTGACTGACCTTCATTTCTTAAAGTAATGATGGCCACTCGTTTTTCTTTAGTTAGCTGATTGGTTCTTGTCATAATATGAATTTTAACAGTTGTCCAATAGGGCTGTCAGCTGTGTATTAACCTGACTTCTGCACAACACAACTGATGGTCCCAACCCCATTGATAAAGCAAGAAATTCCACTAATTAACCCTGATAAGGCACACATGTGAAGTGGAAACCATTTCAGGTGACTACCTCTTGAAGCTCATGGAGAGAATGCCAAGAGTGTGCAAAGCAGTAATCAGAGCAAAGGGTGGCTATTTTGAAGAAACTAGAATATAAAACATGTTTTCAGTTATTTCACCTTTTTTTGTTAAGTACATAACTCCACGTGTGTTCATTCATAGTTTTGATGCCTTCAGTGAGAATCTACAATGTAAATAGTCATGAAAATAAAGAAAACGCATTGAATGAGAAGGTGTGTCCAAACTTTTGGCCTGTACTGTATATATACATATATATATATATTTGTGTGTGTGTGTGTGTGTGTGTGTGTATATATATATATATATACATATATATATATTTGTGTGTGTGTGTGTGTGTGTGTGTGTATGAGTAATGCATGAAGTGTTTTTAAATTGTCATCTTTTCTCTTGATACTCTCTGCAGTGGTTTTGTGAGAGTGCAGCTCTCGACACAGATGATCCTTTGGAGAAGCAGAAGGTCTACAAGTTCAGAGGTGACTTAGCTGTGAGACAAGGGAACTATCAGGTAATTTAACATTCAGTTTAGTCAATCATCTCTAATTTCAAATTCGTAGTTGTAAGTTGGTGATGAGTTACAGAAAAATAAGTAGAGGCTCTCAGTTCAAAGTCCTTCAGATGTTTACATATTATCAGCCAGCTTTTATGCAGCACAGTCATCATGGGCCAGCATTCGAATGTTTCTGTAGAGCTGCTGCTGAGATAACAACAAACAGGACTGGTCACGTGACTTGTTCCTGTAATGTAAACATGAACATGTTCAAATGCAACAGAGCACAAAAAGCATATATTTAGCAGCGTGCTACACAGCGACATTTCCCAGACAACATAAAAAAGACTTCTGAAAACACATTCAGCCATATCACACCAAAATTCTTGAGTGAAGTAAAACCAGATTTGAATTGTTGAAATATTAAACACAGGTGTAATTTGCTGTATTTTGAACAACAGTTTGATTTTCAGTACGTTTACAGTAACAGTACCAACAGAGGCTGCTGGAGGCAAATACAACACTGGATTTGACCATGCTGTTCTCTGTTGTCACATATCATTCATATCTCGTTCATTGTCATTGTAATGATAAAAGGCCTTGTTGCATTTTGTCCTCATGGTGTGGTGGACATAGAAAGCCTTGGATGCATACAGCAGCTGCCTGGAGTGGATCGCTGACAACAACCTGACCATCAGAAGAGATGTACTGGAGGGAATGGCCCGATGCTGCACCAAACTGGGACAGAGAGACAGGGCGCTGGAGTTGGCCCACTTGCTGGTAATTCTTCGATGAGCTTTTCCGTGCAAAACAGTGACCGTGCTGCAACTGGAACAGTCTGCTGGTATTATGAAATATGTTGGTGTTAAAGAAAAAAAATCCAAAATGACTACATTGATTGCTATTTTGTTGATATAAATAATGTTTTTGTTTGCTCTTACTGCCATTAACTTACATCATTATTAAAGACAACAACAATTCCCCATGATGGATATTCTGTCTGGTGTAATAAGGTAGAGGATTTTACTGTATATATAGTATGTACATTATGTGTTACAGCACACTATACATTTTTTTTTTTTTAAGTTTTTATCTTCCCTCCAGGCAGCCACTGCTTATTATTCACAACATGTTTGTACTCACTGCCTACTGTTTGTGCTTCAGCTTTATGAGAATGTGTTGGTGCTTTTATGTGCCTTAGAAAGCTCCAGTATTAAAAGTCAGCTGTCAAACAGGGATCTTTTTCATAATTCGGTATACTTGTCATTTTGAATTATTATACATAACGGTCTAATAGTTTAATAGTGATAGTGGAGTTTGCATTTGCTTATTGTTGGTCTTCTGGTTTAAATTGTCCACTAATGAAGCTCGGTTTTTGCAGTCCAGGACTGTCCAAACTTTTTTCAATGGGGGCCAGATTAGATCATGTGAAAATACCTGGGGCCTGCTGCCTCTCGCATCATATGGGTTATCAAAAAATGACAGAAACACAACTGTTAAATCTTCAAGTGAAACAGTACTCAGCTTTCCACCACTCCTGAAAGCAGCTGTCTTTGCTCTTGCCTTTAAGCGTCTTTGCCGTGACCATGTATGTTACCTAGCAGGAAATATCTGTTATTAGGCAACTGTTTGTTTGCTTGTTTACTGTTTACCTGTGAAAAGACATTAGTTCTGCCTTTGTAGTTGTGGTGCATGTGTACAAACTGTATGATCCTGCCTTTGTGAGGTCAATAGATAAACTTTACAAAGAAGCAAATTGCATTTTGTATTTACTGAAAATGAAATCTGTCTAGAAACTTTGGCTCAGAAAATGGCCAGAACTCAGTTGTAATCTATACTGGATTTTTCTCCAGAGCAAAGAAGCCTCCAACACCTGTCACCTGACCGGCCTTCTGCTGCTCAAGGTCAGTGTTAGCCAGTACACACACAACACACACAGATGCAAACACTTTTTCCCTTTTGTTGACTCTAAATCTCTCTGTGAAAATGTAACAACATTCTTATTTAATTGAAAATTTTACTGAAGGTCAGCATCTACCAGCATTTTGGAGCCGTAGGATCAAAGATGTCGTGTCTGCAGCAGCTGTGCAGCCTGCTGCCCTTCAACCCCTGGCACTGGTACAACCTGGGACAGACATGTCTGCAGCTGCTGGAGAGCGACCGGACTACAGGTAGGATGGAGATCATTTCCCTTCTTAAAAGTCAGATATGCAGGAAAATTGCTATGATGAATGAATGCTCTTTCTCTGTCTCTCCTTTTTTTCATGATGCGATGTGATCTGCTGTGTTCGCCTTTATCAGGATCATGTTCCCCACAGAGGTGTGTATCACCAGAAGGGAAGAATGATGGAGACACTGAGGAACAACAGGAGGAGGCAGCAGAGCTGGAGGAGAACAGAATCTGGCTGAAAGCTTGCACCTGTTTCATCAGGACAAGGTACTGCTTAGTGATTGCAACCTCTATGCTTCATATACTATGTGTCACATAAACACAGCACACAAAATCCAATATTCGTTACACACTGTAGTTATATACAGTAGTTGAAAGTCACTGAAAGGGCAGTTGGTGCAGATGTTGTGTAAACTTCTTGAAAGAAAGGAGCTTGTAGGCTTTAAAAAATCTTATGAAAACTTTTACAAAAGAAATCGACAGCTCTTAAAATATCTCCTTGTGTTTTCTGTGTCCTCCAGACTTCTGTTGAGAATCCTCCGGCAGCAGCAGTCATCCTTTGTGTTGCAGCGCACTGAAAGCACCCTACAGAAGACAGATGAGCTGTTACAGAGGCTGAATCCCAAAGAAACATCCCTGCAGGCTCTCACTGAGGTGAAGACACACTCCTAGTTTTGTTCATACATGCTGTGTCAGAACCTGACACTTTAGGGTTAACTTGTGTTTTGAGCTGAGTTAAAGTCAGCGGACAGTTTTTACGCAGCAGCACAGTTTCAGTTTCTCTCTGTTTGATCTCCCAGGTGATGTCAGAGGACCTGATCCCGGAGAAGATGAGGGAGGACTACCAGGATGGGGAGAGTCTGGCCTGTGTGTGTGTGCAGAGCTTCAGGGTGCGTTGGTGGAACAAGATCTTACTGATTGGCGTGCTGGAGACTGACAGCTGTCAACATCAGATGCAGACAGACACAAAGTCCTGATGCTCCAGTGATGACTGTTTTACAGAGAAAATGGCTGACAGGAAGTGACTAAAGAACATATCGAAGGTCCTGTCACTGTATAGATCCATCAAAGCACGAACGAAACACAAGATGAAAGTCTACAAGTCTGTATACATGTAGAAATACACAAACACAGGTCAAATGCAAAAATGAATGCTGACAATCTCAAAATACCAAAAGAAGCACAATAATCAAAAGGTATAAATCACTTTTAATCTCTTAAACTGTAACAGAATTTATCACGGGGAGAACTGCACGGTGAATGTAGTCGTCGTTAATCTCACAGTGTCAGACGTACCTATTAATGTGTCGTACACTTCAGACTGTATAACATTATCTGTGTCAGTGATTGTTTTGCATTAAGACAGGAAACAAAGTGAGACATTTTAAAGTTGCTGAATGTTATTCATAAAATGTCACTTCATGCCTTAACACGTTCATATCTTAAGAATGTTTTTAATAAAATGTTGTTTTTTTGTTCCTGAAATAGTCTCAATTCACTTTGTGCATCAGTAACCTGAATGTGCTGAAAACAAATGATAGGCCAGCTGACATTTTGACATGTCGTAGCAGGAAAAGCATGATAGGTGTGCCTGTTCCAGTGCTGTGTTATTGTGCAGAGCCATCATTAATGTTATTAGTTCCACCTGTGCCTCTGCTATGACAAGTCAAATGTCTGCCATGAAAAAGGCCTGTTATTATATGGCTCTTAGAATTTATGCCTTTATCGCCACAGTTAAGGAGCTGTCTGCCTCCAACGTTAGCTGTTCCCTGAATCATCCTTCACGACTGGCACCTTTTCATTTACTATAATAAACTTTCCACTGTAACAGAAAGACAGCCTTAACAGTTTTTATAGCAGAATAATAAAACAGTATTTCCTCGGCTGTAAAGTAAATTATAGAATAATAAAGAGCAGTTGGTTAGAGGAGAGTTTATTCTCTTCTTTTACATGGATAATAAAAGCCCCAACATGAGGTACACTTGCACAGATGTTTTCACTTAATTGCCTGATTAGACCTCTTCAGACGCTGCATGATTGACGTCTCCCTCCCTGTTAGTGCTGTCATATCTGATATATAATGTTAATCATTATGGTGAAGTGACATCACCCAGCTTTAACCTGAGCAGCTCTAATCAGTCAATAACTGAAAACACCTGTGTGGGTGTGCAGAACCGTTAAAAAAATGAACACTAGAATATCCCCTGAATATTCTGCCCACACACAATCTTTTTAAAGGGACAGTTCACACACAAAAAAAAAATCAAAAAGACATATGGCCACTGAGTCATTATTTCTGTAAAGAGACATTGCTGTTGAGTTTTTTTAAATGTATTGTTTGGCGCTCTGAGCACACGCTGAGTGACATCTAGTTCCACTATATTTGAGAGAAGGCTCACAGATTTTAAAACATATTAGTAAACCAAAACCCTTGATTATTTTGTAAAATTAAATCAACATTCATTTATCTTATTTCACAATTTTGTTTAAATACCAGTGCCAGTGCCTACCAGTTTAGTATAAATTTCAGAAGCTTTACACAGTAGAATATTCTGCATGTTTCATATGAACAGATGTTTTATTGACCTGATTATATGTGTGCCTGTGTGAGGGTGAATAGATGTGTCCAAGTTTGTCAGTTTGAATAACACCAAAGGTCAAACTTACATTTCTTCTGTCAGGTCTTAGTTATGTTTGGATTCAGGCGTGTTGAGTGTCTGTCATTCATGCTCTTGCTCCTTCTTAGTGGTGTATTCATGCTGCTGTGCAATGGCCTCCTGCCCACCTGTCCGCCCAACATCTGTCCTGTCCCGTAGGTGGCGTCGAAGGAGTTGTGGCGAGCCACAGGTCTGGGTCTTTCAGCACGACTCTGGGTCATCCAATTTAGTTTTTGAGGGGGCCTCGCCTGCTGGGAGGTGTGGGGCTGTAGATGTGTACTTGGTAAGAACAGCTTGGAGTCGGGCTGCAGCTGAAGTTTAAAATGAGCTCTTGTGGCTGCTGATGCTGACTTTGACCTTGGAGCCTCTGTGGCTCTGTGTGACGGGAGCGAAGGTTGGTGGTTCCTCTGGGGCTGATCCTGCCTCCTGGGTCCTAAAGTGGACAATTTAGTTTGTTGCCCAGATGTGCATCCTCTTGGTTGGGTTAAACGGAACTGCAGGCCTGTCTTTGCTTGTTTCTGCTGTGATGTGGGAGGAGGCAGGATTTTGGGTTTATCAGATAAAAAGTCCACCTGTGGTTTAAAGTTAAAAAGGTAGTTCCATTGTCGTCTTTGTGTGTTTAGACCTGCAGCAATCCCCAGAGGCTCTTTGAGTCTGTCCCTGTTCCTCTGTCGAAAGAAAATACCTTCAGTACCTACATTGTGGTGCTCGTGATTTTTCTTGAAAGCTGATTGATAGCTGACACTCCTGTGCTGTCCGTTTGTGTGGGGAGCAGTGTGCAAAGGGTTTGACTCTTGAGCCCTCTTTTTCTTATCACCTGGAGTGGTGATAGTAAGGCTTTTGAGCTGAGACTGAACATTTGAGACTTGAGTCTGACTGAGAGGGTTTGAGTGACTCTGTGTCTGGTTTTGATTCTTCTCCAGAGGTTTCACACCAGTTTGTGCACCATGCTGTGTGCAGACAGCTCCCACTGTATGCTTTGGCTTTCCCACAGATACACTCTGCAGTGTTTCTGCTTGAACAGGAGGTTTTGGGTGCAACATTTGAGGTTTTTCATGTATTTGTGTACCATTGCCTGCTCTGTGTAGAGGCTGGGAATTATCCACACTTGGGTAGATTTCTGCACTTTGTGGACTGGATAAAACCGGCATTTTTGCTTTGGTCTGAGTATTCTGAGCATCTCCATTCTGAGCCGTGTGGCACATTGTTGTTGGGCTTGATTTTGATTCACTGGCATCAGTGTTAGCATTTTGAGCTGCACATGATGTGGTGTAAAGAGGGAGAGTGTGAGGCACAGTGATAAAAGTGACAAAGCCAGGGACTGGTTTGGAGCTGGAGTACAGCCTGAGGAATTCCTGATGGAAAGGTATGACCGGGCTGCCCTTTATAAGAACAGCAAAACTGCGATGGACCTGCCAGGACAGCCAGGAGAAACTGAGGAGACAACACAAACACACACACACACACACACACACACACACACACACACACACGTGTTAATGGTAGAGCCAAAAACTTGAAAAGAAAAGAGACAAAGGTAAAGTTTAGACAGACTTGAAATGCAAATACATTAGATAAACACTTAAAAGAACACAAACATTTTAACAAGATGTACTTAGTATGTGATTAGTATGTTTGCATGTGTGTGTGTGTGTGTGTGTGTGTGTGTACCTGTATGAGCCAGTCAGCACCTCAGTCCAGTCAGTGATGATAAAACTCTCTGCAATCTGACCGGTCAGCTTCCTGCCCGTCTTGGTACAGTATGTCTGTCCTTGGACGCTGCTTACTGAAAGTTTCTAAACACAAACAAGAAAGCAAATATTAATCAATAATTAAATTTGTGGGGTTAGCACTGTCGCCTCACAGCAAGAGGGTTGCCGGTTCAATCCCAGGTGTGGGAGCCCTTCTGTGCGGAGTTTGCATGTTCTCCCCGTGTCAGCGTGGGTTCTCTCCGGGCACTCTGGCTTCCTCCCACAGTCCAAAGACATGCACATTGGGGACTAGGTTAATTGATAACTCTAAATTGTCCGTAGGTGTGAATGTGAGCGTGAATGGTTGTTTGTCTCTGTGTGTCAGCCCTATGATAGTCTGGCGACCTGTCCAGGGTGTACCCTGCCTCTCGCCCAATGTCAGCTGGGATAGGCTCCAGCCCCCCCGCGACCCTCAAGAGGATGAAGCGGTTAGAAGATGAATGAATTAAATTTGTCTTTGCAGTTTGTGGCTCTGCGGTTTGACAGTTAAGTTTAATAAAGATAAATAATCTTTATCGCCCAGCTGAGTTATATTCATGCACTAAAAAAAACTGCAACATTAGTTTAAGGGACTAAAGACTTAAAGGTAATGTCTCTTCTCTTTGGTCACATGCATCAGTGGCAGCACTGCATTCTCAAAAATTCCTCTGCTTTTCCAAGATCAGACTATTGTGCCTGTGCTTCAACATCCTGCTGAAGATCAAAGATTAGCTTGTGAAAAAACAGATGTATATTGAGACACAACAAGCACATGTCTACCTCATACAGTCTGGCTATGGTGCTTATCATGTATGGACAGCAGTATTCTTAGCTTCACAGTGTCAGATGAGTGTGCTGGGTACCCCAACAGAGAGGTTATTCAATTCAATTTTATTTATAAAGCCCAATATCCAAAATCACAATTTGCCTCAGAGGGCTTTACAGCATACGACATCCCTCTGTCCTTAGGACCCTCACAGCGGATAAGGAAAAACTCCCCCCAAAAAACCCCTTCAACAGGGAAAAAAATGGTAGAAACCTCAGGAAGAGCAACTGTGGAGGGATCCCTCTTACAGGACGGACAGACGTACAAAAGATGTTGGACAGAACAGATCAACATAATAAATTTACAGTAATCCATATGCCAAAATGATACATAAAGAGAGGGGACAGTGTTGAACAATCCTGTTGGTACCATCCACAACTTTTCACCATGTAAATGGAAAAATAACCCTCTAATGTGCACTGAACTGAAGTGAACCGGACTGCTTGGTGGAAACGAGGCTCATGTGTCTCGTGTTTGCATTTAGCAGTAACCTGTGCTGTGTGCAGCAGGGACGCTGTGGCTCTTTGGTTAGTTGAGGGAGAGAATGACTAAATAACACTAATGAAGATGGATGAAGGGTTCTAAAGCTTAAATGCAGCTCCTTTTATTTTTCAAAGCATTAAGCTAAAAAGCTCAAATTTTTCATTTTTTAAATCTTAGGGTTACATTTGAACTTTTTTACTCTGTGAGGCTTTGGATTTGTGAGTTTATAAACTTGAAAAGCTGTGTTCGTGTGGGTGTGTTTGGGAAGTGCTCTGTCGCTGAAACACCTACCAATAGAAATGTAAGGCAGAACTTGGATGAAAATTAAAACCTGGTTTGATTATTTTATCTAAAAGGAGAGAATGAAGTACTGTATTTATGGACCAGAGCTCTTCAAAGTAATGCAAAATGTTTTTGGCTCTCCACAGGTTTTCAAAAGCAAAACACATTTCCAACAATTTTGATGCAGGCTCTAACAGGCAGGTGGATGGAAATGGACTCACAGGGAAGTTTTTGCCGTTGAGTTTGAGGTCCTGCCACATGCTAACGAACAGTTTCAGGTTGAGATGATCCAGCAGCAGATAAACAGACACATTCCTCTTCCTGCTCGCCTCCAGAAGGTCACACAGCAGCTCTACGTCAGTGAAGCTGTCCATCACTATGGCCAGGGCCTGCACATAAACACACACACACACACACACAGTCACATGCCACAAAAGCTGTCAACCCCTGCAACAAAAACCTGCACAGCCAGATATCACTCGCTGGGAATTTGACATTTCAGCACTCAAGATGAAATATCACATCTGTTATCATCCCTCACATGTATAGGCATGCATGGCTTTTTTACATGCAGGCACATGAAGAAACAAACAAACTGCTCTCTTCACACATCCACACAAACCATTCTAGCCTTTCTGATGAACTCCCTGACCAGGTCTTTCATGCCGGCTGCTCTGCTGCCAGACTGGTAATAAACCACAGCGGAGGGCACATCCAGGACAGGATCATTCCACTTCACACCTGAAAGGCACAAAAACATGATCGGAGATGGCAGCGAATGAGAGAGGATAATGATTTGTTATAAAAGTACATTGGGCTGATACACAGAAGTCTCTGCAGGAGTTTAACACCTCTAATATTATGAGTTAAAACACCAGAAAGATTGCACTTTACACCAGTATTTATTCCATAAAAGTTTTCTACTCCTGTAATATTTTATCAGCTGCTCAGATCCAAACCTGCCACAGTAGGATCACTGTCTGTGGACACTGTGGGACATTGTGTGGCAGTCTGGGAGCCAGCGGATGAGTTCTCAAAGTCTATGTCATCATCATCATCATCATCATCATCATCAGATGCACCAAGTTCTGCTGTGTAAAGAATAAAGCTATGATCAATAAAAAGTAACACAAGCAATCATCTTCTTTCTTATCCAATGAATCAAACTGATAGGAAACTTAGGTCTTTTAAACACAACATGCTGCAAACAACAAGACAAACTGTCAAAATGATTTACAACAATGTAAAAACAAACATTTACAACCTGTCTTGCCATCGGTCCCATTTTCCAGGATGTAAATCTTCTCCTGATCTGACAGAAAGTCCACTTCTCCCTCCGCCTTCAGCACCTCGTGGTATTCCTCTAAGCCCCCGCTGAGCAGAGTGTCCACTGCCAGTCGAGCGCTCTCATTGTGGCTCAGGTCCAAGGCAGGTCTGTTGGTTTTATAGTCACTGAAAGAGGAGGAGGGGATGCGGAGGTCTTGAACCCTTCGCCTCACCTTCCCTAGGGGTTTTGATGTCCTGTACCACAGCACCGAAACACTGCTCTCATCCATGGATGATGGACTTGAATGTTAATCTGGCTCACTGCAGTTGGGCTGTGCTGTGCATGATCCTCAGGTTACCTACACGAATGGAAGACCTACAAGTTAAAGCACACAGAAAGGTAAAAAGAAAATAGTAGTCCCGCCCCTGCTTGGGGCAAGATTCTTTCACAAGTGATGAGAGATGACAGCTTGGAGCAATAGACATACAAATACATGCTAATGATGGACAGAAAATACACAAGAAAGTATGTCTATGTATACACATGGAAAATATTCTAAGAAAGTGCATGGTGTTATGCGTGAGGTGTGAAATTTGGCTTTAAGACATATTCCTTGACTTGTGTGAAGCAACAGGTGTGTGTTTGTAGTTGTTGATTAAGGATGATAGAAGAGAAAACAAGGGACTGATTTTGCTGTTTTCCTCCCAGGGGCTGAGAGTGATTTATGGCATGTGAGGACAGATAAATGATGGGTGGAGGGAAAGAAAAGAATGACTGACAGAAATGGGGATGGCTGTCATTTTAGCTTATGTCAAACAACACCTGAATGATTATAGGACCAAAGGCAGAGACAGACAGTTACAGGCACACCCAGTGTAGACCTGCAGCACAAAGGTCCTCAGGTGTTTTATAGTAATTGCTGTTTGACTTTTCGGCCGCAGTCCAACCTGATCTGTCTCTGGTTTATGAATAGATGTGGGTGGCAAAAGACAAATTGCCTATTGTCTTGACATAAGCAGAAAAACCATTAACACCCTAGAACAAACTCCAAACTATCCAATCAAAACACGATACCTCTGATCCAAAGTCTAGCACAATATAAATGCTAAGAGCAATGGTGGCCCCTAGGAACTCGATTTTCATATTACATATTGTCTGTGTTTGATGCACTATCTACACATTCTGTATATCAGAAATGGTGCCTGCAGCATCCTTCCATGCATGCAGATGTCATTCAATATTAAAATACGCCGATTGGCCAGAACATTAAAACCACTGACAGACGAAGTGAATCATTCTGACCATCTGATTAAAATGCAATGTTCTGCTGGGAAACCTTTGGTCCTGGCATTCATGTGGATGCCACTTGAAGCACTGCACTCACCCAAACACCACTGCAGACTGGGGTACTGGCACGTCCCATGAATGCTTGAACAGTGCATGCCAATTAAATTTGTCTGACTTGATCCAAACTTGCTCTGACGTCA
Source organism: Epinephelus lanceolatus (assembly GCF_041903045.1). Classification (NCBI taxonomy): domain Eukaryota; kingdom Metazoa; phylum Chordata; class Actinopteri; order Perciformes; family Serranidae; genus Epinephelus; species Epinephelus lanceolatus. The sequence goes on from NC_135743.1 coordinate 31,588,219, forward strand.
TGCACACATGGAAACATCAACCCACCACTGTTGCAACTGCAAGACCCCGAGCATAATGGGAAATGCCTGACTGTCGCCTGATCAAAGAGCTGATTGGCTCTCAGTTTTGACAACAAACACCACATTTTGCAGAAAATTTTCTGTGTAATTGTAATATTAAATGTTTGATTATAAGCTCTTAGTCTCATGTTGTACAATGAAGGTTTAAACTGTTAACAAACATATCTTGTGTGGTTGATACTACTACTACTACTACTACTACTACTACTACTACTACTAATTGCATCCGCTTTCCAGGAGAGGTGCAGTTCACCTCGAATGAGCCTAATAACTGCTACTATTACTGTACAATACCAAAGATGAAAGAGATGTAATGCATGTATATCTAAGGCAGAATGAAACAGAACGCTGAATCAGGATATTTAAAAAACATTTTATCCAAACCCAGTTTTAAATAACACAAAATCATATAAAATTCACAGGAATAAAAATTTTAAATGGAGCACCAGTGAAAATATTTACAAAATAACAACCATAAATATAAAGTGGGAAACTGAACATTAAATGGAAGATGCTATGACAACGAATTCGGAGATATAATAGTTTGTGTGTACCATGGCTACAAGATGTTATACTGCACTGTAGACACTACTGAACTAACAGACATTGTACCTACAGTTATGTTTGTCACTGTGGTAACACAGAGTGATGTTCACCTTCAGATGGACTGTGATGATACAAAACTAGCTGTTTCATGGTCCTGGCCATCGTCGGTGTGTGCAGTGGCCAAGGACAGAACTGAGTATAAATGAATGAAACGTTTGGTGCTTGTTGGGATATTCTTAGAGAACCCACTGAATGATAAATGACTTGGATCTAAGAGTGGTGACACAACCTGAACAATCATGTGCACATCACATGAAGTAAACAGAGTCAAAAAAGTCTTAAAGGGATAGTTCACCCCAAAATCCTCCTACCTGTGGTGCTATTTATCTATCTAGATTTTTTTTATGCGAGTTGTCGTTGAGATGTGTGCCTTCTATATATATAATGGAACTAGATGGCACTCGGTTTTGGTGCTCAGAGCGCCAAGAAAATACAGTAATGTCTCTTTCCAGAAATCCTGACCTGGTGTACAGATCTTATAAGCAGTTTCATGTAGGAACTATTTTACAACACCTGCCAACCATATCACTGCCCTGAAGGAGGCATACATCTACTGCAATGTTACAGCTCAGCTTAGAAGGGCGCCATTATTGTTTACATCTTGTGGTGTCAGGAGCACAAGCCTTTCATCCATTAGTAGATGCATGCTTCCTTCTGCACAGTGATATGGTTGGCGGGTGCAGTTTGGTGGAAAGAAAATAGTTCCTACATGAAATTGCTCACAACAAGGTCTGTGGGTTATCTTGAGTAAGTGGGTCATGATTTCTGGAAAGAGATATGTTTTTGTTGTTTGTTGGAGCTTTGAGCACCACGAGCTGAGTGCCATCTAGTTTCATTATATTTGAGAGAGGGCAGACATCTCTATGAGCAATATCTCTAACACTGCAACTCACAACAAAATAATCTAATTTGATAAACAGCGCTACAGCCAAGAGGAAAAATATGTATGGGGTGAACAATCTTTACAAGACATGGGTTTTCATGAGACAGTGGCTGATGATGTACAGTTAACATGTTTGAGTCTGGTTGTTTTAATAGTCTGTTGTTTAAAGAATGGTATATAAGCACTAACAGATAGCAGCTAGCCAGTGTGCTCCTCAGTCTGAGTCACTGTTTCTGTCTGTGTAGCTCAATTGAGACAAGCATATGTTTTTCTGACAGTACGGAGACAAAGAACAGTTTGTGGTCACTGTGAGACAGAGGACAGTGTGTGGACAGACTGTGAGGAGGCTGAGCTGCCCTCTCTGGCTCTGGCCGCCAGCTTCTGTCTCAGTTCTCTGATTTCCTTCAGTAGCTGTCTCTCACTGCTGTCCAGCTGGGCCCGGCCTCGGTCCAGGGAAACTGGAGAAAGCAAAGAAAAAAGGACATACAGCAACGTCACTGAGACAGAAACTCAAGATAATAGGGGTGTAGAGCTGCGACAGTTAATAGATGAATTGATTAGTCCCAGTCTCAACAGATACAAATTCAACTTTATCTTCACTTTTTAAAAACAAACAACAACAACAACAACAACAAAAAAAAAAAAACACTTTTTGTAGCCTTCGGTATATCTACAATGACTTACAGTTGGTGGAGGTGCTCTCTGAAGGTGAGCTACTGTTCAGACACACCATGTTGGCTCCTGTCTGCTTTGGGGAGGGGGCAGAGTCGAGTCTGACTGCTGGACCTGCAGCACTGGTCCCAACATTAACAACAGAGTTGGCACTGGGTCTCTGAGGAAGTCCTTTGGTCGAACAAGGTGACCTCACCCCCGTCTGTCTCTCACCGTCTGACACAATGCAAACACTGTAGCATTAAATAGGCATCTGGATGATGGACAGTTTAGCTAAAAGGCCACAAACAAAATGTGAATGTGTGTGTTGAATAATAACCTGTGTCTGCTGAAGGCTGTTGCTGCTCCTGTAACTGGGCTCTGGTACTCATCACTTCATCCCACTGCAAATTAACAAGTTCTTACTGGCTAACTGGTTAACAGTAAACAAACAGCTTATTTTCCAGATCCCACAGTTTGTCTTCAGTGAAGCTTAAAATACTTAGTATTTCAGACACTGATGGTCAGTTGTGATGTTTCTTAGTGAGGAAAAACAAATAGCATTTTTCATTTTTACGAGCTGTTCCGTAACACTGATTGTAAAGGTAACAGAAAGGCCCGTAAATTAAGTTATAATAACTTTATGTAGACGAGCCAATACATCATGTAAGTTGATGTGTTGACAAACACACTCTTGTTGTTCTCACCTTCCTTCCTGCCACATCTCTCAGGGTGTCAGCCAGTCTCTCCTCCTCTGCCAGAGTTTGCCTGTGAAGCTCTGCCAGTCTCTCCCTCTTCCTCTCCTGCTCGGCATCGACCTGCTGCAGGCGCTCTGCCACCTCTCTCTGCCAGTCCGACTCCAAGCCCAGCTGGCACGCCTCCGCCAGGGACTCCTCCAGGGCCTGTGTGTGTGTGTGTTGAGAAAGTTTAGAATACAAGAGGAGAAGGTCACCGGCACCTGTGCCAAAATCAGAGTCTACATGCATGTGTGGCTTTGATAATTTCTTGTAAAGTGACGTCAGATAGATTTACGAGTGCATCCAGATCGTGTGCTGACATATGTTGATAATTTTACATTGGCTCCACTCTGGAATGTACCACTAACCTGCATGTTTGTCTCTGTGCTTTGTAGCAGCTCCGTGAAGCGCTCCTCCTCTCTTTCTGCCCTCCTCATCCTCATCTCCACCTCCTCCTCAACCTCCCGTCCCATGCGCTCCTGCTCCTTAAACAGGTGCTGAGGGATATGGTTGTGGAAAAACAAACAGAGCCCATCAGACTCAAAATTATTAGACTATCACATCAGCTAATTATTTCTTGTTTGATGAATCTCTGTGTTTGACTGTAAGACTCTTAATGCAGAAAACTTACAGGCTGATCTGTGTTTGATAATCAGACATTTTGATCTATTCAGTGTCCAGTGAGAAAGCATGTTTTATGCTTCCAGGCATTTCTACAGCAAAATATGCTCTAGGTTTAGAAGAGTCATCACCGGGGGAAAAATTGTCACACAGAGAGAGAGAGGAAGGAAGGGAGAAATGAATCAAAAGAGGAAGCTGGAAGAAAGGAAGGAAATAAGGTTGCATGCATGCTGTTCATCACCTGTTCAAGTCGTCTCCTCTGAGCCTCCAGCTCCATCTGTCGGACTTCTAGATCCTGGACTGCAGCAGCTGTTTCTTGCTCCCGCAGATCCATCTGTAGCACAACATAAAAGTTACTGTTGGGTTAGTGCTCAAAACTGAAGGTAATTAAAGGAAAACCACTCACTGCATGTTAACTTAACAGAAAATGAAACGTATCTACGCTGTATTCAATGCCAGACTCACATAAACATTCACATAAACAGTAACTTTACCTTACTAACTACAGGAGCTGCTGGTCTATCACTGCCACCATCAGTTTGGTGGTGCTACTGTGTTACTTTCTTGTTTTAAAGAGTTAGTTTGGATCCACCAAAGTCACACAGTAACACAAACTAAATGATCAAGGCAGCAGTAGACCAGCAGCTCTCATGTTCAGCAAGATAAAATTACTGTTTTTGTCGATGTAGTCTGGCTTTGAAGAGAGCATAGCTGAATTCCACTTCCTGTTCAGCGCCCCATCAGAACGGGCTGTTTGTTTGGGAGGTACTGAGCATTCAACTGGATAAATGAAACTTTGTTTGTATTGCACGACTTGTGTGTGAGTTTGTAAAAAGATGTTTTAAAATAGTTTTGCTGTTGTTAAATGCAGACCTGTCTCACTTCAGTCCATCAAGAATTTCCTCTGTGTTTGGATTCATTGATCACCATGGAGGCATGCAACAAAAACAGTTTTCTCCACAAATTCAGCATAACAAGGAATCAGTTACTGATATATAAATGTTTATTTGGGGGAATGAAGTATTCCTTTAAGTCCATAGCCATAGAAAAATAACTGATAATTTCAACAAACAGAGGCACATTAACTATGATAAACTTTGACCAGTGGAGGTTAGGATTACAGCCCCGGATCTCCTAATGTGGGCTCCTTTATATAAAAGGATTACCATTAATCTTAATCATCAGTTTACCTTTTTACTGATCTCCTGCTCTAGTCTTCGGACCTGTGAGGCTCTCAGGTCCTGCTGGTGTTTGAGGAAACGTCGTTTAGTTGCATCCAGCAGCTGCAACTCCTTCACCTTCAGCTCCCTCTTCATGGCTGCCAACCTGCAGAGGACAGAGCAGTGTCAGCAACCCACTCTGCTAAATCACATCATTCTTGTATTTCTCATAACTTAACCACAGAGATGTGAAGTGTCTCGAGCTTTTACTTTGCTCTCTGCTGTGTTAGTTTTTCCTCTTCTTGTGCCAGGATGTTTCTGCGCTGCTCCTCTGCCTTCTGCAGCAGCTCCTTTGTTTAAATAAATCAAAGTATTCAGGTCACTTCATTTCCATTTCAGGCATGTTTTACACATACAAACTATCTGAGCAAGCCAAAAAAAAAACAACAACAACAACAACAACAACAACAACAACCAAAATACATTACAACAAAATGTATTCCTAAAATTACTTAAAAAAACATATCTACCTGTTGTGCATAGTAGGCCTCCTCTTCAGCTTGGCGACGCACAAAATCTGCACGCAGGGCTGACACCTCCTGCCTGATAAGATAAACACAAATTTCATCTGTTGCATCTTTTCTCATGAATGACTTTGAAATGTATGATAAAACACTTCTTTTAGCTAATTAAATATGCATATCTTCTTAACACTGTCCATAACCTCTCTGTAATATCACCTCTCACGGAGATACTCCATCTCCTGCAGTCGTATCTTCTCCCTCTCCCTACTCTGGTACTCCACTATGAATTCAGGGTAGTGGTTGAACACAGGGTACTGGCCTTTGGTCAGTGCTATAAAATCAGAGAGCATAGTCCTGGGATGGATGTCAGCTGGTGTGCTGCCCATGAGCCGGTAGGCTTCCTTTATCATGGCTCCCACATCCAGGTTGTTACGGTGGTGGAAAAAATACTGAGTGGAAAAGAAACAGCAGATTTAAGAAAGGCGAGACAGAAACAATAATAGACTGACTGTTAGGCTGACTGTATTTTCAGAGGGTAGTTAGACCTCAAAGTCCTGTTTCTGGGAGCAGAGCAGAAGAGGCTCACGGCAGCAGGTGATGTAGGCCACACAGGCCATGAGCAAGAACGAAGGATGATTGGAGAAGATGTTGTCAAAGAGTCTGAGCCACTCATCACGAGTCAAAACCTCTGAGAACAAGGTCTCCAGCAGGGGCCACACATAGAGCTGGGACAGATACAGAGATATATAATAAAATCTTAACATCTCATGGGAGTGAAACACTGAACTCCAGGACAGCCTGTCTGACTACCGCTCTCCTCCAGCTGTGTGTAGCTGTGTACCGCTGTTACCTGTGAGGTGATGCCACAGTCCACCAGGTGCTGCAGCAGCTCTTTGTCATGATGAGCCAGAACATTCTCCACCATGCTCAGGATGTTCAGAGGAGGGTTGGGGAAGTACTCGAACCAATGCTGACACCAATTCACTGTACAACCAAACATCAGAGTTATTTAACAGACTGACGATAGATACCTAATAGAGCCACAATTGAAAAACTTAAAATAAGTTTGAGAAATAAAAATAGTTCCAAATCCTTTACAAGTCTTAGACTTTGGTTGGGAACACAGAGAAGCAGTGTTGTTTGGTTTTATGTGTATGAATGTCGCGCTGCCATTTTCAGTGCTCAAAACTTGTAGTAATTAAAGATTCTGGACTCAGCAGTAGCCCAAAACATTGGAAAATATTCAAAATCGTTTAGTTTAAATTTCAAATATTTACATGATGTTTTATGTCTTGGGAAAATGGCATTTTATAATTACAACCATAAAGTACCTATGACAGTGGCCACCACCTCAAAGCACAGCATTGGGTTGTTCTGGAAGAGCTTGACGAAAGGGAAGGCTATCAGAGGAAGGTACTCTGCCTCTCCAAAGATAGCTGCCCAGTGAGCTAAGGCAGACAAAACCCTGCAGAGCAAAGGAAACAACCAAATAATGGATTTGTTGAACATCATGAGATTTTAAAATAGATAAAAAAAAAAACAGAATTCTGCAGAAATAAGAAAATACTAAGTTGCATTTGCGTGTTTATGTGTGTGTGTGTGTGTGTGAGAGGGAGAGAGAGAGAGAGAGGGAGAGAGAGAGAGAGAGAGTACCTCTGCAGTCCCCTTTGCAGCTTGTGACTTTTTATTGGGTATTTATCGTGCAGAGTAAGGTAGGCTGAATGCAGGCCTTTATCAGTCAGACTGCTGTAAGCTGCATGGTTCTCGGGGAGACACAACAAAGACCGCCATACAAACATCCTGCAACACAGACACATAAATGAACCGTAAAAATCTTCAAGTTAAAACAATTTAGTGGTTATAAACTTACAACAGATAAGATAACCCCTGCTGGCATTTTTGCACACAGTTTTATTTGAATTAAGTAGTTTAATTGATGAAGATTTTCCTATTGTGTATTGGAGCTTTTATTTTTTATTGTGTATTTATTCAAATGTAAACTGTTTTTATGTGCACAGTTGGTGGATCTGGGCAACTCAATTTCACTGTAGTGTCTGCTGCATGTGACAATAAATTCTACTTGAATCCTTTATTTATATAGCACATTTAAAAACAACAGATGTTGCCCCACAGTGGTTTCCAGTGCAAACAGATTATCTGCCTCAATACCGGTGTCATTTAAGAAATAAAGGTGCACAAAAAGCAAAAATACATAGTGTAATACAATAAAAACACAAAAAAACACCAACTAGCATGACAAAATCAAAGTTTAAGTAATAAAATGGGAAATTAGGGGAAATTGAATTAAACCAACAACGGATTAAAAAGCATCACAAGGGCTTTAGAACAAAAACATTAAGAGGAGACCTGGCAAACACCTTTGGTCAGCCTTAGACAGACTGAACTAAAAGCAAGTGAAAAAAGGTGTGTCTTTAAATTAGATTTAAAACTTACAAAGTACATGTTAAAAGTCTAGTAAAAGTAATCTGTACCTGTATTTAGCAGGATATTCTCCAAAGGCCTTGAGCATAGCCACCAGTCTCTTCTTATTCAGACCAGCAGGTAGGTCATTCTGTTGGTAGACATAAAAACTATGAACTCTATGAAATTACTCAAATACTGCATCTTGTCAGGGGAAGGAAAATGCTTTGTCTGTTGTTCTCACCTCTTTATTGTCAGCTGTAGACCCAGCAGGGGGTCTAAGTATCTTCACCTGTGTTCGTCTACCCGAGCTCTTGGCTGGTCTCTGAATGACCTCTGACCTGACCTTGACCTTAAGATTAGATGAGTCCTGATCAGCTTCACCACCAGTGACAACTGCCACCTGGGAGGGAGGAGGCTGGGTGAGGGACACACACGCACAATATTAATACACCTACAGATCAATATCTTATTATCTACAAATAAGACAAATCTTGAACCTTGAAAATCACAACCTACTGTCACCTTGTTTAATTCCTGTGTGAGACTCTGAACACTGTAGATGTTGATGCTGCCGTTATCCATAATGGCCACAACATGTCGGCCGTTAGGGCTGACTGCCACTGTGGTGATGGCGTCGTCGTGGGAACCCATGTGGAAAAGCAGCTTGCAGGTATGAATGTTGATGAAACGCATGACGCCATCCTGGCTCAATACACCTAGTGTCTATAGAGACAAAAAAAACAAAAAAAAAACACACAGGGCGCACATGCTTACTGCAGCCAAACAGAAACAGACTACAGGCTTTTTAACATTCATAGATACACAGACAGGACCTCTTCCAGGCAAATGACATCAAAGATGTTTAAAACAAGATCACATAGCAGGAGAACCGAAGAGATGGGGAGTCTTGCGATCCGTGTACCTGGCTGGCTCCTCCGTCAAAGCTGTCGGGCAGGAATTCCAGCTGTCGCACGGTTCGGACCTGCGTGGGCATCTGAATCACCCTGACCAGCTGTTTGCTGTCTAGACACCACAGGTGCAGCAGGTTGGAGCGCCCACCAGCAGCAAGGCTCTTACCATCACTGCCAACACAAGTCAGGAGTATCAGTGTTTGATGAAGCCTTGTGATCCCTGTTTACTTTAACTTTTATTGTGTTTATGAAGTGTTTAGAGGCCAAAGGTGGGAAATGTAGTCATGAAGAACTACACTGGAAAACCATAAAATCACTGAGCTAGTTAGGCTTTTAAGTGAGTGACCCACCGTGTGACAGCGAAGGCCTTATAGGAGATTTTGGGACCGCAGTCAGGGACAGGAAGCTGGTATTTGCAGAACAGGGTGTCGCTCTCCCAAGCAAAGATGGAGTCATCACTGAAACAGCTGAGGATGATGTTACTGAGAGGCAGGAAAAACACCTGCAACACAAACAGTGTGCCATGACCATGACAAAAGTGAAAAGAAACAGAATAATTAAATTTACTGGACATTAAGTCTTAACAGCTTAAAATTAAACAAATTCCAAAAAAGCACTCTTACAAACTATGTCAGTCCGAATGAATGAGTGATGAATATTTAACTTCATGATTTGGTCAAACTAATATTTGTAAATGTCGCTTTCATTCTGGATGTTTACCCTCTGAATGCCAACAGACTGTCTTATGTTGAGCTTCCTCTTCCTCTGGAAGGTGTCCAGGTCCCAGAGCTGAGCCGTGTCTGAGGATGTGGTGATGGCATAGCGACCTGAGCTGTGGACAGAAATGGATGACACTGCTCCCTCGTGACCCCGCATCCAGCTGACCAGCTGCTTTGTGTCTGTGCAAATAAACAGAGGTAGACAACAAGTTAATTTATGGTTAAATTGATGGTGAGTGATGGACAAAATCAGGTGACACACTCCTTCCTGGCTTACTATCAAACTGACCACCTGCTTTGTGTCTGAAAGCAGTGGCACTTGCTTTAAAAGAAACAAGTACCACTGAAAAATCAACTTGTATGAATCCTGTAAGTCCTAGGAATTAAACAAACAGAGTACACTCTAACCATTAAAAGAATAAAGCAATGTGTGGATGTGTTCATCTTACCTTTGTCAAAGCACTTGATGGTGTAGTCAGCCAGGGCCACAAGGAACTCTGTGGTCCTGCGGAGGCTAAATGCCAGAGCAGTGCAGGCCTGTCCGGTCTTCTGCACCAGACGAAACCTGCTCCAGAAAATAAGCAATTGAAAATGTCATGTCTGTGACCCTGAAAAGAATATTTGGGACCAAGATAAAAGTATTTTTTTGCAATAAATAGACCATATTCAGGTGGAAGAACGGACATGTTGACATAAAATGGCCATGGCTAGTATTGATAAGAAATGTGGCCATAGTAATGACAATAACTGGACCACAATATTTGTCATAATTCCCATGAGGCTGACTAATGTAAAGCAAATCCTTGTAACAAAATAGTGATAAACAACCACTTATTATTTTTAGGGCTTTTGAGCACAGTCTGTCACCTGTTTCTAGTGATGTCAAAGACATAGATGTTGCCATGGTGATCTCCAGCCAGGAAGGAGTCTCCTGTGGTGTCAAAGGCCACATGGAGGAAACGCACAGTCTTGGCTTGGTGAGTAGTGCGGACCACCGTCACTAACACACTGAGGAAAATAAATAACACACCTTAGAGGGAGAAATACCATAGACATATATACAGGGAAATACACTCAAACACCAATTCAGGTGAGAAGCAACACATTTCAGTGAATCGTGGCTGCTCTCTAGTGGTTACACTACACCCTGAAAATAAAGTGGATGAACAAAAGCAGTAACAATTACCCCTTTTAAAGAGACATCCTTTGGGAGTACACAGTATTTCAGCGTATAATGTTACATATAGAGTGTGTGTCATTCAGGTGTTTACAGTTCATATTTGTATGAATGTACGATGGGTGCAACAAGCGGGACTGTACATAACTACATTGGAACAATGTTATTTCAGGCTCAGATTTATAAGTTACAGAAACATCTTCCAGCACAGTCCAGTCAAATGTGTCACTCCTGCAGCATCTGGTGCACAAGACAACTAATCAGCATCCTTTCAGTCCTACCTTTTGCCTGCTGTTGGTTTTCGATGCCAGACTTTCCCCTCCTCTTTGTTTCCAATGTCCGTCACCTCCATTTTATAGACGTCTGTAGAAACTCAGAGCATACTTATACAAAACAGGAGAATATCCTCCTTACTTAATGTTGCTGCTCCAGTTCAAAGTAACATGGCTAACGCTAGCTAACAAGCTAGCCGGCTAATCTCTTTAAAGGCGGAGCGAACAGCGCGAAATTTGAAAGCGCAACATTCAGTAACCTTATATTTAGTTATAAGTTACAGCCAAAGAAGCCGTAAAGCTCAGCGCCATTTACTGTTAGTCAGAGCTAAAATGTCCCCTTAAAGCGTATCAGACTCTACACGAACATAGTTCTTCAACTTCAGTTTCAGGAAAAAATTTTTTCTTGTTTTGGGGACGGTTATTCTGTCGCCCGGAACTGACGTACATGGTAAACAGAGGCGTGCATTGTGGGAGTTGTAGTTCAAAACCTTTTTGACTAAACTGCTAAATTATGATACATGGCCCGCAGAGATATCTTGTTGGAAATGTGGCCTGTGGCCCTTAGCTGCACATCCCCCCCCCCCCCCCCCCCCCTGTCCTGTCCATTAAAGGCAAAATGGCCCAAAAAATATCTTTGAAGAGAGAAAAAAAAAGGAATATTAATTAGATGCATAACTTTAGTGCTTTTTCAACCCAACATGAACTGAATGCTCTCAGAGTAATGATCTTATCACCTTCATTCACTGAGCACACTATCACCTTCATTCACTGAGCACACAGAGTTATTAGAGGTCTCTAAGACAATGAAACAATGTCCAGTTGTGTAAATTAATATATTAATATATAATATAATGAATGAAAAATAAGCAGAACAAACAAAAAAATCTATCTCATATTGTGACCTTTGCTTCTGTCGTAATATAATTTGCCTTAGTATTGTTTCTCAGTAATCATTGAGCTATACTTCCTCTTATTTACATCAACTCCATTCTTCACTTCACTGGCTCGACCCTCAGTCTCCACAGGTGGCTGCTGTAATAAGAAAAGTGAAACGTAGCATCAGTCTGACACGCCTGTTGTGTCACTAGCTGCCTCTGGATGGTCCAGCGGGAGCACTTGCAAATTTCACATTAAGTACTGTAATAATGAAAAGCAAAACCAAAATATGTTGCTGCGAGACAATAAACATCAGTTTCTAACACTTTCCCTTCAAATTATTAATTATCCTACACGATATAGTTTGATATAATAATGATACTCTTCAAAATAAATGAACTGCAGGTAATTTGACATGACTCTAGCTAAAATGTAATGTTTCTCAGTAATCACCACTGGGTGTCAGGGGAGTGGCACCAAATTCTGTGGGCCCCCTGCCATTCTTCTCTTCCTTTCTCTCTCTCTCTCTTTTTTTTTTACAAACATTTTCACGCATTTTCACGCAGCTGTCTTGTTGATGGTGTTTGGCTGGATTCATATATTGTTGTTCATGTTGTTGTTATCAGCTGCTGATGATCCAACTGATCATGTCAGTGATCTACATCTGGGCTCAGTTCGGTATGTTCAGTATCGGTTGTTCCCCAACAGGAGGGGAGGGGTGTCAGGTTTTGGAGTCCCTCTCAACAGACCAGCTGCCCAGGCGCAGGGGGGAGGAGGTTACAACTGGGGCCAAGGCTTTCCTTTGGGGGATGAATAAGCTGAGACAAGAAGAGAGAGAGGTACACCCCTCACCTCCCTTTTGCTAACACAAGAAACACTGTTGCAGTTGATGTTTCTTTTTTTAAAATATAACTTGTTTATTGAAAGCATGAGCAAGTCTGTGAGCATATTTATCAAACTAACCACGTTTCCTTCATGCAACACTTTAATTTTCTTCCCTCACGTCAGGAGAGCTCAGCCAGTCATGTCCCAGTGTGGCTGGTTGAGAATCAGTGTGACTGTATGTACAATATTCAAATAGGGCTGACACTAACTACTGTGACACAAACATAACCAATTAATCTGCCAAGTATTTTTTGTCATTAATCACTTGTTTTATAAATGTCAGAATATGGTGAAAAACACTTTGCTTGTTTGGTCAGGTGACAGTCCAAAACCCAAATATATTTATTTTACTGTGAAATAAAACAAAGAAAAGCTGAAACTCTTCCACCACGTAGAAATCTAAATCAATTTTCAGGTGGTCTGAACTGACTGACTGTACAGAAATCAACCAAGTGGAAGAACGGACATGTTGACATAAAATGGCCATGGCTAGTATTGATAAGAAATGTGGCTATAGTAATGACAATAACTGGACCACAATATTTGTCATAATTCCCATGAGGCTGACTAATGTAAAGCAAATCCTTGTTATAAAATAGTGATAAACAACTGTCTCCTGTTTCTAGTGATGTCAAAGACATGTTGCCATGGTGATCTCCAGCCAGGAAGGAGTCTCCTGTGGTGTCAAGGCCACATAGAGGAAACCACCATAGCTAACACACTGAGGGAGATAAATAACACACCTTTAGAGGGGGAAATACACTCAAACAATAACTCAGGTGAAAAGCAACACATTTCAGTGAATCGTGGCTGCTCTCTAGTGGTTACACTACACCCTGAAAATAAAGTGGCTGAGCAAAAACAGTAACAACAACCCCTCTTAAGAGACATCCTTTGGGAGTACACAGTATTACAGCGTATAATGTTATATATAGAGTGTTTGTCATTCAGGTGTTTACAGTTCATACTTGTATGAATGTACGATGGGTGCAACAAGTGGGACTGTACATAACTACATTGGAACAATGTTATTTCAGGCTCAGATTTATAAGTTACAGAAACATCTTACAGCACAGTCCAGTCAAAGGTGTCACTCCCCGCAGCGCAGTAGTATTGTTTCTCAGTAATCACTGAGCTGTACTTCCTCTTATTTACATCAACTCCATTCTTCACTTCACTGGCTCGACCCTCAGTCTCCACAGGTGGCTGCTGTAGTAAGAAAAGTAGCATCAGCCTGACACGCTTGTTGGGTCGCTGGCTGCCTCCGAATGGTCCAGCGGGAGCACTTGCAAATATCACAGGAAGTAATGTAATAATGCTGCTTTGACACAATAAAATACATCCGGTTCTAATATGCTCCCTTCAAATTAAGAGCACGATATAGTTTAATATAATAATGGTACTTTTCAAAATAAATGAACTGCAGAAAATTTGACATGACTCGAGCAGAAATGTAATGTTTCTCCATAATCACCACTGGGTGTCAGGGGAGTGGCACCAATTCTGGGCCCTGTGCATAAGCAGTCTCTGTGGGCCCCCTGCCATTCTCCTTTTGATCCATATCTTTCTCACAACTTTCCATTTTTTTCACAATGTCAGTTTGCTTTCTTCCCCTTTCCTTTATTTCCTTTTCTCTTTTTTTTTGGGAAACCAAGTTTCCAGAAGCAGTCACTCACTTGGCTCAAGCTGTGTTTAGAGATGAATCCTTGCAAAGGCGAACTAAACAATGTTGCACCCTTAAGGGGCGAGAGGGGTTTTTATACAAAGGTCAGTGTTTAAACTGATTTAATGCCCAATTTTAATTTAGTTATGGCACTTATTATTTAAAAAAAAGTCCGAACAAAACCAAACTTTTAATTGAAGGCTTTTCACGGGCCCCCCTTACACTTTGGTCCTGGGCAATCAGTCCTACTTCCCCCCCCCCCCCACTTTAGTCTTATTACCCTTAGAAATGGAATTGTATTTTTTCTTCTAAGAAACATTTTTTATTTTCCTAGATATAACTTCTATTTTAATAAGCACTATTTCCCCTTTTTGTTGTTTATCAGTTTTGTTTTTATTGAAAAGTGGTGGTATTAGTAGTAGTAGAGGTAATACGTTTGCTTTCACTTTGAAAAGCTCAACCGGATGTGTCCGCTCTGATCTTAGCACCCTTATCATATGTAAAGCTAGCTCTGTGTGATTAGCCACGTCATGTAAAGTTAGCAGTGGAGCATTCTGATAAAAAGGTAGCGAGGGGCCGCAGTTTTTGGGGGGATATTAATTTATTTTCAAACAGGAGCTGTCGTTTCATGGTTATAACTCGGCACTAATCATATGGAAAGATGTCAGATATCGGGGACTGGTTCAGAAGCATCCCTTTCATCACCCGGTCCTGGTTTGCTGCCTCGATTGCTGTTCCCTTTATTGGAAAACTGGGATTGGTAGATTTCAGGAACCTCATGCTGTTTCCAGAGCTCGTCTTTAACAGATTTCATGTGAGTATATTTTTTGTCTCTGTTCCCCTGCGTGTGTGGGAGTAACGTTAGCTCTTACATGCTGTGGTCTCTGTGTTTTGGAGTTGGTCGGTTAGTTAGCCGTTGGCTAGCTAGGCTAACTGAGCAGGCCTGTGCTGTGTGACAGCCAATGAGAGGGCGAGACGTAGGAGTTTATGACTTCCGGAAGCTGTCAAAATGCTACTTAATTTAGCAACACTGAAAAAAGGTATAAAATTAATTTACCATCAGTGCAAACTTAAAGAGATAGTAAGGTAGCCGAAGTGTTGCATTGTTAATATTCGATTGAATAAAAGCAGTCATGTTTCAGGTGTTAATGTTGTGCATGCCTTAAGGCGAAAAAAATATTTTAGACTACTTGTAAAGGGCTTTTCCTTCTCTGATTTAAGACCTGCAGGCAGCATGTTTACTGTTCATCCACAGCAATGCGGTTCATACAAGGTTAGGAGGCAGGGGGTAAATATTTATCCTGAAAGACCTATCTCAGGGCAAAATAGCCTCCTCAAGCTGCTTCCTTGCAGTGGTGGAAAGTTACTAAGTACTCAAGTAGTGTACTTATTTGAGAGGACAGTATTTGGCTTTTCTATTTTACTAAATTAAAAATATAATTTTACAGGTACTGGTTACTTTGAAGATTAAGATTATATTATTTCCTAAAGGTATATTTTCACTATTGCTAGATTAAACTACCAACAGTGTATGAAGAAATTACAATAAGCTCCACCTTCAGTAAATGCTACCTCCATATTAATACTTTAATAACACCTACCTATTTAATATAACATATAAAACTTGCCAGTTGCGAGCATGGTAGCAGAATTTAAGCTTTTATGGTTGCTTTTCCTGTTAATACCTCTGTACTTTTACAACAGTAAGAATTGTGACTCTTACATGTATCAGACCACTTTTCTGCTACCTTTACTTGAGTAAAGGGTTTGAATATTTCTTCCACCATTTGTTAGTTGAGCAATCATCACACTCTGGTGTTATATGACTGCCTACTGATTAACCTTCCAGAGAGCAAACTGGTGTGACAGCTATAATAAGTTACTGATATCTCAGAGAGACACAGAAACTGTCTGCAGCTGAATATCTTATTATTGTATTACTCTAGTCACTTGGAGTTGTTTTGTTGCTTGGCAACTGAATAAGAAAATTGAATCTCAATCTCATGACATACTGTAGGTTATTAATTCTAAGTGAAGATATCAATGAAAAACATTATTATTATATGGCAACTCAGTCGGTACAATATTATACACCTCTGATTACTGTTCATAGACCCTTGAAGTTTCCACTATCACACACAGCAGGCTGCAGATGGTTGTAGGGTAACCATGGGTGGACGCTTATTGCAAATTCAAATGCTGCAAAGCCATATCCATCTTTTGTTATAATATGGACAATATCAGTGAATAATAATCAAGCAGCATATTTAATTATAACCTAGGCACATTTACAATTTATCGCACCTCTGTATTTTATATTGTAATTATACCCTGTCACTTTCCTCTTGATTAATAGTAATTTAACGCAGGAAGTAATCATCACCCCTGAAGTCACCTCCTAAATGCTGTATTGATCTGATGTCTGTTACCTTCAAATAAAACCTTTGAATCTAATAGTGGCTGTGCAGAGGAACACCAGCTGTCTAGTGCTACGTTTTCTTAGTGCTTAGAAGTTATCATTTACAATCCACATGAGACTTCATGTGTGTTACAAGGACAGCCTTTAAAGTCTGGAGCTGTGAACAAACACAGCTATGTTTATGTCGTACTACTCCTAAATGACCTACTCCTGTTTGTTTCAGCTCTGGAGACCAGTGACAGCCACCTTGTATTTCCCAATAACCCCTAACACTGGGTTTCTGTACCTGGTCAACCTGTATTTCCTCTACCACTACTCCACTCGGCTAGAGACGGGTGAGACTACTGGCCTCAGTGATGTACACACACACACACACACACACACACACACTGGATGCTCTTTTTGTTGTGCTAATCTTTTTCTTGGTATACAGGGGCATTTGATGGTAGGCCTGCAGACTATATCTTCATGCTCCTCTTCAACTGGATCTGCATTGTTGTATCCTTCAAATGGCATCACCCCCAGCCCTCTAAAACATTCTGTTTAATGATAAAATTGCAATCTACCTTTAACATCAGAGGTTACATCCCTGTTGGCCTGTTTTCCACTCCACCATTGATCCTAGCTCTCTGCTGCCATCTTTGCCTTTCTGCATTTCTCTCTTGTCTGTCTTTCTTGTACCTCTCTCTCTCTCTCTCTCTCTCTCTCTCTCTCTCTCTCTATTCTCTCTCTGCAGCACTGTGCCATGTCAGGGTGGCTCTGTGCCAGTGGCCCAGTGTCAGTCTACCCCTGCAGAGCAGAGAAACCTAATCTAGGTCACGTGCAGCACAAGCAGTACAGCCCGGCCCACATCTCGACACTGCCGTTTTGTCAGGAGTTCAGCTCTGATTGTCAGCTTGTGTTGACTTCTCACAAACATTTCTTGTTTGTGAGACAAATTTGGGCAAAATCCAGCTCTCTTTATGCAAGGGGAAGAGGCTGAAGTGGTGGGTGTCAGTCAGACGGGCTGGGGATTTGACCTGGCGACCTTCCAGTCACCAGCTGCTCTAATCTTAAGGCTCCAGCTGTGATTGTATTGAGCTACAATGTTGTTGTCCTTGACTCTAGCTATAGATAACCGGGCTGCTCATGAACATGCGGGTGAGAATTTTTGTCTCTCTGTATTTATACCACAACATGAAATTATGACCCATGTATACTGTGTATATAAAGCATATAGCAATAATCACTTGAGATCTGAGGCGTGTTTCATAATGCAAGATTACAGCTTAAACCAGGCTCACTTAAAGAAAGAACTGCTTCACCTCAGGCTCAAGTAGTGGTACAATGAATCGCTGAAAGGCGCTCCTTACTAGGGTCGCAAATTATGATACTATTACCAATACCAGTACACTTAAAGTGATATCAGTATCAATAGAGTACTTAATTTGATACTTTATTTCTACTATAGGTGTGTAGTATAGCCATACCTTCAAACATTTTGATGGCATCTCGGCACACTGGACTCCCACCTGTGTCAAATACACCGTACTCGGCTTCAGGACACTACAGACTTTACAGGTTGTAACTGCTGCAGGAGTGAGACAATCACATTATTGCATTGAATGCAGGTATCATTTGAGTGGAAAGTTTTGGTACTACTTGTTACTGGGTTAATTTGGTTCGTACCTTACATTTATTGAATAACAGTACCCAGCCCTATTGTTTACTACAGTGTTTTAAACGTGTCAGTTTGCAGTACATGTACCAAATGCCACAGTTGACACAAGCTGTACTTCTTGTGTACTTAAAATTCCAGCTCATATTTTTTTAGTCGTAAGTATCTGCACAGTATTCCAGTCAGCATTTGAGCTTGAAAATGCACTGCAATTAAAGTGATAAATATCTCTGACCCGTGGCTTATTAAGTACCATTTTCACTTTTTTTCATCTTTTAAATGTCACAAAATTAAATGAACTTACTTCCCGAAATCTGCCCTTTCAAAACTAAAAACTACCCAGCAAGGGTCTTATTTGATATGTCAGTGTTTTGTACGTGTGTGCTACATCAATTTTCAGCACTTACACTCTAAATATGACCATATGTATGTTAATTACTCACCCCGTGTGACTTTAAATTTGTGAGGAAAACTTTGGTTCTTCATGCATGCCTCCAGAGTGAAGGAAGAATCCACAATCTGAGAAAATTATTGATGAATGAAGGGGGCTGTGTGTAACAACAGCAAATCATATCAAAACATGTTACAAAAACGTACAAAAAATTTGCAGTGTTATCAAAGTCTCATTGTCTTATCATGCATTTT
The DNA here is from genome assembly GCF_041903045.1 of Epinephelus lanceolatus. NCBI lineage: Eukaryota > Metazoa > Chordata > Actinopteri > Perciformes > Serranidae > Epinephelus > Epinephelus lanceolatus. The sequence goes on from NC_135743.1 coordinate 31,607,112, forward strand.
CACTATAACCTTACTGTTCATAACACTTCCACATAAACAGCCTCACACAGGGATGAGTAGTGCTCCTGCTCTGTTTATGCTGAGGTGTTTTAATATTTCTTTAATCCTGGTTCAGTGTGTTAGGCTCACTCAAGACTAGGGATAGACCGATATGGATTTTTTAGGGCCGATGCCGATACCGATTTTTTTCCATCACCCTTAGCCGATGACTGATTATGGACTGCCGATTTTCTTGAGCCGATATTTGGGGCCGATACTGCTTTTGCTCCCTCAATTTACATCAAAAAAATGACACAATGATAACAAATATTACAGGTCTCAAGTTTAAAATAAGAAACATTTATTGAATTACAAAAAAATACTAAAACAAGATGGAAAGTTGAGGTAGAACAGGTAGAATATTATTATTATTATTATTATACATTCAAATAAAAAAAAAGTTCAGTGCTCTTAAATCTTCCAGTAATGTCTTGATAAAATAAACAAATATTTAAGCTGAAGCATAAATAAAACAACAACTACTGTACACAGTAGGATTCGCTGCATGTGCGCTGCAGGGTCTTCCGGCAACACAGAGCTGCCCGTGGATGCCTGTCTGTAAATCATGCCAGGGAAAAATAAATCCGCGAACCCACGCGCATATCGGCCAATGCCGATACAAGTAAAAAAAAAAACCTCAAATATCGGCCCGATATATCGGCCGGCGGATGTATCGGTCTATCCTTACTCAAGACAGACTTTTCACAACAAGCCTTGCTTTATGAAACACCCTCAGATGTTAGGTGATATTGCACTGGTCCTAATTTGACCAAAATTTGAAAATTATCAGGAAACCTTGTTCACACAGCTGTCTTGTTGATGGTGTTAAGCTGGATTCATATATTGTTGTTCATGTTGTTGTTATCAGCTGCTGATGATCCCAATGATTATGTCAGTGCTCTACGTCTGGGCTCAGTTCAACAAGGACATGGTCGTGTCCTTCTGGTTCGGAACACGATTCAAGGTATCATGTTTTATCACCAACGCTCGTTACATTGCAAATAATAAAGTTTTATCTAGTTAACAGTTAAAGGTATCTTATCAGAGCAGGTTTTTATCATATGGACTGTCATCATTACATTACCACTGTGATGTTAGGCGTATTTTGATAGTCATATTGATTTTATGTCTGGTTGTTCTGTAGGCACATTATTTACCTTGGGTCATCCTGGTCTTCAACTTCATCATTGGAGGCTCGTAAGTGTTTTTATTTAGTTGAATCAAAGATGTAAATCCACCCTGATAAGCAGCCTGTGTTACAACTGAATGTGTCCATGTTACACCAGCCCTGTGTAATGTTAGTTCTGTTCTGTTTGACTCTTCTTCTTCTCTTTGCTGTTATTGTGCAGGTTTGTAAATGAACTGACGGGGAACCTGGTGGGTCACCTCTACTTCTTCCTCATGTTCAAATACCCCATGGACCTGGGAGGACGCTCCTTCCTCTCCACACCAGAGTTCTTGTAAGTTTTTTTGTCAAACCTGGTTTTTATTCTGGGGTTATACCAATAAACTCACCAACAGCTGACATTTTGGGATATTAAGGATGTTCTATACACATCTTTTAATTGAGACTATGTAAGTTTTGAATGAAGAAATAACATGTTTCCCACTTACAAATGGAAAAGTGTAAGTCATACATTATAAAACATCCTTTCAATTACAACACACTTGGGGATTTGGCTGCTCCAGCTGTACTTGATCTGGTGTGACCAGTAGCTTATGCTGACTAATGTTAGCATTGTAAGCTATATCACAATGTGTAACTGAGTCAGTTTGCCTCTTCTTTAATTGTACTTACCTAACACAGTTTTAGCATTAACCATTATACCATGATTTTCACTTGTGGCCGCAATAGCTGCTGTGGAGCATTAGTTACATGCTTGCTGCTTTAAGATGCAGGGCACAGGGGAACCATTAAAGTCATTAGACAGGGTTTGATCATGTCTTGAACTTTGTCTTTATCACCTAAACCACTATTTTGAAAGACAAGCACAAAAAGAGTTCAGATTATTACCCAAACTGTTAAAAAAGTTCATTAGATCTTTCAGAGCTTCTTCTTGGTTCAACTTGAACCATCTGTTCTTTGTGCTTTGAGTTTCACTTTCATACAAGTATTTTAGAAATCTGAGTAGTTCTGGATTCATCCCAAGAGAGGAAGCTAGTTAAGTCAGCCATGTACAGTGACACATAGCAAAAGCCACACTGCCCCGTCAAACTAACAGATATACCACCAGGACATTAGAGCCGCTCAGGAGCTCATCATGCTTCATGAAATGATGAGACAAGTTGTGTGACTGCTTATGTTGTTTACCAACTGGACTGTTAGGACTTATTTGTAGTAAAGCTCTGGGTAGCTGCCTCACCATGTAGCCAGATCTCAGGATAAAACTGCACTAATTATTGATTATAAAATGCTCTAAAGTCATCTGTTTTACTGATCTGAGTTTAACACTTCCCCTCTCATCCCTCCGCACATCTCTCTCCTCCTCTCTCCAGGTACCGGTTCTTCCCCAACAGGAGGGGAGGGGTGTCAGGTTTTGGAGTCCCCCCCAGCAGACCAGCTGCCCAGGAGCAGGGAGGAGGGGGTGGGGGAGGAGGAGGGAGAGGAGGACGCCACAACTGGGGCCAAGGCTTCCGTCTGGGGGGTGAATAAGCTGAGACAAGAAGAGAGAGAGAGAGCCACGCCCCCTCCCGTCCTGTTTACTCCCCAAAACAAACGGCGCTGCAGTTTGTGTTTGAGGTTAAAGTGCTTGCTTTTTCTTATTCTTGCGTTTGGGAGAAAACCTTGACTTTAGTTTACGTTCATGTTAAGTTTTTAAGGACACACAAGGATGAAATTCGAGGAAGCACGCATTTTAACCAAGACAGCAGCGCACAGCAGGACTCAGACCGGCCATAGGCTGAATTCACCCAGCTCTACTATTACTACTACTGCAGATGTGTCCATGTGAAGCAGATAGAACAAAATATGAATAAATAGATTTTTTTTTTTAATGTAATGAATCTTTATCTCCCCTCCCCTTTCCCCTCTTCCCTTCTGTCCTCTTCTTTTCACCCTCCCCTCCACTGTTTCTCCGCACCCTGCCATGGGACTGTCAAGGACAAGAGATGTTGCAGCTGCACACCAGCACGCTGTTGATTTTGACTCTGGTGTCTCTCTCTCTCTTTCTCTCTGTGATGCCATATCAGATTACATTGTAATTACCAACGCACTGGGAGTGTGCTCTCAGCAGAACATGGGCTATTTAGAGAGCACTGTTTCCAGGTCTGATTTTACATGGGTGTAAAAATGTTTTTTAAGCCTCTGTGGCACAGACCTGATCTTCCTCTGTCTTAAGATCTCATCTTAATCAAAGAGAGGTGAAGATGGGATTTTGATCTTTTTTTTTTTGTAAATATAACAGTTGTTTATTGAAAGGATGAACGAGTCTGAGTGTATTTATCAAACTAACCATGTTTCCTTCATGCAACACTGATTTTCTTCCCTCACGTCAGGAGAGCTCAGCCAGTCATAGTCCAGTGTGCCAAATATTATTTGTCATGAATCACTTCATAAATATAACATAGTGAAAATGTTTTGCTTGTTGGTCAGGTGATAGCTCAAAACCCAAATATACTAATGTTACTGTGATACAAAACAAAACAAAAAAGCTGAAACTCGTCACCATTTAGAAGTCTGAATGAGGTTACGTTTGAATATTTGCTTGAAAAATTACCATCAAACCAGCAAATTATTTTTCTGTCAATCGACTAATTTACTGACAAACTGTTTCAGCTTTAATTATAATACATATAGTTTTATTCTGCGGTTTATTGACAGCCTGTAGGGTTTTATTTGTATGCAAATGCAACGAGGCAAATGTGCTCTGATTCTCAATTTTGGTTCAATTTGTTAATTGCATCAAACAAAGTGCACATAAAGCCAGAATTCTGGTCATTATGTTACTTGTTAACGCCTCTACAAACCTACGCATAGAAGGGTGTTATGGGTAAACATAGGTTGCAGAGGAGGTGACACGCACACACACCTCCTAAATTTCAATCACACACTGAGGGACCGCACATTGAGCAAGTTGATTCAGCTCCGGCTGGAAGTTAAAATGGCAATGAAAAGGAATGTATACGTAATACAAGTATGAAAGAAAGTGCCACACAAACTTGTCTGATTGACCTCCGTTAGCCTGGGTGCCACCTGGAGGAGCACACTTCAAACGTGTCACACCAATATGTTTCCCGACTAACACATGGTGAGCTAAAATAATTGGAGCAGCTGAAGCCGTTGATTAAAACCATCACTACAAATATGCAAAAACACCTGTCAGGTTCGACCAAACCCAGATATACAGGTGGAAAAAATTTTAAGTGACGTTACAAGCCAGTGCACAGTCGCCAGCAAAAGTGAATGCCAACCCCAGATTCACTTTCATTTGGCAATTCGCCTCACTATACTTGTGTTTTTTGGGTGCTAAGTCTCTTGGATCCCTGCTGCTTATGGTCTGGCACCAGGTTGTTACCTTTTCATAAAGCCCTGACCTCACCTGAGTGCTGGGGGGGTACACACCCATAAATGTCCTGAATACAGAGAATAAGAAAATATGAACAGAGGGCAGAGTCTCTGCAGAAAAATACACAGCCACACATGATGATCAAGAAGGATTACATCTGTGAGTCTATCCACTGTTTTTGAGTAAATCCTTCATAGTATATCTTTAACTAAGCACTGAGATTCTGTCAAACTTGAAATACACAAATTCATTTTGTTCTGAGGTAAATGAGCAATCTTAATCTCTGTACCTTGTCCAGGTTTTTGATGCATGCAGTTTACACTGGAAGACCGAGACTTTTACAGTTGGTTGTGTATTTATTGAGTTACAGCAGACTTAAAGTAGAAAATGAAAAATGCAAGCGGTTTTCCATTCTAGCCAACCAAATGTACAGTATCCCAGATACTTGTCTGAACAGGAAACTAAAGCAGCAGCAGCAGACATTCAGCCAGCAGATAGCCATACACCTGCTGTTCAAACCAGGGTTAAATGACAGTTCAACTCAACTTTTTTTTTTTTTTTGTTGCACAAATATTGCGAGCGCTTGCAATCTGACCAGTAAAATCACAGATGTCCCTTTAAATCATTTTTGAAAATGAGTTTTAAAAAAAAAAATCGTTGAAGCACATGCAAGAAGTACATGACAGCTTTGGCTGTTGTGACGTTCCAAATGCTTTTTGCTGTTTTTCAGAAAATCGTTTCTCTCTCTAACTCGCAAACCACCGTTTTCAGGTGTTCTGAACTGACTGTACAGAAATCAACTAAAAACCAATCCAGCTTTGAACAGGAGGACCTTCCACAAGAGGTGTGTTCACAGATCACAGGAGCTTCAGTTATTTCATCATGTGTGAAACACTTTCACCAGAACGTTCTTGACAAGCTCAGTCAAGGATATATCAAGTTGGGTTTTTTTCAAACAAAGAAGTGATGAGCAGAAATCATCGTCACCAGTCTGTAGTGTATCCAGCTCTGAGGCAAATGTCAGATAAGAGAGCAGAAAAGGCAGCATGGTGCGATCAAACAGACACTCCGCTCTTGTCTCTATGTGATTAATCATATCTATGTCGTGTTGTGTGTTCAGATTGCCCAAAACACTGTTGCACCGTCTAACTGCCACTCGAGCACTTCTAAGTGATTTCCACCTCCATCAGTGTATTTCTATGAGTGCAAGTCGAAGTGACGCTGCAGGAGAAAAGGAAAAGCTTCCTAACAGTTTGAGATGATGAGCCTAGCATGTAAATATCTATCACTACCACAGGGATATATGCAAGTGCCATCAAAGACTACTCATAATGAGCAGGTCTGATTTTCAAAAAAATAGGACTGATTATCAGCGAATAACAGACTATCATACACTTTGATCTTAAAACGACGACGACAAGAAAACATTCCAGGTTTCGGGGCACCAGTCACGACTTTTTTTTAAAAAAATGTAACAAAACTTGCCCTCCCAGTAAAACTGTACAAACTTTTTTTTTGTAATACAGAAAAATATTTACAAGGGTGCTTCTTAAAATAAAAAAAGTGTAGTAGTAAGAACAATGCATCAAGTCCAGCTTTGGCACTCCTCTTAATGTCAGCATCTGCACCGCACATCAGTCAGTGTTTTAACAGTGGAACTCCAACGTCCCCGGTGCTTTGTGATGACATCACAGGCAGACAGTTACATCACTGGTTCCACATTCAGTCATCTTGAGTCAGCCGCATGACGGTTGGTGACTCAGCAGTCAATGACTCGACCTGGAACAGAATTGGACAGAAACAAGGACTATGAAATAAACATGGGCTCACTGTTCAAGGTAAAAATCACTGTTCTCCCTCTCCTGCATTCAAAGGAAATATAGTTCAGTGTTATATTAGTTTTACTTATTAAGCCTGGAGGGGATTGTGCGTTTGGTCGTGTGTGGGCGCATGTGTGTGTGTGTGTATGTGTGTGTGTGTGTGAGGGTGTGTGTTGGACCAATCAGCCTCCTATTTTGTGTGCACATTTATGACTTAATGCTCAGGGATCTCTTGTGGTTGCAGTGGTGCACAAATGTTGAAAAACTTGTTTTATTAACTGTTTTATACCAACATTGACTGCTGACTCCTCACTCCTCAGAACCGGCCAATAGGGGCTGCAAGATTTCCGCAAATCGTCTTAACTTAGAACAAGACCTGCCGTTTTTTCAGGCCACATTTTAGTCGTCATCATGGCTCAAAAACTCACATCCATAGAAAAGTTTGGTCTCATTTTGAGAGTGAGCAGATTAATTCCATACTCAATATATTACGTTCCACTAAAGTTTGACACGATATGAGATGAATAAACCACCATTTTTGCTGTCTTTGCTGCCATCTTGGCTGTAAGGAAGCTGGTAGGGACAATTCCACCAGGCAGAGCTTTCCACGGTCTGGCTGTCATGGCTGCAACCTGGTTTTGTTCTATCCACCACGTGGCGTCATACCACACCTGGAGTGATTCAGGAGTGGATCATTCTGCCTGCCCGACTTTGTAGACTTGTAAATTTTTGTTGATTTGGTCTTTTTTTTTTTTTTTTTTTTGTCATTTGCACTTCTACTATAAGTAGGCAGGCTATGTAGTTAAATGGTTTCTTTTTTGTCTGTTTTGGGCAAGGCAAGTTTATTTAAATGAAACATTGTTTCCAGAGTATGATTTGAACATATGCTGGCTTGGTTGTGATGGTCACTGAGAAATTCAGAAATACTGAACAGCTAAATAATGGTTTTATATATGGAGTAAAGACAAAACTTTACTGGATAAAATAATAAAATAACAAGTATAACCCAATTGCACCCTTGGTTCTGCCTTCCTGTGACAATAACGCTGTGTGTGTGTGTGTCTCTACATCTTTGATGCTAATGATGGTGTGGGTCCAAATATCATCCTGCCATCCCAGCATGCCATCTTTTTTGAAGGGCCAATCGGAGGTAATTACACCCTAATAACTTCCTGGGTAGCTGGAGACTGCAGCTGTGGAATCTTAAAGGAACAGATCACCATTTATTTATCTGTTTACTCAAGCCAAGTCCCACAAATCAACATCAATCCATTACAGACTTTAAAATTGGACTAATCAATATCTTCTCATCATAATAGGAGCATGTATGATGTGGAAAGAGCTGCTCCAGTGTATTATTACTTTCTGCAGCTTTTCTCCGTTTCTAATCAGATACTAATTTTCTTTAGGAGGATATTTCACCAGTTCAACCTACCATCAACCAGTGACCCTCCCTGGTTGCTCCAAGGTCGGAACTTCAGTGTCTGTTGCCAGCCTCTGTCTTTCCACTCCCGCTTCACTCTCCTCCCCCACCGCCATAGTCACCTTTACCCACCTGGCAAGAGAACAAACAAAGTTTAAACACAAACAGACTCCTTCTAGGAGCAAGAATCAAACATCAAAGAAATATTTTCATCTGCATACTGAATGCTTCAGTGAAAAATGTCCTAAACCATGCATGAATATCTGGTTGATGCAACAAATAAGTGCAAAGAATAATTCAGCATCCACAACTTGTCCATACAGTGCTGTATTTTTAGATTGTTCTCACAAAAACCCTAAAATAACTCCTCAGATATCCCTTGAAAAAGCCGGTCTTTTTGTCTGTATAACATCTAACACAAGAAAATAAATATAGGATAAAAGATCTGTCTCCCTCTCTCCACCCACCTCCCTTTGTCAGCAGCACCAGAGCTGGTCTGGTCTGGTCTGGTCCGGCTCAGGTCGGTCACACTGTGGGCCAATCTGTCAGTCAACCACTGGACTTTGTCTTGGTCGGACAGCTTTGAGTGCTCTGTAGCAGCTGCTGTGTTCTCACCAGCCTCCTCCACTGCATCAACGGTGGTAGAATTAGAATGTGCACGACAACAGAGAAAACACAGTCAAAAAAGGGTATAGAATTTACAACGTAATTTTAAGAAAGAAAAGTATTCTCTACTCCATCTTCTTTTCCTGCACTCACCTTTCACAGCTTTGACGTCCAAGGAAACACTCTGGTTTTTCTCAGAGCTCTGGCCGTTCTGTTCCTGGCCTGCTTTCTGCTGCTCTGCAAGGTTTTGGTTTTGGAAACTTTCCATCCAGTCCAGAGTTTCGCCATTCTTCAGCGCTGAGCGGTGGTCCTTGAACCAGCGGACAATGTCAGTGCGTCCCAGGCTTGTTTGCACCTCGAGCTGGCTGTACTCCTCAGGAGATGGCCACTGAGTCCGACAGAACATCTGTCAAGACAGATAATGTTAACAAATATATTAAATCCATCCACTGTTTCATAATAAAAACGCTTTATAGGGCCGGGGTAATAAACAAAGCTATGGATTCAATGATCAGGGAAAGTAAAAAATAGGTTGTGCCTCACTTTTCTATTAATATCATGTCTTTGACACCTCCTACCAGAACTCATGATTAATAGATACACGTATAGGTGATCAACAAAATGAGATGTAAAGTGTACAATTTCTTAATAACTGTTTTAGCTCATGAATGCCTTGGTTTTAGGGTTTGTAAACACACTCATCAGCTAAAGTGAAAGTAAACTCCAGACTCACTCTCGTTTGATGTGTCGCCTCACTATATTTGTGTTTTTTTTTATGCTGTGTCTCTTGGAAACCTGCTGCTTACAGTCTGGCGCCTGATCACTACTTTTTTATAAAGCCCTGACCTGTGCCAAGCTTTCCCCAAGAACAGGTATCATAACAGAGGGTTAGCTGACACTTACTTGAAGGCAGTTGTGGGTACACGCCCATAAACATTCCCAACACAGAAAATAAGAGGAAAATGAAAAACATACAGGCAGAGGACAGAGTCTCTGCAGTTCAATACACCACCACAAACTTATAGTGGGTCACAAGGGATGATTTTGGAATATGTTGCATTGTTTATCTTCCAAGGATCTGGATACTTTCTCTACCACTGAACTGAACTAAACAAAGATGGTGAACATGGTAAACAGTTAACCTGCTTAACATCAACATGTTATCATTATCCTCAGGGTGTCTGCACTTACCAGACAATTAAATCATTAAATCTTCTTTTTCAAATCTTCTTATTGAAGCAGGTAAGTGAACTTAAGCAGTATATACAGTATGTAGTCTTGTGCAGCAGTGGGTTTTATGTAGGAATATGGTTATTACAGTGAGTTAGGTTAACCTACAATTTGCCAACAGGCAAGTGCAAGTATAAAGTAAAAAGACAATATTTACATTTATAAATTTAAGACTACATTATTATTAAGACTACTATTTAAGACTTTGAAAGGTCCTGTAGACACCCTGGTCATTGTGAGCGTGTTAGCATGCCGTTGTTAGCATTTAGCTCAAAGCGCTGCTGTATCTAAGTGCAACCCAACAGAGTTGCTAGCATGGCTTTAGACTGTTAAGGCCTTTTCACACTGGGGTCGTTTTTATTTTCATGCAATAAATTCACATGTTAATATATTTCTTTCAAAGTGCTTCTGTCATGAGTACTTTCACATAAAATACTAGCATTATAAAGCAAAAAGACAATTTTCTTAGGGACAAGGTAGATTTTTCTGAGCTTCTAGGGCTGCAAATAAAGGCATCGACCACTCCTGTTGTGTGGAAGACATCATGCCAATAGGAATAGTTTAGTTCTTATTCATCACTCCTCTGCTGTGTAAAGGCCTTTAGTTATGTTTAAAAGTGCTTTATGGCATTTTCTCCTACGTAGATAACATTTTGTTTATGGATACACAATGTGATTACAACAGTTGTAAACAGTTGCCTCATTTACTTACATTAGCTTTGCTGCAGTGTGTCAAAGCTTGCCAGATTCTCTCCAGCAGTTAAAAGCATCACAGGGGCTCACAGGAGTGTGGTTGACTCCATTTTCAACAATTCAGCTGAGAATCATATTTAACATCCTACACATCTACCTTTATGTGCTATGTGGGTTTGGGCGATGAGATAAATACATTGGATGCTGCTGACAGGCTGATAGACTCTTTTTAAATTAGCGAGCAGTAGTTGAAATAATTTTTTAACTGGCAGCCTGCATCTGCGTTACAGAGAATAAAAGAGTTCTGCTGTCGTACGAGAGACATCTCATGGATATATGTTCCATTTATAGGTTTTGTGATCCTATGGGATACTGCAGTTTTCTAGGCACAACACTAATCCAGCTCCTTCTCTTTAGTTTGTCAGATCTGACCTTGTAGTCACCTGCTGTCTTATCTCATTTCTAATATTGATGTATCAGTAAATCTTATCATGCAGTGTCAATCACAGTTTTTACTCAAGCACCACCACAGCACCTTCTCAAGATGAATCAATTTTACACGTCGTCTCACTTTAGATTGTACTTAAAAAGATTCCATCTCATCAATTAATCTCTTTTAAGTCACAACTCATTTACGTCCTGATATCATCTTTGTTATAGCTTGCATTACAGTTTTAACTTGTGTCATATTCTAATACATTGTCATCTAATCAGCGTTGACGCCGACATGTTTTCTTACCTCTTTGAGCAGGGTGAGGGAGCGGCTGGAAATGGGAGCCGGGCTCGTGGAGGCTGACAGGATGGGAGGATGGGGAGAAGAGGAGGACGATGAAGTGAGGATGGGAGGTGACGCCGACGAGGAGAGGGCTGGTGGATGAGGGGAGGAGGCTGCGAGCACAGGAGGGGAGGATGAGGAGGAGGAGGAGGAGGAAGAAGAGGAGAGGACAGGTGGATGAGGGGAGGAGCGCAGAGGTTTCCCGCTGTGCTCTCGATGTGAGGCCCCGTTCAGCAGCACCCCCGGCCGCTCCGCTCTGTCCTCTGCGCTCTTTGAAGACATACTGAGTAAAGCCTTCTCCATGTTGTCCCTCAGCGCCCTGCGCTCCGAAAACCAGCAGTCCACCTCCGTCTTGGACAGCCTGGTCTCCTGGGCCAGCTGGTCTGCAGCAGGACAGAGTTCAGTGGATCAGATGAGCTGCATTACCTCTGAGCGGACAGTTTTTTTGGAACCTGGGAATTCAGTCTCTCTCCAGGGGACTTAAAATGGGCTCACTAAAAACATTTATACTATTCCTGTCTGCAGGAACCCACCAGAGACGGGCCTGCAGCTCCTTTGGGGTGAAAGAAAATTAAGTCACATGCTGTGAGCTAGTATAAATAGAAGAAAACACCACTGGACTTCTTTAAGTAAGTTCAGCATCTGAGTTACAGAGTGAGGATTTTGACAAGAACACAACCAACTGCTCAGCTGACCATCTGACTCTCACCCAATTTATCCTCCTTCAGTCAGTAAGTTTTATAATGAGTACTTTAACAGTTCTGTAACATTTTTTTCTCTCAGAAACTTCACAATGTAAACTGATCCTAAAAATAGATGTAACTGGCAAGACAATCTCGTGCTTCATTAGCGAACAACCTGCAGGATGGCTGACTTGTGTTTCTGCAGGCAAAAACGTGTATAATGTGCTCACATCAAGCATCCACATTTTCCACGAGGAAATGAGCAAGAAAACAACTGTGTTGTTGTTTGAATCTATAAATGCACTCAGTAAATGGCAGTGTTTATTACAACATTTAGAAATTCTGTAAATGAAAAGGATAATGTTTAAAGGTATTGTGTTTTTCATTTGAGAAGTTAAACTGCTGGACACAAGATGTCTTCTTCCTCACCACTGTGAAATCAGTCAAGTCTAAATATATTTTTGGGTAAATAGGGGCATTAATGCTTGTCCCTTCCTCCATCTATCTTCCTTATGTTATATATTATGAATCAAAGTAAGAATGAGCTAACACCAAGACATAACTCTGTGCATCCAAAAGATATGTGATTTAAAGGGTAAGTTTGGTACTGTCTAAGCTGGACTCATTTTCCCATGTTTTTGTGTCTAGGTGACTAATGGGAACAACAAATTGGTCCAGTATTGAGACCTGTTGTAGCCAGCAGTGGTGAAAGAGGCTGCAATGTAACCACTCAAGGCATATTTGCACATCCACTGAAGTGCTTGTTTTTGTCACAGACAGAGTCAGATTGTTATTTAAAGTGTTTTACAACATCTAGAAAGGATCCCTACAGAGCTATTCCATTATATTAAAGAGTAAGATCCTTTTTATTTAACCACAAGGCACCCAAATCATCACTGGAAAAGCCACCAGACACTATTTAAATAAACACTGATTTTATCATCATGAAACCCACTTAATTCAAAGTGACAGAAATAAAATAAAACTCACAAAAACCATCCTGGTTTGTCTGTCCACTGTTCCAACAATCATCAGTTCTAATTTGGTTAAAATAAATCCTTACTTCACCCCGTTAGATGTGAAAAAATGCTGTTTCTATATAAAAACACTGTCAATTCAGATAAAGTTTGGTGGTTTGGTGATGGCCATTTCAAGATTGTTTCTGGTTTAACAAAAAGGATCTTACTCTGTAACAAAAAGTCTATTACTGTAGGGATCATTTCCATAATGTTGTCACTTATAGTAACACTCTCAGCCTGAGTCGGTGGTAGAAACAAGCACTTTTAGTAGATGTATAATGACGGTGCAATTATTCCAAGTGGTTATGTTGAAGCCTATTTCGTCACTGCCGGCTGCAGTGCTCTCGCTCAATACTGGACGATTTAAAAAATTGTTGTTCCTATTAGTCACAAATAGGGTCCAAGTTGTAAAATATCCACCATTCCCTTTGCATTCATGTGTTTGTGAGAGGGTTGGTAGACGGCGTTACCTAGCGCTGCCTCGGTTGGAGTGCCGCTTCTCTGAAAACTCTCCTCCAGCGCCTTCAGCTGTTCTGATGACTTCCCTTTCACCCTCTCCAGCAGGGGAAACTGACTGGGGACTGCTTTCTTTACAGGACTGTCTTTGGGTGCTGGTGTCACCTCTGCTTTCACCAGCACTGGAGGTGGAGGAACGCCTTAAACAGAGACACAGACAGAGAGAGTTAAGGACCAACAATATGTTAGCGACTTTTCAAAAGACGGGTAATTGATATTACTAAACGACGCAGCATAAACAGTAGTTAAAAAATCATTATCAGCTGATTACAGAAGACGATTAAGCACAACTGGCTTTCTCAGTATATTTGTTTTTTAAAGGCTTAGCAATTAAAATGCACCTCTGAGATGCAAAATTAGCTTGTTTAAAACCCGCGGAAAGATGTGCGGTTAATCACAGTCAGAGTGTTTTGTCATTTAAGATGTGTGGCACTGATATAAAACCACATACCTTTGAGATTAAGGAGCCTCTGTTCACTGAACCATTTCTTTATCTCTCCTCTGGACAGCCCGGTGGTCTCTATCAGCCTGTAGATCTATCACATGACAGAATACAACAGAAAATGAAACACTTAGTGTGTTCATCAATGACAGTGGTGTGTTAAAAAAAACAAAAGCAGCTACAATGCCAAAATTCATTCACATTTATTTAGACCTCCTAAGGCACGGCACAAGAAATGTCATTTCACTCACTTATTCTTACCTCATCTTCCTCGGGGAAAGGACACTGTGTGTAGCTGGACCTCAGCACTGTTAGCTGCTCAGCTGTTTTGTTGGGGTCGACTGTGAAACTCAGCACTTTGGATGACGCCAGCTTGGATGTGGCCATGGGTGCCGAGATGGTTTGAATGATGGAGGGTCGTTTACTCTCTGTGGCGATCACTGGGGAGGCCAGGGGTCGTTTAAGCGACTGTGCCACCTGTGGCAAATGTGGTGGAAACTTTGCTTACCTTAAATCAAGTCTGTCAGATTAAATCAAGCATGTCACTCGCATCCATATTTTTGTATTTTTCTTTAATATCTGACCCACAGTTTGATTTAGCTCTTAACTTGTTTGTGTTCTTGTGTCTGTGCAAGGTAACATTTCTGCCTGTTATACCTGGTTAGCCACGGTGAGTGCCAGCGGTGCACAAGTGACAGTGGAGCCGTTAGCGACAGGAGTCAGCACAAGGCTCGTCTGCCCCAGGAGGTGACAGGGGAGGGGCTGCAAGACAGAGGCTGCTGACTGCATGGCTTTGGAGGCTGCAGACTGGTTGGTGGACGATTGGGAGTTGAGCTGAGGAGCAACCACGGTGAAGGTCTGAGGCATAGAGGAGATGGTACCGTTGAACATTTTCTTCCTGGCTTCTTCCACCTGTCAGAAAAGGAAAGCACTTGTTAAGGAGGGTTTCATTTTTGCTTAACTTTACTGTTGAATTCATAAGATAAGAGAAGATAAACTTTATTGATCCCACACTTGGGAAATTCATGTCACAGCAACTTAAAGCACAGACAGAAAATGGAGAGTGACAATGTATACTGAAGATGTATATACAGTGTGTATATATATATATATATATATATATATATATATATATATATATATATACATACATACATACATACATACATACGTGCATACCTTTTTCTGGATTAAAAATAGATAAAAAATTCATCACCAGAAATAAGAAATTACACTTTCATCTGACAGGTCTATAAGACTGCTGGTTGTTAGTTTGCTGATGTAAAGTGAAATGAAAAGTGAGACTGATGCAAACTATAACAACACAGATCAGTCTTCAAACAAAAGCTCATGACCTGATCAAAGCTTATTACAACAATCAGTGCACTTGTTCTTTGAGCTGTGACTTACTTTAGAGTGATCGAACATGGGGCATTTCATAGCCAACTTAAAATGGTAATCATTGTCAGCACTTGGAATCTGAATGCAAGCTGATTGAGAGCATTTCAAATGCAAGGAGCTAGAAGATTTTAGACTTTGGGAAACCACGTGATACCTTAGCTGGGCTTCTGAGCTGTGAAAAAGACCTGATAAAAAAACACTAAACCTCACGAGGGACAACAGTTGAAAGAGTGCCACAGATATTATCATTACTATAATTCCTACCTCCTCAGGTGACCAGCTGATGCCCTGTTTGAGCCTCTGTGTGGTGAACCAGACTTTGATTTGCTCCTCTGGATGTTTTGAGGCTGCGGTGAGCCAGGAGAGCTCAGCCTGGGTTGGGTAGGGGAACTTGTTAAAGGAAGAGATGAGTGTCAGGTTATCGTCCAGCGAGGGGTTGTATTTGGTGGTGTTGAGGGGCACTGCGATCTTCGGCACCTGTACAGATACAGTAAGCAATGGTGACTTGATGGCTGTTTTTAATCCTCCAATGATGGCTTCAAGTCCTGTTTTCAGTTCTTTTGTTCACACAAGAACATACAATTAAGCATGGTGCATATTAAAATCAAAATTAAAATTTCCTTAAAACTAATGAATAATGTATAATTAGTAACTTCATTCTCTTTAAATGTATTAAATTGTATACTCGTCTTAGCAATTACTTTGAATTAATCAATTGAAGTGCACCAATATAACACCGCATCTTGTTTCCTTATAATTAGCACTTAATTAAATTGGTTTTTTTCCCAGGAAACTTCCAGGAAATGAGTAGGAAATTACAGACCCATAAAATCAAGACATTACCAGCAAAACATTAAAATGTTAATTTGACAAACAACTTCTCCACTTTTAAAAGCTAAATTTCGATGCAGTGCCAGAATTTGAAGAA
Organism: Epinephelus lanceolatus; assembly: GCF_041903045.1. Lineage (NCBI taxonomy): Eukaryota > Metazoa > Chordata > Actinopteri > Perciformes > Serranidae > Epinephelus > Epinephelus lanceolatus. The sequence goes on from NC_135743.1 coordinate 31,623,191, forward strand.
ATACTTTAAAATTTCAGTTTTCTTTTCAAGGGTGAGAAGATTGTCTCATGTCTGTAGGCCAAATGTGTCGCCAGAGCCATGAGACAGCTAGCTTAGCTTAGCATAAAGACTGAAGGTAGGGGGAAACAAGTAGCTTGGTTCTGTCCGGGTTAGGTTAAAAACATCCACTAACACATCTAAAGCTCATTTATCACATTATGAGAATGAGCTCAGCGCCCACTGACTGCAGCTTTATCTGATGTACAGACACGGGAGTGGTGCTGACTTTCTCAACTACCTTTTGGCAGGAAGGTAAATAAGTGTATTTCCCAAAATGTCAAACTATTCCTTTAACTGTAGAGGAATAGTACATATAAAAAAATGAGCATCGTTCCTCCACTGTGTGTCCTACCTGAGTATAGTTTAGAGGCCGCTGTAGGGAAGGCATGATGTGAGAAAGGCCTTCTGCTTTGAGTAGAGTCGACTCAGGGATGATGACCGTCCCGTTCACATTGACTGCTGTGATTGGTTTCTTGGACAGATCGGGGGTCAGCTTACCCAAATCTGTCCGTTTAATATCTGACAACATTATTTTTGGTTTACCGATCTTGACTGTGGAGGGTTTGCTGAGTGGCGGTGAGCCCAGTTCGTCCCCTTTGCCGGAAATGGCACTGGAAGTGTTGTAAATGACTGCATTGTTACTGCACCCCTCTATTGTCTGTTCCAAGATTGTCTGATTGTTCATTTTGATGCGTTTGAATTTAAAGTTGCTCTCCCCTGGGTGACACCTCTCGTTGTGTTCCGTCAGGGTGTCGAACTTCTTTGTGTTGAAGTTGCAGACGGCACACAGATACAGGGGATTGAGGATGACGTTAGGGTGGTTGGCGTCGACGTGTTCTTTGAAAGTGTTGAGGTTCTGCGTGGAGAAGGGGCAGTATTTACACTCATAGCCCCCCTGCTGTCTGCGCTGAGGCTTGGAAAGGTCTGGTGGCTCGGTTGCTGGTTTGTCTGGAGCCGTGGGAGTTTCCGAGGCCTTGCCCATCAGGTCCAACTCCACAGAGGGCTCTGCCTCTGTTGACAGATCTGTTTCCATAGGTCCCTCCTCTGTGTAATTCTCCGTTGTTCTCTAGAAGATGGCAGTTTTCAGAAATAAAAAGACACTTTACAAGAAATGGCATTTTTTAATACTGTATATTCCCTGTACAAAAACACACATTAATATATCAGATGTGTGTTTGCATCATCTCATAGATTTATGAATTAAATCTTTCTGAAATCTACACATCCACTGAAATACACAGAATCACAAGAAAATGTATCCTAGAGAAGAAAAAGATTAGGATGATTACTAGGAAGTATGAACCCTTATTTAATTAGCCCATCCTATTTAAGAAAAGCCAGCTGCTTCTGGTATACTAAGGCATACTGAGAGTATACCTCCATGTCATGTGACTCCTCTTCATCATCATCCAGCTCCACCATGGTCTGCTCTGGCCGGATCATTAAGGGAGTGGAGGCCTTCCGTCGACTGGACATGATGATGGATCCTGGGTTTGTCTAGGTGGACAGCTGCCCTCACTTGGTGCCTTTGCTGGGCCAGTGATGATATCAAGGAGGCCGAGGTGCCCAGGATGCAGGACTACTGTCACAGAGTGGTGGGTGGATAAACAATCTCAGGCGGCGAAGAATAGCCAGGGGGCCTGGCTTATACTAGAAGCCTGATACAGGCCCAGGCTCTCTTTTCGGAGAAGTAGCGAGCACAGGACAGTTTCTGGGATGGAAGTGAGCAGCTAAGGAGTCTGAAGAACAGTGGTCCCCTGGGGGAAGATTAGTGGCTGGAGCGAGCGGAGAGCAGAGGAAGGTGAAGGTCTGGTAAAGATGGGACTGTTGTAGCGTAGAGTAGGCCGGGCTCGCTGACAGTGTCAGCTCCAGTGCTGGCAGACCTCCTGGAACTGCATGACAGGATGCTACCTGGATAAAAGAAAGACAAGACAGAACACAGATTACTATGACAACTAGACCAACATTTTTATTTGGGCCTTCTTTTGTTTACAAAGCCTTATTTTACCTTCATGTCCTCTACTTCTGCTAGCTATTGCCTCATTTCCTCTGCATAGTTTGGCTCTACACCACTCAGCTCAACTCATTTTTGGTACCATGTCCTTTACACTATTTTTTTTCCACTAGGGAGAGAACCCCCTCAGTGTAGGTGGCATTTTCCACTCATCATCATAACGACGACACTTAAAACTGCCACAGCATCATTTTCAATGCGACACCCACTGAATCCTTTCATCAGCAACCAAACAGAGGGATGTCTGCACTTCGTCAATTGTACAGCGTAGTGTACAGTTTTATTTTTTAAAAATCTGGTTCGAGTGAACAAAAAAAAACTGCTGTCACTGTAGAGTGCCCCAGGAATGAGTCCCAAAAACCCAGATATGAGTTAGCTTTTTGCACTCTTGGCTTCCTCATCTTGAAGTCAGTGGGATTTTTGAATGAGCTTTTGGGTTAGGTCCCAGAAATAATGCCTGTGGTTAACACAAGCTTAAGAGACTTTCATGTTTTGTTCTATTACAAACGAGGAAGCGCGCACATCCAAAAATAAAGATTGGGTGCTGGACAAAAAAGTCAAAACGTGTAGGATAAAGGAAAAGAAGTCCGCACACCAAAAAAGCTCCAATGCAAATAAAATTGAATTAAATCACTTCATGGATGGGTGACGTTTCGGGCACAAGGTCTGAGGAAGGGCCTTGTGCCCTTTTGTGCCTCTGAGTAAGCGTTGCATTAGGCAACAAACAGGCTGGTTTGAGCGTGTCAAGAAAGGCAACATGCTGCGTTATTTAAGCTCAGCGGTGTCCCGTGTGGATCTGCAGCGAGCCACAACCCAAAAATGGTAGGGGAGTCAAAACAGTCAGCCGGCTGGCTAGAATGGCTCATAGTGAAGAAGGTCAAAGGAAGCTGACAAACAAACAGATGGACTACAGGTTGTTGATCGCCTCACCAGTACAACACTGGTGCTGCAAAGAAAAGAGAAGCCAACGCCTTTTACAACAAACTAATTGCAGTGGGCTGAGGAGCAATCACTGGACACTGGAGGTCTGAAGAAGCACTACCTCACTTAATGAGTATTTGTTGTTTCATGCTGATGGAGGGAGGGAGTGGTGTGTTGAGAAATCCAGACACATACAACCCCACAACTTTACGCAAAGTGTTGTTATCTCAGACTATATGACACATTTTCAAATGAATCATGAAACCTTGAGGAGGAAGTGGCAGACGTGTTGGAGAAGAGACAATACATAAGTTACTGTTAATGCAATGTAGAGCTGAAATGCTTGGTTGATTTTTTTTTTTTTTAAAAGCCAACAACTTTGATATCTGCATAAGTCACATTTTAAGCAAAAATGCCAGGAATACTCTGGTCCCTGCTTCTGAAATGTGAATATTTGCATGTTTCTTGGTGTTCTATAACAGTAAACTGAGTATCTTTGGGTTTTGGACTGCTGGCTGGACAAATTAAGCAGTGTGAATATATCAGCTCGCGTTCTGGCTCCTTTTTCTGACATTTTGCAGACTCCTCAGATTAACTGTCAAAATAATCGTCAGGCTAATCGATAATGGAAGCCCTAGGATACCGGCTCTTCTATTTTCTGTGTTGTGTGATTTCAGCTACATTTACATTTTCTGCAAAACTGCCAACACTGAAAAATGTTCTGGAGTGCCACCTTGAGAATGTCTATTAATGTCTTGTTTTTTTCCCTCTCATGTGGTGATGAAAAAACAACTGCATATGTCTATGATAAATTAGGGTTAACTATTCACTGATTAGTAAGCAAGTTGCTGAAATAAATATTGGCACAGTTTTTCTGATACATTAAAACAAGCAGTTGTATAATCATGGCAACAACATGAGCACTAATCTTTGAGACCATGAACCGACCATGAACTTTGGCCGCCTCAAACACATACCTACTTTAATTACAGTCACTTGGCAAAGACTAGAAGAGTTCAGGTGGTGACGCAGACTGAAAAATGAAAACATAATACTTTCATGGACCAGCTTGGGCAAGTTTTACAAAAAGGATTTTCTAGTGTCTATTTATGTAGAGTAAAAACATTTATCATCACACTTTGATAGCAGTGGTTTGATAGCGTAGCTGGTATGCAAATATATGCAGCTGACAGGTCTACAGCTGTCAGTGAGACAAGTTGTCCTGAGAAATATTGACTAATCATAAATCAGATTGTGCCGCAGAGTGTGAACACAGTGAGAAAGCAGAGACAAAGCAGCTTCAGATACATATCTTAAAAAGCCGACAGCAGCTTTTATTTGGGTTCTGTTGAGATGACACCTCTGCGAAGGAGAGGCAGTTAAGAGAAGCTGAGGGAGAGTGAGCAGAGGAAACTTTCCTAGGGTAATATTGTAATGAGCGGAGAGAGAGGAGCTTATCTGGCTGGAAAAGTCTATTGATATTCTGGAGGCCTCATGCAGAAGCTTCATATTCACATGAGTAAAAATCAAATGAGTCGATGCAGCAGTGGTGCTCCTCTATCAAGACGTAATGAGGCTCCATAAAACCAAGTCAGCACACAGCACAAGGAAAAGTCCTCCCCCAAATTAAAATCTCCTGTATGCAACACTACCTAAATGTGACGCTTATGGGTAAATATTGACAGAAGAAATAGGTTTAACCCCACCCTGTAATCATATTTAAACCTGTACAGTTACACTGCAAAAGGGTGGGGTAACAGTAAATATGAAAAAAGTAAGACTTTAGGGCAGGGATACTCAACTTGTGTTGCCTGGGGGCCACTTTTGCAGAATGACAGAGGGTCAGGGGCCAGTTAATACACAAACATTAATAAAATCTATCTGTTTATATAATAAATGAATTGCCTGTTCTAGCCTTTTGACGTTTGCTGTCCTCACTCATCTTTGCTAAGAGGCAAATTCAGTCGCATGAGGACATTCAGGGCTCAGCCTGGACCTCCACTATAGGGGGGATCCTTCCCTGGCACTTTTTTTTTGATAGATAAACTCTATTTAGATGCTTTTTATGCACTCTAGCAGCTTATTTACATTCAAAGTACGGGAAAAAAATCCCAGCGTGAATCAATTTATTGACATTGTGAATTAGAAATGGTCAGAAATGTTAGCAAGATGAGTATCACTGCTTTAGGGTCTTCTGCCAGCTCAGCAGGTTCCAACTGTACTTTGTAGTCCCGCCAAAGTGTCACATGCTTAATTTGGGCCTCTTCACCAGCTGCGCATTAATCACACTGCACTGTACCCTTCAAGGCTCGAAGGCTGTCGTTTCGCCAGTCGACTCATTGTCCCGAGATATCTCAACTCCTCATACAACCCACTGAGGCATCATTAGAATGCAGACTCATTGCCATGGTGTCGCTATAGCAACCGTGGACGTAGAGCTGTAGTCAAGTAGCTGCTACATCCGTGTCACTGACAGACACTGTATGTTCGGGGATGACCAGAACACCTGTGTTTGGTGTTTTTAGAGACAGAAAAAAAAAAATACTCAGGGAAACAGAAATCTAGCAGAAATAGCTGACAGGCATGAGAATGAAGATAATGATGCTGTGGTGCATTTGTGAGGTTTCTACAGCTTCACTCAAGTCGATGGGGGAGGTCAAGGAACAGTCAGACGGAGAAAAATAATAGCAGCTAGTCATGAACAGCACATAGACACTTTAAGTCCAGTGGCAGAAAAGGTTACAGGCGTCCTAATTATCCTGCCAACCCTGTTTTCGGAACATGCATGTTGTAAACACCGCAGTGTACATACTCAGTCCTCCACTTACTCTCACTCTGTCCCTCAAAGTCCGCCCAAAACCCAGCAATGTAGCCAACATCTGGTGAGGGGGAGCTCGAGATGCATCTGTCAGCTGCATCTGAAGTGCCACTTTATCCGACCTGCTGAACTTCTGCTGCCTCGCTGCTGACACAGCCTCAACACTTTACGTGTGTGCTGATGGGTGACAGCGCAGTGGCTGGATGAGGATCTGACTGTGAGCACAATGGAAGAGAGAAAGCTGGTAGCTGGACTGTTTTTACCTCCTACTGGTGTGTTGAACCCACACAAACGCAGGGAGAGAGGATGAGCAGCTCCATTTATGCAACATCTGTATTAGTAAGCAGGAAACAACTGCTCTATAGCTTTACAATGTCACTGTTGTCAACTCATAAATGATGCCTGGGGCTTCTCAAAAAAGTGACTGTCTGACATCAGACGCCAGTTTGCATATTAAATAAGTGCCTATTGAGTCATTTACAGAAATTCACAACATGACAAATTTTGAGCAGAAGCTGCCTCAGAAAAAAAGGGAACATTATGTTACACAATATACACACACGGGCAGCTCCGCCGTTTGAGATGTTGCGGCCAAATTTAACTTGTGTGAGCTGACTGTCTCAAACAAAGAGGAAAGCCTGTGTAAAGAGTGCTGAACACTGACGATACACTGGCACCAGAATCCTCTTCCTCTCTTTGCTCTATCAGGAGAGCGGCAGCAGGCCAGGGGCCGCTCTACTGCTGCCTTCACTGACTACTTGGGAGCACTGAATGCTATTGTGGAAAAGATAATTGGTACAATGTGATTAGTAAGCAGGGCAATGTAGAAGTCTATTTGACAGTCATTAACTTTATCAAAATAACTTGTATAATACTTTCATAATAACGTTACTAATGGGCTCCAGTCTAGAAAATAATCATTCGTCGTCCCTGAGAGACGAATTTTATTTTCTGAGCTGTTTGTCTGACTGTAAACATCTCAGCTGTGGAGCTGAAAGAAATGTGCTAACACTAATGTTTCAGTCAGCCATCTGAGCCTTTCACGTAATTATTTTCACTTTATATCCAGTACAAAAAAACTAATTGCACTCAAACTCGGCTGCTTTCATAACCCGGGTCAGACAGTCAGTCTCCCGCCTTTTCGTTAGTGTGTCTAACCTAGTCAGCCAGTTAGCGTCTGTGTGCAGAGCGAGCTCTGTGCTGAAGCCACAAACTCCCTACTGTCTGGATGCTCATTAAACTTGTATGAATACCCAGCCTGGCAGCCCCTTGCCTGCCCGTCTCTCTGTACTTGCCAGTTGTCTGGCTGTCTGTCTGACTGGTGCATTATATTAGTCGAGCCATCTCTCTGAAGGAGTTACCTTTAATGCTGCCAGGCAGCAGATACATTTATCAGCCCTGGCAGTAATCAGTTTAGGCTACACACTGGCATACATACTGGAGAGAAACACGGGGGAAATCAATACAAATCCTCCGTACCACTGAGCCTGTCTAATGTATGAAGACAGACAGATGATCTAATACAACAGAAATATAGTGGTGCAATAGGAAGGATATCTATCCAAACAGCAGTGAGAAGAAAATGACACTGAACAGATGAGTCACAGCAGCACCCTCCACTCAGCTCCTATTTCTGTGCCTCACTGATGTAATCTCAAAGTGTAGTAGGGGGAAAAATATAACTCAGTGCTTCCAAAAACTGGAATTTTGGAAAGGCATTGTGGCCTTCTGTTGTAGATATCCACTGTTAGAACACATCGATCTGAACCAGATGGCCCTGTGCCAACCTGTCCCTGAATAAACTGGTCATGATTGAAGTTTGTAATGATGTTATTATTGGGAAAGAACTTCTCTTATGGATCACTATGGTAACTGCAGTTCAGATGTTAAGGTAAAAGGTTGCAGCTCTATTTTCAGTGACGTGAAAGGGAAGCAAATATGAGCAGTGTTTCACTCAGAGCTGGGTAATATATAACAATATTTTAAAGGGCTGTTGAATTTTTTTTAAACATGGCCAATTGTTGAATTTCCATAGTTAATCGCGAAAAATCACATTTTTTATTGCATGTTTTAAATACCATTATTCCACATTTCAATAGAGTTTTGAAGTCCATATTAACATGGCAAAGCAATTCATACTAGAGCATCCTGATTGGGAAACAAATGAATTTACTTAATGATCTTCACTTTTAGAATTGCAAAGGAGCACTCTGAGATAATGTTCATTACGCACTGACGTCCAATGATCGCCGATTAATGTGACAGCATTTGCACTTTTCAGGAGTTCCAGTTTAGTTGCCGTCTCTGATCCATACAGATACTGTATGCCTGACACTATTATTCCCCGTGGCGGTAAGGCATATGATTGGTCACAACATGGCAAAGTGAGGACGTCCCGTACACCAGAGTCTTTCATGATGTTGCCTTGTCTGCACACAGTTGCCACCCACTTAGCAAGCACTGTAGTTAACTTCTTTGATTTAGCTACTTCTACTGAGCTGATTGTTGTACTTTTTTTGAACGATCTTGTTGTTAATCTGTGTTTTATGGCTGTTTGGAGAAGTTTGCCTTCAGGGCTTTAAGCCAGATTTATGAAAAAGATGATGGTTTGAGTTCAAATGAAAAGATTTCTTACAGTAAGGACTTTATGACAGAATGCCCTGAAGGTTAACTTATTCCGTTTGCAGTTTTATTTGTGTCAGTGGAGTCAGTTTAAAGTGAACTTTACTGTACTTATCATTTATGTGTTGTTTGTGAGCTTTATGGCCAAAAGTAAAAAAGAAAGGGGTGGCAGCTTCTTCTGTAACAGACTCTGTTAAATCGGCATTTAGTATCGCCTAATATCGATTGCAGACCCCTGAATTGTATCAAACCGAAATCGAATGGTAACTTTGTAATGAATCTTTGTAATATCATATTGTTGTCCAAAGAATCGATATATAATATCGTGTTGTGATGAAACTGGTGATTTACACCCCTACAGTCTACACAGTCACAAACTTTGGGCTGAACACAGAAGTCAGCGCAGACCCTCACATGGACGGATGACGACACTGACATCACATGGACTGGAGAGAGACCTCATGGGGTCTTGTGGACACATGTAAACTATGAATTGTCCTTTAGTCATTATATCCATGTTACTGATGATTATCAAAAATCTCATTGTGTATTTTGTAAAAGCACCAATAGTCTAACCTACAATATCGTTGCAATATTGATATTGAGGTATTAAGTCAAAAATATTGTGATTTGATTTTCTCCATATTGCTCAGCCCTACTTTCACTTACAACGGTACAGGCCTGACAGGCTGCTAGGCCAATGGTAACCCCTGCCAGGCCAAAAAAACTCCTTCTTATTGCCTTCTTATTGGGGCGGCAGTAGCTCAGTAGGGTAGCTGTAGCTCAGTCCATAGGGACTTGGGGTGGGAACCGGAGGGTTGCCTGTTAAAGTCCCCATCCGGACCGAAATATGGAGTGTGGACTGGTAGCTGGAGAGGTGCCAGTTCACCTCCTGGGCACTGCCGAGGTGCCCTTGAGCAATCCCCCAATTGCTCGTCATGGGCAGTCCCACTCTGACATTTCTCCACTTAGTGCATGTATAGGTCCTGTTTGTGCATGTGTGTGTTCGGACCTGTGTGTAATTGACAACAGAGTGAAAGAAGTGAATTTCCCCTCGAGGATTAATAAAGTATATAAAATTAAATTAAAAACAAACAAACAAAAAAAAAAACTCATGCCACATATCCGTTTCTGTGTTTCTCTTGTATTAAAGGGAAATTTCGGTTTATTTCAACCTGTCTCTTATCGTCCTAAATTTGTTTCAAGTGACTAGTGACATAGAAATAATAGTTAGCATGTTAGCCATTAGCCTAGATACAGCCATAGCGTCAGACCTGTTGAAACGTAATTGAACGGGCATCCTTTCAAGTGCAAAGTTAGTCCACTATACAAGCTTTTTTTCCTCAAAGACCGCCTCATATCGTTAGGATAAATGTCAGAGAACATATAGAAAACGACATGTAAACGTGTTGTCTTACCTTACTGGTGTGCTGCCATGTTTGTTGTTTACCATTTAGCTAAGGCTGCAACCGGTCCCATTCATTGCAACAGAGGCATTCTTCTTCTTCTGTGGGCACTGGGGTACAGCATTCACAGGTAACGTTACACCACCGAGCTCCAGAGCTAAAGCCTTCCAGCAGCCATTCCTCCTCTCTCATCCTCTACCTGTTGTGCCTCTCTCTCTCTCCTCCTCCATTCTTCAATTTCACGAAGCTCTTCGTCAGTGTATTCTGGCTCAAATAAATAAGGGCGGCCATCAAACTCTGCAAAATCAAATTCCTCCTCCACAAAGTCGAAGTCTGGCAAAAAGTCAGCCATTATTCTATAAATCTTTCATAAAATAAATGAATGAACCTTTCAGGCTACTGTCCGGTTCTGCCTTGCAGCTGCTGCGGCGTGTTCTCGCGAGATTTCAGGCACAGTATGAGATCGCTGCTTGTTCTCACAATATTTCGGCCACGCTTTGGGAAGCAGAGGTAAATGGTAAACACACGTAAGGTAAGACAACAACTCTGAAGACCACCTAAATGTGGAATGTTAGTATATAGGCTTTCCACATCGAGAGGCGATGGCCGCCCTTATTTATTTTAGCCAGAATACACTGACGAAGAGCTTTGTGAAATTGAAGAACGGAGGAGGAGAGAGAGAGAGAGAGAGGCACAACAGGTAACGTTAGAGGACGATAGAGGATGAGAGAGGAGGAATGGCTGCTGGAAGGCTTTAGCTCTGAAGATCGGTGGTGTAACGTTACCTGTGAATGCTGTACCCCATTGCCCACAGAAGAAGAATGCCTCTGTTGCAAGGAATGGGACCGGTTGCAGCCTTAGCTAAATGGTAAACAACAAACATGGCACCACACCGGTAAGGTAAGACAACACGTTTACATGTCGTTTTCTATATGTTCTCTGACATTTATCCTAACGATATGAGGCGGTCTTTGTGGAGAAAAAGCTTGTTAGTGGACTAACTTTGCACTTGAAAGGATGCCCGTTCAATTACGTTTCAACAGGTCTGATGCTACGGCTGTATCTAGGCTAACGGCTAACATGCTAACTATTATTTCTCTGTCACTAGTGACTTGAAACAAATTTAGGACGATAGGAGATGGGTTGAAATAAACTGAAATTTCCCTTTAATTCTACAGCGTCACACCACCTTGAGTCCATGAGCAAGGCAAGTGTCCGTGGTTAATTCACAGGTCTGTACGGTTATAACAGCAGGACAGTCAAGTGTCTTTTATCTTAACTGCTGAAGTCAGTTTAACAGGTGAAGTGAAGATAATGTTGTCAGTGCTGGTAACAAACAGGCTCTGGGGTGAACACACTAACATGAAGGAGTTTGTGTTACAGTGTTTTTTTCTGCTGAGCTGGACCAGAGAATATTCAGTTAAAAATGATGCTGTTTTGCCCTCATTGTTGTCTGTGAAATTTGCTGGAAGTGATGTGATGTAGCCCTCGTGTGGAGTTAGCACTGTGCCAGACATTGTTAAAAAAATAGCCTTGTAAATGCTAGAAAATGGCTGGAGATGACCCTGGGGTGCCCCAGTAAGGGGCCCCTTAACAAGATTTAAATTTTTGTGCTATTACAACAAAACTGGCTACTCTACCAATTTATTTCTCCCAACAGTGTGTTGCTTTATGCAACATCATGGTGAACTCATATCCAAATATGTTTTAATTTTACAGTAAATTGACTTTGCTCTTAAGGGGGGCGTTTTGCCACATCTTAACCTAACTTAGCCTTGTGTGCTCTGATTAATTGTGCATGCAGTTAACACAGTGGTCATCATTTTGTTTTAATAAAATGTTCTTCACCACTCCAACACAAACCAACTTTAAAAGAGACATATAAAAATGCTGTGCGATGGATCCAACTGATGTCGATGTGAAAAACATTCACGTGGATTTCAGAAACTGATGAATACTTAAAGAAACTCTGAAGTGTTAAATCTGAGAGCTGAATTTGGTGTGGCAGTAGAAAGAGTGTTTAGACTAGCCCTGCTTCATGAAAAAATGTCATTCAACAAGTGCACACTGCTGATACAACACAAAGCAAATACAAAATTATATAATGCAGCCAGACTGATCAGGTGCACTTGAGTCTCTTGCAAGTCTATGCACTGCCTGAAATACACACGCAGCCAATTGAGTGCCAGAGTTCTCAGGCATGCAGTCAACACAAACACAAAGGCATATGGATGGTAACCTTTGCAGCTCTCGCACTTGAAGCCATGCATGAAGTACAAACCAGCTGTAACACCAAGGCTCTTTAATAACAAGCACAACAAGACAAGAAAGCAGCACAGAAAACACTGACTGCAACAGTGACTTGACTTTTCTGTTCCATTACCTTAAACTTTGTAGCTTTATCACACACCTAACTTCACAAGTAACAAACCCATATTACACAGAGGGCATGCACACACTGCTTTTTGGGCATTGCTGTATGGGGTGTGTTTCTCTCTCCCTCTCGCTCTCTGATTCGAGTGTGTTTTCCCTCCTGACTACTTAGTCCACAAGTCAGCCACTGCAGTGAGGAGGACAGTGTGTGTGTGTGTGTGTGTCTGAATTGTGTGGGTGATGAGAAGCACCACCACCACTTCCACCACCACCATTAATACAACGTGTCCCAGCAGGGGTGGGAGAGGCAGAATTTCGGACCGTCGCAGAATTGATTTAAATCTCATCACGCGGCTCCTCTAGAGCAAAGCAGTGCTGCACTGTGTTTGAGTGCTTGGTATGTTCTGCATAGCAACAGAGCAGCACTACTTTTGCTGGGCTAGGATAAAGACTAAACGTGGATAAATGATGGTAATTTCTGTTTTGTCACTGGACCCCATCCTATAATGGATTTCTGGATTTCAATGCTGATAATGAGTGGTAAAGAAAAAAAGCTAATGGAATATAGGATGGTTTTTCATTATTTTTCCATTCATACATAACATGAACAAAACTTAAAGTACAGAAGTGTATTTCCGAAAACTACTCCATTAAATATAGGTAATTAAAAGGATAGTTCTGATTTTTTGAACTAGGGTTGTATGACATCCATATCCACAGTCAGTGTATCATATACAATAGATGTCAGTCAGCATGCCCCTAGTTCGGAGAAGCAGGCAGGAGTACTACCACGAAGGTAAGCAATGTACTGCTGTGGAGGGGTAAGCAGCAAAACATATTTTAGCCACCTAAAAAATTCCAACCCAAACAAAAAAACAGCATCAATTCAAGAAAACACTATATTCAGAATATTTTCATGGCTTTACCTTACTGTCAGACAGCGATTTATGAAGGGAAACTGAGGCTGTTACATCACTCTCTTCAAATCCAGACTCCATTGAGAAAAACAGTAATTTAACATCACTGAACACACAGGAGTTGCTGCCTCTGTAAGTTAGTTTGTTATGTCACTGTTTGATTATGACGTTTAAAAGCGTTAGTTTGGACTCACCAAAGTCCCACAACAACACAAAGTGATTGAGGCAGCGACACACCAGCAGCTCCTGTGTTCACTGTTCAGCAAGGTAAAATCACTGTTTTTGTCAAAGGAGTCCAGTGGCTTTGATGCGAGCGTAGATGGGAGACTGAAGCTCCTCCCTATATTGGAAAGAGCCGTCTGCGACAAGGAATGTAGCGTAAACTTAAACTGTTATTGATTATTTAGTCAGAACTTTTCAAGGTGGCTAAAATACGTTCTGCTACTGACCCTGTCCACAGCAATACATTACTTAGTTTCTACGACAGTACTCCTGCCTGCTTCTCCAAACTGGGGATGTGCTGACCACCATCTACTGTAGGTAGTACACTAACTATGGATAAATACCTTATACAATGAATCCTACTTTATAAAATCTGAACTATCCTTTTAAGGATCTGTGACCAAGATATGTACTGAGCAGGACTTTTTTTTTACCGTTGAGAAACTAATGGCAGCAATGATTCTAAATTTAAAACTTCAGTAACTGCAACTCCTGGTTAATTTTTGGCTGACATATATACGCTGGTATCAGAGTGACAAAGCGGATTTCACTACTACGTGCTCTTTCAATTCTAACTAGATTTGGTCCCATCAGCATTTTTTCCTGTAGATTGTGTATATTGCACACTTTCACTTTCTTACATCAGCACTTTTTCCTCTTCAGTATTATATCTAATCTACTTAAAGATGCAGGGGCTACTTTTGCAATATCACACACACGCACACACACACATCAGTTTTTGTGACCAGCCGCCACACTTTCTCTTTGAAGTACCAGAAAGCCAGACTGGTCATCATCACTGCTGTGACCTTATTTAATCTACAACCACTGTAAGAAACACAGTGGCCTATATACAGCATGATGGAGATACTGTCCAGCAGACAGAAGTGCACAGGATCAAAAATCCAGTCTTCCATTTATTCTGGTCCACGTAACATTGAACACAGACACTAGTCTCACATTGGCAGACCTGTCTCCTCACTGAACACACACAGGAGCACCGTCACACACACAAAGGGCAAGCTATAAAAATATCCAAGTGTCACCCACTCTGCTGCTGATGGTTGTGTTACTATGGTAACACTGTAACCAACAGAAAGCGTGCGTGAGTGTGTGCTGGTATCCAGAAGCAGAAACCCAGCAGAGGTCAATCAGTGTCACCACAGCAGCGATGTTGAAAATCCAGCTCAACTTCACTTTTTCTGCACGGCGGTAAGGTTTACACCATGTAGTCTGTACACGACAACAAGTAGTTTACGTTATTAGTATGTCAGAACGATCTTGTGGAAGCCAGTGCACACGTAAAACATCAGAAAGTACATCATCATCTGAATGGATTTCAAAATCTAACTCAGACAAAAGACTCGGAATAAGCAATGTAACTACGTTTTTATCAAACATGAGAGTCAAATTATGGCTCAGATTTTGCGGCCTGCTGAACATCAGGAACTGATATGTATCCAATGCACACGCTGTCACGGAGCATGTAAGGCTCTCTCAATTCAGTTTGTTGCTGCAACCCCATATAAACTCACAAAGTGACCCCAATGACGAAGGCCAACGCGTCAGCGAGCATTCACTTGATCCTACGGCTGTGAGTGGAAATGAAAAGCAGATGGGGTGCAGGGCAGAGTTTCATTACAGCAAACAGAATAATACATGGGTTAACCATCCCTCTCAAACAGTTTTATTTAGCTTCCATGATAATGGGCCCCCTTGACTTGATTTTGCTGTCCTTTTTGTGCTCCCCCTGTCCAGCTCTATGCTCCTCTCTTTCACTCTCCCTAATGGCCTTATGCACAGACAGCTAGTCACACTGATAAC
The DNA here is from genome assembly GCF_041903045.1 of Epinephelus lanceolatus. Classification (NCBI taxonomy): domain Eukaryota; kingdom Metazoa; phylum Chordata; class Actinopteri; order Perciformes; family Serranidae; genus Epinephelus; species Epinephelus lanceolatus. Next base: position 31,638,347 of record NC_135743.1, read on the forward strand.
ACCACATTACTCTCCCACGGAAACCTTGTTCTCCACAATGTCAACTTTTAAGAGCTTAAACCACTGCTAAAAATGCTATTGAATTTGTTTTTAAATTTTTTGTTTGGGCAGGGTTTAGTTACAGTGAATGCACTAGCACACACGTAGAGTAGGGCAAGGGTCATCTTGCACCCAACCAGCAGCCTCCAAATTAGGTCAACAATGACAAGGGACGTAGGAGGGGATCTAGATAACTTCTCTCCGATGGTAAATACAGTGTAATCACCGCAAATGCAACATGATGTAATGTATAGGTTAATTATGAATATTAACATACACAATGCATCCTTTGCCTGTGTGCGCACGCATGAGAGGGGGAATATTTCTGTCTCGAGTCCAAATGTGGAAGCCTGGAGACTTTGGAGTCCTTTGTTTTGTTTATAAGAGTCTCAGCGAGCATTTAGTGCTCCTGTGCTGCCAGATTTCCAACCTGTCAATCTCTGCCTTCCCTGCAGTGGGTGTGGCTTGGGAATTGTCTCCAGCCTCTCCTCATTGGGCTCACGCTGGCAGGAGGGGTGTGCCTGTGCTCTGCCAGCGGCTGACGTGGTGCAGTGCAGAAGGCCTTTTAGTAAGCTCTCCCTTTCTCCTCTCCCCCCACTCTGTCTCTTTTTTCCAAACTTGAATTTTGGAGGACACAGTGGGATGGGAGACGGGGAGCTACTCCACAGTCCACACACATGCTCACACGGGCATGAACGACATACATGACATATAGACACCAACTGTGTGCAAGGGTGTGAACTTTTTTGACAGTTGCATGGAGTGGTGGTTAGGTTCAGAATTTAATTTTTGAGGGTTTAATTTGTCAACCACAGTCAGATGCATTTTCGAGTTTTAAAAGACTGCAGTGGCAAAGACTGCTGGGTGATATATACAAAGGGAAATTTAAGACATGCTTACACGTGTAGAAGCACACCGCTGTACAAACTGCTTTGCACCCACAGACTTAAATAATAATCAATGCAGCAATGAAGCAGGTCTTTAATAAAACACACCGCTTATGAAATGACCGACTGCGGATACTAATGGTGGGGTCCGGTGTACCTGCTCTTTCTCCCACACACACATTTATCTTGCAGTCTCTCACTGCTAGACTGTCTCTTATTTCTCATTCACACCGCTTAGACATCCTGTCTCTCGTGTTGTCTTTCTTTTCTTTGTCACTCTGGCTCTCGGTGTCGCCAGTTTTCTTTGCGACATCTCTAGTTCGGTTGGATTTCGGACCACAGGTGTAACTTAAATTCTTTATATTCTACTGCAGTTTTCTGTTAAGAATTGCGTGGGCACAGACGGGCAACGTTGTCTCCAGCAGAGCGCCAGAGCAGGGGACTGCCTTAGTGGACACACAAAACCATCATATGTAGGAGCACTGTGACCTTTTGTGTGCTTTACCTAGAAATGTTGCTGCTTTGGTTTCTGCTAATGCTGCGGCTGAATATTTCCAGGAATCCAGCTATGACATGAGCTAGCAAATCAAAGCCTTTTACACCAGAAACTGACATGACACCAACATGGAAAATTGCTTTTACAGGTCAGGTCTTTAGTCTCCACCGGCTTCTCACTTCTGTCTTCCTCCCTTGTCACCCTCATGCGGTGTCACTCAATTGTCTCTTCCTCTGTATCACTCTGTCTCTCTCAGACATCACACACAGTCTCTCATACAGTGTTGATTTCACGCTCCCTCTCCTCCTGTCCCTACGTAACCCCTCAGCTCTGCCTCTCTAATTGTCTCCTTCCCTCCATCACGCTCCCACTCAGCCCAACCTACAGGTGATGAGCTCATCTCTGTGGTTGCCTTAGTCACCTAACAACACGTCTGAGGAGCCGGCGGAGGCACAGCGGAGAGAGGACCTGAGCCGAAAACACTGGAACAAAAGCACAGCGTAGATGTTGGTGATGTCATCACAGAGCCAAGCTGAGCACGACAGGCCGTGATGACAACAACCCTCCGTCCTCCAACCTGTGATGACTCACTCCAGTGTTCCACCAAGAGAATGGACGGCTATTATATGGCTCGGAATTAGACATGGAAGTGTGATGTGCGGGCAGGAAATGCTGGATGTTCCTGATGAATGTGAAAAACAAAAACGTGTTGAAACCCACTGCAGGTCAGCTGGCACTAAAAATAACAGCCGCACATCATGTAAGAAAGAGGTCTGATCTAAAGACAAACACAAAAATACAGGACCAGTATATTTAGTCTCACATGCAGCATATGGTACTTTGGTCAGCAAAGCCTAAACAAGTAGTGAAAGAACAAAACAGGAAATATAGTTCACTGTAATATACTCCTATAAAATCAACCACAAACCCATTATCAGCAGCCAGTTTGAGCAAGGGTGTGCCATTTAAACTATGATCCCTTTAAAACATAAAATGTCCTGTTGTTAAAACCTCTTTGTGCCAAACTGTCCCTACATAAATCAATGGCAGGATCAATGTCATTAGCATGCCTTAGATTCTTTAGATTTAACAACCTGTAACACTTATTTTGTGAGTTATGAAAACTATAAAATGTACTACTGGCTGCTACTAGCAATTTTCAGGGAAAGCTGCATTGTAAACATGTACACCTGCACTTGTTTTTAGCTGCTACAAACAATGGTTAGAGTAGCGTTAGCAGCATGTCATTATCAAGCTAGTTGTTGGTCAGTGCTCTACTGCTAATGCTAGCTGATGAAAGACAATAATTGGAATCCTTCAGCTGTAAATCACATTAACATTTCAATCACTTTAATGTAGGGATGTGCATGATTAGTAGACTAGTTGACTAGACGTTGCTTCCCTTGGTTGTTGGCACCAAAAATACTAGTACAACTTATAATTAAAATGATTCTTATTTTATGCGACTGCATTCACCAAATGAAAATGTGGTTGTAATAATCAGGCACATTTCCAAAGGATTTATTGCCCTAAAGAATATTGTTTTCAATAAATGTTATTTATTAACTTGTATTCAGTGAGTTGTCATATAATTTGCAATGGTCATTATGTGTGGTAGCTTACAAAGGGCCCCACATTTCAGCAGCATTTTAAATACAACTTGGTTATTGAAAGATGTGATTTACGATTTTAAATGGCTCTAAAAATATATGCAACATTTCTTCGGAAAATGTTTAACTGAATAGATTAAGTTGTTTTCTTACTTTTACACTAGTCGACTAGTCTAATTTTAAACTTCCGTTTAAATGTCAGTGAAATTAGTCGTTAGGAACATCCCTACTTTGATTAAGATTTTTGGACATTTAGTACGGAGCAGCAGCTTGTCCTGTCAGTCTTTGAAACTGTAACATAAGCTAACGTAACATTAGCTCAGCAGCTAATGGCAAGACTGACAGCTGTCAACAGGATCAATTTAGATGATATCTAATATCTTCAGCTTTAACTGTCAAATGTGACTTACCAGCAGTTTGTCATTATCACTATAATTGGTAAAGTACACAGCTATCATCACTTAGGCTACATATGACACTTTGCATGAATAATTAGAATAATCGAAGTAATTTTACTACGCTACAGCAAACTGTTTGATTTCTAGACACATACTGACTTTGAAGTTGACTGCAAGTAAAGGACAGCAGTATTTAAACAGAGCTACCTGCCCCCTTTAATTTATCAAAAACAAACATATTTTCTCATTGTTTTGCTGTCAATCTCCTGCTCCAGGTTAGTTCCCGTTAGCAGTGAGACAATGCGTCAGACAATTTCAATTGCTGCCATGATTGACACATGCAACATCTGGAGGCAAGACGACCGCCAACAATCAGATCTCACACGTCATTTATACAAATGATATTTGACTGTGGTGCACTCTCTTTGCTGTCAGACCACACCAATGGTTTCTATTTAAATGAATGTAACAGACTGAGTCTTGTTCATTTTCCACCATCTGACTACAGTAAACGAATAAACGCCTCTAGGAACAAACGGAGCAGATCACCTCACAGCTGGATGTTTTGGCTGTGACATTCTAAGAGGTCACAGTACATTGAGAAACACTGCATGGTTGAGCAAGACTGGAAAAAGAGGCGATTCAGTGAGAGTAGATTTATTTTTTATGCCGTTTCACTTGAAATATAATAGCTGCCAAACTCCTTACTGTAAACAAACCAAATGATTTTAGGCTGCTCAGAAAATCCCTCCTTACTAAAACGCTCTCTGTCTCTCTTTACTGCTGTCATAGCGTAGTGATGATGGGACAATCACTGAGGTTATGGACAACAAGGTAGTGACATCTGTGCATTTCTCTAATCCCCTGTGCAATACTGAGAATAACAATTTCCCCCAAAAAATATTTAACAACAGCCTTAATCTTGCACCATCAAAAAACAATTCAGTGATGTCCTTTATGCCCAACACTGCACAAAAACAGGGATTTTTAATTGTCAGCCTTTATATTCACCACTTCATTCTAGTACACCGATTTGATAACAGTCAATTTGTCTGGGCAAGCAAGAAAATCATTCATAATTCACCTTAAATGCCTAGTTTTGGCTGAATTCCCCACGTTGTTCTGCAAAAAAAAGCTTGGCTACACAATACGCTGAGCAACTGTGTGTAATTTAAAATGTGTCGGTTCACTTTTATCAACAGAAACCCTTTGATTTTTCAGCCACCAATAAAAACGAGCCAGTTGTCATTGTGAATTATATAACATTATCTGTGATTTGGCAGATCACACGTGGAAACCATGTGAAGAACAAACATGAGCCACATTACTACTCACATGGAAAGAGCAAGAGTGCATGGCTTAGTGAGCGAAGCCAAGTTTATACCCAGAGGAATTGCTGGTAACGGGTATGACGGGGGGGCTAACTGCGCTGTGATCAAAACCACTTACATCTTTTACGGATTGAGCTCTGTTGGGCTGCTGATCAAGGAATGTTTAGAAATACAACATAGTAGGTCATCCCAGTCTAATGAACAAGATGTTTCATCAGACTCGCAGTAAGAATGCGAGTGCAGACTGGGTGACAGCTTTACTCAGAAAAGCAGCATCCATAACAGACACTAAATGCTTTTCAATTAATTGGGCCACCTGTAGGGACTGAGTATGTTGACCTGTCAGAGGTCTGAGACTGTATACTTGTCAACAGGTGCACTGAATTATAGCATTGTGAATCTGTGTCAGGGACTGTTGATCACAGCAGGCAATATGTAAGATATGAAATGCTATTTCAACCAAACCTACGTGCTGTCAGAGTCAATATTTGATTGTAAATGGAAAAGGGAGCCAGAGCATCTCTGTTCCTGAAACTGTCTTTTTACTTGCTCATCAATTTCATTTTTATCGTCATCATCCCCAATACTTATGGACTAAAATAAACCCATATTATGTACAGGCAGAATACAGAATAAAACACAATTACTGGCCCATAAATGCTAGACGTATGGTAGTTTGTAGAGATACAACTTTTCCTTTTGCACCACCTCATTTTAGGGCATGTACCAATACGTCTTTCAAAAAATCTTAAATTAATAAAGCTCGCTGAAGGGAACTGTAATGCAGTGTGAGAACAGGGATTGCGGTGTCACCAAGAACTGTGTCGGCAGCCTTCTGTGAGTAAACGAATGTAACAAATAGAGGAAACTGAATTAATTTCAAAATAATATTGGCAAATACACTGTATTAAATGTGGATGAGTCAAGTCATGGCCGATATCCAAGACGCATAATATGGGCAGTGTCTGTACAATGCCAATCTTGAATATTGTCTCTTGGTAGTGTTGAGTACTGCTACCCAAATTCTGTCATATCTCCAAAAAGCGAAAAGACAAATTATGTAGGGCTTGAACAGAGTTCACTTATGTCTTACATGCAACTCATTACTTGTTGGGAAGTTGGTGAGTTTACAATGACTTTGAAGAAACTTTGTGGCGTTGTCTCCCAGTAATAAACCTATAGGACATGAAATGAAAATTACTGTTATGCTGGAATAAACTAGAAAAGTATGCACTGCCCTTTAAGAGCAAGCAGAATTTCCCCATTTGACCTATGGCACTTACAGCTCCACTGTACACGTGTTTATAATCATGGCATATGCTGTGATCCTCAATCTGTCTCTGCTCATATTTCTCCTCAGTCACTAATGCTGTCTCATGCAATGCAGGACAATATGAAGGATACAGCACTATAAAATAAATCAAACTGCAGCTATGCCTAGACAGGGTTTAACTGGGTGCACTGAGGACACATTTTCCTCTGGTTGAAGCAGAGTGTGTTGACTCCAGAGGAGTGCGGCACACACACTGCCTACAGTCCGGGGCGCTGGGTTCATTACCAAAGTTGAGATTGTGAATATAAAGAACCACGCCTGACTTTTCGCAGCAGTTGCAGGCCCACTGCACTGGCAGGATATAAGTCAGCCCCTATGCTACAGCACCGTGTCTGTGTGTCTGCATGCAGTGTGAGAGCCGTGGTCTCGGAGGGGAGGAGGCATCACCAGGGGGACGTTACGCCTACATCACAAGAGTCGCACAAATCAAAGTCTATAAACAACGTCGGACTCCAAAAGTTGCAGTGAAACCTCAGCACGGCTGAATGCGAGCGGCTCCACCGGCGGCGGTGCGCAGTTTCGCGGCCGTTTCCACCGGCCAGCCCGAGATGTGACAGTGGGGCGCAGAAAAACACTCTCCCCAAATGTTCCCCCTCTCGCCATCGACGTAACAACATGTCGGCAAAGGACGGCCATGTTTTGCTGGTTATGTCGACACGGGGAGGAGGAAAAGTAGACACGATGTTTCTCCTCTCTGCCTTCACCTACCGCGATCACAACGTATCAAAGTGAAACTTAAACACGGGGGAGAAAACGTCCAATTAACAACTTGTCGGACACATTGTCTCAGCACGCAGGTGTAAACGGCAGGGGCAGGCAAAGTTCATGCGGCTAGACAAGTTAAAATATTTATACAGAGGCGTGTGGGTGTTTGGGAGCCACGCAAAGGCAGCGCAAGCCAAGGGACAGGCACAAAAAAACAACTACATGCAGTTTTAACTTGAGGGACTTTTGAGGAGGGGGGAGCCGTGTGGCGAGAGCCGTGAGAAAAACAGAGGAAGAGTTTATCCATTTCTTACCTGCCCACCGTTTTGGCGCGATGCTCAGGTAGTGCGGTACAATCCCAAAGCGACTGCTGAACACACAAACGAGCCAAATGTGTTTTGAACACTCTCACGGCGGTCCAATAACCCGAGCAGACAACAGGCGACAGGAAAGAAAAAATTGGCGATCACAAGGAGGATCTACGCCAAAAGCCACATGATCGCCGACGTCAGAGTACGTATTTGCATGCCGTACCGGAGCGCCGGTGTCCGTCCATAGCGGGTCCATAGTGTTATTGCCGTGAAAAGTTCAGAAAGAGGCTGAGGAAAGTGAGACAAGTGTGTGTCCAGACGGCGGCAGGAGTGCTGGTGTCTCCATGAAGCATGCCTGCTAGTGTAAAAATGAATGAACTGCGCCTTGTTGCCGTCAACTTGTCCCCGTGCTGATGCCTGCCTGCCTCTCCGCTCCGACCTAATTGAATATTACAGTATAAAAGAGGGGGCGTTTGTTACCCCAAAAGTCCCACCCTCCCTCCGTCACCCCGCCCACCCCTCTTCCTCTCCCCCCGTTTCTCTCTGAATGCATGTGCATGTGATGTGAGTTGAGGAGTTGCTGCAGTGCTTTCTCAAGTGGAAGCTGCTCTGTTCTGCAGTGATGAAACTGCACACATCCCCGCCTTTCATCACATACACACACACACACACACACGCAAAACACACTCACATCTGGATCCACAAAGGTTAGTCTGGGGTCAGCTGATACTCACAGTTTGTGTTGGTGAGACAAACTGCCCTGAAATGACACAGACGGCTCAGTGAGCTCACACGCAACAGTGACCTCCACTGGCTCCTCCTCAGAACTGATCCTGACCTTGGCTCATGCATGCAGCACATTGTTCATGGAGCAGTGGTGGAGCCATGTACAACATTTGGACTGCAGAATGAAAAATATTATATTATCACAGAGTAAGTATTATTCTAATAAAGCGCGAAGTGTGTTTTCTCAGCGAGGCCAGAGTGCCGGTACAGTTACAGCATTATTATTTTGCTCAGGGACACTCAAGTAGGATGGAGGTTTGCTGACATGAGGCCTGAACTTGGGCTGAAGTCTCTGGTTGACACAGTCTTTCTTTAGCCTTACGGGCAGGGACACTCAACTTGTTATGCCCGGGGGCTACTTTCACTTCATGATAGGATGCCAGGGGCTAGTTATTAAACAAACACTAATAATATTTCTTCAGATAAAATGAATAAACATTAAAATTCCTATGATTCATCTTTCTTTGAAACACTGTATTATCAAATTAAATGATATATCAACTTAACTAATTAGCCAGCCTCTGTCGGGGGGCTCAGGAGATTCTCCCTGCCACTTTGTTTTGATGAACCATCTGTACTTTGATGCCTTTTTATGCACTCTAGCACCTTATTTACATTCAAAGTACAAGAAAATAATTCTCAGTGTGAATTTATTCATTTTCATTGTGATGTAAAGAAAGGTCAGCAGGCCACCCGACACCCTATCACAGACCAGGTTTGGCCCGGGGTCGTAAGTTGACTTACTGCGTTACTGCGCTGCCACAGTACCCAGTTGGGAGAACTACACCCTGGCTGGCGGTTAGGTGATCGCCTTTGATTCTGTTACAATAAATTTTCGACCTAATACAAGGGCTGTCTGGACTCAGTCTGCCTGGGATGTAGACAAGGGTTGTAGAGGGACAGGATCACCCAGAACTAACAAGCATGGGCAGAATGGGGCATCTAATTTTAAGGATCATTTTGATATTATCATGTGTGGCAGACCAGAATTTTGGTGCAATGGGACAAGACTGTAATGCTTTTTATTTGTGGAGATGCAAGGATTCAAGAGCACAACTCGTGACTATTTTATCTTAAAGAGGTTCTTCAGTAATTTAGTGTTCTGCTTCTATACAGTTGGTGACCTGAAGACAGATTTTGAAAAATAATTGTTGAGATCAGTGCTGCAGAGGCTGAGGTATGCTCAGTTATTCACCACTGAAGCTATTATGCAAAGCCTGCTTCTGCGTGTGTCACAATATTGTGTCTATGTCAGTCAGCGGTGTGTTGTTTCGGCATATTACTTAACCAGACTGGCCATCGGGTGAATCCAGGCAAAAATGAAGTTTCCTAATTGATTTCTCCATGCCTAATAGCAGTCTAGGGAGATGGTCCGATCACAGAGATGATAGAGATAATTGAGACATCACACATGCTTAAGGTAATACAGATTAAATGTATGAGTGTGTTGCATGAAATGTTGTACTTGTGCAGTGTAAAGGCTAATCTACTTAAGTCTAATCTGGTTTATTCGGTTCCAACCTGACTGTAATTGAGTGCACAGTCGTCTGCTCTGCGATGTCAATGTCGTTTGTATTTAATTATTATTAGCAGAGCAAGGTATCTCTGGCAGCTGGGAGCTTTGGGTTCATTTCAAATGGTGGCGTCAGCTGGATCTGTATTCCAAGTGTAACCACAAATCACTTTTAATATGAAGAATAGTTCACCACAAAGGTTCACCAGAAACAGTTGTTTGTACAAGGGCAACAACATGTCTTTATATGATTTTATCCATTATCTATCCAGCAGTGCTTGCTCAGTTTGTGACTGACCAAAATTGGTGTAGCTATTCCTGAAGCCACACGTCAAACTGAGTATACTGTTTTTGATATTCTGCTTGAGTATTTTCAACACTGTTCCTTGCAGTCAGACCAGAACATGCAGACAAATTCCCTTGGCTAGATGAAAATAAACATAAAAGGAAGGCTGATAAATTGCCTGTCCAACAATATTATGAGTGGAAATGCTAAAACATCAGGGCATAGTTAAGCTCAAGAGCAGTATGTTTCTGTAACCTTGCTCTGAAGGACTGTTTCACCTCCAGAATATTTTATTTTGGTGTTGATTCAGGTTTTCACGTCTCTTCGGGCCCTGGTATTGAAACCTTGTGTGGAGGTTAAGATTTTTAATATTCAGGTCTTTTCTGTGACCAAAATATCTTTTATGAAGCTGTCAATGGGTCTGCTGTGATCCTTCCACACAAAACCACTTTACAAACTATTTGAATCAGTTAAAGTGGTCAATTTATCTATTAGATTTCAGTTCACTGATGTTTTTCCTTGCAGTGGTTCAGTGTGAATCCTTATCAGTGGAATGCTTGTTAAGTGCTTTCATCCACCAAGGCATCTGCTTTGTTGATCACTTGGTCTGGGCTCTGTACAACACACAGTTCACCTGCAATACACCAATCTCATTCTTCTTTTACAGGTATGTGAAAGCAATTGAGCTGACAAAGTGTCACATGCCTTCTTGTTTCTTACCGGTCTCAGAGATATACTCCAAAGGAGGACCAATTCAGAATGCGAAAGAGAGATGTTTACTTGCTGGTCTGGATATTCTCTACTCTGTGAACTCATCCATCAAAACTCAGGCCAGACAGAGCAAAACAGCTTCATACTTGACCAGTAAGAGCCAAAACAGCGGAGACTAGTTGGGACAAAACAACCACCTCACAGCTGAGGGTCAGACTTTACCTTCACAGGACTGAGCAGTCACATCTCTAAACCAAGTACAACTTTGTCAGAGTATTTTACATTTACACGACCAGATCATGCACATTGTTCTCATAAGGTCAAACAGCAAAGCACTCTGTATGTGTGCACAGTGCTGCTGCAGTCATGCTCTAATATTGCACTGACTGAGAGATGCTAACATTTCCAGCGTTAAGTTTTGAAAAATATAAAATGTGAAATGACTTGTGAAACAGAACAAACATACAAACACAAGATGTGCCAAACTACATAAGCTTCAGTCAAGAATCCGCAGTGATTGAAGTTACAGTGAGTAAGTTTCCTTTTTTATTCTCTTTTTAAAAAGTAAAAGCCCTTCAAAGCACTTCTTACTGTAGTGACATGTTTGGCATCCGGGACACATCCAAGACTTGGATGGGCATTAAACGCTACAGGTTACAGGTCCAGTCTGTGGGATTTAGTGCCATCTCGAGGTGAGGTTGCAGACTGCAACAAGTTGAATATCCTCACCCCTCACCTCTCCCTTCTCAAGTGTGTAGAAACTATGGTGGCCTTGAGGTAATGTAAAAAAGCAAAAGGCCCTCTCTGGAGTCAGTGTTTGGTTTGTCTTTTCTGAGCCTCTGTAGGAACATGGCAGTCCAACATGGTGGGCTCCTTGGAATTGGATCCACTCCCCAGGCAAGCTGCTCTTATGCACTGTTTGTACATATACCTATGACAAGTATTGCACTACAATTCATACTGTATATAACACACATAATCATGATAAAGTAATTTGTACATGACCCACATGATCAGGAAGGCTGCAATTACGTGACCAATGCACTGACAGATGTAAAGAAGGAAGTAAGGAGCGAGTCAACGAGCGAGGCAGGTTTGTGTGGTGGATGGGTCAACCCACACAGGACATTCCCCTAGGAGACAGGTGTTTGTGACCTTGTAAAACCAAGTGAGCTATTTAAAGGTACTTTGTCACAAGGTTTCTTTTCCTAAACCTAATCTACGTAGCTTTACATCAAGTATGTGATGTGAGAATGCCATTTGTGGGGTGCTAATTTGTTAGATATCATATAAACTGCTGTACAAGGATGCATTGCCCTATGCAGATACAAAGGGTTCATTCTAAGCTTACAAAAACATGATTCCTATTATGAATATTGTGTTTAATTTCTGCCAATAGAGCCTCCTAAATCCTACACACTGGTCCTTTAAATCAGCATTACAAAATATGAGCAGCTGAGCTTGAAAATACCTGGTTCTTTAATAAAAAGTCAGAGATACAAGCTTGTGTAAATTTAAAATACAAGGAAAAAAAATTATCTATCACCCCAGTGGTGCATTTATGAAACATCATCATCACCCAGCTCAAAATTCTGTAGTGCACAAGACTAACGACGAGCCAGAGCTTAAGTTTATGTTTTGTAGATACCTGAGAGATACATTCAGGATAATAAATGACTTCCCTTCTAGATTTTGGGTTGATTTTGGATTATGATGGGAGAGTGTTTTGTTCCCAAATGCAATGAAGACTTTTGATTCTGGTAGGCTACAGCTTTGATTCATGCCTATGACTCGCCTCTTCTCCATAGCAACTGTGGCTCCTGTGAATTGTAATATTAAGAACACTTATAACACCTTTTCTTCTTCTTCTTCTTTTTTTTTTTTTTTACAACTGGACCATAATCTTTTGATTTCATGGTCATCCTTGTGCTAATTTTCTGTTCCTTCACTGCCATTTCTCGCCACAAGTGTCCTACCCTGCAGGGATACAAAGTACAGCATGTTTTAGAAGCATACTTTCCTTTGACAAGCTCACATCCAGCTGATTAATTGAAAACAGATGATGAAAGGAAGAGTGAACATGATTAAGGTGTTCATGGGCTCCCAGGTGATATGAATTTGGGTTACTGTACAGACAGACTTTGTTGTGTCTTTTATCTAACAGAGTTTTGTTAAAAAAAATTTAAAAAAAATCAATTTTTTAACTTAGATTTTCTCGTCAGGTTGCCCTTGAGAAAGAATGAAGGTAGAAAAACACACAATCCCATAGACAGTAAATTGTGTGTGTGTATCTATAATGTGATAAAAACAGAAGGTCACTAGATGGTGCTACATGGCTGCACAACCACTCCTATGTAGGATCCCTAAACCTGCCATCTGGGACTGAACTGGTTGTATTCTTGTTATCTGAGGCACACTGACGGTGGAAGTGCTACCAACTTTCAGAGCATCTAATAATAACTTTGCTTATATTCAAACCATCTTGAAACATATTCATAACTGCTGTCACTGAAAGTTATTCACATCATTTACAGTTCATCTTTACAACAAAGTCTTCAACCATTATATTTGCTTTAGTAAAAAAAGAGTGTATGATCGTTTTTACTCGTTACTTATTAACATGACAGGGTTAAAATCACTTCAGGAACTGGAAAGCTGACAACGTTGAGATTAAAGGCTGGAAGTGAAGCGGATGAGACAAAGAGAGAGAACGAGGGGAGTAGAATTAAGACGATAGATAACATTAGAGAAGACTTGGTCTCAATAGTTCATTAGGAGTTCAAGTGTCAGTGTGTGGTCAGATGGAAGTTGTGTTGGCCCATAATAGATGGCGTGCATGTGAACACGCAGGGAATACCAGACTTGGATAGCATCTCCTCTCTCCTGCTCTCCTTGGTATTTTATTTGTCCACAGGATGACATCAGTGGAGATCTTTCCTTCTGTTCATCTGTTGTTTTATTTGTTTGTCCACGATGTGGTTTTTTAAGACGCTGCTGATTGCCACTGACGCAAATGTTAAGCAACTGTAACTCAACACAGCAGTTCTATCAAGCTTCGGATTTCTCAACAAGCTAATGAGGAGTGCATGGAGCACCACTATAATGATACTCAGTCCACAATGAGTGTGGAAGATCATGATTTTTTTTCCTCCTCTCCAAAACTAAAACCTACAGTTACTTTCAAAGAACAGTAGCGTTACATTAGCTAACTACGCTATTTTGTGGAATAACATCAGCAAAAGCTTTCAACAGGACTGGTACAACCTACACTATCTGAGGATCAGCCCCACATGTTTAGCAAAGTTTTGAGCAATAGATCTGTCTTTTGCTTTTTACTGAATTGTAGTTTATCCGAGATTTGTTTTCCAGACTCATTAGTTACACATACATACATCCTCAAATTGCCTGAAAATGCTAACAATAAAGCATCAATCTGCCCTTTGTGTTTACATTTAATTATTTCTTTATTTGAGAAGGGACAATGTAAATGAATCAACATTTTAACAAATGTAAATGCACACAAGTTAGCTGAAAGGGCTAAGGTTTTTAATCGACAGTTTTGTATCCAAATATGCTTTTCCATAATAAGCATCTAAATATAAATTGCTTCTTTTTCATATAACTATAACACCAGAGCTGACTAGCTCTACTTTGCAACACTAAAACAAAGCTGATATTTATTTCTTGGATCATCAAGTGATGAGGACGCTCACTTTTTGCCTCGGATCTGGTTTCTTTTGCCTCAGTCTTTATGGTATCACGAGATGGCGCAGAGTTAGCATGCTGTATGCAGATAACAAATGCATCTTTACAAACATTTCTCAAGATCTTCATTTTCAAATGACTCAGTAGAATAAATTAAAAAGTTAACTGAGAACAGAGTTTGTACACAACTTAAAGAGCTCAAGAACCGCTTAGCTAGCTACATTTGAAAAAAAATCTGTCAGCAGTGGTGAGATAAAAATGACATGTCTGTCTGTCTGAAATCAAAGACCCATAGTTTTAAAATAAAATTACAATAAATTAAAATATATTGTAGATTTGTGTAATAAATACGCCCAGTTACTGTAAACTGTAGCATTGCGCTTATCTCTATAAACTCATATTTGCATATGAATGCAGAATCTCGACAACAGGACAAGATTTTGGTATCAGAAGCACTGTGGTTTCTGTTTGTAGTCCGAGTGGTATTGGTCATTCACATTCGAGGAGGTTCTGGCTGCACACAGGGGGGTCAGCTCAATGCTCCCTCATGAACTCTTTTTTTCATCCAAAATTAGGTCCTACATTCCCTCAGCATCAGAGCCAACCCGTCCATGACCGGGTTAGGGTTTGGGGTTAGGGTTTCTCATGTTATTACAGTTGTGAAAACATTACCTCATTGGCAGAGGTACTGATTTGAGGGAATATAGGTCTCATGGAACATAGACACGCCCCCCAGGTAAACAAGGTAAGAAGGTAAACAAACTACTATACAATCTGAGCAAAAGAGGCAGAATGCACTGGCTGAAATGCAATCTTGGATCCCATCTGCTATCGTCTGATGACAGTTTATTGTTTTGTTAGCTGTTTTTGAAAATTCTTTGCATCACATGCAGATATCTGTTTATAGGGAGCCATGACTCTGTGTATATAGGGTCTCAAGTTGCTAATTGGTCTGTAAACAATGACCGGCACATAGAAGAGAAAGTCTGGGCCCAGACATCTGTTATCTAGGTATCAGGATATCTGCTGGCTACATAGGAACAACTAAAATATTGGCTGTTGCCCCCAGAGGCGCAGAACGATAGACAGAGGGTTTTGAGATTGGTGTTGCGCTAGACAGCAAAGAGTAAGGTGTAGCAACAGCAACTAAGAGGGGTGGGGCTTAGCAAACAGTCAGTTGACCAGATGGCTTTCCTATATTTACAATAAAAGGCCCATTTTAGTGTTTTACTGTTGCTGTATTTCATTGTTAAGATTACACTATTTAATGGAGATGCTGTAGTTGTAATGACTTGTGGTGAGTTAGTGTGCATTTGTCAATGTGCTAATGTGTGTGTGTCTGCAGGTTGTGCATGTACTTCCGCTGCGAGCAGCTTTGGCCACTTCAGACAGAAGACAGTTGGAACATAGTCAAGAAAGCTGTTTGGTAACGATGTGTTCACAGACAGCTCATCCAGTGGGCGTTTTTTTTATAAATCCTGTTATCACCACTGTAACCTCAAAGCGACTTCCATTCCCACATCCAGGTTTAACCATGACACAGCTGTTACAGCAAAAGAAGAGGAGGAGAGACACAAATGATTGTGACTTTTCTATTTCCGTACTGTTCATGTCACAAGAGCACGAGGAGAAGGAAGGGATGACCTAGTGGCTAAAGAGACCATCCTGCCACAGCTGTGCTCCCACAATGTGTTCTGGCAAAGTATCACGCTGAAGTCTCTAAGAGCTAGACACCAAACACAATGAAGAGTGGAATAGTACAGCAGAGGACATTTTCTGGAAAAGACTACTGCACAGACCCTTTCTCAGTCACAGGAGAGGAGTGCTTAAAATAATTGAGTCCAGAGATGCTCAAGGTCAATTAAGTTCACTGTGCTGGTAGATTTAGGAAATACACAGAATCACTGATGGCTAGTTTCACAGAAAAGGACCAAGCCTTGTGTTAAGCTATTTACAATGGAGTTGTGCCTTTTAAACAATACTGAATATTGTCTTGTTGGCTCAGGTGAGGAGCTTGACTCCGAACTCTTTGGCTCATCTTTCTACTGTACACTGCTCAAAGGAGCAACATTCCTCAGATGATTTCCTTGGCTTGCACACAGTGATTTCACACAGTGTGAGAATATACAATACACTATCATACAGTGTTTTTTAAACACCCTATCTCTTTTTATTAACCTGATGAAGAAGAGTGTGTTGTGTAGCCTGAAAATCCTACAAGTCATTACAAAGAGGAAACCAGATTACTGTTCTCCTCCTCTCTCACTCTCTCCACTCTTACCTCTGTCCTTGTTTAACTCAGCTTTCTTTGATTTCAAATCTACGTAATTCTTTTGTTTTGCAAGACAAAAACAGCATTCTTTCTAATTGAGCAAAGCAGCAGCACAATACACAGAGCTTGGCACGATTATTTTTCCCCAAGGCACACCAAAAGAGGAAGAGGGCAATTTACCAGACTATTCATCACCCCATTTCCATTTCTGTGAAACGCTTATCCTTGTGGTTTAGGGTATTGTCACTTCACAAAAACATGATATGAAAATATTTACCACAATGACATGAATTGGGAGGAGATTCTCTGGAATTGCTTCCGCTTTGTGTTTGAAATGTGCGTCTTTTGTCTTGAGTCATCGCTGGCATGATGCAAGTATGTGAACATGTGTGTGTCTGTCGGTGCCACCTCTATGTGTTATAGTTAAGTTTCTCAGAGCCTGACAGAGCTACCACTGTAATCATCAAACACACACATGGTTACAATCACACCATATGGCTTTCAGTAACAGAAGGAGAGAGAGAAAGGAAAGCATAGAGAGAGATAGCGGAGGTGAAACAAATAGGGTGAAGTCAGAGAGCTAAGCAGAAAGAGGTGAGGAGGAGAAGGGAGGAAAAAGAAGAGGTAGAAGACATGGAGTTGAGATGAAAAGAAAATGAAATTGGTGGATGAGGACAAGCAGAGAACGGAAATAAGAAGGATGAGAAAGAAAACAGGTCGCAAAAAGAGCAAAAGAGGGGTTCCTGGCAGCTTCTCTTTTATATCCTCTTTTTCCTTTCAGGTGTTACTGGTCATCTTTTAACTATGTGGCACTCACAGTGTTGAGGATACCCAGCCTATTCTCACTCACCAGGTGTCAAATATTGCTGCTTTGTCACTCTCTTTGGTGTGTGATATTGGCACCAAAGGCAGCCTCTGGCATCTTTGTGAGACACAACGGGCTGTCAGCTATCTCAAGTGTAAACCAATCTGTGGCAATAGTTGATGCTGAGAGCAACTGGTGTAGTATAAAGCAATAGCAATAAAGTCTGAAAAGCAATGTTCATTTTGTTGATGAAAACTTTGACAAACATTTTTCTTCAACCTCTTTTTTTTTCCATAACTGAAATGAGCTAAAAATAGATCTTGATAATGAAAGACGAAATCTGTTTCATTTTTGTTGACAAGATGAGATGTAATGAAAATGTTAGTGGTTGACTATCGGACATTGAAAGCCTAGAACGGTCGTGCTTGTAATTATCTTTAAATGCTGCATGAGCGATAGGCTGGTGAACACCAGTAAATAGTCTGCACCAGGATGTTTTGCTAGCCAATAAAAGCACTCACATCGGAGCAGCATCAGTCGTTGGTGTGAGTTGTGAGATGTAATTCAGTAGTAAATACTCAGCTGTGATCTCTGTGGGACTCCACTCAGTGTGGACTGTCTTGGGAAGGTTTATGGTTTGATGGTATTTGACAGCAGGTATCTGTGAGTGTAGCTGTGCTGTAAGTAAACAGTCTGAACTCAGATAAGTTTTCTCTGACATAGATGAAACTTTAGTTTAACTCTGTGAAAGGACACGAGTTACAACCTCTAGACTAACATGTTGCAGATTTCGAAAGAATTCAGGCTTTAATCAAGGTATATTTAACAGTGAAATTGATCAGTCAGAGTTTACAATGAACCTGGGTACAAATCCTAGTTGTCTCAGATAAGTTATTTGTTGTGTCAATGTTTTTGAAACTATAAACAGAGAGATATTGAGCTTTTCAAATGATGATCAGTTAGTGTGTGCTTATAAATCACAACTTAAACCTGTTGAAAAATGCTGGAGAAATGTCTAAAGAAAATTTTAAACAACTTGTCACCTTGATTCTAATTTTTCATATAGTAAAAATAAAAAATAAAGTAATGACTAAAATATCATGAATTTTGGTCGATTAAAACTATTAAGGATAAAAATGCCTAAAAAGTGACCAAAACTAATAAGTATTTTTCATCTCAAGACTAAGACTAAGACTAAATCTAAAATAGCTATGAAGGGTGGGTGGGAGTGGAGGTGGATGGGTCAAACAAAACCGGACTTTCAGCCAGGAGACCACAGTTCATGTCCAGTGTGAAACCTTAAGTCAGTGTTGTTTAAAAGTAACATTGGGCAATTAACGTAAGGTCGTCATACACTGACGTAACTCAGACGACATATGTATGTCTCGTTACATACTGATTTTAAATGTAAACGTGATCTTTTCTCAAAACCTAACCAAGTAGTTTTGTTGCCTGAATGTAACCACGGCTCGCAGCATTACCCACATGTTACAATGTGTTTCAGCTCTGTGGCCTTCACATCACTATGAGACACAGAGGGGGCGTGACACGTAAGCATATGTTGAAATACTGGTGTGATGGCCCCAGGATTGCATGTGTGTTTTTTGCAGATGATGTGGCTATGCTGACTTCATGAGACCATGACTGTCCGCCCCTGTCTGAGGCCACAGTGCTCTGCTGGAAATCAGTGGATCCCCTTGCTCCCCTCAGTTTGTGAGCAAGTAACTCCCCCAAATAAAAGAGTTCAAGCATTTTCTTGTTCATGTGTGAGGGTAAGATGGTACGTGAGATTGACCTTCAATAGCTCATCAGCAGTAACCGCACTGTCGCTGTAAAAAGGCTGCTGAGCCTCTCAATTTAATGGTCGATCATCTTTCAAACCCTCACTGATGGCCATGAGCTTGAGTTAGTACCAAAAGATTCAAACCACGGGCAAAAGTGGCTGAAATGGTTTTCATTCACAGGGTTGCTCACTTGTAAGGCCTTAAGGTGATTGTTTGTCTGACATGTCATTCCACCATGTTGAAAATGCAAAAGTATTTTTGGCTGTTCAGAATGGCTGCACTCAAAGATGGCATGAAAAGCCTGCCTTCATAAAGACAGGTGAGATACAATACCTCTCTGCATATCCGAAATGTTGTGTTGACAACAAATAAAAAGAGCCTGAGAGTTCAAATCCTACCTGCCTTCTTGCCTGGCTTATCACTATGTGAAGTGAGCATCAATGTCAAATTTTCGGTTTCAGAAAGCTACAGAAAGTATTGGCTGCAGCCCTGTTAATTCTGATGCCAAAGAGGTGTGGATGGATGTGGGAAAATGTTGAGCTATCCATCAAGCACCTAAGTTGGATCATACTGGCACCCTAAGATGGAGCGTGAGAATTACCAGTGGATTGGTGCTGCCACAGTAATACAGACACTGTACAGGATTGTTGTGGAAAGGAAGAAGCTGATCGCAAATGTGAAGCTCTTTGTTTGCCAGTTGATCTACATTCCAACCCTCACCTATGGTCATGAGCTCTGGGTAATAACTGAAAGACTGCGGATACAAGCAACCAAACTGAGTGTCCTTTACAATGTGGACACTCATTGTAAGGTCAATGCAATGGGCTGGGCTAACCCTTAGAGATAGGGTTAGGAGATCAGACATTCGGAAGGAGCTTGAAGTAGAAGCACTGCTCCTCAGTATAGAAAGAGCAAGTTGAGGTGATTCTGGCTTCTGATTAGGATGCCTCCTGGACATCAAACTGTGGAGCTATTCCAGGCATATCCAACTGGGAGGAGACCCTGCAGCAAACCATGCTGGAAGTATTATTAAGTATTATCTCATCTGGTCTGGGATCGTCTAAGAATCCCCCAGGAGGAACTAGAGAATAGGAGATGTACATAATAAATAAATAAATGAATAAATAAATAAATAAATGAATGGATGGATGAGCTTGTTCAGTGTCCAGGATGAGGACACCACAGTGAAGATGGGGAAGAACAAGAGAAAGAAGATGATATTAAGTAACACCTAGGGCAGCAATATTCTTGCACTTCTATCACTTTTATCTACTCACTATAATAAAAAATAAAACATCTATTGTGCAAATTATGTTCAAAAGTATTTTGTATGGATCACTCCCAAGACCTCAGAATTTTGATATGCAATTTACTGAACAGCATTTATTGAAAACATTCAACTTAAAAACCGTGTAAAGCCAAAAGAGCCTGTAAGTTTACTTCAGTGTGGTTCAGCAGGGAGAAAACAACATACACACAGTAACAATACTCTCTTTGTGGCTTATTAAGTGCAGCAGTGTGGACATGCCTGACAGACACAGTTACTGTTTAAAGCATTGTGTTATATCAAATTATAATACGGTATCATTCTGTTATGCAACTATCCCATTTGTCACTGATACTTTGTTTCCTGCAAGTCATTTGTATGTGCAGATACCCCTCTCTTCCCTTGGTTTCGGTGTGTATCTACGTGGTTTACATATGCATGATGCACTTGCACTGTTGCTCTGTAATTAAAGTATACAAGACAAACGTCATGTAATCTGTTGCAATGTGCTGGCTATTACGGGGTGTGTTTTCCCTTTCATGTCTGTGTATATAGTGTTTCGGAGAGCCTCCTCTTGCCCGTCTGGTAGGAACTTGACATGCATCCAGCAGTAGAATTAAGACAAGGCTGTAAACAGTGCTGTGGATACATTTAGTAAATAGTTTGGATTTTTTTTTATTGTTACGTTTTTTATTGCAGGGCCCGGGAGTAAGGCTATAATCTCTTAAAGAACACTAAATCTTCACAACATTCCCATCTGTCTTGCTGTTTCTGCTTGTTCTTGTTCAGTATATACAGTATTTCTCAGAGTCATTAAAGTGTTTCCGTCTTCGCTTTCACTGTCTTCCTCTCTCCTCTGTTATTTAGAAGCCACAGCACTTTTTAGTCCTTTATCTGTTTGTCCATGTTATCATTTTGGTCTCTGATTACAGATATCCCAACTCTATTTTGAAGTTTTAGCTTTCACATCCTATTTCACAGATGTCAGAATCAGAAATGATTTATGTCCAGGCAGGTTTGCACATACAAGGAATTTGACTTGGTTATTTGGAGCATAACAATAAAGGGTGCAAAAGTATAGACTTAATATAAAATAAAAATAAGACAATTCAAAATAGCAAAATTCTGGAAAGTGGTTAAATCTCTTTAATTGCATTACTTCATCTTTCCTCCCTTAGCAGATTGTGCTGGAAATGTGTAATGCTTTTAATGATCATTTTATCAAATCAGGCTCTCTGATCAACTAAATGCCATATATGACACACCAGAGCCTCATGATAATGTCTCTATTATGTCAGAGAGGGGGTCTTAATTTCAAGAAATGTTTCTTTTCCCATTTAGACCACTGAACCATTTTGAAGTCTATCACGCTTTGTGTAATTCCAAGTGCATGAAAAGCTCCTTGGATGCAGACCAGTTACACTCATGTCTCTTAAAGCTCGCTGCCCCCATCATAGCTGTGCCCTTGATGCATATCTTTAATCTAACGCTCTGCTCTGGTTCAATTCCAAAGGTCTGGAGGTCAGCCCAGGTGACTCCTCTACATTAAGGAGGAGACACAAATGATCTGAACAGCTATAAGTCTATCTTCAAACTATCATGTCTAGCTGAAGTGTTGTGAATGTGAATCTTTTGTAAATGAACAGCTTTATACTTTTTTGTCTGCAAATGTTATTAAATTCCTGTCAGTCTGGGTTCAGATCCGGCCATGGCACCATTACAGCAGCAGCTGTGGTTTTAAATGACATAGTTTCAGCTCTAGATCGTAGCAGACACTGTGCGGCCTTATTTATAGACTTGTCAAAGGCCTTTGATACTGTTGATCACACGCTGCTTCTGGATAAATTGGCTTTGCTGAGTTTTGATCAAGTCTCCTTTAAATGGTTTCAGAATTTCCTCACTGATAGAACCCAGTGTATAAAAACTGCAGGAGTGAATTCAATTGGTTTTTTGATTAAAAAATGGTGTGCCACAAGATTCAATTTTAGGCCCATTGTTGTTCACTTTGTACATAAATGATATCTGTGCATCTATAGAAAACTGTAAAGCACATTTTTATGCAGATGATATGATTCTTTATGCTTGTGCACCTTCTATAGAGGAAGCTGTTTCAAACCTTCAGTGTGCATTTGACTGCATGCTGAAATCCTTAAAAAAAACCTTAGACTAATTGATGAACCTAGAACTAAATTCATGTTCACAAGGTCAAGGAAGTGTGATCATGATGCATACTCTATCTGTTCCCTGAATGGCACCCACATTGAACGCATGACAGATTACAAATATCTTGGCATCTGGCTAGATGACAAGCTTCAAAATACGTGCTTAAGCTCACAAAGAAAGTCAGAATTGAATTGGGTGCATAGTACATATTTTGGTCATGCTTCTCTTTAGAAGCTAGAAGGACAATTACTCAATCTACTATAATGTCAGTCTTAGATTATAGTGGTATTTTGTATATGCATGCAGCTCAGTCCACACTGAAATCACTTGATATGATATGACCACAGTTCTCCGATTTACCACACCACTGTGAGCTATGCAAGAATATAGGGTGGTGTTCTATCACTGATAGAGGGGAAAAAGGCATTATTTGGAAAGTTACCCTTCTACCTCACTTCTCTTTTAAAAATCAAATCCATATTTAATCAATCCCTTGAAACTCCTCAGATCAGTACTGAGCTTGGTAAATTAGCTTTTAGTTTTTTGCACCAAATAAATGTAACAAGTAGTCTTGATAGACATTGCTGCTATTTATTTGTTTTTATGGGCTTTTTCCATCACTTCATTGTGATTGCTATTATACACCTTTATCCCTTAAAGATCCCCCATTGAATGTGATCTCAGGGCATTAATGCTCAGTCAATTTTCCCTGAATAAACAATGGTTTGATGAATAGGATATAGAAAAATATAGTAATATGTAAGATGTACACATGTTAATAAATTGTCAGTTTTTACAGTGTACAGTTGTGCAGGAATGTGCAAATTATTGTCCAGGAGGATGTAAATGTTCACAGTATAAGTAACATGTCACGCCACAAGAAGCAAAAAAAAAAAGAAAGTTACTAGGAAGACACATATCTAAAAGCACCATCTGTCACCTCTGTCAGCTCTCACTTCTAAACCTGCTTCATTTTGCTTTTCCCTCTATGTCTTGTAGATATTGAATAAACAACGGCGGTGAATATTTAGTCAGGTCAGGCATGTCAAAATCCTCCAGTAAGACTAAAATATTGCAAATTACCGTGGGATACAGAATAAAAACAACACCAAAGTTCTGTTTCACCGCCTTGCTTCCTCTCCTCTTCCTTTCCCACTCCTCCCTAACTTGCTTCAACTTTTTCAATCTCACCTCAGCTGACCTTTCTGCCGAGCTGTTCTTTCTCAACCTCCTATCCACCCTCTCACTCCCTACGCTGTCTCATCTACATCATAACAATAACCGTGGTAACTCCTGCACCAGAAGATGGTCATGCCAGTCTTTAATTAGTACACCAACATTGCACAATAATAAACTCTGAGCTAAATGCAAGATCAAAAGATGTAAATGTAAAAATGCGGGCGAAAAATATTTCCACATCTTGTTCTCCTCTCTGTCTTCCTCTCCTTTTCTCTTTGCAGAAACCCAAACATGCGCCTTCCAGCTGGGCGTGTTGCGTGTAAAGGAAACTTAATTGGCCTAAAGTGGCTTAACAACCCTACCAGCTAATGGTGTCCGTTTACAGCCAAGTGAACCAAACCCAACAAACGAGTGAATGGGGGCACTGCTGTGACCGCAGCCTGAGCCGGTCAACTTGAATTGGACTCACCTGGGAAGCAAGATTTATTCCAGCTTGATTCACTCAGATTTACTGGTTTAATTAAATGACTGACCCACGGTCACAGACACGGGTTAAACAGCTTCCTCAAATAATGGACAGGAACAGGAGTGAATGGACATGTGGTCGCTGAAACGGAAAATTGTTTGAACTTTGAGAACGCTGTTTGATGTCCAGTATGGGATCTGGAGTACTACCTGATTTCGTGCTGTTTCCTCTCGGTGTTGTGCAACAAATTTAGTTTTGGCTGGTCATTTAGGAGGTCGCCATAGTGCCTGGGGGAGTGGATACACTGTACTGTACTGTGCACCTCTATTATACTGAAGCTGGACTTAAAGATGTGCACTGTCTGAAAGTGACAAACCTGCATAGATTAACAGCTTCATCCTTTTGGTTCAGGACTTAATCTTGGTGTCATTTGATCCTGTTAGAGCGGTCATAATCAAAGGTGCTGCCTGTAATATCTATGTAGGCTACACTGGCTACAGTCAGTAAGAGGTGAGTGCAGGGGGAGGTAAGAGAAAGCTGCTCTGTCTCCATGTTTGCTTACGATTGAAGAATAAAGACCTTAACACATCAGGGGTGTGACGAATAAACAACACAAAAATGCAAAATTCTTACCTGTGAATATTTCATATCAAAACTATTCACACTGGCAGCAATGGACATTTGCAACAATTGTTCAATAAAAGGTTTTGATGTGAAATGATTTGCCAGCAGTGATGCAAATTTGTGAAAACCATCATTATCGTGAGCCTTTTGACCAGGAGCAATGTCTGGCAGTCTGTTTGAGATAAGCTGTTGTGAAGCCTAAGTGATTGTAAGCTGTTTTATTGAGTCGTCTTTATCAAAATGCTCTGAGTAAATATGAGTTCCCTTTGATAAACAGTTCCACAGTACAGGAATGTTAGGGCTTTTATTGTGAAAAGTAAGAATGAAAGAAGTGGATCTGGGCCCGTATTTATCAAGCTTCTTAGAATTACTCCTAAGAGCATTGCTAAGAGTCGACTTATGAATAAAAAACTTCTTTGCTGAAAGCTGCACTTAAAAGTTAGTTATCAAGCGTCTTACTCACTCTTTTAGTGAAGTGTAGGACTGAATCGTAAGTGTCGGTCTCAGAGCTGAATTATGACAGTACTATGTGCCGTAAACAGAATTTTAGGTGACGTCACTTCCATGTCCATAGAAATGACCAATCACTGAAGGGAATCCCTTATCTAAGAATATAGAAATATCTTAGAAATATCTCAGTGAATAGTTAAATGGACAATGGGAGTGTATATTTTGACAATAATCTACAAAATAATACAAAACATACATTGGCAATGAATCAAAAATAAATGTTTCCTTATCTTTCCAATTCATTAATTAGGCAACTTACTTGAAACTGGTGTGCGGTTAACTGAGTGGCTCTATATACTGCAGCCACAGTCCACCAAGCTGAAACCAACATGGAATCAAAAAGAAAACCAAACTGGAGAGAAGAAGATATACTATTATTAGTGGAATTAACCGAGGAAAGGAAGCTCATCATTAAAGGCAAGTTCAGCCAAACGCTTATGAGCCATGTTAAAAAAAAATGCATGGGAAGACGTCGCAAATCAACTAAATGCTTCTCAAGCCTTCTGCCATCGTTCACCAGCTGACTGCGAGAAGAAATGGTACAATGTTCTGTCGAAAAGCAGAACTGAAATTGCAGCTTTCAAGGCCTGCTCCATGTGCACTGGTATGTAGTCCTTCTTTTTCATTTGCTTGCATGCTACCCTATTCGCTCATATCTATCTAATGCATTTTGATAAGAGGCTTGATAAATACCCTGATCTACACTGCTTTGTCAAGGTTGAAAGCAAAAGAAGTAATCAAGTTAGCTGCACTGGTTTGGACTTAAGAGCCTTCATGTTGTTTTATAAGCCTCATAAATAGGCACAACATAAACGATTGATGCCTTTATTTGTGTTACAAAAGCTCATAAAAAATTAACCAAGTTCTAAAAAAACAAAAACAAAAAACAATTACGTTGCTTTTTCACAGAGTAATATTGGCATTCTGTATGAAAGTAGTCATGACAAATCGACATGAAAAAAAAAAATAAATAAATAAAAAAAACATGCAATATGGTCAAAAGTCCCCGAACAAGCAAGTAAGTGGATCTTAATTGGAAACTGTTTTGTCCACTGCTGCCTCGAAGGTCAAGAATCAGGCTCAACTTTTAAGCCAACATAGACCAGAAGTCCTTAAAGTACAATAAATAATGGAGGATTGTGACAACAGTCATCTGCTGATGAAGACTGTGAGATACAGTCAGAAGCTCCAAAACAAGTAAGTGTTCCCTGAGTGGAGACTGTCAGTATTTTTCTACTGTAGATTTTCTTCATTGACGATTAATTGTTTTGGGTTTTTTTTTTGCATATGAATTGCAGCAAATAAAAAAAAGAACTTAAAAACCCCCATAAAAAACATCTTTATTTCAGAGCTTATCTGGTTTCCAATTCTTCTAATTGGGGCTTTTTGACACAATCTGCTGTAAGACTGTGACATTGCAGTGAAATGTAAAAGACGGATGTACATATCTCCTCTGACTGACACAGCAAAATTTGATGGTATTTATTAATCTGTGGGGCCTCGGCAATAATAATAAAAAAAATCAGTACTTGTATCTAACATTATGTGTATTTTGACGCAGATCCAGATCTCCAGATCTACATGGACAACATTTTCTATTATTAACAATAATATAAACTTAGAGGATTGCGCAGTCCTGGTGGAGGTATTTGATCTCTGGGGAAATCCTGGGCCCCCTGAAAACATCTCAGCAACACTTGTGACATAATGCATGTCATGAACCTTTGACACGTTCAGGGCCCCTGTCCACTTCTGGGCCCCTTTAAGGCCCCATCCAAAGTACATTACTGTCACAAGCTGCTCCTTGTCTATCTGTCTCCTGAAATAACACAATCACAAATCTGAAGCAGGAGCTGATAAGATCAGAGTATTTGTGCTTAGCAGGATATTCACTAACCCCAAACTGAAATACAATCCCTCATAAATCTGCCTGGGAAACTGAAACTGTAGGCTGCTGTTGAGTCTTCTTGTAAATGTGACCACAGTCAGTCCCCTCCTCATCTCTTTTTAGTGGCATGTATGGGAGCCACTGTATGTCTGTGTGTGTGGTGGCTAGAGGAAGTTGAGTGGCATTCTGGTTTCCTTTCCCCAGCTCAATAAAAGCTGGGAGACCATTTGTTAACTGTCAGTTGGTTAGCCTCTGTCCCCACTCTAACCCAAAATAAAAACCACTGGACATCTGTACCAGCTTTGAGAAGGTGAACCACACTGCTGTACCTTCACCATCTGCAGGCTGGAGCATTTTATGCCATTTGGTGGTTTCTTTGAAGTGCTTTCTAAATATTGAGTTAACGTAGTCCTCAGGCCATTCTCTGAATCTGAATATTTAAACTGAGGCTGAGCATTACAATGAAGAATGATTCACATCCGTATCTGGTTAAAAAAAACATAATGGTCAGCCTCTGGATATCTTTTGTGCATTGTGCTCATTACCAAACACATGTACTGTAGCCTTCTGGTCAAAGCCAAATGAAGTCATTGGATAGTGATATGGACATAGCACACATTGCTTTAATGTAACTAGTTTCCTGTGGCAGTTAACTGTTTGTATACCACAATTTTTGCTTGAGCCACTGCAGTCATTTAAAATAGGCTGTACGACACATGATTGACAGTTTTGTCCTCCACTCAGAGATCACCATGAACTCTCCCTATGCCTGACTGGACATTTGACCCCCTCTCTGCCTCCAGTTTTCAAACTGGAAAATCACGGCAGCTGTCCTGGAGATGTTGTCAAATTCTATCCTTTGCAAGATGACTTTGATATAGTATTGAAATAGATGAAAACCACCAGCTGCCTGGGGTGCGCATCAATCCAAATCCTCTAGGACTGTAATGTACATATGATTTGTTGTGCATGATGGCACTCAAATATGGTATAAATCAGAAAATTAAGAGTGTAAGCTGGACTCATGCCCAACTTTCTGTCCAGTACAAACATCAAAACTCTGCATTTGACTTGGGATACATGCTCACTCACTCATGACTCATCAAGTCCCACTTTGATCAGACCAGCTAAAACTGGGTTTTGTTTAGCAACTATTCATCTTGTCAACTTTAACTTCCTCCACGGATGTTCTGTCCCAACCAAGAGATAAGTTAAGAGAAAATCCCCAAACCTGACGCACCAGATAAACACTTTGTAACCCTGAACAATGACACATAGTGACTCAACACATTACAACCATTACAACTGAGGGAAAACTCTGCAGTTGTAAAGAAGCCCAACAGTGTACAGTATTATGAAAGTGACAATGCAATTCATCTCATCTGTGTTGCATCATGCAAAGTTTAATGGAGGCATTCACATCACATCCTGTACACAGAGGGTAAGATAAGTTAAGATAGAACTTTATTTATCCCAAGGGACCGATGACCAGGGTCTGATGTGATATGAATGCATAACAGACATTTCTAAAAGCCCATATACTACATTAAGAGTGACAGCCAAAAAGGAAAAGTTGTACACTTAACAAAGAGATTTAGCTGGATGAAGGTGAGCAGGGTAGGAATATTTCATAGAACATCTGCACAGTGCGGCAACATCCTGTTCACCGACGGTGGACAGAAAAGTAAAACCTTCAAGCCTTGAGGTCTGATGCTGCCACAAACTGCTTTAATCTGACCTCAATCTAAAATCAGCAGCTACCAAAGTAAACAAGCTAAAGCAAAAACAGCTGATAGCTTATTTCAAGTTCATTTGCTGACAACTTGTAGCCATACTATACATGTGGCTCTTAGAATGAGTCTGACCAAAGTTGGTTTACCACTTTGGTCAGGACTGAAATACTTTAACAACTATGGCAACGGATTGCCATGAAATTTTTGTACTAACATTCAAACCCCTGACTTGTCCCTTAGTGCCACCATGAGGTTGACATTTTTTGTTTTTCGTAAAATTTGTCTACAATTATTGGACAGAAAGTCCTGCAATTTGGTAGAAATGTCTGTGGTGTCCAGAGATTCAAGATTGAATCAGTACTATAAGCCCTTCTCTACACATATACAGATATTTACATTTTCTTGTTCGTTTTGAGCTCTGGAGTGGAGTGGAGTTTTAAGTCAATAAAATTTTTTTAGCGCCTTCTAAGATGCAGATATTTACAGACTCCAGTTACTGTGAATCTGTGTGGACATGTGAAACTTGATGTTTGGGAAATGATGATGTCATCTAGACGATTTGCGCATGTCAGTTGTTACTTTGTGTAATGAGCATGCAAAAGAAACAGTAACAACAGATGGTGCGGCAGCTGTGGCTCAGAGTTAGAGCAGGTCATTAATTGGAAAATCAGCAGTTCGATCCCAGGCTCCTCCAGTCTGCATGTCGACGTATCCTTGAGCAAGATACTGAGCCCCAAATTGCTCCCGATGGCTTGTAGTGTAAAAAGTGCTTTGAGTGGTCGGACGACTAGAAAGGTGCTATACAAATGCAGATCCATTCCCCATTTACATGTTCAAGAGAGGGGTGTTGTCGATCAGGAGTGGAAGGAAAACTTTTGAATGTTCAGAGCATCACTGGTGTGACGGCCCCTGCTTGGCTGCGTTGGTTGGTTTAGTTCATGCTATGTTGATGACGTAATTGGTGACATGATGTCTTGTCTTTTCCCTGAGACGATCAGCTGTTTAACTGTCTGGATCATGAGCACCTGGGCCCGGTGCCTGGACAGACTTTGTTTGGCTTTTCTATTTTATTTTAGGTTATCTCCACAACATTACATCTCACATGCTCCACACATCCACATGTACACTACTGATCACACTGACTAACACACCCCATACCTGCATTATGTTTATTTATGTTGCTTTATTTAAATAAATACACTTTTGTATTTGAATTTGCGCTGTGTCTCTCCATGTTTGTCATTGCCTTTGGGCCGGGTTATGACACTGGTATTGTTGCGAGAGCTCCTTCATCCTTATATTAAAGGGGAATCAATAGTGATTAAATTTCAAGTTGTTGTCTTGAGAAAGGTAATGTTGCTCTGTGCAGTTTAGTAACGTTGCAACAAGTGGAAACTGCCAAAGAGCTAACGCCAGCAAGCATTTGGATTTGTTTTTGCATTATAGTGTGTAAAGAGATATTATGTAAAACAATGGTCATGTGGACAATTTTTTTTTGTTTTTAACCTCGGGGGAAAATATCGTCTTTTAGAAATATCTGTACATGTGTAGACAGGGCCAGAAGGTCAAAGTTAGTTCAATTTATTTCATATATTGGTATATGACCAAATACATGCAAAACCAATGACATTCTCACCAGCCTCAGCTGTACTTTGTATTTAGTGCTAATTAGCAAATATAAGCATGCTAACGTGCTAAAATAAAATGGTGAAAATGGTAAGCATTATGCCTGCTAACAGCATGCCTGTACATAGTAGTCAGATGTTTACAGTACTCCACCATGTGCTGGTCAGGCACAAGAGTACTTTCAGTGGAAGACTCATACCACCTAAATGTACCACTGAGCGCCTTTATACTATATATATATGTATTGTGTAAATAATATATATATATATATATATATATATATATATATATATATAGTGTAAATAATCTTGTTTAGGTTAGGTATATATATATATATATATATATATATATATATAATAATCCTGTTTATTTGAACTATATATTTGTAAATACTCTTGTTAAATTTCTTATGTTTTCACTTATCTTTCCACTCTTGCAAGGAGCACTGTAATGCAAATAATTTCCCCTCGTGGGATCAATAAAGTATTTCTGATTCTGATTCTGATAGTAGTCAAATGTTTGTTCAGCTTTGTTGTCCTTGTTTTAACTGTATGTCTATTTCTGTGTACATCAAGAACACAAAAAAACAGAGTCAAATTCCATGTATGTGTACTCACTTACTCGGCCATTAAAGCTTGATTCTGATTACGTCATTGTGAGCATGTTAGCATGCTGTTGTTAGCATTTAGCTCAATGCACCACTGTGCCTACGTGCTCCTAGCACCACTGTGCCTACGTGCTCCTAGCACCACTGTGCCTACGTACTCCTAGCACCACTGTGCCTACGTGCTCCTAGCACGACTGACCCTTGGTCTTGTTTAGTCTTTCTGAGGATCTGCAAAGTGATCCCTCTTTACATAAACAGAAATAGTGAGCAGATGTAGCGACCACACGCCTCAGAGTCTCAATTGCTTGGTACTTTCATGTTGAGGCTGTTTTCGTGACCTCCTGTATTGATATTAAATATTGACTGGAACAGATACCACGGAGAAAGGGCGTGATGCACAGTAGAAGTCAGATGTCATGTGCAGTGCTCATCATTGGGTGGTCTGAAATGATCAGGGTTCCAAATGACTCAATAAGAGCTCATCCTGAGGGGACCCCAGGCTAATCAGAGTGAGCACAAACACAAGCAACCAAGAGAGAACCTGAATTAATAACTTGACCATGGATGTGCGTGTGTGTACAGAATGATGTCATCTTAATATGAAAGGTCACAGTGGTTAAACAACCAATTAATAGTTATGGAGTCACGTCCTGTAACACAAACACATCCCTGTGCTCTAAAGTGCAGAAATATAATTGATATTTTTTTTTACTGATTACGATGACAACACAATTGACCACATACAAAAACATGACATAATACTGAAACTGCAAAATTCTCAACACTGACTTGCACAAAACTGTATTGGTGTCAAATTAAGGAAAGTAATGCTGCCATTTAAACACATCTGGGTTTGAACTATTCACAGTTGTGTGTAAAAGTCTACAATTTAACAGTAAGACAAAGTATGGTTTTGTTTCCTCTATGTGAAAATGGATCGCCATTGAGCCATCTTTTGATCTAGCATGTTGAAATCCCCATAAGTGCTCATTATGCCCATGCAGCTAAGGGAATATGTTACCATTTACAAACCCCAACCCCTGTGCAGCTCAGTGGACTGACTGACTAACTGTGGGGGCTTTG
Organism: Epinephelus lanceolatus; assembly: GCF_041903045.1. Lineage (NCBI taxonomy): Eukaryota > Metazoa > Chordata > Actinopteri > Perciformes > Serranidae > Epinephelus > Epinephelus lanceolatus. The sequence goes on from NC_135743.1 coordinate 31,670,465, forward strand.
TTCAGTCTGTGAGTGTGTGTGCTTTAAAACAGACAGAGGGGGTCTGCCTTGGTGGTGGCCTGTTATGGAAAAAGGAAAAAGGCAGCAGGAGGCTAGACACACACACACATACACACATATACCCCCAAAGAGACTTAGATACACACGTGCATCTGTGCACGTAGTCGCTTTTTCTCTTCCACCCAGACCGCCTGATCAGAAGGGCTACTGGAGGTAATTGTGTCAGGGATGTATGGTGTAGGAAGAACAGAGGGGGCAGGGAAGGAGGGAGGGAGAGAAAGAGAGCTGGAGCTAGAGGGGGCTGCATGCTAATTGGAGCCAAATGGGCAGCAGATGAACTGAAGTGGTTTGCTCTGTAGTGCGGACACTCACTCTCTCACACACACACTCTTTCTTCATTGCTCCTTCTCTGTCTGTCTTTTTCAGTAGATTTATATCTAATTAGTTTGTGGTATATGTCTACATTTCCTCCTTTGTTCTCTCTCCACATGTGATTTACCGACCTATATATCACAGCATCATTAAAGAACTTCAACCTGGACTCGGTTAAATTAAACTAAACACATACCGAAATTGTTGTATTTTTTTGTTTTGTTTTTTTTTGGCCACACGGCAGCATATTAGTCCCTATAAATTCTAAAAGGAAGATTGTGCTACAAAACAGACACTTCGCTACATTAGCATCTGGAGTTTTTTAGGCCGTCTGAAAAAAACACATTACTTTTCTTTTTAGACTGATTCATCTCTGACAACTCTTCTGGCTCTCTGCTAAATGCTTCCGTATCCACCAGCTTGTTGCTAACTTTGTCTGTCATTTGGTGCCCACCAGGTAGCATACAGCAAGCTTATCAGCTGTAAACCAGGTTGATGAGAGCATTCTGGAGAGTTCTGGTGATCCATGGTTTCTGGTTGTGACATAATTTAACTGCAGTTTTTGGTACAGTTGCTTCTGTTGTTTTAAGCATCAAATCCACCACAGTCTCAGTGAATTCATTTATGTCATCTGCGACGTCAGCGGTGGTGTTCCTGTAACATGCTTCAGACTCAGATTGGCTCCATCTCTGACATCACTTGGGGCAGGTGTAATAGTTTGTTTACATATCTCGACCTCAACAAGATGGCCATATGGTCACTCCCTGCGAGCAAGAAGTCTTCTCTGCATCTGTCCCAGTGCACAGTGCACAGCAACAATCCAGTGTGTCCACCCAGCCCTTGTGGCGCAGGGCGAACAGGAAGGGGACAGCACCCCACATGCCCATTGTCACATCAGTCTAGGGCTGCAGCTGTCGATTCTTTTAGTAATCTAGTATTCTGTTGATTATTGTGGCGATTAACCGAGTACTCGAATAAAAAATATTGCCTGTTTTCATTAAATTACTTTAGCTTTATTTAAGGGCAATAGTAATATATAAAAGATAAAATAAAAGTCTCTGAAATTAGATAAATGAGCAACAACTTTGTTCTTGCTCAGTTGAACATGGAAGAACCCTCTGGACAAAGCTGTCCAAAGTACAACTCTGTGACTTTAGAGTATAATTATTTTTTTTATTGATATTGATTACATGGCCTTCATAATTATCATACTTTAAGTTCCTGTGAATAGTTTAGACTCATTCACTGTGGTCAAGGGGTGCCTTACACTTGCTGACCCCTCTTACTGCAATCCAAATTAATATACCTGCTGTACTCGATTTGTGCATTTAGGCTCCATTTTCAACTCTCTCTGTGTGTCTGAGAGTGATTTAGGGAGTGCATGTGTGCATGAGTGCGTGACTGAGTGAGTAAGGGGTGCATGTATGTTAATTTGTGTGTGACTAACAACATGAATGAAGCTGAGGCTCTAACAAATTGACTGCAGCATTCTATCTTCCGTGCAATCCAATTTTCTCCAACAAAACTTGGGTAATACACATGATACACTGCCAGGTAATACTAGCCAGTGCATTGATTTCTATTATTCATCAGCAATTACAAAGCCATAATACACGTACGCTCTTTACATGTGGTCTGAATCTCAGCTAGCTGTCACTGATTAAGGTTAAATGCAATTAAATGTGACATTAATGTACCCTGTTGTGTCGGATCCGTTTGGCGAATTCGATGCATACAGTGGATGGTTCCTACTTAGATGCTGTGACAATCAGGACGTGCTATTGTGGTATGCTAACTCCCTTTTCCACTACACACTGAACTGTTTTCTTTCTGTTTTAACTTGTAATGATCCTAAACCCTTGACACTTAGTCATTTTCTTTGGTGTGTCACCTCTTTTTGTCTCTTGCTCTTTTCATGTCCCTCCTCCTCCATAGTTTTGCAATTGTGCTTCACATCCAAGTTACAGCTGTGTGGGCTATCAGCAGTGAAAATAACAGGTGCATTGTGCAACAGAAACAACCATCCATGCGAAATACAAAGCACTGTATATTTGTACTAGATTTAACAAAGCCTTCTGAGTAATCAAATTATTCAAGTTACTCCAGGAATCGTTTCAGCCCTACATCAGTCCTTATTCACCATGAAGCAATCATCTCCTACCCCTCTCTCACCAGAGTCCTCTGCTCTGTGAGATCAGCATATAGAAAAAAAATCACTTAAAAGGCACTATCAGGATTTAGCCAAGTATCAGCAAAGATACTGGATTACTACAAGATGGCCCACCTACAATATACTCCCATTGTATGAAATGGTATACATTTCCGGTCTCCTAAGTAGGCATTGTCCCCTGTACCCCAATCAAAGACGATGGAGAACCGCTAATCAAAGACGAGTATCCCCAACCTCGCTTCTGTCAACAAGTGTGTACCCTTACTGGCCGTAAGCTAAATAAATAAACGGTCCGTGAAAAAAATGTTTTTTCCAGTGGATGTCTTAGTTACAACATGATTGAGCTATCTGGAGTAGTTTCATGTCGTATCCGACAACAGGAGGCTTTTAACAGATGATGTCCTGATGTTAGCTTTGCTGCTGCTGTTAGCTGTCCCTGTCAGCTGCAGCCACTGATGCTTTCTAAATATTGTGATTTCCCAAAACTGAATAAATACCACACACAGCAACACAAAACTGCTTTGCTAGCTCTAACATGTTGTAACTAAGATATCCGCTAGAAAAAATATTTTTTTTTATCCAGTATCTTTGCTGAAACTGCACTGATTTCAGCACCAGAGAGGAGATATCTGTTGCCAGATCTCGCGAGAGTGTGTTGTTGAGACAGACACAGGTCTTGAACAAAGTAAATTTTCTCCTGATTTGTCAGTCTGAAATTTGCCATTTTGGTGTCGGAATGTTCTGAAGATATGTGGCTTGTGATAAATAGGTCCTATATTTGCTTCCGTGACTATGGGGCGAAAGAATCGGCCATAATCTGTAATCACGTTCATTTCTCCCACTGAAGTCAATGGACTCAGGACCTGCTGTTAGTCTCCTAAAGGGGCGTGGTGGTCGCGAACCCCACGTGACACTGATACAGGAAACTGACTCGCAGTGGCCCGTCTTGGTTTATCCACCGTCTTTGGTATCAGTGAATCAATGGCTAGCAGGATGCTACTTCAGCAGAAATATTCACACAGTCATCACAGTCTGTGTCTGATTCCTCCACACTTGTTACATTGCCTCTGGTGTAGCTTTGGATGCAGAGATGGACTTGCTTTTCTCTGTGATCGGGATCGTAGTTGGTGCCCATCTTCTCCATCTTTTCCTGTTTAGTGATGTTTACATTTGAAAACCTCGACCTAGCCAGCTAGCAAAACTCTAAGGGAGGACAGTTTTAAGAGTGGTGAGTTAATTTCCTCATGCTGAGAGCTGACTTTCAGCCACACACCAAAATAGTAAAACAGACACATATATTTAGCACAAATTTAGCAAAGCTAACGGAGAGTGGCGACTTGAAGCGTCTGCACCTATGTCATCATATTGCCACGTATTTCAACACATAAAGCAATCCCTAGAGAAAATGTCTGCCTACCACTTAAAAAGAAGCAGCGGAAATATGTAGATGTTACACAAGGTGACATCTAAATGTCTGAAGTGACTGTATTGATTTGACAAAATACGCCACAATCTGTTTGGCTTTTATGATAAGAATTTCTGAAACACACAGAGCGAGCAGACAGAGGCAAAGGAGTATTTGTGTAAGTGAAAAAAAGTTCGAGTAAAAACAAAAACATGAACATGTAGAGGAGAGAAAAGAGGAACCCGCGGGCAAGACCGCTAAACACAAAACATAAGTAAGGGGTTGTAAAAACAGTCAAATCAGAGAGGTAGTGAAATATTTGACATGTTGGTTTAAAAGTTATGAAACTGGAGTTGAAACAGGATTTCCTATAAGCTTGGGCTGTCAGCAAAGCACTTAGCCGACTCTTAATCTTAACTCCCCTTAAATCTCTTACTCAACATATACGATTACAACTTTCTGCAAACCGCTTACAGCACCTTATCATCAAATGTACGACAAACAGTATGAGAATGAGATGTAGGTCAGAGATTACAATAGCATTGGTGTGTGCATATGGAAAGTTGAGTAGAAGTGTTTGACATGTGTGTACATGCATGTCTGTGTTTGTGTGTTTTCATGGGTTTGTAATGAAATTCAACACATGAGGCAAAACCCTCAACACGGGAAGAATGTGAGTAATTGTGTTGATCCAATTAGCGGCTGACCTGCAGTGTCAGAGCCAATCAGGACACAGAACGCCATGGGGTCGTCAGAGAGAATCCAAAGGCCAAATACTAATTAGCCAGCTAGCTTTTCATTCTAGCAGGCTCTGTGTGATGAGGAAGAACAGGCAGCGATACACGCACACAATCAAATAACAGACACACTTCCTCTTGTGCAGACACAGTGGAGGCAGTAAGTGTGCACTCACAGCAGGCGAATACTGTGTGATCTCTGAGAAGCACGCATAATCCACCTGTTAATGCTTGATTTGATGATGAAGATGAACAGTGGAGTGCAGCCACCAAATCAAACAAAGAACAAATATACAAAATATCCCACTGTGGCTAAATGAAAATGTCAAAAGACACTGACATTGTCTGAAGGCTATGTGTGTGAGTGTGGAATAACACATAATTAATAATGCTAATTAAATTCTTTAATCAAGTTTTAATTAATGTCAGGTGATGTTTGTTCATCTTCTATTAATATTTGGAATGAAACCAAATTCATAAATTAATTAACAGTGTAGGACATAAAATATGTGATTTAAAGGTAGCTTTTCAACACAGTTAGTTACAAGCTGAGGTGGCAGCTACCATGGGTGAACAAAGAGACCTGGTTACAGCATTGGAGGCTGGACAATGTTTATTTGTATGAAAGTTGCTGAGTGTCGTATAAAGCTAAAACTTTCAACTGCCGTGTATAAAATTACCCAAATGACTGGCGCTGCCTCCACATCATTTGGGTCACTGAGCAGGCGCACTACAGACTTCCAACAGCCAAGCTGGCTACTTCCAGTTTATCACCCTGTTAACTTGTTGTGATGCTCAAAAAAATGTATCCACTGACCTATAGATGACTCTATTACAATGTAAGTCAATGGGAAAAAGTCTTTTTCTGCTGCAGGGCATCACATGATGGTGTAATTCCACTGTGAAAATTGGCTTCAAATTTCGGCGAATTTCTTGGAGGCCTGGTCTCACAAGCTAGCTTTAGCTTGATATTGCCTGTGTCAGCTGTCTACCTGCCTGTCTCTCAGAGAGAGCGCAGTGAGTGCGACAGCATCTTCTAGAGTCCCAGCCATAATGCAGTTACTGCAGTTTAGTTTGGTTTTAAGCTTTTGTAGTTACTGCAAATCCATGTCTTCATCATGACTAATACATGCTCAAATAAATCAAGGGAACACTTAATCGTCACAGCATAAAACCAAGTCAGTTAAACTTTAGGGATATCAATCTCTTTCTTTAGGAAGTAAAAAAGGGAATGGTTTTACATGTGGTTGCTCTCTTGTTATCCTTGCTGACGGATTTTTCTCTAGTTTTGTGTTCTGTTAGTGTCCTGCAGCCCAATTAGGTTGCACAGGTATAGTCCAGCTCCTCCCGGATTGCACATCCATACGTGGGGTCACAGTAAGGTTTGCTGTGTCTCCCAGCACAGCCTCAAGAGCATGGAGGAGACACCAGGAGACCGGCCATTACACGAGGAGAGCTGGACAGGGCCGTAGAAGGGCATCAACCCAGCAACAGGACCAGTATCTGCTCCCTTGTGTGAGGAGGAACAGGAGGAGCACTGCCAGAGCCCTACAAAATGACCTCCAGCAGGCTACTGGTGTGCATGTTTCTGACCAACTGTCAGAAACAGACTCCATGAGGGTGGCATGAGGGCTCGACGTCCTCTAGTGGGACCTGTACTCACAGCCCAGCACCATGCAGCTTGATTGGCATTCGCCAGAGAACACCAGAATTGGCAGGTCCACCACAGGCGCCCTGTTCTCTTCACAGATGAGAGCAGGTTCACACTGAGCACATGTGACAGGCGTGAAAGAGTCTGGAGACGCCATGGTGAACGTTAAGCTGCCTGTAACATCATCCAGCATGAGCGGTTTGGTGGTGGGTAATTGATGGTCTGGGGAGGCAGATCCTTAGAGGGTCGCACAGACCTCCATGTCATAGCTAACGGTACCCTGGCTGCTGTTAGGTACCGGGATGAAATCCTAAGAGCAACTGTCAGACCTTACGCTGGTGCAGTGGGCCCTGGGTTCCTCCTGGTGCAGGACAATGCCCGGCCTCATGTGGCCAGAGAGTGTAGGCAGTTCTTGGATGGAGAAGGCGTTGATGTCATTGACTGGCCCTCTTGTTCCCCTGACCTGAATCCAACTGAGCACCTATGGGAAGTTATGTATCGGTGCATCCCATGCCGCCAAGTACCACCACAGACTCTCCAGGAGCTCACTGATGCCCTGATCCAGGTCGAGGTGGAGATCCCCCCGGACACCATCCACCAACTCATCAGGAGCATGCCCAGACTTTGTTGAGAGTGCATATAGGTGCGCGGGGGCTGTACACACTACTGAGTCACATTATGAGTTGCCGTGATAAAATTCAGACAAGTTGGATCAGCCTGTGATTTAAATTTTTTACTTCTATTTTCATTATGATTTTGAATCGAGTCCTCAGTGGGTTGATGATTTTGTTTCTATTGACTGATGTTGTACATCAGTAAAGTGAGAAAGAAGTGAAAGAATAATTTGTTCATCAGCATTTGATGTGTGATTTTAGTGTTCCCTTAATTTTTGAGCAGCGTACATAGTTACCTTGTTTTGTCTTTGTAGGACAGTAGGCTAAGTTTCAGTACTCCTCACAGAGGGGACCTGATACTGGGGTTCTTAATAAAAAGACATTTTTTGCCAAAGTTAGCGTACTCCTGTCACAGCTAATCAAGTATAAGGTGGACTATAATAGCTATCCATCCTCTGAAAAGGCTCAGCACTCCAACAGCTAAACTTAAACATATGGGATAAATTTCTTCCCTTAGCTCTGACATAAGTTACAAAATAGTATCAAAGGTGACAACAAAAAATAGTCTTAGTGATTCACGGACTTTGGAGTTGGACATTCAGAATAAATCACTCATCGTAAAGTTTCTTTAGGTTTTGTCAAACAGAGTATCTATTGTTTTAAAGCAGCAAAAAAAAAGAAAAAGAGAAAAAGAGGTCAGGACAAACTCTGGCATCAGAAATAAAACATATGATCATTCAGACAGTGAAGCCAAAGTACATCTTGAATGTTTCTGGCAGGATCAACCTCTTATGGGAAAACCTCTCAAAAGCTTTAAGTGCATTAGTTCTTAAAAAACACAACACATGTACAAGTGTATGTCTGTATTTGTGTTTATATGTGTGCGTGTGATCGTGTTGATCTTAAAATAGTTCTGGCTTTTGATAATCTAATAACAGTTTTAAGGACATAGATTATTTATTTTTTGACATGCATGCAGACATACACTTATGATAAAAGCATCAGTCAGTGTTTTATATCAGCTGTGCATTTTTTGTCATCACTGATCATTAAGAATTTAAACACAACAAGACTTTAAAAATGTTTTGAGTTTATTCAAGCTTGATTTTTGTAGTCGGTAATTGAGAGTACGGGTTTCTGTGATGATCTGGAGAATGTAAGGATGAGGCCGATCACGGAGTTCTTTCTTAACGCATGTTTATTACGAGCTCGGATCAACAATGGCTACATGCAGAAGCTATGTGTGATGATGTGAACAGAGAGAGAGACAGTATTTATAGGCTGGTGTCAGGTACAGTTACCTAAATGGTGCTTTGCCAAATTTAACTTGGCCTTAGACCAACTAAAATTAGTCTAACTTGTCCATCTAGCACTTCTGACGCCATGAAAGCTGTCCTGGCGGAACATGATCCTCAGGGGTTCTTTGACCTAGTCTCCACTGGTCAGTGAAGATGTAAAAAAAAAAAAAACATACTAACAGTAATGGTTCATTCATTCATTTTCCGTAACCGCTTATCCTGTTAGGGGTCGCAGGTGTGCTGGAGGATATCCCAGCTGACATTGGGCGAGAGGTGGGGTACACCCTGGACAGGTCACCAGACTATCACAGGGCTGACACATAGAGACAGACAAAACCATTCACACCTACGGCCAATTTAGTGTCACCAATTGACCCTAGCCTTACATATATATATATATATATATATATATATATATATATTATGTGTGTGTGTGTGTGTGTGTGTGTGTGTGTGTGTGTGTGCACTGCACTTGTGTGCTTCACTTGGCTGAAACTTACCTCTGAGTTCACTGAGGCCACAGTGCCTCTACAGAGAGATCATTAGTGACAGTGCCAGTCTTTTAGCGGATACACTTTCACTTAAAGCATTTAATGAAACAAAATATATCGCTTTAGTTCAGCTGTTCACAGATGAGGCTGGTTTCACAATGGTTAAAAATGCACAGCGCTGGCTGTTACACTAATGAAATCCTTCTGCAACAGAAGTAGCTGAATAAAATCTCTCCTGACTTTAAATTCTCTTAATTGTTTTGGATACGAGTTCAGTATTTTAACCATTTTCCCTGTCAGCGTTTATCCGCCAACACTTCTGCATTGTCATTTGAGCTGAGAAAACCATCACTGCACAGTTTTGTTTTGTGTATTTGATGAGTAAGTCCCACAGCGGTCCTTGTTTGTGTTATCAGCCCTTAGCTTCACACGCAATATCAGTCGCAGCAGGACACCACCAAGATATTTTATCACTTAAAAATAATCATTTCAATCATGATGATGGTGATTCCTTTGGCTTCACTTTCTCTCTGTCTAATTTTCTATCTCTTTTCCATTGTGTCCTTTGATCTGTAAGGTTGTGCGACTGGCTCTATTCCCCAGTGTCTCTAAGAAAACATCCAGGACACTTAATGCAATTATATGCTCCCTGACTTTGAGACAGAGATGCAGCCCATGGAGGAAGTGTAATAAATCAAGTTAAATACTCAAAATCTGTGTCTGGCCACAGCATGGCTTGACTCAAAGGTGAAGTGAATCACAGTGACACTGCACTTTAACAGTGATATGAATATCTTTCACCCACTGTGATAACATTTGACTCCTTTAGGCCACAAAGTAATATACAATCAGCCAAGAGCAGTATTTACTTCCAGTTTACATCTATAACTCTGACCTCATCCATGTTCTGCTGTAAAAGAGTCTGAAAATACACTGTCTAAAAGTGAACTGGGTTTTGGAATATTATGTCTAGACAAGTTCTGGTCATTTTCCTCTGCAAATCGGTCACTGAATAGCATGTGTCTTGGTCACACCATTTATTTCAGGAGGGCAGTCAACAAGATGGTCAATGGACTTGCATTTGTATTGCACTCTTCTAGTCCTCCAAAGGCCTTTTTACACTACATGCTACATTCACCCATTCCCACACATATTCATACACTGTTGGCTGAGGCTACTAGTGCCTTAGGCCAGTGGTTCTCAACTGGTGGATCTTGTTCCAAAAGTGGGTCATGGCTCCATTTTGAACCCATGAACCCACAAGTGGTCAAGTCAAACATGTCAAGTTTGTAAAGCTTTTTATTGTGAAGTGCCGTTTCTTTCTGAAGAGTGAGTGACGAATGGACAGTTAATTGACAGAGACAGCAAACTGGCTTGACGACATGGCCAACCACAAGTATGACACTAAATGTATAAAACTGTTTGGACCATGAACTAATGACAAAGGAGAAATCTGGACCACGTGGCTGGACCAGTTGGAAACCACTGCCTTGGTCGACCGTACAAGGTGCCACATGCACTTATACACATTATTTTGGGGTTCAGTATACTCTCACATATGAACTGGAGCACAGGGGTTCGAACTAATTTTTCAATGGCCTGCTCTATCTCCTGAGCCACTCACCATCATGTGCACACACAGTACGTACAAACAAAATGATACTGTACGACTTATATCAGTGAACACAAATGATAACTTCCCTCTGTATACACTGGAAGCCTCACCACTGTGGAGCTGTTTGCTACAAAGTCAACAAAGAAGAGAGAAGTAATGCAGCTCTGTGCTGATCCCTTTTGTTTTGGCATTTCCAATTTTCCACTAAAAAGCTCTTTAGTTTGAACTCAGTCCTCTCACTTAACTCTGTTCCAAAAAAAGCTCACAACCAACACTGATATCTTGTCTGAAAAATACAATCTGGTTTGTTAATTAAACGCATACCTCAAATCCTCAGTGACTCAGGACTATATTTCACCCGATCTGATTTATTCATTTTATTCAATTAAGAACTCAACCCCCTGGAATTACTCAAAATATTTGTCTATAACAATATTCTGGAGTCAAAATGATAAAAATATTTTTCTACTGATTTTCTCTTAAAAGGTTATATGGTCACTGGAGACTTGAGATATATTCAAGTTACATTTTATTTATTTTTTATTCATTGTATGCTGGATGCAAGTGATGGTGTCTTGTGTTTTCCTGTTTGGCCTCATGATGGCGCTGTTTTGTCACTGTTACTATGAATAAATAAATACACAATGATGAAAAAGTTTGTTTATATTAACTAACTATTGCAGTTACATCATGGGACAGCACCTGGGTGTCAGGTTTAACTTTACTTTCTTTGATTTTGAAGGGTTTTGATGACGGCAGCCTTGGAAATGAAGATGTACCCGAGGCTACTGACGATGTTAAATTTGTTTTTGTGCCATTTATAAATCAGATTCTCTGAAAGCAGAGCTGGAGCATGAGAATGACGAAGCTAGCTCAGACAACAAGAGCTCTGAATGAGACAACATACAAGATACCGCTCAAGTAGCGATTCCAAGAGAAGTCAGAGCTAATGAATAAACCTTATATAGTTACGTCAGCTACCTCGACCTTACTGCTATAAATGTGCGAGTACTTTTCCTGGCCAAATTTCCAACTTGGGAAGCCATAAGATCTCACAAGTGACACTCTTTCCTGGAAAAGCTCGGCCTTCAGCTGTTGTGGCTGTGGCTAGAGAAAAGGAAAGAGGTGCAAGGACTTCCAAAAGCCGGAGATGGTCTTAAAGTCTTAACCAGAAACAGAACCGCTGCAGCTGAGGCAGTCCCACAGATACGCTGTCCACCCGTGCTTGACCAACAAACGGCGTAGCGTTGCACACAACCATGTTGCACTGACCACAAGCAAGTGACTGCGATTTGTAGTATAGTACAAACATGCTGAAATGTATTTTAACTTGCAGGTTCGTGCACAGGAATGTTTGAAAAGACAAACAAACAAAAACATGTTTAAGGGTTAATGTGGGTGAAAAAATGCAACTTAAATTTGCTGACTTTGATAGATGCCCACTGCAGACTGCATCCAACATTTTCCCATGTCGGCTGATGAGGGATGTTGTGGGAATATGTAAATAAGCACAGGCACCAAAGGCAGTGTAGTGGTGAGACAGTGATGCACAATTTACAACAGATGCCATTGTTGTGGAGGCTTTTGGAAATGCCACTGACCCAGCATCAGTGTGCTGGGAGCGTCTGAAGAATGTCTAAGGAATGAGAAATTCAATTTATCTGAGCGAAAAATGTTTGTTTGTTTTTTTGGCATACCTTAAAATGCATTTTGATGCTGTCTGAAAAACCACTGTGGTAACATTGAAAATGCGATTCATTTTCAGCATTGCTTAGTTGGCATTAATTCTAATTTTCAAAACCAGTCTTGGTTATAGCAAATCTCACTGAGCCCTGCTGTGGATAAGCCACTAATGATCATTGTTAATGATGCAGCGAGGGCTGGGGGGTCAGATAAATCCTGGATGCCAGTAATTTGCTGCTAAGTAGTTGAACAGGCAAATGAATTGTTAAAAGGCAGAAACAGGAGTGGGAGGTTTTGGGAGAGGGGGTACACCGCCCGTGTTTACATCATGATCAAGTCTGACCGACGGATTAGTAACTTCCTGCAGAGATCGGGGGAGTGGGTGGTCACAGATGGAGACAGAGAGCACTGTGAGAGAGTGTGTGTGTGCGCGCATCTGTGTTTATGAGCTTGAGTGATAGAGAGAGTGAGGGTCTTTCAACTACTAGCTGGAGAGAGATTGTGTTTTTGGCGGGGGTGGTGGTGTTGGAGTCTTAGAGATTTCTCCCAACACAATAGAGATGCAATTTTCAACTGACCTCAGTTTTATACAGACTGTTTCTTCTGTAGAGAATTCTGTGGAGTATCTACCAGCTCCATTGTATTGGGTGCGGATTCTGAAAAGAAGTTGAATTTTAAATGCTTTTCTAAAGTACTGTGAGATTCACAAAAAAATTCCAATCATCTACAAACCTCCAAAACCTGGACAAAAAACTGTCTAGATGAAAGATACAAGAGGCTATTGAGAAAATAGTAATTTTAGTTGGAATTCGGGTGGCCTGACCTTTTCAATCTTGCTACAGTGATTTGTGGTACAGTAAAATGTGCTTTCATTGTTACATCTTTTTGCCACTATAGTGCAAAGTAAATGTACACAGCACTTTGGAGATACTCATATCGATCCTGCTGCTGTATGATGGCTACAGGTATTGAATAAACTCAGACAAAAGAATCCTACAAACAGCTGTAATCAACAAACAAAACTTCAGTGGACCCGTTAACTGTGGCAAAACCAAGCCTACATATAGTGGCATGAGGAGACATTATTAGTGAGCCTCATTAAACTAACCTGTGATGCACTCTGTCTTGACCGCACTGAAAGTTGAAATTGTAGAGCAAAGTGAACGAGGCAAAACTCAACATACATGAAATGTGTTTAGTGATTTTAATAAGGTCTGTGTGTGCTTCATAAAATTTGGAAAAGCCTGATTTTCAGGCTTTGGCCTGTGTGCAGACAAAGCCTATTTAACCTATTTCACGCTAACTGCATATTTTCATTAAGGAGTGGCCTAATAGTTGTCATTTAGGGCCATTAGTTGACTAGTCGGCTGCATGTTTACGATATTAATGGTTATGGTTTAAAAAAAAAAAAAAAATGGCGAAAACGTAGTTTCTTCCAACACTAGAATTAAGATAAAAATATTCACAAACGAAAAAACACTAATGGTCGGTGATAAGTAGTGTTTAACTTTTGACTGAACACTAAATTAAAACCCTCAGCGCACACTTGGCAAATCTGGCACTCTGCTTTCTGGGGGTTGTCGGGGCATATTTTAAAGTGCAACCACACATCTGATGACCTCTTGGATGTGTCTGCCAGCTCTAAGTGCGCTCGTTGTCAGTATCGGACTGGTGGGGCTTAGTGTTGTGTTTAAGGCCTCCCCCCAAAATACGGAAAAAAAAGCGCCGAAGCTTCGAATTTTTTTTTTCACAATCGAATCACGTGCCATCTAACGAAGCTTCGAGGCTTCGAAGCTTCGAATTTTTTGGGTCAGCCCTACATATCACCTTGGGTTCGTCCTTCATTTCCTCAAAATGATCCCACACTTCGGATTTCCTGCCCGACATGTTATTAACTAGCCTGTGTATTAACCGCAGGTACCAGCTCTGTAAATTAACGTGACTCCTGTCTTACTGCTCAGTGTGGCCACTTCCTGTGTCAGCCCTTTCAAATGAAATTTCCACATGGTCCAGTGATATAGGTTTTGATTTATTTTGACAAAGCACAGCTCCTAGTAGAGTTTCACCTTTTATTTTAATGTTATTTTTTCTGCGACTAAGTGAAATCTTGCCGACTCATTACCTTTCTAGTCACTAACGTCTGGTTGACTATTAAGTGGCAGCCCTAGCCCTAGTAGTCCTAGTCAATGTGTTTTCGCTACCTTAGAATTAGCTTTTTATACCTACAAATTATGATGTTTCAATATAGCCATGGTGGAATTAATTGAAACGCTCCTAATGCACAAGTTTGAGTTTGTATTATTATATGTATTTTGGTATTTTAACTTTCATAGAATATGATGTTTTTCAGTTTTATAGCCTAGTATGACCTGTTGCCTTTTGGAAGAGTGTTTGTTCAGTGTTCAGACACTGTTGTACAGAAGGGTTGTCTATCTTCAACCCTATTTGCATGGCTCAAGTATTACCTGGGGACCTCTGGTGATCTGCAATAATCTAAAGGTCATCTGTGATCTTAATCCCGTGCAAATGTCCCAATCAGGATTTTCTCCACCTTAATGTCACAGTGAAGATGAGCTGACCCTGAAGGTCCAGTGCTGCATCAACAAGCTGCTTCAGTATGATCTGAGAGACAAAAAGAGAGTGATGAGGGACCAGAGAGAAGGTCTGACATCTTTTCATGGCTGTGACTCTGGGTTAGCTGCTGTGATTGAAAGCTCACAACAAATGCAAGATACAAAGTTTCTAAAAACATCTTTCAACCCCAAAGGAACTAAAATACTTTTTACAGTAGTGTGGGTAATAACCTGGCTGAGCTGGGGCCTACGCTGCTTGTTTCTTACACAACAGGACTTATTTTTTGAAATTGTCATGTGTCCCAAATCTTAGCAGTTAATCTGGTGAATATAATGTTATCATAATCAATAGAAACAATGGTCAAAACAACCCTGAGAAAAAAAGACCTAAGTTGCAAAAACATGCAAGTGCTCAGGCCACCTGAAATACTACCAATATGGCCTAAACTTGACCTAAATGGCAATGACTATATGTTAAGTTACAAGTTCCTGTAAAATGCTTTAACACACACACAATCACAAGGATCCTCCAGTATCGCACCTTGGCCTCTTCCTGTAAGGAGCCTCTGTTGACCTCAGTGTATTTGAGTGGGTCCTTGGAGGGAACTGGTCTCTCCAGTAATCCCTTTCAAATATCACTTGACCCATCAGAAGTGTGTGGCGATGTATTTATCTGCAGAGACCCTGCCTGCTGCCTGAATTTTCTTTTTATCTTCTCATTTTGCTGTGTTTGGGACATTTCTGGGCTACAACTTTCGGGCAGTGGTGTGAAGCCTCTAGCCAATACAACATGTAGGTGAGTTTGGGACTTCATAAAAAGGTAGCAACCATTTGCCAGACCTTAAGCAGCACAAATCCAAGAAATCGCAGACACAGCACCAAACAAACGCAAATATAGTGAGGTGAAACATCAAACGGACAAAGCCTGTTCCAGAATGAGAGTGAATCTGTGACTGGCTTTTACTTTACTTCCTACGAAAGCCCAGTACCTTGCAGTGTACATCCAATCAGCTATAGGGAGGAGCTGCCAAGTTTGAAGCACGTGTTTACAAACAGAAACCCACAATTCCTGCATATTATACCTGTAAACTTACTGTCATGCTTGACCTGTTCTCTGACTTGTTATTGTGAGAATGGAAAAGTTTGACCTTACAGTATTCTCAGTGCTGAACACATGAAGGAAAATGGGCTCAATAAGTTGCCCCTCTTTTCTATCAAAGAAATTGTTTTGACATTTTTTGAGTCTTAATTGAGGTCTTAAAAACTATTGAACTTGACTTTTAAAATGGTGCAAGAGCCTGAAACAATATGAACCCTCACTTCTTCAAGTCTTCTGCAATCCTAAATTACATAGCAGAAGGGGGGATAAACAAATATGCCATTGTGTCAATCTAACATTATATTCATATAATAACAATAAAAGTATTGTAACAACAAATTTACATGCAACTGTGGCTCTATGAACTTGCTGCAAAGACAAACAACAGAGATAATGTCAGCAGGAATGATTTTAACACAGAGGTAAGTGGGTGCATTTGCAACATATAAACAACCCACTTGGCAGAATGCATGAAAACGTTCTCTTTTTCTTTTGTGCTCTTACTGTTTATGTTTATGTGTGTGCATGTCTGTGTGGTGCGGCATTATGGACCATTAAATAGATCTGGATGGGAGCCTGGTGCTCTACATGCAGCCATGAGAGAGTGAGAGCCAGGGCAGAGATGATGGGAGAGGTAATGTGAGGGATTACAGACAGAGTATTAAGACAGTGTGGTATTATTTGGCTTCTTGGAAACATTTAATGTTATAACTCAATTTCTTTTTAGTACTGTTATAAGAGAACAATACCAGTTTAAGTGCTAGTAGTCTTCTTAGTCTTCTTATTTATCTTATACCTCAGGCTATTTATTAAACAGCTAATAAAAAGTCTGCTTTTATGCTTTCTTTGTGAGAGATTGCATAGACAAGAAGATCGATACCAATGTCATATCCATACATCAAATATCAAACTAAAGCCAGGGGACACTAAGTTAGCTTAGCATATCGGCTGGAAGCAGGAAGAAACAGCTCACTATTTAACACACTGTATGCTGTTTGTTTAATAGTAATATAAAAACAAAATGCAAAAATGACAGTTGGTGGTTTTAAGGGGAGTTATGTTCTAGTTTCCACCTGATATTGCCCCAAATCCTTTAGCTAAAGCTAAGCTAAACATGCTTTGGTCCTAGCCTCATATTTAGCATGAAAACATATATTAATTTTCTCATTAAACTCTTGGCAAGAAATAGCATAATGACAGAAAAAGACTATTGCTGTGAAGCGGAAGTAACTCATCTCCTCTAGTGTGTGTCATTTCTATCTCCCAGTTAGCTTGTTAAATTTAAATTTCTAATTGTTTTCCATGTCATCTAATCCATGTTCGCACATTTGTGTGAGCTTCTATGGTGCTGAATATGCACTGGCACTCTGCTGCGGATTACTCCTACAGTTTCTACCAGCCAAGCATTTCTTCATTTCATGGAATAGAGACAAAAATTCTCTCTTATGGTCATTTTTATTGCAGCCACAATCTGTCAACTGGTTGTTAAATCAAATTTGCATTACGCGCTCTGGAGAGTCTGCTTTTGGTCAATGCCCGTATAAGCAGATTTTTTATTGTGTCATCTCCACAAAATGGTAGTAAGGCTGGGTTAAATATATGCAGGCATGCATCATACAGTATTTTTTTGTCATTTGTAAAAGCAGAATATGTGCCATTATTATGTTAGGATATAGGAAATAATGAATCATTGTAGTGTCCTAAATGAATTCCATAACTTTACATAGACATAACACACTTTCTCTTCTTGGGAGCTTCTGTCAGTGTGTATTTAAACCACACTGGAGTGCTGTGCCATGATTGCCTAATGGTGATGAATTTGTGCAATAACACACAACAAGGCCCTCAGAGGACTGGACTTCACTACCAACAATACAGAGACTCACACTGCTTCCATACAGTTTAATGGGCTGGGGAGACTGTAACCACACTGTGTATACAACCCACTCAGAGCGGGGGGCGGGGTGGACGAGTATGGGGCAAATGACGGAGCGAACGAGAGCGGGGGTAATGAGGGGGTGGGAAAAATATGTGTGCGTATGAAAGAGAATTTAATGGCTACAATAATAGAATTAAAGGACTTGCTATCCTGTCACTCGGCCAAATAAGGCAAAGGTTCTCACATTGTTACTTACAAGTAGTCGTCTATTTCCTGCCAACATTTTCATAACATCACTTTTATGAATCTGCAGCACAGTTGCTCCAATTACTTCAATTACAACTATTCACTTTATTTAATCTGCTTCATAACATTTATGTTTTGTTTATAGATTTTTGCATAGTGTTGCATTCAGTCCTCACAATCATGTCTGTGGCCAGAATCAAGACTTAAAAAGAATAATTATGTTAAGCTCAGTTGTACAAAAGTCAATACCTGAAATAACCAATATAATGAGTTAAGTAAAAGTGGCATTAGCTAATAGATGTTATGGCAACTTGGGGGCGTGAAGACAATCTGAACACAGATAATCTGATGTGTTATAACTTCAGGAAGGTATTTTGATAAATGTGCTGAGAAACAATAAAACCAACACATAGCCCTACTTGGGAACCAATATGACAACAAACTAGAATTACAGCTTTGTGGTTGTATGCCTCCACGAACCAGTCAAGTTGCACTTACAGTTAACATCTATGTCTATGAAAATATAGATGCTTCACACACATCTTCCTCCCAGCAGCTCAGAAGATCTATACAATCAGCACAGTTTCAAGGTGGACACCTAAGATTAGTGTCACTAATTCATTATATGACCAAATGTCTCCCCTTCTGTCCCTAAGATATGACACTGATTTAAGTGTTTTTGAGGAACACTATGATGTCACAGTGAAGTTGACCTTTCACCTTGTGGATATAAAATGCCATCACTTAATCATTTTATCTTATTAGACATTTGGGTGAAATTTTGTCATAATTAGCATATAATTTCTCAAGTTATAGCCAAAAACATGTTTTATGAGGTCAAAGTGACCTTTATCTTTGACCTTCAACCACCAAATTCCTATCAGTTCATTTGTGAGTCCAAGTGGACGTTTGTGCCAAATTTGAAGAAATTCCCTCAAGGTGTTCATGAAACATTGTGTTTACAAGAATGGGATGGATGGACAGACAGACGTGTGTGTTCATACGGAAACTCAGGCCACGGCTGTCACTGGCGGGGAGGCATAAAAAATTTAGAGCCATCGGGAGAGCTAGAACCGTAAAATCTCATCAAATGGGCTTATGTAATGTCAGCTACAGGTGGTATTCTGTTTTGAGCCCCAGATTTTCCAGTTTTGCAAATTGGCACCAAAGTATGCTGAATGAGCTATTAGCAGTTTCTGTTTTCAATGCACCCACAGATGTACAGACAACTATCACTGGATTACTTTGATATTGAAGAAGACTGACAAAGCCTGATGATTCCCAGGAAAGTTCTAAAACTTCTTTTTTTCTGATTTCTAAGTGGATTAGTGAACATTTATTCATGATGGATGAAGATGATGATATCCTTGGGAAGTGTAAATCACAGTGAATGATATCAATATGTGTATCATGTCTTAGTGTTACGATATTACTCAGTTATGACACCATGAAAGAGTACGATTTGTGACTCAAATTTTCTCACGCACATCTTTTCCTGTGCGACCCACTGGGGAGGCTTTGTCCTGCTAAATATCTATGTCTATTCCCCGTGTAATGTTTATCCCATCTGAATGGATAAGGTTGCAAGGAAATGCAGAGGAGGGTGATTATAATGTGTAGGTTTGTCACAGCAGCTGACACTTTTCACATTAGATACAGTTCTTCGTTGCTGATAATATAAAACTATTGATTACTGCAGCTTTAAAACTCAGTATAAGATTTTACAGAATATACACCTTACCATTTCCAATCATTTCAGAGTGTTCTGAGAAAAACTCCCAGGAGGAGTTTCCAGTTTGGATAAGACAAGGCATGGGCGTTGTAGCAATAAAAAGGCCTTTTACGGTGACAGCAAACATGAACTTGTCAGTAGTACTGATGATGGCACACCCTCCTTAGTGACGACTGGACCCTTCACACTGTTAGATACAGCCTCACCAGAGTGAGTGTTTATAGAATTGGAGTAACTTTACTCCTCCTTTCTCTCTCCCTCTCTCTCTGCTCCTCCCTGGTAATTCAATCAGAGGATTAAATATTGCAACATCAGCTCTGGATTTGGACACTATTCCCTTTATCGCTATGGAGATGGTTGCTTGATAAACAGAGAAAGTTGGCGTCTCCCTAGGATGTCACACAAGAGCATAACCACCTCATTTGCTGCGACTGAATGAGAATGATGAATTTTGCCATATTAATATTTGCGCTAGTGTGTCTCAAAGAAATCAAAACTGAAAATTTAACAGATTAATACCACATTTGGTAATTTCATAGAACAGTGCTGTCTCATTTAATGACAGAGTCTTAATGTGGGCCACTATGCAAAATTGTTGTAAACTGCACAATAATGCAGTTTCTTCTTGGGTCATTGTATGCCATTTTAGATGCTGGAATTCAGTGGTGAAAATCATGATGTCTGAGGTTTTGTCAAAACTGGAGTACTATTGTGTCAGTGTTTGCGAGTTAGCAAATGTAGCATACTCAGACTTGAAATGCAAGATTGTAAGGGTAAGTCAGATCACATGCTGTATTCAATCATATGTATTCTTTAGGTAATGGACAGATGGACATCCAAAGAAATTAAATCCAATCAGAGTCACTGCCCCTGTCAGTGAAAGTGTAATCAGTACACTGTAATCAGTGCAAATCTATCGTGGTAAACAATTGAGTTCAGTATTTCACTTTGAAATTGTAACTTGCCAAAAAAAGGCTGAGTTCCCAAACTCTGCCATTTAAAACAGAGGCTCCTCACCAGAATAACGACAACATTGCTCATTCATTCACAAGTGTTAAATGATCTATGTTTATGTTTTTCTAAGAGGTGACCTCTTGAGGTTGTGAAAATACTAACCGTCTTCCCTCAGCAGCAAATTTGTACATTGCCTTGGACATGTTATCCTGTTGCAAGGCTCTTTAAGGAAGTTGGGGTGCCTGTCGTGTATTAGTTTAATAGAGCATTACACTAATGAATCACAGCCTATACAAAATTCATGATGCGGTTTGTGTAGTGTGTGACTGTGGGTGCTGGAAGGACTCGCACTAATGAGGAGGCTCTAATCTAATCAGTGTAGTAGCGGTGGACCAGGTGTGTAAATATGACAACTCTTTGGTGTGATGTCACTCTCACAGTGCATAGCATCTGGCCA
Organism: Epinephelus lanceolatus; assembly: GCF_041903045.1. Taxonomy (NCBI): domain Eukaryota; kingdom Metazoa; phylum Chordata; class Actinopteri; order Perciformes; family Serranidae; genus Epinephelus; species Epinephelus lanceolatus. The sequence goes on from NC_135743.1 coordinate 31,691,441, forward strand.
ACATCTGGGTTTAGTTACAAAGTGCTGAGTGAGCACTGCACTGTGGGACTGATCTAAGAGATAAACTGATGTCAAACAGCAACATCACAGCCTCGTACCTGTGTGTGCTGTCATTTTCAACACGCCCATGTGTGTTATTTAGGTCGATAAACATAGTGTGTTGCGTGTAATGCGACATGTGGGAATAGCCATACATATGATTCAAATAATGTATAGATGACACATTTGTTATAAACAAATCTACACTTGATAACACCCTTATGAAGGAGAGCACAAAAAAGCAATTTACGTGTTTTTAGGGGGAACCCCCAAAAAACGTAGATGTGATATTATCATGACGACATTAGTGAGGAAAGCCAGCCCTACTTTTGACAAATGTCACACACTTTTAGTCATGCTAGCAGCAAGGATTTATGGTCTGATGGTCGCTTGTCCGTTGGACGACCACTTAGGTTACGACATGAGGATAACATTTTTGTATTTTAGTGACAAGTCCCCACAACTATTCGTTTGACTGCCATGAATGGATACATTCATTTCAGTTTGTCTAATACTTTAATTTATGACCAAATACCTGCAAAACTAATGATATTCCCATCAGCTTCAGTTGAATTGTGCTAATAAGCAAATTTTAGCATGCTAACTTGCCTAACTAAAACAGGATTTACACTCCTGCGTCAAATCAACACCGTACCTATGGCATAGGCTTTGTGTTGACGTAAAGCCTTCGCTGTACCCTAAGCCATACCCCGTACCCCGTACCCTATGCTGTACTCTACGCCGTACTCTACGCCGTACCCTACGCCGTACCCAGAAATGTAACCACACATTGCGACAACACAGACCTGTCTATTTTTGTAAGCTGAAACCATTTCCCTCAGTGGAAATGAAGCTTTTATATCCTTTTTTGTTCCACAGACAACAAAGCCTCCACTAAAATAGAATTTTAAGCCCTGTGTGTGATTTCTCATAGCGTCATATGAGTAGAGGAAATCTCCGCTAGTAGCTAGGCTAATTTATACAATGTAAAAGGCCATAGGCTTGTGCTTATTATGGTAACATGTTGTATTTGTTTGGAAAACGTGTTCAGTATAAAACAGTTGTTTTGTCAGTGAACCTTGTGAGTTGTAATGGAGCTGAATTTGTAACATTACCTTTGTTAAATGTTGTTGTTGTCCCTGGCTTCATATGAGTAGAGTAAAAGTCCACTAGCTGCAAGGCTAATTTATACAGTGTAAAATGCCGTAGGCTTGTGCTAAAAACATTAGCATGTTGTATTTTGGGGGAAAATGTGTCCAGCAAATGACAAATGCTTTGTCTGTGAATGCTGCGAGTTATAGCAAAGCTGATTTGTGTACTTGTGTTTGAAATTGTCTCTATTAAGCCATGTTTAATGTGTTTTTTTGGTGTGTTTTGAATCAACTTAACTTAACAGCACTTCACAGAAACCCCGTCAACGACTAGTGTTTTGGAGGTGTAACTGCAGAGTGACACAGACACACCACCACACAAGTATAAATGCTCACAACGTCGTAGGCCACACGAATAGGCTACGGTGTAGGCTCTGCATAGAGCTGAGGCACAAGTATAAATCCCACTTAAGATGAACATGGTTAACTTTACACCTGCTAACATCAGCTAGTCAGCATTTTCATTGTGATAATTTTGTACTGATGGCATAGCATTTATTCCAAAGCACTGATGTGCCTCACAGAGCTGCAGTACAGTATACAAAATGTAGAACACAGCTGGCCATAGTGCTAATTAGCAAATGTTAGCATGCTAACAGGCTAAACTAAGATGCTTATGGTAAACACACTGCTAAATAGTTGTCTTTGTAAGCATGTTAGCATTTAGCAGTAAGCAGTGCTATGCTTACAGTGACTGTATTCTCTTAGTCATGCTAGTTTTTCAAATGAATGGATGGCAACCATAAGCAGCCTGGTAGCCAACATGACTTGATCTAATCCCAAAGAGGGAATTCCTCTAATGGCAGCTGCATGGTCACAAGAAAATCTCAAATGAGTTTTTTCCCTCGACAGGGTAAAGCCTTGTTGCTAATTTTACTTTTTGTCTGCAGTTAACCTGAATCCAAGCTTCAAAACATTGCCTGTTCAGCTTTTCCTCAGTTCATGAATGAGATTCATTTTCTCCTGAAAATGACTTGTGACTCTTGTCAAGTAGGGAACCGCAATTTTGGGGGTCTTGACCCTTAATTACAGAAACCAGGAGTGAACTGGAGTAAATGGCGTCTTTGTTGACAGTCTTCAGGAAGCCGACTGTAAATCAGCTCCAAACAGGCTGTTTTCTCTTGTTTATTGTTTGTTTATTCCTCATGTTTACAAGCTCTACTCACTACATTTCTACATCCTAAGATGTACTAAAAAACAAAATACACCCACTGCAATGTAGAGCAGGTTCCCATGATGAATGTGGAGCAAGTGTTTTGTGTAGAGCAGCGGGCTGCAGGCCAGCAGCAAACTGCTTCTTATAAGTGACAGTTTACTGGAACGCAGTCTATGTTGGATCAGCTTGTGATTCGTAGTAAATGGCTGGGCTACAATGTAGAATCTTATGTTAACTTCATTTGTTGCAAAGATTGCAGATTGAACTGTAATCAGTGCACATTTGCCTTCTTAAATTGTATTTTATTTTGTATCCCACAGTTACAGTATGTCTAATGTGGAAATGGCTTGATGGCCTGTAATGGGCAGAGAGAGAGTGGAAAAGTAACCCTATTTTCTCCCATAGCAGCAGCTCCCAATGTACCCCTGATCATCCGTGAATCCATACTACTTAATCAGAGCTTGATGTGGGTTGTCTGATTGGTTTCATTATGTTCCAGAAAGATTGCTACCTGATTTGACACTAAAAGAAAGTTGTCTGGCATGTATAAGATTCAGCCTATGTGTTGCATCAAAACATTTACTGCTTGCAAAACTGCTGCAACTGCATGTATAATCTGTTGTTTTAGGACTGCTCAAACAAAAAGCTGAAAATAGGGTTCTGAATAATTTCATATGATTATAGCAGTGGTGTAATCAAGCCCTTGGGAACAGCACTGAGATGAGAGGTAATTTGGGCACAGCCGAGGGGGGCACTTGAGGTTACATGACATTGTGTAGCACAGAATGACTTATTTCCATAGAAATCTATTTCTCAATCTTACTTGGTAAAAAAATAGGTTAAAAAAAAAAAAAAAAGTTAATACCTTTCTACAAGAGTGAAAAAAACAGCTAATCTCGACAACTACTGAGTGGATTTCTATAATTTTTTAACAGAAATTCAAGGTTCCCAGAGGATGAATCCTCATGACTTTGGTGATCCTCTGACTTCAAGTGTAGCACTATTACAAGGTTGACATTTCTGGCTTTGAATGAAACATCTAATCAACTGTTGTCATGATATTTAGTACAGACATTCATTATCTACTGACTTTTCCTCTAACACAATCATCACGTCTAAATTTTAATTTGTCCAATTCTTTGGTATACACCTGCAAACCAAATGACATGTCCATCAGCCTCGGGCCCCCTAAAAACACAGTTTCACCTGCATGGGCGTGGTTTTGCAGGAAGTAGCAGTGCATGCTTAGGTGAGCAGAACGCAAGTCCTGAGCGTAGAATGAAAATCCTAAATGACTTTGTAATACGAAAATGAGAAGTTGGAATGTGTGGCAAAGTATGGGTGAGTATTATTTAAAAAAAATGTAATATTAGTCAAACTAGATTGAATAATACACACTGCAAGTATAAAGGCACACAGAATATAATCCTACAACGAAATAGTGCTAAAATATATTGATTTTTAGATGAACTTAATTATGTCCAGCAATAAAAATCTACTCAAATGGGGAGGGTCTGTATTCTGATATCAATGTAGTATCTTGAATCAATAACGTTATGTGCCCTGCCCAGACGGGCTTAGAAGGCAGACTATCAGTTGCCATGTAGCCCATATCGGTTTGTGACCAAATATAAAACACAATTAGCAGCCTTCATACTGTTTTGTATAATGATGGTCAGTTTGAGAATTTATCAGCAGTTGGGTAAAAGTGATTTGAAATCTGCAGGGAAGTCGCAGTTGCAGCCGTACCAGCAACAACGAGGAGGAAAAATCCAAGTGTATCGTTGTTAATTGATGATCACAGAAAAAGAAGAAAAAAAAACTGTCTGTCTGACATTACAGTAGGGTGTAGGGTCTCCTGTAGGTTTGATCTTGGGATAAGATTAAGTTAATAAACAACTCTTTAGCTTATAGTTTTGCCAAACTAAGGTGAACATGTTAAACAGTATACCCGCTAAACATCAGGCTGTTAGCATTTTCACTGTGAGCATGCTACCGTTATGGCATTAGCGTTTAGTTCAAAGCACTGCTGTGCCTCACAGAGCTGCTAGTGTGGCTGTATACTCTTACTGTTGTTTAAATTATACCAGAGGGATATCATAACTCACAGTACAGTATACTAAGTGTGGAACAACGCTGGTGATTCACAACCATTTGGCTTCAATAATTGAGCAGAAGGTTCTTAGTGGACCCCTTGGAATTTAATACCGTTAATATTCACCACAAATATTTAGTCCCGGCTCTCTTGTCTCCGGCAGCCTGTCTTCCTCACCAGCATCAGTCACTGTCACTGCGTTAATCCAGTTATGGGAATGCTCTTTGATGCTTGATGAGTTTTACTGCAACTAAAGTGCTGGAAGTAACAGGAGAGTTTGTGGTTGCAAAGTAACTTCACAAGAATGATGTGCATTTGGCCCACCTGTGAGAGTGCAAACACACACCCATTCACACACACACACACACGATTTCACAGTTTTTCTGTCTTTTCTTTTCCTTTCCGTATCTTATTGTCCTGTTTATCACATTTTCTCTCTCACTTGTCTTTTGAATGTGAGCCAGTTAAAGCTGCAGTTCTCGTCAAAGAGCTGATCATACTCTCCATCATGTGCGCACACACACACGCACACACACACTGGGTCATGGAAACTAGGGCAATGGAAAGCCCCTTTTCTCCCTTCGCGCTTTCCTTCTCTGTCTGTGTCCTTGAGTCAACTGCAGCACTATCACTAATGTGCACCAGAGCTGCTCACAGTAATGCTTCGTTTACACACTGGCAGCACGGTGGAAGTTGTCCAGCCTCCATCAGTGATACAGAGACCTCTGCAGCATGCTGCTCGTGTCTCTAATGTGTGTCCAGACTTGAACACAATCTGATTTTATGAAGAAAATCCCTGTGAGGCTGGAGGAGTTCAACAGTGACAATAAAAAGAAAGACATACAGTGTTTTTGTGTGTATAATGTAGTTCTACAGTGCATAAGTAAAACAAAACGCTTTGGGCAGTTGCTTTCTTTTACATAGCAGGGTAACATAGGGAGGTATAGGACAGCATGGACATGTGGTTGCTCAGCAGGTCATTTTTGAAATAATGTTTGGTTTCAAACCCATCCACTGCTTTTATAACCATCTCTAGACCTTCTATGAATTCAATAAAACCAAGTATCTTAAAAAGCTATTGAGAAGTGATATTGTTTCATGCTTTTATCTCCTGTAACAGCTTTCACTCAGTGTGCTTTTGAATCCCCCCATATGCTAATATTGAACCAATGTTTTGGCACAGAGTTTTGTGGTCAGTGTTGTTACTTTCAACAGATGTTGAGCAACATAAACACACAGGGAGAACGTAGCAGTTCCATATGTGCATCCAACCCAGCTCTGGGCTTCTCTGATGGAGACCAGAGCGACAAAACAAAGGATGCCAATCCTTAAAACAACAAACCACACTGTACTACTGCCCAAGTCTTGATGCCCCTGCTGCAAATGGATTTGCTGGTTTTGCTTTTTGACAGAACATCACTTAATGAACCTCATGCCCCTTTTCTCTTTTGCGGGCTGTAACAAACTTAACAGCACCTATCAATCTTCGCCACAGATTATCCTTTTTATTTCCAATTCTTCTGTTTACTCTGTAACTACTTAACAAAAGAGCACTGTTTGGGGGAAGTGAGACAATACGTCTTTATTCCTAAACTGCAAATTTTCACACACAAATTTTTCAAACAAGATGATGATGTCATTACCATAGTTTTGACATGAGATTGTATTACACTTTCTTTTTTTTCCCAGTGGTGCCATAAAGGAGAAATGCTTATTGTAATACTCAGTCACTGTGAAATAGCATGTAGCTGGTCTGGCAAATGCACACAATCCAAATGTTTAAATCAGTCTATTTGCACCACATTTTTTCACGACACACGTTTGTTGCCTCGAGGCTTCTTCTTCACTCGGTTTTCTTCCCTGTATCGACAGCTTCCCTTTTTATTTAGTGTGATTAATTTATAGAATTAAATTAAGTGCATGTGCTCTTTATAAATTTGCAGGCTGTGTAAGGCTTTTTTCTCTGATGAGCCTGTTGTACTTTCATGGCTGTTAAACTGGACTCCTTATCGCACCACTGACGCAGTGTTAGGGGTCAGAGATCAGGAAGTTATGATCAACAGCAGAATAGTTGTTTGTTTTGCCAGAATAGATAATAACACATCCAGATTTTATTCAGCAGCAGACCCAAATCTGACGTTACTTATGAGATGTGTAAGAGTCTGAGAACTGTGTTACCATACAGTACAATGAACTTCAGTTGGCCTTGGTTATCTCTCAGATGGGCCCTTGACACGTGACACTATCTTTTGTTGAACCTGGGTTGTTCAAGCTTGTCAGAATAGTTCCTGTGACTCAAGCTGTTAGTTGGTGAGGTTTCAAGAGGAGGGAAGTCTTGCCAAAAACACAATGATTCAAGCACCATGAGACGTCTACAATAAGAGGGATAAGAGAACTACAATGGAAACCCAATCGCCAGAAAAAAAAATGTTCAAATTGAATGTTTCTGCAAACCACAGATACGTTACATTTGTACATTATTTTGTGGCATATACATTTAAACTTCTCAACAATGCTGTGGTAATGGTGTGGTTAGGGTTAGGCACAAAAACCATTTGATTATGGTTAGGGAAACATCATGTTTTGGTGTAAATACCCATATTTGATGGCTCAAACGCTGCTGAGAAACACTGCAATGTGCAAAAACAACCAGGTTCTGTGCCACAAACATTGGTGGAAATGCTGGGAAGCGTCTCCAGAAGACAACTGCTGTTTTTTTTTTTGTTGGTTTCAAACAGTGGTCTGCAGTTTGGCAGGCATCTCATCTAAATGACACGCTATCCACCATCCCCTCCAACTCCCAATGAATAAGTCAGCTCATATATTACGTCACTTTAGAAAAATTAATATGATATGCATGGAGCATGCAAATCTAACGTACTCATGGTTTGCAGAAACTTACAATGCAAACATATTTGTTTGGTGACTTTCATTACGTACTAAATGCTCTGCAAATATTGGCATTTTGGTGGGAAAACAAAGCTGTATTTTACTTTTGTATTGAAACCATTGTTACAATAATTCTCAATGCCTTTCATTCAATCAATTAAACACATTGATTAGACATTATTACATCAAATATTTCAAGGCATTGCTATAAAATATTTTTAGAGCCAAAACTGCTGTTCTAGTTTAAAAGAAAAGTTCATCACATACTACAGGAATCATCTGCCGTGAGTTGAAACTTTTAAGCACATTTCTGGTCACACCTCAGTGATGTCACAGCAGGTGTTTTCCCTTTAACACTTGATGGGAAACACCTGTAGCCCAACACTGAGCTAGGTGTGGTCAGATGCATTTCTGCCATCTGTGAACCAGTGTTGATTTAACCTTTAAAACGGACACTGTGAATGATTCATAACTACATGAGTGTGCTTTTCTGGCAAGAGGAGAGTAGAGGAGAAGTTCACACTGCATTCATCTATAGGAGAGATTATTATTAGATTATCATTTGTAACTATAGAACAATGCAATTCCCTGACACTTGTAAATGTAGCAGTCACCGAGCTAAATGTTTGACCGATAAACTGCATTTTCTAACACTTTAAACTGAACCAATGTGATCTCCCAAGTATACAGGGCAGTTTCTTATGAACTTTGTCAATCCACAGCACATTGTAAACACACCAAACCACACAAAGACAAATTACCAGTCATTTTTGGCAGCCTTTCACCATCATAAAAAGTTCTGAAACCTGCCATACTGTACATTTGGCTTGTTGACACAATAGGGTATTGTTGTAGTGGACCACTTGGGGGGTATTGCTAAAGCTGTATCCAGAAAAAGAATATAAGATTGGCAGAGGGGATGAGAGCAAAAAGAAGACCTTTTCCACAACTGCATTCTTCATGAACATACTTTACTTGTTTCTTTATTACAGTCATTCATTGGACTTAGTGACTCAGACTCATACAGTATATACACAGAAATTTCAGGGTTTTAAGTCAGTTAAACAAAACTGCTTTCATGCAACAGCTCTGAGTCACTGGTGTCTCAGATGGGAAGACTCAACAGCTACTCCTGTCATAAATCACACAGCCACATTTATCTGTATTTCTGACCCTTTCTTAGATGAGAGAAAACCTAATGGACCTATTCAATATTCCTGGGCGGACAGTGTAAAGGTTGTGGCCTAGAAATCCACATTATTACATCAGCATGAGATCACAGTTGCATCATTCAACTGATGTTTACCATGGGAAAAATTTCCCAACAACCTAATGCATGATTACTGTTTTTTCTTTCAGCCATGCTAGTGGCATGGTTCTAGGGATGGGAATGTCGGCCTGTCAGTTGATTGGTCATACACTTGTCTGTTGGATAGGTTGCCATGAAATGTAGTGTATTAAAAATGGTTACCATAGGATGAAAGGTACTGGCTTTGGTGATCCTTCAAGGTTTCCTCTAATGCCACCAGCAGGTAAAAGTTTCTACTTATCTATCAAAATATCTCAACAACTATGAAAAGAACTGGCACAAAAGTTTGTAGACAGTTTGAGTAAAATGTCGCAACAATTGTTGGATGAAGTGCCATCAAATTGGGTACAACCATTTACACTCACTTACACTTTTAGGTACACCTAGCTAAATCTAATACAACACTCCTGCAATTAAACTTTCCTTCATAAAGGTTAGAACGTTCAGTGTCTGTTTTAGTGTAACATCACTGATAACATAATATATAACTTAATATAACAAACTTTACAGTAGAATGAAGTACAACTCAAAAGCACCTCACCTCAAACAACAGCCTCCCAAATTATCATTAAATTGAATCCACACTTCTTTAAAGTTATACTATACAGGATTTTGATAAAAAACAATAGACTCATACAAAAATAATCCTCTTCAGATATCACTTAAGACACACAAGAAGCAGTGTAGCGGTGTATTTTCTTTTCTTTTTTTGTTTTGTTTTTGCCTTTAATTGATAGGACAGATATGCTTGAAAGGGGGAGGGAGAGAGAGAGGGAATGACATGCAGCAAAGGGCCACAGGCTAGAGTTGAACCCGGGCCGCTGCGGCAACAGCCTTGTACATGGGGCACCTGCTCTAACCACTAAGCCACCGACGCCCTGCTGTGTATTTGCTGCAGAGACTCCGTCCTCCTCCCGTATTTTCCTCATTTTCTTTTGTGTTTGGGTCATTCCTGGGCACAGCGCTCAGGTGAGGTTGAGACCTCATAAGAGGTAGCAACCAGATGCAAGACCGTAAGCAGCAAACATCTAAGAGGAAGCTTCAAAAATCACAGACACAGCACTGAAAAACTGCAAAATAGCAAGGCGAAACGCCAAGCAGACAAAGCTGGGGTTGGCTTTCACTTTCTCTTTTGCTGGCGTTGCTGTTGACAAATAGTAGCTGACAATTCCTGCATAGTATATCCTACCTTTAAAACTGTTGTTGCAACATTACAGCCTTTTTGAAATTAGTACTGCAGCACTATTCATCCTCAGGATGAATCTGTGATCCAGTCATTCTCCATAGTCTCATCATCTGATCGAAATTTTAATTGGCCAATACTTTGATTTTTAGATCAAATACCTGCAAGACTAATGACATTCCTATCAGCCGCAACTTTACTTTGATCCAATCTCATTTAATATTTTTACCCCTACCCCTCGTTTTTGGTGCCACCTTGCCCCACAGAACAGAGTTACAAGGGATGGTGGTTGAAAACCTTCCCTGTGAAATGGAACGTACATCATCGCTATGCTGGCATTTACTTAAACAGACGTAACAAGTGTTGTCGGACATTGCAAAAATGCCGTCTTCTGCAGTGGTGGTTTTCTTTTGTGTGGGCTACAGGCAGCCTTTTGCCGTTGTAAGGATGCTGGCCATTCATTCCCAACCAAGTTTCACACTATCAACTGATCAAACAAGTCATCAAAAAAAGGAACAATGCTCCATTACCAGGCAACTAGTCGTGCTCTGTAGTCTAATGTTAACCACCGCACGGGTGGTTAACATTAGACTACAGAGCACTGTCCTGTCCTGCCAGTCTGTACTGATGTCAGAGAAGTAGTAACAAGTGTAGCATCTTTGACTTGACTTAAATTTTGAGCATCATATACCATCAGCTTGTTATTTAAAGCCCCTACAAGGAACTTTCATTTTGAGTTGATTTTGGCGACCCTGTGGACAAAAGCGGTAGTGTTTTGCCGGAATGAAGCTTACATTTCCCATCAGCTCTAGCGCGTATTGTCGTAAAGACGCTTACCTGGCTCGCGCATGTGTTTGTTTTGGGGATGAATGAAACAACAAGACGGGAAAACTTTGCCCCCGCTCACCTCTGCTGCACCCCAGCTCCACCTCTCTGGCATAAGCGCCACTGCCGCTGGGGTAAACGCAGCGGTCAGCTGGTAAGGATGAAGGCCTGTTTGGCGAGCACTTCCACGGCTTCTTGGACTGAGTATGGAGCGGTGCCTCGCCTCTTTATTTCTCGGCACTCGCTGGACTGTCGACGCCTGGCTGGTACCTGTCGTTGGCCCGGATGAGGTGTTCCAGCCCCGCCGCCCTTGCTCTCCTCGTCCCCGCTGGCGGGGGGTGAATCTGTGCAGCCTGCGGCCTGTGTGTGTGGCTCCCCGGACAGCTAACGCCATGGACCCGCCAGCTCCTGCCAGGATTGGGCTGGTAAATGCTAGATCGCTAGCGAACCAAACGTTTATCCTGAAGGATTTCCTGACTTCCCGAGGACTGGATTTTCTCTGTGTGACTGAGACGTGGCTGACTGTTGGTGAGTCCAGTGCTTTCACAGAACTTTTACCTGATGATTGCTGCTATTTTAACTCCCCGCGGACGTCGGGTCGAGGAGGAGGAATAGCGACTATTTATAAATGTAAGCAGCTAGGTAAGATGCAGTGTGCCGTCTGAGTGCCATAAATCGCTTCGTCCTGCAAGCGACCTGGGGCGGACCCGTACACAGTTTCCTAAAGGTATGGATATACACTATATAGAAGTAGCCTATCTTCACACCGATGGTCTCATTTGCTGTTGTAGGTCACACACAGACATCAGCAGAAACGAGAGACTTTTGCATATCCAGTTAAAAGTTCCTTGTAGCGGCTTTAAAAAAAAAGGACCATAATACATAGAAAAATATAGGCGTCTTGCTGACGATATCTCATTAACAAAAGTTTTGGAGTGTGCCTCTGAGAAACCTCAGATCATGACACCCTACTCCTAGATGTGAACATGCAAAACGGAGGGGTAAGGGCAATGTGTTAGGGACAAGGGGTCTTGGGACTGGGCCTTTAGTGCAGTTAGCAGTTAGCATGCTAACACACTAAACTAGGATGGTGAACATGGTAAATTCATAACTGTTTAGAATCAACTTGATCTGATGTTATCATTTTAGCTCAAATACAGCCTTAGAGTCACTAACATGGCCGTGGATTTACTCGTTTCTATTTTTCTAGGTCACTGGAGGTGAGTGGTAGCTCCACTCAGTCATAATCACTTATGCTATATATCCTATGTTGCAACTCAGTGACCCACAAAAAGCACCCATGGCACCTGCAGAAGGTCACAGGAAGGGTCTCCGCACTGAGGGCGCATCAAGGACAAGACTTCTGACAACAAAGTAGGAAAAGATGCCAGTTTTATTGAATGCAACCAGACACAAAGTCAAATCCAAAATCCTAATCAAGTCCAAATCAGTGATTTCCAAACACTGAGCCCATGTAAACATCGTCCAAAGAGGTCAAAGAAAAACCTGATAAGGTAGAAGCACAGTCATTTAAATAAAAGTCAGCTCATTGAAGTGTACAGTATTATATTCTGGGGCTTTCCAACACTGCAGGGTTTCCAAATCACACACACGTTGCATCGTTAAAATCTATCAAGATGTTTTTCATCTCGTTGCATTGTTTTGCTCAAACTCCATAAAGAGCTGAACAGCCAGTTGTGACAGAGTTGATCTATTCACTGCTGATCTGCGCTGTACAATTTATGGGACTGTAAATACAATATATATGTGATCGTTTCATTCTGCATATGTGTTTCATTAAAATGATTCTTCAAGGCTGATGTACACAGAAAATGAGGTTATTCACTACAAAGAAACATTACATTATTGTCTCATGTCCTTGTGTTGAAAAAGACTGTTTGAGACAGAGCTAATGATGAAACAACACAGAATACTGTGTTCAAGGTTCAATCTACTGCTCATTAAGCCTTGTGTGTATTTTTGGGCATGCAACCAGGTGTGTGTGTGTACATGATCTGTAATCTAAAAGGCTCTAAAATATATGGAAAGAAGCTAAAATCTCAGTCTGATACCTTTTAAAATGTGCCACAAGCAACATGTAGAGCTTTTCATGTCTCCCAATGATTAAACCAAACCATTGCTGATAGCAGTATAATTTAAACAATAAATAAAATAAGTTTCAATGCATGACTTCCTTCTTCAAACCACATCCATATCTGTATGAACACACACAAATGCCCTTGTGCTAATCAAAGGCAGATAGTGACTGAATCAAGTGCTGGCCTCTCCTCAACTTTTCCCCTCCTGCTCTTGATGAATTTAAGCCTTCCTCACAATCCCTCAGTCGGACAGGTCAACCAGGGTCCTACACCATGCAACCAGGGTCTCTGCAGCTTTCAAAACAACACACTGAAGTAGTCACGGACATGCGCATACATAGGCACACGTGTTTTAATGCAAGTAAAAGAGGAGAGTGAGGGGCGTCGGTGGCTTAGTGGTAGAGCAGGCGCCCCATGTACAAGGCTGTTGCCGCAGCGGCCTGGGTTCAACTCCAGCCTGTGGCCCTTTGCTGCATGTCACTCCCTCTCTCTCTCTCCCCCTTTCACACTTGTCTGTCCTATCAATTAAAGGCTTAAAAATGCCCCCAAAAATATCTTTAAAAAAAAAAAGAGCTGTTACAAAGGAAAGAATAACAGCATCCCGCTTCATACAGAGAGTGAGAGAGTCCGTCACTGACACCTTTTTCCATTAACAGTCATAAAGTTACACTGTTTCCTTTGTCACTCAGACAAATGCCCATAAACTCTGCAAAGTCATTTTAGGTGTTGGCAGGGTTTGAAATGTAATTTCCACTCACACTCTCTCACATTTCTCATATCATACAACCGCTTCATGCATCACAGTGGCAAAACAAAGAATCTGCTGATCAGGTTGGTGATGCTTATGAGTTTAACCGGACTCACGTGTAGCCACGTACAGCGTGGTGGGGCTAGACTTGAGCTGACAATACATTAACCTGTGAGGTGATAAGGACTTACACAGTTTGACAACTGCAGCATTCTCTGAAAGCCATGTGATATCCAAATCTGAGGCATCTATAAGGAGGGAGAAGTCGGAGCCTGCTGCACAGTTAGTACTTTGTGTTAACGCAAGAACAGTTTTTAAGTTTAATCTTACTCTCTGGTATAAGGTGGTCATAAAACTCAGTCCAAACTTTCTGACGTTAGTCTTTTTCCCATCTTGAAGTTCCAACAAAATCACACGTTTAATACTATCATAAGTTCAATGACATGAACACTGACAACCAATAGGTGTGCTCTCTCCAGCACCACATGAGAAGCAGCAAACCAGCGAGGGACTCCAGGGAGATGGCCAGATTGCGATGGCCAACATCCCAAACTCAAGGCTTCAACACAGGAGTCCACACAACCCAACAGTTGACATCATGGTGGCGACTGCCATTATTTTTGTACAGTCTATGGAAGGTGCAGACTCCAGGTTACAGGATTTTGGGTAAGAGGTAACAGAGGCTTGATGGCAAGAGCGTGTGCAACGTTGCAACTTTGACAAACTGATATGCAGGGCTGGTAACACAAGCAAATGTGTGATGCAGGGCTTTGTATTTTCTTTAATTTTGTTCTTCAATTAATAATTACCTCACTCTGTTTCCACAGCGAATCATATATACACAAAATAGTGTATTATAAACCTTTTTTTATTGTTTTGTTTGCTTATAAATGTTAAATAGTGAGAATAGTATATAACATTTCTCCACAATCCACATTGGTTGACATAAGGAAGAAATGCTGCTACTGAATTTAAATTCATTCACAATAATCAGGAGACGTTTTCCAGTATTTTGGGTGATCTTATACCACAAAATGTAATTCATTGTTAGAGGACATGATTGAGAATGTGGTCAGAATTTCCAAAAGCAACTGCCTCAGGCGATAGCAAAATCATGTCTGCATAGTGAAATTTGTCTACATACATTTTCTTTATTGGACCACATGCACAGTGGTGCTGTGACACAGTTTTGAGCAGGGCCGTCCTCTGGCAGCTCATTTAAGTGGACCGCTACTCATATGAAACTAAAACCCCTCAATGCCAGTGGATCAGGGTTGATTAAGGCTAATAGTTTGACCCTGTTTCTCCCAGAGTTTTCCCAGAGTAAAAAAAAACAGTGCTTATTATAAATTTCTAAATCACTTAATCATTTCCAGCCACTGGGTATACTCTCCATACCCTCCAGGAAGTGTGGTTTTTCTTTCTTCTTTTAATCCCTTTCTTCCACACGCTTTGCTCTCCAGCCTCTCTTCTCTCGCATTACCTATATATTAATATAATGTTGGTCTGTGTGTCCTCTGACTTCACAGAAGTGAGGCCTGTGACTGACAGTGCACTGCTGTAATTACTGTAGCTACCATGGCTTCCACCGCGCTCGCTCTCTGCCCCCCTGCAGAGTCACGCTTGGTACTGATGGGAACCACATTGTGGGATCTGCCAGGTTAGACAGGGACTTCAAAGACACTTAAACCGTCTGCTTCTGTGTCATATGCAATTATCCACACACACACACACACACACACACACACACACACACACACACACACACACGCCAATTTAAACACTAGATGCCTCGCAATAGATTAGCTGTGGGAACAAAGCTTGGCTGGTATTTATAAATTAAAGGACAAAGTTAGAGAAAATACCAAGCTGTACTGGCTTTGGACTACAGTGTGCACAATGTCTGCACAAAATGAAAACTTTGCACATCAATCACAGCTTTGAAAATACATTTCTTTCATCTTCCTGTTAATTGCCTTTCTTTGCATCCCAACGTATCTCTCATCTTCTGGTTTGGATTAGCAGATGTTCATCCCTTCTGTCCCTTTCCTGCTTTCTCCAATATCTGTACACGCAAGCTACATGAGTTTAAGTTATGGAACTAAAATACTTGGTTATGGTGACATAAACATCACTAAACATCGAGGAAAAGGTGAGGAAGATGAGCACCAGCTGTGATCCTGACCACATGGACAAGCAAGACCATCTCTGCGTCCATACGTACACTGAAGGCCCTGTGGCAAGCATGGAGGACTCAAACAAAAGCTGTGATCCAGATTGTGTGGCTCTTATTGCTGAATTAGCATCCTGCTAGCCATTGTACAGGTGTTAGATAATAAACCGGACAACTTCTGTGCCCACATCAGTTTCCAACAGTATATCAGGAATTGTAACATCCTTTGTTTCACCAAAACTTGGCTAAATCCTGGACAGTGCCATTTTATCAGGTTACTCTTTTCTAACAGAGCAGAGGACTCTGGCAAGAGATGACAGAATGGAGGTTGCTGTCTCAACTCCCTGTGCGCCACAAGGGGAATAACCACTCTGGAGCATTGTTAAACACTGTTTGAGGTGGCTGCAGTGAACAGTTTAGGGGGGCAACCATGCGGCCATCTTGTTGAGGTCAAGATATTAAAACAAACTACAGTGCACACCCCCAGTGGCGTTTGAGATGGAGCCAATCTCCAGCCAAGTCTGGAGCCTGTTCCAGGACATCGCTGTCAACGTCACCTATGACATCAACGAATTCTGTGGTGGTGGATTTAATTTGTAAAACAATAGAAGCAACTGTCCCCAAAACTACAGTTAAATCTTTCCACAACCAGAAACCATGGATTACCAGAACCACCTAGAAACAGGGACAATTATAAAGCAGCAGCCTACAATGCAAGAAGAGGCAAAAAAAAAGGACTAAATTACAGTGCACAAGTTAAAGGAGCTGATGGGATTGCATTTCACTGGATTTGTACCTTGCATGACTTCATGTGACAGAATCTTACTCCACCTTATCTTGATTAGTTTGTTGTGAATTTGACACCATTGGGAAAAATTATACTGCTTAATTTTTGAATACTCTGAATAAGAACTGACATATCTGCCTTTCCATAATTATGAGCAGAGTGGGAAAAAAAGATAGCAGATGTAGGAGGCTGATGCAACAACCCAAGCCTGTATTTTATGGGTAAGTCATGACCTTAAACTGGCCTTAATCCTCGCTCTAAACCTTAACTGTTGCTCTAAATAAACCCTTCCTTGCAGTAATAACTGCTGTGCTCATTTTTGGGGATATTCTGTCTGACATTTTTCCACTTACACAATGTAAAACACTGTGCTTTGTGTCCACATACAGCAAAAACATGTGTTATGCAACATGTACTGACTGTATTGTTACATCAATATAATGATTACAGGTGTGACTTGTATGTGTGTGTACATGCAGACACAGGCACGCACTGTCTTATCCTATAACAGTCATGCACTGATGTTGGTCAGATCTTGTCAGTAGTAAAGTCCATATGGAGACTCTCGAGTGCACAACAGCCTTCACAGCAGGATGAGCCTTTCCAGGGTTGGCACTCTGCCTCTCCCATGAACACATATCCACAGGGCTCCATCCCTGCAAAGAGGAGTAGCGGGTAACAGTGTGGAAATCATTTCACTGTGTAGAGAAACCAAAACCAATGTTATAATTCATTGGAGTGTGGAATCAAACCCTTATGTCATCTGAGCATATGGTCGGTCCCTCTTCTCTCTCTGCGTTGTTCTTTATCTTTATCTGTGTATAATCCATATGTCATAACTCATAAGTCCTCCCTCTATGTAACCTTTTTTCCCTCTGTCTCTGTCTCTCGTTTTAACCCGCATGTCATACATACATACATACGTTCTTTGGCAGGCACACAGGTTCAAATAATCTGAATTTTAAGTCTCAAAAGCCACAAATGTAATTTTCTCATGGCTGTCTACACACACACACACACACACACACACACACACACACACACACACCCCTTCTCTTCGTGGTCTCTAAGTTGCGTTCATTGCCGAGAAGACAGGAAGTTTGGATGTAAACCAAAGTGGGAAAACGGGCCACATCTTAGCATGAGGTCACCCTATGGTTTCACTCACTTTGGCTGTGATAAGGGGCACAGAGCAGACGCCATATGAGACACTGCAGGTAAACATTACTTTTGATGATCAAAGCGCTCATGATGTGCTGTGGAAAGTAAATGTAAGAACCTCGATGACAGCTGTGTGAACGTGTACAATCTGTGTGGATGTGCTGTGTGTTTTATATGTTTGTCATTTGCATTTGTTTTGGGAAAAAGACAAAGTTTTGTTTTCATTTACGCAAAGGCTGCTTTTGTTTTACTGTTGCCTATTGTTTTGTTGCTGACTGCATTTTGTTAGTATGGCTGGATATATGTTTCATTTTAGACATCACATTGTATTGTGTTTTTGAAGGAAAATAATTCTTGCTTCATATTATTGGATAAATGACATGCAATTGGTAGTATGATCTCAATAAAAGACTGGCATTACTGCCTCGCGGTTGGATGCCTCCAGACAAGTAAAGGCCAAAACACACCAGCACCAAAAAGCGTGCATCAGTGGTGGTAGCCAGACACTTTAAAGGAATACTCCGATGATTTGGGAGTTATGCCCTTTCTCTATCATTTTCATATTGAGACAACATGATCGATATCTTTTTTATGTCTGTACGTCCAGTGGCTGGGTCTCAGCGGTTAGCACTGCGGCTTAGCTTAGTGAATACAATTGAAGATCGAAGTCTATAGGGGGGTCAGTAGTCTCCTCAGTAAAAGTGAACAAATAAATGTTACAGAAACCCCGAAGCTGGTATTTCTACATGTGCATTGAAAAATAAAATAAAATAAAATAAATGTTTAAAGAGGCAACAGATAGGATTTGTTTTTTTTTAGCTTGGCGTCACCTAGCGTCAGAGGTGTTGCTCGCACTGTTGCAACGACCAAACTGACCGTGGGGATCAGAGATAATCAATAAAATGTAGGCTGTAAAGCCACCAGTATACTTCTATGTATATGTAGAATGAGAAGGTGTGTGGACACTCTACTAAATAAATGAGTAAAGAGACCGAGCAACAATTATCAGATTTATCTGAAGAAAAAACAAATAGTAATGCAAATAATTAGACCAGAATGCACAGTACCAGTACAAACAACTCAAAGTAAATTATACCAATATGTACAGTATCAGTACAAGCAACAGTAGACACGTAAGGGATAATGTATAGTGAGCCAGTGACTGTTGAAAAATAACTCCCGACAGGGGAATGGAACCCCGACGCGCAGCGGAGTTATTTTTCAACTGTCACCGGCTCACTATACATTATCCCGCTTAGAACATGGCTTACTACTAAAAGATTAAAATGTTACAACTGGCATCAATATTATTAAACTGCTGGCAGAGTGTATTGACAGAGGAGAGGCTTTCACCAGACAAACAGGAGCGGAGGAGAGGATTTTACTCCACTTCTCCCGGTCGGAGATGCTGGGTGCCCAGTAGCTGTGGCGGTGGCGACGGGGGGGTGGGGGTAATTACTGTCCGAGGGCTGCCGTAGAATAGCAACGAGAATGTCAGCCGACCAACACTCACTTCCCGGTTCCTGGTTGCGGCGATTTGCAATGGTGGCCAGATAGGAATGAACTAGCAGCCAGTACAGTACAGTCCTCTCTCGTCTAGCTAACATTAAGCCGTGTTACTTACTGATCTATTAGAAAGAAAGCTAGCTGGACACCGGTTTTGAAGCCTCTTTGGTCACGGAGCTTCCTCCATCTCTTGAACGCCTGACTGAGGTTTACTCTTGTTTTTCCTCTTCTTTTATCACTCTGCTTTTTGTGTATCCTCGCCTACTCAGACAGATTAGCTCGTTTTCTTTTGGGAGGCCGTTTTTCATTTATCTCCAAACTTTGTCCGTCTGCCATTGTGCTCCTGACTCAACTATCTCATGCCCTGGCCAGTTCCTCATAAGGACCAGCTCCAGTCCCTGATTGGCTGACCGACCAGTTTGGCAATACATGACGCATTTCTAGCCGTAAAGCAGATTTCTTCTGCGAAAATTCGTCCCCGGTGGCAGAAGCTTATTGCAAAGATTGCAAAGCCATTAAGTAACCTATGTAAATGCTGATAGTCTGATTTTACTGTGTACACTACCCTGTGCAACCCACATTATTTTCATAATGATATATATAGACATAAAATGCTATCTGTTGCTTCTTTAAACATTAATTCGAAAAACGAGAGTCCTTTTTAGTCGTTTTAGAATGTCTCCCCTTCTGTTCCTGAGTTACTGTGTTTAGCAATGGCCAGAAAAGTGTTTTTGCATAACATTATGGTGTCACAATGAAGTTGGCCTTTGACTTTTTGGAAATAAAATGTCATCAATTTATCATCTATTTGTGTGAAATGTTGTCATAATTAGCATAAGAATTCTTGAATCATTGCCAAAAACATATTTTGTGAGGTCACAGTGACCTTGACCTTTGACCAACAAAATCTAATCCGTTCATCGATGAGTCCAAGTGGACAGTTGTGCCAAATTTGAAAAACTTTCCTCAAGGCGTTCTTGAAATATCCCATTCATGAGACTGCGCCATACAGATGTAAATGCGGACAACATAAAAACATAATGCCATGTCATGCCAATGTCACCAGGATGGAGGCATAACAAAATGAGATATTCGTAGACATAATGTATTTGAGTGATTTCACTCATTATTAACATGATCATAAATTACAAATGCAATAATTAAATACCATCACAACAGTTGCAGAAGCATCTCTATGCCTTCTTGCTCATTATGTTTGTCTTCTACAGTCCTGATTTACAGATTAATTCAATCAGGCTTAAACAAGTTCAGGAAGATAACATGAATATAATGAGACAAAGTCCACAGGATCATAAAGACCTTGGGTTTGCCACATGCTCATAACATGCACGTCGACACACTGCAGACTAGAGATAGGAAATATGTCCACATAGTGAGTGTGTACTTCGGACACTACTACATATTACAGACCTGTATTTTTACAGATCATCATTATTTTTACTGCAGCCAATTACAACCCTTGGACTGCATTACTACTAAGAAACTACTGCACTGTTCTGCAAACAGCTTGCTGGGATTTGTTTTGCGCATGAAATGGTGCATGACCCTTAACAATCATTCATTATTCCCTTTAAAGAACACAACTGCCAAAAGTGAAAACTGAGCATTTTACTGGTCACAGACACTAGAGCCTCTGGGACACACCATATTCCTGTTTGGCATATCCCTCCGGTTTCAGTGTTGAATTAGCCAATGTTAGATGTTAAACTGACTTTGTTACCAAGGGAATATTGCATCATACCTTGGCTCATTTAGTGCACAAAAAAAAGGCTGTTAAATGGCTTTTTCACACAAACACACACACAGGTGTAAAGCATACACTGTCATCATTGTATATATGCTTTGCCATAGATTTACACTGACATCTGTGCAGTTTTTGATGCCTGCGAGTATTCAAGATAAAAACACCAAATGCAGAGGGTTTATTTGGCCATGTCACCATGAACAAACCAGCCAGTTGGCCTTCATCAGGACATGGGAAAATGACTGCTTGGACTTCCAGACTGTTTGGGTTTTGCACCTCAGACTCAAGGCTTTGTTTTAGGATAACACCACCAACTACATGGTAACTGTATTCTGTAAGCCATTTGACAACATTGTACATTCCAGAAATATCAAAGGTACATTTCTGGTGCACGAGAATGATTTTAAGAAGGACTCTTTGAACTATGTCTGCAGTTTTAGCACAGCGTTATAGCTCATGTTTATGTCAATGCCTCCTTTTTCTTTATGTAGACAAACTCAGTTGTACAGTATAAGCTGCTAGAACAGTGCACAAGATCCTTATGATATTTTATCCTGCGGTGAACCCACAGGGAGGTGCCCTCATCAGGTTCAGCTGCAGGGCCCCTGTGGGTTAAACTGTGACCACTAGGCACTCACCCTCCAGCTCCCCTTCCGGGCCAGGAGCTGAAGGGGGGCTGGGAAGAATTTAATAAGATTACACTGTAACTAGACCCTCAAAGTTCTGCTACCCATATGGGAGATTTAGGTGTATGTGTTGTAAATTCTATAGTATCAGCAGGTGCCAAATGTAGACCGGGGGCATATTTTAAACTTTTGTCTTATTCAAGACAAAAGCTGTGTCATAGGCTTCCCATCCTGTATGATTTGCCATAGATACTAAATGGGTTTTTTTTTCTCTCTCTAATCTCTTCTCTAGCATGACTTTAAAATTTTGGCTTCAATCAATGGCCCTCCAAGAAAAACTTTTCTTCTTCAAGGTGTGGCTACTTATCATTTGACTGTGATCTGAACGGACCGTTTGACCCAGTCATGTCTTCCCTCTCTTCAGACTAAACATCGCTAATGAGTCTCTCCTGACTCATACTTTTGATTTCTTCATTCTGGCAGGCTAATGAGACATTAGGTTGACCTTTTGAACTTGAAAACAAATGAGTTATTCTTGGTGGACGAGCAATCAAAATCAAGAAATTACACAATTTTGTTATGAAGATTTAAATGTTTCATAGTAGATTAAAAATCCAGGTAATTTTATTTTAGGTAAATTAGTGTTGGGACAACATCAAAATGAACCACTGTGTCCAACCGCAATACATTTTAATGGAATTGCTCATTGTTACTATATTAGATGATGGCAGTAATGTGGGGTCTTGGTGGCAAAATATGTCCTTTGCCTCCTTGACCTTTTGCCTCAGATATGTCATCATGACTTGCTGCTTTCACCAGTTTGGACATGGATGATTGTGAAAGGTGAGGTATCATCTATAACCCTTTTCCATACACGTGCTGGATTGGCTTGACTCAGTTCTACAGGGCTACCTACATGAAGGTGTGTCTTTAGCTGATTATCTGCTTGTCTTGAGCCAATGACGTTTAAACGCAATGCCCTCATGTGTGCTGTTTACTATTGCTCTGTGAAGTGGTTGTTGGTAGACGGCTACGTGTCATCATGGATTTCCAGGCTGTTGTTACGATTTCGTTTAAGTATCTGCTACTTCTGGCAACAGCAGCAGAGGCTATTTAAACATGTCACTGAATCATCCCTGAATGATGACAAAGCCTATCTGACATCACTGCAACCTGCTTGGGGGAGACTGGGCCCACTTTAACCCAACTTCGGGTCCATCTTGAGCGCAACTCAACATGCCTCAATTGGTAATGGAAATGCACATCAACATGGCATGGTTTGACTTTGGCGCTGCCAAAATTGCCACTGGAAAAGCCATATTAGGGCTCATTTACGCTCAGTGTTAGATACATATACAGACATGGACAGAGCCTTCTGTCCATACTCTGCTCTAATCTTTGTACGTTTTCTGAAAGCTTAAGGACACGGAAGAAACAGAGTAGTACCACCAAAAATCGTCAAATGAGACACAATTTTTGGACACGATGAAGACATTTTAAAAATGGTGGATCAAAACAAACATCTACGACGCTGCCGCTGTTAAAAGGTACATTATCACAACCTCCACTGCTGCCATGTTTGTTGTTATAAACTTTTGACTCTGCCCTCGAGTGCCATCTGGTGGATGTTTCTATGCCAACATAAAGGACGCATGAAGTGTGTAGGCAGTGATGGTCACAAGGTTTGAAATGAATTAATCTATTTTCACACGTAAAGGGAATATAAATGAGTCTTTAGACTACAGCTATATATCTCTGTCCAGACAATTTAATACTAATGAGATTCCTATAACTTCCTGCCCAGAAACATCCCTCTGAGTAAATGTAGCATGACAGAGACAGCACAAGTCAGAAAGACAGAGTTAGAGAGAGTCAGAGGTGGACAGACAGTCTGCCAAGCAGCCAGCCATGCGATCATCCATCCAGACGGCCAGACAGACAACATGCCCTGTTACTGTTCACCCTCCAGGTGAGAGAGGTCAGTGGCCCAATCCTGTTAGTGTGTGCTTTACACACTGAGACTCAAGAGAAAAAATAACTGAGCGAGAGCATCTGGAGGATTGTGCTGCTGACTGAGCAACAGACAGTACAATGTTGTGACAGGGGTCCATGTTGTCTGTCTGAAGATCTGTCCTTCACCTAGACCTTTTTTTTTGTAAGCATTCTCTGAGCTAAAAATTCTCTCAAACTATTTGGTTCATGGACCTGAAGTATTTCACACGTGTTAAACTCTGTCTACCCCAGGGCCTATAAAAACATTAGTGTTATATCACCTTAGCTAAGTTAGAGGGTGTGTCTGTGTGACCTGAGCATGCTTTTATTCTCAAAGCAACAGGCTGTGAAAGTGTATAACTTTAAGGAATGAACTTTTAAAAGCTTTTTCACATGTTATAACAACAGCAGGAGCCATATCTAACACTTCACTCCAGCAGATGTTGATTGCTTTAAGCTAAAGCACAAGTGTTTGGTGGGTGAAGAGCCTTTATACTTTAAGAAGCGGGTGTCCTTCCAGGGTTTATAGTGTGAGAGCTTTTGGTTCCTGATTTAAATGTTGACAGTATGTGTCTACTCAAAGAAAACACCTGCGTGGTGTCTATGAGGGCCTCAGGGGCCACAGACAGCCTTTGAAGTAATGGAAACTCACACACAGCCACACACAGAAACATATACAGACACTAACTCAGGGCTAATCCTAACATTGACCCTGAAGGATTGAGAGAAGCCAAAAGTAGTATCTGTAATGTCCTACTGAGAACTTCTGGACCTCACAAATAAATTTAAAATGGGTAAAACAACATATGAACATGTGGGCACACAGCACACGTACTGTATGCACCTCTGCAAACACATGTCCACATAAACACACATGCCAGTTTTTTTATTGAAGTTAATCTAATAGTTTAAATGGGGGGAAAAATTAAACTATTTACGCAATATTAAAAGGAATAGTTCAACATTTTGGGAAGCATGCTTATTCATGCTAATTTGTTTTCTTGCCAAGAGTTAAATGAGAAGATACCACTCACATTTCTGTCTGTTCTTAGCAGCTGGTTAGCTTAGCTTAGCTTAGCTTATCTTATCTTAAAGACATCATAAATCATATGATAAAGACTGGACACAAAGGAAAACAACTAGTCTGGCTCATTCCAAATGCAACAAAATCCACCTACTAGCGTCTTTACAGCTCACTTGTTACCACATTATATCACCTTTGTTTAAATAATAAGCATTTTTTCCAAAATGTTGCACTCTTTCTTAAGGAACATACATACAACAAAACATTTAATTTGCACATGGATCCAAAATTTCATGAAACACTTAGATTCCATATTACAAAAATGTGTTAACATGTGTTTTAGATAGCCTACTAACACACTAAGAAGCAAGCAAAGAAATGGGAGCAATAACCTCCTAATTGCTCCATTACCGTTAAATCAATGCAGGTTATTGTATGTGTGGCTGTGGCTTAATAACTGTAATGGACTCATTGTTTGAATGGCTGCCAGCTTTGCCTTGAAACACCTTTTCATATCTCGTTAAGTCTTTCCTTATCACCCTCTCCTCCTCCTCCTCCTCCTCTCATATCCTCTTCTGTGGGTCAGTAGATCAGGGCCCCAAATTGTGCTGAGCAGTAAACATTCCCTTCAATTTGTCTCCAAAACTACTAAAACACACTTGAAAGCTCTAATGATAAATGAAAAGAACGTAGTAAACACTTCACCTCCATTTGTCTAAGTTCAAAAACAGCGGACTTCCCTATACATAAATCCAAAGAAGAGCTAATAAATACTTTGGATTTACCTTTTTGAACTTATAAGCAAAGGATCTTCCCAAGAAGAGATACGACAGACAATTTATCTCTTTTTGACACTAATATTTACAACAGCCTCTCTAAAGAGTTTATCAAATGATAATTCATTATGTCTGATAGTGTGAATTGATACAGCAGTGATTATAAGTGCTTCCTGAAAGCTCTGAGGAATTATATGAAGGCAATAGTGTTCTCTTATCTAAGTTAAAGCTGCACAAATAAATGTTTACATTAACAATGGGTCAAATGACTGTGTGTACTGTGAAAGGTGTCACTTGTATGTACAAACCAACAGCTGTCACCCAGCTCTGCAGTTCCCCTCAGCTCTACAGAGCACTTTAACATCTTTCAGCTCACTGTTTTGTTTTTTTGGCCCAAAAGTGTATTGTTCTGACTCTCACAGCTCTAATCTCCCTTGTGTCACTTAAAAAGAAAAACAGCAGGTAGCTGTAAAAATCCACTGCTTGCTCAGCACCAAACTGTTCACAGATACAGTTATCAAATAGCTGATGAACAAAGTGCAGTAATTAGCTGCTAGAGTCAGCTATTCCCCTCAGAAGTTGGCCAGCAAAGTGTCTTAAAAAAGTGACTTAAAAGTGACTTACAATTAATGTCAGTGCTAATATTACTCCATGTTTGACAGATAAGTCATCAGCCAACTGTTTGCTAACATTTTCAACACATCCAGTTTATAAAATAAATTTATAGCAGCGTTGTCTTGACAACATACTGACTCTGAAGTAAAAGAAATGCAGCTTCAAAGTGAGAATTTGCCACCCTTTAAGTGGATGTCTGGACAGTGTTGATGGTAAATGCTGTGGATTCAAGTAATAAATTCCTCAGTGTGTGCCATATTGACAGAGAAAGCTGAGATTGCAGCTGCAAAACCCTTTGGTCTTCCTGCATCCAGCAAAGTAATTTGACGAGAAATTGACAAAGTTGGAAGCAGGAATAACTACAGGCTGGATTTCACCTGCCTTGTATTTATTCAAACCAGACTATATGGCTGAAGAAATGCAGTGTGAAGAGACCGAGGGTGCAGCTTCATGAGCCGAGTAAGAAGAAATGGCTGGTGGGGACCCTCCAGAGCCTGAGCTGCAGAGAGCTGATACCGAATAGTGGTGACTTTGCTTAAATTGCCATGCAATTGCAACATAAACTGAATCACTTCCACGACAAATGTCAGCATGGGCAGTTTGTGATGGATGCCCTCACCGATGCCAACCCCGAGAAAGCCTAACCTAATTATGTGCTTTAAATAACTACATTTACAATTAACACTGACTGGACATCTACAATCCAAAATATTTAAGGACACTGAACAATATGACTGTGAGTTGTTTGAATTTAACTTTAGGCAAGATAAAATCACTGAAATCAAACTTGATATTCATTTAGATTTGCTGAGAAACTAGAATTTATTTCACTGTGTGAAAGTAAGTGTTTATACATGCCAATCAATGAAGCATTGTTCTGTTTGGGGATGAGCAATTGTTCCGTGCCTTGCTGATGGGCACTCTGGCAGGAGCCGTTAGGGGAGAAGAAAGGACCTCGTGCTAAGTCGCGTCCACCACACACACTTTTCCAGCCTTTCCTGGAATTTAAGCCGGCTACATTCCACGTAAATGTCTCTTCTACTAATCATCTGGCTACTGCTGCCCCCAAAAGCATTTCAGTAGTTTGTTGCCATCCTGTGATTCAGCCATTAAAGGGAAGCCAGAAAACCAGCTGGGATCTGCAGACTCTTTGTAAAAGATCAAGGTTTTCCATGAGCTCACCAGCCTTTCCAGGATATGTTTGAAGCAAAAGTCATTACATACAGGACCTGATGTCAACCTTCTCCTAACACCACACTAGGTCAGTTTCCACTGCCCTCCTTGCAACCATTATACTGTCATGTCAAAGTCTGGATTAAGAAAAAACAACTTTGTGTTTATCAAACGCTCATCAACAATTGGCTGTAATTTAGTTTGTGTTCTGTTTTCTGTGAGTAACACTACAACTGACAGAGCTGGTCTTTGATGAGACTCGAGCTGCTCATAGTGTTACCTCGGGTGTTGAAATAGGTTAATGATTCAAACTGCTCCACGACTGCAGTAAAATCTTTATTTAAGCCCCAATGGAAACACAGCTTTTACTTCTACGTTTAACACGGCTTCAGCTGAGTGTGTTAAAGGACATATTGCATTTTATAGGTTTGACCAGAGACGGGATTTAGTGTGTGCATTGTTTGTATGCTTTAACTTACATCATTTCCACTGGCTTAAGAGGGGTTGCATGTGCGCTTTCAGAGTATCCTCTAGAGGGCCAAACGTCCGTATGTCAACTTGGAGATATGCATTAGCACACTTGTGCTCGTATGTGTGATTGTAACTGTGTTTGCATCTGAGCAAGGCTGTGTGTGTGTGTGTGTGTGTGTGTGTTTTTGAACCTGGTTAGCCTCAGACAGAGGGG
Organism: Epinephelus lanceolatus; assembly: GCF_041903045.1. NCBI lineage: Eukaryota > Metazoa > Chordata > Actinopteri > Perciformes > Serranidae > Epinephelus > Epinephelus lanceolatus. The sequence goes on from NC_135743.1 coordinate 31,719,218, forward strand.
TCCCAAGAAGGAACTCTTGGGAAAACATGGGTGGGGACTACAAACTACATGTTTCTCACCCTCTTGGTTCTCACAGTCAAAGGTCTCACTGAATCTGTGACAATGCATCACAGGTTATGGCTGATTATTGCCTAGCTTTGATGAATACTTGATTCTAATTGCTAACACTAACCCTATGTAACACAGTCAGTAAGAACTGATGCCCAGGTATAAGATCTTATCTTGCTGGACCTGTCAGCAACCTTTGACATGATAAACCTCCTGTCAACCATATCCAAACTAGGCATCTCAGGTCAAGTGCTACTTTGGTTTGAGTCCTCCATCACAGGGCAATCCATCAGAGCGGCAAGGCAAGGAAAAGAGTTCAAGCGTCACTTTCTTTTACTGGTGTACCCCAAGGATCCGTGCTTGGACCCCTTCTCTTAATATAAACCACCTCTCTTAATCCAATTATCTGCTCACGTGTTTTTTTTTTAATATATACTTTATGCTGATGATACCCAGCTCTATCCTTTCTGTAAAAAACAGCATCTCACTCCTCTTTTAATGTCGCTGCTTGCATTACGTTCAACTCACTAATGCTTGCCTCTATGACCGTTAGAACAACAGCTACAATACAAACCTTATTGTTTGGACCAGCCGATGAACATCAGCAAGCCCTACAGTCTGTGCAAGATGGGGAACCTCATTCTAAACTCTTCTCCTGTGTGGTACCTCATTGTTGGAAGTTACCTAACTCAGTTTGGTCTGCAGAATCTCTTTCTGTCTTCAAGAAACACTGGAAGGCCTCCCTCCCTGTGAGGACTTAGTCACCTGATATACCTTTCTCTTTCTTTATTCTCAACTACTTCTCTTTGATCTACTGTGGCTTGGATTGTACCTCTTTTGTATGTCGCTTTGAACAACATGAATCAATGAAATGTAAATAAATGTCTGCCATTAGCCACAAAAGTGACAAAAAATAACATTGGTGACGACCAGATAATAAGGAAGTTAACACTGTAGCCCATATGTCATTGCTTAAATGCTTACCTTACCCATGTTGATGTTGTGGCTTTGATGTGGTAAAATCCAGCTACTTCTCTATCTGAAAACGCAAGCTAAAAACATCATTATCCAACCACCATAATGCCAGTTTTGAAACCACAGTGATAGTTCAAGGACTCGAGCTTCAAAAGACTTTACCAAATTGACCCAAACTCACCTCAAGTGTTTCTATATGTGCACTGCAAGAAACATGGACCTGTAGTGTTATTTACTCTGCCATGACACTACCCAAATATAACAAAGAATAAGTACCAGCACTTCCACAACCATACACACACATGCACATGTGCTGACACTGAAAGCATGAGAAGTTAACCTTCACTGCACAAAAACAGGGAACTGAAGTGCTGCTACGTAATGCTGTAATCAGTAGGAGGAATTTGACACAAGGTTATGTAAACTACTCAAAAACACCAGCAGGCAGTAATATCCAACAGCATGTGAGGTGGTGAGTTTTCTTCTAATGACCAAATTAGGCTTGAGGGGATCCCGAGAATACGTGGAAGTGAAGTGACAGTGAAAATGTGGGGCTACACTGTTTCTGTTATTTCAGTCTGTTTTGTCATCTTGATGAACAAATTTGTGAGAACTCCTAACTTCAAAGGAGAAATGGGGACCTCAACATTTCTACTTGTATTCAGTCTATTTTAGTTTTCTGTTGTTTTCACATTGTGGGGAAAAATCTGGAAAAAAGTCTGGAAAAATTGCAGACACAATTTTGCTTAAAGGGCCTGCTAACTAAGAATGTTTTTGCCATGTGCAGTAGCTGCAGTTCAGTGTTGTCGAAACATAGGAATACTGTGGAAATAACACTGTAGACTCATATTAAGCTCCTGCAGTCTGAAGCATCATAGCAAGTCAATGCATGATGGGAAGCTTGCTATAGCTGGCCAAGGCTTCACTTGTTTTTCTCATCTCCAGGGAATAACCAGTGACTCCAGAATATGAGACCACCTTTAACCTCTTAACCCTGCCACACCTCAGTCCCTCAGCTCAGTAGACTTCCCACAGCACGATCACACACATGCAGCACGTACACCATTACATTCAAGCTACGAGGCATCAAGCACTCGTTCATGGATAAATCAAGAAATTCTGTGGGGAATGTATCGTGAATTAAATTTTCATTGCCCTAAACCCTGCTGCTACCTTTTACTATCCCCGAGACACACCACAATACCCTCACACACACTGACAGTCCTCATACACTTCACATCTGTTACATTAACCAGACATCAGCTGTGGTCAGGTGTGTCAAGGAGCAGAAAGTAGGTGAGCTCATCTGGGAAAATCATACAGAGACAGCTTGACATAACAGAAAAAAACACAAAACATTAGGCTTTTGTGACACTTGTCAGGCAATCAACATAATAGAAACAAATACTTTTTAAATCTTCCGCCCCACCAAACTGAAATAAAGTACAATAAAATTTAAAATAAAGGTATTTTAAAATATTTATTAATAATCATATAGTGTTAAGCAACACTTGTAGCCCAGGGATTTAGGGAGGTCATTCTCAGAAGTGATGCTCTGCCAGGTTTTCCTGGGACTTTGACAAAAGGTAACCATAGCAACAATGTATTTGTTATGGCAGCGCTGAGTCCAAAACCATCAGGAAAACACCGAAAATGAGGGGAGACAGGGGGAGAAAGAAAAGAGATAAAGAGGCGTTAATGGATGAAGGAGTGTTGCTCTGGTGTCAGCAGCGTTTTAAACACCTACTACAAGCTGAATTGAGTTGAGCTGATGTTTTGGCAGTGACAAAGTGACACTTCCACATGACCTTACTGTCAAAATTAGGTACTGCAGGTGCATTTTTATATCTCAACCTGGACATGGAAATATTACCAAAAAAGCATATAAAGAAGGGGAGCATAAATGTTAGAGCACTTCTGTCATCATGGGGATGTTTTGCCTTGTCTTGGCCATTAGGATGCTCTTACTCAATTCTATAAAGCAGAGGTGTGGACTCACATGACATGTCACAAATCTGTTGACTTCTGAGTTGACTAAATCAAAACAACTCTTAACTTCTGTCCACAAGCCCAAAGACAACAACTGCCCAGTCTTCAAACAATGAATAAGTGCCACCATAAAGTTAAAGTCCCTTTCCTACTCGTTTTCCTCTGCTGTGATTAATATTTTGTTCAACATAGTTTTCCCACATAAAACAAGGGTTGGGGTAGTTAAAAAACAAAAGATAAAAGATTCTTGGATGCATCCTGATGCGGATGTGGGTGATTCGGTATTGATTTACAAATGTCAGTAATCGATTATCTAAATTAGTGTTAGTAAATAACCTGACGGAATGAAAGAGGCAGAACTCAACTGCAAAGGCAGTGCAACACCTGAACAGTCTACAGCTTGGACACACTCAAGTTAGTATTCGTTAGTATTTCAACAAAAGACAGAGGTTACAAACGTGTTTTAATCTACAGTCTAAATAATTACATTTGTGAGGGGAATGTGAAGTATATTGTGACAACTATCTATGCCATCATTATTACCGGAGCAGAGCAGCGATCAGCAGTAACGATAACAAAATGAGACCAGCTGAAAAACACACTGCAGCATTAAACAACTCAAAGTATTTTTGTGGTGAAGAAATAAACTCTATGCACAGTCTGTTTCGATTCAAAAACCCTGTGCCTGGCCTGCTCAGCGTCTTAGCTATCTCCCGAGGTAACAGTACAGCAGAGACGCTGCTTTCCACTGCTGGAGACAAAACATTCATAACAACACAGCAGAGCACGCTTCATCCCCCTTATTTTGTTATTGTCATAAAGGCAAGAGACAGACAGGTGTCTTCAAATGAATTAATTTATTAATTAATGCAGTTAACTTTTTAAAATAAAAAGGCTGTGGCCCATTTATGTCAATTGCTAGTAATGTTTCAGATTTTATTTCAGCGGAATAAGGACACCAGTGATGGTTTGGCATGTATTTAAATTGCTAAAACAGTAGTCTAAGTGAAATTTGTTAGTATGTCCGAAACCTTAGTATGAAACCAACAGTATGTAAACTGCATAATACTATATCCAGTGAAATATTACAGTATGCAAATACTGGACACTATGTGGGTATAAATATCTCATACCGGGTTAGCGAGAGCAACTGCAGATGGATACTTTCTGACTGCTACCTCCTGGTTTAAAAGCTAGTGTACGGAGGCATTTTGGCTTCTGTGACACTGAAGGGAAAAGGGGCAAGGGCAAGAGCCACACTGCATACAAGTACATTCATCAGTTTATATATTTATGGATGATTACAAATAAGTTATGTTTTAAAAGAAGCAAATAGTTGCACTGTGAGAAGACTAAATCATGTACAGAAATCAAAATGTTGATTCTTTGAGATGCATCAATAATCATTTTATGATCGCGTCATAGCCCTCTGAATCAGAACAGAATCTTGAGGTGCCTTGAGACCATAATGTTTTGGCCTATTTTCTAGAAATCACACACATATATACTGGACAGTTTACATCATTGCAAGGAATTTACCAAGCATTCAGAAGGGAGTTTTAATTATACACATTATGGTAAGCAACCGGACAGTGAGTAACATCCTGTATAAACACCAGAAAAAGAAACAAACAAAAACCTGGTAATTTATCATGACTGTCCAGTGACCTGTGCAATGTGTGGCAACACCTACAGCATGTTTTTGCTGCTCAGGGTCTTGGATCTGTACACTGTGGTCTGATTCATGACTCCACACAACTCTTGTGTGTGTTGCGCGTGTGTGATTGACTTCAGGGGGTTCACAAGGAAGAAAGGGTGGGAATGTTTTTGATCATTGTCATGGCAATAAATGGAGATGTGCGCACTGTATGTTGGAAAGGTTGCAATTTGTGTGTGTGTGTGTGTGTGTGTGTGTGTGTGTGTGTGTGTAAAGTAAATCAGTGTATCTGTATGCTTTTATTGCTGTGTTTGTGCATTCAGCTGTGCACTTGTGAACTTGTAGGTTCTGTGTTTTGTGCGCACTTATGAAATGTTTTATGTTGATGTGCGCGATCACAGAGGTCCTGCAGAGGTCCAGATGTTAGGATTTCGTTGCTAGTGACACCCACCATAAATCAAGAGGCATTAACTAATGAACAACTAGAGGAAACAGAAAGAGTCTAATAAACAGTATCAGAGCGAGGAAGAGTAAAGAGAGAAGAACAGATGAGTGTAGAGGGAGAACTTATAAACAGGGAGAAAGTAAAAGCTGGGTAGAGGACATGAAGAATAAAGCCATCAATAAAGAGAGGAGATGATAAAGAGAGATGGATGGTAGGGTGGCAGAGGAGAAACTTTATTTAGGACAAATAATCATATAGCTTCCCATGAGTGTAGCCTTATTTCAGTTGTTCAAAAAATGACCTATTGAATCAAGTTCAGTTGAAAAAAAAAGGATTGAACAATGCCTGACGACAATAAAGTTAAGAACTGCCAGCCTGTCATTCAATGTCTCCACCAGGCTGGCTAACATCAGACATAATACGAAGTTACTGTTATTTCAATGGATGAAAGTGTTTTCATTAACCTTTAAATGCCTAAATACTCTCAGAGAGCTTATACTAAACATTTTTGGTAAGGAGTCCTAGCTTAGGAGTGATTTAGGAAAGTTCTAAGAGCAACTCTGAACAAGGAAGGGATAGAAACTTATATCTCACTGCTAGGTGTGATGCTTTCTTTTAACAGATGTGATTGGTTGTCACAGACACGCCCTTTTGTGGGCCTGCAAGGTGTGAGGACACCCAGTGGACATGAAATGAACTGCATCATAATATGAGTTTGACAGTGTTGTCAGTGTTTGTGTGACCAGTCTGCTGATGGAAGGTTGGGACAGACAAAAATCATCACTGCTGCACTGTTGCATTTTTCCAGTTTTTCAAATATCTTAGTATTATGATAATTTTACTTTTGGTGTTATAGCGTTATTTTGTGAGATTGACCAAAAACATTATCCCTGCACAATCTCATCTGTAGCATTTCATTGACTCACCCTTTCTCCAACCTCTTTGTGTTTCCACCATTTTATCATCTGATTAAAGCAACACAATGAAGTTTTTGAGCTCTCAAAATATATATCCAAGATCCTTGTGATGGTACATCAACTCACAATAGGTTGGATGACACCTCCGTCATTGCTTGAGAGCGTCTGTTTCACTTGCACTGGCACTATGCAGTTTCGGGGTTCAGGCAGGAACCCAGACACAAAAAAGACTACAAAATTTGGATGCTTTACAGCATACGTCATATCCCCCTCCTCTCTTTACAGTAGCGTAGCTGAACCATGGTGAACAAAGTTCGACATGGTTGTCATGGCTGATGCGACAAAGAAAAGTAAGAAGGTGAAGGTGTTGTCCGAGGAGACCAAAAAAAAGAAAACGGGAGAGCGATAAAACAAGAGCTCGAACAAGGATTAATATTTGCCCAGCTTTCACACGCTGGCGGAAGCTGAAAGAGGAGGAGGAATGCCCGACCGATGGTGACCTGGCGCTGTTACTGCTGTTACCCTCTACTTAGGAGACTCACTGTCTGCAGGTCGGCTGCCTCAGGTACATTTTAAGATAAAGTGTTAGCCTACATACAGACAGCTTTCATGTTAGTTTGTCTTTAACAGTTTGCTGTTAGCACAGCGAGCGTGATGTGCTTGTGTCAACTGTGATCATAAATCATATTAGTGGTGAATGAGAGACTGTGGACAGACCAGACTGAAATATGGCTTTCTACATGCTGATCACATGTATTGATAAAGTACTGGCTTGGCTGGCAGAGGTTTTATCGCACATACGTACAGTAACAAGTGTAGTTGTCGTCAACTAGAGTAATCTGGAAGTTATATTCTCTTCATCTGCACTGCGGCCTCTCTGCTGTTGTCTGACTTCACTATGTTGAGTTTGTGTGTGTGTGTGTGTGTGTGTGTGTGCGTGCGCATACGCGCACGTGCGCTGTGAGGAGGAGGCCAGCCCTGACATGCAGAGAGCAACTCATTTCTGAGTTTCGAAAATGAATAAATAAATAAACAAATTGTCAACAAATGCACGCGCAGAAAGATTTTTGTGACAGTTGTAACAGACAATACCGTCTTTTCATCTGTAGGGGGACCCCGTGAGGTAAAAAGAGCAATCCTCCATTGTGTTGCTTTATGAAACTCTTAAGCCTCTTAAAAGTCCTCCTCCCTGCTCCTAACAGTTTTTCACCTTAGGAGCTCTTTTACGGTCCAAAATGCTTTGTGAATAACAAGGACCTAGTCTTAACTTTAAGGGGAAATTCTAAGAAAACGTCACAACTCTAAGAATTTTCTTTAAATTTCGTCACTAGGAGCAACTCTTAGCGCTAAGATGTTTTGTGAATACGGCCCCAGGTCTTTAGCAACCGTAGCTATTTCACACCCTGTCTAATTTATTAATTTCATTCAATTAAGCAGTCAACTTCCAGGTATTTCTCAAACTACAAGTATTTGTCTTTAACAATATTCTGGTATCAACATGTCGAAAACTATACTAAGCATTGTTTTTCAAATGATTTTCTCTTAAAAGTTTATATGGTCACTAAAGACTTAAGGTATGTAAAGTTATATTTTTTTAATGGCATACTGGATGTAAGCGATAGCAGGTAATACTGTGTTTTCCTGTTTGGCCTCATGATGGCATAGTTTTCTCACTTACATGAATAAATAGAAACAATGATGAAAACATTTGTTTGTATTAACCAACTTTTGCAGTGACATGACCGTGCAGCATCTGGTTGTCGGGTTTAGTGCAGAGCAGCACTGGCTTTTATACTGGAGGGTTTTGTAACTCTTGTAGTTATAAAGATACGGCTAATGATACTGAGGGATATTTTTGTGCCATTTATGAATCAGATCACTTAAAAACAAGAACTGGAGCATAAGAATGACGACGCTAGCTTGGAGGACATGAGCTCTGGTGTGACAACGGTCAAGATGTTGTTCACATAGCAGTCCCATGGGAAGTTGGGACTGATGATGGAACCAATATAGTTACCTAAACTGTCTCAGCCTTACTGCTACAGACACAAAAGTGCTTCTCCGGGCCAAATTTCCAATTCAGGAAGCCAGATGATCTCGCAAGCGCCACACTTTCCTGGAAAAGCTCAGCCTTCACCTGCTGTGTCTGAAGAAAGGGAAAGAGGTGTGAGGAGTTCCAAAGGCTCAGGGATTCTCTTAAAGTCTTTAGTTTATCAAGTAACAGAACTGCTGCAGCTGAGGAACTCCCACATTATACATTATACTTATACACAAATTATGTTGCAATAACCACAATCAAGTGACCATGAGTTGTGACTACTGTGCAGACTTATTTGGGTTTGGTTGAAGCCAGTACGTTAAAAGTTACAGTAGGCTATGTGCAAGATAGTACAGTATTAAAATGAATAATAAGAGGCTATGCTTAAATATGTTAATGAGTTTTGAAAAAACAAACTCATTTTATAACATTGAAACTTCCAAAATATATTTTGTTTATTTTTTATTCCTAATAACATATTCTGAGAAGCAAGACTATTTTGACATATGACTTAATCTGCATTATATTAGCGCTGGGTTGCTAATCACCCAAGGTATGTAGGAATGTTTGAAAAAACACTCATGTATTTAAAGGTTAAGCCTGGGGTTCCTGAATGGCCTCTGTAGGTGTTTCAGATTCAGTGTATCTTTTTAAATATTATTTACAAGAAAATTCGTGTTATAAATGACTGTAAGAGTCATGCTGCAGGAGCATGAGAGGACAAAGAAAGCAGCCCAGCTTCCAGCTCTGTGAGCCTGTAACACCAAACCAGTGAAGAGATCAAAACACTGACTGTGTAAATACTATTGTTTAAATTTCTTATATTTTCACATATCTTTCCTCTCTTGCAAGGAGCATCTGTAACATAAATAATTTCCCCTCGGGGATCAATAAAGTATTTCTAATTCTAATTCTGTGCTGTGCTCACTTTGAGCTTTATGCCAATGTTAGCATGATACCATGATCACAATGACATGTTAATTATGTTAGTATCTTAACACAATCTAAGCACAGTACAACTGAGGTTGATGGGAATGTCATTAGTTTGCAAGTCTTTGGCCATTGACCGAAGTCCTATATTTTATCAAATTTTGACATGATGATGGCACTAGAAGAAAAGTCAGGAAATCACCTGAGCACCTACGTAAATGTTCCTACCAATGTCATGGCAATCCATCCAATTGTTGTAGAGATATTTCACTCAAATCCCAGCTTCATGGTGGCACAAGAGGTAAAGTCAGGGAATCAGTAGGATTCATCCCCTGGAGGTTATGAATGTAAAGAATTCCACAACAATCCAGCCAATAGTGGTCTACATATTCCACTGTAGACCAAAGTGATGAGTCAACCAACTTACCGACTAGGGTTGTGCCGATGGGCGATCCGATCGCAACGCCTCCGCCCGCTCGACACAAGCATACTCGGGCGTACTGTAAGCGGAGCGGACTCCGCGAGGAATGTCCGCAGTCATTCGGGCTTTCATAGTCGAGCGCACTTCCGCATTGTAGTTTCCTGTAAAAATGTCCGTGAAAAATCCCTGCGATGTGAAAAATACATGCCGTGCAGTCACTGGTGTGCGGAGCGCAGTCCGCGTGGTCGTAAAATCTGAGCTTTGCGCGCACAGGGCTTGCGGACGTCCGCTTTGAGTCCGCGCGGACCTCCGCGGAATCCGTTCCGCGTATGTTCCGCCCGAGTATGTTCGGGCCGAGCGGTGAACAAACCAAACAACACAATGTCAGGAGAAATTGAAAAGATATGCCGTCTATGTAAAGTCAACTTGCTAATTAAGGAGCCATTACATGTTCAAGAGTTTTATAAAGCTGCTCAAACGCCAAAGAGAGGCTAACAGTAACAATAAACTGTATGTCTTAGTAGTGCTGGAAATGTCCCTATTTCAGCATGCGCACAGCAGCACAGTATCACACAGACAAGTTTCCTGCTGTTTCCAGCTTTTACATTTTGACTCTGTTCATAAACACCTTGAGAGGCCTGCTTCTGTTTCCATCAGCTTTTAACACAATGCAGCCTCATTCTGGCTCTCAAACTCCTGAACCACTTCCATCTGGACCATCAGTTTATCATTCGAATTTTAGGATAGACAGAGGAGCATGTGTACACTCAGAAACATATTCAGACAGACTGCACACCTCATGCTGTTTCCTAAAAGATATGTCCTCTCACTGCTGCTGTTTACAACCACAAATCCTGACAGTGATGGAGACCTCCCTGTACCTTCACTGACCACTGTGGGCACTTTTGTTTCCTTTTGTTATTTACTTCTTCATTTCTTAATTTATTCTGATTATTGATCAGTGGCAACTGTCGTAATCTCGTCTCCCTCTCAGGGGAGAAACCACTCCCTGTTGTCACCCCTCTCGACCCCATCACAGTAAATGATCTAGGCCTTACATGTGGGAACTACCTCCTTACATCTGTCACTGTGATTCAGCCTCTCTCCGTCTGCCTGTGATATTGCCATCATCTGTAAGTCAGCTGGTAATATGAACTATTGAAAACTTTGTGGTTTTGTTTGTATTTGAAAGTGCAGGAATGTGCATGTTGACAACTCGTATACGAGAACTTATGGATGAATATGTATGATTTCCTCCATTCACATGATAAATATGTATGTTTGTAATGCTTTGGTCTGATGGTTGATGTGAGAGACACTGACAGTACAAAACAACTGACCTGTGTGCCCACATTCCACTGCCATCATGACTATTTATATGATCACAGGGAACTGGAGTGCATATGCAGACACACACCTTCCTAGAATTGTCAAGTTAAACATCTGGCTATGATCTCGGGGTATATCCTGTCACTTCATTTCTGTCAGAAACACTCACATTACATATTTTCCTTTCACACTTGATACCTTACACATGCAGTTTGTTTACAGCTAAGAGAAAAAAGCATATTGTGCTTGTTTTTAGGTCTTTAGATCTGATTTTATGATGAAATTTCATCTCAAACTTTTCATTAAGACATCCCTCAGAAGATATCTTGAATAGTAAATTCAGTCTGACTCAAGATGAGAACAATGTGTGAAAAGTGATCTATGAAACTACAAACACGTCTCTTCAAAAACTGTCTTGTGACTATATTGTATGTGACCATGTCCGTACAGTCTGGCCATCAGTAATTTACATAAATAAATCAAATATTTTTCTGTTGTAATGAAGTTAAGCACTATGCATGCAATTGGGTTATAGAATTAGTTTAAGAAAACTACAGTAAAAGTCTTCTGTTGTATCCTGTCTGTATATTTTTTTCAGACCTATGCATTCCTCACCTGTACAAACCATGTCCATGACCTCACCAGCTCCTGTGACCCGCTGCCTGCATCCCCAGCTGAACTACATAACCAAGTAGTCTCTTTGGGGGGTTCAATAAAAACTTTTGTTTTGAGGAAAAAAACAAAACAAAAAACATTTAGAATCAAAACATAAATTCAGGCTAATTAGCAGAAAGTCTCTTTTTAGGGGGTTGCTAGAAAAATTCTAGAAAACTTTTAAGCCATAGACAACAGAAACTGTTGTGATGTATTAAATTATTTTCCTCCAAATGGGTTTTATTTAATGTTTTCTAATGTGCCCACTCCTTGTGTTTTTAATAAACCGTCTTTATTAGTCATGTACTGAAATGGTGAACAATGAAAATGATCAATGATGCCGGTAAGAGGCAGAATAATCAGTTCCATCTCCAAAAAGTCTCAATTTAAAGTTTGTGTGCATGTCTTAGAGGGATAAAGGCTATTGGCAGCACTTACAGTAAAGCTCAGTTTCTGAGAGGATGAGGGGTTCATGTGTTCAGTAGAATGTGAGATTATATCTAAAACGTCAGCTTTTTGGTGAATCTTGACTCAACAAGGTTGTGGGGAATTAATATGGGGAAACAGGACATTAATTTCAAGTTATTTCCTTTTCATTTTTTCGACAGAATCTTTTCTTTTTAAATTTTAATTACTGTAAAAGACATAATTTTATTCTGAGCCCTGTTTCAGATTATCTGTTGTGTGGATTAGGCCATGAAGTGCTCAAATGGGAAGTACATGGAGCACATTTTAATTTTTCTCTATTTTTTGGGTGTCTGAAATTGGCATGTGTCTATTAAAACAAGGCTCAAGCTGTTTTCTTCAAAGCATCAGTGTAGCACCTCGGTGAGTTTACCACATGGTCTTTAGCATTAATGCTGCCTTCTTATGCTGTCTGCCTGAGGGATTTCACTTTGTCTTCCCTCCCGCAAAATCTGTACATTATAGTCTCTCATTGCTTTTCTGTTCCACTCAACCACATCTCACAGTATGCACCATCTGTATGCACTTAAATTTATCTTTAGAGAATTATCTGTGAAGTTGGTGGTCAGGAATTAAGATGAAAATGTTTTGGTCATTTTACACCTCAGCATGAAATAGGATGAAGCAGAGGTCAGACAACAGAATAAAAATGTCTGCTCAACACTATGGCAAAAATATGTAAAAATTACATTATTACATAAGAAGAAGTTTTCACATGGAGCCTACAAATTGTTTTGAAAATGTAGAAAAAAACATTACTCTATAGTATATAGGGCACTGTCGTAGACCCTAACCTACATTTCTGCTAGGAATTACCAAACAGCACTGAATCTTGTCATGCTTATCAGACAGACAGGATGTTGAGGCTTTTTACTAACTGATGAAATCAGATTTCCTTTAAGAGGGTCCCTCGTCTGTCCATTGTAACCCTCTATTTGCTGTAGTCCACCACATGTTTCTGATGCATTGATTTTCACGGCCCCAGTTTGAGTCAGAGGTTTGTTTAGAAAACACACCAAACATGAGTTAAAAAGTATGCTGCATTATAAAATGGAGGATGCTCGGGGCGTCCTGGGGTATTTACCACACATAGGAATCATGAAGTTGCAGTTTGGCTCCTTCATCACATCTTGAACCAAATTATGAACCCTGTGGAGATGCTATGAAGAACTGTCATAACAGGATAAACAGTGATAATGGCATTAAATGTTGTTTCGGATCAAACCTAACTTTTTACAGTCTAAGGGTGCTTTCAGACCTAGGGTTTGCTTGCTTTGGTCCAAATCAGCAACAAATTTTGTTACAAAGTTGCAAAATCGCCTAGAGTTGGTTGGTGTTCTCACAGCAGCATAAAATGCCTGTACGAGAAAGCTGCTCTTGATTGGTCAGAATTGCCATGTGGCAAAAATCCAGGAAGTAAACAAAGCAAGATACCGTATATTTCCAAATAGTCGCCCGATGGCAAATGGCTGCTGGACAACAAGGGAAAGACCATGTGACCGCTTGGAAAGACAGCTGACAGGAGGGAAAAGACCCCAAAGGTGCTGGCATGGGCTAGCAACCCATGGTAGCAGTGGTGAGGCCTAGCAGCCTTACTATAACCAAAATTAGTTACAGCCAACATAGGAAAAATACCCCAAGAGTCAGCGAGAGCAGGGGTGGAAGATGACTCACAGGTGGATCACACGGTAACAGACATTGGAACGGACACGACTACGCATTGGATCTGTGACTCAGTGAAGGATAGGGGCACGGACCTATCCACCAGGGCTAGAATTAGCAGCACTCAGGGCAAGGCAAAAGGTTAGAGTTAGATGGCCTAGGGCAAATGACAGTAAAGAATGGGAGATAGTTAATAGAGATTTGTCAGTAATCTTAAGTAGGCTTAGAGGAAATGCAATAGAAAGGTTAGAAAAGATGGGAGATATAATTTACTCATATGGTGTAGAAAGGTTTGGGTTGCATGAGAGAAAGAGGAGTGAGAGGGTACAGTCAGGTAAGTCTAGGCGGCAAAGAGAAATAGAGGAGCTAGTCAAGGAAAGGAGACAGTTAAGAAAGGTGTGGAGAAAGGCTACAGAAGAAGAAAGGGAGGGAATTAAGGTGTTGCAAGAGGAGTTGAGAAGCAAGCTAGCAGTTCTTAGAAGGGCAGAGCATCTCAGGAAAAAGAGAAGGAAGAAGGAACATGTAAGGACAGGTTTTTTCAGGGACTCTTTTAAGTTTGTTAAAGGATTGTTCAGCCAGGAAAAGGGAGGGCAGCTCAAAGCAGAAAGGCTAGAGGTTGAAGAATATTTGAGAAATACATATTCAGATTTAGAGAAGAACAGGATAGTAGGTTTCCCACCCGATATCCCTCCATTAGAAGGGATAGAGCATGAGATGGATGTCAGACCACCTAGGTGGAAGCAAGTTCAGGAGGTGGTCAGGCGTGCAAAGGCTTCTTCGGCCCCAGGGCCTAATGGAGTCCCCTACCGGGTTTATAAAAGTGCGCCTGATACCCTTAAATTTTTGTGGAAACAGCTAAGAATAGTTTGGGAGAAACAAATTATACCAAGAGCATGGCGTAGGGCAGGGGGTGTCCTCATTCCTAAGGAGGAGTCTGTGGACCTTAGCCAGTTCTGGATGATTTCTCTCTTGAATGTAGAGGGGAAGATTTTCTTTAGTGCAGTTGCGCAGAGAATAGCTAGCTACTTAGAAAGGAATAGCTTAATAGATACTATGGTGCAGAAGGCAGGAATACCCGGTTTTTCAGGGTGTTTAGAGCATACTAGCATGATCTGGCACCAGATTCAGGCAGCGAAGATTAAGAAAAGGGACCTGCATATAGTATTTTTAGATCTTACAAATGCGTTTGGTTCAGTACCGCATAGCCTCATTTGGAGTGTGTTTGACTACTTCAGAGTGCCAGGTAGTTGTCAACTTAGTGAAAGCATATTTTCAGGATATTAGGTTGTGTCTAAGTACAGCAGGTTTCACAACAGGTTGGCAGAGGCTAGAAATAGGCATCATGGCAGGGTGTACAATTTCTCCATTAGCATTTACTATGGCAATGGAAGTAATCATCAGGACTTCTAAGTGGGTGGTAGGTGGGGAGAGACGACAGAACGGGTTGCATTTTCCACCAGTTAGGGCTTACATGGATGACATGACACTGGTGACCACAACAATGCCATGTACAAAGAGGCTACTAGAGAAGGTAAATAAGAACCTCAAGTGGGCCAGCATGAAGATCAAGCCTAGTAAATCTAGAAGCATCTCGATACGTAGAGGGAAGTTAAGTGATAGGAAGTCTGTCATAGATGATGAGGAAATCCCAACAATTAGGGAAAAGTCAGTAAAGAGCTTAGGTAGGTGGTACAATGTGGAGTTGAATGATGAGGAACAGGTGGTGAAATTTAGGAAAGATGTGGCAGAAGGATTGGATAGAATAGATAAATCAGAACTTCCAGGAAATTTGAAGTTGTGGCGTTTGCAATTTGGGCTATATCCTAGGTTAATGTGGCCATTGTCAGTTTATGAAATTCCAATATCCGTAGTGGAGAGAATTGAAAGGTCGGTTAGCTCCTATATTAGGAAGTGGTTGGTTGCTCCTAGGTGCCTAAGTAGTGTTGCATTGTATGGAAAAGGGATACTTCAGCTACCAGTATCTAGTTTAACAGAGGAATTTAAATGTACCAAGGTCAGGACAGAGCTCTTGTTATGTGGGAGTAAGGATGTGGTAGTTAGGAGTGTGGTTCCAAATCCAACCAAGGGGAGGAAGTGGAACCCAAGATTGGCAGTTCAGGAGGCAGAGGCAGCTCTTAGGCATGCAGAGATTGTAGGTAATGTTCAGTTTGGCCGGGGAGGCCTGGGGCTTGGCTCAGGCAAACCGGTATGGAATAAAGCAGGTCTCAAAGATAAAATAAAGCTGGTTGTAGAACAGATACGTAGACAGGAAGAGATGTTAAGGGGTGCAAAGGTAGTGGCCCAGGCTAAACAGGGACAGTGGTTGAATTGGGAAAGTGTAGAGAAGAGGAAGCTTAGTTGGAAGGACCTGTGGAGTATGGAGGAGAATCGTATTAGATTCCTGGTAGGGGCTACATATGATGTGTTACCAACCCCCCAGAACCTAAAACTGTGGGTAAATGAGGACCCATCATGCCCATTGTGTTCAGGTACCGCAACCTTAAAGCATATTTTGTCAGGCTGTAAAGTTAGCTTGTCACAAGGCCAATATATATGGCGACATAACCAGTTGTTGAAATGTTTAGCTGCAGGCATCGAAGGGAAACGAAGACAGGTGAATTCAGAAGGTGTTAAGGATAGGAGTTTAGTAATTCAGTTTGTCCGTGAGGGAGAGAAATACAGAAGGGATAAGTTAGTGAGGAGGCAAGGGTGTGGCCGCCTAGAAGGTGCTTGTGATTGGGAAATGCAAGTAGATTTAGGGGGAAAGCTTGTTGTTCCCCAGGAAATAGTTTCTACCAGGCAGAGGCCTGACTTAGTATTGTGGTCAGTGAGTCAACGGATAGTTTATTTCACTGAGCTGACAGTTCCTTGGGAAGACTCAGTGGAAGAAGCCTATGAAAGAAAAAAGCTTAGATATGCAGACTTAGGAGCAGAAGTTGAGCAGCGAGGATGGAAGACTAGGATTTGTCCAGTGGAAGTGGGGTGTACGGGATTCATAGCAAGATCAGCTGTCTCGCTCCTGGGGGAACTCGGAGTGCGGGGACAGAGTTTGAGGAAGACAGTGAGGGAAATGTCAGATGAAGCAATTAAATGTAGCCAGTGGATCTATAAGAGAAGAAATAATGTCAGTTGGGGGCCAGCAGGGGGAACTACTAAGTAGGACACATACTCCTTGAGATCAGGTGGAGAGATCCACTTCCTCTCAGGAGGAAATCCAGGAAGAGGAAGTATTTAAGTGTGGGAGTGACCTATTTGAATCAATTTTGTTTGAGGCCATGCGGCAAGGTGAGTGTGCTTGCTGATCCTGTAAGTTCATTTAGCTACTTTAACTTTAGCTTATATCGTAGTTATGCTATGTAGCGTGTGAAACAGAGTATGGTGAATGTGCTAGGAAAGGTAGTATCAGCCCTGTTTCTACCTTGAGCTCGCATGTAGGGAGCCTGGGTTTGGTTGAAGATGGTAGTGCTGTTTGGGCTGAGAAAGCCATGTGTAAGTAAGGAGGAAGTCCAGGAAGAGGAAGGTTATTTAAGTGTGGGAGTGGCCTATTTGAATCCATTTTGTTTGAGGCCATGTGGCAAGGTGAGTGTGTTTGCTGATCCTGTAAGTTTATTTAGCTCCTTTAACTTTAGGTTATATTGTAGTTGTGCTATGCAGCGTGTGAAATACAGTACGGTGAATGTGCCAGGAAAGGTAGTATCAGCCCTGTTTCTACCTGGAGCTCGCATGTACGGAGCCTGGGTTTGGTTGAAGGTGGCAGTGCTGTTTGGGCTGAGAAAGCCATGTGTAAGTAAGGTAAAGGAGGTTATTGGGTTGGTTCGGGGAGGGGAGGAGTGAGACCTGGCATTAGGGGAGTGTCTCTGGGACGCCAGAGATCACTGTCTAGCCTCCTGGAGGTGTCGTGGGACCAACTAGACGAAACACTGGTGAAAGGAGGTTCCCACCCGATGACCCCAAAGACACGCTAGTTATCACTGCTCACTGGTTTGTATAGTTAAGCCTTGCCATATTAGCTTATCATAGGGCTTAGGTTATTCACTGAGTGTTGATCCTTTTTCTAGAGCACAAACTTGTGTTTATAAACTTGTGTTTATTTGAACTAGCTACATCTTTCCCACATCATATATCTGTGATCGCCTTGACCCGCGTGCGTAAAAGCGCACACAATTCCGTGTCCTCTCACCGCGGATGCTGTGATTTGATGGCCCAGTACTCATAGTAGCCCACTCTTATAAGACCCAATAATAATAATAATAATAATAAATTACTGTGGACCTATATGCCATGGCTTTTAATAAAATTACCAGAAAAACAGGTAATGTCAGCCTGAATTACTTGCGTGCGTCCCCGGTGAAAATCGCTGACATGCATGGGGAATACAGCTTCTACAGGCTCGCCATAGCTCACTGTCAGGACTCAGGGACCAGAATTTGGGATGGCGGACCGTCGGAATGGTGATATTTTGGTGTGGCGGCCTGTAACTGGTGGTTAAATGGTTGAATACGGTAAATGTGACACTTTCTAACATCACAATGGAGGGACAACTACATGGGTTGATTTTAGCGCTGGTCATCGTGTAATATATTGCTTGCATTGTTTATTTTAGTCAAACCATACAGTTTGAAAACGCGGCATGGCTCCAATTAGAAAACAAAATTTTGGTGCATTGGATGCGCTGAATGTGCATATTAAGGCAGTGCAGGTGCCGGGACTGTAACATGCTCTTGTTTAACCCAAACAATAAGTAATGTGACTGCAGTTGGTTCGGACTGAGGTCTGAACACGTTCTCACCACAAAGGAATTTTGTTTGTAACCAGACCAAAAAACCACCACTTTTAGAAGGTCTCGGTCCGGTTGTTCTGGCATGCACCCGAGTGCTATGTTCACACCTGCCCAAACAAACCGCATTAAAAGGGCAAACAAACTTGAGTTCAACTGAACCACACCTAACAGCTACTACTACTTTTTTTCATTGTATATCAAAGGCTCCCCTGCAGAGTTTTTGACCAGTATTAATGCCATTAGGCAACACTTTAATGAGTGGGTTTCCATTTTGTTAGCTCAATCCAGCCAATGGTATTTACACTACTCCACCGATCTACAGGTGGCAGTAACATGTCAAGAAACACTTAAATCAACAAAGGCAGTAGAGAAGGCTGCAAGCCAGTAAACATAGATGTAAACAAAGCAAACTTTCAAACTTTAAAGAGAAATCTGTGCCGCAAATGTTTTTACAAGGAAAGAAATATGTTCACCACCATGTTTGTTAGACCTCAAGGATACACACAATGCATTTTGCTGAGTAACACTAAATGTAAACAGAAACTTGATGTTTTTACCACCCTTTTTTTTTTTACCCGCTTGTTAAATCCTTCCCATACCAGTATCTTGTGTAACAGCAGCAAAGCTATTCTGCCTCATAATTTCAAATTGAGGCAGCCTTTGTATATAGAAAGACATAAAAAACAAAACAAAAAAAGAAATCTTGTGAATGAATGTTAAAAAGGCTTTTCTAACCTAAGCAGAAAATGGTGTGCTGTAGGATCCCATTGTCCATAGTTAGGACATATGTTTAATTCATTTTCAGGCCCTTTAAGTTTTTAAGTCTTTGATGCCCTACAGCCAGATATACAAGGACATACTCTGTTTTCTTTAGGCGGGCTGTTTAGGACAACCACCTAAACACTGCACATCCCAATTCTCCAAACCACTGTGCATTGCAACATAACCAAATCAGTGCTGGTGCCCAGAAAAAGAAACCTACTCGGTGCAGACTGTGAAAAGCCAAATGTATTTCCTGTCCAAGGATGTGTGATCTATTAAGAGTTGCTGATGGCACTGATAGAGAGATATGATAATGATGAGAAAGGTCAAGCCAGTAACATTTGCTCCCAGCTACATGATGCTGTGATGATATGGCACAGCAGCATCAGAGCCAAAAACAACATCAGAAACAGTTTGTTTATTCCCTTACAACACAACAATGTTACCTACAGTTGCTGGTGTGAATGTGTTTATGAATGAGTGGAGTTTAGGTGTCATGTGCTAAAGGAATGTTCTTAACCACATATACACTAGTACATGGATAAACAATTGTCAAAACCAACAATAAAACAAGGGACTGTAAAGAAAACATAAAGATATTTTTGAATTAATTGGCAGTATTACATTCTCCCAATTGTGTGGTTCCCATTCATTTACTTGCTGTATACAGTTTAACAAACAGTGTTGGCTTGTGGTTTCCTGACAATGTGTTTTAGGAAACCGCAAGCCAACATTATTTTGGTAAACATTTCCTTTTTTCATAATGCATGAGTGTTGCTTTATGAAAAAATATTTAGACTCCCTCTGCAAAGACTGACCAGTGTGGAGCATGGACACACGCATGTGATCAGTCTTTGCAGCTGGAACCTCTTTAAAGCATGTACAAGGATAGGAAGATGACTGATGAGTTAAATGGTTGTCATGCATTAATGAATAAAGCGCATGGTGACCTTGTATACCAAAGTACTGACAATAGCATTGAAACAGTGACAGTGTAGTGAAATATGTAGCAGACAAATCTCTCTTGACGATGGCGAACAGATGGGCTGTAACCGTCAGTCAGAAACACAGTCACATTGTAAAACATTTGACTCATTAATTACTAAAATAATCAGTACTCAATGCTCTTTTAGAGGAGGTTTAGAAAATAACTCCTTTCTATATAAAGTCAATGTGTTCAGTGTGTTGGGCTCCGTGCCTACAACACAGTGGAGTGCCATAAAAAGTTGTTTGTAGTATGGACTTGAATACAAACATACTGCAGACTCTGCATGATCCAATCCATATGAGCACAGTATTCACATCTTGCATATCTTTTCTCATACTGTATAAGACAGTCAACAATAAATTTGAGGTCATTAAAGTCTGTAATGCTCAGTTTAACATCTTCAGTTACATCAGACAGCATGTTAACATCAAGCTCACTCTGGTTGATTAACAGGGAACAGTCTAAATCATCATGTAACTCTACAGGAGAGCTGTGACACTGGTATGGTGTCTTTCAGTCAGTGGAAAACATTAGAGCCACTGAAAGGCTCCAGCAACGATATGATTGCACAATGCAGTGTACCAAAGTGATACAGTAGAAAAGACGTCAGATCAGATCAAGTCAGAAGCACGTAAAATCAAAAACCAACAACTAAACAAACAAACCAGCAACTATCAACCCAACATTCTGACTAACTCTCCAGCTGCTGCTAAAAATCCCCATCAGCTGTATTGATTTTATACTGAGAGAGATGATAAAAGAAGAGGGAAGACAGAAAGTTAGTAAAAGTAGTAAGAGCCGAGAGCAACAGAGTGAAACAAGCTTCTCTTTATCACCAGTCCCCCCCTGAAGATCGTATTGCTCAACTGTTTGGGCAAGCCCTTAATCCCCCCACAGACTCATACACACTCACACACAAGCACCCTCACACAGACACACACTGACTTACACTCCCAGGGTTCCCTAGAATCTGCTGTGTGGGTGTTCCCGGTCACAGTGACTCACAAGGTGACACAGTTACCCAATGCTGCTGCTGACGACTGCTGACGTGTGTATTTTTTGTGTGTCTGTGGGTGGTTACCCCCAAGACTCCCATGTGATGCCACAACAAGAGTGGATTCAAACGCTCACCAGTCAGTGTAATTCCCCTGCTGCCAAGGTAACTTTAAGCACAGAAAAGCCAGAATATAAGCAGAAAGCAACAACAATAGCCTTTGTTTATTGTCTGTCTGGTGGGTATCATGCTGACTTCATCTACAAGGGACATAGAGGAGAAATTAAATGATCATGAAATCCGATTTCCATGAGACTTCCATGTGCACATCACTGGTCCCCAGAGGGTGAATGCCTGTATCTTCAGTGAACCCTTTGACCTTTCCTAATCTATCACCACCCTCTAATTTTCACTATGCAGAGAAAATACACCAACATCTGATGTACACATTGCCATGAAAGAAACTTTGCATATTCATGGTCATGCTCAGAGAGGATTAACCCTTGAAGAGCTCCATTTTGCAGTGTCACTGGATTTAGACTGTGGCTGTAAACCTGCCATTGGCTGGGTATTTAGGCCAGTGATTTTGCACAATCCACAGTAACTGGCAGATTGCCGTTAAAATTTACCGAGTGCTTTTATATCATATTCCCAAGGGCATTAATTTATTTTTAATGATATGATGGCTCCACAAACCACCTCCACACCAAACTGAACCAGAGATGTGACATTTATTTGCCAAACACCAAGCATTACACTGATGACTTCAAGTGGGTACTGAATATGGTAATCACTTCATATATTGATTCACACAATACAGAGCGACAGATTGGCAAAGCCTAAAGCATCTATGACGTCACTGTGGGACCGAGCGGGACCAACTGCAATTAATCTGTGTGACTCCGTCATTAAAGTTATTTATTTAACGATTATTCTACTGAAATGACACTGGCACAGCTCTCTGGGTTTGAAGCCGCACATTTATACCTCACAGTTAAGTCACTTTTAAATGCATTTATGCCAACTGCTGATGCACTCGGGCAGCGTGACTCCACTCCACTTGATATCCATGCAGCTTTGTCTGTCCCAACTCATTTCTGTGACATTAGTGTTTCACTCTGCTAGATGAATCTCAGCCAAGTGTAAGTCCAATCACTGTTGCTGTTGCCTAACACTGGTGTCTTTGGCATCACATGCATGCATAAGGTATTAACAACTTGGGTGCAATGGGAGACACTTTTTTTCTATAGAGCTAAATAGCAACATGTGGGATATAATACTGTATATAAAACTGACCCAACTCCATTGCAACACACAGCGTAATACTCAACTCTGCAGAGATGGAATTACAAAACATAAAGATACAGTTTACTTGGCCATGGTCAGAGTGTTTTGAACAGTGTTACATGCTGCAGATCTGTGCTTGCTTCACTCACCAGGGTTGACATCTGTTTCTACATTGGAGTGTTTTAGTTACGCAAAGTAACATTATGGATAAAGATTATTGCCTGGACAATTTTTTTCTAAATTCCCAATGCATACAATGTTGTGTGACTGAGCACAATGAACTGTCAGACGGATGCAACTAATTGTTTTGACCTCAGCATAATCACAGTCGCTCCCACTACATCAGCCTATTTGTCAGCACGTTTCCACGACGATGATTACTCATTTGTGATTGGCCCGTGCCCTGGATGGGATATGTGCCATGGTTGGCAGTGAAACTAAAGGCGGCCTCACACCCCATGATGAAGTCATGAAAAAGTTGTTTTTCAATATAACTCTTCCCCCTTCACACACAGACACACAGACACACACACACACACACAGACACACACACACACACACACACACACACAAGCATCTGTGCACACTGCTTACATGTTTCCCAAATCAGTGAAGTTAAACACATTAACATATATACATACAAAGACAAGAATGCATACACACTCTAAACACATGGTCAAAACTCATCCACATCATACAGAGCCACGTTATAAATTTCTGACGTATAACTGCGGTTAACAGCTGAGTGTTCTTTGACTGGAAATTCAACACAATAAAAAAATGCTACACAGCAGGAAATGTAGATTTATCTATTGACAGGACTGTCCTCACAGTGAATAGATGCTCCACAAGGGAGCAGTGATCTCAATGTCCATTACACAGCTGCTGAACAGTCAGCTGTGGATCTTTATCCCACTCCTGTCCATTGGTCACAGCCTGCACATCGCATCTCAGCCATTTGTTCTGTGTCCCACATGATTTCAGTGGGACACAGAACTCACCATTGTTGGGGTCTGGAAACTTGGCCTCCAGCACACAGGGACTTCAGTTTAGGAGTAGCATATTATATATGTGTATCTACTTAAGTATATTTATGTTTTCCTTTAAGTTGCCTCCGTTTCCGATTTAAAAAAAGCTTTTTGGACATTAGTCTTTGCAGTTGATTCTGTGTCTTTCTATGGGACTTTTCCATGTTTAAAAGAACAGTGGTGATAATGTGTTATTGGTGTTTAGAGGTGTTGGTAGATGGACTTTTTGCTGGCAGGCTAGCTTGATGCTAAAGTACGCTATCCGCCTACTGGCAGCAACAAAGCTTTTATGACAAATGTGGTGTAAAACAGTGCATCTCAATAAAATAACCCAAGTTTGTTTTTCAAATTTCAATGTTGATGTTTTCTCACCTAGAAACAGGCTATATATCACTGAGGATTATTTAATGACTCATGATTACATCATTGGCTGATATAAGCTGGACTTGCATTACAGTCTCATGACGCATGTGTGGACAGTTGACCACCTGTCAGTTTGTTAAAAGAATCGAAGTGGTTGCCATAAAACCCCAATTTTTAAGGTCACAGCTATCTTACTATGTTCTAGCATCATAAGAGGCTTTCAGTGCCTGTCCCCAACAAAGGTTAATTATATCCTGTATACTGGAGAAATATACCTCATGTTGGTGTTGACACCCTTTAGCTGCATCTCAGTAAGCAGTGGTCAGCCAGATAAGACTGGATGGTCTGGTGGAACACAAGTGATCACAAGGGGCCACACTTTGGTTGGGGATAAGGAGCCCACTCAGAGCAGTGATAGCTGACAACAAACCATATCACTGTTCTTACTGGTGTGCTGTGGAATGACATCAGGTGTTCCTTTACAAGGGATCTATTACACTTTTCCTTATTATCTGTCCTAATGTTACAGTGTTGGATGTTCATATTAAACATGGTCAATGTTTCAAATAATGAGGTAAATGTGTGTTATTGTAAACACTGTGAGCAAAAACCTCAGGCCTCAAACTGTTCTGAATACTGCTGACATGGGCTCATGATGGCTTTCTTTATGTGCTCATCTGTTCCAGGCACGCAACTCTAAGTGTTTACATTATGTAGCCTACACTGCTACATGTAGCTACATTGCTAACGTCAGGGAAAGATAATCTTTGCCGCTGATGTTAATTTTTCTCCAATTTCCAATCAGATTCAGGCTGGGACATGTCCGGTTGAGTTTGGAAGCCGTTATTGGTGATTTTCAACAGTAGAACGTGTTCCTTTACTCTGTTACAGTCATTCCCTGGGCTGCAATGCCAGTGCAGAGATGCCGAGATATGGAAGACCTGGAAACGCTGACAATTCAAAGGAGACAGGGCTTTTTCTGGAGGGGGGCTACGAGACAGATGCTAAACAGAGTTTCAGATAGAGGATGAATACAGGTGTTCCAGCAGTGAGAGTGTAATGGAAAATAAAGTCTTTTTTGATCATTAAAACAGGTAAAAATATTCAAGTAGAAACCTGAAAATAAGTATGACAGGTCTCTAGAAGCAGTCAAAATTGTTACATCCATCAAATCTGTGGTCTACTGTCATCTCTTAGACAAAAACAGCAAATTCCACCTGCAAGAATGTGTCTAAATCTGTGTGTGTGTGTATATGTGTGGGTGGATGTGTTAGGGAACCCACCCTGGCTCCTTCTAAAACTAAATTACAGACGGAAGTGGACAACACTCACACATGCACACGCAGACAGAGATAGGCAACCTTTGTGACTCTGTTCCAACTGGTGATTAGCAGAGGCGGAAACTCACAAGATGCCAGAGCGTCTTTACGTACACACTCCTGTCTCGTGAGCTCATTTTCCAGTGGAAACACTTCTTCTGTGCGTCTCTGACCTCTCTCCGGTCCACATCAGAGGGAAAATTAAGGGTGGACTACTAGATCGGAAATAAGGCACTGCATTTACTGTACATACATGTATGTGTGTGTGTGTGTATGTGTGTGTGTGTGTGTGTGTGAGAGAGAGAGTGTGTGTGTGTGTGTGAGAGAGAGAGGGAGAGAGAGAGAGAGAGAGAGAGAGAGAGAGAGAGAGAGAGAGAGAGAGAGAGAGTGCAAGTGATCATGGGAAGAGCGAAGGGTTGATTTTGAGCTCACACAGACAATTTAGTTCACATCTCTTTAGATAAATGTATTCTAAGGTGTGATTTAACATTGTTTTTGAGTAAACATTAACACAATAAAAACATGGCTGACTGATACAGTTGTTTCAAGTCTGGCATGAATAGTCCTGGGCAGGGAATCTGTGCTCTACAAACACACACACACACACACACACACATACACATTGTCTCCTCGTTCCCACTGCTTTATTGAGCATCTGGGCTCAATTTCACACTTCAAAAACATTGGGAACAGCTCAACCAGCTTTGGCCAGCGCTGCGTGTGCGTACAGTGTGTGCATTGGACAGTCCCATTGGAGGGAGATCTCACTGTTGATATTCTCCTGCTTGTCCATGGTACAGGGGCAACCGCCAACGATGCCAGGGACAAGAGCTGGCACACGGATATAGAGCAGCTGCTATGTAGGGGGTGGCCTTGCATTATGTGAATGTGTGTGGGCACGAGTGTGTGTTGTGTAGAGCCTTAGGGCTTGGAGACTCCCATGTTGTTAACCTCAAGCTAATACGCCGACTAAGTCTTAACATGTGAATCAAGCTCTGGGTCATGGGACTATTTACTTTAGGATCGACCCCTGCCTAATTTCCTCTTTGATCAGTGCATAAGAGATCCTCATCATTATTTTCAATATTATGTTCATAGCCACATCCATATTTCAAAGCCTCTCAGTGTTCAAGCTCATCTCCGTCATAATGACCACTACCACCATGGTCGTTATCCAAATACCGTCCTCTCTTTCACTGTCAACATCAGTTTCATCACTGTCCTCTTGTCCTCAATCGTCCTTTTAAAGTTTAAAGCCCTCGTGTAATCAGCTGTGTGGCTCAGGGGGGAAATCCCCTTAAAATTACGACAGGAACTACTCCAAAACTAATCTCTCTTTTACTCGCAGGAAGCCCATCCCTTTCATTCACTGTCTCTTTCTGGTTTTTCTCCTTCTTTGCTCTCTCTGTCCCCTTTCGCAATAATCAGCATTATCTTTAATTTTTTAAGTGTTTTTGGCCTTTTCATGCTCTTTATTTAAGTTAAGTCCAAGAGAAATATTTTCAAAACCCTGACTTATTCTTCTCAACTTGTGATCCTCTCACAAACATGGCTGAAGTTCAACATAGCAGCATCATTAAAATTATACTTCATCCAAAATGTATCTTAGTATCCAAATCTCATTCCTGTAGGTTTGCAAGGTGGTTGTTAAAAGCTGGCAGTTTTGTCTTTTATGAACAATGGGGCTGTCGTCAGCTTAAAGAAACAACTCAATATTTTGGAAAATTCGCTTATTAGTTTTTTCTGCCGAGAGAAGAATAAATATGAAGCTGAAATGAAAAGCTATTTGGTTTAGCTTAGCTTAAAGGCTGGAATCAGGGGAATACAGGCTGTCCAAAGGTAAAAAAAAAAAAAATCAACCAATCAGAATCTCTAACAGTCATTTATAATTATGTTATATCTTTCATCTGTACAGAAACAAAAGCATTACAATGTCTATTCACAGCTTTATGGCCATTATGTGTAGGAATATTTCTTGGTCAGGACTTCCTGGACTCTGGAGCGACTGATCCCAGCTAAGCGATGAGTTTGGTCAAAGAGTTCTTTTAAATTCTTGTTGATGACCCAGCAGGGGTGGGTAGTAATACGTTACAAGTAGCAATGAGTAAAAATAATGTTTTTATAAGGAGTTATTTTTATGGTCCTTATTTTGAACTGCACTTCTACTCTTCTTCTTTGCTTGAGTATAATTTTGAGCAATTAATATACTGTTTACCTCACTACATTTGCCATGTATACCATCGTTACAACTAGTCTGCTCTAAAAGCGAGTATTAGGTGTGTAGAAATATTGCCTTGTGGTTGTATGTCTGTGAACCACTCAAGTTGCACTTACAATTTACATTCATGTCTGTGAAAACATGGTTTCTTCACACACATCTTCCCTCCAGCTACACAGAAGATTTATACCACAAGCACAGTTTCAAGGTGGACACCTAAAATTAGAGTCACCAATTCAGTATGTCATCAAATGTCCCCCCACCTGCTCCTGAGTTATGATGTTGAGTAATGGCCAGAAAAGCATTTTTTGCAGAACATCATGATGTCAAAGTTAAGTTGACCTTTGACCCTTTGGATATAAAATGCCATCACGTCATCATTTTATCCTATTAGACATTCATACAAACTGAGTGTGTCAGAATAGTCTTAAATCACTGAGGTTTTACTCCAACTCCTGCTGCAATTGCTTGATTTACAAGCTGCTGTCAATAAATATATCAAATATAATCACACAGTAGGCATTTTCAAGGATACAACACGTATGTATTATGTATGTGTTGTAAAGCAAATCAGCAAATAATAAAAACGTTGATTTGAATGAGAGTACCATGGAAAGGTTGAAGAAGAATCTGTAGAAACCAGTGCAAACAATACCTTAGTACACAACTGATAATTGATCGCATCATTTCTGGTCTTCACTTAAAAAAAAACAACAACAACAAAAACACTCCACTATGGGTATGAACTTTGCCAGTCCTGTCATCACACACATCCATACTTTTCTCTCTATGCAATAGGCCATCAATCATCAGCAGATGAGAGTGACTGACTGTGAGGTGAATGCGTCATAAACAAACCTCCAGTTTTAATTACACAAAGTGAAACGTAAGATCTTTGCATGTTAACCTTGAAAGACACTTGACCCAGAACGAGCTGCAGTGCCTGAAGGTAGAGAGAACTCAAACACATAGCTCTGAAAACCAGCTGTTGCCTTGAATGTCACACACAGAAATAAACACTAATGCATATGGGCACACACATATTCTACAGCCTGCATGGATGTAGATGAAACATACACACATGCCCACATACCACAGCTCTCCAACCTGAGCTCTATTCTCTGCGAATGAGTTTTCATCTTCAGAGGAGAGGAAGTAATCAAACAGAAAATTGCGGTCATGAAAGTTAAAGCGGGATCTGTAGAATCAGGCTGTAGTCATTATGGGTGTGGGATCTAGGATGTCTGCTTGGGGTTGAGACATGCGTTTTTACTATTTTACCTGACTAATGTCAACTGAGTTCAAAAGTCACTGAACTTAATAGTATAATTTTGGGTGGGTGGCCTTTGGGGAAAGATTCTTCTTGGAAAGAAATGATTTACTTCTTAGAAAATGTGCACAACATTACTCTATAGTCAGTGTCATTTAACTTCATAACAGTAATGGTGATAATAGTAACACTCCCTTTGTCATTTAGCATTACAGTTCACTTACCTAGAATTAGAGCCAAGAGTTTATCCACTTACTTGAAAAAGGTCTGACAATCAGCAGAAACTTTATAACTAAATATGTCTGTCTTTCGACTGATGATTACTCCCACACAATAAACACATATCAAAGAAGTTTCACCAAAGTCATGGTCAATCAATTCAAACAATGACTATTCACAAAGGCTACAAATTCCACTTAAAAACTAAATTCAAAGGAAAAAATGATCTGATAGAATAAAACTTTTGCTTCTTGTTGATAAGATTATATACTCTTCCTTTTAATTAATAAACACTTTTATTATTTTATTTATCTTATTCACTGATAACAAAGATTTAAAAAAAAAAAATTAAAAATGGCCAATGGCAATTGGACTGTGCCCCCATCTAACTTGGCATTAGATGTTAAAGAGCTACAACCCCAGTGCATTTAGTGCAGTATAAAACAAGGGTTTCCCACACATTTGAGGCAGCCTGCTACGATTAAAACATCTGCCGCCACATTCTGATTTTCTCTTTCTGGAGCTAGACTGTTCATTAGGAGCACTGTTGGATTATACACACTGTTTTGTTGTACATTGCTCTATACCCTCGCAGAACAGAGTGTGCTCTGGACACAGTTAGGGCAGTGAAAGTGAAACCGTTCATTGTACGTGCTGCAGCAGCTGCTCCTCTCATCCATCAGTCTGATCTGATCAGCTCTAATCAGACTGCCTAATCAACCAAAGACCATCACTTTTTTTTAAAGACTTTTTTCTGGCTTTTGCCTTTATTTGACAGGACAAAGTTAAGTGTGACAGGAGGAGAGAGAGAGAGAGAGGGGATGACATGCAGCAAAGGACCACAGGCTGAAATCGAAGCCAGGGCCGCTGCAGCAAGGACTTTGCCTTTTTATACGGGGCACCCGCCCTAACCACTGAGCCACTGAGTGCCCCTCCAAGACCAACCTGAGTAATAGGGAAACACCAACAATTTGGTTCTCTATTTATCACAGCTACCAGTTGTCTGAATGTCCCTGTACAGTAAATGAGCTTTACACTGTTTTCCTATTTGTTAATGGGAAGGGAAACCACAACCTGCTGTAAACCGTGTGGATTAGTTAGATTTTAGATTAAAGAGTACTTTATACGGTTCCTGCTTGTTATCACCAAGTGCCGTAAGATTTTCCACTAGCCCCACTGTCTGTGGTTTAATGAAAATCCAAACACAATTAAAAGCTGATTATTATTCTGGTACAATAACACAATACTGGACTGCATTTGTGTCTTTGTGGCTATGTGTGTGTTTCTGTGTGTGTGTGTGTGTGTGTGTGTGTGTGTGTGTGTGTGTGAGACAATGAAAGAGGTGAAACAGACTCAGTGACCAGCCCAATGGAAAAGTGACTGCTCCCTATCTCGTGTCTTACAGAATGAGATACGTCAATGTTTCTGTGTGTGTGCTTGTGTTTTGCTCCCAGGGTGGTTATCAGGTGTAGTAGGAGGCAGGAACAGCTGCAGTGACCCTCAGCTGATATCCCACTTGAATGCAAAAAGGGACAAAATTGGACACTGTGTTTGTGTGCGAGCCAGTGTGTAACAGGAAGTGTGTGTGTGTGTGTGTGTGTGTGTGTGCGTGTGGGCTGGCACAAAAGCGGCACTATTATTTCTACTGGCACACAGTAATTAGCTCCAGGAAAACTCACAGTGGTTGAAAATGTTGAAACATCCTTTGCTCCTGGAAACTTTTAATGCTTTGGCAATTTTTACACCCAGCTCTGTGTCAGAAGTCGATGTAGGGTTGCTTGCTCAGCTTTCATGGCTTTGTCACATGCACTGAGAGCAGCAAGCAGGGGGTCACAGATGGGAGGGGGACTAAAAAACGGCTAACAACATCAGCTGGTTAACTGCCTGTGTGGCTGTCGACACTGAAGTGATTTTGCCCTATAAACAATTTGTTGTGTCCGACCATACAGATGTAAGAAAATATTTACTGATCACCTGGGGTGTCACGATTCTCCAAAGTCATGATTCGATTTGACTTTCCATTTTAAGGTCACAATTCAATTTATAACAGATCATTAGTTTTCATGTCCTGACAGCTGTACAACTGTGATAACTGCCATATATTTTTGGAATGTACCACGCTAAGGCCATAAGGTAAAATAACATATAATATAATATATAATAATAATATAATATATATATATATATATAATATAATAATAATAATAAGTATAATAATATAATATAACAATAATAATAATAATAATAATAATAATAATATTAAAATCACTGATTTAAAATTTAACGACAATAACTTATTTTAACAATTAATTAGGAGCAAAAAAAAAAAAAAATTACTAGATGGCAGAAGGCTGCTTTACAACAGTTTGATTTTCAGCCACCAGATCTTTGTTTCAATTTCACTGTCACGTCACTAGCATAGCCTGCAAACTATAGCTTTTCCGTCAACGACAAGTTCACTGTTAACATAACTCACAGGGAAGGCACAATGTTACTGCACTGGTGAGTTCAGTGGCTGCTGCTGTTTTTCTGTTGTGTCACATCAATTTTGCGCAAGCTAAAAAGCAGGACTTGAGACTAACAGCATCCTGTCACCCAGGGAGGATACAAAATGTGTTTAGGACGAACAGAGATCTTTCCCGGGATGCCGTTGGGATGAAAGGATGCCATAAACTCAATATTTTTGCATTAGCAGACGCACCCTGCTGTTTCCATGATAATGCTACAATGTGAACAACAAATCTGTGTTGGGCTTGGTGGTTAGCATTGTCGCCTCACAGCTAGAGTGTTCCTCATTCAAACCCGGGGTGGGGGGTTTGAGCCTTGCGGTGGAGTTGTGTGAAGTCTGCATGTTCTCCCAGTGTCAGCGTGGGTTCTCTTCAGGTACTACAGCCTCGTCCCACCATCCAAAGACACGCAGGCTAGGTTAATTAACTCTAAATTGCCCGTAGGTGTGTATGTCAGCATGAATGGTTGTCTGTTTCTATGTGTCAGCCCTGCGATAGTCAACCTGTCCAGGGTACACCCTGCCTCTTGCCAAATGTCAGCTGGGCTCCATTTTTTATAATGAAGATTTATTTGTTTCCTTGGCACAAAGGGGGGGTAAATAACAACAGAGAAGAAAAAACAAAACAAAAACATTAACACTGGTCCATCCGTATCATTAACATTATCAGGTGGAGCCAAAACTTTATGCCCCCTGAAGAACAGTATGTGGGGGGAGCTAATAATGCAGAAATTCAAAGACATTACTTTCTTCTTTGTGGTCATTACAACTTTGACAAAATAGGTAAATACATGTCAAAACAAACAGCAAGAATATGCACACTAATTTCTGTGG
Source organism: Epinephelus lanceolatus (assembly GCF_041903045.1). Lineage (NCBI taxonomy): Eukaryota > Metazoa > Chordata > Actinopteri > Perciformes > Serranidae > Epinephelus > Epinephelus lanceolatus. The sequence goes on from NC_135743.1 coordinate 31,751,316, forward strand.
CAACAGAATTTTAAATTAAATGTGTTGCAATGAAACCAAATCTGGAAAGAGCTCAGAATGTTGAGAGAAATGTTTTAAAAACAGCTGATTGTAGGGTCAGTACTAAACTGTCTGAAGCTACAACACATTACATCATAAAGATGTTAACTTGTTCTGGTTGTAGACTGCTGAGGTTTTACCCATCATTTATTTCTGTTTAAACCTCAGTCACTCCCATGAAGACAGTAAAACGAGTTTTGGCTTCGGCACATCCAATTCAGAGAAGCCAGTGGTGCTTTTTGTGTACTAGTGTTGGGAAATGTCTTTTCTGGCATTCAATGATCCAGCTCCATTTTTAGGATTATATTCTCCACAGAATTTTCCAACTGGGGGGGTGTAATTCCCTGAATATGAATGCATGAACTCTGTACACACACACACACACACACACACACACACACACACAGCCACAAAGACACAAACGCACTCTAGTATTAGTAATATTTTACCAGAATAATAATCAGCTTTTAATTGTGTTTGGGTTTACATTAAACCACAGACGGTGGGGCTAGTGGAAAATCTTACAGCACTTGGTGATAACAAGCAGGAGCCACATAAAGTACTTTTTAATCTAAAACTAAAAATCCTAAAACTAATCCACACGGTTTACAGCAGGTTGTGGTTTCCCTTCCGATAAACAAATAGGAAAACATTGTAAAGCTCGACCATAAAGCACAGCCATAACTACAACCACTGCTACTGTGTGCAAAGCTTTCAGGTCCTGGGTGGCTCTCATCACATGACAAGAACTTTGCTGAGTATTTATTTTTGTCACTCTCCTAATGACTGGCTGAACTCTCAATACAAGGGCTTACTGTACAAACACTGTATTGATATACATTATTGTATAAGTCATCATGTGTGATCTGTCAGCAAGTGTTAAATGTACACCAGAATTAGAGACATCTGGAAGTTGCAGAGCCACGAAAATAATCACTGGGAGTGCTTAATTTTTCAATGCAATTACTGAACACAAATATTTAGTGTGTCACTTTCTGGTTCACAAAGAAGGACTCGTGAATGGCCATGTCTCTGATGATGATGGGGTGTTTAGATTTGACATTTATGAAGCCTTCCTCCCCACAGCTTTAAAAACAATTGACGCAGATTGTCCATCTTGATGACAGACTCAAACACTCTGCAGAAGGAGAAGGATTTGGTTCTTTGAAAGCTGTGAGCAACAAATCCAGATACAGTCAGGTTTCTCAATCAGCCATGCTTTCTATTTAAATTTAAAAAGGATGTAGGGTCACAAGGTTCCCGCTACCACACCATGAGTCCCCAAACGACCAACTTAGCCTCTCAAAAAGCTGCGGTAGTTAACCCTGTGTTTGAGGGAGGTCAGGCTGTACGAGGACATCAGAGGCGGTTGGGGTTAATGAGGTTAGTTGTGACTAATGTATCTTTTCTTTCTTAGCATCCATCCATCACAGTTAGTTCACTGCTGGCTGCCTGCTGACTGAAGGGTGGTGCTAACTGTAACTAGCCAAAAGTCTCTTTCATTTGTTTCGGATTAATTTTGACAGGGTATGGATTGGTGCTGTACTCTGGAGCATTTAAACAAGGGAGGGACTCATTTATAAAGCATCAATTATAAAATGTTAATTTTTAAATTAGGGTTTATCTACTGTAGGATTAATGGCCATAACATAAGAAAACATTCCAGGGTCCGACGTTAAGGTTTTTTCCTACTTGCCCGGCAAATCTACTTGCCCCATCTAAATTCTTACTTGCCCTGCCTAAGAGGTTCTTTTTTTGGCTGTGTGGTGCATATTTTCGCTCATGACTTATAACTTACGTCAGCAGAGACGCTCAGCCAATGGAGGCAGCAGCACATAAAAAAGCAGCACACTGCAACTGGCCCCTCCGAGGACAGAAACAGGAGAGGAAATACACGATTACAGGCCTGGAATTAAGTAATTTTTAGGGCAAGGCCACTTTGGCCTTTGATAAATACAAATTTATTGGGGCATCACGGCCAAAATGTGGGGCACCAAGGCCAAAACCAATGGCGTAATAACAATATGTGCTAATTACATTGAATGAAGACAAAACAATATATGTGTTGAAAAACAGTACTGAGTTTATTAAAACTAGATGTGCATGACTGGGGATATATCTCGTTTCTTGTTGTTTTGATTCATGTCCCTTATTTTTTAAGTCTTTGAAATCTCTTTATTTTTTTGTTATCTCCTAGTTATTAAGAAATAATTAGAAGAATTTTCTTTATTGTCCTTTCTCAGCACATTACATACATTGAAACGAAATTTGACCTCTGCATTTGATAAGATAAGATTAGATACACCTTTATTGATCCCACAATTGAGAAATTCCAGTGTTATAGCAGTCAAGGGGAAAGAGTCAAATTAAAGATTTCAATATTTAAAAACTTAAAAAACTAGGCATGCAGAAAAAAGTACAAAAGATACAAGAAACAGCAATAAATAATAACAATAATAATAATGAGCAGTGGATAAAAAAAGTGAGCAATAGATTAAAGTGAACATATTTATTCATTCATTCATCTTCTAACCGCTTCATCCTCTTGAGGGTCGCGGGGGGGCTGGAGCCTATCCCAGCTGACATCGGGCAAGAGGCAGGGTACACCCTGGACAGGTCGCCAGACTATCGCAGGGCTGACACATAGAGACAAACAACCATTCACGCTCACATTCACACCTACGGACAATTTATAGTTATCAATTAACCTAGTCCCCAATCTGCATGTCTTTGAACTGTGGGAGGAAGCCGGAGTGCCCGGAGAGAACCCACGATGACACAGGGAGAACATGCAAACTCCGCACAGAAGGGCTCCCACACCCGGGATCGAACCAGCAACCCTCTTGCTGTGAGGCGACAGTTTTAACCACCACACCACCGTGCCGCCCCTTGAACATATTTAGTGCAAGTGAATATTGAATGTGCAAATAACAACATGGGGGACAGCAATGCTTATAGTGGTGTCCACAAAGTGTCCATAGTGTCCCTAAATTGTCCATGGTGCAGTTTACTGTGAGCAGTGCTGGTTATGAAGCCTGACAGCAGCAGGCAGGTAGGACCTGCGATAGCATTCCTTCACACACTTTGGGTGAATCAGTCTATCGCTGAAGGAGCTCTCCAGAGCTTTTATCTCCTCCTGCAGAGGATGGGAGTCATTAGTCCTCAGAGATGACAGCTTGGCTGTCATCCTCCTTTCTCCCACCACCTGCACAGAGTCCAGAGAGCATCCCAGGACAGAGCTGGCCTTCTTGATCAGCTTGTCCAGTCTCTTCCTATCTGCAGCCGAGACGCTGCTGCCCCAGCAGACCACTCTGTAAAAGATGGCTGATGCCACCACAGTGTCAAAGAAGGTCTTCAGGAGCGCCCCCTGCACTCCAAAAGACCTGAGCCGCCTCAGAAGGTAGAGTCTGCTTTGGCCTTTCCTGTACAGTGCTGTTATGTGGTTAGTCCAGTCCAGTTTATTGTTAAGATGAACACCCAGGTACTTATAAGATGTCACCATCTCAATGTCCTTTCCCTGGATGTTCACCGGACCCATCCTACTGTATACACTAGGAGCAGTGGGCAGCCGCAGTGCAGCGTCCGGGGACCAACTCCAGTTCTTTTGCCAATGCCAGTGGTCAGGGTCACTGACAGGAGTATTCACCTAACATAGCCTACATATCTTTAATTATATAATTATTTATATGTCTCTATGTATATTTTTACATAAATCCCCAATATTTAATTTGCCTTTAAAAAATCCTCTTCCTTCATTTAATTTGACAATGTTTATTGTATTGTATTATATGGATTAATTCTCTACAGGATCTTGTATGTTCTTTAATGTGTGTTCAATTTATTAAAAGAAAATAACAAAAAAAAACGTTTTGGTGAACCCTGCAGCAAAGTGAACCCTCTTCCTCAGAGAGGATCTTTGCCTCCTAGTTTGTTCCTGGCGGCAGAGCAGAGGATCTTTGTCCCATGAGAGCAGGCACCAACAGCTGCTCTCCGTGTGTGCATTTTAAACAACTTTCGCTGGCATTTGACAGTCACTAGAAGCACATTATGACCCTTTGTAAAAGTTTCTGTGTGGTACCTGTGTTGTACATGAGCTAACGTTAGCGGCTAAGGACTGAGAGGCTGTCCGGTATATATATGTGTGTGTGTGTGTGTGTGTGTGTGTGTGTGTGTGTGTGTGTCTGTCTGTCTGAGGAGTGTCAGTACGTTAACTTGTTAGCCGTAGCTTTGGTGTTTGTCATGTTAATGTAAAAAAACAGGGCATGCTACACTGGCCGTATGGGTAGGAGGGGCATTACGGCCACAATCTATACTCTATACCGGCTATACCACGGCACTGGCCATTTTGCCCTGGCATAATTCCTGCCCTGCAATTAGAAAAAAATAATAATAATCCGAGTCGGTGCTGCTTGCCCAATCGGGCATGTCTGCACAGGGTCTGTTAGCCCGCCGGCTATTTTTACTTGCCCCGGGCATTCGGGCAACCGTTAATGTCGGACCCTGCATTCCATAAATGTCACAGAGTCCTGATACTGGTGATGGTAGAGAAAGTCAAGGTTGCATGTCATCAGTGTCAGCAGCTGGAGGCAGCGTGGTACAGGAGCTGCTCGTTCCACTAATGAGAAGGGTTGTGATTACTTGTTGGCTCCTGCGACAATTTTTACTTCTTTCTGCTGTACTTTTTTAATGTACTACTTTACGTGTCTTTGCAAATTGCCCCCTGGGGAAAAATAAAGTGAAGTTTTGAATTGAATTGATTGATCACTTAATACATTAGGGATGTCAGTTAACTAAGCACTTCATTTAAAAGAAAATAACAAAATTATGTAAAATACAAGACGCCTTTCCTTTTAGTCCGGTGCTCCATTTACTCAGTGTGGGCTTTAGCACCACATTTCAAAGCACTATCCATTTAGAGGTGGTGAAATTTTAATGTTTTTTGTTGTAAATGTCTGGCCCTTTATTTTATTTTCTGGTGGCTTTGCTGACAGACAGCTGGCTAGTGACTTTAAATCCAGAGACATAGTGTCCTCTGGTCTTCACTGGTAAGCTAAAATTAGCCTTAGCTGGTCTACACTGCCCACCACCCAAGTCGGGTGAGAGCAAGCTGGCTGCACTGGTCATTCTCCAATTACTGCTGGCAACACTGTATCGGTGGTGGGACGGGGTTGCTGAGGAAACATGGTGACCACCCTCTGGTCTCCACCCACGTCGGCTCTGGTCAGTAATTGGGTAAATTTTCAGCCACAAACCCCCTTTTGCATTTTAACATCACTGTTAGTTCTGTTAGTACCATCAACAATGTTAGTTCAACTAACAGGGTGATCTGGGGGAAGACCAGAGAGTGGGCACAATGCTTCCACGGCAACACTGTTGAGTTGGGACCCCAGCTACAGAGTGTTGCCCGTATTCAGAGGGAGTGATGCTTGTTGGGGTCAGGATGTGTTGACAGTAACATCATTCCACATGCAGAAACTATGACCAGAACCACCCGTAAAAGTGGACAATTACATAGCAGCTGACAATGTCAGAGGATGGAAAAAGGACTGAAATGCAGCGCAGTCAAAGGAACTGATTGCATCACTTTTCACTGGAGCTGGACATTGTAAAATTCCATGTGTCAAATAAATGAATGATCGGTTGATATTAGCTTTTGTGTTTAAAAGTCTATCTGCAACAAAACTGGGAAAATAGTCATTTTATCTCTTTTGTCATTAATGTTTTTTCCTCACTTGTTCTTTTGACATTACGGGCTCTAGTTTCGCAGACCAAGCGAGGCGGGGGCACAGCGCACCTGCGCTTCGCCAACTGGGTGTGGCCAGGCGGGTTTTGCAAGTTTGGCACACCATGCGCCTGGCGCAACTACTCCTCTTTCTCACCTCCGTCCCTCCTACCTGCGCAAGTTGGAAAGAGGGAGGAGAGAAGGCGTGGAGTGGGTTTTACATACATCACACCAATCAAATGAGCCCCTCTCCTCGCCCTTAAATGCGCCACGCGAAGGCGTAATGAGAGTTTACTCAATTCGCCATGGCAGAAGAGAGCAGCAGCGTCAGACAGCCAAACTTCTCCCAGGAGGAAACTGATGTTTTGGTCCAGGAGGTCCAAGCTCGAAGTGTCCGAATATACAGAACTGCGAGCAGACCTCCACGGGCTGATGATGCAAAGGTATCCTGGGAGGAGGTCACCACAATTGTAAATCAATGTTGTGTTTCTCTCATGCGCGCGCGCTCTCTCTTTCTCTCTCGCAGTCTCACTCTGTTTCTTTTCTTCTGACTTTTCTAAGATGACAGATGCTGAATATATACTCCCTATCTGATGCTGTGGCTGTTTGTGGTTGGCTGAGAGGGATGTGAACTCATTATTTTGCAGCCAATCAGGTTGGGTTTCCATTACGCCTGCCAAACGTGCCAAAGGTGCCATCCCCTTTGATCTGACATCAGATGTGATGGGACAGTCGATACAAAGATACATTTATGTGCTGATTGCAGATAGTTGCATTGAATAGTGTTTTTTTTTGGGGTATTTATTGCATTGTTAATGTGCCTGATATTCTGGAAACCTGCCTGTGAGGTTTTGGTGACGTGTGCGCACTGTCCGCTGGTCAGTCAAACTTTGGCTCACACCGGCTGCGCTCCGCCTGCGCTGACAGTAGACCTGGTTTCAGCTAGCGAGCTTTTAGCACACCTTCGGCGAAGCCTTTTGGCACGAAACTGTCACTGCACCAAGCTGGATCTGTCGACACCTCCCCCTGCTGCGCCGCCACACCCATCTCAGCTCACCTCGGTCTGCCAAACTACCAAACTGAGCGTGCCTCAGGTTGCTCTGCTCAAAACTAGCTCTGCGCGGGGTTCACCACCCTGCGCTGCGCCGGGAAACTAGAGCCCTACATCTACAGGTACAAAAGGGGAAAACAACACCTTTATAAAAGTATCGGTGACAGGGCATGAATATAAAATGGAATTACAGCAAACATTTAGAATAGACTTGGGAATATGAGAGCAAACCTGAACCTGACATTGTGCCATTTTACCAATGTGCTGCATTTTACCTTCCTCAATATAACAGGATTCATTTCCTATTTTATATCCTGACATATTGTGAACCAAAGGATTCATAATGAGTTTGACATTCTTTTATGTGCAGATTAAACATAGACAGCCCAAATGTTTGGCCCTGAGCTTTCCTTAAGCTATTGTTAAAAGTTTTCGCAGCGTTTGCATCAGTGACATTGAACCTTTCCTGCTTTGTCACATAATGTGAGGAAGAAAAATTGTAATGATGGAATGATGGAAACCTTGTGCAGTTGTAGATGTCTTTAACAACGTTTAACAGTGCAGAGCATTTTGGTACAGCCCCAGAGAGCGCAAAAAAGAGTTGAAAGATGCCACATCTATTTATATATAACAGATCGTAACTTTTGAATACTGCATGTTAATTATGTTAACTGTTACTCTATTCATGGTGAGTGTGCACAAGTTATGAGGAGAAAGTTAAAAGATTTCTGTAATTTCTGAAAAATTCAGCTTCCATTGTATTTGTGCCAGGCCCCTTAATGAAACGACAAATTTAAAAAGCTGTGGTTTCCTTTATTCTGTGACTTTTTGTCCCTAGAGGGTTTGTAGTGAGCCAACTGAAGTATCAAAGCAGCTTTCTACAAAAACATATAGAGCTACGAACAGATGTAGACGTACACAGACAAATGCACTAGAAAGACACGCCTAAATGCTGAGAAAGACTCAGGGTACTATCACACACAGGCTGATTTAGAGCTGCAAGCACACATGCACACACACCAACAGATGTGCTGTACTGTGTTATAGTACAACGTCACAGTGAGACCCCCTCCCCTGTTTTTAATTGATCCAGAATGTTCTGAAACAGTTGGCTTCCCATAGTAAACCACTACTTCAGATAAAAGTTTGTCTGTGCTGCACTTGAGGGAATGAAAAGGAACATTATTGAGTAATTTTAAATATTTAGGACCCAAAATGGTTTTCTGCATGATAAGAGAGGTTGGATATATAGTTTCATTAGACATGATCCTGAGACTAAATATTTTCATTGAGGATTCAGCATGCATTAGTGGATAAATATCTGAAGGAATCCTTGAGTGGTTGCCCAGTGATATTGAGTAATACTTAGTGTTTCCAGGAATATCACTGGCCCTCACAACAAGAGCGATTTGAAATAAATATTGCCAAAGCAAGAACGAGACACACCCCAAATTTTCTTTTTCTTTTTTGAAGAACAACCAAAATCTGTACTCTTTGTTCCTCTAATGTCACAGCCACTGAACAAAGACAGCAGGGGTGTAATCAGCCTTATTATATCACATTTCAAAGCCTCTTATGTAAGAGCAAGTTCTGTGTATATTATGTATTATGTATTAGCCCTCTATAGGTTGAAAAGGTGGCCAAACTGAACTTAAAAGGACCATTTTCATGAATCATATGTTGGGGCAGCCAGGTTACGCCAGCAGGAGTCTGCTGAGTGATCTATCTCCACATCTCACCTCCCAGCAGCGAGTCGCACTTTGATGAATTTTTCAGGCTTTTTTTCAGAGTTGGTGTGGTGGGAAAATTTACAGCAACTTTGCTCACCTACACAGCACCTATAATATAGTGTCATCAATCTTAATATAATGTTGTTTCAATTATTGGTTAGGGTTGTATAGGAAGTTTCATGTCACATTGATCTACACTTTATGGCCCGGCAGTGTCTGGGGTCATCAAACGTGCAGATGTTGCAGCAGGACTGATATAACACTCACAGTTAAATATACTGCTTTGACACATCACTTAAAGGCCAAAGGGATTTACACTGTCAACTTAACTTACTGAAACATACATGGGAGAATATTATCTCTTGTGTAATTCTTTTTTTTTTTTTTTTTTTATCTTGGAGGGCACGGCCATCACATGTGGCTCTTTCTTGGAAGTGGTGTCTGTGTCAAGCATGTGGAAGTGACTCAGCAAATGGTGGACGCTTTAAGGTTGAGTCAGATCCTTTAACAGGTCAGCCAAAGGTCAAATGGTTAAAGCAGATCTTTTTGTGTTTAATGCACCACATCAAAAGTGCAAAGGGTTAACATAATGTGTATAGAGGTGGTATTTCAACTGAAAAGTCCAGGTAACACCCCCCCCCCCTCATAGCCCCATGATCAGGAACACGAGGCAAGCAGGTAGGAGTGAGACTGTACTGTATGCAGATGGTTTGCTAAAAGAGCAGCTTGGCAAATGGCCTTCTGTGCTACCTAGGAAATGGTAATATTCTGCACCAACGTTTTACAGCACATTTAAAGACAATGTTGGGAGTAGTATGAATTTCATATAGTGCAAGGGAAAGTAACGGGGTGGAGGCTGTGTGGTTGCACTTGGCCCTTAGTTCATCTATTTATCACTTGCCAATGGCAACCTGGCAACCATTATCTGGTGTTGACAAGACCACGATTATTTCCAAGCCTTAGAGATTTTTAACCTCATCTATAATCATAACTTTGATGGTGTTTTTCATCCTAACTGTGAACTGTGTTGAGTTTCTAAACTTAAATAAGACAGTGAAAATCTCATTCTTGTGAATCTTCAACCACCTTTGGTTGTCTAATACACATATATTGACAGAAAATGCAAATGTAAAATCTTGGTAGTAAATGTAATGCAGTCCGATGTGAACATGTCCCATCAGGTACATTAAAAAAGAACATAATGCTGGTCCATAATATTCACCCAAATGCGTCTTGCTGATGAAAAATTATAACATAAAACTAGAACTGCAAGCAGTTATAAACGGGGTCCAAGCCTCCCCGCGCAACTCAGCCTCCACGCCCCATGGAGCCCACGAAAGTCGGCCCAAAAGGACGACAGGCTCAGGGCGAGCGTCAGGACACAGGCCAACGTCTGAGCTGCAGTATTCACCGTAATGTGAAGTGCACTGAAGTGCCAAAGGCTGAATGCGTTTGTTGCAATAAGTCACGCCCACTTTGACCAATCATTACCAAACTTTGCGGCTGGCCTCAGGACTGACCCCACATCATGCTTTCGTACAAATCCGATCAACTTTTATGAAACATGATATTTCTGGGTTTACAGCATCCACTAGTGGCCAATTTGGGCCAAATTTGGCACCAAGCCTCTGAACGACCTCTGGAACAAGTGTCTTAAGTGTCATGTTGATATAATTTAGTCTAACAAAAATATGCAACAATATGTGTTTTTTAGCGAGCAAAAAAATTTGGCCTCAACTTTTGATCAGAGACATCTGGAGATGGTTTGTGCAAAGTTACACGCAGATTGGACAAAATCTGTAGGAGGAGTTCGAAAAAGTAGGTTTTGGATGTGTAGCGACTTAGCGAAGGAAACCTGCTGCAGAAGTGGGCATGGCCTATGTCAGAAAATCCAGCTCTATTCAGGGAATATGTGGATATAAAGTTTATGAAGATGTGATGTAAAATGTGGAAGTTGCAGGTAAAAATGCATTTGCATCTGTTATAACGGCACCTAGTGGAGGATCTGCGCAATTTTTGGTATGGGAGGTCTACGTCCTATTCTACATATACTCTCTAAATTTCACAGCTCTCAGTATAATAGTTCAGCTGAAATAAATGTTTGTTGTTTATGTTGTAATAAGCTACGCCCACTTTGACCAGTTGTGACCACCTTCAATATATGGCCTCAGGAATGGCCCAACATCATACCCACCAAATTTCGTAAAAATCGGCGTAGCCGTTTAGGAGATATAAACTTCCCATATTTGTAGCGCCCCCTAATGGCCAACGCTCGCCAAATTCAGTTCACGCCCTCACAGTGACATGCCAACCATGGATCTCAAATTAGTGTTGATAGCATTTAATTTGACCGAGATACGGAACAGTTCGCGTTTTTACAGCTAGCTACAAAAATTTGTTTGTTAATAATTCGCACATTTTTTGACCGAGCAAAATTCTTTTCTCAACTTTAGATCAGGTCCATGTCAGGAGTGTACATGCCAAGTTTCATGCAGATCGGACAAAATCCCTAGGAGGAGTTTGAAAAAGTGGGTTTTGCAGTTTCCGCAATTTTGGCGGGGAAAAAGTATGTAAGGCGGAAATGGGCGTGGCCTAGCCCATGTGATGCAGCTCCATTCAAGGAATCCAAGGATATAAGGCTTTTGAATGTGCGACATATCGTTTGGAAGTTATAGACCAAAATGCGCTGGCCTTAGTTATAGCGCCCCCTATAGGCGTACGTGTCATTTTTTTGCATCTGAGGTACGTGCAGGAGTCTAGACCAACCCTCCAAATTGCACCGCCCTCCCATGCACGGTGTAGCCTACAGCGACACTTTTATCAACGGAAAAAATGAAAATAGAGATGGAAAATAATAAAAATCCTTACAATTACAATAGGGTTCCCAGCACCGCTGGTCCTGGGAAATGCGTTTGCTTGCATACGCGTTCCCCAGGCCCCCGCGGGCTTGGCCCCCTAATAACATTATTCATAGTTTCCCCCCGGGGATCAATAAAGTATTTCAGATTCTGATTCTGATTAGGTAAGGTTGGTGTCCTGGTAAGGCGTAGAAGTTAATGCAAGATTTTCACATTGACAATCTTCTTATCCTATGTTGCCATTATTAGCAGATCAGCGAAAGAAGTACGCCAATCATGTCATTTTCCAGGAACTGAGCTGTCTGTATTGGTACCTGGCCTCATTGAATTGAATAAGAGTTTCTTCATGCAGTGCTATGGTCCATCTGAACACAGCCTTAGTTGCAGTCATTGAAAATTGTGCACTAAATGATATAAAAAGAAGATATATTACTACCATAAGATACCATATCTAATTAACAGTACATGCAAGCACATAGATAATTAAATTAATTGTTAGAAACTGGGTGACATTTTTATTCTTTTAGGCAATTTAGAGGCCTTGTCTTGAATCTTGCATTTAATTCACACGTGACAGGTTCTGGAGCTAAAATATGGACAGCCAACTACAATAAAATCTTTGTATAAACAAAGCATGCAGAAGTATTGTTTTGACATGTGATTTTAGTTCTAGATTTTTAATTCAAGTATTTCAATTTTTTATTTTTTTGTATATTGTCAGCCTTCCATCTTTGTACGCTAAGTGAGGTTTGTCCTCCCCTGCTCCACCCCTACAGCCTCTCTAGGGCATGAATTATGCAATACAAGATACCAATACTGGTCTAAACAAAAATCATTTAAACTGTGGAAAACAGACACTGCTGTGTGGCTGACATTATAAAACAACCAGGTCTGTAGTTTATGTTTTTCCCAGGATCAGTTCTAAGATTTGAGAATGTGATTGGCTGAAAATATAGAAACATAATGTTGGCCCTGTGGACTTCATTACGGTGTGTTTTTACTTTCAGAAATGCAAACCAGAGAAGCCTACAAGCACTATTTATCATTAAAGGCATTAACTCCATGTGTGTTTTCCCCCCTTGGCCCACTTTCAGATGGTGGTATCTCACTGAGGGAAAAAGAGAAGCTTTGAGGATAAGAGGAACCACACCGCTGGCCCTCTTGATATCTCTCTTTCACTCAACAACCCTTCTCTCCTTTCTACCATCCAATTCTATCTCTCAGTGAGATGTTGACACAAATTCTATGTGCCTGCAGATGGTTTCCATTTCCTCTTCCTTCTTTAGCGCCCAACCTCTTATTGCCGTCTCTATTTCTACTTTGCCCCATTTCCCATCCTTCTTTCCAGTCCCATTCATCTCCCCTGTGCCACCCTGTTACTTGAGTTCACTTTTGTCACACTTTGATCATGCAGGTGTGGATGGAGGGCCATCAGAGACTGCGATGCACTGTGAAAATGGATATGAGGAGGTTATTCCACCATGTTACATAATCATGCTTAACACCAACCCTGTCTCCTACAAATTATGTCTTTATACTACAAATATGCAACAGCAAATATGTTTTAAGGGAAACGAAATGCTGCTTTACAATTATGTTTCTAACAGTAAGTTCTCCAACCAATATGACCACATACATTACTTGTTCCTACCCTCTAATACAACCCAAAGGAGCATTTCCTAAATTAGCACCCCTACGAGTTAGGTCAGGGTCAGGAAAAGTATCATGGTTGATTGTTGTCATGTTATGTACTTGTAATGTAATGTGACAATGTGACGTTAAGTACTTGACAATGTGATATTTAAGTATGTAATGAGAAGTTACGTACGTAACCTAAAATAACTCAACTTTTAGTTGGGTCAGTCTCCTGGTTCAAAGTCCTGTGTCGTTTGACCCATCCATCTCCGCTGACTTTATCACTCTTTGTTTTAAGAGAAACTGCATGAAATCAACATTGGAAAATATTCACCTCCTGCTCACTTCAATTCAGTGTGAGTAAAGGTGCAAATAAAACATTTGCTTCAAGTTGCAGAGCAAATTCAAAGTTCAACTTTGGTGACATTTGACTGGTGACGGCGCAGCCTCTACCAATAGCAGAGAAGTATGTGTGGATGATACAATGATTGTTGCTATGTCTAATGCAAACTGCCCCACATAAGAGATGCCGCCTGGTTGGCAGTGAGTCAGGAGACAGGCATGGAATGTAAGAAAATGGAAAATGTGCCATTAACATCATAATTGGTGGTAATCATTAGCAAGTTAACTTTCCGTGTGCATCACACCGCACACTGCCCACATTCAGCATGAATATTGCCTCAGCAGGCGATGGACACTTATACTATGTCACCTGACTTCCTTGCCACGTATACTGAACGTAAATATGAGTCATAATATGTTGCTTGTAAAAATAACCTACAGTCATTTTTAAGGGGGGAGAACAGTCTTTTTTGTTGTATAATTATTAAGAAACATTATTAATTATCTGGCAAGTCGCAAATTGCTTCTACAGCACGCATCAGTTAAATATTTACTGACAATGTATTTCATTTGTTTTCCTACAACATCTACTCTTGCAATACAATATGTACTTGTACTTTACTTGTAACTTTTTTATAGTTATGTTTAGGCACTCAGCTCTTGGTTAAGGTTCGAGTAGATCATGGATTACTGGAGAAGTCAACAATGACTTGAAGCACAGGACACGTCATGTTTACCCATAACACAGTCTTTTCCTGAGTTTAACCACAACCTAAATGTGGCCACACGAGTGACTTAGGTAGGTTTGATAAAAAAACATAGCATTTCCCTTACTTGAAAAAACGTTGCCACACAACATAATCCAAGCAGCTATTCCATTTTCCCACAAAATTAAACTGGCCATACCAAATAGTAGTATATAAACTTATTTTTTATGAGACAGGGTAGTTAATACAACACAAACTGTTGCATCACTCTAACCAACAATGCACAGCAATTTGGTGGAACAGAAGAATAATGTGATCGTATCTGAAGAGGTTTTGTGATGGTATAAAAACTTCTTAGCCCCAGCTGTCTGTCTTTGCATCCTTATTTTTGTTCGATAACACATCCCCATCTCTACCCTCGGGCCTCTCTCGATCCGCTGCTTCCAATTTTCTTAAATCTCTGACCCCTTCTATTTTAATTCCTCTATCCATCCTTTACTCTTCCTCTGTTGACTCTTACCAGCCCTCCAATCTCGCTCCATCCCTCTTTGACTATCTCTTTTTCCACCCTTAATGGGATATGTAAGCCAGACCTGACAGTGTGTGGTAATACAGAAGGCAGCTCAGGCCCCCCAAACACACCACCATGTCAATCTCGCTAACTCAATACAGGCAGACCCTCAGATCGACAGAGCGATACGACAGGAGAAACTAGGTCATATTTAGAGTTATTATGGAACCAATATACACTAATATTGTTATCCTTCAGGCAAGCTGATGCCAATCTGCATGGAGAAAGTGAGATCTGACAGTTTGATATGAGCAAGGAGAAAATAAGAAGAGCCGAGTCCCCAAAGTGAAATGGATATTCTTCGCCCCATGATACAAAGCTAAGCTTGTCTGTGTGGGTTATGTAACAAGGGGTCACCTGTGGTCCACTGGGCCTCAATAAACAGCAGGTAATGTCGAACATGGCGGTCTGCATCACAAGTAACGGTGGTCCGAATGATCGTCACTGTTCTGTGATTGGTGTTGTTTATGCTTGAATATCTGCACAATTTTCTGAACAACAGCTTACATAGCCCCTGTGATTTGGGGATGGCAAATTAGAATTTATTTAGGACAGATGCATTTGTGTTACCCTAGAAACTCTTCCTTGTTGTGATCATAAAGATGAATCGATATTTGAATTGAATTTTTGTGTACAGACTTTAATGGTACTGTACATATCTCTACATTTTTACAAATATGTATAAAGCTGGTTTTGGACATATATTGTGGATATAGTGTCTATGCTTTAGGCCTCTGGGTGGCTGACTAACAACTGACCTCAGCTTCTGTGGTGTGCTATTGACTGGAGTATCTCATCGCCCTGTACAGCTGTATAGAAACGTTGATAGAAAATGATTGCAGCTCCCAAATAAGTTCAGATAGCCGCCCATAGACACAATAACGGGAGATATGATAAACTCGCTGTCCTTGGTTTAATTTTACTCTCTGTGTGATATTCTGTGAAGTTTATGCTCATGTGTTTGTGTCCTCTCCCTGTTTAATATTGAAATGTGTGCTCATTGTGTTTAGTGTTTCTTTTACTTCCGGAGTTTTCCCATCTTCATGTGTTTCATCTGTGTCTTGTTCCACTCACCTGTTGTGTAGTTAGTAGTCAACCCCTGTGTATTTACAGCCCAGAGTTTCCCCCGTTCAGTTGCCAGATTGTCATTGTTGTGTATTCATGCTTTCCAGCCTTGTCCTTGTGTTTGATTTCTTGGTTTTTGACTCTGCTTGGATTTGTAGACATTGCTTTTTGTGTGATTTCCTTGAATGGACCTTTCTGCCTTGGCTGACTGCCATAATGTGTTTGACCCCTGACCTCCTAAGTAAATATTTGGATATGATAAACTGCTCTTGGTGTCTTGTGTTTTCCTCCACAACTGAGTCCCAGATTTGTACTAGATCACGGTTTGATGATCCAGGCTGCTTTGGTTGGTTTAAGAGTTGACAGATTTACAGTATGTATGGAGAGTTGGAGGATGATGCTATGAACTGATCGTCTTGACTGACGTGTTTAAAAAATGAAAACAAAAATCCCCAAACAGACATTCCCCAAAAAAAGGCCTTTACTAAACAAAGTTCAACTCAATGGGGTATAAAGACTTTATCAAACAATAAAAACTAAGATTAACCAAATAGGCAGCAGTGAAAGACTGTAACTCCATTGCATCTCCCACATTCCACACTCACTTAGCACACTTGCCTTTAATTAAAGGTTCCTGAGATGCCAGGTCAGGTGACACATTAAAGTGACTAAAAAAAATAACAGGAAACTTGACTTGCTAGAAATGTCTCTGACAAAAATGTTTGTTTTGGTTCCCTTTTTTTTTACCCAATATGTCCACACAATGGTTACCAATTTAATACATCATCTTCAGGACATTCAACATTTGGGAGGACCCACTGGGCTGTTTAGTTTTTATTCAGCTCAAAAAGTTAGTGTAACTAGTTTCCATTGGTAATAGGGATGTCAGTTTTGGTTAATTTTGCTTTCAATAGCCTGACATCCATTAATCAGTAACTAACCAGTTAGTTTTTAAGAGAAAAAAATTAAAAAGGCAAAATAATGTGAAAAACAATAGGCATTTAGTCTGGCGCTCATTGAATCAGTGAGCTTTAGCGGTGCATTTTTAAAGCGCTATCCATATAGAGAGGGTAAAATGTTAATGTTTTGTGTTGTTAATGTCTTACCTTTTATCTTATTTTCTGTTGGCTTTGCTGACAGACAGCCGACCAGCCACATAAACCTGCGGATACACAGTGCCCACTGCCCACACTGTGGTCTCCACAGGTTAGCTAGTCATGGCTGCTTTGCACTGTGCACCACCAGGGTCAGGTGGGAGCTACCTGGCTGCACCAGACTTTTGCAATTAACACTGGTAATGCCATCCCACCATCAGGGCATTGTAGCTGCACAGACGTGGTGGCCACCCTCTGGCCTCCCCTGAGTTAAGTCAACCCCTGTGAGTTTTAAGCTGCAAAAAAGCCGGTGCCACTTATTTGTGATAACCACTGCCAAGCTGAATGCTACATAGATAGTGACCACACTCTGACAGTACTGCCAACTCTAGTAACCAAATTTTCCTTTTTTTCCCCAGGTAATTACTTTCACCACATAACCACAAAAAGCAAAACAAACCTCAAAACTATACTGATTTCTTAGCAAAAAGTAATTTTGATTTCCGTTCATCTTTAAGCTAATCTTAAAAAAGAATCTAACTTTCTTTTCCCAGTAGTATTTTGTCTCCCTCTGGCTAATATGATGATTTAGTTTCATTGTTATACACATGGGATTCATTACAAGGCTGCGTTCTCACAATATGGTCGCTCTGTTGTGTCTATGTTCCTTTGTGCACCACATTTACCGCACACTTTGTACCGTCCTCTTTCTGTCACATAATTTCTCACTGTGTCTCCATCATGCTTGACTCCATCTCACATTAAGTTGGACTCTGTTTTTCCATATCTGCGCTAAACTCTATGATGGAGGTTGAGCCAGACAGTTTGACTTTGATTTCGTAAGCACAGTCTATGTTACAGAGATGTTGAGGATAATCGATTTGACCGTGACGGGGTAGAAGGTAATTCGCCTAAAATGTCATCATGCTGAGTCAGGTTACAGTTGTGGGGGAGCTGGCTTGAAGGCTTGGGTTATTTCTGTCCTTAAAAAGCTGCTACAATCAGATAACCAATACTTTTTCACTGTCTTTCACTGGCTCTCTCCTTTCTTTCTGTTCTGGTCTCATGCTCACACACATATTTGTGTGTACACAGACCTCATAGTTGATAACAATTGATAAAGATGTTGGATGCATCCACTGCACACACACACACACACACACACACACACACACACACCACCCAGACATACACGCTGCATTATCAGAGTACAAAGCTACTGAAAAATAGTATCAAATCCTTCAAATGTGTAATGTCTTCATTAATCTTCTGCATGGAAGCCTTGAAAGACCTGGAACATAAATGTTTGTATCCTTGCACCTATTCCTAACATACAGCGAGCAAACTCTGGTGGATGGAGCGCAATAAAGTGTCCAGATATACCACAAATGACAACAACATTCAGAGAGCCTATATAGCCCTGATGATGGAACCAGAGGAATGGCTTGCTGTTGCTCTGAAAATAGGCTGGAAGTAGGGGTGGGCGATATATATCATTAACGATAATATCGTCATTGTTGTTTTAACGATGTGCAAATTTACGTTATCGAGTATGCAAATGACTTCACAAAAACAACTGAAAACACATGTTGAAAGGTTGAAACCCCATTCATTTACTGAACAAGAGTTACATAACTTGCGTGCAGCAGCACGCCGCAGTACGCCTAGGTGGTCACATGATCTCTCACTGGCACCTTCCCGGCAGGTCAGCCTGCTGCTAACCAAACATTAGCGAGACAACATAGCAACACCGCCGCCCACGGATGCTCCAGCAGCTTCGGAAGACATGGGTCAACTGTAGTGATAGGTCCCAGCCTGTCAGGCTAAAGTTCGCAGTACCGGAAGACCATCTACGGAGCTACCTAGTCTAGCCACAGTTAGCTGAACGAAGCGGCAACATGGCACAGTTTCAAGTCTCCCCGCCGGAAAAGTTCACCTTCAAGGCTGAAGACTAGCCTAAATGGATTAAACGCTTCGACAGATTCCACATTGCTTCTGGACTGGAGACGCAAGCAGAAGAGAATTGCAGGAATGTGATCTTCGAGAGAGCAAAGTTTAATCAGCGGCAACAAGAAACGGGCGAGACGGCCGACAGTTTCATTACGGCGCTGCACTGCCTGGCGGAGCACTGCGGTTACGGGGCTCTACATGATGAGATGGTAAGGGACAGGCTTGTGCTGAGTCTGCGGGATAAACGCCTATCTGAGCAGTTGCAAATGGACCCGGAATTGACGCTACAACAGGCCGTCACCAGAGTCAAACAGAGCAAGCAGGTAAAAAAGCAGCAAGAAATGTTAAGAACATTTTTCCATTAATATCATCCATGAGAAACAATTAATAAGCTATAACTCAGGCTGTTAAAAACACATATTAAAAAGAATATCGTCTAATTATCGTTATCTTCAAAATCCCCCAAAATATCGAGATATTATTTTTTGTCCATATCGCACAGCCCTAGCTGGAAGTGCTCGAGGCATTGCAAAATAGAGTCAGGGCAAACAGTTTTTCAAGCAAGCAACATGTTGCTTAGCCTGTTCACTGACGCATGGAGCAGGTTACAACATCTTCACTGGGGAAAAAATGAAACAATCTGATGTTTGCCCATATGCATCACATCCAGTTAGGAAGAGGTTTTATACTGTGTTAAAAAGGAAAAAGTTTGACCCGACAAACAAACTGTATATGCACACATACATGCATCCTGAGATAAGTCTTTAGTGGAGATTTTTTTTTGCGAAAACCTTTTGAATAATCTCGTAGTATTTGGCAGTGTTAGAATTGCCCACATTTCACCTTCACATATTCAGCCTTCAACATATTATTCGGAATAAAGATAAAAAACAATGACTGGCGGGAAAAATCTGAGGTCTGAATTTTCAACAAGGGTGAAAAATCCTGTTTTAGCATAGCTTCTATGATGGCAAACAGATTATCGTTAAGAGTCCTTTAATGTCTGTTCACGCATCCTCCACGGTCGCTTTTCGTCAAGTGTGAAATCTGCTCAGAGCATGAAACTGTGTCAGACAAAGCAATCTGTAAAACTGCCCTGAAGCATCTGTAACTACATAACAACAACTTAAAGCTTAAATTAAAACAGCAAAGCAATAATATGTTTCCAGCATCCAAGAAAGTGAGCAAACTTAATCAAGTCTGAAGATTGGGCTTTGGTGGGGGGGGGGGTCCAAAGTAATAAGTGTTATAAGAGGAAGGCGAGGAGCAGAAGCTTTAGAAGAGGTCAAAGGATTATAGGTCGTCTCACAGTGAAGTTGGGGCCGGACTCAGCAGGATTCTTGTTTCACACAGGAATTTACAGCTGAAGTACTGATTTTAAATTTTACGCCAGTATTTAAAGGGGCAATAAGCAAAATTCATCATTTCTAGATTGAAGGAATTAAAAAATCGCTATGTGAAGAACTAGGGGTGTTATTTCATCTGGAGTATAGCATGACCTCACACACCTTCTCTCTGTGTTGATCTCCAGGCCCTTGTTTACAAGGCTGCGCGTTCATGTACGTTCATGTGAATCGCTGCCTCCTCCCTTCCCTCGGAGCCCTTTGCCCTCCCTCCCTCCCTCCCTATAAAAGGCTACAGCCAGTGAGCAATGGCAGATGGCATGATGGTACCTGTAATAAATGTAATATACTTGCTGAGATGGAGGTGAGGCTCAGTGACTAGAAGAGCTGGTAGAAGCGCTCCATAGCTGTAAGTTGCTCCAGTACCCAGTGGCAGCCGACTAGTGCTAACTCCGGGAGCTAACGCTAACTCTTCTCCGTGAGAAGAGTAGGAACGTTAGCGTGGCAGCCGACTAGAGATAGCTAACGCTAATGTTCCTACTCTTCTCCATGAGCTCACGGGCTTAAGCTATGTAATACATCATATTACACCTCTCCATGGTAAATGGTCTACACTTGGATAGTGCTTTGTGCCTCAGAGGACGAGGCACTTTAAAATGTTTCTCTCCCTCCTCCTCACTTCTTCCCACACACGCCGATACTGATGGAGCTTGCCTGGCCATTGGGAGCAATCTGGGGTTCATGCGGTCAGGAGGAACCTGAGATACAACAACTAACCCTACAATTAATAGACAACCTGCTCTACCTCCTGAGCCACAGCCACCCCATCAATTAATCTCTATCCTTAAAAACTGCACAAAATCTCTCCACGCTTCGTAGATCATCACATCATCGCAGAGGACAACGCTATCCTAATCTTACTTACAGCAGTGAGAAAACATGCTGTTCATGGGACCTGCCCTGGAACCACAATCAACATGAAGTCCAAATAGCTAAATTACAGTAACCACAACTCTAGCACTAGTCCAGTTGCCACACAGAACTGTAGACGTCTAAAAATCTAACACAATTTTCTAATCCTCAATCCAGACTGTTATTTTGGGCTGGTTGCCAAGCAGACTGAACCATTACAGGCTGGTTTCCCATAAGAGGTGGGTGGGATGTGAGCTGTACCGCTCTGCTCTGTTCTGAATACCTCTTAGCATCCTGCAAACCTGATACGTGGATCATGTTAAAAGTACTCAGAAAAAAACTGAATTTTGCCATTTTATAATGAATTATTAGAGAGTGCTGTTTCTCTTTTTTTTGTTTAGTACTCCACCCATTAATGAGCTGGTTTAGTTTCCTGAACAGAGATGAGAAAGATAGCTGACCAGATACTGGTCGTAAACTGCACAGATGCACACAGAGGTTGTAAAGAAAAGTCTGTAAACTACATTCAGTGGGACTCTAAAAAACAAAAGGCCAACAGGAAACTGACAATAAACTCTCCAGAGTCCTGTGACTCTGTCTGTGTCTCTGCAACTCCTTGTGTTTTTGTGTATGTGTCACCTCTGGTCAATATCAGTCCCTCTGTCTCAGTCTCTCTTTCTCACAAACATTTATCTCCCTGGCTCTCTTCTCTTAACCTTATTTTAGCAGCACAGTCCAGAGCCAGGCCGAGCCAGGCCAACTCAAACAGTTTAGACCTCTTTATCTGCTGCTACTCTCCTTATCATCACAGTTGACTGCTCACTCAGACTGCTGGCCTCACAGCTGGCTCTGCTGACGAAACTGTTTTTCCTACAAGCCACCCCTGGCCTTTTTTGTTTTGTCATAACTTCTCTCTCTCTCTCTTTTTTTTTTTTTTTTACAAATCATTTGTGTATTGTTCTAACAGCTGTATCATGTTCTCAGTAGGTGACGTGGAACTCAAATTATTCTTTTTTTTTTTTTTTCCAGTAAAAGTTGGATAAATGTATCACTTGAATGATGACAGGCAGACCAAAGAAATCTTAGTGGACAACCATCAAAATGTACTTCAACAAGGCTTTCAAATGACACAATCAACCAGAGCAGAGGTAATATTGAAAAGCTATTAAGAACTATTGAAAGCTATTCCTGTGTTGTGAGGGAGGGGTCCCAGATGGGAGAAATTTTCCTGGCGGGGAAAAACAGACCCACCCTGCCTGTCTTTAACCCCGCATTGACCTCTCTAAAACCACTTTCTGTTGTCTGCTGCTGTCATCCTAACCTACATCTGCCACTCCGCTGAAGGCCGGCTACAACTGCAAGAGGTCACAGAGAAACCTCCACCTATACCTCCTCCTCCCCCATCCTAAACTAGGTGTGTCAGTATTTTCTGCACAAATCCAGATTTTCTCATCCACTTTGTTGATTGAAAAATCAAATTCAATGAAAAAAGGAAAGAGAATAAAGGATACATTTGGATATGCATAAACAAGCCTGCCAAATTCATTGACAAGCTGGTTGTCTTGCAGGGTGTGGCGCCTCTGCTTCCACAACCTGGACTAAATGCGTGTGTTGCTGTCTGGCCAACATATGTAGAGGTCTGGCAGAGAGATACTCACCAGGGTGTTCCTCGTGGATAATTGTGAGAAAATCTAAAAGGCTGGAGAGAGAAGGTGTTTCTCAAACTGTGGATCCGGTCAGGACCCATGCTCTGACAGCTTCTACTGGTATCCAGAGTTTGATTTACATGGAAACCATACTCAAGGACACTTAAGCAGGGCAGACACTCAGGTCTGTTGAAGAGCAAGGCTTGGACCTTATGATAAGTTGCATAACACTTTTTATAACTGATCCAACGATGATGATGATGATTTGAGGGACTTTTAGTAGGTGGTTAGACATGATAATCTCTTAGATGGGTTGAGATTTCCTCTTTCCTCAGATTTCCTCAGTTTCAAGCTGTTTTGTCAGAGAAACAGACATATCCTTTGATAATACAGGAAACATTTCCAATGAACAGATTCACTGTTTAAAACTTTTAAAGTCCTCACAGCCACCTCCATCACAAAACCTAACGTAGTGCTTACCATTTTTTCTAATCTTTTGCTCCATTTCTATCCTGATGCAGATGATTTTACAGACTCACCACCAATTTAAAGGTTCTGTTTGCAACATTCAGAGTATAAATATAGCAGCAACCCATTATTTGATATATAAAGATATAGTGGATGGAGTAAGGACATCCTGAGCAGAGAAGTTACGCTACCTTTGTGTGTTTTGCAATCAGAGCTTCTCTCTGGCTTGTTGTGGTAAGCATGTTAGGGCATGTATGTATCCTACTGGCTACCTTATCACCACCACCACTGCACTCGTATGGTGGTTACTGCTGATATAAGGCTGGCGTCAGCGCAATGTCAAACCCCCACCCTTCAGTTCCCCCCTGGTTAACACTCTAAACTCTGTCAGCACTGTTGCTGTTGTTTGGCCCTGTTTATAGAGTAGGCACCATTAGCTGCCAGCTCCTGGCTCAGCCACCTCCATGTTGAAAACCATGTCCAGACAACTCATACACTGTGAGTTTCTCATATAGCCATTTAAGGACAAACACAGGTCAACAACAGTTTGACACTTTTGGAAATACATTTTCCCTGCTGAGAGTGACATGTAAAGACTGAGGGTTCTAGTTTCCCGGCGCAGCGCAGGGTGGCGAACCCCGCACAGAGCTAGTTTCGAGCAGCGCAACCCTAGGCGCACCCAGTTTGGTAGTTTGGCAGACCGAGGTGCGCTGAGATGGGTGTGGCGGCACAGCAGGGGGAGGTGTCGACAGATCCAGCTTGGCACAGTGACAGTTTCGTGCCAAAAGGCTTCGCCGAAGGTGCGCTAAAAGCTCGCCAGCTGAAACCAGGTCTACTGTCAGCACAGGCGGAGCGCAGCCGAAGTTTGGCTGACCGGCGGACAGTGCGCACACGTCAACAAAGCCTCACAGGCAGGTTTCCAGAATATCAGGCACATTAACAATGCAATAAATACCCAAAAAACCACTGTTCAATGCAACTATCTGCAATCAGCACATAAATGTATCTCTGTATCGACTGTCCCCATCACATCTGATGTCAGATCAAAGGGGATTGGCACCGTTTGGCACGCGTAATGGAAACCCAACCTGATTTGATTAAAAACAGCTGCAAACTAATGAGTTCACATCCCTCTCAGCCAACCACAAACAGCCACAGCATCAGATAGGGAGTATATATTCAGCATCTGTCATCTTAGAAAAGCCAAAAGAAAAGAAACAGAGTGAGACTGCGAGAGAGAAAGAGAGAGTGCACGCGCGCATGAGAGAAACGCAACACTGATTTACAATTGTGGTGACCTCCTCCCAGGCTACCTTTGCATCATCAGCCCGTGGAGGTCTGCTCGCAGTTCCGTATATTCAGACACTGCGAGCAGACCTCCCGGACCAAAACATCAGTTTCCTCCTGGGAGAAGTTTGGCCGTCTGACGCTGCTGCTCTCTTCTGCCATGGCGAATTGAGTAAACTCTCATTACACCTTCGCGCGGCGCATTTAAGGGCGAGGAAAGGGGCTCATTTGATTGGTGTGATGTGTGTAAAACCCACTCCACGCCTTCTCTCCTCCCTCTTTCTGACTTGCGCAGGTAGGAGGGACAGAGGTGGGACAGACGAGTAGCTGCGCCAGGCGCATGGTGTGCTAAACTTGGAAAATCCGCCTGGCCACACCCACTTGGCGAAGCGCAGGTGCGCTGCGCCTCCACCTCGCCCGGTCTGCGAAACTAGAGCCCTGAGACTCACATCCATATGCTGAATTTAAAGCTAGAGCCTGCAGTCGGTTACCTTAGCTTAGCATTAAGACTGGAGACACAGGGAAACAGCTAGCCTCACTCTGTCATATCAAGAAGCTGTGGTTTTGCTCAGAATATACCGACTGTTTTTTGGCTTGGTGAAGTTACTTCCTACCTTCCTTCCTAGTTACTTCACAGGGCTCTAGTTTCGCAGACCAAGTGAGGCGGGGGCACAGCGCACCTGCGCTTCGCCAACTGGGTGTGGCCAGGCGGATTTTGCAAGTTTGGCACACCGTGTGCGCTGGCGCAGCTACTCCTCTTTCCCACCTCTGTCCCTCCTACCTGCGCAAGTTGGAAAGAGGGAGGAGAGAAGGCGTGGAGTGGGTTTTACACACATCACACCAATCAAATGAGCCCCTCTCCTCGCCCTTAAATGCGCCACGTGAAGGCATAATGAGAGTTTACTCAATTCGCCATGGCAGAAGAGAGCAGCAGCGTCAGACGGCCAAACTTCTCCCAGGAGGAAACTGATGTTTTGGTCCGGGAGGTCCAAGCTCGCAGTGTCCGAATATACAGAACTCAATTCAATTTTATTTATAAAGCCCAATATCACAAATCACAATTTGCCTCACAGGGCTTCACAGCATACGACATCCCTCTGTCCTTTGGACCCTCACAGCGGATAATGATAAGGAACTGCGAGCAGACCTCCACGGGCTGATGATGCAAAGGTAGCCTGGGAGGAGGTCACCACAATCATAAATCAATGTTGCGTTTCTCTCATGCGCGTGCACTCTCTCTTTCTCTCTTGCAGTCTCACTCTGTTTCTTTTCTTTTGACTTTTCTAAGATGACAGATGCTGAATATATACTCCCTATCTGATGCTGTGGCTGTTTGTGGTTGGCTGAGAGGGATGTGAACTCATTAGTCTGCAGCTGTGATAATCAAATCAGGTTGGGTTTCCATTACGCGTGCCAAACGGTGCCAATCCCCTTTGATCTGACATCAGACGTGACGGGACAGTGGATACAGAGATACATTTATGTGCTGATTGCAGATAGTTGCATTGAATAGTGTTTTTTGGGGTATTTATTGCATTATTAATGTGCCTGATATTCTGAAAACCTGCCTGTGAGGTTTTGGTGACGTGTGCGCACTGTCCGCTGGTCAGCCAAACTTCAGCTTACACCGGCTCCGTGCCACCTGCACTGACAGTAGACCTGGTTTCAGCTGGCGAGCTTTTAGCGCACCTTCGGCGAAGCCTTTTGGCACAAAACTGTCACTGCGCCAAGCTGGATCTGTCGAGACCTCCCCCTGCTGCGCCACCACACCCATCTCAGCGCACCTCAGTCTGCCAAACTACCAAACTGAGCGCGCCTCAGGTTGCGCTGCTCGAAACTAGCTCTGCGCAGGTTCACCACCCTTCGCCACCCTGCGCCGCGCCGGGAAACTAGAGCCCACAGAGTCTTTGCTGGTTGTCTGGCAATCTCACAGTGACGACTAGTCTTCCGCAAAGCTAACTGTCTCCTGGCTTTAGCTTCAGATTTAATGAACAGATATGAAAGTATGATTCTTTTCTAAGATTTTTTTGTATTCCTTGAAACATTGAACTATTCCTTTAAATTTTAGGGTTAAGCTCTTGTTTAAGTGTGAAGATCAGGGTGAGGATCGGGGTTAGCTCATGTTTAGTCTTAGGGTAATTAATGTAAGTTATGAAACCAAGTGACAAAAAAGTCCAGTGTTACTTGTCCAAGCGTTGATGTAGGTCCATGACCTTAAAGTTGGGTGCATGTGAGCTGTGTGCACACACAGATTGCACAATCTGTCACTGTGTGTTTGGCCATTTCTGCATATACCGACATTTGTTTTTTATTGATCTCCATCACTAATTTGTATGGCTGGAAGTGTTTTGAGCAGATCTGTGAAAACTGATATCACCAAAGAGCAGTGTGTTGGCTCCGACTGATGAGAGTGATGGGAGTTAACCAAAAAGTAGGTCAGGAGTGAAACATAAATAAAAGGGCAGTGGTCATGTTTAAGGGGTAAAGCCAGGACTATAGCATAGGGACATTTCTGCTGCTGCCAACCATTGATACAGTCATGATATTATAAGGATGTGGATGAAAGAGAAGAGTAACACTGTCCACATGTTTTATGAGCTCGCTGTAATAAGAAAACCAACTGAAAGCAACAGTGATGCCTTTTATGAGTTTCTTGACACTTTATAGGAATGATCAAATCACATCTGTTGTACATCATCTGAAAACCTATTAATGATAATCTACTCATAGAGAAATAATTTATTTAAATTAGTAATTGATCAGTAAACAGCTTGTTGTTATCATTAATAAATTGTAGGTCATTTAAAAGCCACTGAAAGTAATTACAAACATTAAAAACACAAATAATTAAATATGATGTGGTTGAAACATTAACAAATAATTTACAGATGCACAGAGGTAGCAATTTTTGATACGCCAATTCCATGCACAGTTTCCTCCGAACAAAACATTGGTGTATGAAATATCCCTTTTTAATTGTGTTGATCTCATAAGGTCAGTTTGCCTCACTTGCCAATATAGATGTGTGGCAAGTTATGTGTCTGCCAAGTGCGATATTTGAATTGGTTCCTTATACGCCTCTCCCTCATATATAACAATTCACCATTTAATGACAGAAAATTGCACAATCACTCTAAACTGTGTGCAGTGGTGGGGTATAGTTTGCATATATATTACCACAAACTGTCAAATTTTGAGTGAAAATCCCTGCACAATAAGCTCAAATCTGTGATGTGAATAGTTTATTTACTGTGTAAATCCAGGCTTTGACATTTCTGCCCCCTGTCCTCTCCTCTAAAGATCACAGTGATTCTTTGAATACATTTAAATACCTCTCATCACTGTTACTAAGACATCCAGGAGCCTCGGGATCTTCATTCTAAACCTCTGAAATGTTTTGGTTTCAGTTAAAATAACTGCATATGTAGGATGAGAAGAAAACTAAAGGTTAACACAAAGCAGTGTCACACAGTGTTTTAGGTCTTCTCTATATCATCCTTTGTGATGAAAGCGGCATGAGTGAGTCTTGCAGCTATAAACACACTGAGGAAGCTGTTTGGCCAAAGCTGTGCAGAGATTCTACAATAACAGGCGGCACACAGCTCAGGGTCGATCAGATCTCGATCTTATAAACACTGATCTATTGGCGGCCTCCCCTGCTTACTAGGGTTGGGTACCGAAACTCGGTACTTTTTGTTCTTGGTACCGATTCACGTCGGTACTACCGAGTACCGATTCACTTAAAATGAATCAGTGCCAAATTTCAGTATCTGAGGTGGAGGCGGAGCGAGAGCGCATGACTCGCACAAGCACGCACGCAATGCGCAAGGCAGGTGGGGGAAACACTTCCAATTTAAGGAAGCACCTGGTCAAACACAGCATTTATTTAAAAGCAGAAGAGTGTACCATGTTTGACGCCTGGAGAGGGACGGCTGCAGCTGCATCGTCACTGTCAGTTAGCAACGTTGCTAGTAACGTTACTAGCAGCAGCGCCACTAGAAGCAGCACCGGGTCCGGCCCCCCCCCCCCCCCCCCCCCCCCCCCCCCCCCCGAGGCCAGTCAAGGAGCAAGTGTCCTGAGAGATGAATCCACCTGTGCTTTGGCTCAGCTCGCGAGTCATCATGTTTAACGTGAACTGTTACATCTTTGTTTTATTGGGTAGGTCGCCCTGTCCCACACTCAGCCCCCGCGCCCCGTGTCACAGCGAGAGCGGCAGAGGTGACTCCTTTCACCCTGGCGCAGAAGAATGCCTTATTTTTTCAAAAAGTTGTGCAATACTTTATTGTTTATTGAGGAAGAGAGAGGTCTTGCTTCACCTCCTAAACCCTGTTGCACTTGTTTGTTGTGATGTTGACCTGTTGATCTGGTCCTAAATGTTGTATTTATTTCTATTTAAATCTTTTTATTGAATTTTCAAAATAAATGCATGTGCAGACAAAAGTTAACGTGCAGCACTGTTCCTAAATGTTCTCAATAAAATGTTGAAACTGAGAAGTTTAGACTTTAAAAAGTACCGAAATAAGGTACCGTTTGGTACCGGTACCGAATTCCAGATACCGGTACCGTATCGGTTCAATTATGAACAGTACCCAACCCTACTGCTTACTATCTGGGTCATGTTCATGAGTCAATGCAGCGTCTGTTCACAAACTTCAACATTACACCACACAAAAGACAGAGGCCTGGAAACACTGATGACCATGATGTGTTCTGTTGTTACTGGATGATGCAAACTACATTATTCAATGTCATTAGCCTCACCGCACACACAATAAAGTTGTTCAGAAAAACAACCAAACAAAAAACAGACACCCAGACACACCCCACGCCAATCCACCTACACATGCAACTGGCAATAAAAGAAGAAAAAAACATTTCCATATTAAACTTGCAAATTGTACATAAACGGCGATGTGGTCATACTCGCAGGAAGTGCGAAAGCTGGGGGACTTTCTGTTGTGTTATACCACATGTCTTTTGATGCTTGTCATCAATATCTTTGTGTCTTCCTTTCAGTAATCACTTGTGACGCTCTTTGGTTTAGTGACATCATGGTAAATAACGTCAACAACATTCACAAGGTTTCTGATCCCCTGTTGTAGCATGTTTTTCTTGTTTTGGCAGCTCTCACGCTGCAGATATAACTGTAACCACTAAGCCCTAGTGAAGTCACCACTAAGACACTAATAGTAAAACGGCATGAAATGGTCACAATGAAACAAATGGTGCAACATTTAATTACATTCATTTGTAATGTCTAGTTTGTAACTAATCCTGGCAAAATTTTAGATATGTTATTGGAAAAGGGCTGTACAGGTAATTTCCCTAACCTGCACTGTACAAGCAAACATGCACATTTACACAGAAATAATGTATATTATTTTGCTGGATGAGTGGATTTGTTTCATTAAACCTGCATTAATATTTTTCTTAGCAACATATGGTTACTGCCTCATAAAATTGGTAACGTAGACTTAAATTCATTTGGAGTTTTTTTTTGGCCACCCAACAACTGTCTAGTGTTGTCTAGTAAAAGTCTAATATCCATCCTCCTTTTAGATGAGACTGTGAGACATGGGCACCGCGTTCATGTGTGTTCATGTGCTTTCGCTGGTCTCACGCGCAAGCGCGCACACGTGAGCGCGGTGTACAGAGAGGCAGTTAGAGCTACAGGCTACAATGAGGCTAAAATGACGTTTTAGCCTCATTGTAGGCAGTTAGAGCTACAGGCTACAATGAGGCTAAAATGACGTTTTTCCAAACAACTTTTTATTTAGGGGCTTCAGGACACTTGGATCACTACAGACGAGCAGTATGGAGATATTTTGTGGTTTCAATTATGTGTTTTTGGACATTTGAATCTGGGGCGCCGTAAGCCTCCATTATGTGGAGTTGTGTTGCTACCACCTCTCCCCTGGGATTTCCGCAAGTGATGCGAGGACTCTAAAACTTCACCTGAGCCTCCATCGACATATGGGTGAGTAGATAATGGTTGAATTTTCGTTTTTGGGTGCACTATCCCTTTAAGGTGTTCTTGAGATATCATGTTCACAATAATGGGACAGACTGACAACCCAAAAACATAATGCCACTGGCTACGGCTATTGCTGGCTCAGAGGTATAAAAAACTAGAAATACCGCCTCGCAGTTTTATGCCTCCACGAACCAGTCAGAATCATATGTAGCCATTACAGTAGATAATGCTTCAAATATGGATGTTGCTGCAAAGACGCTACATATTCTGAAAACATCAATGCTTTACACACATCTTCAACCAACCAAATGTCTCCCCTTCCTTTCCTGAGATGTGACAATGACTAATGGACACAAAAGTGTCTATGATGTCACAGTGAAGTTAACCTTTGACCTTTTGGATATAGAATGTTATCATGTCATTTTATCCAATTAGAAATTTGTGAAAATTTTGCCATTATAAGTGCATGTATTCTTAAGTATGGCCCAAAACATATTGAAGTCACAGAGACCTTTGACCACCAAAATGTAATCAGTTCCTCCTTGAGGAACAGGACAGACAGACAACCTGTAAACATATTGCCTCCAGCCACGGCTATCGCTGGCGTAGAGGCATTAAAAAAAGACAGAATTTGACAATACACCCTCCTCCTGCAGTTCCCCTCTCTGCCTTAAGCCCCTACCACCAGATGACCACAGGAACATGCACACTCTTCATACAGTAACCCAGTGTTTCCCATACACTGATTTATTTAATCTTGTTTCATTGTGGAGTTGCCACAGTGCATTTGCTCACTCCCTCCTTGCTGCTCTCTGTCTCTCTATCAGTCCAAATATGAGACAAAGATTAGCTATCTGACAAGTCCAATCCCTCTGCCTTGCTCCCTTTGGACCACTTCCCCAGGAGGAGAGCAGGCAGCACCCATTAGGGACACGGACCTTTGGTTGTAGTGGCTCAAATTTAGCTAGCGAAAACCCCTTGGTGAATGGTCTCTCAGTAGGTTGTTGGCCAGTGGCAGTGCCAGGTCTCAACTGTGTCGTGGCTGTAACAGAAAGTTTGCTGACGTGGACGGGGGTCTGAGCTATCTGGGGTTTGCTTTTAGCTTTTAGCTTTGGTTTGCAGAAGACTAAACTATTAGCAACATTTTCTCTCAGTCTCTACCAATATTGACAAGTGTTTTTGTTTGTTTATTGTCAGACTCTCTTTTAGACTCTCTCTTTTTGATAAGTATGTCTTCCTTTCTTCTGGGTTGCTTTGCAGTGTATGCAGTTGTAACCAATGTGGCAATAGCAACTTTCTTTGCAGGATTCTCCATCACTGAATCAGGCTTTCACTGAAGTGATGCGCCAATAGAAACAGCAAATAGAAACGCCCTCTCTCTGAAATGTCCTGTGATTGGCTAAAGTCTCCCGTCACAGCCTAGATTTTCTGAAGCCTAAAAGCAGAGCCAAGAGGAGCTGCAGAACTGTAGTTCAGTCTACTTAAATGACAATATGCTCAAAGTTTATCATGGGATTTTTTGCCAAATGACGACAAAAATTAAACTGCCTACCCCAGCTGTACAGTTGCAGGCTGGAAAACCAATACAATAACCTGAGAGATGCAAAAAGCCTCTGTAGAACTGAGAAGGACTGCAGAGTGTTTATCAGTACGAAGAACTTGTTGACATTACTTGTGCTCATTTGACTCATTGGTAGAAAAACATTGATTAGAGCAGCTCTAAAAATCAAGAGAGGTAAAGTCTTTGACAATTTGGTCTCCTAGACTTGTTAAAAAAAAGACATCCATTTGCCCTAATACTGCATGGTTTTGACCTGACTCGACAAAAAAACAAAATTACCCATGAAAAAGTCAGCAACGTGGCCAGTGTGTCTTGTCTGTTCTTACTTAATAATCTCTGCTCATCCAAGCTGGTGCAAGTTCAAATCAGAATCAGCATTAATATTGTTTGGTCAGCATGATTTTTACCACCAGTGATGTGTCAATGTTGAGTGGAACCGTGCTGTGAAATGCGAGTCTCCCTGCCTCCCCCACAAGCTTCACAAACATTACAGTTAGTGTAAGCCTCTCTATAAATCTCATGCTGAGGGTAATTACTGCATTACAATATCCAGCCAGCAGAGAGGAAGGAGAGGAGAGAAATATGAGGAGGGAAAAAAAAGACATGATTCCCCAGTTGCATTACTCATGTTTTATATCTGTGGGGGGGTTTGAGAAGCTGCCATCTTTAAATGCTCACGTGCATGATCGCATATGTAAATACAAAGAGGTATGTGTGAACAAGCACACACACATTTGCTCATTCACACTCTTGGTCTGTTTTCTGTGTGTGTATCTCCTTGTCTCACTCTCTCTCTCTCACTCACACACACACACTCACACACTCACACACACACACACACACACACACGTGTTGGTTTTGGCTGATGCTCTCCTGCGCTGAGAGAGGAGATGGGAACCTAACGCCTGATGTATGTTCATGGAAAGCTGAAACCCAAATTAAACTTGCACAGCTGTAAGTGTATGCACGTGTGTGTGTGTGTGTGCGTGTGCGCATCCATGCATGCTTGCATCTGTGAAGTAATTTGCTTGTGGGTTTACTGTATACAAAAACTGCATCCAAGCTTGTGTGTCATTGTGGATTTCTGTGTATTACATGGCAGCGATGCAGCAACTTCCATGAATTACTGACAGTTACTGGAAGACTCTCCGAAACACAAACACACACTTACATAATATCTGTCTTTCTCTCATAATGATGTCTTGCATTCAGAGCCAATATATAGCAATGGAGGAGTCAAATGATTAAAAGTTAGGCTAAACTATAGGAATAAGATAAACACAGTGGTCATTTTAATTC
The DNA here is from genome assembly GCF_041903045.1 of Epinephelus lanceolatus. NCBI lineage: Eukaryota > Metazoa > Chordata > Actinopteri > Perciformes > Serranidae > Epinephelus > Epinephelus lanceolatus. The sequence continues at coordinate 31,784,570 of NC_135743.1, forward strand.
CTCTTCAAACATAAAAGAGGAAGTCATCAAATCATATGGACCTTTGTGACACATCTGTCGGATGCTTGTCTCACAGGTCCCTCCATAATGAGGCACTGAATGCATTAAGTAGTTTTACTGAAAATATTTTATTGAATGACTGGCAAGAATTTAGTTATAATAAGTTTAAATGTGCTGTTGCCACAAAGTTCCACGTCCTAAGGCCACTTCTTTGAATGTAAAATGAGTCAAAACTAATCTACCTCTAGAAGCCTGTGACTGAAATCACAGGCCGTGTGTGGTTGACTCACCGCCTGGCTACCGCTCTTGCTTCCCACGACGAGCTTGGAGACTACTTTGAGCACCCCTTGGGTGCATTTCTGTCAATCCAGTTGGCCAGCTCACTCTTTGAAGTGGTTATCCAGAGTAAAAGATATACAGTACAGGCCAAAAGTTTGGACACACCTTCTCATTCAATGCGTTTTCTTTATTTTCATGACTATTTACATTGTAGATTCTCACTGAAGGCATCAAAACTATGAATGAACACATGTGGAGTTATGTACTTAACAAAAAAAGGTGAAATAACTGAAAACATGTTTTATATTCTAGTTTCTTCAAAATAGCCACCCTTTGCTCTGATTACTGCTTTGCACACTCACATATGACACTCTACCAGAGCACCAAATAACTCAAAAACAGCATGCAGAACTGCGTAGGCTTCTTCACTGTGGCTGCTCGATGTAAACAACATAGCACATGCCTCACTTTCTTCCTGGGGCGCATCCGTCTGACGTCACACACCACACCCGGCGCACTAACGTCTCATACCTCCTACATCAACTACACACATACACACACACACACACACACACACACACACACACACACACAAGCCACACATCAGGCTCAGCCTGTAACATAAGGCTGTTTAGTTTGTTTAATAAAAGGACAAGGTATAGACCTGTTCTATGGGAAAGGTAACCTTAAATGACTTCTGTTGTGATCCAATATGATGGTAGGGGAAACACTGCCATATGATAAGAAAGGGGTCCGGTGAAAAGCGATCACAGATGCAGTCGCAATGTATATTGCAAGAGATATGGTGCCCATATATAGGCTACCATGGAAAAACTGGGGTTTATTCACATGCTGAAAGTTTTGGACCCCAGGTATGTGCTACCAGGCCGCAAATATATATATTTTTTAACTAGGAGGGGAAAAAATTGATTTAAATCGTGAATCGGAATTTTTGTGAAAAAATCTGAGATTTTTTTTTTTTTAGGCCATATCGCCCAGCCCTACATTCTGGCATAAGTATAAAAAGTTTTACAAGCTGGACTTACCTGTGCATTTCTCAGTTATTATACAATAAACATTGGAACACACACACACACACACACACACACACACACACACACACACAGGTGGTAAATATAGTCAGATGGATGATAGTTAGTACTATTGAGCAACTCTGGGAGTGATCAAAATGTCTGTGCAGCTTTAGCTGGTTAATGGTTTCTATTGTCAGACATTTATAACTTTTGTGGACTGTGAAACTCCACTGCTGGTGATGAGATGTGGATGAAAGCTCACGATAAAGCATGTAAGTAGACCAAACATCAAATGTATTTTGTTAAATTTTACCAAATTTTTCACTGTAAGGATTTAAGCAAACATCTGTCGGTCTACAGTCTGAAATCTGGATATGAAATGTGAAAAAGTAGACTAAAATGGTTTAAACTAGTGTTTTTACTCTGTCACACACAAACGTACACACAATCAAATCTGTACGGACACACAGAACAGTTGGGATTCTGAGTATTGTCCCAGGATGACCTTTTTTTAGTTTGGCCAGCCAATCAACAGGATGATGTGATCAAGCTGTAAACTACATAGCTCTGTTTGACGGAGTGTGTCTGCTCCAGCAGCAATCCCACCCACACTGACAGAGAGTGTGTGTGTGTGTGTGTGTGTGTGTGTGTGCGCGCGCGCGCATGGGAAGACAGTGCTGTGCTATTGTGTTTCGCATTTGCTGCCAATCCATTTTGTATTGTGATGATTGTCAAATGAGCACATGTGGAACTGACAAGTATTGTATTTTTTTTGTGTTTGACTGTTTATGATGGTGTGATATTCATAATTGACGTGGTTGTAAATAAATCATTCACATGTTTGTGTGTGTTTATTTGTGTCTGTTTGTGTGTCATACCCCCTGCAGACAGGAGGGAAGGTATTTTTCCCACAGATGGGAGATGACAGCTGTCAGTGACAAAATACACACACACAAACACACACACACTCACACAACTCATATTCAATACTTCCGCCCACCCACTCATTCAAACACAAACATATACACACAAATACAAGCACTCACACACATATCTACACCCAAACACACAAATTGAAAGTGATATAGCTGTCTCATGCACACATCTCAGATAAACTTTACACAGTGGGAAATGATCCACAGAAATCTTTTAACAGTCAGTCTGTGTGCTGTATGACATTGGAGACAATTAGATTCTTGCCCTGTGTTGATTTCCTTTGGCCTTAACACACACACACACACACACACACTCACACACATGCAACCGTTCAGATGCACATTCACCAGTAACTGTGTATCGCTGTTGATTTCCTTTGGCCTTAACACGCACACACACACACACTCACACACATGCAACCGTTCAGATGCACATTCACCAGTAACTGTGTATCGCTGGGCAGCTGTTTTCTATTGTATTGTGATTGTTTTTCAGAAACCATAACAAAGGAGCACCACACCCCCCAGTCTGGGTTCACACAGGAAGAGAAACAGTAAGTTTCACCTTTTCCTCACAAATAATTTGTGTCCAAAGTTAAGCCTGTTCTCGTGCTCAAACCAAGGCGTAAGTTATGGGAGGAACACAGGGGGCATGTCCTCTGCTCTGTTTCAGAGGGCAGTTGGACCCTTCCACTTTTTACAATCCAAAAACAGTAGAAACTGCAGGCACTAGGACCATGCAGACACAGCATCTGGTCAAACTCCCAGTCCCACATCACCACCCACTCAAAGCTGCTCAATTTTGAGCTGCAGAACCCCTTTAGCATTGCTAACTATGTAATCACTTTTAGCACCATTAGCAGTCTCTGCATCGACAGTGGTACTAACATAGTTAACAGTCCTTGAGGGATTTTGCAGCTCAAAATGAAGCTGCTTACTCACTGCCTCCAACTTACATGGAGGTTGACCAGCAAGTAGCTACTTTGTTGCTGCAATGCCGTCCTGTTGGTGAGATGGCATGACCAGTGGTAACTGTGAATGAGTGGCACTGTTAGCTAGTTCCCACCCAAGTTGGGTGGTATGCATGGAAGTGTTAAGAGACCTAGATACAGCATTGAAGGCAGGACCCTGTTCATTCTTATGAAAGCTGTTCAGTTGCACATGAAGCCAAAAAAGCTCTACTTCCATGGTATGAAATTACCCAAATGATCGCCACTGCTTCCCCATCATTGAGCCCATAGAGCAAGTGCACTAGATAACAGCTGGGTCAGCTACCTCTGGTTTAGCTCTTCGCTAACTTAAATGAGGATGAAATGATTTAATCTTGCTGCTCTTCTAGACTTTCCAAATGTTATTGGACTGAATGGATTAAATCGTAATAGTAAAACAAGTAATTTTGCGGGGTGATTTAAAGATGTCTCTTTTCTAATGTATGTCTGTGGGAAAAAGTCTTTTTGGGCCCAATGGTATAACGTGACGAACCTCAGAAATTGCAGTACCATTGTTTAGCCACTACGAAAATTTCCTGGGGGCCTGGTGGTGTGCAATGCAGAGCAGCCAAGGCTACCTGCTTTGAAACAAGGTGCTAAAGGTCACACTGACTCAATGATGCACAGGACCTAAAGGAAAGGCCTCTTGTTTCTCACATCATTTTGCATGTTTTTTTTCCCCCTTAAAAAAATTAACCAGTTAGTAACCAATTAATGTTGTCAGGCTATTCATGCTGGCTAAGCCAAACTTACATCCCTACTTCGGAAACAATCTATTTTACATTAGCTAATGTTACATTACGATTACATTACACTTTGTATACATCTTTATGTCAGCAAGCTGTAGAAAATGGCATGTGCTTGTGTAATTCTGAAGGTGAAGTTGAAATGGTGTTTGTAGGCTTATAGACTAAATCACAGTTTATTTACAATAACTTTAGGGTAGAAAAAACTTTATTAAACGGTGCTGTGCAAATACTGCCACAAATAGTTAATTTTTAGCCACTTCAAAAAGGCTCCACCAAAAAAAAAAAAAAAAGAAAAAAAAAGAAAAAGAAAAAAAAATCAGTATCAGTTTATGTACGCTATGTTTAAAATATTTTCACTGCTTTACCCTGTTGTCACACAGCCCATTTCCGAGGGGGAACTAAAGCTGTAATCTCACTGCCACCAGACTCCACTGAAGAAAACAGTAATTTTACTTTGCAGAACACTGGAGTTGCTGGTCTACTGTGGCCTCAATTGATTAGTATGTGGAGAAGATATTCAAATAAAGTGCACACTTACACAGACACTGATATTTTTTAGGTTGCTAAATAGCGTTTTGCTGCAACCCCGTCTACAGTAGGACATTGCTTGGCTTCCATGCTGGTAGATTTGGTTCATCAAAGATGATAGTAAAGCAACAAAGTACATAAAATAAGCACAGCAAAAACATCCGATAGGCCAGACAACCGTCTTTAACTACATATCTTTTAACGTTACAGTCATGACTAAAAATGACAACAGAAATAAACAAATTTGCCAGTTTCACATATCTCCAAAATTGCAAAGAACTGCCAGTTTTCTACATGGAAGTGATTGTTGTTGTTAGTGCAACGTTACCGGGATTCTATCTATGATTAGACAATAAGCCAGAGAGGCTGTGGTTTATGATGATTTTAGAACAGATGGGGCGTTGTTAGGCACAATGTGCGCACACACACACACACACACACACACACACACACAATCTCTGGAGCAGTTTTATTTTGCAATTTAACATTTATGATCTAAGTCAATATAGTTATCAATTTCATCTTTCTGCTGTCTTGCTGTGATGAATATTTTTGTTACGACCATCCTTTTTTTTTTTTTTAAGATATTTTTTAGGGCATTTTTGCCTTTAATGGGCAGGACAAGTAAGTTTGAAAGGGGGAGAGAGAGAGGGGTATGACATGCCGCAAAGGGCCACAGGCTGGACTTTAACCCGGGCCGCTGCAGCAACAGCCTTGCACATGGAGCGCCTGCTCTACCCACAAAGCTACTGATGCCCCACGACCATCCATTTAATGAAGGGGTCACATCAAAATTATGAAAAAACATGGTTGTGTTTTGTTCTACCTTGGAAAGGGGTATCTGACTGAACTACAGCCCCATTAGAGGGTTTGCACCTGCACTAATTGTGTCCCCCACCACCTCTGAAATCAAAATTCCACCCCCAGCTCGCTGTGTCTGCATTCTTTATATATCATAATTATAATACAGACTGATATAAAACAATGTGCCTGTAAGTTTACAGGAACATGAGTCAACAAAACCAATTTTATGACCCTTACTGTTCTGTAAAACATCTACTCTATATCATGACACAAACACAGTAACCGAGAGTGACTATAAAATTGGAAGCACTTACATTACAAGTATATAAATTTATATTGCGGTGCCTTTGGTCAAGACAAAAAAAAAGACTCTACCAGCAGACCCTTTGCAGGCTGCATACAATTTAAGTCTGGCCAAGTGCGGTGAGTGAACATGTTTGGAACAAGCATGAATATGATGGTTTCAAGAGACTGTTTGCTCCCAGCTACAGTCAGACTGACTGCAAGTTTCCATGCAAACTCTCAGCTATCATTAAAAATTAATATTTAAACGTTCATGCGGTGTACAACTGTTAATTAACTGAAATTTAAAAGATCTGGTTGCTCTTTCTCTGTAGGAAGTCAAGTTGCATCTTTCAGGATTTTGCCATTATTATTTTCTCCTTTTCTTTTCTCAGCTGTATTTGTACTTGTTTGTATTGCTTTATTTTCCTAGCAACAATTTTTTTTTCCCCTTTTCCAATGTTTATATTCTCAACTAGATGCTATGAGCTTGACCTCCTGAATAGTCTTGTAACAAGTTGGTATCACATGGTCATGGTGCTGTAACAAGTGTAGGTGGTTTCCATTATGGCACTGGCCACTATTTACGCAAATACTGTTAATTGCAATGTAAATGGTGGATAATGGTCCGGTCGGAAGGAAATGTAACAGTTAGGCGCTGTGGATGAACGTCATTAATGTGCAGCAGCATCTGTACACACATGTTAGTGCAACATATGGATGAGATTGCATATGGCTGCAATATTCAGATGTAAATGCTACTACATATGTGTGCAAATGTGTGTGTGTGTGTGTGTGTGTGTTTACGTGTATGTCTGTGTGTACATGTGTATTCTACGTGTGTAAATGCTACACACAACCACTGATGTTCTACTGTACTCCTGAACACTTTAATGCTAAACAGGCTCTAATGTTTAGCATGTGATACAGCCACATACAAAACATCAGAACACAGCGTGTTTTCTGACAAACTTAATCCTGAAACAGCAGAGGTTGATTACCACAACATATACCTCTGACTGCTCGGTCATGTGGACAATCACTCAGAAAAAGAGAAAACTTTATACATCGAATATGAAGATGTTAGACTTTCAGACAGTAAAAGACACATACGTGGCACTTTTTCAACCTGACAACAAGACAAGTGCTTCACAATGCCTGTAATTCACTCTCACACTCACACAGTGATGGCAGCAAAGCAGCCATGCAAAGTGCTGACCTGTTAATCTAGTCTCGCTCAAGGGTCTTCAACATGTGGACAGGATGAGCTAGGAATCAAACTATGACAACCACAAGTAATAGAGTACATAACTGCCTGGCCTACAGCTGTCCTCAAGATGTTTAAAGTCAACTTTCAAAGTTGTCAAACTGCTGTACTGTTCACACTCCACAACTCGCTGACTTGTAATCTGGAGCCTTTAAGTCATTGTGGTTTTCACACAATCGGCAGTAGGAGGTCACACATGACAAGATCTTTCCCAAGGAGGAATCCCTGATAAGTATGTCTGGTCTCAAAATGTGTCTTGTCATGTTAACACATGCAAGAAATGACATGGGAAATGATGTAATACCATATACAAGAAAGGATTTTTTGTTGTTATCAGCACGTGTTCACAAAACTGTTTTCAGACATCTCTAATAATCTGTATGTGTTGCAACTGCAAACACATACAAAGTGATAGATAGATAGATAGATAGATAGATAGATAGTAATCCAAAGTAGCTAGATCTATACCCAGAGCTATAACCAAAGGATGGCATAACATTTGCAAGTTGTGACACAGCATGAATCTTGATGCAGTATTTGCATACTCAAGTCAGCATAAATATATACGGTAAATACAGAAAAGAAGAGATGGGAATAAAAAAAGAAGATAGACAAATGAGAGCAAGAGGAAAGATTTGTTCAACAGTTGGCTCTACATCCATCTTTTGTAAACTGAGATATGATGTTTCAAAACTTGGTAATATAAAAGCTCCAACACTTAAAACATTGTCCACTCTGCTGATCTCTCCCTATCTACCCTTTCCTGCTTCTCTATGCTCTCTTTCTTCTCTCGTCCACTTGCAACTATCGGTTTCCCTCGCTCTCAAGCATAACATGCCAAATTGTTACAGTAACAGAGCACCATTGGTGGGCTGTCTTCTCCCACACAGATAACTTATGACCACAGAGTGGGGGAATAGCTTTAACATACAAGTGAGGAGGAGAGTAATTTCATGGACAGTAATGGGCCATCTATTGTATGGGTGAACAAGGGCAATATGGCCATAAGATGTGGTTGTAAAATGGAAGTTAAAAGACATAACTGCCCATAGTTTTTTACAGTGGAAAGGTGGTCAAAGTGATGAGGCGGTTAAAATGATGAAAGTAGGTGAAAACTGATCCAAATATTACTTTTGAACAAAATGAGTTGTACAGTAAAGCATGGCAGCACTGGATGTATTATACAATGGATTTATGCTTCCATTTTATTTTATCTAACTGTTGGATTCATCTTTTAAGCTGCTGACACAATGGATCTTATATGCTGCAATAAATATTGGCCATAGTAGAAGAGCCCTATTATATAGTTACATTAATAGTCAATTCCACCATTATTTTTCCAGAAGAAACAGCTCTTTTTGTAACCCTGCACATATAGATTTAAAATCTCCCATTAATTTTAGCCAGCAATGGCTATGCTGGCTCATTTGGTCTGTCCATCACTTTGGTCAAGACTGAAAACTCAACTGCAGGGTAGCTTGACATTCATTTACAAGACATATTTGTACCATTGACTCCTGTTTCCAAACTGCCCATTTCTTTTTTGAGGAACAGAGGAGGTTAAATGAAAGTGAATGACAACACACAAGCTACAATAGCTTCCTCTATTTTGGACTCTCCATCCTCTTAAAGGTCAAGTCACTGTCAAGACAATTTGTTACTGGTGGACAGCGCTAATTTGTGTGTCGAAGTTAATCAAAGTCCAACTGTGCACAGAACATTTGCATGGCTTAATTTTGCCTTGTCCACCAGATTCTCTGATTATGACAATTTCATTGTCATTATTGTAAATCCTGGTGTGTCCAGGATTTGGGCACTTCACATAATTGCCAACATGGCCCCATCCATAATCATCCTGAGCAGAGGGGCAATTAACCAGAACTAACTCCCAACACCTGTGTGGGTATTCAGGGCTGTCTACCTCTTCACTGCCACTAGAGGTGAATAATTGTGCGCTGTAATGGAAAAAGTGATTGTAGTAACCATTAAATTCAATAATTAGCTGTGTTATTAAGTCATGTTAGGAAAAACTGCAATAGACGTGGTGATGTATTACATGAGTCAAGCAGCTACATGTATAAGTGCAGCTGTTCTTTAGAAACAATGGGAGTCTGTGATGTCTAAGAGTCGTAGAAAACCTCCTTTCCTCCTGGCATTACATGAAAGACAGCTGTAGCTTTGACTCTGATGGGCTGCATTAGTTAGTTTAAGCTTTTCATGGGCATTAAGTGAGAAAATCATAAAACCACACCAGCGTTATCTTTTAATTGTGAGGGTGCACATGTCAACAATACCACAGCTATAGCCTGGTAAAGATGGCTGTTACAGCTGCTATTGTGTATAGCACAGGAATGCATGTGAGTCGTCTTTACAACATGCTTAGGTGTGGTTCACAGTGAGGCTAGCCACAACTTTGCAGAGAAACACACTAAAAAGGAGTCTCAAACACTGGGCCTCGACATGCACACTTTGCAGTATGCTGTGTAGATGGTGGTTTGTTTTTCAAGCTGCTGTAACAAATCTGCCCAGTGTTGATGGACCACATCATTATGATAAGCAAAGGACATGTATCTGATCATAACATTAATAGGCAGCATATGCTAGCACGGACTCAAATGCTCTTAAATGAAGCACTGTGGTTGTGCTCGTCTATCTACATTTTTACAATAAAGCTGTTATGGCCTCTTTGAGAGTATTTCCTCACATGCAAATTATAAATCATGGCACTGATTGGAAACATGTGTCTACAATAACTCCATCCTCTGTGGAGCACTGTGCTTCATATAGATTTTTTGATATGTTATCCTAGTTAATCCTTTTTGACCAAGTGTGGCAGCAGAAACAAGCACTTCATCAAAATCATCAAACTAAAATCATTATATGGTGATGGACACAAATGAAAATATTGAGGTTGATGTCCTGAAGAAACAGCCACACGTTATAATGGTAACTGTGGCTGAGTAAAAGACAAGAACTTGTTACTCTCTGGCTGGTCAATGTACAGAGAGAAATAAACCATGCTCTAAGTATCTAAGAGTAAAAAGTTTTGGATCCTAAGCACAGTAGCAGATGCTGAGTTGATACTGTCCCAAGCTTGTACTGAGCACTGTAATACAAGGAGGAGGCATTATAACCAAGGCCTTGTCATGTTGAAACATAGCTCACGTTGTAAAGTTGCTCCCATGTTGGCGGTCATTCAGTGGAGCTGAGGACTTAAGCAGGTCGACCTGTACCTGCTTTATAAGCAGTTATTATTGCGGTTAGTCATGGAGAAGGGACAAAGTGCTGTCAGATAGTCCTGGTGGGCCTTTTTCTGCTCCTCCTCCTCCTCCTTCTTAGGCCTAATCCCATTTCATATTTTAACCTTCTACCTTTCACCTTGCCCCTCAGAACAGAGTTACAAGGGGTAATGGTTGAGAACTTCCCCTGTGAAATGGGACAACCCTCAAGACCCCGATATTCTATCGGTATGCTAGTGTTTACATATACAGACCTGAAAGCTGCTTCATTACTAGGCATCTAGGCAAACTGTGCCCCTACCCCAATAGTCTGCACTGATATTAGAGGAGCATTAACAAATGCAGCAACTTTGCTGCGGGACTTTAGTTAAATTTGGGGCGTCACATGCTATCAATCAGGGGGGATGCAACATGAAAATATATCAAAATGTGAGACTGTCATGCAAAAATCATCCAATAACAATGTAATGTTAGCTAGTCAGTCATTTAGCTACAGAGAAAGTCAGCATACTAGGGATTTCTTTTAATATACTGGATATAAAAAAAGTAGACCATAATATATTGAAATGACAATAACCTAAGATAATACATTATTATCGTAAATGTAAAATCTTTATTAACAAAGAAAATACATTTGTAGGTTTCTCTTGTTGCTTGTACAGCCATTCTGCCAATGATTTTTCATAACACATGGTTTGGAATAAGGCTCTGAAAAACCTCCGTGCCCCTCTATCCCATCAAGAATTAGGACACCCTACTCCGAGACATGAACGCACAAAATGAGGGGTAAGGGATAAGTGGTGAGGGCAAGGGGTGTGTTGGGATTGGGCCCAAGTCTTCCACTTCTTCTCCTAAGCAAACATTATTATATGGCCCATTTCATTCATTCAAGGTGAGATTTAAGGTAATAATCCTGAAGATTTTCATTTAATAAATATTTGTTAAGTCACTGTCTATCACTTAATGAGGTAAGACAATGGTGATTGAGCTTATGGCCCACTGATGAAAACCAGTGCAATGTACTGGGTAGTGGCGCACTGTGTGGTTGGTCTGCCAGAGAGGGAAGGTGAAGTTAATGCAACACACTCACTGACATGACTGACATCACACAGGCAACACTATTTAAATCTCTGGTGATATCTAAAAGTACATCTGCAATTGCATTTATTGCCCTGGTGCCGCCAATGAGAACAAATTGAGATCTTTGAGATTGTAACTCCGACAACATCACATAAAAACATATGTATGCACATGCAAAACATTCACGTGTGTAGACACTATAGAAACAAGCAACTACAACAATCCAATACACTTTAAACACAATTTAAAAAAACTAATCAAGTGCAGAGGAGAATAGGAAAGTTTTCAGTCTGCTATTAAAAGCTGTTAATCTTGGCTTCACCAACTTTTGATGTGACCCTCAGAACAACTAGAAGACCTGAGAGAAATGAAACAAGAGCTCTGTTTAGATTTACTGAGTAGGTCAGACTGCTATAACCATGGAGCAAGTTAGTTCTGGGCTTTGTATATGGGTGGAGTTTGTAATAAATTCTGAAACTAAGCAGAGGCCAGGGCAGAGATCTGAGAGCAGGTGTTGTATGATCAAATTAGTTATTTCTAAAATGTTTCAAGAGCACTAAGCAGCAATAACCAATAAGAGCTAGCAAAGAAATGAGTCTGAAGCGGTGTGAGCTAATCACCAATTATCATATAGTTTCATTATTTACTGTCAGCCCTCCCTGCAGAGGTGGAGTGTGCTTGGACATCCCCCCCAACTGTTTACTCCTTTAAATTTTCTCTTTTTGTTAGTACAAAGTACAACAAGCTGGTCCTTTTGATTTTTGCACACACTTTGATAGTCAAAACCCTTTGGTGCCATCAGAAAAACCCTGTAAAATATTACCTAAATGGGACAATCATTTTAAAATATGATACAGGGTGATAGTCTGCCCTGCCTTTTGTCAAGCATAATGTGCTAAAATTCAAAGTGTCACAATCAGAAATATTATTTAGATGTGATCAGTGCACTTGAGAGGAAAGCTGCTAGCTTGTTTCTCACTATCAAACCACTCTGTCTGTTTTCCATAGTGTTTTTGCACTGCATGGAAAATATAGCTACCAGAGGTATTGTAAGAGAAGATCTAAATGGCTTCCTTGTCTTCTGTCTGATCTTGCCTGTGTTTCCCAACTATTAACATTGCTAGCACCATATGTTTGGCTCCTGTTGCTGCAGTTTACCACGGTGTACGTAGTCCAGGCTCGAGAAAGCCAATAAACAGCAAACTAGCTGGGAAAGCAAGGAGATGATGATGACATAATGTTGCCTGTACTACAAACACTGAACCTATATACACTATAAAACTGGAAAAACCACAGCTGGGCATTACAGCTGAAAGAGGCGATAGACAGATGACGGAGTTCGTTCAATTCATACATCATCAGACAACATGTAGAACATATCCCATGTGCAGTAGAACTAAGAATGCATCCGATTCATATTACTTTAATATCAACATGGACTTCAGATGAAACATCTGTAAATACTGTACAAACAGATGAAGGATTTATAGAGAAAAGTTTTAATAAAAACATCATAATGACAATTATGCATTTTAGGTTTCAGTGATCATATAATGTGCTAAAGCCATGAGGAATATGTGACTACACTGAACAGTTCGAATATTATCAAATCCAAAACTAGAAGACCATAAGAACCTGTAAATTTGCACAAAACCCAGAGGTAGTTGAAATATAATGGACATATATCCCCCTTCTTAAACCACAGTTATAGATTTATGACCTTCAGCCAAAGCAATTTCAAAAGATTTGTTTTATGGATGCAGAAGAGGTGGGAAATTACGAGCAGGATTTAGAGCAGGAATCAGACCAGCTCACGATGCTTTTTACAGAAGATTTCAGACTCTGGGAAGGCTGTTAGAAAATCAGCGTTTCTGTCTAGACGAGGTAGTGAAAAAGCAACTGGAGAAGTTGGATTGTTTTACTGGCTATAGCCATTTGCTTCCTGGTTGTTTTGGCTTGAATGTGTCTCATGGGAACGTGCACACACCTGCTCAGAGTGTGAAAGTGTGTGCATGTAGTTGGAGATGTGATTTGGAATGGAATTTTTTTGTCTGTGTGCAAGTAATGTCTTGCTTGTGTTTACTCGTTGTGCAAAGGCCAGCTGTGTGTGTATGTGACGTCATTAAACTGTCACATCTAGAGGTTATTGAAACTAAATATATTGCATCTTTAAAAGTAACAAAGTGATTCTGATCTGACCAGCTGCTGTTTATGAGGAACGTCTTCAGAGTAGTTGAATATAAACACTCTTACTGTTGTAGTCTTGTAATTTCTCATGAACCTTTAAACTTGTACATCTAAAAGGTGAGAAATAACCCGCCCACTGTGGTGATCAGACACTGAATAGAGTTCAGTGGTTTGATCCCTGCATAAGACATCGTGCTCATCCTGTGATAGCTCATCTGAGGCAACACTAAAATCTGTCCTGCTCACTCATGGTGAGTCATGCTGGATAAGATCATGAGCTAAAACAGCCAACTACAGTGCAAACATCCTTCCATGTCCTGTGGTTTTTCATAACGGAATACATGCGAGCCAAAGCGACCGCAGAGCTCTGAAGGTAGACCATCTGATTATTTGAAAGAGAAACATCTGTTGAAAGGATGTGAGACTGCTGTGTGTTTGAGAGTAAGTTGTAACAAAGTGTGGCGGGACTGCCATTTGGCTGGCTTGTGCCTGTGTGTCCGTCTTTCTGCAAGTGCCTGCATGCATTCATGTGTGTGTGTTTCCAGGTGTTAAAGGAGGGGAGGACAGTGACAGGAAATTCTTCCTGATAGCAAGAACCAAAAGGTGTTGACTGACTGAGCGGCTGGCTGGTTGAAGCACTGTTTTGTGACTTGCTCTCTGGGTGGCTGAAAGCCTGAACAACTGACCGGCCCGCTGACAAACAGAGAATATTATTGGTGGCTTGGCAGCCAGCTGATTGGATGGTTGACAGATGACGTTTGCAAACTGTCAATCAGCTTGGGAATAGGGAGTTTGGGTGATGTGTGGGCACATGGTGGGGGAAGTCCCCGCTAGTGTGTTGTTAACAAGGCTGAAACAACATGATCACCCACTTAGTTTCCTTTTCATATCTATTTACAGCCATGCCCTTCACCCCAAGGAGCCATGCAGCAGACATTATCTAAAAGATTACCACCACAGTGAAAAGCAGGCCATGTTAAAAAGGTGTTCACAATGGAAAACTTATACTGGATTCTTATTTCCACATAAAATAAAACATGTAAGAAAACAAGTGTTTAAACACAGTAATAGGATGAAAATTATAGGTGCCATTTAGTTTTGTGTTTGTCTCACATGCTATTGTTTTATTAGAATTCCCCAAGCGTTGTTTAATGCAATTTTAACATAAATCTTGTTTTTAAAAAGTATTTATTTCCCCTTTAACATGAAATATAAAATATCACTTTTTGTTGTCAGGGCAAAAACAAAGCCCTGAGTAAAAATACATGTGACAAATCAGGCTGTAAGATGTCATGTTGTGAGGGATTATTTCCTGGCAGAGACTTCCATTTCATCCTGCAGGTGATTGGCTGTAAGCAGAGCGTAACACAATGCACACACTAATACCAAAACACACAACTAAGGCAAAATGAAATAACGATAAAACAAAAACTTTGACCAAGCCAAATAAAGGCCTCGTCATTACTGTGATGGATAATGGAGCTCAGGCAAATTTTCAGGTCTGTGGAAGTTGCTTTTCTACTGTGCATGACAGGAGTGTGGCCTCTGAAGGTAAGAAAACAAACCCAGATAACAGTGTTGCTGGAATTATTGCAAAGGAGACAATTTATTATACACTAAACTCTTCCTCTGAACAGCAGTTATCCAATCATATCTTAGCAAATGTAACTAGGCATGGCAGGCTTGACATGCTTTCTCCACATGGCGTAGTGGTGTGCATGGGGCTGTGGTAATACGATACTTTAAAGAGTGTGAAGGGGGGGTGTCTTTTTTACATTTGGAAAAGCTCCATTCATGATCAGCATATCCACCATGTAGAAGCTGGTCCTGGATGATACAGTAGCCTATCATAGTTTAGGCTAACGTTAGCTCTGTCCTGCTCTTTATTGAACTTGGCAACATTGTAATCCAGCAATCCCAGCTAAAAAAAGTTATCCAAAATTTAACATTAAAGCAATAAATTTGCCAAACGCATCCGCTGGTTTACCACCTCAATGCCCTTTCTCTTGTAAAGTGAAAACTGAAACATGCTGTTTGGATTTAGGGGGATATATTGGCAGAAATGGAATATAATATAGTAAGTATGTTTTCTGAAAATAAAAATAATTTTCTCCAAATAGATCCACTTGCGTTTTCGTGTCGGCCACTGTAGTTAGCAGGCCTATGCAATGAAGGTGTTGTAAAAACAAAGATTTTTTAAAGTGAAACATCTTTATTCAGTGTTTTTAAATCACCGGGTCTGGTTGTTTTGGAGAGGAAGAGACCTCTGCAGATAATTCGGCTCCTGCTAAAAACCTCCTGAACGTCTGAATGTTGAGTTAGTAGAGAAAAAGCTGAGCACACACTAGCCGGTGCTGGGCTAGCGGCCTGTCCCCAATATGTCGAACAGTGTCAGAGAAACACTGATTTGCTACATGGAACTGCTTTATTCAATGTTTTTATCGGTTTTAATCACCGGGTCTGGTTGTTTGAGAGAGGAAGAAGCCTCTGCAGATAATTCAGCTCTTTGTTACAACCTCCTGAATAATGAACACCAAAAGAATTCTAACCGGGAGAATTATCAGATGGTTGCAGTCTGTAATCCTCACCACAAAATGCCGCTAAATCCCCCTAAATCTCACACACTATTCCTTTAATATACTCTGTCTTTTATGTTTGCATGAAATAGCCCGATTTCTTTTTTTTTTTTTTTTTGGTTGAATTTTGATAATAGGGCAAACTACCTCCACACTGCAGTGCAAGAATAATGGTTTTCTTTCATTCCTGTTTTTAAACAAGTTTGCAGAGACAGCATTTAAACTCAGGGAGCTAACTTACGCTTAATTAGCTAGACAACAACAGCAGATAAAATATGCCAGCAGCAGTGTTACTTTTCACCAACAAAATCAATAGTTAACCTGCTTCTGTCAATGTCTGACATTAGGGACCCATTGTTTGACAATAAAAATTAATAAATAAAATACATTTTTTGAGTTTTAAATCTGGCACTACTGACATTGTAAACTGCACATGTGCTGTGCAGGAGCATAAACCTGGCAGAAAGAAGGAACAGAAACTAAAGGCTGAAGGCTCAGAAAATGGTCAATTGGCATATTTTGTGTAAAGCAAAACCAACGTTAATTCTAATGTAAGCACTCTATAGTCACTTGCATTTGTTACCCTTTCTTCCTAAATGAAATGGCTCCTAATTTGATTTAGCAAATTTATTCCATGCTATGAGCTCAGAGGGTCAACTGTAACGTCCAAATGTGACCACTCCAATCATGCTGAGCGAAATGCTGACCACAACTGAAATTATCTTTTAGCAGTTGTGAACCTTTTCGCTCAGAACCATAACAACTCTAATAAGCTGGCTCTCCTGTAATTCTTTCATATTGATTTGGCAAAACATCTTGACTCCTGAACTGCAGGGTTTTTTCTTCCCCAGCTGGATTGGCTTCTGTCTCGTCTGCAGGGAGAAACACAAATTGAACAGTTTGAAGTTTCCCACTGCTGTTTTATTTGAACAATAACAGATCTAATTTCTCATTCTGGACAAGCTCACAGTAAGCTGACAAAATGAAAATCGCTTCAATTTGTCTGCGTCTTTACTTTTCAGAGTGGCCGCCAGTTATAACACAGCGCTTGATGAAAAGGAGGGAATGGCCCAATCCTTGAATAAATACAACAGACACAATGAAATTTGGTGTTGGGTGACTGCGCAGGCCCTGCCATGGCTTGAATTTGAAATAGAGATTACGAACTTCGTCACTCCAATGAGTTAGTGGTAAAATCCAAATACTGCCATAAAGTGACTGGTTTGATGTAATCTTTCTCCCGTTTCTGCATCAGGCAGCAAGTTTCTTTTCTTATCACACGAAAACCCCCAAAAATTTCTTTCTTCTGATGCTGGTAAATCAGGCATGTTTATATAGGGAAGCTGTCCTAATGTTTTGTCTCCTTTAAGTCTCTGGGAACAGGCTCTATGGTTAGTTACTGAGAAACAACATCACAGTGGTTACAAGTTATATGTGATGTCAATGTGTCTAATTTTTAGGGCTGTCCCGAATGCCATTTTTTTAACATTCGGACCTTCGGCAGAATTTCTACGGAATATTCGAATATTTGTTCGCGGGGGGGGGGGGGGGACTGGGGGGGGCTGTGGCCGTGCTGCGGCCATGCTGCCTGCTCTCCGGACCTAATTGTATTGCGGAGTTTTGCACAGCAGTGACCGGATCTTTGCTCTCAAACCACAAAAAAATGTGATTACACAACAGTCTCCTTCAGTACATTATTCTATGCTTTCTTTTGATTTTCACATTGGTTAGTCATCCTGCTTAATTTGTCTTCTGATTAAATCGGAACCGTTGAAAGAAGTTGTAGGAAGCCTCTGCAAGTAATTGGTTGCTGGCAGACACTCTGTGCTGCAATAAAATGGTTTATCAGCAGTGCCGTGCACTGTAGAGCCGATGCGCTGCTGGTTCTGCCGGCCTGAATAGAATATAGTGTCTACTGTTTATAGACTGAAACTTTAAACAATAATTTATTGTACAAAACGGGGGGAAAAAACGTTGACAAAAACGGTTCCATAATTCATATTAAATTCAAAAGATAACGAAAAAACAGCTACAAGTTAGAGGGAATAGTGATAAAGTGGTAAAACTTGGCATTGATCCACAGCCTCAGACGGATGTGCTCAAGCTTGCCGTGCGCACAAGCTCAGTTGGTAGGCTATACTGTATTTTCACATTTTTTAACAATGCAATTTAAAAGTTTTGATTTTTATTGATATCCTACATTTACCAACAACAAAAAGACTACATTTAGCACCAAAAAATATGTAAAGAAAAAAAAAAAAAAAAAAAAAGAATATCGAATACCAAATTTTCATAAGGAATGCCTACCCATAGAAACAAATATTCGAATATCCGAATATTTGGGTACAGCCCTACTAATTTTTAATGTAAATGACTAAATAAACACATTAAAATAAACACAGGATAGGATATACACTGTACACAAAGTTTAATTTGTCCCAACCCAGTCGGCAGAAAAAAATGTTGAATACAACATTTAAATGTTGGAGCAGGTGTTTTTTAACAACAACTCACAACATTTTCCAACTGTACAACTAGGGATGGGTACCGAACTCCGGTATTGAACGAGTCCCGGGGCTACATTCTTCAAGACCGCAGTATTGATAAGCTCTGACCTTAACAGTTCTGCTATCGGTACTTGAGCGCATACACCAACTCAAGCTCGTAGCCTACCTTTAGATAGATAATGATGGCGGAGAGAGCCAAACGGTCAAAATTGTGGCTTTACTTTACAATAGTTGATGCAGACACAGCGCGTTGTCACAAGTGTAACAAATGTTTTGCGTGTAAGGACGGCAACACTAGTAATTTGTCAAAACACCTTGCGAAAGTGCATCATATTCAGAAAGAAAGATGTACAGTGTTTGACTGCCCTATCACAGCTAGTTCATCTACGTCCAGTCCAGGTTTGTAACATTATGGTAGCAGCCAACACGTGGAGTTAATAACCATTAGCTATTTTGCGACCCTGTTTACTAAATAGGGTTTCAGATTTGGGATTTTTTTTGTGTGAATTTTTCAGATACTTCTAAATACATGAATATAACCATAATTATAGCCTGGGCTGGGTGCTTGGGATTTCCCCCCCCGATCTATATATCCATACTGATTAATGTTACACCACCATATAAAATACCTAGAATACCTAACATACCTAGAATATCTAATATTTTTACTTGTAGGTTAGATTTGTTTATATATGCTACAGTAATTTGTTTTCAAGAGAGCTCTATGGTGCGAGCATTTTACTGCATTTGCGACTAAAAATAGTTTTGTGCAAGTAAAAGAAATCATTCAGAAGCAAGCTGCGTGAATACAGATTTCGAACAGCAGCAGGCGAATCCTGTCCGTTGTGGGTTGAACGGGGGTCACAGACACAGACAGGAATACGTATTCCTGTCAAAAACGGCGGCTATAGTGGTCCGTGGCGCAAGATAACGGCTTACCAGCGATGGAGAAGCCTAGCTCCAGGTCCAATATTTTCCTCTTTGTTGGTGTCATGAATGTCCAGCAGTACCTGAACAGCAGAGCCGTGGTGGTACACAGGTATGTGACATGTCAGAGGGGAAACAAGCCATTCACATTTCTCTCTTTGCGGCAGGTAACGGCCCACAAACCTCAGCGCACTTTAAGGACTGTTCTTTACTTATGAAGGGACTGTTCTTTACTTGTCAAGGGAGGAGGGTGGCTGGTTGATTTTTATTTTATTTATTTATTTTATTTTGATCCCCCCTATGTTAATCACTTCTTGATGCTGTTTTTGAATTATGAACAAGTCAATAAGTAATTTATTCCATTGAAATATCATTGATGTATTATAGAAAAGTGATTTATCTTTTTATAAATGACAAAAGGCACATCTGCCTCATTTTTGCTGTGGTATCGTGATACTATTCAGAACCGTGATACTTTCACTGGTATCATACCATGGGTCCCAATTTTGGTACCGTGACAAGACTATTATTTTATGTATGTTTTATGTTTATGTTTACATTTCAAGTTGTAAAAAGTAAAATGTTTTGTTAAAAAACTATTTTGTTGCATAATGTGAATTGAGAAAATAAAGCAATTTATGTTCTTAATTTGTTTTTTTCTTCCTCAAAAAGTATCGATAAGAGTACCGTTAAAATACCGGATCGATAAGCAGTATTGATAAGAGTAGGAGTACCGTTAAAATCTTAACAATACCCATCCCTATGTACAACAAATGCAGGTTTTTTTAAGGACATGTCCAGCCGTATTTGTAGCGACAAAAATGCTGTTTTTTTTAAAACAGGCTGCCCCTTGAAAGTTGGAGATGCAGATCATCAGTCAAAGACCCCTCATTCGACTGAGATTGCTTCACGTCGAGCAGTCGTTTCTGTTTGTTTTTTGCTAGTCAGTGTGATGTGTAGTGTACTTCTGGGGATGTTTTGGTCCTAAGATTTTGCTGCGAAGTGAGCGCTCTTGACTTTCACAATACTCTATGGTACAGTCAGCAGTGGACGTGATCCAACAGCACAGATGGGTGGGGAATGGGACTCCATGAGGCCTCATTTACACCACAAGCGATGCGTTAGCAAAGCGGTTGCAAAGCGGTCAACAAGCATAGCGGCAGCACACATGTATTCACACCAAAACCAAACAGACGCATTGCGAAGTCACCGCTGCTGTCCCATCGAAATACAAACCACACCATAACAGTTGGTGGCAGTAGAAGATGGAGTGAGTTTGGACCCAAAACCCAGGTTGGACAGGTTTGCGCTAGCATGTGCATAACTGTCACAAAGCATACATGGCAAAACTGTATTAGCTACTTAGGGTTATCAAAGCCAATTGCTGTGGCGACCGCTGCCCATACCTTGTCCTTCCTTCGGTTGTCTTTATACAATGGATGTCGGACATTAGGGCTGTGACAATAACGGGAACTGCCCATTAGTTCGACAGCCCATTGGTTCGACATCCCATTGTTCCGACCATATTAAACTCACTGTTCCGAAGTCCGTTCCGAAATCATCATGATACCCTGTGGTTAAGGTCTGGTTAGGTTTAGGCACAAAAACCACTTGGTTAGGGTCAGGAAAAGATCATGGTGTGGGTTAAAATGAAAAAGAAAGTGACAAACACATAAGCCGTGAGCCTGCTCCACCTCAAGCCGGTCGCGGCGCATCATACGCCCGCTGCAAGCTGTTCAGCACCGTGGACAGTCGGACTAATGGGATGTCGAACCAATGGGCTGTCGAACCAATGACATGGACCCGACGATAACTGCATCACCGCAATACCGCGGTCACGTGATGCCTACCGCGGTGAAGAGGTCATCACCGCACAAAAAAAAAAAAAAAAAAAAAGCTGATTCATCATGGTGGCGGATCTGGTTCCCAAGCCAAATGTTAAAAGAATACTCCAACGATTTGGAAGTTATGCCCTTTCGCTATCATTTTTATATTGAGACAACATGATGGATATCGTTTTTGTGTCTGTACGTCCAGTGGCTGGGTCTCAGCGGTTAGCATTGGGGTCAGTACGTCCTGCGCTGTGATCCACGGAGGGATACACCGGTGAGCAGGCACAGGCACAGACGTAGCCTGTAAACAAAACTCAGCTGTTTATTTAGCCTAGCGATATCTCCGGACTATAGTAGCTGCAATGGACGACTTTGAACGCGATTTTGAAGAGTTTCTTGTAGCGGACACAGACCCAGAGCCATACCTATTTGAGCCGGAGCACACAGATGAGGAACTCCCAGGTGTTGGATGCTGAGTGGGCGAGAAGAGAGGCTGAATCCTCCGGAGCGGCGGAGCAGCAACGGGCCAAGGGGAGACGGAGGTCAGGGGAGGACTGGTGGTGTAGCTGTGGGGCTAGCTAACATATTCCTACGGAGGTGGAATCATTTTGCTGCACAGAATGGGATTCGGTGCTACCATCGTTGGGGAGATATACGTATCATCAGGAGGAAAACCGCCGCAGAGAGTGCATCACAAGGAGTGAAAACTTTGCAGCAATCACTAAGTTAAACTGGAAAAAACACCCAGGCCTGCAGGAGCTGATGGACAGCTTTCAGTGAAGTGAGTAATATCGTCCGTGTCGTGTCTTTGTTTGCTTTTACCGAGTGACCTAGCATACCTGTCCCAGAGCCAGCTGCAGCTGTTGCTCACCGGTGTATCCCTCCGCGCAGGACGTAAACACACTATGGTTCCGTGTATCAAAACTCTTCTAAAACGACTAAAACGGACTCTCGTTTTTTGAATTAATGTTTAAACACGTTTATTTTAAATGCATGTGTAGAAATGCCAGCTTCAGGGTTTCTGTAACGTTTATTTGTTCACTTTTACTGTAGGCAACGATATCCATCATGTTGTCTCAATATGAAAATGATAGGGAAAGGGCATAACTCCCACATCGTCGGAGTATTCCTTTAAATCGCCAATTTGGGCACATTTTGGATTTGTGCCAGATGACAAGGTATGACACCGCCGTACCGTGGTGATACGTCACTCTGTCACCGCTGTGAGAAAAAATACATACCATCACATCCCTATCGGACATCATAAAGGTCAACATGCTTTTCGACCTCCTTGATTAATCTGTGGTCATCCATCTCCAAAACATGAAACATATAGCTGTCAGGTCTTGTTTGGTCAAGGAGGAGATGTCTACGGTGGCCGAGAGAGGTCACAACACACGCAAACACAATTTTCAAGCTTGCTCACGAAAGCAGCGCAACTCGAGCAGTACGTAGAACGGATGCAGTGTGAATGCTCTAACCTGTTAACATGCTCGCTGAAATAAAAATGCGAGTAAACAGAGACCGTTCCTGAGTGCTATTATTAGTGCCATTAGCTTGTTTACTATATTACATGAAAACCACTGCCACACTGAACGTCCACTGAGCCAGATCAAACTTTAAAACTTTTTATGGCAAAAAAACCCCTGAATTGTCAGCTATTCACATTAAACGGCCGAATCTGATTCGACTGACAAAAGTCTGAGTTGGGTATAGCCCTAGTTTTTCATGACGTTTGGGACATGTCCAGCTATATGTGTATTGACAAAAGTGGGTGTTTTTTAATGACAGAGTGAGACATGTCCAGTTGTACATGTAGCAACAAAAGCAGGTGTTTATTCACAACAGTTTGAGACATGTCCATCTGTCTTTGGGGCGACCAAACCTGGTATTTTAAGCCAAAACATGTCTTCCTGACCCTAACCAAGTGGTTCTTGTGTCTAAACCTAACCAGGCTTTAACATAACAAACACAACAAAAAAATTAAATTGTAATGTAAAAAAGTTAAGTTTTAATACATCCACTGCACATGAAATGTACAAATGTAACATATTCATGCTTTGCAGAAACACACAATGGCAGCATTTGTTTTGATGATTGAAATGTTTGTCCCTGAACTACAGGACTCCACAGACTCCTTCTCCTCTGTGATAAGAAAAGGTGTGATGGGAGCTTGAACAGCCGTCTGACTAGACATTTGACTTATTTAG
This sequence comes from Epinephelus lanceolatus, assembly GCF_041903045.1. NCBI lineage: Eukaryota > Metazoa > Chordata > Actinopteri > Perciformes > Serranidae > Epinephelus > Epinephelus lanceolatus. The sequence continues at coordinate 31,807,995 of NC_135743.1, forward strand.
ATAAATTGGTCCAATGACTGCTGATAAGATAATACTGCACTGCTCTTATTGTGGTACATCTGTGACTTTTTGTAAGTGCCATGTGCATCCCCAATGCTGCGTGTGTTATCAGTTGCCAGCAATTAAGAGCCGCACTGGCCTCCTTCATTTCCTCTGAGTACGAGATGGTGTAAGAACAGCAGGGGGGGTCACTTTGGGCAGCTGAATGCATTTAGAGGGATGAAAGGTTGTGTGTGAGTGTGTGAGTACGTAGGTTTTTGTGCTACAGGCCTTAACTTGGCATACTGTTCCTGTACTTTGAAGCTAACAACTCAATGAATTGACTACAGTGTTAGCAATGCATATGTGCGTCATGCTCTCTCTGCTGCCACAGGTCAGATCAAAACTGGTGCCAGGTTAGAGAACACTGTAAAAAATAAACACAAATAAAGCAAGTTAGAAGAATTAAAAAGATATAATATTTTTGTAGCGAAGGGTCTTTATCATATCGATAAGAATAAAAACTTCCCCAGCCAGTTGGACATCATCAGTCTTTGTTTGATAAACTGTATACCTGACAAGCCGAGGTGCAGAGGAGGATATTGAAATTTACAGGCAGACTTTTAAAAATGAACAGCTACTGTAACCCCTCTGGTGATCTGATGAAAAACACTGTTCCAACTGTGAAAGTATGTGAGACATGGCACGGAGCCATGTAAAACATATCACAGTGAGACTAATGACACTGGGACTGATTCACTTTAACGTGTGTTATCTAAATGAGAGCTGTCCAAAATGTTGCGTTCAATACTCAAGGTGTTTTTGTCAGAAGAGTCTCTTTACTCTCCATCATATTAATGTGAAATGTAATCCAAATGCATCACAGCTGGAGCATCATGACCTCTGACATGTAAAAGGAAACGTGTCTACCGGCTTTAGAGATTTTCATGTCTGAATGGTGTAAGTACACAGAAGGAAACATTCTTTCTATCATACTGAATTAACATTGTAAGTATAACTCTGTTTGATTATAATCAGGATCATTTGTTAATAGTTTAGCCAGTGTATTGGCTGTGATATGCACTTCGGAAAAGAAAAAAAAGAGTTTTGCATACTTGTAGTAAACTGAAATGATATTTGTAATTGACGGTCATCAGTTAGCAGGCATTGTGTGACGAGCTGAGCCTGCTGAACTTAGTGCCCTTACATTTTCAGTCATACTACTCAGATGAGAGAAAGGGCTGATTTATTGGAATATAGCCTAACTTTTCATTGGTGGAAACCACCCAAACGGTAATAAAATATCCAAAATTAAGCAACCCACCCAAAACAATTTCTCCCGCCCAATAAAAAAAAGTAGCCCAGTCTGAAAACAACTGCTGTAGTTGTGCAGGCATAATTCTCCTGTGTAATGAGGAATTATTACATACATGTTGGGGTGCAATCACTTTCAGTTTAACTTCCAGATTAAGTGTTCAGGGTAAACTGATGACACAGTTGCCACCTTTCGACCTTGGACTTTGTTACCATATTCTCAGTTATCATTAAAACTTGGTGTAAGTATCATTGGCCAAAGCTACAAAAACAAGACCCAAGACCAAATAAACCAGAATTTTCCCTCTCTAAAACAGATGCCTCCATCATGGATGACACATGCTCACACTCACATAGGCTTTTGACTTGCAGGCAAATAAGATTTGTTTTTAGAATCAGATCTGTTATTCACACTGTTATTTGCAAGTGATTTTGTGTCCAGACATCACCAACCCATCTGCAATGGCGTGGTAATGACACAGGCTTCAGGAACTATGTAGCTACATTGGTAACTTCAAATGCAGAAGCATGAGAAAAAATAGAGGTCCGAAATTTCGCCCTCAACACAATCACACTGTCAAGTTGTCACACCAGACAAACTCCAACATAGCACTTGTAGCAGTACAGATTCTGCTCAGCACTCCCTTCACCCTGGATCTGACGTTTTTTCATAGTGTGTTGCATTGTGAGTGATGCAATAGACACTTTGAAATCCAATTTGAATGGTCAGAGCAGAGCGTCCTGACTGAGATGCCGACAGAAACGGTATAGCGTCATCGTATTTCTTTATGTGATACCCATCACTCTGATTTGCAGTGCCAAATCTGTCAACTAGCCAAGTGAAAAATCAGTGCTCTGACCATGATACGTACAGTATATAAATTATGTCCTGTTCTAGGAATGCATCCAAATGGAACTGCAGCCAAAGATTCAGGTGCAGTACATTTACATCTGGATATACACTGGTCCCATCTAACAAAGTAATCTGTCATTGTGCCCCATGTGGAGAGCGGCCCAACATGCCAAAGTATTCAGGGAAAAAAAAAACAAAAAAACAAAAGAAGAAGTCAGCTGGATTAACAGTGCCGACCGTATATCATGGGAGTGGTTCCCACATGATATTCACACCACAGATATCCAACTCCACAGGGAGATAAATGATCAAGAACTGGTAAACCAGTGCCTGTCGGGATGTTCAGCTCCTCATGAAACATCACATATGGCAACATTTCTTTGAGTATTTGTCTGAACATGAAGACACCCACATATCTTTTTCAGAGCCTGGATCCCACAGCTGGTCACAAACACCTGCTACGCAGATCACTGATATACCGTAACTGAATTTGTATGTTCAAAGGTATTCTATTTTCAGCACCCCACAAAAACTTTATGTCTGTAATTTTTTGCCTGACATTGACTTTTGACAACGCCGCATTTGTACAGCTGAATGTTTCTTCAATCATGAATCAAGCTAACGGTGGAGCACTTTAGAATGCCAAGACGCATGACGGTCAAACGGATATTGAACCACGTTTTTCAGTGTTCCGAAAGCTTCTCTGTCACATTTCTGCAGGATATAAAGTGCATTTTATGTCCTGCACACTGCTGAATACATTTTAAGACTTGAGTGTGTGAAACATCAGCACAAGCCAGCTCTTACCATACTGAAGCACTGATATATTTGCTTTGAGACAAAATGATCCATTAGCGTAACCATTTTATGTAGCTTTGGTTTGGATGCAGACCACCAGCAGATGCTTTGTGTATCATTATCATCAGCGCGGTTGTAGCTGTTCATGAAACCTTTTATAACTTGGCCATGAGAGAAGCTGTCCTCATGTCCAAAGAATATAAAGGCAAGACCAGGCTGAAATATAGATCTATGATTGTGGTTACACACTACTGGTAATAAAACGTTTTCAAGGAGTTACAGATTGTGTCGAATTATACTAATTTCGCCAAGAGACTGATTGGCTTCTGCACTGGAGAGTGAATCTTGGTCTGGCAGATCTGTGGGAAAGCCAAGTGGGTGGTTAAGTGCTGAAAATTATCTTCTGAAACTGTGCCACAAATTCCTCTCATTGTGGAAGGTCCTTGTTAAGATTAAGTCCTTGTTAAGAAGTCAGTTATTGCCATTGAATTTTAAATCTTATTTTTCTTTGCCAGACATTTGTCACAGAACAAGATTTGCTACTGTATCAATATTATGTTGCTCCTTTACTGCTTTGTAGTTTGTTGAATGAGTGCACAAATACTGTATACTCCAATCAAAGTTCTTTTTGGATGGTCGATCAGTATCTTAAACTTTGCGTCTGACATTATCAATAACTGTCCATAATGAACAATCCAGCATTCACACCCACTTCATGAAGCAATTTATTAGGTGCATGAAGGTAAAAAACAGGGAGAGTTTAAACATATCTCTCATGCTCTCGTGTTTCTTTCTATACACCACTATTACTGGCATTTTAATGTATACAACCAAGTGCAATACTGAATATCTTCCACATGAGATTTCTGAAAGCTTGTGACTTTATCCCCACTAGAAGAATTACTGCATCGTTTTACCTCGCCTTTGGGTGAGGCCATTAAGAACAGCTATAAACACTCGACCTTCTGTCGAAGATGGACAGCATGTCCTATGAACTAGTACATTTCAGGCATAAACCTTAACCTCTTTAGCAATGAATTCGGGTACATTTTATATACCTAAAATTATAAGGTTATCGTCTACTAGCAGTGTTCAAGGACCTAAGTGCCACAGCCAGCACAACTTGCAATAGGCGCACAAAGCTTTAGAGAGCTGAGAACAAGGGCAGGCAGGTGTCAAATCTGTACAGAGCATGTTAACACAAACACCAACATAACTGACAGTAAGGTTACATTCACATCCCAAGATCCACTCAAAATGATTTCTGTGACATGACAAATACTGTTTAACAATACAAAAATGGCAAAATACACAGAGCTACCTTTACGGCTGTAGTCCCACCCAGGAAAAGTCATTCCTGTAATGTCATGTTGCAACGTCTGCTGTTATAAATTAACAAGGAAACTTAACCGTCATTGCTTCTGAACTACTGAGTTTAGGCAGATTAGTCTGATAAACAGACACATTTTTTTAATTTGTTCTATGCTGTGTCAGACTCCCACACGTCAAAACCAACGTAGCAGCAAATGTCATACATTTCTCTACAGTGTATGACTAAAACAAACAGACACGAACACACCCACACATTTCTTCAAATGACAGATATCTGACTGTATCAGAGGAAACAAACTACAATGGAACGTCAAGCTTCAACATCCCAAAAAAACATGGCAATAATTTTCATTTTTAAAGTAAGATAAACTTTCCCAGAAGTCATGACAACACAATGTGTGATCACAAACACTTTATATATACAGCTTAATTGTTAAGAAATGTGGGAAGCATTAAATACACTTATTTGCAGGCCTCAGTGTAATTTCTTATTCAGAACAATGATTGTTGACTCAACCTTGACTCATTCCTAGCAGTCTAACTGATGTGAAAATTGTGGATATAATTCAGAATAGCTGTTTCACTCTGGTTCTGTTCAGTAGCATGGTTCAGTGTAACACCCTGAGCACTGTGAGTTTTGTTATTAATGGTTTCATTTCATTTCACTGGTAATACAATTCACTTGTATTTACCATTAAGAGAACTTTATTCACTTCGTAGTTTCCATTAAGTAGCTTAAAAAAATCAACCAAATCTGGATTCTAAATCATTGTCAAAAACATACTCTTCAAAGTACTAATTTTGACTCTTAATTGAACATGAAGCATGTGTCATTTTTAGTTGTCTATTCAGGGGGAATACCATTACATCATAGCCAAATACTTGATTTTTCCCTCCAGAGAACTGGACAAGTGTCTGTGTCTAAAGCAACACACTGCTGTGTTTCTTGGCACCAGTAAATCTCAATGTAATTCCCTGACTCAACTTTGGCTGCAGTCCCGGAAACATACGCAGCATATGGTAGACATGACGACGGAGCCGGGGAACAGCGTTAAAGCGCTGTGAAGAAGAGGCAGGGACGGCTGCAGAATGAACAGAGGAAGGAGGAGAAGAAGCCAAAGGGATGGATCAGCAAAAGGAAAACACCAAAATTTGAATACATACAAACTAAACATATAGCTGTGGTACTTTCCTATGATTACACCAACACTGGTGAGATCTGAACAAACCTTAACGATTTAGATTTATTTACAATGAACTCACAGGAAGATATAATGTAGGTGACGTCTTTCATTTTGGCGTACTGTGCACATTTCGTTCTGCAGAATGTCAGTGGAGCTTTGCGTTGTGCACCAAATCTACAGTAGAAGTGTTTTGCACAATTTGATGAGTTTTCTTGTTAAAGTTGACAGTTATTGTCCCCTGTGGAAACATCAAGCTTCAGCATGTGTGAATGCGTCTCTTGAAAAGTAGCATAGCCACAAGCCCAGTGACATCATGGGTACATACAGTTGGTGCCCTGCACTTGCAAAATGTCTTAATCAAACCTCAGTATTACTGTAACTAATCTAATGCAAGCACCAAAATCACAGCACAGATGCTATACCTGTCTCTGTAGCAATGTGCCCTATGAGGATAGCTTCTAAACACAATGAAAATACCCTACGTATACAGAAAAAAGTACAAAAGCTGAAATGAGCCTAATATTGCGCAAAGCATTGCCTTGTTTGATCTATATTAAAATCAAACTGCGTAATCATTAACACATCTTGGCTCTTGGCAAATTCAACGGTCTATTCCCAAAGTGGCAGGGACAATTTAATTATGCGTGAAAGAAATGCAGAAATTTTCCCAGTGTTAGTGGTTTGCCAGGATTGTGGCTGAAATCCAACTTTATGCACATATTATAATTTGAGGAATTTCTTCCAAGCCAATCATGCAATTCATGCCTCTAAGTGAGTTGGTTATAGCAATAAAAATGTTGAGACCAACTTTAGAGTTGTAAAAAACACAAGAGCAGGGGTTTAATTCATAATGACAACTAATACTGACAATACTGTGTCGCTGCTGCAAGCCTGTGATGTTCCACTATGGACAGTCTTACAACCAATTATTTATCCAATGTAACCAAATAAAGACAGAGTGGTGGTGTACAAAAATGTATTCATCAATATATATATAAATTCTAAATATCTGAGACAGTTATTCTACTAATTTTCTGCAGTATCGTTACACCTGTACCAGCTACAGTCATTCTGCTGTTGTCAAAGCTGAGGCTCAATCAAATTTTCATCAGTCGGGTATGGCTACATGTTTTCACAAATAAATGGAGGTCTCAGTTATACACTGGATCTGGTTGTTTCTGGTTCTTTGGATGTATAAAACTATTTGAAGCCCATCAGGTCTTCAGCTACCTGCTAGAGTTAATGTTAGTTTGCTGCTCAGATCATGCATACAGATTTAAATATTTAAACTGTTATCAATATGGACATTATACATACCTTTAGATTAGTTAAAACCTCTACAATATAATTGTTCAGTTTGTTGTACTGCAACGTCTGAATATGTGTCCGTTCCTCAATTATTAATATTCTTTTAGTTTGTAAAGGTCCAGTGATAAAAATCAGAGGCTAAAAGGGTGTTGTGTCAGAATACTGGTTGCCATAATCCTCAGGTGCCATAAAAGCGCCCTAACGCTCTCCAAGTTAAATGGTTCCTATCTTTTTGTCTTGTATAGTCTCAATGTCAATTTTCCCCTGTAGTATTGAAAATGGTATTGAATATTTTTCAAGGTATTGTATCAATATTTGAAATTACAGTATCATGACAAAATTTATACAAAGTTGTTCAGACCTAGCTTACTAAAGTGACAATTTTCTCATGCAACCCTTGAACTAAGTTGCCCTTTCTAAAGTGTCTTGAAAGAACCCTATACGCTGTACAACTCTGAGCTGTCCCAGATGAAAAATGATGATTGTGAGAAAAATGTGATCTTTTGATGTCAGCTGGTGGGCCTGTATCACACAGTGAGACACATCCACCGACAGACAATTTAGAGCTTTAAAGACCAAAAATGTTCTTCATTCATTCATTCATTTTCTAACCGCTTCATCCTCTTGAGGGTCGCGGGGGGGCTGGAGCCTATCCCAGCTGACATCGGGCAATAGGCAGGGTACACCCTGGACGCATAGAGACAAACAACTATTCACACCTAGAGTTACCAATTAATCAATCTGCATGTCTTTGGACTGTGGGAGGAATGCCAGGAGAGAACCCACGTTGACACGGGGAGAACATGCAAACTATGCACAGAAGGGCTCCCACGCCCGGGATCGAACCGGCAACCCGCTTGCTGTGAGGCGAGAATGCTAACCACCACACCACCGTGCCACCCCGACCAAGAATGTTCATAAGTGAAAACACTTGTGTGGGAGTGCAGAGCCAACATATTGATACAGCTCAGATCTGCCAATTGACAGCATCTCTGAAGATACAGTATAAGTTTTATTTGTCATGTGCAATAAGAGCACTTTGAATTTGACTTGGATAACTGCTGTTGATATGTGACATGACAATTACACAATACAGGAGTCTGAAACTAGGTGCTAAACAGGAACAGCCGTAGTAATATAGGTTAAATAAGAAAATAATACCTGTATGATTTTGGAAAACCACTCCTCCTTGTGTTTTCATTAAACAAGATCAGCAGCTTAACCTTCTGGAGCCACTCAAAGCCTGTGTATAAGACCACCCATTGATCTTCACGCAGGCCAATGAGGTGGTTTACTTGTATCTTAGGGTACAACAAGTTCCTCTGGCTCTCTGACTGTAAGATTTGGAGTTTTCATTTAAATCCTGAAGGGGGGAATGTTTTGATTTTCTCTTGGCATAAGGCTCAGACATGGATTTGATCAGTGATCGTGATGGATAGAAGGGTTTGTTTCTTTCGCTCTCTCTCTTTGACTTCCTCTCTCTCTTTCCCCCCTGGGACCCCCTCAGACAACATCAATCAAAGGAACTGAAAATGTGATGAAGCCTGGTACTGAAAGTGGATTAACATGAATGGGATGAACTAACACTTGATCAGGAAAAGTACATCTGCCAACAGTTAACAGCTAACAGATAACATGCCACCTGGCAAAGAGCATCTTTGATTGCGCAAAGTTGCCAGTTAACTCTCTCAGTCCTATTCTCTGTGAGTGGTGCTCTACTATAAAGGGCATAGCTGGCCTTAAACCTGGTTCTATAATATAAAAATGGTCAGACAGTCTGATTTTCATTACACTTACTTTTCAAATACATTCAACCGAATTCGATTATTTCAGTGAGGACTGTGGGGATTGAACTGTGTGGGTTACATAACAGGGTGGCCCTGTGTACTTCCAGTGTTGGATGTAATGGAAAAGCACAAGTTTGATTTCAACAGCACCCAGTCTCTAAACCTATGGCTTATGGCATGACAATGATATAACATTTGCAGACAACATTGCAACTAATCTCCATAAACAGATATCTGCAAATGAATGCAGATGAATTTGAAAAAAACATAAATCATTTTCAGACCATAGCCAATGGGCTCCTGGATTGCATTTCAGCTAAACCGTTCCGCCTCTTTGGGTTTCCGCTGGGACTGTTAAGCTGCATGCAACCAAAGCCCACTCAAAGTTGACTGGTCAATACTACTTGGACTACAAAGGGAAACCAGAATGCTTCTGGTACCAAAATCTTGTCCCGTTGCCTAGATTCTGCATACATATGTAAATATCTGTTTATTGAGATTAAGCAACATCTAATTCCTACCTTAAGCGAAGGTGTGTCAAATGTGTGTTTTTGCAATGTGACACTTCTGGTCAGTCGACGTGTGTTTGTTACATGTGTTTGCTTAACTAAGGCATGTGACTGTATATTGCCCCCAGCATGCATTTTCTGCAGTTCTTAAGGGAGGTTTTGAAAGGAGTTTGTCTGCCTTAAGAGTTAAAATTTCTACAATAAATCATTTCAAACTACATACTACAGCCATGCTAGAAGCCTCGAGGCTTCACTGAGGCACAGCAGTGCTTTTTAGTGAAACGCTGACATGCTCATAGTGACAGTGCTGACATGCTGATGTGTTAACAGGTAAAGTTTTCTGTGTTCACCATCTTAGTTTAGCATGCTACTATTTTCACCTGTTAGCATTGCTTATTAGCAAAGCATAGCATAGCACAGGATGATGTGATGTAACAAGCTTTACAAGTATTTGACAAACGACTCGTTGATTTGATGGTGGCACTAAATGGAAAGTAAGGGGATCACCAAATGCTTGAGAGACCATGAATGTCTACATAAACTTGTATACCTTGTATAAATTTGTGTGTTTGTTGAGATATTTCAGTCTGAACCAAAGAAGACCAACCAACATAGCCACCCATGAAGTCACACAGCTAAAACATCTAAAAACTGGAGGCAATTGAGGTTATTACTGAAGAAATTATCGTGGATAACATGACAAGAAAGAGAAATACATTTCTCATCCACTCTGTTGAAACTATTTTGTATGATGAGTCGAATGGCTTCTTTGACTGTAGATGAGTAAACCATGAGCAGTGGTTAAGATGAAAGGAAGCTAATAGGAAAAGGGTCAAGGGCCATTTTTCACCACACACACTGAGAGCGTATTAATGGACTTTTGGAATACTAACAGTCAACAGCCTCCGTGCACATTAGACCCAGACTGTGAATCAGAGTTAAACAGAAGGACTGTGTATGAGCAAAGGTGATGTATCTTGTGCAATATCTACTGTTTTACAGTCTTGGTCTCGGGGTAGCCCTGTTCCCCTAACAGACCTGATGGGAGAGATAAAGACAAAAGTGGGGGGTAAGAGCAGGCCAGAAATAAATAGGAGGAGAGAGGGAGCTTGCAAAAAGGGAGGAAATTGACGAGTGAGTGATGGAGAAAGAGGAGGACAAACAGGGTCTTGGAAGATTGTAGAAGACGTGAGAGGGGTTAACACAATTTAAGAGAAGCAGAGGTAGTGTGTGTGTGTGTGTGTGTGTGTGTGTGTGTGTGTGTGTGCTCATGTGTGACTCACTGGTAGCAGGCAACAGATGTCAATGCAGGGGGTAAGGCTTTCTCCAAATTGAACAGCCCCCCCAGGAACAATAGTTACTAACATACCAAAAGGATAGGTCGAGGAGGTGGGGGGTGAAGAGAGAAGGGAAAGGCAAGAGAAGTAAAAAAAGAAGGTAGAGAAAATTGAGAAAAAGTAGGTTCTCGGAGAGAAAGGGGTGGGGGGGGCTGGGGTGCAAGGGAAGAGGTGAAAAGAGAGTGAAGGGAGAGGGGAAGGAAAGGAGACATTAAAGTTGGAGATCACAGGAGAGAATGTGGCCTCAAATGTGGGGCAAAAGTCACCGTGCTAATCCAAAGGTCCTTGCAGGCAGATGCATCTATTTTAGGTCTAAAAGGTTTCTCCAAATAACCATATGGGATTTCATTTAGGTGACTGTTTCTTTCAAAGAGGGTCCTTGTATCAATGTGTTTGAATAATATGTGTTTCACATGACACAGAAAATCATCTGTAATTTACCTATAATTGTGTGATAGATAGCTCCATAAAATAATTGCAACTCCCAAGTGCAGCTGGAAGGTATGGTAAAAAATCAATCTCAATATTTTTCAGGCTTTGGGGCAAGCTCAGCTACCCAGTGATACGTTGGGACAGATGGAACAAATTAAAATGCACTGTTTAATTGACCTCTATGGCTTCATCTCTCCTAATCTGTGATATTATCTGGTCGGCATTCAGAGGTATCAGTGGTCCATACGTGGTTATACTCTTCACAAAGCCTCATTTGCGCTACACTATTTCTAATAGGAGTCAGGGGGAGAAGGTTGAAGTTGACTGGAATTTACTGCGGCAATAATTTAATGGTTTGAGTTGTGGCAAATCACAGATGTTGAGTGGGGGTTTCTGGTTCAACTTCACCTACCTCCAAGGGCGCATGGAGAAGGGAAAGAAGTCAGAAGAGGTTGCAAGTCTAGCAATACTTGTAGCACATAGAACAATGTTACTGCAAGACAGATATGTTTTGGCTTGTGGCCTTCATCAGGGTCAATCTGTCTCTTTACAGTTCACAGATGTTAGCAACAAGTTCCACAGAACCCCTGTGAAAGCTAACTGTTATGGTCACCAAATATTGCTGTGTCACTGTGAAAAGTCAGCTACTCTCAGCCTGAGGTGAACAGATACATAAAGCTCCAACCTTTGAGCTTGAAAATTGTGATTACAAAAAGTTTTGGTAGCTTCATAACTATGACATTGGATTTAAATGACAAAAGTTGACCTGAGCAGCATTGAATCTGTACTCCAGATCAAGAAAGAACAGACTAAACATCAGGCATTTACACTGGGGGGGGGGGGGGGGGTTGGGGGGGGGGGTCTTTTTTTTTTTTTTGTGCAATTATTTCACACATTGAAAAACTTTTTTTGTCAAGAGTACTTTGATGCAGAACATGAATATTATGCGACAAAAAGCAGCGTAATTATTTTTCGTAACAAAGTTGATTTTTCTGAGCTTTTGTACTGCAAATAAAGAAATCAACTAATCACGCCAATGCACCTATACTTATAAAGATTAATAAACAACACAGAGGCTCCATAGTCTAAACCAAGACAGCAAACTTTATTATTCCTTTCAACCTTGACAAAGGCAGCACATACCATATCCACTCCATGGTTTCATACACATTAATTTAATTTTTTTTCCCCGTTAAAGGGTTTTTTTGAGGAGTTTTTCCTTATCCGCTGCGAGGGTCATAAGGACAGAGGGATGTCGTATGCTGTAAAGCCCTGTGAGGCAAATTGTGATTTGTGATATTGGGCTTTATAAATAAAATTGATTGATTGATGATTGAATTTATCTGTGGCATTTAGCTAAAAGAAAACACTATAAAACAGCTTTCAGTAGCTTAGGCAATGCAACAACACCTGAGACAGACTGCCGGACAGTCGACAGATTCGGTTGTCACACATTTGCATCTATCAATCTATTTGCATCAAAACCTTTTTTGAAGAAGTGTTCAAAATTAAGCAAATTCACATTGCTGTTGTTTTCATGTTACATGTCATGCCTCCAGTGTGTAAAGGCCTTCACCTTTGACATAGTACCTTGGTGTATTTCCTGTGCCTATCATACTGTTACTTTGATTGTCATATACTACTTTTGCTGAATAGCGTTATTCTCTCTTTGATACTTTTCCGTAAGGTACAATCAAATATGACATAAAGTTTAAAATCTTGATAAATGTAGTAGTAAATATAGAACTACTGATTACCCTCCACTACCATCCCTCAACACATTATATTTCTTCACTCTGTGGGGTATAAATGACTAACTGTTGGTGGAAACTTGTTTGGCCAAAGACTCTTAGGCAGATGGCTCTGGATGACACCTTCTTTGACAGAAAATGGAACCAAATCGGTGTTGAAAATGTGTCAATCTGCCATAAACACACTCCAACTCTGACCAAATAAACTGACCACTATCCTTGCAAGCACTTCCTGTTGGCGAACAACAACCGTGAAGCCACAGAGTCCCTTCAGAGCGTTCCTAGAAGCTTTGAAAAATAAAGTGTTCTGAGAATTCATCAGTCTTCAGACTATTCACATTATTTTCACATCACCTCTCAAAAGTGTGTGTATTGGCAATCACACTAATTCACAAAGTATGTGATCTGCCCTCACTTTTTTCTTGCAGTTTTTTTTTGTCAGCATAATCCCTCACTGTAGTTTCAATTAGCCTGGGACATCTTTATAGGACTGAAAAGCTCTTTCTTTTTCTTCTTCTTATTTTCCCGCTTTCTTTTTCTCCTTCCACTAACACTTGCATGAGCCAACAGTCCCATATCAGTGGCTTCATGCATATACCCTAAAATGATGAATTCACTTTAACTTCAATTGAAAAGAGAGCTATCATTCATGACCAAAATGATCTCATTCAGCAACTCACTCACCGAACAACAGGGGGGATCTAAGTCTTTCACTCAAGTTAGAATTATGTCCACTTTATCTCTCAACAGTCTTTAAAAAAGAAGTGTTCCTCTGCCAAAGCAAAACCAAATCATGCTGATCTTTGCTAGAAGTGAATAACTGTAATACAGTAGTCACCCACAATACCACTAATAGTGGGAAATCAGTAGTATTTGATATATAATGAGAAGCGTAATGTTTTTACTTTCAAATATGTTTCTCCTTTTGCCCAAACCTCCTCCCAAAGCAATTGCAGGGTCTCAGACATGAATGCAGATATATATTTGACTGACATTTCCAAGTGTACTTTACCTACTGGAATTTTATTCTGTGATATACAGTACAGGCCAAAAGTTTGGACACACCTTCTCATTCAATGCGTTTTCTTTATTTTGATGACTATTTACATTATAGATTCTCACTGAAGGCATCAAAACTATGAATGAATACATGTGGAGTTATGTACTTAACAAAAAAGGTGAAATAACTGAAAACATGTTTTATATTCTAGTTTCTTCAAAATAGCCACCCTTTGCTCTGATTACTGCTTTGCACACTCTTGGCATTCTCTCCATGAGCTTCAAGAGGTAGTCACCTGAAATGGTTTTCCAACAGTCTTGAAGGAGTTCCCAGAGGTGTTTAGCACTTGTTGGCCCCTTTGCCTTCACTCTGCGGTCCAGCTCACCCCAAACCATCTCGATTGGGTTCAGGTCCGGTGACTGTGGAGGCCAGGTCATCTGCCGCAGCACTCCATCACTCTCCTTCTTGGTCAAATAGCCCTTACACAGCCTGGAGGTGTGTTTGGGGTCATTGTCCTGTTGAAAAATAAATGATCGTCCAACTAAACGCAAACCGGATGGGATGGCATGTCGCTGCAGGATGCTGTGGTAGCCATGCTGGTTCAGTGTGCCTTCAATTTTGAATAAATCCCCAACAGTGTCACCAGCAAAACACCCCCACACCATCACACCTCCTCCTCCATGCTTCACAGTGGGAACCAGACGTGGAATCCATCCGTTCACCTTTTCTGCGTCTCACAAAGACACGGCGGTTGGAACCAAAGATCTCAAATTTGGACTCATCAGACCAAAGCACAGATTTCCACTGGTCTAATGTCCATTCCTTGTGTTTCTTGGCCCAAACAAATCTCTTCTGCTTGTTGCCTCTCCTTAGCAGTGGTTTCCTAGCAGCTATTTGACCATGAAGGCCTGATTCGCGCAGTCTCCTCTTAACAGTTGTTCTAGAGATGGGTCTGCTGCTAGAACTCTGTGTGGCATTCATCTGGTCTCTGATCTGAGCTGCTGTTAACTTGTGATTTCTGAGGCTGGTGACTCGGATGAACTTATCCTCAGAAGCAGAGGTGACTCTTGGTCTTCCTTTCCTGGGTCGGTCCTCATGTGTGCCAGTTTCGTTGTAGCGCTTGATGGTTTTTGCGACTCCACTTGGGGACACATTTAAAGTTTTTGCAATTTTCCGGACTGACTGACCTTCATTTCTTAAAGTAATGATGGCCACTCGTTTTTCTTTAGTTAGCTGATTGGTTCTTGCCATAATATGAATTTTAACAGTTGTCCAATAGGGCTGTCGGCTGTGTATTAACCTGACTTCTGCACAACACAACTGATGGTCCCAACCCCATTGATAAAGCAAGAAATTCCACTAATTAACCCTGATAAGGCACACCTGTGAAGTGGAAACCATTTCAGGTGACTACCTCTTGAAGCTCATCGAGAGAATGCCAAGAGTGTGCAAAGCAGTAATCAGAGCAAAGGGTGGCTATTTTGAAGAAACTAGAATATAAAACATGTTTTCAGTTATTTCACCTTTTTTTGTTAAGTACATAACTCCACATGTGTTCATTCATAGTTTTGATGCCTTCAGTGAGAATCTACAATGTAAATAGTCATGAAAATAATGAAAACGCATTGAATGAGAAGGTGTGTCCAAACTTTTGGCCTGTACTGTATGCTGAAACAAAAATCATTAATCCAAGTTTGTTCATTTGCTAATGGTGAGGTAGGGAGATTGCTGCAGAAATAAATCATCTGGATTTAGTTGCTTGAAAGCTTTCTTCTACTGGCTCTAGGTAAACTGCTCACCAAAAGAACTTCTGTTACCAATATCAGAGAGGTTACAGGTTTTGAGCGAGTTAAAGAGCATTTATGTTAAGTTGCCATTGTGACGTGGTGATATAAGTGACAATCAAAACATAACCCCAACTCTCACAGTTCATTTGCTCAGTACAAGTAGTGCTCTGAATATCGTTATGCATTTCCATGACTTCATAAATAATCAGTGCACACACATGGCCAACAGAAGGTAAAGCAAATGAAAACAAAAGCTACAAATGCAGCCATGGGGAAATCCCATTTTCTTACCTCCTTCCAGCATTACTGAGAGAACATGTTATATAGAGGTCAGTGGTGAACACTGGACATATAGACCCAATAACAGACCCTGCTAGAAAACATGTCTTAGCACGTAACTGATGACCTAACAATTTAAATCATCACTGATGATTGATGATCACTGATGTTTAAAATAAGCAGCAGAGTATCCATAGTAACAAACTTTTCAGAAAAGTACAATCACATATATTTATACAAACACAAGTACAGCTCTCGAGCCATGAGCCACCACACAGCTTCTGTACTGCTAGCAACCAATATTATGCTTAAGTGCACAGACAAAAACAACAATCTAAAGTGCAACACACACTGCCGCCGGCGCGGTGCTGTGGCCGTCAAGTGCCTCCCCCCAACACACACTGGCAGCAGCGTGCAGCGGCACCATCGACACTGAAGTGTATTTCCCATCCCAGCCCGCTAGGTGGCTGTACCTACACTAGTTGCCAATGGTTGCTAACTGCAAGTAATGGAAGAAGAAGAGGAAAAACTTTGAGGCAACAACAACTTGGATTTCACAGGGGAGTTCTTATCAAAATCCTCTTATTAAAAATTTGAAAAATTTAATAACGTTAAGCGTCCAGATGCCCCTTTGAAAGCTGGTCTTGCTGGAAATAGAGCAGTGGGCTGAAGCAGAGCAGCACATCGTCCGGCGCCGGTGTGGGTTTGTTCATAGAATATAAAGAAGATGGGCGTTTCGACGCGCAGCATTTCGCGGCAGTGTGTGTTGCACTTAAGAGATCCATACTAGACAGTATACTGTGAATGTTAAATGTTAATGTCTCTGATGAAACTGACCCTTTGCTAAGTCTTGCCCCACTTAGTTACTGTTGTCAACCCTGTCAAGCTTTTGCACCTTGCATGTCAATATGTCATCTTTAACTCTATCAGTGAGAGATATTCAAAAGGACATAACAGCAAATTTCTGAAATAATGGTTATGAAATATCAGTGCGGAGTTGACAGAATAGACTACAATGTGCATTTGAGAGCTTGTCAGCAGAGTACTGTGAATCAAGAGGACAAAAAAATACTGGGAAAAGCTCACTGGTCCCGATATAAGCATCAGGCACCCCACATCTTGGCAATTCACGTGAAGGACAAACATTAACCAGAACAACAATGCTCTTGCCCAGCAGGGTAAGTCAGAATATTGCCAATATTTATTTATGACTGAATTTGTCTTTTATTGTCTAACTTATATATGTTTTAACTCATAGCTAGCAAAATTAAATAATTCTACTTTTCAATTAATTTAAAGCGCAACCAACTTCAAATGGTATTGCTACAATTACCTAACTGAAAGTTAAAACCTCAGTAACTTCTAATCAATGTTCAACTGCCTTGATGTGCTCATGTGCTACGCTAGCTAGCCTTAGTTAGTGTCTAAGCTTGGAACAAACAAAGGAGTGAGATCTTTCACATCTCTCCTCTAGCACTTTTGGCTTCAGAAAAGTGAAAAATACGACACCTTTCTCTGTCGAGACACGCAAGGTCCTTGTGCATACTGTTTTGGCATTTTCCGTTGTTCTGAAAGTTTGACAGGCCTACCGACCCTAGTTACAGTTGCCAACATAGGACTGGACAGTAGCTGTTCTAGGTAGGTGTTTAGCAAAGGGTAGATTAAACTTTCAGGTTATTTCACACTGCTACGTTGTTTGTAGCAGCAATGGCAGCTGTTAAATTTCCTGAGGCAATTTGCTGTAGTCAGTGGGCATTAGTTTATTGAAAAATACAATCACAATGGGACTGCCTGTTACAGAGCCCCTTGACAACGTTTCTTCCTATGTCAGCACCATGGGAAGAACTGCAGAACTGTCACCACCCATTTTTTCGGTACTTACTTTCTAAGCTAAGCTGATCTTCTGTCTTTGTCTGTCTTGCTTGTGTATGTGTTAAGTATGCGTCTGCTCATCTAGCAGTGATAGAGGGTTATTAAGGAAACAGACCAGACGCCAAAGCTGTCGTGGCAGATCATGCTGCAGCAATCGTTTTGGCTAGCTAGGAAGCCAACAAGGCTGCCACAATGCTATATGGCGGGCTTCATGGCTTTTGGGCACTTCTGCCCCCAAGTTGAATCCGGCAGCCCTGTGGAGCTTCTTTGTTGGCATCTGAGCTCTGTGACTGGTTTTCAGGCCTTGGAGCACTACGTAGCACCTCCACCTTTTGTCTAAATCTAGTGTTTCTCACCCAGATGCACCCTCAGGCATCTGTTTAGCACAGATGACTTTAATGTGAATGGGTACTCGGTAGTACCAATGTAACTCAATTTGTACCCTTAGAAATACTGATTTTGTACCCAACCATATTTGCAATTATTTGATGGTGGAAAAGAAAAAGACTGTCTTTAGATGCAATAACAAACATACTGTGGAATGTTTTTCTTTATGGCTTGTTGGGGCAGGATGGTGACTGTCTTTTTCCATGGCCGGGAGGATAACCAGTTGACTGTGATCAGGTGTGACAGTCAGACTGAGGAATAAACAGGCTCACCTGTGTGTTGCCGTATCAACAGAGAAGCTCACAAAGCTCAAGAAGAGCACATTAACTGCATGAAAGGAGCTGTGTAATTTATACCCTGCATATGAACTTGAGTAACCAGTGCATGGTTTTAAAAAGACACATTTCTGTTGAGTTCAAATTCAGTTTTTCAGTGCTTTAAATATCAAAAATGACAAGGAGTTTTTTTTTTTTACAGCAGCTTAGATAAATGTCACTGGCCTTTAGCTTTATCTCAGTCACTCTCTCTGTCTCTTTTAGCATCTAAAACTGACGCATTGACTGACATGCCCACAGCTACCCACCCAGATGCATTCCCGACAAAAACCTTTTAACTGCGGTGAGAGCAGCTGAGGTATGACAGACATACCGCCATACCACAAGGTCCGTCTAATCCTCTGAAAAGACTGCTTCAGAGTGTGCCGAGAGCCTGCTGGAAAATGTCTATCTCAACATGCTGGCCTGCCAACTGCAGCGCCTTGCTCTCGTCAGAGCCATGATTAGTAGTGTAAAATGAGTGAGATTAATGATGTGATATAATGTGATTTCAACTCAGGGAGTTTTATTCTCAGATCCATTCTCCAGCTCAGGTCCCATGTTTCCTACCCTGCTCATCTGGTTAGGAAGGTGCCTGGATGGTTGCTGGTTAAACTCCAGCTGAGAAAAAGAATTAGGATACAATGGCTCCTCCTCCAACAAGTGCTGTCTGTAATAGGGCAGAGCCCACTTTTAAATTAAATAAAATGAGTAAATCTGTTACTTTCTTTATCTCTGTAACTCCAGCTTACCATTCATAAGTATAACCTCTGGGCCAAACCAAACCTAACAATGCAATACTAAACCCCCCCGCCCCCCCCAAACACACACACACACGCACACACACACACACACCCCCACCCCACTCCCTCTGAGATCCTGCCCTTGAGCACCAACAAATACCCATATTTGCGCTAAGTGCTCCAAGCCAGAGCAGGAGCCATCCCCCTTCCACCACTAAATCAATCCCATCTCCAGCTTTAGATGCTCTGCCCTGCCTACTAACCTTTGCTCTGGCCCCAACTTCCCCAGACCTAAAATGCCCCGGCCTCAGGTCTGGTTACATTCTCTAAGTCACACCTCCAGGTTTCCTTCCCCTGATCCTCCCTTCAGCAGTATTACTTTCAGCCTGGCTCAATTCATAGCTCAGCCCAATCCAAACAAGGTCTGAGCCACTGTAAAACAGGGTGCACTTCATAAAAAGGTGATGTCAGCTAGCAACACAGACAGACGGGACTCTGTGCTCTGAGCATTTGACCGTTTGTGTCTGCGCATGCATGCCTGGATGTGTGAATGTTGTGTATGTGTGTCACTCTGACCCTGTCTCCATCAACAGACAGTTTTCAGTGGGCTTCGAAGCTGGCTTTGAAGTGATCTCATGGGAGCCATTAGCCAAAGCAACAGCCGTGCTAGGAAAAGAATGGCATCATGGAATAGAGAGAGGTGACAGCATTCAACAAGCACGTTTCTGGATGACAGAAACCGTTAATGAGTTCTTACAAACTGTCTGGAGACAGGGCAGCTCATTTTATTAAATTAAATGGCCAACTATCAAGTTATCATCACATTTTTGACTCATCCACGTCAAGACAAATATTCAAAATTGATTTGCTCACAAAAAATATTTATATTATTTATTCATGTACTGTAGGGGTCTTGGTTCGACTGACTTAAGAGAGAAATTAATTATTAATTATTTATTAATTAGTCTATTCAGTCTAAAAGCTTAATTTCTTTTTAAATTTTGATCAAGATTTTATAAATTTGCAATGTAGTTATAAATTATGTCATTTTCAAACCTGCTAGAGTTGGGTCAATTTCCGGTTTTGCCAGCCCAGTCAGGTGTACAAGCTTAAACCAGTTAGATTTTATGCAAATTGACCGAAACAAAATGTCTCATTTTAACACATTCTGGCAAATTAAAACAGGGCTTGACGCTAACTTTTTTTCCCAAGGAGCACATGAGCTCCTAAGTTGAAAAAGTAAGGAGCGCACAAAGAACTTTAGGGGCACAATGTAAATTGATCAAATAATGTGTTTTCCGTAATAAACGTGATGCAAATAGACATTTACAAGCAAAATTATTTAATGAATTTGTATACAAAATGTACAGAAAGGTCAAATCATCAAGTTTTGAAAAAGTATTGCAATTTAATTTTGTCTTTAATGTTATTATCTTATATTATCTTTGCAATATGATTATCTTATATAATGTTATTACTATCCTAAAACATTCTCCAGGTCCTCTGAAACTCTGCAGGACTTAAGCCTCTTTCACACAGAGCGCAATTTTCGTAGCGCCCACCGCAGCATAGAGCGCAGAACAAGTGGAGAGCAAGGCGCGCAAGACAGGATTGGGGGAGTACAGGCTCGTTCAAGAGCTACAGCTCCATAGTGACCGCTTCCGGGTCTACTTCAGGCTCTTCTCTGCTATTGGACTCGCCGAGGTGTCGTCACAGCGCGTTGCGGTGAAATTAAAAAATTTTCAATTCGAGCGCAGGCTGGCGGCGCGCAGACGCCACAGCATCAGCTCGGCGGCAGAGCGGTGCACTCTTGCGCCGCGGTAGCACATACACAATGAATGGGTTCATCGGCGGAGGTCTGCACTTTGCGCACTCTGTGTGAAAAGGGCTTTATTTCCACCCTGCCCAGCAGCGGTACCATGGCAAACAGTCCCTAACTGCGGGGAGAACGGAGCAGGCTTCCCCGTACGTAGGTCCGCCGCTTCCTCCACACTTTGACTTATTTCCACGCTAACAACACTGGGACTTTTCATTGTGCTGACAGTGGCTTGGAAAACCGCCCATAACCGTGTTACACGGGGAAGAGGGAAGAGCGAAGGCGACTGGAGTTCCTCCAACATTTGCGGTTAGATTATCATATTTTTTTATTGACAAAAATATAGGCTGCTTCGGCTGTTTTTTATGCGCACATGTGCCCCTAAATATTTTTTACAGTTCACACACACCTATTTTTAGTCGCAAATGCGAGTGAAACGCTCGCGCTGTCAAGCCCTGTAAAACGTAACTTGGGAACTTGTGCTGATGGCATTGCAGCGCTAAAGCCAACATGTATTGCATTAATAATAAGCAATATGACAATGTGATTAACATATTAATGTGTTTATAAATGGACTAATGAAGCCACTAGTGTCTGACCAGGCGTGAGCTGAGGTTAATGTTGGCAACATGACTGAGATAACATTTTAGGAGATGGGAGAGGCAGAGTGGCACACGTGGTATTTGTTTATAACAAAGTTTATGTGTTTTGGGGTAACCAGAGGAGACATGCAGAGAAAACACAAACTGCATCAATATGGCAACATTTTGGATTTGAAGCAGACACAGGAGTCGTCCTAAATGACAGCGAGTGATGCAGTGCTGCTATTGACAGCCAAACTTTTGGGGTTTTTTTTCTTTTTCTTCTTTTTGGATGACATCTTTCTATTTATATCTGTCGTTTGATTTGAAAGCACCACAATGGATGATGAACAGTTGATTAATGAAGTTAAGTTGAGGAATTATCTTCATGAAACCTCATGATTTCACCATAAAAAAAACCTAAATAAAGTGATGGCTGGCTGGAGAAAGATCACCAGGGAGCTGAACGTGTCTGGTGGGCTAAATGACCCTTGCTAATAACAAGCTAGGCCACTAGCTGTTGGCTATGTATGTTATTTCCATGAAATATAACGTGTGTTTTTTGTTTAGAAAAATTAACATTACAAAGTAGGAAGATAGCAAATAGTCTACTTGCCCATCTTTGAAGCGGTTACGTCCTTAATCTGATCTAGAGCAAACAGCTGATATTTACTTGAGTTGTTTACATGGAGTAACACAAGTGCATATTCAAGGGATTCGGTGTGCACAGGGAGCTCCTATGTTAGGTGATGTGACACAACAGACTGCCACTTGTTTGCTGTTGGAACACAGTGCATTATGTACCACTAGGGAGCCATGACACCTGGTAAAATTCAATATGTCGGTCCAATCTGGTGTTTGGCTTAATATCAAACTGGTTTGAAAAAAATAGCTGTTCACTGTGTGTGATATGAAATGGATCAATATTAGTGATGAACACCCAGCAAATAATCACATCACTATAAAGGTTCCTGTGTGCTGTACTGAGATTTACAGCATCATGCAGTCCATTGTTCCTATTTCCCAATCTGCACCTTTACTATCTTGGTTCACTCTTGCTGGTCTTGTATCATCTTTTTTTTTTTTTTCGCCAAAGCAGGCCGCTGTTTTCAGAAAAAAAAAAAAGCTTAAAATCTCACTGTACACTCCCTGCCCAGCACCAAAGCAGCAGACAGACACAGTTAGCAACCAGCTGGTGAATATATGTAGTAGAGCAGCTAAGGAGCCAGATACGTCCCTCAGGAATTGGTGGAGACCAAAACAAAGTTTACAAAAGTGTGATAATCGTGCTTATATTTGTCGGCTGTGCAGAATCACATCTACAAATAAATGCTAAAATTGCTTTGTGTCTGGTGGATGTGCAATCTCAGAACCCTGCAGGTATCAGTCTGACAACAATAAGACTCTGGGGGCAACAGCCATTATTTTGAGGGGTCAGGTGTAGCCATATTTGGGCCAAGACTTTCTCTTCCACATTTTTGGCTATTCACTACAAATATTCAACTATTTGTTCAAATTTTTTCCAACGTAGAGTATAAGAGTTTGAAAGGGGTTCAGAAGGATGTTTAGAGTGACAGTGACATTCAGGTAATACAGTAAATAAGTTAACTGTATTACCTGAATGTCACTGTCACTCTAAACAGTGACAGTGACAGTGACAGTGACACTGTCACTGTCACTGTCACTGTTTAGAGTGACAGTGACATTCAGGTAATACAGTAAATAAGTTAACTGTGTTTACAACGGTTCAGAAATGTACAAAAACATTTTTTGCCGAAACTTTAAATCAAATAAAAGCCAGACACTGTATCGTATTAAGTTGTGAGCTGTTAATTTACCACTTTGAAGCAGAAGGCAGATGATAGTGTCATCTCTGAGCCTGAAAGGGCAAAACATCTCCTCCTCTGGGCCGTGCCACCGTGTCCCTAGCTGCCTGTTCCAAAATGTGGGGGCTGAAACATGCCCAGAAGTACACTGCACACTGACTCACCAAAAGAAAAAAAACTTGAAGGAATCTCAGTTGACTGAGGGATCTCCATCTGATGATTCGAATCTCTGACTTTCAGAGGGCAGCTCTATTCGATACCAAAATCTTGCCCCATTCTTGTCCTATACAGATTCTGCATATACAGTACAGGCCAAAAGTTTGGACACACCTTCTCATTCAATGTGTTTTCTTTATTTTCATGACTATTTACATTGTAGATTCTCACTGAAGGCATCAAAACTATGAATGAACACATGTGGAGTTATGTACTTAACAAAAAAAGGTGAAATAACTGAAAACATGTTTTATATTCTAGTTTCTTCAAAATAGCCACCCTTTGCTCTGATTACTGCTTTGCACACTCTTGGCATTCTCTCCATGAGCTTCAAGAGGTAGTCACCTGAAATGGTTTTCCAACAGTCTTGAAGGAGTTCCCAGAGGTGTTTAGCACTTGTTGGCCCCTTTGCCTTCACTCTGCGGTCCAGCTCACCCCAAACCATCTCGATTGGGTTCAGGTCCAGTGACTGTGGAGGCCAGGTCATCTGCCGCAGCACTCCATCACTCTCCTTCTTGGTCAAATAGCCCTTACACAGCCTGGAGGTGTGTTTGGGGTCATTGTCCTGTTGAAAAATAAATGATCGTCCAACTAAACGCAAACCGGATGGGATGGCATGTCGCTGCAGGATGCTGTGGTAGCCATGCTGGTTCAGTGTGCCTTCAATTTTGAATAAATCCCCAACAGTGTCACCAGCAAAACACCCCCACACCATCACACCTCCTCCTCCATGCTTCACAGTGGGAACCAGACGTGGAATCCATCCGTTCACCTTTTCTGCGTCTCACAAAGACACGGCGGTTGGAACCAAAGATCTCAAATTTGGACTCATCAGACCAAAGCACAGATTTCCACTGGTCTAATGTCCATTCCTTGTGTTTCTTGGCCCAAACAAATCTCTTCTGCTTGTTGCCTCTCCTTAGCAGTGGTTTCCTAGCAGCTGTTTGACCATGAAGGCCTGATTCGCGCAGTCTCCTCTTAAAAGTTGTTCTAGAGATGGGTCTGCTGCTAGAACTCTGTGTGGCATTCATCTGGTCTCTGATCTGAGCTGCTGTTAACTTGCGATTTCTGAGGCTGGTGACTCGGATGAACTTATCCTCAGAAGCAGAGGTGACTCTTGGTCTTCCTTTCCTGGGTTGGTCCTCATGTGTGCCAGTTTCGTTGTAGCGCTTGATGGTTTTTGCGACTCCACTTGGGGACACATTTAAAGTTTTTGCAATTTTCCGGACTGACTGACCTTCATTTCTTAAAGTAATGATGGCCACTCATTTTTCTTTAGTTAGCTGATTGGTTCTTGCCATAATATGAATTTTAACAGTTGTCCAATAGGGCTGTCGGCTGTGTATTAACCTGACTTCTGCACAACACAACTGATGGTCCCAACCCCATTGATAAAGCAAGAAATTCCACTAATTAACCCTGATAAGGCACACCTGTGAAGTGGAAACCATTTCAGGTGACTACCTCTTGAAGCTCATCGAGAGAATGCCAAGAGTGTGCAAAGCAGTAATCAGAGCAAAGGGTGGCTATTTTGAAGAAACTAGAATATAAAACATGTTTTCAGTTATTTCACCTTTTTTTGTTAAGTACATAACTCCACGTGTTCATTCATAGTTTTGATGCCTTCAGTGAGAATCTACAATGTAAATAGTCATGAAAATAAAGAAAACGCATTGAATGAGAAAGTGTGTCCAAACTTTTGGCCTGTACTGTACATATGTAGAAATTACTGGACTTGTAAATATGCAATTGTCTACTAACAAGTTTATGGTCTAAACTTAAAAGCTGATAATACGCTGGTGTTCTCTTTACAACTTGCTTACAGGTGATGACACATATCTCCATAACATTACATTTATAAATCAAACATTTTGACAGCTGTAAGGTTGTTGCTAATCTTGCCAGTGCTGTCAATAAAATCCAATCAAACCACACCACAACCACACAGTCCTAATGAAGCAGATTGAGCTTGAAAAATGTAACTCACAAGGGTCACGCTTGATAGAGTTTAAATTTGAAGACTTATCAGATGCTAAAAACATCACAATGGTTTGTGCTACAAGACAACATTTTACCAATCTTGGAAGTCATCTTGGAGGCAATTATTTTAACTGTCTCTGTTTAGACAACGGCATGGTAAACAGCACAAGGCTGGTTGAGGGAAGAGGTTGAGCCAGGATCAACTTTTTTTTTTTTTCCTGGTCTATGTTTTTATGCTAAAGCCCTCTACTTTAACACCCCAGGTTCATTTTTTTCTTGGCCCTAAAACATGCGTGCTTGTCTACTAAGAAACAGTCTGACATTTTGGGAAATATGCTTATTCACTTTATTTACTTTTCCAGTTTCTTTCTTCTGACATTCATGGATTGATATGATTAATCATACTTGAGACGAGTCAATAGCAAAAACACTAAATCAGCTGTCCAGGCTCCTGACTGTGATTTTAGTAGGTTTTTCAGATTTAATTCACTGCTCTTTGAGACAAATAAACAATAAATCAGTCAGTTAATCAATCAATCAATCAATCAGTGAATCACTAAAACCACATCATAATGAACATGTTTCCTTTTCCTTCTCCGTCTCTGCTATTTTTTTCTGTCCCTCTGCTTTTCTTGCTCTGTACTTCTCTTCTTCATTGTGATTTTTCCTCTCTCCTTCATTCCCAATTTTCCATCCACCACCTTGTACATTTTCTTCTTCCCTATTTTCTCTCATCCACCTTATCTTTCTGCAACACACAGACTGAGGCACCCACACACTCTCTCTCTAACACACACATACACATGCAGTTACAGATAAATTTGAGGCACCACACCCTGGTGGAGTCACGCCTTGATGCATTACGAGGTTACACCCCTGTTTGCTCTGGCTCAGGTTCCAATTGGACAAAGTGGGTAAGAACCCATTTTCCCATCGGGTAATATCAATGAGGGCGATTTGGCATTTTGCGCAGCACCCACACACACACACACACACACACACACACAGACACACACACACACACGCACACACAAACTCACATGCACAGACACACAAAAACCCACACAAAGAGGATTTACTGACAGATGAATTACTGAACATGCCAAGTTGTTCAGAGAATCATTAACCCATGTTCTCCTCTTTTTTTCCTGTTTATGTGTCTTGTCATTGGCTCAATATTGACACTGCATTCCAAAACATTTTTCCTCTCATCTCTGCAAAATATCTTCATTTATACAATATTTGGAAAGTTGAGTGTAATAAAAAAGTCTGACACAAATTATTTCTGTCAGCTGACAGCTGCAGTTTGAGGAAATGAACAAAATCTTTTGAAACTAATCTTCTAAAATATTTTACCTAATAGCTATTGTTGTCTTTTGGCTTGGTATTCTCAGTTTAAGAGAGCATGTTTTAATTTAACTGCACTAGAAAAAAATGGTTAATTATAGAAGTAAAGAGGGGGGTTAGCCAGAATAACCAAGTACAAAAAAGTTTGATGGGCTCAAAACATTATAAATGTCTCTCATTAAGCAGCAATTTCTGTTCTTGAAAACAGTGATGAAGAAACAGAGGGCCTTTATGCTGCAGATGTGACATGCTGTATGTGCTTGAAGCATGCATGTGTTGCTTTAAAACATTTGGTGAGGTAGAAAAGGTTGGAGCAATTTCCTTCCTTCTAAGAAGTGGGGTGCTTTTGTTATTTGGCTCCCTCTACTCACAGCTGCTGTGCTGTTCATGCGCACAAGTGCATGTGTATGTGTGTAAACAGATAAATGTGCAAAAATACATATATATTGTAACCTGAAAAGTATTTGGACATTATGAAGTCTATTTATTTATATTTCAGTAAAATCTGCACACTGTTTTCCAGGGTAGGCATGTCAAACGTCTTTGAGTGCATCTTTATCTTAGTGCAGGCTCTAATGTGTGTACGAGTTTCCACCCAAACACAGAGTGTTTCCTAGAATGCTAGCTAGCTGATGTGAAACGTGGTGGTCTGGCTGTTTGGGCTGAGAGTAGGGGATTTTCCCCAGCAACCTAATTAGACCCAGCAATGATGTCATAAGGCAACCATGGGTCACTGTTGTCAAGACGACAGGTACTGTGTAAACCCAGAGCCGTTCAGACACAGTTTAGTTCAGCAAATGTAGTTTGCAGCAGCAGACAGTTTTGGCAGAAAGCACTGCTTGATAGTGCCTCTTAACAACCTTTGATTCAGAGTATTTAAGGTCTCTTGTACTTTACACTCAAGTGTTTATTTTTATGCTCCAAAATGGCATCAGGAACTAATGATGATATGTTATGAGAAAGCATAAATTGTATTGTGTTTTAATGTTTTGTTTTGTTTTAAATCCAACTGTAGCAATACATAGACAGAAGTTACATGTTAATATGAACTGGCAAAGTACACACTGCTGTCCTACACTAAACTGCCCACTTAAATACTCCCATGTATGCCTACATTCTGGTAGGTCAATCACACACACATGCTTTGCTGCAGGATGTTTGTGTGTGTTAGTGTAATTGCCTCAAAACAATACTGTCTTTCTCTCTGCTAAAGGAGCTAAAAAGGATGCATGGCCAGATGTTGCCAGGGTAGCTGTCTACTAGATTGGCTTTTAACACACATACACAAACACATGCGCACGCACGCACACACACACACACACACACACACACACACACACACACACAGTTTTCCCTCAATGTGTTCCTCATTTGATCCGGCAAAGTGACACACCGCAGACCCACTATCTCCATTTTAAAGGCTCACACAAGACGCACAGATGAATAAGCTCTCTGTCCAGATTTCTTGGAAGTGTGTACACACATATGCATGCGCACAAAGACACATCCCATTCACATTTTACTTTGTGTGCTGGTATTATATTGAACATGCTGTCAGTACAAGGTTGATGCTCCAACCATCCTTTTCCTATTTCAGTTAAGGTCAGTGTCCTTAAAAATAATGTGAGCCTTTCACAGCACAAACAGTAGAGCACACACTGGCTTGATAAAAAATATCTGTGGCAGATTCAGGCCTTTCCCACTACTGTGTTATGGGAAAGATAACATATTAAACACTAACAGAAAAAAGTGTATATGTTACCCCCAAAGAAGAAACCCTCAAAGAGGGTAAATAGTGATTAATGACTCATTCAGTGAGTAACAATCAACTCAAAGTAGATGGGATTCTGGGAAGAGGAGACAGTGCTGTTTATCACCCAAATACAGGCATGGCCAACAAACTGGAAACAAGCTGGTAGTGATTTTACAAGACAAAAGGTAGTCTGTCTTTTCCTTACACAGTTCAAGCTCTACTGTAGAACAATGCACTATACTGCATCTACATGATGATGATGATATAATGGTGTAGCTGGAAAACAGAGGAGAGTTGGCAGCGAGAGGGAGATGGAGAGGCAAGGAGAAACAGATATGAGAGCTCCCGGGAAATGGGATGGAAAAACGAGAGCTGGAGGGAGATAAGTGTGAAAGTAGGAGAAACTCAAAGAGAGTCCGGCGAGACCAAAAGACAGAGGTGGGAGAATGCAGAAAAGCAACAGAAGAATGGAGAATGAAAAGTGGCACGAGGGAGTAAGAGATACAGCATGAGAGAATTCATAAATAAAACATGGCAAAATTTATGCTATACAGAAAATTTCTGGCACTAGTATCAACATTTTTGGTGCACATGGAGCTGCCAACCTTCTACAGTTGATGGCAGAGAATACTTACAGTACATTTATCAACCTACAATCAGCCTGAACAAATGATGTGGGGATAAAATGTTTGCTGATTTGTTGACAGAGTATGTGAGCTAAGCAGTCTCAAATAAAGTGAATAGAAGTTTCATTCAAAACACATTAGCTACATTTACACTGAGTAAATGGAAAAATAAAGACGCTAGTAAGCCAACAATGTAATACATCACTGCTGTGAAACTGAGACTTTTTAAAATGTTGTTGACACTGTGTCAGAGGGTTTGTCTGCTCCACTTCAGGTTATTATTTAGATGCCAATTTGTTTCATTAAGTTATTCATTTTCTTAGACTGCATTGAGAACTATTATATTGAAATACTGACCCTCCAACATACAGTCTAATTCCAGCTGCAAGATCAAACTTGATTGTCAGAGTTGCTGTTGTTTCACTCCGTTCATTCAGCCTGATGATCACGTTAGCCAATTTTCCTGTTATTTATGGGTTATTTTGTTCATAGATTGTATAAAAAAGTGGATATAGCCATTGTCTCCCCTTGGTTTGTGGACTACTCTTCTGAGGCCTTGAGTCTGGCATTTTGTCTTCATCTTTTATTTTGGAGCCAGAAGTGACTAGAAGTAGGGTAATTTCTACATAGACCTCTTTATCACATCACTGGAGTTGTACTTTGTGTAATTAAATGTGACAAATAAATTACTGATTGACTGATACAATCAGATGTCTTTTTTTAATCACTGGAGTCGTCCCCTGCTGGCCATTAGAAAGAATGCAGGTTTAAAGCTTCACTTTTCAGACCCGGAGATAACACCTTGGTTTTGCCCGAACCAAAAGGCCTCATTGACACCATTTTCAGTCATTGCAAAGTTGCGATATGGTTGCTAGAGGACAGGTAATGTATGTCACAAAGATTTAAAAAATGTGAGAAATTCCTTCAAGGTGTTCTTGTGATACTGCATTTACGACAATGTGATAGACGTAAGGTCACAGCAACTTTGACCTTTGGCCGTTGACCACCAAAATCTAGTCAGTTTAGCCTTGAATCCAAGTGAAAGTTTGTGCCAAGTTTGAAGCAATTCCCTAAAGTTGTTCTTGAGACAATGCGTTCAGGAGAATAAGACAGACATAAGGTCACCTTGATCTTGACCTTTGACCATCAAAATAATCAGCTCATTAAGTCCAAGTGGATATTTGTGCCAAATGTGAAGTAATTTCCTTGAGGCGTTCTTGAGATATCATGTTCACAAGCGTGGTACGGATGGACATATGGATGTACAACCTAAAAACATAACACCTCCAGCTATGGCTACCGCTGGTGTAGAGGCATAAATTCACTCAACGGTAAAAAGATCCTGATTAGAAATCCATAACAAGCAAGTAAGGAGATCTTTGAGTTCAAACTGTTCTCTCTGTCAAGCTCAACCTTTACTGACCAACATGGACAAGAACCCTAACAATGCACAAAATAAGAAGTTTAATCAGTAACAGAAACGCAGCAGTGCCAACATACACCATACCTAATATTTAGTTATCCATTAAGGGCTATTGGTTTGCACTGAATTACATTCTATAAATTTCCCTATATCATTGGTCACTCAGTGTAGTTGAATTCTCAAAAAGGTGTCATGCAAACACCTTAATCATGATAAACTGTAACCAGATTTAAATAGTCATGTAAACATGTCATGCTACTCTTTTCCATTACTTCGTCTTTTCATAATAGTATTCATGCTTGGATTATGAGACTTCTATTACTTTTCATGAATTTCTGGATACATCGTTGGTTTCTTCATTGATGTTCTTGCTTACACATGTAAACCAATATTAGTGCAGTTGGTGTGTGTTTTATTTATATCTAAACCTCGCCCATGATGAAGTGCTGGATTTAGACTATTATGTATGTCAGAGCTCCTCTTTCAAATGAGTTGCTGTAGAGTGTGTAAAAAGGACACCTTATCCCATCATTTTATTCAACACTCATGCAAATACCTTGGTGGTAGCCATCAATTTTATTTAGACAGAAAACATTTGGCTCGTGTAACCACAGCAACTGTTGAGTTGTTTCGACTGCTGAAGCCAAAATGAGTAAGATCGGTGTGTCCTGGGACTCCTGGGTCATTAACACTTGCTGAAACCCCCTTTGCATGCTTGGCCACAACACGCCCACGTGCAAAGCTATCATTATTCTCCCTGCATCTCCTGCACATGAGCCATGGATTCACTGACGTCCACATATATACTGCACTTCCTGGCATCTGTAATGTGTCACCTTTTCAGGAATAGAGGAAAAAGCTGCTAAGTTTCACCGCTGACCTCAAAAGTTTCTGACATAGGACAATGCATCATCAGTGTACACGTAGCACTTTAAAACAACATTTCCTTATTTAGGAAATCACATCTGCTGTGTGATCAAGTAAAGGGTAATCACCAAATTGGGATGATGGACTTTGGCATGAGAGGTTACTGACATCTAATTGGTTTCCTGATAAGTTCACACGTCACAAATTAGCAGCGCCAGGTTCCAGATTACATTGTTCTAACAGAGAAATTAAGCAGGTTAAGGATGAAATGGCCCAAAGGAAACTCTGCGGTGGTCAGGTCTTCCTACGAAAAATAAATAGAGACCAAGCAGTTTATTTTCACTGCAGCTAAATAGGGGGGACTGAGAGAGAGAGAGGAAGAGAAAGAGAGAGGGAGAGAAGAAGAGAAAGTGGTTTATTTTCACTGTGGCAAAATGGGTTTGTTTTAACTCTGCAGTGTTTGGAGTTGGAGTTATCCCCTGTGTGAGGCAGGCAGAAAGGCAGATAGAAACAGAAGAGAGAGGGAGGTGACAGAGCGACAGGAAGGTGTAACACAAGAAGGTAAATGTGAAACTCAAAGAAAGTGGAGAAGACAGAGTGGAAAAAAGGGGTTGTGAGACTCATATGTTCATGTTTAATGTTGGGAAATCAGAGGATGAAACAAGAGATCCCAAGTGAACCACTGCTGTGCCACAGCCAACTTTCTCTCTTATCCTAAGTCCTTCTATTAGTATCTGTCTCACATCATCACAATACGCACACCATTTCCCTGGTGTAAATGAGTATTATCAAAGGCAACTCTGCTCTTGACGCATTCACAGCATCATGACATCACTGGCCTAATTGATCCCTGTGTCTGTGCACAGAATAAAGGATGCTTGGAAACATGAGGTCTCTCTGATTTTTCTTGCTAATAATGGTTCTGATTACTGGACTGTAATACTGTTATTACATAACTTCATACACATGCAGTTTTTTCTAAGATCATGGAGATGAAGTTTGGACTTCTGGAACAAATGGAAACAAAATAAAACTCACAGTCAGCATTGTGGACAAGAGGCAAGAATGACACTGTAAAAACACTGTAAAGGTGAATATGTGGTCTTTGAGAACGACAAAAAGCTATGTCACCACAGACCCCATTTACATCTGACAATGTCTGCATCTGACGAAAGAAAAACACATGTCCAGGCAAGGTTTAATGCACGCAGAAAACAGTGTTATCAGACTGTATCGCGGTCTTAAGTTGGTCTGGTTTGCATTGTGATCAGACCTCAATGAGGTGTAAATTCAATCCATACTGCACAAACACATTCTTCAGAAAAAAATCTGCCCAACAAGTTCAAAGGTCACCTCTTCTTACAAAAGCTACAAGTACAAGCAGTAGATAGCAAGTCTTCCCTCGCAAAACATGATCTGAAAATGACTGACGCCCATCCGTGGCATTTCTTTCTTTGACTTAAGAGCATGTTTTACTTCTTATAGACGGTGTCTGAAGAAGCACGTAAACAGCTTTAGATCTAAAGATGTGCTTGTATTAGCTTGCTGGCATCACCTGTTTGATTTATTATTCACATTCACTGGCTGCTTGGCAACCAGCTGATGAGTATTGTTCAACCGTAAGTGTACAGTTTTGCCATTTGAACCTGACAAGTCTCACAATTATTCTGCTAATACACTTATGTCAAAGCTGCTGCAGCTCCCTCCACCACGCTAACCTTTGACTTTACTGAGATTTATGTTCATGTATATGTTTCGTAAGGGGGATTAGCTGTCCAGTTTTGAAAGCCCCCCTTAAAAAGTGGCGGCTTTTCGGCCAAATCTGACTGTATCACCATTTTTACTATGAATAATGAATTCCTTGAAGTAAATGTCTCTGACTGAGATGTTTCTGTTTTTGAATAATACAGCCTTAAAAAAACTACCTCTAGGCTAAACCTCGATTGCTCAACATGATGTCTCAAAGATTCTTAAAGATAGAGTTTCACCAAGTTGTGGTTCTAATTATAGAGAGCCATGTTAGGAGCAGTATTGCATAATTTAAAATAAAAATGCACTAGTTATGAGGGTCCAGAGTTAAGCCTCGCCATGTTAAATCCAGGTAGGTCACATTTTGTCAGTTGGTTCCCAGACCTGGCTGACCCTTAAATACTGCTGCACTGCTGGATATCTGTGCCCTTTTTGACACAGAGGAATCTGGGTAATTCAGGTTTTGTTTCTGTCCAATTTTATTGTAAGACAACCAGCTAATAAATGTCAAGATATACCGTACATAGTTATGATGCTTGCTGTACAGTGCTGCCCCCCTAAAAGAGAACCCTTTGGGGCAAAAAAAGAGGTGAAGTAAGGTTAGCAGAACTGTATCACATAAATTTTTTATGGACCTGAAGTATGATTTGCTCAGCGTCTCATTCTCTTGTTACAAGATCCAGATTTCCAAGAACCTCAGTATGCCCACATTATCTCGACTTATGAGACATTGTCATTCAAACTGTGAACTTTCCTGACCATTATGTATTAAGTAGTGAGTGACGATAACCAGGACAATTGTCAGGATACATTACTTAATCTGCTGCCATCTAAAATGGAGCCAATAGATCCCTAATGTCGAGCTTACTGAAATGCTCCAGTGACCCTCAGCAGGTGAAAAGAGTAAAAGATCATAAATTGTCATGTGCCACACATGGTGAAAGGCACAAATCAATCGATTGTTACTAATCAGGCCATAATAAATCTCTATTAGATATATAACAGGCGGGCTGCATCATCATCATCTGATAAAGATAATCCTACTGAAACATGGACCTAAATTCTTCCTTGAAACAGACACAGTTCTTTATTCTGATGAACGCTGGCTGATCAAGGGGAACATGCTCATTGTTTTCAGTTGATAACATTCAATCTGAATTAAACACTGTCTTGTCTTTGGATTCAAGAGCCGATACTACCTGTCAGCTAAACATGGCTTGAAAATATATTTTGGCTTTTAAAAAAACAAAATCACTTCTTGAGGTAAAACAGGCCTGTATCGTATAGACCATCTGTAGCACCTGAAATGTTAGCCACACCCTTTGAGCATTTATATTGGCAGCATTCTTGACAAGTTCTGCTTGAGTGTCCAGTCTGCTTTTCATCAGTCAATGACAGATTTCACTTTACTTCTCAGAAAGTTTGTGTCAAACCTCAATTGGACCACAACTCTTGTAACCATATCTGACTGGAGAGTAATTTTCTGTAACGTCCCATCGACACCTCCACCCCAGGAAGGAGGATTTCAAGTCTGGAGGGGATCATTGTTTTGCCATGTGTGTGCTTGTAAGTATAGAAGGGTGTGTATCGGTCTTTCTGCAGTTAATCTCAAACTACTGGACCAATGAGCCTAATATTTGGTGTGCATATTTATGACTTGTCATTGCAGTGATTGACAGTTGTTAAAAAACCTGCTTTATTGACTGTTTTACTTCGTCATTGACTGCTGACCACTCTACTATTCAAAGCCGGGCGGTAGGGACCACAAATTTTCTAACTTGGTTGTTCCGTGGCCATAATTACATATAATCAAAATTACATCATATTTACATTTCACACACTGTGCCTGCTAGCAGAAGAACTCGATCCGCTCTGTGCAATGCCCTGTGGCTCAGTCACAAATAGACAAGATGTGTATTTTTATTAATTTTTGGGACACTTCTGAAACATGCTGCGGCACATTTGCTGGAATTACAAGAATTGTCTTGAGTGGCTGTGACTGACACTGGCGGCGGCCTGGTGGAGATGTGCACTCTACTGAGTGCACTTTTCTAGTTGTGTTAAGTGCTCATATTTAGGAGCACAATCATTAATCAAGAGGGTAGGGCTGGGCGATATGACCTCAAATCAATTCACGATTAATTGAGCATTTTACCTCAATTACGGTTAATGAAATTTTGTTTTTGTTATTTTGCCCTCATAGATAATAATTTAACTTTTACCTTTACTGTATATATATTTACCTTTACTGTATATATTCTGTTTATTATCTATTTTTGCCACTGTATCTGTGTTTATTTGATAGGTCACTATATATATTTTTGCACTATACAATATATCTTTCTACTCTTGTAAGGAGCACCTCTAACGCCAAAAATTTCCCCCACGGGGATCAATAAAGTATCTCTGATTCTAATTCTGATAGTTCGCTGACAAGGTTCGTACTATAAATATGAGTCAGTGTAGTGTTTTGTTACATTGTAATGTGAAGTTTACATTGTAACATTTTAATATCAAGTACATTGTAACATTACGAAAGGTGCTATGTGAACAGTTTATTATTGTTGTCACAGTATTTATTTAGTGTACTAAAAAAGAGCTGTAGCTCCATCATAAATAAGTGAGTAAACTTTTATTTAAATACCACCTTTTTAAACACATATAACATAGTGTTTACCAACACCAGCAAAGTAAAGAAAAGAAGAATAAAAACACAAAGCATATACAATAACATATCATAGAAAGGTGTAGACATTATCATTCATGATACACACACACACACACACATACACAGAAAGAATATAGTAGCCAGTCACCACAGATATCCCCATTCA
This sequence comes from Epinephelus lanceolatus, assembly GCF_041903045.1. Taxonomy (NCBI): domain Eukaryota; kingdom Metazoa; phylum Chordata; class Actinopteri; order Perciformes; family Serranidae; genus Epinephelus; species Epinephelus lanceolatus. The sequence continues at coordinate 31,843,979 of NC_135743.1, forward strand.
GATTACTAAAAACTGTAGCACTGTGTCTGTTCAGCTGACGTGCACTAACTGATTGCGAGGTGCAGCCTGTGTCCAAACACTGTTCCCGTGATCCATTGAGCTCTGCAGCTTTGACAATATTATCCCCATTGTCTGTCGTAATGGCCATGAGGTTCTCCTCTGTGAAGTCCCACGCAGAAAGCATATTTCTCAGGCCTTGTGCAATCATCTCTAATGTGTGATCAACTGGAAAATATGCTGTCTCAAGGCATCTGTTACACAGCTTCCATTTATTGTCAATCTACTGCAAAGTAAGGCTCCAGTATGAGTCCATCGTCCTTCTTGACCAGAGATCAGATGTGGCTACAAAGTGCTGAACAGATTTCAGTTCCGCAACTACCTTTTGACGACATGAGTTGTACATGTTTGGCACCACAGTTTGGGAAAAATATTTTTGTGATGGCACAGTGTATCTTCTGTCAGTGGTTTTCTCTTGAATCTTCTTCATGTTGTGTAGCCTTTGAAAATGCTTGTGTTATTGAGAGCTACTTTGTGGAGGCACTTGTTGCTGGGCACTTGTCAGTCTTTCTTTTTTTGAACCATGCACTGTTGATATTCGGTAACGTGACTGTGCTCCAAGTACTTAAACAGATTGGTGGTATTACCTTTGGTCACTGATATTTACTTTTTCTGTTCCATGAAAGGCAAAATGTGCAATAGACACGTCATTTCTCTTTGGCACAAGCTGCTCAAGTTACTTAGTTGGCTTGGTGTTTGAGTTCTCCTCCATGTTGCTTCCAGGTCGCGGACTGGATGGGGCAGTCACGTGACTTCACTCGCAGTAGTACGTATTTAAGGGGACACAGTGGGAAAAGTATTAACAAGTTTTGAAAAAACAAAAAAAACGAAATTACCGACACAGGCAAGATTACATTGGTTAGAGGTTCTGAATGTCAGTTTTGACATTGATTTTCAATTAACTGCCCAGCTCTACAAGAGCGTCACCTCTCTGTCCAAAAACACACATCAAAGCACAGGCAACAGACAGCATCTTTTCCTAAATATATCATTATGAAAGTAATGTGGGTTGCACATGGTAATGGCCACAGTAACTAGTGGTAACAGTAACTATCAGCGTTTACATAGGTTACTTAGTGGCTTTGCAATCTTTGTAATAAGCTTCTGCCATTGGGGGCAAAATTTCGCAGAAAAAAAATCTGCTTTACGGCAGGAAATGCGTCATGTATCAGGGCTTGACACTAACTTTTTTTTCCCAAGGAGCACATGTGCTCCTAAGTTGAAAAACTAAGGAGCACACAAGAACTTTAGGGGCACAATGTAAATTGATCACATAATGTGTTTTCCATAATAAATGTGATGCAAATAGACATTTACAAGCAAAATTATTTAATGAATTTGTATACAAAATGTACAGAAAGGTCAAATCATCAAGTTTTGAAAAAGTATTGCAATTTAATTTTGTCTTTAATGTTTTTATCTTACATTATCTTTGCAATATGATTATCTTATATAATGTTATTACTATCCAAAAACATTCTCCAGGTCCTCTGAAACTCTGCAGGACTTAGCCTCTTTCACACAGAGCGCCCTTTTTGGCACCCACCGCGAGGTAGGGCGCAGAGCAAGCGGAGAGCAAGGCGCGCAAGACAGGATTTGGGGGAGTACAGGCTCATTCAGGAGCTACAGCTCCATGGTGACCACTTCCGGGTCTACTTCAGGCTCTTCTCTGCTATTGGACTCGCTGAGGTGTCGTCACAGCGCGTTGTGGTGAAATTAAAAACATTTCAATTCGAGCGCAGGCTGGCGGCGTGCAGACGCCACGGCATGCGCCCTCTCACCACCGCTCAGCTCGGCGGCAGAGTGGTGCGCTGTTGCGCCGCGGTAGCACATACACAATGAATGGGTTCATCGGCGGAGGTCTGTGCTTTGCGCGCTCTGTGTGAAAAGGGCTTTATTTCCACCCTGCCCAGCAGCAGTACCGTGGCGAACGGTCCCGAACTGTGGGGAGAACAGAGCAGGCTTCCCCGTAGGTCCGCCGCTTCCTCCACATTTTGACTAATTTGCACCCTGCCAACAGTGGGCCTTATATTCATTGTGCCGACAGTGGCTTGGAAAACCGTCCGTAACCGCGTCACACAGGGAAGAGGGAAGGCAGCTGGAGTTCCTCCAACATCTGCGGTTAGATTATCATATTTTTTTACTGACAAAAATATAGGCTGCTTTGGCTGATTTTTTTTATGCCCACAGATGCCCCTAAATATTTTTTACAGTTCGCACACACCTATTTTTAGTCGCAAATGCGAGTGAAACGCTTGCACCTTCGAGCCCTGTGTATTGCGAAACTGGTCAGTCAGCCAATCAGGGACTGGAGCTGGTCCTTATGAGGAGTTGGGCACTACATAGTTGAGTCACGAGCATAATGGCAGATGGACAAAGTTTGGATACAAGTGAAAAACGGCCTAGCGAAAGAAAACAAGCTCCTCTGTCTGAGGAGGAAAAGAAGAGCAAAAAGAAGAGTGATAAAAGAAGAGGAAAAACAAGAGTAAACCTCAGTCAGGCATTCAAGAGATGGAGGAAGCTCCGTGACCAAAGAGGCTTCAAAACTGATGTCCAGCTAGCTTTCTTTCTAATAGATCAGTAAGTAACACGGCCAAATGTTAGCTAGACGAGAGAGGACTGTACTGTACTGGCTGCTAGTTAATTCCTATCTGGCCACCATTGCAAATCACTGCAACCGGGGACCGGGTAGCGAGTGTTGGTTGGCTGACATCCTCGTTGCCATTCTACGGCAGCCCTCGGACAGTGATACCCCCCTCCCTTCCTTCTGTTCTCTTCTCACGGAGGCAGCTATCGACATCACCAAACGCTGGACTTTTCACTGCAACGGCCTTAGACTGAGGAGCATTAAAATCAGTTAATGTTAGTCCACACAGCTCTCCCAAGCTGGCCTGGAGAGCAGGGAGATCATGTCGGTCACTGGCCATCAATGTGAGGGCAGCCTTGGGCACCCAGCATTTCCGACCGGGAGAAGTGGAGTAAAATCCTCTCCTCCGCTCCCGTTTGTCTGGTGAACGCCTCTCCTCTGTCAATACACTCCGCCAGCAGTTTAATAATATTGATGCCAGTTGTAACATTTTAATCTTTTAGTAGTAAGCCATGTTCTAAGCGGGATAATGTATAGTGAGCCGGTGACAGTTGAAAAATAACTCAGCTGCGTGTCGGGGTTCCATTCCCGTCGGGAGTTATTTTTCAACAGTCACTGGCTCACTATACATTATCCCTTACGTGTCTACTGTTGTTTGTACTGATACTGTACATATTGATATAATTTACCGTGAGTTGTTTGTACTGGTACTGTGCATTCTGGTCTAATTATTTGCATTACTATTTGTTTTTTCTTCAGATAAATCTGATAATTGTTGCTCGGTCTCTTTACTCATTTATTTAGTAGAGTGTCCACACACCTTCTCATTCTACATATACATAGAGGTATACTGGTGGCTTTACAGCCTACATTTTATTGATTATCTCTGATCCCCACGGTCAATTTGGTCGTTGCAACAGTGCGAGCAACACCGCTGACGCTAGGTGACGCCAAGCTAAAAAAAACAAACAAATCCCATCTGTTTCCTTTTTAAACCATTAGTATATAAATATATTTTCTTTGATCAGATCTAATTAAATAAGGTAAAGCTGAAAATGTCCACGCCAGTGTTTTTCAGCTGTTTTCAAAAAGTTCTCCATCCAAACACCCAAAGACAAAGGACAAAAATCAAATCTATTTCCTTCCTTTTAAGTTTGCAAAAAACAAACTGCATTGCAGCCACTATCTGGTAAGGAGAGGCGCGGACACAGCCCAGTTAGTACACTTAGTTCCAGCAGTTTAAACATACATTCTGCCAGACAGGCATTCTCATTGACACATTTTTCTGTTTTCACTATCTGAAAACAGAACAAGTACAACATAGTGATTTCACTGCTACATTTTTGTCAATCAAACCATTATTTTATGCCAGTAAAGCTAAATACAAATGCATTTTGTGTGTGTGTAAAGTGCCAGCTGGACAATGGGCCAAAAAAGGCTGAGTGAGTGTCAAATGTCAGTTTAGACAAGGTCTCTAGGTGAGGAATTACTCGGCAAAAAAGATGTGTTGCCCTTCTAATTGGACTCATACCATGGCTGACACAAAGTGATGATGGATTTGCCCTGAAGGCTTTAATCACTTTCTTCAAAGGACAAAGTAAAACAAGGCAAACTGACCAAGCAGAGAAATGATTCACTTTGCTTACCACGGAAGCTCCATAGGTCCATTAGCTCAGTAGCTAAACCGTACTTCCTCTTCCAAAACAGAGACTTCACATCATTTGTTCATATGACGTCACACAGTTTTAGACTGTGAACAAGAGGGCCAAGATAGACATCAGCTGACCTTTAACCTGTGTTCATACCAAGGGTTACGCTAAGAGCACCAGGACATCTTCTTCTCTGGAGGCTGGCTCCATTTTCTTCAACCTCTAACCTGACTGTTGTCTGGTGGTTAAATAAGTGATAGAAGTACTTCAGTCAGTAATCACTTAAAATCTGAACAAATCAAAGTTTTGCATCAGTGTACAATAGATTCAGAGGTTTTTGTTTTAAATGCATCCTTGAATTGGATGGTAGGCGCTTGCTGGCAGTTCTGTTATATTTATCCCTAAAACATCTTTCTTTCCGTTCTTGAACAAATTTGAAAAAGTGTTGTAGGAACATATGTATCAGGTTCAATTAGGCATACCCTGATATGTCATAAACATATATAAAGCATTAGATTTATCAATGGTAGCCCAGTGTTAATCTTAGATGAAACCCGAAGCATTCTAACATGGTTAAGATCCTATTTGTACAAAACTTTGGTTCACCTACACTTACAAAAAAAATAAAGTACTTTGTTAGCAATGTTAGCATGCTGGCATGCCACACTAACATGCCGAACTTACGTAAACATTACACCAGCTGAACATCAGTATGTTAGCATTGTCATTGTGACCATGTTGGCATGCTGCTGTTAGCTTTTAGCTCAAGGTACCACTGTGCCTATATACAGCCTTGCAAGGCTGCTGGCATGGTTAGACTCCTAGAAAGAGTTAAGACCAAGAATAAAGTTGCATTAGAGTGTGGGCTGCACTGGAGGTGGCATACAGCATCAGGTCCAATGTTACAGAACCATGAATTTAAAGGTTAACAGATGCAAAAACACTTCATGGTGTTTAAAATACCCTGAGACAGGATTTTACAACTCAGGAAAGGTACAGCAGCATTTGTTTTCAATCATGAGGGAAATAGTAGAAATATACATTTCTTTTCTATTTCCCCTATTTAGAAATACACTAAAGTAATCTACCAAATGTGTGATTATGTGTATTTGACCGGCCACCACAGCGCCAGGTTCAACTATTTTGCACTGGCACCCTATTCCAATGAATAAAGGGGTATGCAGGGCTTAAGTTGGTCTGAATGTGATCATAGTCTTGTTCTGACTTTTTTCCCTATAAGTCCTTATGTCAATCAATCAATCAATCAATTTTATTTATAAAGCCCAATATAACAAATCACAATTTGCCTCACAGGGCTTTACAGCATACGACATCCCTCTGTCCTTAGGACCCTCGCAGCAGATAAGGAAAAACTCCCCAAAAACTAGTGGATGGTTTAAAGGGCCAGTGTGTAAAATGGGTTGAAAACCGTTGGAAACAGTGACATCAGTGGTCAAATTCTAGATTGCAGGGCTCACTCGCTCACCCCTCCCGTCGGGTAAATGACAGTGGCCTCGTAGGGACAAAAAGCCTTGCGCACGAGTTTTTCAGGAGTAGGTCTATCTAGCGATGAGGTGAATGTTTATTTAGAAATCTAAACCATGTTACGTGTTATGTGAGAAGAGAGGCTGAATGCACAGAATGGGATTCGGTGCTACTGCTGCCATCGTTGGGGAGATATATCATCAGGAGGAAAAGCGCCGCAGAGAGTGCATCACAAGGAGTGAAGTTGCGTCTTCTTTTCCTCGCAGATGACGGTTTGGGTTCATTCTCTCCTGTTGTGGTAAGCGTGGTCCATTCGCAAACTTTATAACTAAAAAAACTTTTCACTACTCTCTATCGACGAACTACTAACACTCTGCTGTTTCCTCCTCCTTCTTCCTTTCTTCCGCTGTCTTCGTTGGTTCATTTATACACGCGAAACGCGTTCTCTGGCTGGCTGGATTGTCCACTCGGTCTGCCATACATACATGGCGGCGCAAGATGGCGACCTCTCTAAAGCAAGGCCCTTGATATATATATATATATGAAAGCATAATTATAAGGCTACGAAAACCAAACGAATTTTATTTTATAGCGATCATACACTTGTATAAACATATTAATGGGTAGAATATTCAGATTCAGATTCAGATTGACAATAAACCATGCCAAATATTACACACTGGCCCTTTAAGATGTGTGATGATTTTTGGAAATAAAAAAAAGCTTTTGTATTATATTCTTTTTACTCCAGAGCTAAATTTATTCATCAAAATGCTAAAATTCCTTTGGAAATATGCAGACAGAATCATGAGTGAAGTTAAATTAAAGGAAAATCTATTTGATGGCACAGAGAAGTAGAAATTATTTAAAAGGGGGGCTAAAGAAATGAAAGGTGTAATCATTAGTGAAATGATGTTAAACACAAGAAACACATAAGACAGACACAGACACAGAAGTAAAGTAATGATTGAGAGACTTCAGTTTCTGGGTCAGGGTGAATTAGTGTGAAAGATCAGCTGACCATGAATGAGAAGGTCTTAAGAGCCACAAAGTGAGAGATCAATGGGTCGGTCAGCGGGCTAAGGGTGGGGAGGTGGGGGTTGGTGGCTGGAACCTCCAGATTATTGATGACTACAGGCACCAGCCTAACTGACCCCTGTACAGCTGTGGCTTGTCCACTCTGACCTTAGGGTGAAATATACCTGCACCTCAACTGCTTGGCCTATATTCTCTTTGCTTTATCTCCACCAGGCCTGCTGGGAGAGGAATGAAAACAACAAGATTGACAGGCCTTCTCTTTAAAAAGCTGTGACAAGACAGGACTGCAGAAAGAAAAAGTGCAATTTAAATACCTTCTCATTAGTAGGTACACATTCTTCTCTGTAAGCCACTGCCTACAACACCATGGATGTTCTTTGTGCCTCTTATCACTGACTTAACAGGTATCCTGAAGAATGGCTGGTTGGAGTGACAGCACCAAAGGATCCTCAAGTGGGAAGCAGTGTTTACAAATCAGTGACAGTGATGTATCTAGGAGATGTAGAGCTGATAGGCCACTCTGTAGGTGTGTGTTTTTTGGTCTCTTTTCCCACATTTTAAATCAAGGAAACTACATGTCATGACCTTAATTTTATGTCCTCATATCAACCAAGATGGAGTCAGGTGATATTAGTCATCATATTACATTATCCATCTCCACTTTTACATCAACATATCCCATGGGGTCCTAATCCCTGCATTGGGAGAGATTCAGACCAACGGAAGCAGAAGAAACTGAGGTGGATGACTTCATGACAAGCAGCTGGGAGAGACCACATTGACGGCTGACTCCTGATAAAATAAAACAGGGATATGTATGCCAAAACTACAAATGTTGTGGGAAAACAGAAAAGAAATGGCAGTAAAATCACTGAGGAAACCAACTCCAGGCTTTCTGATATAATGCTCAGTAGAGTATGACTGTCAGTAACTCAGTGTGTAATAATGTGCAGATATAATGTGCAATAATGTGCAGCGCTGGTGCAAATTGTGACTCAAATATTCATCTGGAATAAAAGCACCACCACTTTCTAAAAAGACAACTTTGCACCACAGGCCAAAAAAGGGTCCAGACCTCTATATATTGCAGCCTTTTCAGACTTTTTGCGAGAGGCTTATAAAAGTCTCAGAACCCTTCATTTTGTAGCTCTTTCATACATTACTTTCCAGCTGGTTCTGTGACCACAGCCCTGAAGGGTCACACGTGACCCCTGAACTTCTGGGATCCTGAACATTCTGCACTTCGACCTCTGAGGCTAGGGATCACACTGGCAATTATGTCTGGCCACTGACCACATCTGAATCAAAGGAAAAGCAGAGCTTTGGTTGGTTTGTGTGCGAGTGTGTTAGGCAGATACTTATGGCCAACCAGTCAACAAATCATCTTTGGGAAGACTTAAGAGTGTGTGTGTGTGTGTGTGCGTGCGTGCATGCGTGTGAATTTCTACATGAGAGAGCTGATGTGTCTCACACCAAAGGTGGAGGTGTTGCAGAGAGAAGAATTTGACCCAAACTTTCTCTGATCCTGGACTAGCAGGGGTCCAGTTCTGTCACATGTTCACCTGTCTGTTCAGATAAGACCAACGAACACAGAAAAGGGTCCACAGCGTGGTCAGACAGCAGGGTACTCTGATAATGTAATGGGTTAAAGCCCCCATATCACATGCCAACATCATCAAAGAGTCTTATCCAGATCACAAATAAGGTAAGAGATGAGTTTGGATGTTTTTATTGCATCATTGCAGCTGAACCCGAACCCAGGAAATCGCAAAATTAAGACAACATAAAGATTACGATAATTAACAGATTAAAATAGGCTGTAGATAACATTCACCCCACAAAAATAAAGCTAACACAAGAATAAAGGCAGTGTGGATTAGCAGCAGACGTAGTTGGTTGCGTAACAGATGTCCTCTTTGTCCTAAATTTGATTTGTAAAAGTACTAAACTGCAGGATATCCCTTAAATGCAGGGTTCCAGAGGTCACATAATAAATGCATGTGCGCCTGGGTTCATATCCAGTTCACTGTATGTCATATTGTGTCTCCCATATTCTCCATCACACCCCACTTCTTGAGAATAATCAGCTGGTGTAGCACAAAACTAAAAACTAGGTTCAAATTCAGGTTATATTTTCCACACGTTTACAAACAAGCGGTGACGCAACATTTATTGGTAGATTGAGACAGTCACTGTGGGCAATTCACAATACATTCATAATTTCTGCATGTCTTACCTGCCCTTATGAAGACCTCTTACATAACACAGAATGATAAATGAAGGGCAGGTCATTGGTGAAACATCAGTAACTAATGGCATGCTTGTGATCACCCACTGTGTGCTTTGTGACTGTTGAACAGTTGAGTTTAAGGCTTTTCTATGAAGTGTGTGTTTAAGTCTTGTGATCTACACAGCAGGCCCTCCTCCACCTGTTCTCCCATCTCGTGTGTCACAGTAATTGTTTCATTCATTCTCTGACTGATTGAATGTATCAAGCCGATTAATTTGATGACTAGTTTTAACACATTCTACTGTAAATCAAAACCAAGGAATAGGCAGTCCTTTAGAGAAGAATTCTTACCCATCAATTGTCAGTCTGTGTCAGGGATGTCCTGATCAAGGCTTTTGGTTGTCAGTAAGAGTCTTATTGTTTTTACAGTTGAGAAAAAGAGCAACATGTCTGCTACCTGCAGCTCTATAGAGAAACCTTGTTTGTTTTTGATGAGCTGATACCAAACCAGTAAATGAAAACAGCACATTTTCTGCTGACAGTCTGTATTTCTATTTGCAGCGGAAATAGTGTGTCTAAATGTGACTTTTATTTTGAAAATGTTATAGTATTCAAGAAAGGACAAGAGGTTGAGAACACATAATCTGGTAATTCTTAAAATTACAAAGAACGAGTCCGGAGTGTTCTCAAACCTGATAGTCTCCGCTGCCATTCAAATCATTATCCAGTTTCTGCATTCTGTTGTTCTATCCAACATAAAAACTGGATTTCATTGAATTTCTGATCATAACACAAAGTAGTTCTGTGCATTAGGACAGTGCAGTCAGTAGTGCAGGTATACCTCATACAACAATAGCTCCACAGTCCATAATGACTTGAAGATGATGGAGTACGTGACAGTAATGAGGGTGGGCTGTTTGCTGTTTCAAAGCATCATGGTGATTTCTGTGACATGTTGCTCAAAGCACAAACCATTTCCATAAAATGAGAGGGAAAAGTGCCACAATACCTATGTTACCATATTTTGGTCAGTTAGGGTTAGGTAGCATTGTTTTGCGTATGCTTAATATTATAAGTCAGGGCACATAAATTTGGATGGCCTCACAATAGAAAGACCTAGCCTGGGGCAGTGGTGACTGTGAATGAGTGGAGTCAGCTGTCAGTCAGTGTTGGAGCAGAGAGGCGGAGGGCGTTCCCGCTCGGTATTGTAAATGAGTATGTGTGTGTGAAGTGTGTGTTTTTTCGCCACTGACCAGTTCAGATCGCCAGTGCTATCTCTGTAAATAGCATACTAACTTAGCCTTTCCCTTACCTCTGGGCTGTGTGATGTCACGAGCTTTGCTCCACTGTGCTGTAGCTCTCTCTACTCGTGGGACAGCCGTTTTCTTGAGGAAGAGGTGTTTCAGGATTGGATGTCTTCTCTTCTTCAGCTGGCAGTAGTCATCTTGGGAGAAGTGAGCACTGCAGACCCGATGGTCTGCAAGGCGCAGTGTCTGGCGAGGAGTGTTAGCATCCATTTGTAGCACAACTAGCCACAACTTCAGCATCTCGCCGTCCGACAAAGGCAGCCTATGAAAGCTGTACAGGGTGTTGCGCGACATCCTGTTCTTGCATTTGGGAAAAAGGCCTGTTTATCTGAGCAGTCCAAAAACTCCAGTAACACTCCAGAGGGTAGCACGTAAAAGACTCCGTCCTCTGACTCTTCTCACGTAACACACACTTCACACACACATACTCATTTACAATACTGAGCGGGGACGCCCTCCGCCTCTCTGCTCCAACACTGACTGACAGCTGACTCCACTCATTCACAGTCACCACTGCCCCAGGGCCGCTACAATATGCTATCTACAGAGATAAAACTGGCGATCTGAACCGGTCAGTGGCGAAAAAAAAGCACTTTTATACGGGACGCATTTGCTCCCATTACCGTTTTAGCTCGTTTCGCGGCTCAATACTGAACCAATTTTAGAATGAGTGGTACCCATGAATCATACGCACACATACACATGGGGAAATAGAGCCCAGGTTGAAAAATACCGAAGTTGTCCTTTAAGGTTTAGGTTTGATGCATTTGTGAAACAAAATTCATATGAGACTGCACGCTCATCTTGGTGTTAGTAAAAAAAACTTGCAATATCAGTCCTTCAAGTGTAGAGTAAAATTGAAATCTAAACAACAACAATCCCACCACAGCTGGGAAAAGCAACTAAATCAGGCTTGCGGTGTGACTTTTTTGTCAACATTCACATGAACACATTGGTTCAAAAAATGAAATATAGTGGGTCTGTAAAGTAATCGTGCCATTCTTTGGCAGCAAAATAGGTTGTGACACCACATCACAGATCAGTATCTTTGCTGTTTCATGTGATTAACGATGTCATATAGTTTCTGTCTTTGTGGTACATATCCATTACACCATGTGCACTGAGCTGCACCACCCCACTCGTCTCCTTTATGTGGCCGGTACCAATGTGAACGTGTCTCACTTCTCATCATTTACAGCCAGTTGACGGCAAAAACAGCAAAAAAAAATTATGTCAACAAACAAGTAAAAACTTAGTTGTTAACCTTAACCCACTTTTAATAAGGATGTTAAGTATGATAATAATCACGATCCATTACGCTATGGACAATATTAAAGCGATAAAACATGAAAGACTGTTTGGTCATTATTTCATCAAACACTCATAGTCATCATTTAGGTCTATAATAAGAGTCAAATTTCTCATGGAGTACTTGCTCCATCCTTTGTAGCATGCATTACAGGAAGCATCCCACACTGAGGCCTGTTTCCTTTTAATATCCCCTTCCACTCTCACTGTTGCTAGTGAAAAATGTTGTCATGCTCATTTACCAGACAAGGTCTGGGTTCCATTGCAGCGTCTGGAAGTGCTTTCAGCTTTAAGATACAAAACTGAAGTCAAAGCCAGCAGTTGAGTAATTAGTAATGTGTCTTTACAGAAGAGAGTGAGATAGAGAACAATGTTACTTTTAGTGTTGTAAGTTCAAAACGCAGATTCGTCAGCTAAAACTCATGCCATTTTATGTGTCATGGAAATTAGTGTGAAGCAAGTCACAACAGATTTCCTGAACAATTAAACACGAAATTTGTGATTATGAGTGAGTATTCCAAAGTATTTACTGAAGAATTACTTGTAATTCTTAACATTTATGTCATCACTCATCCCCAGTTAAAGTTGGACATCTCTTGGAAATAAAGGTCTTCAGGCTGGCTTATGAAAAACATCTTGTAATCCTGAAACACAACATCTATAATAGTTCTGACAACACACTGTATGTCTGTTAACCAACAGTTAAAAGGTCAAACAAAGTCAAAAGGAACCCATTAGTAACTTACAGCTGTCACTCAGCTCTCAGATAAAAGCCACTGAGTCCCCTGAGCACGACCATTACCCTGATAACGGCTGCTCTTTGAAGCTAGGGAGAGGACAGCAGAGGCAGTAAAGAATGACCAGCAGACTTCCTGCTTCACACATGTTGTTCAGACCTGCTCAGTTAGGGGAGTGTGTTTTAGACTGTGACCATCAAAGAGGAAGTGTAAGCGAGTATTCATTAATACTACATCAATATGCCAATGCCAAGCGAGCAACTCCATAGGACTGCACCATCTTAGCATCTGGTATCTAGTTTCTAGTAGTACCTAGTCCAATATTACAGATCTATGGTGGACTTGCACAACAGTCATTTTCTCATCTATAAAACACAGCACATTGCCTTGTGGGAATCTTAGCAGAAAGTAGTGTACATGCCACGGACACTGCTTTTTCATTCTGCCAATAGAAATACAGACTGTCAGCACATTCTGAATTCAGACACTCTAATAAAAAATAATTGACAGTCAATATTATGGATGTTATTGTACTTTGGGATTAATTTTGGACACAGCCCTAGTCTCAAGCCCAAGGTAAAGTAACCCTGATTACATCACTGTGACATCAATGGTTTTTTTTCCTAACATTGGAAAACTTCCTACTGTAGAAGGCTTTATACAACCGTCTTTACAGGCTGAGTAAATCTCTTCACTAAGTAAACTGGACTTCATATGTAAAATCCGTGGAGTGCCCCTTTAACATCCTCAGAGTTTCAAGATATAGCATTCTAATGACTGAACCAATCCATCACACATAATGTAAAAAGTTCAGCCAACATTTCAATGTCTTGGCATCGGAACTGTGAGGCTGTTAAAGAAGATGGATGTTTCTCAGAGGACTTTACGGGGGGCTCTGATGACATATTTCACCTGGAATTATATATGGAGCAGTCAATCAATTTGAGTCTTTAATTCCATGTTGTCTTAAATACTCTGAAGATTATTAATCATGCCAACATCTTGGACTGAGTGTCGAATCACTGTGCACCTGTTCTTTGCACAGGGAATATTTGTGTCTCAATCTGTCTTGAAAATGATAATTGCTGGTGAAGGAGACTGACAAGTTATTATTTATAAACCGTGGCTTCTATAGCTCTGGTGGTCTTTGAATAAATTTGATAAAAACAAAATCTGTAGTCCTAGTCCTACCCCAAATGTAAACTATTGTGTGTGCATGTCAGAAAAAGTTACAGGAGCAGATGAGCCAAATGTGATGGTGGTGTGGTATTTTACACAAATGACAACATGGCATCAGAGCTGATGTGTCATGAGCGCATCACAGCATCCTCTGCTCTCAGCAAGCGGCCACATAAATCGAGGAGATACGTCAACATTTATAGACAATGTAAACTAACTTTATTATTATCTGCGTACTCAAAACCATTTCAACTATTTTTCTTACCTCAATGAAACAAATATGCTAACCTTAATGTTTTTTTTGCTTTCCTGAAGACCTTGGGCCATGTTTAAATCTTTTAAATCACCTCTATACTTCTAGACTTTTTCTATATTCATGAGAATTGCTCAGACACCTGATTTTAAATTGATGTGATTTAGAAGTGATCTACAGACAATTACAAAGTATTTATCCTTTATACAAGAACAGTGACTAGCTATGACTTGTGATTTTGTTCAGTTGCATTTCATCTGCAACTCGGAAAACACTACATGCTGTACATTAATAGCACAAAAGTTAGAAATGTTTATCCATTCAGTACACCAGGGTTGGCAAAAATACACTGTGTTACATGTATGAATGAGCATATTCAAAACAGGGGTTCTCAACTAGGGGTCCTTGAGTTTCAGGGGGTCCCCAGAAAAATGAGAAATAGTTTAATTTCAATATTCAATTCTCGGTAGAAGTGGGCCCAGTGTGAGTAAAAGTCGTATCAGTGATTATTCTGATCATAGGTTTCACTTCCTCCACAGTTATCTCCTCACCTGTCGTTGACAACAACTATAGATGTCTGGTCTTAATCATATCTAACAATCAAAATCTTTTTAGGTGGAGGTCCCTAAAGTGAAATCTTATCAAATGGGGGTCCATAGGCCAATGTTTATCAATATGACACAAAAAGGTTGAGAATCTTTTATGCCTTTCACCCTGATTTAGATTTACATTGTTTGCTCTGTTAAAAAAAAGTGAAGACAATGACCATTTACAGTAAATGACAGTTATATGGAAGTGGTTGTGCTGTTTGTGTGAACTCCTAATGACTGCACATTTACGAGGTTTCTTCTAAGACAGCCAATCCCCCTTAATAAACACATGAACATTTAAACTAGGGTAAATCAATAATATGAAATATCACAGAAGGTGGAGTTTGGGTTGGTGGAGGGAGCTGTGGCAGCAAACAGCGTTGACATGAATAATTATCAGAGTAACAGTGATAAGTGTAAGGTTACAATGTCCGCGCTGTACACCTGCATGAATATGACTGCATGTTACTAGCCCCACAGCTCTAAATGAGCCAATCAAAAACAGTGCAAACAGCTGATGTCAATCAGCCAATACAAGCGTGACTGAACAAACCCTATTCTTCACAAATACATTCAGGGAATGGACATATTTGATAAATTATGATTTAGCCCTGTCAGACATGCAGCTCAATATGTAAATGTTAGGGCAATTAAACATGTCGGTCTCATGTCTGAACAAGTTCTGGAGTCACTTTAACATAAAAGCCATGACTGTAATCTTACTAGGTCAGACCTGGCAACATTTCTGTAACACACTGAACACAACACACATCTAAAATGAATGTCGTCAGAGAAATTAAAAGCACATCTTGTTTGCATTATTGAGAGCACTCTAATAAGCTTATCCCTCTATATTAAGGGATTCATTAAGGAGAAGTGGAATATGTTAACATATTTCATATCTGAAAAAGGTTTTAATTTGCTTGTCTGTGCTGAAATGTTAACAGAAATGTTTCTGCCAGTCACAAAGTACAGTATACTCGTCACCAACATTTGACACACATCTACATGTGAGTAATGTTTGGCTTGTAATATTATAATCTCTCTGTGCTGCCATGTTGCAAACATATGGAGCTGTTGGTAAATGCTGCTCATTGTCCTGTGAGGGGGGGATGATGATTGAATACATGTCAACTGTAATTCTCACAGGTTTTGGCCCTGAGGTCTGTGTGACCTCAAATAACACCCAGCAGAGGCTGAGACGTCAGACTGAGAAGAACTGGGGCCACTGGAGGAGAAGAGAAGGGGGTGGGGGGTGGTGAGATATGGAAACAGTATGGGAAAAGAAAGAAGGGACAGACTGAGAGAGACAGACAAATGAAAGTGTAAGGAGAGAGTTATCCTTTAAAACTTTTAAATTACTCCCCTAATTCTGCACGGTGGTCTGGTTTTAGAAATCACCATGGTAACAATACCACAACAAGATGGGTGGGGTATCCCCGTCCAGATTCTCTTTCCCCGGTTATGCTGCCTCTCAACACACACACACACACACACACACACTCTCCTGCACTGAGGCATTCATGTCTAACCACAACTCCCGAATGAGTGCACACACTCACTTTAAGCAAATCAACACAAGTACCATCCTGATTGCTTCAATCTTCTGCTCTCTCCCACTCTTTCCTAAAAAACAAATCTCTCTCTCTTGCTCACTCTCTTTCGTTCTGTGAAGTGCAGTGCCGTGGCCAAGCTGATGATTGTGTGTGTGTGTGTGTGTGTGTGTGTGTGTGTGTGTGTGTGTGTGTCCGACTATAGGTTCTACCCACACACAAAAGCAGCTGACCAGGTCATCATGGCATTGGTGGAAACTCCGAGCCAGCACACAGAGGAAGGAGGGAGGAGGAGGAAGATGCTTTCCTCTTGGGGTTCAAAGGTTATTTCTGTCCATTACCGACACTGCTCCACCTCAACTGACTGTCTGTGTGGAGGAAGAGATTAAAGTGTGTATGTGCATGTGTGTGTGGTTTCGTCCCTGTCTCATCAGGATCACTGGAGGTTGCAGACAGTGTCTTTACTCCTCTGTTGCTCTACATGTTAAACGCTCCATATCTCAGTAGGGTTACAGCCTACAAGCCCGTTTGCTTAACACAACTTCTGCTGAATATTTGTTGAAGACTGCACGTAGGCATCCATTCGATTTATGTTTGTTTTTCTTTCTGTTGAACCCAAACTGTCATTCATAGTTCAGAGATGGATTTCTCCAGTTGATATCACTACAACAACATTTGATGATCGTATCATGAGTGCTTTAATTATGCTCTCCAAAGTCACTGTGTTTTCATTCTTTTAATCAATTTGTGATACACAGGGGTGATAAAGCAGTCACTGTATTTGTCCTTTCATTAATTCTAATAGAGCGTTGCTTGCGGTGAGGTAAGCAAAAGGAGTTGGCTCAGCTAGATGTGTGTTACATGAAAAAAGAGACGTTAACTGAGCCTTTTTTTCAAGCCTTTTGTCATCATCGCTCTCAACAATCTCTACCAGCATCAGAAACTTGTAGCAGGAAACTCAACTCAAGCGGACCAATCACAGGTCTCTCACAGGTCTCCAGGTGATATCTCCATAGCCAGCATAGCACTGATGTGTGTATGATGGTACATTTCTGAGGAGGTGAACATTAGCTATGACATAGTAAATATAACGTGCTACTTTAAAGAAAATGTAATTATTTTTTTCAACTTTGAGCTCCTTGGGTTTAAACAAGGTTTCAGTGCAAATGAAAGACGTCACCAAAGATCTCTGATTGGTTTACTCAGCCTCTGCTTTGGTCACACTGCTGTCATAAATTACAGCTCTAAATGTCACCATGTTTTGAGGAGGGAAACTGCTGGATCAACTTTTATAATATCCATTCCAGCTGCCATTCAACCATAGCTTTGATGGACGAGTTCCAGCATCCATCTGGGTGTGAAAGGATCAACATTTTCCCAAGATCATGGTTGTAACTTTGTGAACACAATAAAGTTTAAACAATTCTGGAGCCCTCTCTGCTGAAAATGGTAGTTTGTGCAAGATGTATCTGTGTGTGTGTGTAAGATAACAGTTACATTTACGGCTTTTTAATCGGACAAAGTCCCTGCTTGACTTCTGCCCTGCCTAAATATCATTCCCTCCTTCTGACTGATTGCGCTTCTTGGAAGGACGGCAAAGAACATTTTCCCCATTTTCCTAAATTTGGGAAAATCACAGTTTAACATACAGCCCTCCAGAGAGACGTGAGGAAATCACAGACTGAAGGTTGCCATGTATTTGAAAGCACAGACACGTGGTACCAATTGGACCTAAACTTTATGTCAGGGAGGACAGAGGAAGGGAAACTAATGGAGCCTACTTTGTGTGTGTGTGTGTGTGTGTGTGTGTGTGTGTGCAGGGTATTACTATATGACTGTGTCACACCCAACTCAACCCTTTTCATGTATGTCTCAACCCATTTTGTGTAAGTGTGTGTCAGTGCTTGTGTCTCCGTCTCTGACATAATCCCACCAGTCGCAAGACTCGATGTCAACATCCAATCAGCGGCCTTTTTTTAGTGGCTTTCTGATTGAGCTGTCTCGGAACAACACTTCACGCCCTAAAACCACGCCCGGCGACACAGCTGATTTGTGACTGTGGTTAAACTTGACTGAGCTCTGATTTATACCACCCACCCATTCAACTACAGTCAATCAAACTTTCAGCTTCCTCAAGGCCGATCCCTTGGACATGGAGTCTTTTTTTTAATATCTGACCCAGTTTCAACCCATGTGTACTGACTGCCTTTTTAGCACCAGACAGCCACTTTGGATGTAGATTTTCCAGCACACAAGTTGATATATGCCTCCTACAATAAATCTAATTAAGTTATTTGTTATGCTCATACAACAAACACCCTGAAACTGTGCATAAGCAACAAACAAATCAAATCTAGTGGATAAACATGATGGAGAAAAATCGCCCTATTGACATTGTGATTAAGTTTATTTGTGTATTGTTTGCCTTGTTTATTTATGGTGCTAGTTATTTTCCTAGATTACCTCACATTTGTTTTGTAAAATTGTATTTTGGTATATGTTGACTGTGAATTTATGTTTTTGAAATATTTTGTAAGACTTTGTTAATTGAAAGGAAAAGTTTATGTTGTTAATTATTGTAATGGGAAGCTAGTTAATTAACAAAAAATGGATTTATGGATAGGGGGTGGGATTAAATAAGTATGTACTTCCTCCCACTCCTTTTTGGAAATGTAAACCGAATTGCGAAATTGTGTTGAGAATCTTTTGTGTGCTTTTTTCTTATGACATTTCTGTTTACATGTTCGAAATAAATAAAAAAAATCTAAATCAAATCAAAATCAAAGTTTTTGAATGCTAAAAACACAAGAAACAACTAAAAGAAATCATGTCAACAAGCAAGATAAATTAAGTTCAGGAAATACTTTGAAATCACAGTTTTTGATCATCCTTTAAGTATGAAAAACATAACAGGGAATTTTAAGAGGAGGGAATTGCAGACCAGTGATTCCAAATTCCCCAACCAAAGATACTCCATATAGTTAAATAACTTAGCTAAAAGTAGTGAATACATGGTTCAAATGTCCACCTTCTGCCCCTCTAACTGGTAGTAGTACAAATGGTTATTTGACTGACCTAAACATTGCCAGTTCAATTGTACAACAAAAGCTGCAGCCAGGGATCACAGCTGAGAACTGGTTCCAAACTGTCCGATCCATCAGAATCATATGCCTCTGAGCTTATCAATTCATTTAATCGATGCCAGCATGTTTTTTTCTGACATTTGCGCATTACAAAAAAATGATATCAAACTGATGCATCTATCCTGCTGGAAACTTGCAACAACAAGCAGTCATGGCAGAGAGGAGGAAACGGTCCAAAGCCTGCCTTCATTTCACAAAGAAAGATGACAACAACGCTGCTTGTAATGTCTAGAAAATATCAGTCTCAAGTAGAAACAACAGCAATATGCAGAAACATGGGCTTAAATTTTGGAAACGCCATATATTTGACACTATGCACGAGTGCCGCTGCCTCCCAACCAAGCTGCACGTCCATTACTGAGGGTAAATGTCCAGTTATAATAATATTGGGCCAAGGAGGCAGGCTTAAACATGAATTCTGTGCAAATACTCTGTCATTTCATCAACGCTGTGTTCAGACTCAATGAGTTGATGCTGAAAACTTGTGTAGGCCTACTTTTTTCCATGCACAAAACAGATCAGGAATCAATAAGGAAATGAATAAGGAATCAAACCAATAAGCAGGATCAATAAAGACATTGGTATCAATAAAATCTTATCAATTCCCATCTTTAGCTGCATCATCATCTACTTTCTTGTACTAACAAGTGTTAAACAGTATCCAGTTTAAAATCAGTTCAAAGGAACACATTTGGAACAAGACACATGGAGTTGATAAAGGGGTACTTAAGTTCATCTGGCAGGGCTATGGGGGCATGCCAGCAAACAAAAAAACAAAACAAAACAAAAAAAAAAACAGGGACCACAATTGGTCAATTCAAACACTGCAGAACCAAAGGGTTGATGAGAGATCATACGAATGGTCCTCACTTCAAAGAGGTCACTGTAGGATGAGTAAAACAGTGCGTGCACACACACACACACACACACACACACACACACACACACACACACACACAAGCACAAACCTTAAGGTTAGAAGAGCAAGAGAAGACAGCTAGCTACAGTGTTTTCAGCACCATTACACACCTGCAACCTTTCATCTCCACACCTGAAGCCAACATAGAGCAATACTGCAGACATTTGTAAATACAGTAAAAATTATAGAGCTGGAAGCAACATATTATTAACACAGCTTTAATTACTAACAGCATTTCTTCAAGGTGACCAAGCTGAACTATTTTTTTGAAACTCTGAATGTATTTTCTATGATAGTATTTTGCTTGGGCTCACCTTATTTACTGCTTTTACTTTGTTCTGCAGAGATAAACCATGCTGTAACACCAAGACGGACTGTTGACCTATGATATGGATCCATCTACTGTTTACTGGAAGATGTTGACAACAAATTCTAGCAGGATCTCTATCAACAATTAGAAGTTTAATTTAACTACATAAGTCAAGTTCATAACAATATAGCCTAGGACTACAAGCATACTTCATATCCACAAAAAATCCTATACCTAAATGTAGCACACGTCTCCTAATTTTGATTGTAGTGGACATAAAACATTAAATTACTGTTTAGAGTAGGGGTTCTCAAAGTTTATGAAACCAGGCAAGGTAGCCAGCATATGACTGAGGGCTGCATGCGGGAAATGCACACATCTCATTTCCACATTAAACTACTCAGCTGTCTGCAGAAATCGCTAACTTTAGATATTAGCACTAGCACTGATGATAATTCCCATGACAGGGGCCACTAGCTGCCATGCAACCAGTAGCTTTCTCCAAGTTCTTCCTAGCATGATAGACACGTGTTAGGGGTGCACGGTTTGATGAACTAACCATGTGGAGTATTAAATGAATGCTATTGAAGGTAAATATACTGAAATGGACCATGAATGATCAAAATGTAATGCATGCATTTCATGTCGTTTGGGGGCTGCACAAAATGTTCATGAGAGTCACCATTGGCCCAGGGGCAGCACTTTGAGTGACTACAATTTAGAGCTACTAGTGATAATATTTGCCACAGACGACATTCAGAAAATACCAGTAAACAGAAGGGAGAAAAGACTCTTGCAATATTCAACTATCACACATCAATCCAACCCCACAGCGATCCACTATAGGGTAACAGCAACAAAATCACTGTATGCAAGGGACAACAATAACACACTGTACATGAATGCTCAGTCCATCCACTTAACCAGTGATGGTTCATGAATTAGTTCTCCCACAAACACAGGGAATTAGTTCAAAGAGTTATGCAGTGAAATAGTCTCCTCCAAGTCAAGTCAAACCTGGCTGTAATCGGGGTCAGTGAAAGTGGAGCTGGTTGAGCATATGTGTGGTGCTAACCTTGGATTTACCCTTGTGCCGTGGCAGGAAGAGGGTGAGTTTGGCAGGTCTTGGCTCTAGGATCTTCAGCTCAGGACTCCAGGGATCTACAGGTCTGGACTGGGCTGCCTCTCCATCAGTCAACTCCAGTGATCTGACCTGCAGTTATTAACGTGGCCAGAATTGATCATCTGTTGATTATTTTCTACAACCAGTAACAGTTCAATATGAAGATTACACACAGCACTGTGCTTAAGTAAATTTCTCTCATTTTAAATTAACTGAAAATTTGACAAAATATATCTAAAATGTTGCTTTAGCGCAGTTATTCCCTACTGGTCCTGCCACAGGGTCCATATTTCTCCTTAGTCATTGGTTCAAGGCCCACACAGTTCAATATATTTGGTGTCATATTTGTGTTTGGCCATGTCATTAAGCTAGTCATATTTGTCAAGTAGCTGTCCATTATTCAACCATTCTATAGCAAAAAACAGCACCTCTAAATATAGACTCTGTGCCAGAAATTCACTGTACTTTAAAATAAAGTGTTTTTTTACAAGCTTGACATATTTGTGAGTCACTTTTGGAGTTAGGAACCACTACTTAAGCATAAAATACTTTAGGTAACTTAACCACCCACTGAAAAAAAACACTGCAATTAAACACTGTACAAATGACATTTAACACTTAAATTGTCAAAACCACAGTTTCAGCAAAGCAAACTTAGCATTGCTGCTCATGGGGTAACGTTAGCATAACGTTAGTGTATTTATTTCTTTGTAACATTACGCCACTCACCAGTTCATAAGTTCCACTCTTTCACTCGACAGGTTTCAGTGAGTTGGGCCTCTCTAGCGAACATATATTGGCTTATAACAAAATGTATGCTGTTGCGACTCATATTTTAAAACATTATATCGTCTTTTTACTTGTCAAGTTTCACTCCTGTGGCTCTGCAGTTACTTCCTTGCTCTACAGTGTCACCCAGCGTCTGACCTCCGTATGCAGTCTCGTCCGCCCTCTGATTGGCTGAGACACCGCTGCAGTATTAACCCTTTCAGAATCAAGATCAGGTTTATTGCCAAGACAGTTTTCACGTAAGGCTACAAGGAATTTGCCTGTTTTCATGCAAGAGGGAAAAATCAAATACTGCAAAGTCAAGAACAAAATATATAAAATAGAAAAATGTACAATACAAATATGAGAAAATGGAAATAGGATGTCTATTTTTTGTTTTAAAATGAAGACCTGTGCAGTTTTCTCTATACAGTGTTTTTTCCTTTGTGGTCTGGATAATGAAAGTATTTAAAAGTACAGTAAAATATTACTTAAAAAAGGCTAAGTGATTGCTGCTTTTCCAGTAGGGGTGGGCGATATGGCCCTAATATAACATGTAACCTGTGACAGGCTGTTATGCTACCATAACTTTTGCACATTCACATATATGCAGTTTTCTGCTGACGACACCACTTGACGGAGCCGCTGAATGAGTTCCTTTTGAGTGGTAATGCACTAAAAGAGTCTGAGAAGTCCAGGGCTGTTCATAATAAAACATTCAGGATGCCACAGTTTATTCCACACTACTGACGCTGCCCCTCTTTTTGGAGCCACCAGTCGGGAATAATTTTGCCTTCAGCCATGCTTGTTGTTGCCGTGGGTAACAGTTTGACGTCAATATGTCAACAGGTCGAAATATCGCGAGCATCGCTATATGAATTTTTCACATGATATTATCGTAAGTGGGATGATATGGCACGCCCCTAGTTTCCAGTTAAAGTGGATATGCAAGAAGGCCAAACATAACAAGCAGACTTGAATCCTGAACAAACTTTATATTAAAAAGATATACATGAGCACTTGGTGTTGATGCACATGTTGATGATATCAGTTAATGATCTGTAGGATGTGTGACATCATCAGCCTAATTAATGCATCTGATTAGTCAGCTGGCTCACCTGGTATCAATTAGCTGTTGTTTCCTCACACCTTTACCTGCTCCAGATCATAGCTTGAAACTGCGACAGTGTCTCGATTCGAATACTTGAATCAGATGTATTCTGTGAATGATGTGGCTTCTCTAATGTTCAAGCTACACGTTGGTTGAGGGCTGGTTGCGTCAGTGTGGGGGATTTGTGTTCAATCTCAGGCTGCCATACTTGATGAGGCGAAAGTAAAACAAACCTCAGATTGACAGGGTGACATGTTTTGTGAACGTAGGCCCACAGCTAACCATACCTCCCAGAATAATTGCTCCAAATATTCCCCAGTGCTCTGCTGCTGTTTCCTGCCTGTAGAGTCTCACAGTATAACAGTAGACATAGAACATAGAGTGTGTGTATTTCCACATGGACAATCTGACTATACAACTGGTGCGTGGTGCAATAGGTTGATTTCAATGGAAATTGAATTTACAAACAACACTTTTCATTCTAAGCACACAGTTTATGACGACAATTGATAAATACTGGCATTGAAGGAGCTATGTCTATATCTTTAAGTTACTGAGATGTCTGACCAAGAAGTGACCTGACCGACGTGCTTGCTTGGATTTGATTCCGTCAACTACCTTCTGTTGTGTGTTGCGCTCAGTAAAGGAACTGGGCTTTGATTGCATATATAAACAATCCTGCTTATTCATTACATCATGCATGAAGGGGATTAAAGTCCATTTTCTTTGTTTCCATCAAAAAGCCAAACACACACCTTACAGTGTGACAAACAATTAAGTAGCGCTACAGCAGTCAAGAACCCTTCACCCTTCTGGGTCAAAAACCTGACCACAACAGTGACCTTCCTGCCTTTATATCTGACCCCAAGATACAAGCACAGCAACACCCAGTGTACACACATGGTAAATAGCAATCCATGTCTGGTTATTTAAAGAATACATTTGGGTCTTAGAGGCATTGAAAGCAACATTAAACCCAGAGCACAACTTTTCTTCAGTGGTCAGATGTTACCATTTGCTCCCATCAGCCCTTGCTGTTTACAAATGACATGTCCTGTTGATACTCTGACAAGCAGGAAAGAAAATGTCCAACATTGTCTGGCTTAAGAAAAGGCGCTCATGGTTCACTTAAATGCAACTATCCCCCAAGTAGATAAAACTATTTCAGCTCTTCAACAAAGACCCCCGAAACTGCTTTGCCATGATACTATTTAAATGACAGTCCAACAACAGAAACCTTTAAGCAATCATTGAGGCCCTCACTTTGGAAGTTTCCCTTGATGCCAGTGACATCTCTGTTCTAACTCTACACTCTCTTCCAGGAAGCCTTTAGGTCTGCACGTGATTGTGTATTTCCTTGTTTAAATAAATACTTGAGTTAATGAGCTTGTACAAGAGCAAAGCGCAGTGGACTCATTTGGCTCCAAACAATATATGGCCCCTGTGACAGTAATGTCGCTCACTGGCTGGTACAGTCAGGGAGAGACCAACTGGAGCTTGGACACTGTGTGTTTTTACTGCACCACACATAAACAATGCGAGTCTACAGGGGATTTCCTACCACAGGCCCCATTTCTATTCATCACTTCGTCTCATACGTGCTCATGTTCCGAACGTGATGTTTTACAAAAAGGATGCTTTTCATGTGAGTTTGGCTCTTTGAAAAACATTCCAGAGTTGGCACAGAAATGACATCATTAAGAGCGAAAACCTTTAGGCTCATGACATTATTCTAAAGATAAGTCAGTTTTATTTATTTATTTATTTATTTTATATTGCCTTAACAGACTATGATTTATACAAGAACCTTAATTCAGATAAGAAAAACTTGCATCATACTTGCTTCATCTGATACTGATTCAGTTTAAAGCTAAATATATTAAAACTCAATTTTATACATTTGCTTTACTACTCAGCCTGTGACACTAGTTGAATAACATCTAGGCTGGAGAAGCTTTCCAAAGTTTGGGAAAATAATGATGTGAGAAGACTGGCTTCTGGTGTGCATTGCACTACTGGAACTGCAAAATAAACTGAAGTTAGAGACATATATCCTTCTGAGGGACTTTTAAGTTTACTTAATGTCTCTCTTGTGAAAGACATCTTGATCTCAATGAGGATTTCTAAATAAATATAGCGGGAGTGTTGTGTTAGATCATGGTTTATGTACAGATACCTGCAAATAAAGATGGGAGTGGACAATACCATCCAGAAATGAGAACAAGCAACTGTATACTGTACCTAGATATTTGTGGATCCACACATATGTCACTATCCTGTGATAACTGTGAATCTGCAAAATGTTAAAGAGACAGTGTGTAAGATTCAGGGGGATTTAGTGGCATCTAGTGGTGAAGATAGCAGATTGCAACCAGCTGAAACTTCTCCAGGTTATGGAGAAATTTCAGCTGGTTGAAGCTGGTTATGGTGGCCAATGTGAAAATGCAAAAATGTTGATGGCCTCATCTAGAGACAGTATTTGGTTTGTCCATTCTAGGCTACTGTAGAAACATGGCAGTGCAACATGGTGATCTCCATAGATGAGGACCTGATCTGTATATAGATAATAATGTCTCATTCTAAGGTAACGAAAACATATCTCTGTTATTTTCAGGCAACTATACACCAAAGACAACATACTTATTATATTATATTCAATTTCTGTCAATATATCCCCCTAAATCCTACACTGAACATTTAATTTTATTTAGGTTTGCGACAAAATATTTTCATACAGCTTTTCATACATTTTTTTGATTGGAGTGATTTCCTCTGCTGAACATGGTCTGTCATGTGACTTAACCTGTCTACACTAATTATATGATGCCTTACAACATACTGATCATGTGACCACTTGCCAGCATGTATAGGGACAGCGTAAAGTTGACCGTTTTGTACTTGCCCTGATGAAGGCCTTATAATAGCTACAACAGATATACATGGACATGGTTTTAACTATTATAACTAAATAGCCACGAGTCATTGAAGGCCTTTTAAGTAATGACCTTCTTGAGTGCCACATATAGGCTATCCAGATTATCTAAATATATAACGACCAGATTTTCACTAGGCAGTAACAGTATGATATCCTTTTTTCTCCTAACTGCAGAGATTTCCATGAATAACAGAAGAGTTCCTGATGATGATGATTACTTCTTGTCTCATGGTGGTAGGTGGGACATGATTCCTGGTTTTGGTTGGGTAATCCCTTTACATCGCCTTTCAGAGGAGCCACTGTACATCGCAGAGACCAGACTCTGGGTTCTGCAATGTGCAGCACTGCCTGCTGGTCAAAGGTGGGAACTGCGCTCCAGTGAATCAATGAAATGACTGAAATTCCATAACATCCAAGCCCCGGTCTACACGTGCCTACAGTATGTGCGCTCCTGACGCAGATGACTGTCTGGATTGCTATTCTGCTTCCAGCTGTTCTCTCAGTGAGAAACTTCTCCTAGCATGAATATTTCTGATCATATTCATCATTTTTTATTGTCAGGCAATTTACACTGGCTCAATGTAAAGCCCAGTGCTAAACTCCGAGCATGTGCCAGTTTTCACACTATGTATATGGGTAATTAAAGACAAAACATGGAGGTTTAACAGCCTCTCAGGAACATGCTATAATCCTGCTCTGAGCTCAGGTTTGAATGGACAGCCTCCCTCTCTCTCTCTCTTTCTCTCCATGCTGTCGCTACCTCAGGAGTTTGAATGAGTGGGTCTCTCTCTCTCTCTTCGCTCCTCCTTATACCCCCCAAACCATCCCCTCTTATTAAAACAACACGCCAATCTGTTGTAGCCTGGTAAAAGGGGTTTGGGAGCCGAAGCAGCCATAAAGGAGGCTCCACACACACACACACACAGTCGTCTGGAAGGAATTAGACATCAGCGGCAGAGAGACTTTTGGCCACTTCTCTGCGCTCTGTGTAACCTGGATGCTTGGGGAAACTATAGAAATACTTACACACCCCTTTAAGACAGCAAATACAAATGATTTGATTCATACCTGATTATTAGAGTCATAGCTGGAGGCTATTTTTTTAAAAACTGAGTGTCATTGACGGTGCCAGGGTTGATGGCGTTTTTGTAACTTTTACAAACTTTTGAGAAATGAATGAAACTGTCAGAAGTTGATGGAGAAAAATATTTATCATTTTTGCATAGTCTACTCTTTATTTATACTTTTTTACATGAATGATGCCAAAGTTGACTGACATGATGTTTGTGTTTGTACACCTAAGAAGCATGCGGTGTGTAGTTATTGACTGCAGACAGACTGTTAGAAACTAGAGAAGACAAGCAGTCGTGATTTTTTTTTTTTTTTGTTTGAGCATCCAGCTGAGCAAACTTAAGAGGAACGTGCGTCTTATGTTTTTTCCTTCTCATTAATGAGGATCAGTGTCAGCGGATTCATGAGACTCATTACTAAACGAGTTTCCTTTGAAACTTTGTCGAGACTTTTTCTCCCTGTGGAGCGGTACCAGAGCCGCCGGAGCTGACCGCATCCTTCCTCAAGGGCGAACGAGAGGACGACAGCTGCTTCAAGGTAGGCGGTCAGTGATCATTTGGTCTGGTGAGTCTGCAGCTTGCTGACAGACAGTGATAAATGTTCCATCAGGAACCAGTCAGAAATAACTGTATTGTATTTATTTCTGGACATATTGACGCTCCACACTTTAGAACATGTTTAGAATATATATGAGGTTTTTGTCATAATTATAGATGGTAAGGATGTTGTCCAATATTTAAGCTCAATAAAGGGCGTGATGCTTGAAGTTGGGGGACATGCCAGCTGTCACAAAAGTAGTGCTTTTTTTTCTTATGCGCCTTTATGGGTCATGCGTAAAACGCGAATAGCATCTCTTACAGGTGTTAAGCTGAAAAGCAATTTCGTCTCTTTCTGCCATATATGTTAACTGCTGTATTAAAATCTTACTGTAAAATGAAGAAAATATGTGTCTCAAAAGTTTAATATGCCCTAACTGGCAGAGACAAATGCATTCCTCCTCGCCCGGCAGTGCCAGCTGTGGAAATGTGTCACACTTGTCCGCCCAGATTAGACTTCTAATCATACAAAACCTCACCAGGTCTTTGCTGAGCCAGTCATCACCGTCAACCTGAGAAAAAACTAAATTGATGACGTCACATTTACACGTCATTCTTTGAGGTTTGCGAGCCAATGGGAAGGCTGGATTTGGACACGTTCGGCGTGCCTCGTGGTCGGAGCGCGTAATTTGATACCAAATGTGAAAGACAGCTTTTTGCGCACACATGAAAAGTGAATGGCCTTCGCGTTTTAGATAATAGTTTAATAATTGTTCATATTAATGTGCTCTGAGTGGCTGGGTAGGGGTAGGGGAATCACAAAAGTATAGATGCATGCAAACATCATGGGAAGCTTATGCAGGTGCCGCCTTAACACAGTGTAATTTGGACAAAATGTTTGCACATTTCTCGCCTAACTGCTGGCATTACAACTTCCCCAAACACCCACAACGTGCATTATGCACATATAAATGAATGCAAATGAACATCTGTCTCACCCCTTTGACATACTCTCCATCCACCTACCCTGATCTCTCTCTGTGTGCAGATACAACTAGTGGCTCATAAAAAACCCACACAAGGAATGCCCATCTGCAAGCTGGATGTCTAAACATTCCTTCATAGATCTATAATGCGCAGTACAGAGTTTCTATCCTACACACGGAATCCTCTTTCTACTGACCTGGCTAGGTTTTCCTTTCATAATGCATTTTAGTGCTCACACAGTGCACGTTGGAACCACCGTGACATCCACCTGTAGGGAGTGATGAAGCATTTAATCCACTGTCAGTACAAATATATCAGTGTGAGAGTTCTCCACCCTCTCTACTGTGTAGGAACTTAAACTTGCTGGCTTTTCCTATCTGAAACACTGATACAGTTTACCCACCACATGTTCTTCATATTAGCTGCTCTTCTGCAGTGCATTTTTAAAAGAATATGTACTACTGCACCACTGGAGAAACTTACAGTAGCTACTAATAAGCATTTACTTTGTTTAAAATGCATCAATATGTATGACATACATTGTATTTCAAAATAATAGTTTAAGAACAGGAGTTCTTTGTATAATCAGTGCCCTCTGTCAATGCACACATGTATCTGGAGTAATACCAACATACTGTCCCTAATCTGAGCCCTCGAGGGAGCTCCTCTGCTGAGCATTTGGCTCAGTGTGCCACTGTGAGGGGGGCAATTCATGTCTGGTGCCTGTTAGTGGAACATTAAGCACTCAAAGAGATTTAATACGTATGTGCAGCAATGTGGGTAGTCCACAAAGGTTGCCTACTATAGCTGCTGATGCCAGAACAGGAAGAAAAGCAGCTTTTTTGCACTCTTCAATAGGTGACTCAGTCTATAGACTCATCAGTGCTACAGGATGTTCTTCCACACAGCGTACAGAGCAGTTTACTACTTAACAGAGGAAGGCATTCCATGGCTGGTCTCCATTAGGGCTCACAACACGTCTCACGTGCCATTACTGCTCACAGCATGGGTCTGTCAGTGTATAGGGCCTTGGGGCCGGCATGGTATAACTACTGAAGTTAAGCATAGAGTGCATAGTGTATGTGCAGCCCCTCCCAACACACAACATCCACGGCCCCACAACCTACCTCATCTATTCTGCATTAATGCCACAGTTTTTTTCCAGCCTCCCTTGGTAAAGTAGCAATGAAGCAGCATTACAACCAGCCAGTAAAAGTGAAAATTTGGATGTCAGTGAGGTTCTGATTTAGATTCCCACTACCTCATACTGAGTCACAGGGTCTCACAGGGAAGGCTGATGCCAGTGTTAATGCATAGGTCCAGGAGTTACGGTACACCATAAAGTAACCCAGGAGCTGTATAAAGCAAGCTGTGTTTGCAGCACAGCATATATAGTTGGCTCCTGGACATTTTTATTTTGATCTTAGTGGCTATATTACTTATGGTACATCTTGTTGAAAAGATCAGACGACAAAAGTTCAGAAATTTAAAACTTCAATCACAGTCAAATCTTTTTCTTCCTTAATACCTCTGACTATTATTTCATTCAGCCATTCAGCCTGCCTCTGGGTTTCCGTCTCTTAAGTTATCTCCTAGCTGTGATAATAGAGTGCTTGAATAGAATTTTCTCCCATGTAGGGAGGAAGCCAGAAATTTTAGCACTGTTGATAACTGTCTGTTGTCAGATAAGAGAAAGTGTTGGATTAATGGATGACAGAGAATGGCTGGATTCAAAAAGAAAAAAAGAAAAGAAAAAAAAAACAATTTAAAACTTTTATGGCAGAAATGTTCTGGCCTTCAGAAGCAGGAGAAACCAAACAGGGGCTTTTGTGATATTTATTATGAAAATTCCATATAAGAAAGAAACCAAACAAACAGCCTGACAGAGGAGCGACATTCTCGACTGAGTCGCATCTGTAATTTGGCTGAAAATCTTGGAGCTTGCCACGGTGGCAGGAGTCCAATGCCTCAGCTGGCAGTGGACTGAGCCAAGTCCACCACCGTGCCTCGCAGTCTCCCCCCTCCTTCTTTTGGTGTCTGCCATGCCGCTCTCTCTCTTACTAACTCACTTCATTACAACCTACTTTCCCCTCATACAGTTCTCCTCCATCCCTTTCTGCTGCTCTTCCCTTTTCCATCTTTCTCTCTGTAGTATGGCTGCATCACTTCCTCCTGCTCATTCACAAAAAAGAGAGAGAGCTAGGGATGAGTCAAAGGGAGGACAACATGCCAAAATACCAAACAGCATAGTTTGGCTTCAAAATTGAGAATGGATGTACCATAGTGTTTTATTAAATAATGAGTTGCAGCTTCACTGCCCACCTTTACTTTTACATCAAATAAAACTGAAATGATGCAACACCAACTGCTGTGGTAAAGGAACAAGATGTTTGAGTAACACAAAACAGTCTCCGTGGATGTTGTAACCTTTGTGTCTTTGCCAGCCTTATCACACCTGATTCTAATAGCACACAGAAGGTGAGGATATAAAGAGACAGAGGAGGAGATGGGGAATGTAAAAGTCAACTCCCATGTTACGTTGTAACGCTGTACCTTTGCCAGTTGTGGCCCTGTCCACCTGATTCCAATCATGTAAGGAGCAGTGTGGCGTAAGCGCAGTGGGTGGTGTTACAGTTTAGCTCTGGTTCTTATAAAGATAACGCTCCCGCAACAACAGTGCACTCTGACCACATGGGGGGTTTATGAGAAGGAGAAGGACGAGGAGGAGAAAGGGGAGGAGAAAGGGGAGGAGTGAGGAGGGTTAGTGACTTCCTAGCGGCGCCTTTGAAAACTCTCATGACCTTTTGGTTCAGTTGGAGTGTGCAGTTTCATTCATACTGGGCTAAAACAGTGAAGTACCTGTTTAACTGCAGCAATACAAGATGAGCAAAATTCAGATTTAGCTACACAGCTGTTTCTGATTTTACATCCATATTTTAAAAATACTCTATGTTTATAGCCTATTTCATATTTTTGCCATGTAATTCTGCATTCACATTATCTTTACAGACTCATCTGACTAAGATTTGATTGTTTAAAACAAATCTATCATGCATAAAGTTGACCCCGTTTTAGAAAGCAGCCCATGAAAGCAAGCCAGAAGTGTACAAGCTGGCCTTGAGTATGTCAAGTGCGTCTCGCCTATAAGTCGGCAGCCAACTCTGTCTTTTTCCCAGCCGCTCCCTCTCCTCTGCCTCATCATCTGCTTAGGAACATGTGAGCCTTTTCCTGCATCCTGCTAGAACTGTCACGAGGGCCATCTCCACATTTTAATGCCTTTAAAATGCTTCCTGGTCTTTTCCAGCCTTGCCCCTACACACACACACACACACACACACACACACACACAAACAAACTAATGCACACACAGGTCCCATATGTGCATTGCTTGTTCAGGTTCCAAACTATGTATCTTTCCATTTTTGCATGTGTGCATTTTCTGTTGGCAGGACATCATGCGTTTGATATTTCAAAGGTGTATATGACCTCAGCAGGTCTGTTTTTCTCATACTTTCGGATACAGTCCTGGTGATAACACAGATTTTGTCCAATATTTCTTTAATGGATCAACACTAAGACGCTTTAAGTAACCCATAAATATCACTGACATATTCACAGTTGCCTGTATATATTGTATAGATTGATAGAGATAAGTAGCCCATTCTCAGTCTTATACTGTATCCATACCCAAAGTATACCAGCCACAGGTGTGAGCTGGCTCACTCTTAAGAGCAACATAAAATTTTTATATGTGAACAGCACTCATCTGGCCACAGCAGCTGATTTACGAATGTTACACTTCTAGTCAGTGACTGCTGAGTCACAATAAAGATGTAAGCTTTATGTTATCTCAGCTCCACACGGACCAGCAAGCTGTCTTTTTTGGCTCCACTTTTAGATTTATACTGCCTGTGCAGAGCATACAGTAATCACACACACACACACACACACACACAAACACATTCACATATACTTACTGTATAAAGACACACACTCACACACACTCACACACAGTCTGGCGAGCGTTGTTAGATTTTACGTTCCGTCACAGGCCTTGGAACTGGGACCCTGCTGACAGGGATTCCACTGCTCTCCTGAGAGTCTGCCAAACCATCTCTTCCTCTCTGCAGCGCACATACGCTCACACACATACATCCCTTCCTGTGTGCATGTATGCACGCTGGCTAAATACATGTACTGAACATATTATGCTTAGCTCACGCATTTGCACGTATAGATACACGTGCACACAGGGCCAGCATTCAGCTGCAACGATGAGACAACATTTAAGCAGACAAACCACATATATTTCTGACATCTATCCACTGTTGCGTAACATACATAAGAGCTGTTACAGCATGTGGTGAACTACTAAATCACTACTTATACGAAAGGACCTATATGGGTCACAGAGTTCCCCATGTTCCAGAAGTGCTGATATGCTTAATTCAATGCACTGTCAAACTTTTTACACACACAGTTATACACAGATATTTAAAAGACTTGCTAAAAGTTAGATGAATACCTGTTTTTATACCCATGAATGCTGTTGTATCCGTACTGGCTGAGGGCCATTATTACATACATTATTTTTACATAAATACATGGTGTTGAAAACTGTTTTTTGAGTTTGCACTGTCAGCCATGCTAGCAGTTCTACGGACAGCAATGCCGATCTCATGTTTGGATGGTTCACCACTGAAGTACAGAAAGAAATATCCTCACATCTATTGGACAGGTTGCCATAAAATCTTGCATGGACAATCATGGTCCTCAGAGGATGAATCAGGTTGACTTTGGTGGATGATCCCCTGACTTTACCTCTAGCAAGACTTGTTCAGAGTTTTGATTTATCCAGTATGATATCTCCTACATGTCTCTAACATGTTTGTCTGCATTTTCATGGTTCCCAGACAATGAATCCTACTGACTCTGGTGGTCCCCTGACTTCCCCTCTGGCACTACCATGAGGTTCACATTTGTGGTAACCCCACCATGAGTCTTGGTCTTGTTTGTCAGTAACCACACAAGTCAGTGCCAGCTATCCTTTACATATTGGACATATGTTTAATATAAATGCACAAATGATCGAAGTATGTATAAGTACAGTAAAGATTTCAGTAAGACATGTTAGAGGTATGGTAATATGGTATAAATGAGTTAAACAATAAACTGTGCATCACAGTACACAATGTACAGTTAACGTTTGCTCTGCATAAAGGGTATGTGAAGGCCTATTCATATTTAATAGGGGTATAAGCTCGGATCATATAGCTCAAATGACTAAAACAGATCATATGTTTGAATTGTCTCCAGAAATGTTCCTGCTTCACAGTGAGCGCAACAGTGGGAAGTACAATTATCAACATCTAACTTCTGTTACAGTTTGGAGGGTTTAGTACATTTGTCAGTGATGTCTGGGCGCGTACTCATTTTCCCATCTAGCCTAGGTACTCACGCCAGTTACTATTAAACCATTGTTTTGACTGTTAAATCTCAGCAAGCCACGTAAAACTGTAATCTTATTTCAAACTGAGCCAAATGGAGTTTTCACCAGAGGACACAGACATCTCTTTCATTCATTCATCGGTTCATCTTTTTGCTAACCCACCATCTACTCTCTATCCATGTGAACCTTAATTTTTGTAAAATTACCTCTGAAACAGAGCCAGTGAGAATTTTACCCAAGAGACTGTTAATGACGTTAGAGTGGGACTGCGAAAGCATCCAACCCAAGGTCACTGTAGGGTTGGACACACACACAGAGGTAGTGATTGGGCTCTTTAGGTCAACTGTACCAAGATATAAAAACAAACAGGCATCATCCACATGTGCTAATGACACCTTCAGCTTGCTCTCACACGTCATATACTGACATGCGTAGATACACTCTCACGTATGTCACTGACACCTTCTCTGTCACAGATGCTGTTGTGATTAGAGACTTTATATCTCAGGGGCTGGGGCCAAGTTTGGATGACCATCATGACTGATAGTTTTTAGTCTGCAGTTAATAATCCTGCACTCTGAGCTAATTGTTAGTCTTGACCTTTGGATCATGTGCTCAGGGGTGTATGAGACGCTATGAAGAGCAAAGCATCCGAACAAGAGGTAATGTCTGAGCTGTGTGTTTTAGCTCAGAATCACTGAATTTTACCAAACTGAGCACAAAGTTGATCTGCGTCGAGAAAAGAGCAAAAACTTTACATCTGAGGATTATGACCTGAGTTGAATTAAAAAGTTTGGTTTTGTATTTTAACCACAAACCTTTAACCAGAGCGAGCGTTTCATCGTCACTAAAGTGCGGATCGTAAATAAACAAACCATCAAAAAGCAACAAACACAGTGTGGAGTTTACATGTTCTCCATGTGTCTGCAGTGGTTTCCTCCAAGTTCTCATATTTCCCACAGTCCAAACATGTGCAGGTTGGGTGAAATGGATCCTGTAAATTCCCAGTATGTGTGAATGTGTCTGTCACGCCCTGGTCGTGAGGGTATATCAAACGATTTGCAATGACTTCCATCCCTTACACCAAATACCTTTTAACAATATAATCTATAACCCAAACACAATTCACAAATCATTAGGTATAGTTATGGTGAAATATGTCTTCTCCTAAGCAGTGGCTGAGTTCATATAAAGTTGATGCAGGGAGACAGGGTTAGAGAGTTTGTTCTGCACTACCTTATATAGTTGTAAAACATTAGACGCACACACTGTAGTGCGCAAACCAAAGGAGGTCTAAGGTGAAACGCACCCTCAGCTTAACGCAATTAAAAAATGCGTATTTTTTACAGACACACACTCCTCTCTCTTCCCTGGTGTAATAAGCTTTTATATGTGCATTTGTGTGTGTGTGTGTGTGTGTGTGTGTGTGTGTGTCAGGGGTCTTGTAAATGAGCGGCTGACGTTAAGAGCCTTGCCACGTGCCAGAGGAGGCCTGCAACACTGGTTGTGGCCTTCTCATCCACCGATCAAATGAACAAGGCATTATGTCTGAGCCAAGGGGTGTGTGTGCATATTCCTCTCTCTCAGCTCGGCCTTTCTCTCTGCTTCTGCTGCTGTCTCTTGCTTTGTTCTTTCTTGCAGTCTTTCTAGATATCAGTCTTCTTTTCTGTTCAATGTCATCTGCTTTACCCACTTTCCTGTCCTTCCTTTCATTCTCTCTGGCTCTGCCGTCCTCTGCCCCTCTTCACTTCTGTCTTTACAAGTCTTTCTCTTCTTCTCACTGTCTGTTGCTCTCTCCCTCCCTCCATCTGTCTTGTGTGTTTAGGTGTGGTGTGAAAACCTCTTGCCAAGTCACAAACACTGCTGGGCTTTGTGTACTCTTCTTTTGATGACTTTATTGCTTGTTCTGATTTACATGTCTTGCTCGTCTTCACTAAACTTACAAGCGTAACTTACAGGTAATGATATATGATGATGACATATGCAAATAAATATGTACCACAAGGGGGCATCCTACTGACTCAATCACCAGAGAAGCAAACTTTGACCTCCATAATGTCAAAGGGTCAAACTCCTGTCAGTCCTTTTTTCGCTACGCTAAAAAAGCATGTTTTTTAT
Source organism: Epinephelus lanceolatus (assembly GCF_041903045.1). Lineage (NCBI taxonomy): Eukaryota > Metazoa > Chordata > Actinopteri > Perciformes > Serranidae > Epinephelus > Epinephelus lanceolatus. Next base: position 31,880,422 of record NC_135743.1, read on the forward strand.
GATGTTTAAAGCAATACAACATTATACCCTTCCTCTGCTAACTGTGCATCTTTATCTTTGTATCTATTTAGCCCCAAAAATGATGTTCTTGTTGTACTTTTTATGGGGAGACACAGAGGGGAAGAAGCACACGTGCAGCATTAGAAAATCTAAAAGGCTCTTGTCTTCTTCTTCCCACGGAGATATAAACAGATGACATCACAGGGTGGTCCGCTCTGCGTTGAGCCGAGCTGAGCCACGCTGAGTGGGTCTCCGCTGGTCTGCCAAACAGATGGCGGTAGCAACATAATGAGGGCTGGAAAGAAACTTCAGGATTCTGAGCAGAAGATTTTGTGCAGCGGGGTTCATGTCGCACACAGTTTAGACACAAAAGCAGGGAATGTTTCTCACTTGTCCCCACATAAAGACACACAGAATAATCCGTCATGGTCTGGGTCCTGAACATCTTTTTCAACCCTTTCTTTACAACACAAAAGAAAGAAAAAAATATCATAATAGTTTCTCCCAGGCATTTAGAGAGCACTTGGACGTTTGGCAGGGGCAGCCAGCTTGTTGGTTAATTAGGTCAAGAAAACTTGTAATGTGCGCCCACCCACACTAAAGGAGAGTTGGAACAATCGGCTTCTCACAACTGTCTGACATTTAGACAGGGATTTTGGGAAGGGGAAGAGGGAAGGAGAGGGGCAATGAGGGAGTAAAAAAAGGAGGAGAAAGTTTACTACTCTCTCTACCTGGGTTTGTTGTAATAAAACAAGGTTATGTGTGCCATAGAGTTTAATGAAAAGCTGCGAATAAGCATTATTTTATATGTTGTATCTTAATAATGCTTAATACGTTTTATTGCTGGTATGGAAGTCAGTGTTTTTCAGGTACACCATGTGAAAAACTACTATATATATGTTAACATAAATGTTTTCTTTTTCATTTACCCTCTCCTAATCATAGGATGGTCATCTGATGTTTGTACAAAGTAAAACAGGAATAAAATTATTCATCCCATTGCATTAGGCATGTAATTGATGCACAAAAGTCCTACAATTTTTGTAGTCCATTGACTGAATGTAACCCTTTTCTCCACATTGTGTCCCCAGATGAGGTGTCAAAGAGTCCTCACCTACCTGCGGATATTTGGGACCACCATGTTTGGCGTGTCCCTCCTGGTGGGCATCTCCACAGCCTACATCATGGGCTACCAGTTCTTCACAACAGCCCGCAATCACCTATCCTTCGGCCTGTACGGTGCCATCTTGGTCGTCCACCTCATCATTCAGAGTCTCTTTGCGCTTTTAGAACACCGAAACATGAGGCGGTCCTTAGAGACGCCAATCAAACTCAACAAATCCTTGGCGTTGTGCATTGCAGCGTATCAAGAGGACCCAAACTACCTGAGGAAATGCCTGGTGTCAGTGAAGAGGCTGACATACCCGGGGATCAAAGTGATCATGGTGATCGACGGGAACGCGGACGACGACTTGTACATGATGGAGATTTTTAAAGAGATCATGGGATGGGACAAGTCGGCCACATACGTGTGGCGGAGTAACTATCACAGCCGAGGGCCAGAGGAGACAGATGAGAGCTACGCTGAGAGCCTTCAGCAGGTCTCCAGGCTGGTGCTGAACAACAAGTGTGTGTGCATCATGCAGAAGTGGGGAGGGAAGAGAGAGGTCATGTATACAGCCTTCAAAGCACTGGGGAGGAGCATGGACTATGTGCAGGTAAGTCACTGACACTAGAAATGGTTGTTAATAAGGGGGTTTAAATAAGGGAAATAAAGGAATGGTGAAAGGATGGAAGGATGGATAGTGGACATGGCTAGATTGAATGCATAAAAACAAAAGAGAGACTAAGGGAAAGGGGGGAACAATAGTGTCAGTGGTGTAAATTATACACCATTACATAACAGATAAAATGGATGATGTACAAACACACACAGGTAAGACAAGGACAGCTGACATCAGTGTGAGCTGAAGATGGGATTGAAAGGGAAGAGAAAGAGAGATGGAGAAAGAGATGGCTGGAGAGGGGAAGGGGGGGCTCTGCCAAACCAAATATGGGGTCCACAAAGAGTCTTTTGTGCTGCTTTTAGCCGGACAGTGGCTGTGTGCATCGTGTTGTGAAGTGTAGCGTGAAGGAGGGCAGCAGTAGCTTATGTCTAAGTGTAATAACAGATCTGTTTCACAGAGCTGAGTGTTACATCATCTACATGAGTGGTATTCAGAGTCAAGACCCAAAACAGTTTTCAAAGAAAGGTCACACTGGTATGCATCTGTTTGCTGGTGAAAAACTTATCAACTAGGTTAGAGTTTAACTTGACTGAGACAGACCTGTTAAGGACACCTAAAGTATTTATTTGGAAAAGCTAGTTCCCAAGGGTGTTTGGCTGGCCAATACAGTGTGTTAATGCCAATACTGTGTGGTGGTGGTGGTGCGACTGAGAATATAAACAGGAGCTAAAAGCATTAATCACAATGCCAAGCTTGGAAACACACAAGCTAAAGAAGTACTGATTTTTATCCCGTATCCAGAAAAGAAATATGAAACCATGTAACTTAAATTGTTTGGCCAAAACACAAAGTGTAATCATGTCATATTTGGTCTGTAATATTCAGCTGGTGGTATTACTTAAAGACATGAGTAAAACTGAACAGAAACATTATTTCTCTAATAACATTTGGAACCATTCTAATGAGTTTGCATCACAAAAAGGGGACTTGAAGCTTAAACACCCTTTGAAATGATGCTGTCTAACACCTGCAGCTGGATACAGCTTGCCAGAAACCTCCTGTTTAACAGAGATTTCAAAAGAACTTACTGCAGTGCTGCCAGAAATCATGCCAGTACTCTTCAACAAAGGAGGGACAGTGTTGTTTGCGGTTTTACTATCATCAGGCTCAGCCTGTAACAGATGTGTTTTGTTACTGGGGGATTGGGCTCTAGGTTTGTTTTCATCACCTGATTTTGTTAGGGAGGAAAATTACCATTTATAGAAGAAAACAGAGAGAGCTAAGAAAAGGGGTCATCAGAAAGATAGTGGGTAGTAATTTAGTTTTAAGCAGTTAATCTTGGTTGCAGGAGATCATCCACTGGTTACAATGAAGTCAATTCAGGGCAAGTCAGTTTTATTTCTGTAGCCTTTAATTGCAAATTTGCCTCAAGCGGCTTTACAATACAACACATGACACCCTCTATCCTTAGACCCTCAATTTGGTTAAGATAAAAAAACAAGTGGCAATGTCCCGGGCTGAAAAATGAACCAATGCGGGAGTGTCAAAAACTGCAGTTCACTGCATGGCACCTAGAAGCTGTCTCCAAAATGCCGAACTCAAATTTCCAAGTGGGAGTCCACAAACTAATGTGGGATGTCACAGTAGCTACGTCCATGGGCAAAATGACTATGGGAAAAACTTGCCAAGATGTTTGTCTTTTTTAAGTGACAATAAAAGATGACCTTTGTCCCTATAACCCAGGTTAATCAGTGTTTATTTTGTGGCTTTTACTCAGGTGTGTGACTCTGACACTATGTTGGACCCAGCATCATCGGTGGAGATGGTGAAGGTTCTAGAAGAAGACCCTATGGTGGGAGGGGTCGGAGGAGATGTGCAGGTTGGTTACATAACTACGAATATTTTCTCATTCCTTGCATGTGATAAATTTTACAAACTGAATATTTCATATAGATTACATTTTCATGGTTAACCTCCAACTTTTCCTCCAACACTTCTTCCTTAGATCCTAAATAAATATGAGTCATGGATCTCCTTCCTGAGCAGCGTGCGGTACTGGATGGCCTTCAACATTGAGCGGGCTTGCCAGTCTTACTTTGGTTGTGTGCAGTGTATCAGTGGGCCTTTAGGAATGTACCGGAACTCTCTCCTGCACGAGTTCCTTGAGGACTGGTACAATCAGACTTTTATGGGATCCCACTGCAGTTTTGGGGATGACCGTCATCTCACGAACAGAGTTCTAAGCCTTGGGTATGCAACCAAATATACTGCTCGATCAAAGTGCCTCACCGAGACGCCAATTACATACCTGCGGTGGCTCAATCAACAAACTCGATGGAGTAAGTCATATTTTAGAGAATGGCTATACAACTCCATGTGGTTCCACAAACACCATCTATGGATGACTTATGAGGCTGTGATCACAGGCTTCTTCCCGTTTTTCCTCATCGCCACTGCAATCCAACTCTTCTACCAAGGAAGGCTCTGGAATATTCTGTTGTTTCTGCTCATTGTGCAGGCGGTGGCGCTGATCAAGGCCTCGTTTGCCAGCTGCCTCAGAGGTAACATTGTCATGGTGTTTATGTCGTTCTATTCCGTACTGTACATGTCAAGCCTGTTGCCAGCCAAAATGTTTGCAATAGCAACTATCAACAAGTCTGGATGGGGGACCTCTGGGAGGAAAACAATAGTAGTGAACTTCATTGGTCTGATTCCTATATCAGTTTGGTTCACCATTCTCTTCATTGGGATTATCTACACAGTAATCCTACAGACTAGAAAACCCTTTCCTGAATCAGAAAAGATTGTTCTGGTCATAGGAGCAGTCGTCTATGCCAGTTACTGGGTGATACTGTTGACATTGTATACAGTTCTTATAAATAAGTGTGGGAAGAGGAAGAAGGAAACACACTATGACATGGTGCTGGATGTATGACTTACCGTCATCATTTACCACTGAACTCTCTTATGGGTTGTTTTTCACTCACACCATGTTGTTATTATACAAATGTTTTGCAGATGCAGAGCAGCTCTGGAGGCAAAATTGGTTGAGTTCAACCAAAATGGGCAAAGAACCAGGGTTTTTTTTTTCCAAACTTGAATGGCAAAAACATGGCAGTGGCTGCTTTTTTTTTTTTTTCGGTTCATGCATGACCATAGTTATCACAATCTTGGAACATCGGCATGCTAGCTAATTAGCTTAACACATTTTTTGATCTAACATGTTTAGCTAAAGGTCAGATACTGTAAACTAACTAGCTAAACTTCTGATAAGTCAGAATTGCATGGTTGAATATAATGCAGTTGGCAGCAAGAGTGCTAGGCTTTGTAATATTAGCTACCTCTTACCCATGTCACTTCCACTGGGCTCCAGTTTAACATTTGCAACCCAGCCAAAGAAACTGTGGATTTTTATCACAACCCGTTGGGGTTTAACTTGACCAGTAAGCAGGGGCACCGCCAAGGGGGTGGACCAAGGTATTACTCTGTGCACATTAAATAATTAATATAATTAACTGTTAAACAAGAAACCAATGCATATCAGTGTCCTTTTCTTTAACTCTCATACTGACATAGTTTTCAACAAGCCTTTAAACGTCAACAACATAATAGAATTTCTGAAATTCAGTTATTGCTTTTGGTTTTGGTGTGCCATGCCAAGATTTTCAGTGGTCCCATCTGGCCACCCCTATGAAATATTTCGCCATTGCCAGTGAGAATATTTTACCTCCAGAGCATCAATGTGTCTCCAAGAAATGTCATTACAGCCTGACTATAAGCAAATCTACATATTGTCCCACCAAGGGAAGCAAAAAAACACAAAACACACCACATAGCTTCAAGTTGAAGTCAAACTAGCACCCTGCCATGCCAGGCTGTTTCCACTGTCAAGGATTACATTACTTAACTCCTAAAGGTCTTGAGAGAGACTGCTGCCATTACAATCTAGTTAGTGTAATTGTAATCTGAAAGTATCTGGATGGTCTCTGGATCTTGTGAAGAGGTGAGGTTAGCCACTTTACCATTAAAACCCTAAAATTAAGAAGTTAAATTGCATCAGTTTAAAGATTTAATGACACAACTTCAAAGTTCTTAGCTCTGAGGGCAAAGCATTGGTTTACCTTTCCGGTGTTTTAAGATCTCTTAGGAAGAGCTATGGTATCAATTTACAAAGAGTGAAAGGGTACAGAAAGGGCTTTAAAATTTAAAAAAAGCTGCTCTCTTTCTTCTGTTGCACTCATGTCATATGGGAAAGATACTTTCTCATAGTCTTCATACATTTATTAATGTATTTATCTATTTCAACAGAGGAACTTTTGTGTAACATTTAACTCAATTCATAATTGCAACTCCTAAAGTTCAATGGCAATGCACAGCTATTTGATGCAGGTTGTGTTTGTCCTTGACATTACAATTCTTGAAATGCAGTTTAAAATGAAACACATCGCTCACTTTGGTGCCTATACTGTATGTTGAATGTGAAAAGGTGAGGCATCCATAGAAGTATCCATTCATGCTATTAAGGGGCTGCAAAATCCATTATGTTTGAATGTCTGGACACTTACAAGTTTTGTTATTCCCATATGACGTGAATGCAGTATTTTTTCTTGACGTTTACAAAGTGAAGAATCTCAAACTGATCACTGATTGGTAGATATAATCTCCTCCGGATCAGGTGACCAGGTGAACATGTGACCAGAAGAGAGATGGTGAATCATTGCTGCTGTGACTGTTTTATTTTTTACAGAAACAATGACTTTTGTTTTTCTTTTTTTTATTATGAATAGTGGGTGTATGTTGCAAAATGGTTTTAACACTATTTTTGTTAATGTATTTCTTTCTACCAAGCTGAATGATAACCACCAAGTAGACACGGTGGACGTGTTCCAGTCCAAAGATTTTGTTATTTTTTTGCCTTCCATATGCCCTTGTTCTCTTCCTTTCTTTCACATACTGTATTGAGAGTAGTGTAGTGACATCCCTCCTATTCCTTACTTCCTGCTTCCCTTATCTGCGAGGGAAGAAGCAAATGTAAGAGGAATACATTAAGCACCAAATGGGAGAAAAATACTACCTGATAACAGGAATTTGAATAAGGGCACTTGCTGGAAGGGAACAGCATTTTGGAATGAAACGAGTCCAGCGTTTGCTACAGACCAGGAGCAGACATGAGTTTATTAATTATGCACTTTTATGTCTGTCCTGTCGTCCAGCATGATGCTTGACGTAATTAAGATGAAATACCTCAGTGGTTCTCTTTGCATTGTATCAAGGCATAAGGATGCCGTCCAAAGACTGATGCATTCTGAAGGTCTCAAGTAATTTATGATCTGTTTGTGATATTAAATATAAAGGTGTCCTTTTTTATACGCAGTTCCTTATTAAGTCAAAGCTGGATTTCTCTGCCTTGTCGGCCTTTTGCTGTAGCCGTTTACTTCTTGTTACTTTGTATTTCGATGCATTTTATATGTAGACATTTTTATTCTATTTTTGCTTAGCTACCAAAGATTCTTTATTTTCACTCATGTTTTTATAAGAAAAATGGGAAAATGTATTTGTTGTGCTTTCAACTGTTCTGACAATGACTTGTATATCTGACCAAACAATGTGAAATTATGAGCTGGGGGGTTTGTCTGCAATAACAACAATAAAAATGCAATTTGTAGGGATAAGTTATTGATTTCAAGAGAAGTGATGAACCTGTGTTTTTGTACTTTGTACTTAGATAGAAAACCAGCATATTTATGTAAAAATATTCTGTGGTTTATAGGATTCTGTACTTAGCAAGATGTCCTCTGTTATATAAGACCCCTAATGTTCCATATGCCTACACTGTAAAAACAATAAGTACATTTAGAATTTTTTCTAATATATATAACATGTGAACATTATTGCTAGGCTTAAATTTTTTTGCAGTGTTGAAACACTAACCAACGGTATGTTGAGTCCATAATACAACAAACAATAAAGCCAATACAGACTGAAAACTTTAATCGATAACATTTGCACAAAATGTAATTATCTGCAAATGATGTGTTGAAAAAATTGTAAGGTGCCTTACTGAGCAATAACAAAAGAAAAACTGAGGGTCATTTTTATACACTTATGAAGACAGGTTTTATTCCGAGGTTATATGAATGCGACCAACAATGAACCATGAGGTTGTTTTCATGCCAAACTAGTCATGGGCAGTGTTATCGTAAAGCACTTTTGTGTTGTGCCAAATAAAAACAAATATTGTTTCAATTTGCTGGTGTTGGAGTTTTTATCCAGATTTTCATTTATTCATATGATGGATCTTTGGTGTGGGGACATATAATCAATGATTGGTGTTACCAGGGGCCATTGGGTGATTTGAGTCAATGTATCCCCATGCAATTGTTCATATGATATCCTATGAAAATGCACACACAATGGTCCGTATGATATCCTACAAATAAGTGCCCTAATGAATGATGTTACATACTTAATGTTAAGTTACATACTTATTATGGAGGTTATGTTTAGGTGCGTAAAGGAACTATGGTTAGGTTTAGGAAAAGAATCATGGTTAGACATCTTTAGGTTTGGGCACATAAATCACTGGTTTAGGAAAAGAAACATGGTGATGATGTACCTTAAAATGACTCAAAGTTCACTGAAAGCTCACACAGTTCTGAATACCAGTGTCCTTAGGAAAGTCTTGTGTTTTGTGACCCATCCACCTCCCCAACCTGTCTCCTGACAAGCAATGCATCCTTCCTTACTCCTGTCAGCCTTCCCAAATGCTTGGGTTATACACAAACTACTGGATCATGATTATGTGGGCGATACTTAATATGTATACATTTTGGTGAATTATTTTTCATAAGAACATGTACGAACAGTGCATGAGAACAGCCTGTTTGGGTCTTTCAACTTCAGACACCCTGGTTGCACTGGGTTTGATCAAACCTTGGATTATGTCATAGTAGCACTTAGGCTAGCTCCATTTGATCCAAAACCATCTAGCAGATCTTTCCGATGCCTCAATGGCACTCCATTGAGGCATCGGCAATGATCATCTCCAGGTGACTAAAGCCAGCATAGCACTGGGAGCTTCACCTGTGGTAGCAACACTCCTTCATCAGGTCTTCATACTTGGACCTCTTCCTCCATCTGGTTTTGGAGTTGTCTTATTTGAAAGTTAAAGCAAGAAACTTCTCCATCTCATAAACATAGTAGCACAGTAAGAGCTCATGATGCAGGTGAAGGGTATCACACTGATAAAAACTTATCACAGCACTCAGAAAAAAACTAGCCAGTTTAAGGTAAGTTAACTGGAACAGGTTTTCTTGCAACTAGCATAGAGAAACCCAGATCTATTTTGAAGATGTGTTGAAAATATATTTCTGCAACAGCTTAAACTAAAGCTATTTGTTTACCAAGAAGGTAACAATCAAAGAAATCAACATTTTCCATACACACTTTCATCCAATCACCATCTAAAAGCTAAAACACAAGCTAAAACACTTAATGTGATCTTTTCTTTTCTTCTTTATTGTGATCAGCTTTTGTCAGTTTTGCCAGGACAATTACCTTAAGAGTAATACTTATATACATCTGCCACCTTAAAGGGAAATTTCGGTTTATTTCAACCCGTCTCCTATCGTCCTAAATTTGTTTCAAGTGACTAGTGACATAGAAATAATAGTTAGCATGTTAGCCGTTAGCCTAGATACAGCCGTAGCATCAGACCTGTTAAAACTTAATTGAACGGGCATCCTTTCAAGTGCAAAGTTAGTCCACTATACAAGCTTTTTCTCCACAAAGACCGCCTCATATCGTTAGGATAAATGTCAGAGAACATATAGAAAACGACATGTAAACGTGTTGTCTTACCTTACCGGTGTGCTGCCATGTTTGTTGTTTACCATTTAGCTAAGGCTGCAACCGGTCCCATTCCTTGCAACAGAGGTATTCCTCTTCTGTGGGCACTGGGGTACAGCATTCACAGGTAACGTTACACCACTGATCTCCAGAGCTAAAGCCTTCCAGCAGCCATTCCTCTTCTCTCCTCCTCTATCTGTTGCGCCTCTCTCTCTCTCTCTCCTCCTCCGTTCTTCAATTTCACGAAGCTCTTCGTCAGTGTATTCTGGCTCAAATAAATAAGGGCAGCCATAAAACTCTGCAAAATCAAATTCCTCCTCCACAAAGTCGAAGTCTGGCAAAAAGCCAGCCATTATTCTATAAATCTTTCATAAAATAAATGAATGAACCTTTCAGGCTACTGTCCCGTTCTGCCTTCCAGCTGCTGCGGTGTGTTCTCGCGAGATTTCAGGCACGGTATGCGATCGCTGCTTGTTCTCGCGATATTCCGGCCGCGCTTTGGGAAGCAGAGGTAAATGGTAAACACACGTAAGGTAAGACAACAACTCTGAAGACCACCTAAATGTGGAATGTTAGTATATAGGCTTTCCACATCGAGAGGCGATGGCCGCCCTTATTTATTTGAGCCAGAATACGCTGACAAAGAGCTTCGTGAAACCGAAGAATGGAGGAGGAGAGAGAGAGAGGCACAACAGGTAGAGGACAACAGAGGAGGAATGGCTGCTGGAAGGATTTAGCTCTGGAGCTCGGTGGTGTAACGTTACCTGTGAATGCTGTACCCCATTGCCCACAGAAGAGGAATACCTCTGTTGCAAGGAATGGGACCGGTTGCAGCCTTAGCTAAATGGTAAACAACAAACATGGCAGCACACCGGTAAGGTAAGACAACATGTTTACATGTTGTTTTCTATATGTTCTCTGACATTTATCCTAACGATATGAGGCGGTCTTTGTGGAGAAAAAGCTTGTTTAGTGGACTAACTTTGCACTTGAAAGGATGCCCGTTCAATTAAGTTTTAACAGGTCTGATGCTATGGCTGTATCTAGGCTAATGGTTAACATGCTAACTATTATTTCTATGTCACTAGTGACTTGAAACAAATTTAGGACGATAGGAGACGGGTTGAAATAAACCGAAATTTCCCTTTAAACGCAGATTATTCTGTGCAAGAAAACTGACCGTTTAGATGAGCAGAGTACAGTCTTTCCACTGGTGGTCATGTGTGGGAGGCGTAGGATTGGCAAGAGTATGTGTAAATTGTTGGAATAAAAAATGTTAAATTTGAATAATTTGATTTAATTAATTCAACAATTCATTTTGGAGTAAACCTGGCCCATATCATCCACCAAAATCAATAAAAGCCTTACTTGCTAAAGCCATAAAGCTATAAAACAAGCCAGTAACATGACTTTCTAACTTCTCAGTGAGTCAACAAACCAACAGTAAAGTCATAACTCTGATGAAAAGCTTCAGTATAAGAGCTCTGTATTTCTCACCATTTACAATTAAATTATTAAAATATTTGCTGTATAATCTAACTATGTAGAGTTTAATTCAGACAAACAGATGACCTAAAGTGTAAAGTAGTATTTGTACCCAGGGCCGGCTCTTGGTATAAGCCATATAGGCGGTCGCCTAGGGCGCTACACGCTGGTGGGAGCGCAGCTGCAAGCCCTCAGAAAAATAAAATAAAACAGAATAAATAAAATACAATGAACCCTAATCCCGCCTAGGGCACCAAAGTGGTTCTGTTTGTACCATGTGAGTTTTACCATGGCCATTAGTGTAATTTTGCTCTCTTTCATTGGCTTTAATTTGACCTAAGTTTCTTTAAATGGCCATTTTTGTCTGGACAGTAGCCTAGCAGGGGTCATCACTGCTCACACAATGACGCATCACTTCTGTGTATAGGAGACCTTTCCCTGAAATGCTGTTAAGAGACTTGTGGGAATTGGGAGAAATTTGAATGATTACTTCTGGAGAGCTCGAAGTCCAGCACCAACTTTTATGTGAACTGCAATATAATGGATACACCTCTCAGTTTTTAATTTTAAAATGAAACAATATGCTACGATTAGTAAATAAGTAAGTTGTGAGAAAGTGTGCAGTCCAAAGGTGAGTCAACCCATCTGAATTTTGCCAGAATTCCCAGACAGCCATTCCAAGCACGGATTTGGATCTAGGGCCCCTAATAGAAAACTGTATGTGTTTATGTGTGTTACAATAAGTGTGTGCAACCAAAACTACAGGGGGAATACAGATACATAAATTTATGGACATCAAGAAAAATACAGCCCAACATGTGCAAACACACGTAATTTGGGACACAGTGATCACAGTGATTTGGCTGACTGGTGATGGCTTGTTTTAGCTAGAAAATGTGTGTGGTTTGTGTGGTTTGTGTGTATCTAGTAAATAAGTTTACTTCTGCCCTGACAACGGTCCACCCTCTGATACACTAGTGGATAAAGAACCTCACACACACACACACACACACACACACGCATACAGTCACAGTCAGATATTTGGGTTCAGGGAAGTGGATGTGCTAATGCTGCTAAAATTGTTTTCAGAGTCAGACATTAAATCACTATTAGTGATATGAATTACCTTGTGAGAAAAATCTGTCTGTCTCTTTGTTTGTTTTACTGTGTTTCTTCATTCACTGTCAGACTTCCTCTGCTGGCTGTCTTTGCTGGCACCAATAATGGAAACTTTACACGATCAGCGGCCCCTGATAACTTGAGTTTTGAAAATTGCTTTTTGTTACTAAGAATGTACTTTGCAGTACCATTAGTGCTATATATTATGTGAAATTATCTATCAGAGCATTAAAGGATAAGCCTTGCATTATGCATGAAAGTCCAAAACCAACAATGAATGGATCCAGTGAACAAGTATTGCCTACGTAGCCAAAGCCTGACATGTGTTATTCCTGAACTACTCACTCGAGCACTAAATAGGTTTTAATCCACAGATAAAAATAGTCCCTCTTTTGGAGTAATGAGGGTAAGGGAGAGGGAGAGTAAAAACTACAGTGCCCTGCTGTTTTAGGAAATGACATAGCCTATTTTAAGAATAAATATGGATGAAAAATAAATCTATATATTAGTGACCTGTTCTTAAAAATGTATGTCCTCACATGGTGCCACAGACAGGCTAAGAAACCACACAACTCTGACCTTGGTTAATGACAAACACCTACTGTATCCTTTAATGACCAAAAACATAAAATATACGTTTGCATTCTAAAAATTTTCCAACCATTATTCTCAGAGTGTAATACTTAAGTTGAATATAAGTGAAAGAATTAGATTACAGTCTGTGTGGAGAGTTATAGAATATTGTACGAAAAAAATTATTGATACTTAGGCCTGCACAGTTAACTTTCACTTACAGTGCCTAACTAAGGGGACATTTCAGTGGACAAACAATTAACAATTAATTGAAAAATATCACTGAAGTCCCAAAATACCCCATTTTCCATCTAACTATGTTTTGGGAAAAGGGGTCCTAAATTATTACGATATGTGGATGGTTGTATTCTTCTCAGTGAAATTTGTTAATACACCTTTTATATCCCAACATTTCTGAATTATGACCATGCGTAAATCATTTTCAGATTTGCTTTTAATCTTGTATACATTTAAAATCAGTAGCTGTGTGGACTTCTGCTGCTGTGCACAAGAGTATAGTAATTTCCCAGTGCCTCAATCACAACTTGCCACTGTCTTGTGTTCCTTTCTCACAGCTGAAAGTATTTAAACTGTCTTTTTCTCTACCTTGCCCAGCCACAACTCCCACACAACATGTAATATAAAATCTTCACCAACTCTTTTACAAAGTCTCTCTGTTGTATTTTCTCTGTTTCTGTGTCTCTTGTGTTGTGCCTCTCAGTGAAGTAATTCTCATCCATGCAGAGGAGAATAGCACATGTGGGCAGAGCAGCAGCACGGTAGAAGCAGCCAGGCTTTTCTCTCAGTGCGTCAGCAGTCAACGCCATCACTGCTTTGTCTCTGCCAAATACATTACAGCACTGCTTAGCGCTGTTGCTTGCTAGCTAATGGCTCCCTACTGGCAAACTGTCTCCAGCAGCTGACTGAATCATACCCTGCTTGTCCCTCTCAGCTGGTCGCTACTTTTCTAAGGGCTTTGCAACTTCACTGCCTTCCCCTACCCCACAGCTTACCCTTACCCCTAAACCCTAACCATAACCCTACCTACTGTACTTTTAATTGCAGTGTTACAACAGCGTACTTCAGCAAGGACAGATTGCACTGCAGAGTCTTAAACTTTGCACAACTTGGCTGACATAAAGATCTGTTCACAACTCCCATGTGGTGTACTATGTCTAATGCGTTTTGTATGCGTTGGACCATAACCTTTGGAAGGTTGTACTTCTGCATCTGAGAGCACAGACTTGGACTTTAGACATGTTTTTCTTCGGTACTTTTTGTGAAATGCTAAAAATGATCAAATCAAAATATGATAGATTCCCATCACTGACATGACTGTGCACGTTTTATCCTTAACACTGTTTTTGCACATACTGCAGTTTAATGGTTCAAATGTTTTTGAGGTATCTGAGTATTATAGTTGAGCAATATTATACATTGTGAGGGGATAAAGATGTGTCAGCCAGTAAAGATGTAGCTCTTCCACTTCCACAGAGGTAGCTTTCATTTAGGCCTACATCTCTGGTTGTGTTACTGTAGGATTATGTTGGCATGTTGTAAACCAGTGAGCAGAACTGCTAGATTTTCTTAAATCAGTGTGATCAAGTAACTTCAGAGAAGCGCACTGCTTGTGTCACTTGCAGGCTACATAGCTAATTACCTTGTTAGCTGCAGCACAACGAAAAAGCTTGAAAATTTACCTGCAAAAGTCAAGATCAGTCAGTCCAGATGCTAAATTGTGTGGTCCTCATTCTTCAGGACTGCTGCCATCCTAACATTTGTCTCTCCTTGACTTGTAAGCTGTAGTTAGTTGATGAAGAAAACTTGTACTTCTGGCTGATCTTTAGTTTGATAAATAAAAGAATAAAACTATTTTAGCCCAGGTTATCCTGACTTGCGTTTGTGGTTTTATTTAAACACTAATCTGTTATTAGATGAGCCTTTAGTACAGAGTGCACACATGGGTACAGTCTCACACCAAAAAATTAAAGAAACCTTATTTTTCTCTCTGCTCATGTTCATCAACTGTCTGGCATAACACATCATAAACAGACATCTAAAAGGGTCAGACAACAACGACAAAGAGAACAACTTGGCAACACACAGGGATCAGTACCTAATGGAACAGGTTGTTCTTATGCACTGTTTGTACATACACGTAGGAAAAGTAATGCACTAAAATTTGTATACAATCTATGTAATCATGAGCCAGTAATTTGTGTATAACTATTGTAATTGGGAAGGCTACAATAATGTGAGCAATGCATTGATGGGAGTTAAGAAGTATGAGGAGTCAAGTTGGGGTGGTGGACAAAACACAGCACTATCCACCAGGACTTTCGCCCAGGAGACCATTGTTTGAACCTTGTGAAGCTTGAGTTATTTTAATGTATGTCGTTACCATGTATCTTTTTCTGAACCTAACTTACATGACTTGACTTGCCTAAACCTACCCTATGTAACTTTACATTAAGTATGTAACATCATTCATCAGTCATTAGATACCATACAAACCAAGGATGGCTATGCTGTTTATGAATGAATAAAAAGAAAAAAACTCACCTTTGCCTAAATCTATTATCAGCCTTTAGGAAACTTGAGGATCAAATTTAAAATACATTAATCATTTTTGATCAAAAATACATCACGCCTGTAATATACACAATCTCCTACCCACCCACTCACACAGTATGACACATTCTGGACAGAATATTGGCAGTAATAACATCCATCCATGGAACAAGCTGCTTTGCATTGACCTGCCACCTTTTTCCATTCAGACTACTCAGAAGAATGACTGGTAGTTCAGCTGGCGGTGAAACTTTGCCAGATTATTTGTGATGTTAAGCAGAGCTAGTGGACGAACCTTCAGTCCCTCCACTGAGAATATGTTTCCCGCATCAGAGGATGTTAGACACTGAAAAAAAAATCTATAAAGTAAATGTATGACTTGATGTTTATTTGATGCATATGATATTCTTTGTTCCAGTAGGATAACTGCATCAGCTTCTGATTGCTGGCATGCACCACGGTCATCTTTAATGCCGTATTTACCCACAGATTGCCAGCAACACTGATGTATAATGCAGATGTGCCAAATTATGAAACATATATTCCAGTGAATACTGTTAGTTGATATAAACTGTACATAAATAGGTGAATCTGCAAATACATTCTCAGCACTGGGTATGCATTATGTGCAGTATGATGTCACAATACACTCTAAATACTGGAGCAACATGTGCGAAAGAGTAGCTATAAATTACACAGTACATGAACAGGATGGAAAATTTTAGGCTAGAAGACCAGAAAGAGTTCTCACTCAAGTTAGATTAAAGGTGTTGCATGGAAAATTCGGTGACAGCAGCTCTTTGTTTTGTGCACCAGAGGTTTAGTTAAAGAGGGGGCTGTAAAATTGGAAGGCAAACTGGCCACAAACTTGGCTATAGCCTTTATAGTACGTGTAAGCTTATGCCTTATGTTACTTCCTGATTGTGTTAGTGTAATTAATTCCTTACAAGAGGCTTTGGAGTTTTAATTGTTGGCTTCACATTTCCTTTTAAGATACTTGTGGGTAAAAGATGTGCTGCAGCCCCTTCATGAAAGGAGTGTCATGGAGGTGGAAAGAAAGAGGACGTTGTATTGGTACATACTGTATATGATTGTGATTTATAGATAAACCAACACAGTCTCATTCTTGGGTCCACAAATGCAACTCTTTGTGATGCCTCTTAGCGCCTGATGCTGATGCACAAAGCACCCTCGAGTGTCTGTATGAGACTTCAATGTAAACCCATCCATGGCAATATTGTCAGAGCAACTGACGTGGTATAAATACTGAGGGTCCATATTGGGATGGGGTGAGAGTGGTGGACAGGACAGGTCAGGACTGGACAGGAGTTTCACCCAGAAGACTGCTGTCCATGTCCCATGTGAAACCAAAAGTCAATGATATTCTTACCCAAACCATGATTTTTACATATATATTAACATAACCAAGACGTTCTTGTGCTGAAACCAATGTTTCCTGTGAACATGGGAGTTTATTTCAAAAAGACTGTATGGGGTGACCTCTAGCTCATCTGTAGAGTGTAAGCCCCATATAGCCCTCTGCCAACAGCTTGGTTTGATTCTGACACACGGCCCTCTGTTGCATGTCATTCCTCCCTCTCCCCGACCTTTCCTTTCTAGCTGTCCTATCAGCAAAGGCAAAAACGCCCAAAAAATAGTCTTAAAAAAGAAAGAAAGAAAGAAAGAAAAAGATACTGTATGCATGTAATGAGTGGAAACGGACATGTCCAGAGCTGACGCTAGGGGTACCTAGAATGCCATAGTTAGGGCCACTAACAATTTGCTGTGTTTGACTAGTTGGGGGTGACAATGTTCTGGAAAAACCAGTATCCTCCAATTTAGCATTTAAAGATTAATGAAAATGATTTGCTGATTGTTGAGTCTGTATGCAACCCAATCTCCAAAATAAATGTTGGCATTGTATGTTTCTGCAAACCACGGATATGTAACATTTGTATGTTGTTATGGAACAGATATGTTGAAACTTTACATTTCTTTACGTTTTGTTGCGTTATGTTGCTGTGGTTAACTTACGATTAGGTTTAGGCACAAAAACCCATCAGTAACGGTTTGGAGAAGATCATGTTTTGGCTTAAAATACCCAGTTTTGGTGCCACAGTCATGGCCAGAAATTTGTCGATGCCTGGCAAAGAAACACGTGTTGAGTAACATGAAACATGAGTTGAACACCGGTTTAGTGGCCACTGAAAATGCCGCCAATGTCTTGCTAAAAAAAAGAAAAAGAAAAAGAAAAACTTTTATTGTTTTTTGATCTCGAACAGTGGTCTGCAGCTTGGCAGCTGTCTTGCCTAGGTGTCACGACATCCATCATTCCCTCATCCTCCTCATGAAAGTCAGCGCACATATATGTAGAACTACGTCACAAATGTTGATATGATATGCATAAGGCACAAATCTGACATATCTGTGGTTTGCATAAATGGACAATGCCAATTTTTCCTTTGGGGACTGGGCTGCTGTACAACTGCTTTTTGCAGGAGTGGATTGGATGGCATTTGCTGAGATCAGGATCAGGTTCTTTTCCAGAGTCTGCCACAGGTTTCAGAGAGGTGATAGGACCACATCGCTGCCAGCAGCTGATCCCTTCAAAGACTGGTCTCCTGGTTTCTTGTTTTCTTTACTGATAAACATTTGTTCAAACGTTTCAGTTGTCCTAGCTGTAAGCTGTTTAGTTTTTTATAAATATGATTTTTTTTCCCAGAGCCAGCCGTACATTTGACATCAGCGAATGATGGTAACTGGTCCTGGGGTCTTTGATAATTGACCTGCAGTGTTTTCCACAATTTGATGCAGCCCATACACCCCTGTGCTGTAGAATAATCTAAGTGGAGCCTCCACCCCTGCGTCCTTCTCCACCATGATTCTTCCTCCTCCACCTCATTCAATCCTGCTTTGGCTCTTTCTTTAGTCTCCTTTTTCTGTCTCTCACCTCATATTCATACTTTTCTTCTTTTTCCTCCTCCTCCTCCTCCCCCTGGTCTCTCCATCATACTCCATTGTACCCTTCTCTTCCTTTTCCTCTCTTCTGAACCCTCTAACCACATAATGAGCCTCATTCAGCAGGGCTAATTGTTTTAAAAACTCCCATGTGTTCAAATGACTCAGTAAGAATTAAAGCAGTCATTGATGATAGTAAAACTCTTTTTGCACGGCATATACCACACAATTGAAGTTTAACTATCACATGATTTGTTTTGCACAGAAGCCTTCATAAAAAGACAAAAATTATGCTGTTTATAATTTATGATGTTTGATGATGGTTTTTGTCAGTCTGTGGAGTTGCAGCTTTAGTGGGTGACATTGGTAGAATCCAGACGCCTGCTACGCCATAGCCAAATGATTGACCACCCACAGCTTAGCAGGCTCTCTAGTTTTAACACACAGTGAGCTGATGTAAAGCCGCTTAGTTCTCAGTCCTAATGTCTTTGTTCTATCGGTTCGGATATTACTCACACATTTAACACCTCCATCTCTACAATTCACCTGGGAAGGTAAATGCCCTTATAAACATTAGGAGTGATAAAAACAAGTGTGAGGTTGATAAAGGTTTTGCTATAATGACACAATGTAGAGGAAATATTCAGAGCCTTTATTTGGCTAAAAGTACCAATAACATGATGAAAAATACTTCTCTATGAGTAAAAGTTGAGCAATGAAAATCCTTCTTAAGTAAAAGTACATAAGTATATTTAACTAAATGCACTTAAACTGATACTTTGCCAATTTTCAGCCAGGTCTGTGTCACCCCGGTGTGGGGAGCGTTGGTTGATAAATGGTGTTAAGGTGCTCTCCCCTATGCTGTCAAGCTTCCTGCCCGTCTTCCAGCCAGAATTCACCGGATGACAGATTTTTGCTTAGGGTGTGGGCGGGCAACATTGTTCATCTGCACGCACTATGGTGAGTCAAAAATCTAGTTGAAAATTGGCAAAGTATCCCTTTAATAGCCTAGTAAGACCATCCTTATGACGTGAGCTCAACATTGTGTTTCGCTCTCTGTATCAGGTTGGCCCCAGTGTTGTCCCAAACACTTTCAGTGGGTGGGAGTACTCACCTTGACACTCAAACTTCTTCAACCAATCAGCGAACCAAAACACCAGGAAACATCTTCATCACCAACGGAGCCAGCTGATAAATCATGCTTCTGCCAAGTCTAGTCACAAGAATGGTGAAAATATCTTATCCTCCAAGAAACTCTGAGAGTTCATACTCTTGTTCTTAATTGTTGTTACGGACTACTTCTGCAATAACTTCACTTATTGCTGTGTTTACTCTGCTAGGAAGTGGCTGTAGCCTGCATTTTATGTCACCAGCGCCCAGGTGGAACTGTTGATAGGAGCACTGTTCTCTGCAAATTCTGCAGTGAGGAATTTTTGTACCATTGAAGTATTTCAAGCTTAAGATATCACCTCAATGCAAAGCATTTAGCAGCAACCTGGAGGTCCAAGCTAGCACAGCCTAAAGACAGTTGAACCACATTGGACCAGGCAGTCAAACGCAAGCTGAGTAAGTCTACCTTTGAGCGACTAAATAACTCCCTAATCAAAATGGATTCCAATGGACTGTAGACCTGTTTTGGTGAATTTTAAAATACTTTCACAGCAAAAAATGATGTATGCAATCAATTAAGATTAATCAACTACAGAGCATGTAATTAATTAGATGATTTTTTTAATCGCTTGACAACCCTAATTTTTATATAATTTGTACATTACATATTATTAGACTGTTAATACTAAAGCATTAATGTGTAAGTATCATTTTACTGTTAATTAAAATTTTAACTGCTTAATATACAGTTTGGCTATTTTGTTCAGCAGTTCAGCAGCATGTAGGGGTGAGGATTCTCCAAAGAGCAAAAGGATAAATCTGAGGGGTTGTGTGATGACTAATGGGAGAGGCACAAATTAAAAACTTCTGCTTTCCTGTCAGTGTAGTTTTTTTTTAGTTATTATATATTTTTTTAAATTTTGATCAGATCTTTGCTTTTTGTTTAGTAGTTGACAATGCATTGTATTCTTTAAGCACTGATAAATGTGCTGGGTAAGAAGTACAATATTGTCCTCTAAAATGCAGTGGAGTAGAAGCATAAAGGAGCATAAAGTGAAATACTCAAGTAAAGTACAAGCATCTCAAATTTGTATTTAAGTATCATACTGATGTAAATGTACTTAAGTTACTTCCCACCACTGACAGCCGGCATCACCAAATACCAACCTGTAGCAAGTAAAGGTCACTGGGGTACACCTATGTGTTATATCTGTGTGTGTGTGTGTGTGTGTGTGTGTGTGTGTACTGTGTGTGTATGCATGCACTCAAAATGTGAGAGACAGAGAGACAGACAGAGAAAGAGATCTCCAGCTGCGGCTGAATTCCCATAGGGAGGTGAAAATAAAGTGATGCCTTAATGCCTGGAGAGGAGGTCACAGCTGGGACGATGAAGCACAGAGTATAAGTGTATGTATCTGTGTGACTGTCAGTCTCTCCTCACTGACTGCCTTTGGGAGAATGGTGAGTAATGTTTGACTGTGTATTGTGAAAAAAAGTCAATCTTCATAAGGAACACAATTTGGTTTATTTTTTTTTCTATGCAGACCTTCTGTGTAGACAGATCAGGGGGAATTAAACTTTTCCTTCTGTGTCACTGCTGTTACCCAAAAATTAAATTAAGTTTCTGTATGAAAATTACATTTTGGAATAGTTTAATTTTCTGCTCATATGGCTCATTGCATTGGTCTTATATCAATTACACGTCAGTGGAATTACATCATTTTTTTCCCCTGTGACCTTGTTTTGTAGGCTCGGTGCATGAACAGTCACTGTAGGCACCAGTCATGTTTGGGGAGATATATGAATCAGAGTTTTAAGCGCAAAAAGAAACAAGTATATAAATAAACATGCAAAAACAGTCTCTGATTCATAATATGAGTGTGGAAAAAATAAATCTGTGTCTTAATCACTTCTTCTTGCAGGAGGCCTCATTTTACTGCTTGTACTGTAACCTCAGTCTTAACTGGCAGATAGTCAAGCTCTAAATTGGGCCCACAGCGAGAAATGGGACCGAGGGTGGCGATCACACTGAACATGAGTTGTGTACACGCTTGTTGTCTGAGGGTGTGTGTAATTATCAATTTGCAGAGTATAGCCAGTCTTCCCTGCCTAACAGGACCCATGTGTCCTCTTTCCTTTTCTTTCTCTGTGTATCTCTATTTTTTCCTCTTGTTTGCTGTCTGTCTCTCACACACACACACACAAACCACCTGAATCCCATAGTGCACATTGCACACACTCTAATTTAATAAAGCTGAGTAAATTTGACCTCTCCCAGTGGAAGCTGATTAAAGGACCACTGACTCTTGTAAGGGAGGGTCTCCTTATGTGTGCTTAATGACCACTTCAGGTTCTGGATGGTGATAAAGATGACGACAGTATGGGGACTGTGTGGACATACAGTGAAAAAAAATCCTCTATGCAAGCTTGAAGTAATATAAAGCAGAAGCTAGTGGAGTATATGCATGGACATTTTAACCTTAACTTAGGCAGAATATGTTTTTATTTTTCCAGGACAATACTGTGGGCATTTGAATCATCTTTTCCACAAATACAAGAATGTTTAGGATTGGGTTAACATCCACAATAAAACCATTAACCAAAGCAGCATTTGTCTAATGCTGTCAATGATGATAATGAGTAATGAGGGTGGAGCAGCTTTATGTGTTTGAACACCAAAATCCCCACCGGGATAAACAGCGAGAACATTATTATTATAGCTGAAAACAATGTAGAATGCTGAGAAACCCCCGAGATGAAGGGAGCACAGGGCACGCACATCTTGACAACAGACAGTCATGACAGAATTCAGACGGACAGATTCTGCTTTCTCTCGTGCAAGTCTGGGAGCACCACCACAACTTGGACTTCAATGGGTGTATAAAAAAACCATCAAGGACTCTGATTCAGAACTGGACCAACAATAGGAACATAAACAAAACACACTCTAATATTGTAATTCACAGTGGGGTTTCTTTCTTTCTTTCTTTCTTGACCTTGGAAATACTTACTTGACACATTTACACAAACAAAACACTGACTCAAGGTAACTCACTTAACTTCAGCTCATGTGCTTTGAATAAACAATTAAACTAAAATGAAAGCAAATAATCAAAGGGTCTTATTAAGTTAAGCAATTTGAACAGATCCTAAATTTGATGACTGGCGTATCGGACAGACATGACTTTTATTATGTCAATAAAATTTGTATGTAACAAAAGGCATATGTTTGATGTAAAGATTGACTTATATTCTTTTAAAACAGAGAACTGTTTCAAATACTTGAGTTGCTTTGAATAAAAGTACACGCAAAATTCATGTAATATCATGTAAAAATACAACAATACAATAACTAAACAGTCAGACAATGAATGATTATAATATTTTATTATATGTCAATCCAATCTAATTGGCTGTTGAAATGTATCTTTTGCATATCTCTCTCTATACACATCACACACATGCAATTACTAGATAGTGCAGGGTCAGCCATGGCACAGCGCCATGGTACGCCGCCCCTGGAGCAGTTGCAGGGTTGGATGCTTTCCTCAAGGGCACCTCTGCAATTCACAGGAGGCAAACCAGGCACCTCTCCAGCTGTCAGTCCATACTTAGTCCATTTGGGGACTTGAACCGGTGACCCTCTGGTTCCCCACAGCCTGAGCTACTGCCGCCCCCAATCATCTAAAATAAAGAAGAGCAGCAGGAAAAATAATCAGGACCGTGGAGCAATATTTCAGAATTAAAGACAGGTGAGTGTCACGGGGCGTGGACACTGACGGAGTTATAAGGTCAGAGTCATGTTGGGAAATCCAGCTGTGTCTTATCAGTAAGATGTGTTACCAACACGTCAGTGCATACGTGGCCATACACTTAAGTAATGCCTAACAAATGTATGACTCATGGCGATTAAATGCATAAATTAGTGCAGGGTGTATCAAGAATTTCTGTTGCTCACCATGAAATGATCAAGTCACTATGACTTTATGTTTTTAGTTCACACTTAATAGTTCAATTAAGGAATGTTAATTTGCGTATGTCATACATGAATTGATAGGCTACCACAAAAGTTCATTTCAGCCCCATGCATACACTTTAAACTGCAACACAGAACATGAGGAAAGCTAATTCCACTCCACCTAATGATTAATAATTGTTGTGAATATACTGTAATTACATGTTCACAATTTTTATGGCACTCTAAACCCAGGCGGATGCTTCAGAAGGCCATCTGATTCAGACACTAAGAATTTAATCCTTCAAAGCTTAAAATGAAGTTAAACCTTCTCCCTCAGGCAAAGGTTTTACAGTGCTATTTGCCGTGTGTACATATGCGTGCACTATATGTACAATACAGGAAGACCCACAACGGACACATTATTTTCTCGCCCCAGGTTCTCGTGTGAACACACACCATTCTCCTCTGAGCCTCCTGCCCCCTTTCTCATGGGGTCATCTCCCAAATAGAATAAGCAAGTTTTTCTGCAAGAGCCAACAGACGGTATTAATAGTCACTCAAACAGAAATCACAAGGATCATCTTAAAGAGAAATGTATTCACGGAAACGGAAGCTGACCATTTACCAGTTACAGATGCAGTTGAGGTCTTCAAAGCAAGGGGGTTCGAAGGACGTGACTTGACTTGGTTGTCACATGAGCAATATGAGGGTTACAATATGTACCCACAGCAATTTCAGTCTAAAAGGAACTGCCTGGATTGTGGTGTTTGTAGATGATGTAACATGTGTGGTAAATCAGCGAGCTACAGACCTTTTCTCTCAAGGTGTAGCGAGTTTGGTGGTACAACAGTGTGTACGTGTTTTAAATATGACTCATTCTAAGCCTTTTCTTTATGTGACATGTACATATTTCCCAGAATGCTGGGAAATATGCTGCAATGAAAAATCAAAAATCTTTTTCATAACAGTTTCTTAAAGTTAACATGTTTCTGTCAAGCTTCATCCAATTTCCTCAAAATTAAATTAATTTACTCCCTACACAACAGCAGAGGCGTATTTATAGTTGTCTTACGATCATGTTTCAAGGAAAAATTGACAGTTTTGGGAATGAGCATATTCGCATTTTTGCCGAGACAACCTGGCCTCACTCCAAGGTTAGCAAAATCTGGCGCTTGGACAGTGACTTGCGGTGTCAGACACCAATGAAAAATGTCGGCATGATGCGCAGCCTGCCACTGTTATAGTTTAACAGCGCTTGGTGGCGTCAGGGGGACCCGGCTGGTCAAGAAGGAAAGTTAAGGCAGTGAAAGTCTGAGTAGGGTGGGCGTGAGGGGTGGTGGATGGATCCTACAAACACAGACCTTCACCAGGGAGAGTGGTCCCGTGAGATTATAAAGCCAAATCCTGTTCTTTTTTTCTAAACCCAACCATGACCTTGATAAGGTTCATACTGTCTTCTTATTTAGAATATTTTAAAGTTTTCTTATATTCAGACTGTCTGAATATGAGAAAACCTTAAAATATGTGCATTAGTTGCTTAAGGAAAAAAAAACATCAGTTGGCGGAGTTGTACTGACATAGTGTATTTATTTTGAAAGAGACTGTATGTAAATGTTGAATTTCCTGTGAAAATGGATGTGTATCTCAAAAGAAGACAATGCATATAACAGGCATAACTTGACACTCAACAACCAATGCACCCATGGTACCTTGCACATCATACCTGGACGTGGAAAGTCCATGACCAAATGTCAGCATGTAAGAAGGTTAGAGTGAGAATATTTTGGCCGAGAAGACTGATACAATTCTAATGTCTGTCTTATATATAAGCCTGTAACCAGGACCTGGCTAACTTAGCTCAGTGCAAAGACTGGAAACAGGGAGGAACAGCTAGCCTGGCTCCGTCCAACTGCAACAAAATCTGCACACCAGCCCCTCTGAAGCTTAAAAAGTGTAAAAATGGCAATTTGCCGTTTTATGAGAGCTTATGTGCCAAACTATTTCTTGGCAACGACAAATTGCAAGGCAACCAGCGGAGACTGGAAATTACTGGTCCAGGCCAAGAAATAGTTTGGTAGAATTATCCCCTCTAAAACAGTAAATTGTTGTTTTTACACCTCTGGTTTCTGTACAGATTAGACAAATGAGATGCATGTAAATTAATGAGCTTTAGACGTGTTTCCTTGGACAGAGTCAGGCTAGCTGAGATATGGCAAAAATAATGTGCTTGATTTGCAAACTGTAACTCAACCAGGACTGCTCTTGTGTTGTTTGATTTAGTGTGTGTGTGTGTGTGTGTGTGTGTGTGTTTGTGTGCTTTTACAAGGGAAGAACATTGGAATGATTTTGGGTTTTGATGATGAGTGGCTGTTAAGTTGCTGTTGTCCGCCAAGAAAAGCTTTGTCAGATCAATGTGCCGTTTTGGCCCATGGTTTTGAGAGGAGGACGTGCTGTAACTGCTGTACCCATGCCACAACCGAATCTGAAGTTCTCCTCATCAAACACACTCATTCAAATGCTTCTGCACACACTCTCACACAATAATACACCCTCTGTTTGTTCTTAGCTTAGAGACTCTTGGTTTCAATTCTCAGAGAAATTAAGAAACTTCAGATGAGGTCAGATGAAACAATGACTCAAATAGCAGGACTATATCAATGAGATTTAGAAGCACTGTCATTTGTGGCCGATGGTTTGATTCTCAACAATGCAACACATTGATTCTGGCTCTCAGATGTCTCTGTGGTGTGGCTCATGTCATTCTGACTCCCTTTTGGAAAGGATGAAGGGAAATGAGTCAGATATACAAGGCTGAGAGGATTAGGACCAGAGGTCGAAAACACTTCAGTTAATAATGACTCTAATAAACACTGAAGATAGCTTTTTTTTATTTTTTATTTTTATCATCCTACATGTTCACAGCACATTAGGTTGGAAACTTACTTATAAAGTATTTAAATGTCAATAAAACTATGTGTAAATAAAGAAAAGAAGAAAAAATAACTATGTGACTTTCACTGTGAGGGGAGTAAAGAGGGGAAGAAGAGATAAAACTGTTTGGCAGTTCCCTCCCAGGGAGGTTAAGAGGGGATGACTGGGTCAGACTACAGGGAAACGACCTCAGACTCCGTGCTTCCATGTTCCCAAGGTCAGACATGCCTCATTTAGCCTGCCACCACACACAAGAGACTCATGGAACCTCATATTTTTTTCCTTAAAAGGGACTTTGAAATAATTTGACTGCAAGCAGAACAATGCTACTAATACTTGGGGCCCTGCAGTTTAACAGGGTGGGTTCTCCGCATTCTGTGCGGAGTTTGCATGTTCTCATGTCAGCTTCGGTTTTTGTTGGGTACTCCGGCTTCCTCCCACAGTCCAAAGATTAGGTTAATTGATGATTCAAAATAACTATAGTGGTTGTCTGCCTCTATATGTCAGCCCTTCGATAGTCTGGCAACCTGTCCTGGGTGTACCCGGCCTCTTGCCCAATGTCAGCTGGGATAGGCTCCAGCACACCCACGACCCTCAAGAGGATAAGCGGTTACGGAAAATGAATGAATGAATGTATGAACTATTCATGCATGAACATCTGAATATACAGTAGAGTCTTCTGTTTGGACAGCAAAAAGTGTCTGAGGCTGTAAATTGAATATGGGCTTTGTCCAGTGGCAGACTTAGGCTGTCTGGGGGCAGAGGTGAAAAAAATAGAAAGGGCACCAGTTCCATGCAGTCGGGCACCAGCGCACAAAGAATAGGGCAGCCTATATGGCCCTGCATCACATTTTCTTAATTGTACAGGCATTCTAGAGAGCACTTTATCATGCCCTCTCCACTGGATGGGAACCCTGGAGGACACTTCATCAGGTTTTCTTCACTTGAAGGGCACCTTGGAGGGCCCTTCAAAATGTTTTCTCCACCGGGAGGAAACCCTGAAGGGATCTCCATTATGATTTTTCCACTGGAAGGGCACTCTAGAGGACACTTCATAACAATTTCTCCATTGGAAGGGCACCGTGGCGGGCACTTCATCACATTTTCTCCACTGGAAGGGAACCCTAGAGGACACTTTGTCACAATTTCTCCATTGGAAGGGCACACTGGAGAACACTCCATCATGTTTTCTCCACTAGAAGGGCAACCTGTAGGGCACTTAATCATGTTTTTCCTATGAGAAGGGCACCCTGTAGGGCACTCAATCACATTTTCTCCACTGGAAGGACACCAAAGAGGGCATGTTTGCTGCAGTTACACACATATATATATATATGTGTGTGTGTGTGTGTGTGTGTGTGCGCGTGTGTGTGTGTGTGTTTATATGTAACATGCTTCCCCATAAAGTGCAGGATGATTTTGTCCATCTCTCTGTCTTTCTCACACACACAACACACACACACACACACACACACACACACACACACACACATATCTAGGGCAGGCAGTGGTCTGGCTGTTGATTTAGTGTTGCCAGGGGAACCCGGGATTCGGGGATTCTGTGCTCCAGATGTTTCATGAACAACAAGGGGACTTCCTGATTCCTGAAGGACTGTGTGTCAACTTTTGTGCGTCTGTGTGTGTGCTGCATGGATTTCTGTATTTCTTAGAAGCTTCAAATGCTCATCAGCTGTAACTCCACCAGCATGTGTGTGACATCAGAAAAGACCTTTTTCAAACCCACCCCTCCCAGTAGGACAGGACGTTTTCTTCTCTTCTTCTCACACAAGCAGGACAGTATAAATTGTAACACACCCACACACACACACACACACACACACACACACTCATACAGAAAGTGGGGTAAGCCTGTGTGTGACAAATCAAAAAAGTCAGAAACAGTGAAATAATCAGATTCATAAAGAAAGAAACACAAAGAGAGGGAGCAGTGTGTGTCGCAGTCAGCACTGGCCTATGCTCCTTACAAGGCTACTGAAATAATCTTGTCTCACACACACACACACACACACAGAATAAGATCCTGCTGAGTGTTTATATCTATCATAAGTCCCCATGGCATGCTTCTCCAAGTCACTGCGTTCAAGCCACAAGTCTGGCCTGTTAAAATATTCCCTTTATTACATTTTCTTTTTCATCTGATGACAATGACAAGGAATGGGGAATGAATGGGAGCTTTTAAGTAAGCACGCTGTACATCACAGCTGTGAACTGGGTTTAAAACTGTGACATATGTGTCATTACGAAGAGTACGCACGTTAAAGAAGCCACAGCGGCTATCTGATTTCACTTTACTAAATTATAGCTACACTTATGACACCATAGTCTCAAAGTCTTACCAATAGGTCTACACTCTAAAAACACAGTGTTCCACCATTTAAAACTGCACTAATTAATATTTTTACATTAACAATGGATCAAATGATCATGTATAATGTGGGTTGCTCATAGTGACAAACCAACAATGAATAATCCACCAACTGCAGTTTTGATCAGCTCTATTTTTGTTTAGTTTATTTGACAGTTTATTTTCAGAAGACATATCCATGGTTGTAACACCAGTTTACATGCACAATTAAAAACGTAATTGTGGTCCTCGTTGTAGTTAAGTACACACTTCCCACTATTCTCAAGCTGGTCCATGACATGGATTATATATGACCCTGCCTACACAACTGTCTTTACAGGGGCTAAAAGCCAGTTTTTCAATTTTGACTGGGTTCCCAGTCTGTTTAAAGCTATAAGAAACTCTGTTCTAATCATGGGCACCCCAGTAACTAAAACTACTCTTATGGGCTGAGACTGAAGACCATTTTGATCAATTCATTTTGGGTTTTATCTCCCATGGCTTGGAAGATAATGCTGGCATCATGAGTGGCACTGGATTAAGCTGGATGCCATGAGTTTTAGGCTTTCCCTATCCAGGAACATTAATTTTCTGGCTAAGAACTTAGTTCAGGCGTTCATTTTCCTACCACTCTCTGGGCCATTACTGCACCCCCTGCATTGCTGTTGAGTGTACAGCCCAAGTAATGGACAGATGTTTTAAGGAAAATGTTATTTCCCTTATGATGTAATTTGAGGTCCTTAGTTATGTTTAATCTGGGTTTAGAGCCACACAGAGTTAATTCTGTTTTCCCAAGGTGTAAAGAGAGTTTATTATTAGAGAGCCATGCACTGATGCTAGTCAGCTGTTCACTGAGCCTTTATTGGAGCTGAGCCAAGTTTTTGTCAACGACCACCAGAGCTGAGTCATCTGCGTATAGGAACGGGTCACAATTCCATGCCTCTTTCATGTCATTAATATACACTAACTGTGGTGCGTTTATATGTCTTTGAGCTCATTGTTTTGCTTGTCTGGCCCATAACTTTACTGTTTGCTTCACGATTACCGTTCTCATCAATGTTGTTTCCAGCAACATTAAGCAACTGTTTTCAGTGGAAAAACTCTGCTTAGCTGGCTGTACACTACCTGCACAGTGCCAACAAGCAGACAGACAAAGTCATAGTGACAAGCTTATAAACAATTTGGAGCATTTAGCAGCTAAATATTGAACTTATATTTCCCATGTGTCCAAAAACAGCACTCCAAATGAAACATATTGCTCTGTGTCTGCTGGATGTGTTATGGGCAGCACCTTATACAGCTCATAGGGACAACTATGAGCTGTATAAGGTGATAATGCGTTGGTGTTGTATTTGGAGCTTGATGTGCTGCTCCCAAGTGACAAAAAAATAAAATAAGATAAAAAAAATAAATAATAAATTTGTGCTTCATTGACTGTATTTACTTATAACAAATGCATTTTCATCAGTCAGAAGAAACAGTTTGGTAGCTTTCTAGTTTAAAGAAATCCATATATTTCATAGCTGCAGTGAGTACAGTAATATAATCTCATGGCAGTCAGTTTGTTCATGGACATTTTCAGTAGGAATTCAGTAAAACACACAGCTGGAGCCCGTGCACCTCTCCTCATTGTTTTCATAGATAAAGTCAATTAAGTAGACTGTATATACAATATTTGGACACCGAATTGAGCAGTGGCCAAACGCACAGACAAGAAAATGTCTTTGTATTTCTCCACCCATTTCCAAAGATTAGGTTAATAAAGCCTCAGAGAGATTAATGTCATGCTCTTATACTGTCTTTGAGCGGATCTCTGGTAAATTGAAATAAAGAAAGAGCTCAGATTTTTTTGCTAATGCTGGTCACTTACTTGTAGAAACCTGAGAGTGTCCTGATTTAGACAATTTATCACCCAAATGACCTTTACAGCAAAGCAAAAGTTTATACATATTCATTTGTCATTTCGACAAAGTTTTCTACAGTTCTCAGGACAAGTGGCCACCCAAGCATCCACTCAACGAGGCTGCGTTCATGCTCTTTATGGACTCATTTCAGGGTTTGAAAGATGATCTTGGTGGATCAAAACCATTGGGACAGAGACTGTCAGGGAAGATCTGCATGACTGCTCACACTGATAGCTCCACAGAGAACCTGCTCCTCTCATGTAGCCTGCTACCCTGGATCCTCTGTCTGGAATATTCAGTCTGTGTAAGTGCAAAAATGCATGAGGAGGAAGTCGGAGGAAGTTGATGCAGCTGTTCCTGCTATCTATGCTCAATCTGAGAATCTTAGTCTATTTAATCTGTAACTTGTGGGCAGTTACTGACAAGGAGGCAAAATGAAAAATGACAATACTGTATATTGCCTCAATGCCAAGTGCACATAGTGTGATATGACTGGACTTCATGGGGCTACTCTCTACTCTATATTCAAAAAGATACTGCATTAGAAAATGAAGCCAGGTGGAAATACACTTCAGAAATCCAAGCCTGTTCAAACAAAGGCTGATTTACTTTTTACAGTGATTGTATTGTGTTCACAGTCCAGAGTAAGCAATAAACCAATGTTTCTGTATTCCCTCACTGTCAAAAATTCTTAAAAAGAGCATATAATGATTTCAGAATAGTGCTCTATCTCTGCCATAGCACGAAAACTGAGAGTGTTTTAGGGCCAAATGGATGAGAGGTTACCGTCTTGAACACTAGTTACAGTGTTCTGCTCTCAGTACGATGTGTTCCCTATGACAACACAAGGGCACAAACAGATTTCATCACTGTCCTGCCAAACTGTGTGACTTTCAGTGCCTTCATTTTATTTTAACGAACTGCTGATGTGAAAAAGTTTGACCCCAGTTCTTAAAATTTTTTACATTTATGGAGATGCAAAGGTTTTAAAAAGATAAGAGTTGACTCAACAGGCAATCCGCCCCTCCCTTTTTTAAATGACTTGAACACAGATGAGCAAGAGAGACCTTAAAAGCCAAGATCAAAGTGACAGACTGCTGGGAATCAAACCACTGAGCACAGATCACACAGCTTTTTAATCTCTTCACCATCATTTGAAACGTCATTTCGTCTGAGCTCATTCATGCGCTCCAAATTCCCATCTGAATTACAGTGACTTCTAATGTGCAGTGTTATCTTTTTTCTTAAATCCAATATCTAAAATGAAATTCAGACAAGAACAAAGACATGCTTAAAGTAAAGCAGCAGAATAAGAAGATATATAGGAAGAGAGGAGAGATGGAGAGATAAAGAAAGGGGGGAAAGAGGCAGCAATTCAAAATGCATTTTATATCTCAGCGTCATAGGTACATACTAAAATAATTGCTTTTGGAGTACAGAAGCTTAAAAGGGAGTACTTAAGCTTTTAGCCCACTGTCATCTCCAACAAAAATATTCCCATGTAACACAACTTCTGGGCAGTATGTCATCCCTAGTCAGCTCAGACTTACTGTCTGTCTAGCACATAAGTCACAGTGATAAAATTACCTGCAATGTCATGTCCTGCCAGGTATTTATCCATCCTAAATGAGGATCTGATGTGATGTTTGTGTGTAATTTAACACTAAACATAGCTGTGACCGGCAATTTTAGCCAAGTAAAGTGAGGACACACAGACAGAAAATGCCAGGGAAATAAATAAAATAACATTAGAGGAGCCATAGAGAGACTGGCCTCTCTCCTTGTCTGTACTTATGTAAATATCTACCTTTGTCAGTCTGAGTCAGTGAAACCCAGGAGGTTATCTCTGGGTCAGAAAAGTGAAGCTAATGCCGAAGTGCTCTAAACCTGCATTGTTTCTAATGGCCAACAGGACTACGAGAAAATGACCCTACTTCTCATTTGATTTATTACCTCAGTAAACATTTTCCTAATGAGTTTATGGACCCAATCGCTACTTTCAAGTCTTCTTTAACACAGCATGATGTTTATTTTGTAAGATAAGGTCCAATGTAGAGTAAAAAAGACAATAAAGCAGGATGCACCTAAGGGTAGCCATGCTCACCTTATAGCCCACAGGCTAAATGTGGCCTTCGATTGGATGCTGGGTGCCCCGACGAATCTAATTCACAATGAAAATAAATTGATTCACACATTCTTTGTACTTTGAATGTAAATAAGGTGCCAGAGTGCATAAAATGCATCAAAATAGAGCTTGTTCATTAAAAAGGTTCCAGGGGAGCAAGGGCATTTCAGTATTGACGGGTGCCTTTGTATGGGCCTTTTCTGTATCAATTTATGGTGTAAATGTCTTCCAGTTTGGGAAAATAAAAGTCCTCAGATACTTTGTTGTGATGTTCTTATTGAAGGGGTGGGGGGATGGATGACAAATGCACATGTTCTAATTATTGAGAGGATGTATTCTCTGTGTTCCCCCTGAAATCTATGCCCATGGAGGGGAGGATTCCCAGGACACCCCAGCAGAGGTCCAGGTTAAGCCTTGATTGTGCTCAATCCTAGAAACACCCCTGCAAATACCTGACCTGTGCAGGGCTGCTGCACTGGATTTGCCTCTTTTATCTGATAAATATTAGTAGCTAGTCCATACCCATTGGTAGCTTTGTCACCTTCTACATATGCCAATCCTCAATGCTTAAGTGCAGTTTCACATAGATTGACCACGTCAGTGAGTAGAAAAACGCGGGACAGACAGAATGACTGACTGACAGAAAAACACACTGACAGTTTCCGTGATTATGTACAGCATACCATACCATGACTTAGTCATACCAAAAATTAGAAAAAACCCCCAAACATTCGGCCACAGGGGGAGCCACAGTGATCGGCCGCATTTTAGCCATTTTTAAGCATTTTTCTGTTGTTATAGCGCCACCCAGTTGCCAATTAGAGTTAAATTTCTCCAGTCACCTTGAGGCATCCTGTTCTACATATCTACCAAGTTTAGTAAAAATCGATATGGCGGTTAGGCCTAGATATGAAATTAGCTCTCTAGTGCCCTCATTTTGTTTGATGGGGTCAATAATGGAGGGGTCCCCTCAGATTATGTGTGGTCATATGCCTACAAAGTTGCGTGGTGATTGGTGAAACCCTTGAGATGTTATACACCTTTATGTGATGAGCCACACCCTCCGCAATATTCATTGCCTTATAGAAGCTCAGTTTTAGTAAGTTTTCCAACTTTTGCCAAGAGGGAACTTTAGATATTGGTCCCTAGATTATGTTCACCGAGTTTCATGCAGATCGGTCAAAGGAAGAGATCAATTTTAAGTGTTTTCAAAAAATTCAAAATGGCGGAAAATCTATATAAAGCGGAAGTTATGGGTTCTTGAGGCAAATTTGTTTGTGCAAAGTTTCATGTCTCTACGACATACAGGGCATGAAATATGCCCATTCAAAGTTTGCAATTTCAACGGGGTCAACAATCAAAACACCCAGGGTACCTTTCACATCATGTGGACATGGAAGGTCTATGACCAAATGTCCATGTGACAAGGTCTGAGTGAGAATGTGTTGCCAAAACACCAAGATGTCAATGGCCAAAATGCCAAACTCAAGGCTTCAAAACAAGAGTCAAAAAACTAATGGATGACAACACTGTTGCTATGTCCACTTCTTTTGTACAGTCTGTGGTGAAGCCTTGTATTCCTATATATTATTAATGTATAGCAGAAAGCTAAATGTTGATATCCTTTAAAGAGCTAGGGAGGATTAGACATAGAGTAAACCTGTGCTAACTTCTAGATATAAGAAATAATACAAGAAGCTCTTGTCTCATGGGAAATAAAGGAGGGTTGTTTTTTTTTTTTTTTTTACACACATGCAGTAACGTAAGTTCCCCTTCATTCCCAAGCATGAGTGACTTTCCCAAAAGCTCAGTAACATTATAAACCCTTAGTCCTCCATCCACTGAACAAAAGACTGAAAGAGATCAAGGCACTAAATCTGTTTGGGAAAATCACCCCTGCTCTCTCTCACCCTACCGGACTACCGTGTCATTCTCACCTGGTAATTTAACAGCAAGGCTTCAGCATTTCTTTGTTTTTCCTATTATCCAATACATTTCTCCATATGACGTGAAAGACACTGTAATGCTTTAGTTATGAAAAAAATTACTAGCAGATGCCCCTTGTTAATAATCAGCTGGACTGTTTTCTAGTGGAGCTTGAAACAATCTTTTGCATTCATGACCTGAAACCGCAGAATGAATATCTTTGGAGTTGCTCCCATGTAATTTTGAGGGAAACCTTTGCAGTGGTTTGAAATTGTGATTAAAGAAAAAAATGTCTGAATATCATGCAGTCTTCTTTTCATCCCTCAGTCAGTCAGAAACATTTCTTGTTCAAAGCATGTGGTAAACTCCAAGTTGCATAATGCCATTTTTCAAAGATGGTTTGAGATTCTTTGTTTCTTCTGGGTAACATTTAACAACAGTAATTCATACATACTACATGAAAGTTCTCTGTGTAGCCAACCAGGGGCAAAGCAGACCCTTGAGGCTGTGACACACTTAAGCTTTTGGACTGCTGGCTGGCTTTGGTGTTATTCTAGACTAAACACTCAGTAAACCACAAAGGATACAAACATTTTCTCAGCCAGCACAACACTAGTGTGTGTGTGTGTGTGTATCTGAGGGAGAAAGACAGAGGGGCGGAGAAGGAGATGTAGGAAGTTTGTGCATTATATCCTCAATGAATAACCTGAAACTTACACCTTTTTTCAACTTCTCAGAGAGTGATGAATCCCTGTATGATTCATATGCTGCAAATACGATCAAAGGCTCTATCAAACATTTTTTAATAACATGGGCGTTTTCAGAATTGATACAGGAAACTAATTTCCTCTGAAAATGGGAAGCGGATCATGTTCTTGCTGTAAATACGGTGGTCAACGAGGGCAAAACCAAATAGACACAACACAAGCAAATTAAAACACATCTTCATGAACTTGACAATGGTAAAATCAGAAAAATATACTTGACAATGCACAAAAACATCAATTTGATTACACATGTGGAGCATTTAGAAAAAAATGCTGCAAGCAGCCCAAAATATATTGGAAACTTTGCAGAGGATACTAAAAAGTAATGCACACGACTGGGACATGCTTGTTGTTACCATGGCTTTTGGCTTGTGAAGTTATTGAAGTCAGCTATCCATCAGTAGTGTTGGAAAAATCACTTTAAGGGTTTTATTGGCTTATTTTAATATTGTGACCCTAGTAGATATTATTGCAGATTGAGGATCTGCTATTAACTTGACATTAGCCTTTTGCATATTCCATAAAGTTGAGCTTGGATGTCGATGTTTTTGTGTATTGTGGGGTTGGTGAATGTTTTCTAAATGCTGCATATGTGTCTTTAAGATGGGGATTTTTCTGTATTTGCTTGTGTTTTGTCTATTTGCAGCATCATTGCCTTTGTTGGCCACCATGTAAATCAAGACATAAAGTTGCATAAAGACATAAACTAGGCATAACCAATTAATTTTGACAAAGCTTTGAACTTTCAAGATCTACTGAAACTCAGATTTAGATTTGGACTCAGATTTGGACAGCTGGGGATTTGAAAAAAGACCATGTTAGAAACTAAGTAATGTCAGAGTCCAGGAATTGAAACTGAATGTTTAATTTCCACATTCATTTCTGATTTACTATCCCAACCACAAGCACTACTGTAACCACAAAGCCACACTGCAGCTTGCTCTTATGTTGTAGTTCAGCCTGTTCTTTATGTGGATAAATGTGCACCACCCATCCATCTAACCATCCCTCCATTCATCCCTTCTCTCTCCTCCTCCTATAATAATATAGACCAGAAATTTTGGCGTGGAATCTGCCTTTGTGTGAGAAACCTATGCAAAGGTCATGGCTTCAAACAAGCCCTCAGTTTTACACAAATTCCCATGATGCAATAATATCACAATTGACCACACATGTTAGCAGATCAAAAACTGATAGGTAATGCTGAATGACATTCACTGTCTTTTAAGTATGCAGGAAGAGGGGAGGTGCACGTATTTTAGGTGCACCACCTATACTATAAACATACACCTATACTCTACTGTACTGTACTGTACTGTACTATACTATACTGCACTATACTATACTGTGCTATCACTTACTTGAGGAAACAGTCTGAAGTTGTTGGATCTTATGTCTGAATGGGGAATAGATTTTTGAAATTCCATAACCGCGAGAAATGTGAGTTTTCTGACTCATACAAACGTCCCAGATTCCCTTAACCCAGCACCATGACTAACTGCAGATTATTATTTCTGAGGAACCTAATACATATCAAGCATCTGAAAACATGTATGGTAATGAGTCACTGCTTTGGTTTTCTTTTTGGGGAAACTGAAGATATGCTTAGAATCTTATAATACAGAAAGTAGACACATTCAATACTGTGAAATCTGCCTTATTGAACACAAATATGAAAATGTGACTTCAAAATTTGTGCTGGTTGACAGTTGATGCTGCTATCCGTCTTATTCTCCTTGTTTAATTGACAGTGGCTCTCAATGTTTCTATGTATTTCTTGATATGGCCTTCCATTTAATTTACATTCGTGGATTAATTATATTCTTATAAATGGATAGTTCTGCCTTTAGAGAAATAAGCATATTATATTTCTTACTCAGAGTTAGATGAAAAATTGATACCTTATCTGTATGCTAATATGAAGCTATCACAAGCAAGTGGTTAGCTTAGTTTAGCACACAGAGAGGAAAAGGCTAGCCTGTTTGTGACCACAGGTCTCAAAATCAGCCTGCCAGCACTTCTAAGGCTCAGTAATTAACATGTTAAGGCCCAGACACACCAAAACAACATCAAAGTACTAGTGGTGATGACAGTCGGTGGTTGCGTCTCCTTGCATCTCCTGTGTCTCAGCCAAAAAGCACAACTTGAACACATTGCATAGACTACAGCAGACAGCCAACCAGCACAAATCTTCTGCGCCTGTGTGAGAGGAAATATATATCCATGCCAGCAGGTGGCCATAGTCTGCATTCACACTATGGAGAAACCAGAAGACTGACAGGACGGATTCAAGATGTCAGTCAGCCAGTTAGCACATTAACAGCAAAACCTGAAGTGAAAGAACAAAGGATATTTTCCACGCACAAGCAAACAATAATACAAACAATTACAACCTGTTTCTGCTAAAGACCTCAACGGCTAAAAAAAAATTGTACCTCATATAACAACTTTGTTTCAATCTAATGCCCTCTTGACTTCCGTTTTCTCTTCTCGTGCACTAAAATGAACTACCATTCAGAGTGATTTCATTCACCAACAGGCTGCGCTGTCTCCAGTGTCCGATGTTTCAGTCTGCTGAATTGGCTGACAACGGCTGACGTACCACAAAAACTAGGGCCCGGGATGCCCGCCGACAGCATTGATCAATGGCCAACTGTGGGCTCGGTGTGTCAGAACATTTATAACTCATTTGTTCAATATGTACAAAAACGTATCTGTAAAAACAACAGTTAGCCATTTACAAGGGATTATATGCCCCTTGTAGTCTTGTCCCAGCTGAAATCTAAATGTGCATAACCTCCCTTAACAGCACCTAGTAGGTGTACTTTAAAACTCTGGACAAAGCCAGGCTAGCTGTTCCTCTCTGCTTCCAGTCTTTGTGCTAAACAAAGCTAACCAGCTGCTGGTGATAGCCATTAGAGTGGAATCACTTTTCTCATCTAACTCTCAACAAAAAGCAATTCACTTTTCCTTTAATCCCCCCCTAACTCACTGCAGCATGTGTGTATGTGTGTGTGTGTTTGTGTGTCTGTTTTCATGTATGTATACTGTATGTCCATATCCACATGTGCGTAAGTTTAGCCGAAGTCTTGACTTTATTGTAGAGTACTGCAGGGCAGTGCAGTTTACTTCACAGTCATAAAAGCAATCTGCCTTCATAGCAACTCAGTATCAGTCACATACACTGTTTACACACTCACATACACATCTGAAACATAAATACATATACACTCAGTCAGTCTCTCAGCGAGTTGACTTTCAGCTTGATGTGGCTGTTACCGACAGAAAGCTCTCCAAACATCAGCTGTCAAGGGTCTGCAGTCCCCCAAACACACTCACCCACTATGAAGACCCGTTTATTGCCAAATCACGTGTGTGCGAGTGTGTGCGAGTGTGTGCGAGTGTGCTTGTGGAGTGTGAGTCCTCTTGCATGTGTGTTTAAGTGAGGGAAAGGGGTAAGTGTTTGTGTTTGGGAAGGGGGTTGCTAAGTCTGAACGTTTTCTCGGGTTCAGCCCTAACACCAGCAGACGTCATGACACCATAATCACCCTCTCTCTCATACACACGTGCACACACACACACCCCTCATTGCTATGACATGAACCTGCAAAGGAAAATAAAAGCATTAAATGCCGTAGGCGGAGACGTCACGTCTCGGACAGGAGCTCTGGATCATAGTCAAGTCAAGTTTAAGAACTGCAGTCTGTTACTTGGAAAAAAACATTTGTCATTGTCAGACATAAAAGTTAAAAAGCCTTGAGTCAGGACTCACTGATTATCTAACACTATACTCATCTGTTTTTGGCAGTGGTGTAGTGGTAGCGGTTGAGGTGGGTGTACTCCAAGGTAAATGAGTAGGTTACTGAGGAGGAAGTGGGTATACTTCTATACATTCCAATGGCTTTTTGGCTAAATGATGGGTATACTGTAAACAGCCAGAAAAAGAGGTGGGTATACCCTGTATATAGTATAGAGCAGTGGTTCCCAACTGGTGGACCAGTCACGGTCCAAAAACGGGTCATGGGTCCATTCTGCATGGACCACCAGTGACCTGAAAACGTGTTGTGTTTGTAAAAAAAACACAATTTTTTTCTTGGTACACTGAATTTCTGGCACAGAGCTTTTATTTTGAAGTGCCATTTCCTGCTGCAAAGTCAGAGAAACATATTAAACTGTGTGGACCTTTAACTAATGACTAGGGAGAAATCTGGAAGCCGTGGCTGGACCAGTTGGGAACCACTGGTCTAGAGTATAGAGTATAGTTTTTGGTCTCTTTCATCCCATGGCAGTGGCAAGGTTGTACACTCTTCCGATATGGCAATATCTTTGATATGAATTGTGAATATCCATACATCTGCATAAAAAAACAGCACTCTGGGGTGTCCCCGAGGCCATGGGTTGATCCACTGATAGCTGTTTGAACATCCACAGCTCCAGTGCAAACAGGAACTGCTTAACGGCTAAAAAGAGAGGCTACAACTAACTCATCTCCATGGCAACTTTTTATACTCAAAACATGATAGGATCCCTTGTCGGGGGTCCTAATTAGAGTTTGCCTCGGGGCAGCAACACATCCAGGACTGCCACTGCAGGACACTATTAAAACTATTGACCAAACTCATGTCTGCCTCAGCTGTACTTACACATTAATGAGGCAGTTTTCAGACTGACATAGCTATTTGTGAAAAAACACAGCCCCCTCATTCACTTCAATGAGACCACTGCGTTGGCACAGTGGGGTCGCTGACGCAAAAGGCACCCACTGAAATAAGCAGGGTTACACGGCAAAACAAAGCAAAAACAGAGACTGAGATAGAGACAATAAGAGGTAGGTGAGAGCTGCGAGGAGGAGATTATACTGTAATAAGCACATAAGGAGAGATTTTAAGAGAAACCACTCTCAGTCTAATTTCTCCTGTCTCGTTGGGTGGGCCTGGGGCGGTGCTGAGATTTAAATCACGGCTGTTTGACTGATGTTATACACAGCCACTCTCATAAGCCTCAGCCTCGAGGATGTTTAGATGACCAGCAACAGTCAAAATGTGCTGAGTTATGCTCTCTGTATTTTATGGTTTTCTTAACAGCACCCTCTCCTCTCAGAACAATTCACTCCCATTTTCTCATACCCTTCATTGTGGTTACTATCAGCAAAATCACAATAATTTCAGCGTATACAAGGATACACCCTCCACTTTTACCTTTGCTGTAATGGGATTCACACACTACAGAGTTTGCAGTAAATTTTACCATATTATATGAAGGTGGGAGTGAAATGAAACACCTCTTGGTTGTAGGTCATGGTAATGTGACAGCCCCTCCATTCCACTAGGGGTCCCTGCATCCTGGTACTGCTGTTACTGATTGATGTTGCAGGTGGTGAATGGAGGGTCGTCTGCAGGATGAGCTACCTCTGGGCCTGGTGTGCTCTGCCCCAAAATACCTCTCTCTTCCCTTGCAGGCACATCTGTGTTTTTGATTGGGTGACTACTGACATTTCCACACACCCACACATGACTGATTACTGACTTTTTATTTATTTTGTTATGTACCGTTATTTTGTAAATAAATATGCTATGACCCTTGTGGATAGCCGTCTTGTCCAACACATTCTCACTCCGACCTTGTCACATATTGACGTTTGGTCATGGACCTTCCATGTCCAGATGCGACGTGAAAGGTACCATGGGTGCATTGGTTGTTGACGTTCTGGGACGCTGTGTCAAATTCTGCCAGTTACATGCATTGTCTTCTTTCAAATACACTGTTTACATACAGTCTCTTTCAAAATAAACGCACTATATCAGTATAACACGAATTGACGTTTCTTTTCCTCCAACAACTTATGCACGTGGTTGGGTTTAGGCAACAAAAACACATGGTTACGTTTAAGAGAAAAGAACAGGGTTTGGTTTATAATCTTACAGGACACGAACACCGCTCTCCCGGGTGAATGTCAGTGTTTGTTGGACCCATCCACCATCCCTTCCACCCACCCTACTAGGACTTTCACCACTTTAACTTTCGTTCTTGTCTGTCAGCGTCTCCCTGATGCAGCCGAGTGCCTGCAACCAGCTGTGTATCATGCCGACGTTAAAGGATGGCTTTTTTGGTCAGTGTCTGATGCCACAAGTTACTGCCCAAGTGCCAGATTTTGACGACTTCGGAGTGAGACCAGGTTGCCTTATCACAGTCTTTCTTTTACTCTTGTCCTGTGTCTTTTGCTGCAGTCTCGTTGCAAAGCTACCTGTCCACTTTGCAATGAACATCTCAAACCATGGATGTTTCATATCAGAAAAAAGGTAAAACCTTTGCAGGATACAACATACCAAATACAAAAGAAGCAGCTGGAGAAGGGAGCTGAATTTAGAGAGAAAGACGGATTAAGTCTAAGTGCTCCACCCAAAGCTGTTTAAATGTGCCATTTAAACAGAGACGTCTCAGACCAACAGCTTCTTTCTCTTGCTTTCCCTTTCGCTCACATGCAGACACATAGATACAGAGTTCAAACACACATACACAAATGCACTCCCCAGGTGATACCTCCGACTCTGCCTAATGTGGTGTGAGGTAATGCTTCTAGGAAAGGATGGGGAGGCTGGAAAGGGAGGGATAGGGGGTGTCTAGGGGTGTAGGAGAGTGAGAGAGAGAGACCCTGGAGAAAAAGTGTCCCGCAGCTGTGTGGCTTACATGTGTTGTTGTGTTTGATGCCAGAAAACCAAGGAGCTCCCCCCTTGAATTCATCATCAGTCTGTTTCAACTCAGGCGCGCCCAGTGAACACAGAACATGAAGCAAGACCTTGATACTTGGTCACCGTTCCGACGGCTTACATGCAATTTTTTCCATGTTTATGCTGTGACAAATGCTGTAGCAGAAATTGGCCATTGTAGTGGCAGGGTTAGTCGTCATAGTCGTCTGAATAACATATCCGCCCATTCCTTCTGTCCAATTTTACTCTAAATCCACACACTTTTTGAGCCTCAGGATCTTGAGATAGAGAAGTAGCTTCATTTAGATCCAGCAGAAACCTGATCTGTGTATCAGCCCTGGCCTGGCCCAGATCTGTGAGGGAAATGTCAGAACTTGAGTGACAGGGATTAGTGAAGCTAGTCTAAAGGAATGCTACTGCGCATGCCATCCACTTGGGATGCAGATTTACAACAGATGGGATAAAGGTACAGGGTGGACAGGAGCAGGTCATAACTGAGGACAGAACAGTACAGTAAATTAGATTAAAACAGAACATAAGCAAGAAACAAAAACTCATAGTACATGTAAATCAGTTCACCACTGGGGAAACCATCAGCTGTGTTCCCCTGAGAGTCTTTGGAATACCGACATGTTGTGGGACAACAGGGTTGTGGGTCACTGAAATCCACTACAGTTTTTTTTAAACATTCTCTTTTAGACTAAATCAAAGCCAAAATGTTCCACACTGTGTGTCCTTCAAACCCTCAAACCCAAACATCACTGCACCCCATTCTGAGAATCACCTTTTAAACATGGCTGTGTGTTTACACAGTGAGGTGATGCTTTTTGGGGCTGCAGTGACCTCATGGTCTTAAACAGCTGCTGGTACAATAATGAATGAAAACTCTTGCGCACACACACACACACACACACACACACACACACACACACAGAAAATAGGGGGTATCCTCATACTGCATTACAGTGTATATGGAGGGTGGAAAAAGGCTGCATGTGCAGAGTGAAGTGGTTGGATTTCCCCTGTCCTTCTTGTAAACCTCCATTTTTAAATCTTCAGGGTACTGATAACACACTTGACCACCAATGCAGAGTAAACAACCCAGTCGCCAGCATAAATATTGGCATTGTACGTTTCTGCAAATTATAGATATATTGAAACTCGCGTTACTTTTTAGCACTGTAGTAAACAAGTGGTTATATTTAGGCACAAAAAACACCTGAATACAGTTAGAAAGGGATCATGTTTTGGCTTAAAAGACCTGTCTTTGGGTGATAATCACGACTGGAAATGCCACAGATGTCTCGCTACAAAAACTACTCGTTTTATTGCTTGTTGGTCTTGAGCAATGGTCTGTAGTGGTCTGCAGCTTGGTAGCCATCTTGTGTAGGTGTAACACCATCCACCATCCCCTACACCTCCTAATAACAAAGTCAGCTCATATACATGTTATCAGAACTACGTCACTTTAGAAACACTGATATGATACATATGAAATGTACAAATTTAACATTCATGGTTTACAGAAACATGCAAAGCCAGCATTTTCTTCTGGTGACTGGGCAGAAGTAAAAGTACACACTGAAACTGTCAGCTGTAAGGTGAAGAGAAGTAGCTGACAACTCTGGAAGGGTCACACTGGAGTCTACACCCCACCCTGGCCAACAGGTGGGCATGAGACCATGTTATACACTGGGCAACATATACATTGGAAACAAAGAAGAAGCAGGAGAATGGCTAAAGTCACATGCAAATCCCAGCATTTATTACAGTTAATTATTTGATTAGTATAGATGTACTTGGACACACTAAATTCTAAGCCACGTCATACCCAAAGATCCCTTTAAGAGCAAAGCTTGAACTCTTGCATATGCAGTCATCCATGAGAACAATCTTCCTTGAGATCAGGATCAAACCTATGCATATAATGTGCCTTACTCAGTGAAAAAGGTTGATGATAAACACTAAATTGACTCCTATCCTAACCCATTTGACCCACACTGAATGCCTGCATGTAAACAACTTGACAGAGGGGTATTGTGTGACATCAGGTTTGGTGGATAAGAGTCACAGACAGGTCAGCCGGGAAACTGAGGTTTTCCAAGGGTCCTGCTTGTTTTCAAGAATATCAAACTGGTGATCTATGTCACATCACTGCATATTGTGATTGAGTGTAGATTCACATGCAGCATCTTAGTGTTGGTGTTAACAACACATGGAGTGTTGTTAACACCAACACAAGATGCTGCAGATGTTGATTGGGTTGTGTGAAATCCGTTTCAGAGCCATTTCTGGCTGATTAGTTTGGAGTTCAACACTACTGGCTACTGCATGAGTCCCTTTTATACTGCCTCTTCAAGGCGGGAATATTGTGCTGTTATTCCACCTTGCACTTCTATATAAAAGGTACAATCACGGAATTGGGGAACGGAGTCAGACTTCTGAACTGTGAACGGAGGTAGCAACAACACCAAACCAATGTCTGTACTGACAGGGCAGTTGGCAGGACGGGATCTTGGGAGGCACGGGTGTGACGTTTTGACGATGTGTTATGCGTGCGACCCACTGCGGGAAATTTAAAGTTAGTAGCCAACTTAAAGAAGAACAACAGCAACCGACAATGCCCGCAAATTGGGAAAACAATGAGATCCAGGAGCTTCTTACCCTCCGAGCAAAGGACGAGTACAGGCGCC
Source organism: Epinephelus lanceolatus (assembly GCF_041903045.1). Classification (NCBI taxonomy): domain Eukaryota; kingdom Metazoa; phylum Chordata; class Actinopteri; order Perciformes; family Serranidae; genus Epinephelus; species Epinephelus lanceolatus. Next base: position 31,925,189 of record NC_135743.1, read on the forward strand.
TTATAAAGGACGGAAAATGATTGTTATTGCCATGTTATGCCATTGTTATGGCTGCCAAGGCATATGTTAAATGTCACACTAGAGGGCAATGCTAATGTGTTGCATGTCACACCCATCACACCTCTTTCGATTCCGAGATGCCAGCATGCTGCGATCTGTAATCACACACGGGAGGGGCATGATGCACTGTTGTTTGGTTCTGTGTAAAAATGCAAAGGCAACATAAAGAAGGGACTTCATAGCAGACCTATAGCACCATCTCTGTGTAAAAAGGGCTATGGTTACAACTGTGCCTGCTATAAGGGGAAAAGTACATTTGGTGTTAGCAGGTGCAACGATTTAATGTACCCTTTAGAATGGCATAAATCACAACTTTCAGCAATAACTAATGTGTAGAGCAGTTTGTGTTTTATTAATGGATAAAGCAGCAGTTAGCAGGTTGCACTGACACAGCCTGCTCTGTATGTTCCCACACAATATCCGTTCACAAAACAACAGAAAGTAGTATTTTTAGCCGTGCATGACAAAGGTATTTATGTGATAAGAAAACTATACGAGGGCAGTTCCTGTAAACCTTTCTGTAAAAAGAAGTCTATTTAAAGTCTAATTTTGGCTGCTTCTGTAAATTCAGACAAGAAAGGTCCTTACTTGGTATCACTGAGCTGTAATTGTGTTTGCATGAGCTTTCTCTTTCTTCCTTTACTTCAATTCCCTGAAATACTATTACAGCATTATCACTTTCTGGCAAGAGTCTTGTCTTTCAGCAAACAGTTTTTTTGTTAAATGTGTCTCGGACGGTTGCCATGGGCACCGCATACACACACACACACACTGTGCAGCTGTGGCTGAAGAGTGCCGAAGTGTGATAAATGTGCTGATTGCTCCCTCTGGTGGGTTCAAGTTAGTCTCTGTTATAGTGGAACTTGAGCAGCTGGAGAACTCAGAACCAGATATACTAGGATTTACACATGTGCTGTGTTTATCATATAAATGCGAAGGATAATAAGCAATATTTTGAGTAATAGTATGATTTTCTCAGGTTGAGTTGGCCAAAGTAATCATCATTTCTTTATTTCTTTCACTCTGACCAGTGCTTTGGAGCTCTGCCTCACTTCAGAGTGAGCCTGGAGGGCAGTACCAGGATCAGTCCAGGAGCTGACTGTGTAATGAGCTGCTGCCTTAGTAAATCAGATGCTGAATAGACACAGACTGGGGTCGCAAACTAAATGAAAGCCGCAGAGCACATTTGTACAACCATTTGCTATGTAAATCTGGCCCGTAGTGTTACATAATATTCCATCCTATCCATCTTCAGTAGGCACCCTCAGGCAGCATGAACACACTGACACTGGCTGTGGCTCAGCAGACTAAAGTACATACATATAATTGTCTAAAGAAGAGTGGGGAATATGGGGTACATCTGAAGCTAGAACATCATTCCTGTTGAGAGAGAAAACAACTGCTGCCATTTGCTCATGTGTCCTAACAATGTAATGCTCTTTCACACTCTTAGTGACCATGTTCTACTGTACACTGCATATATGCTTGTTTCAAAGTTTGATGTCGGTCATAGCTCAGGAGTACACATCCTGGTGGACAATTTGGTGTTTTAAAATATTCTGCCTGATTGGATCTGCTCATATTTAAGTTATCTGAAGTGACCAAACTCCTCAATAAGAATGATTATGGTTTCATTTTATCCCAGCCTAAGATACACAGTAAAACTAAATTCAGGAAGATGTCAATAGGCCTTTTTCTGAGAAGACATGTCATATCGTCACAGAAGGAGAAACGCAAGTGTTATGAAATTAATGATGGCTGAATTTCACATAGCTGCATCTGTTTCTGGATTCTGGTATTGTGCATGCTAGCTCACTGTCATGGCTTACACTTGATTAGAACTAGCTATCTAATTAGGCAATAAACTGACTACACCTGTGTGGGTGGACCATACAGGTTCTTTAAAAAATAGTTCATGCCAAATATTTAGGGATTTATTGATTTGAGTTGTGTTTTTTTTTTTTATAGAGCATCACTTGACAATAGTCAAAAGGTCAAAAGGATATGTGCTTGTGTTTACTGGTACAGTAATATATTGAAATGTGCATGCGCATGATGTGTATGTAGTGAGATAATGAGTGTTTTGTAACTGTACCTTGGTATCTACGTTATCTTTTGGACAAGACACTGAAATCAACATTCTTTGACATTTAAATCTAATATAGTAGAGATAATGACTTTAACCTATTCAGTAAAATGTTGTTTCACATATTACTGGAAGACAACGTCATGGCTTGATCCCCTGTATCTGCACATGCCCGAGTTAATATAGACATCTATTACAGGATGGCATTGGTCAATATATATCATACAACTGCTATTATCACTGTGGATAGTAAGACCACTGTCATAAATAACTAAAGGTACCAACAAAATAAAAACTGGTCGGCTTAACTCGCCTAGCTTTAGCAGCAACTTTTGAAAAGCATATAAGTTCCTTTATATAGACTGACAGGTGCTGTGTGTATGTTAAGTGTGAAAATGTAACATTGTGGAAAACTTGTAACACTCTAAAGGTGATTTTATTGCAGAGAGTGAGCCCTTTTATAAATGTAGGTACAAAGTGACAGCTGGCTATAATGAAGATGTGGCTCAGCGGCAACACAGGCCTCTTAACTGTAGACTGATGGAAGTACTCAGGTAGAGTCATTTTTGAGTTTATAAAAACATTCAACTTATACAGGCGCTCTGCGTCTGAGTAAAAAACGAGACTACTATGAAGGTTGGAAGGAAGATATGAATGACAGGAATATTTTAGAACCAGCAATGTCTCTTAATATTCTTTCTATATCCTTTTTTTCCTCCATGAATCTGGAAATGTAGTTAACTGGCTGACTGACTGTTTGAGTGATTGAAGATAAAATACAACAAAAATCTAAAATTTAAAGGGGGACAGTCCGCTGATTTCACGGCAAAACTTTACAAGAAGCAGAACGGCTATAAAAAGGAGACGGAGGCAGTGTCCACCAAAAGCCAGCCTCGTCTCTTTTAAACAGACAACTAATGGAGAAAAATGAATGATGAATCCTAATGAAAAATGGGGGGTGGGGGAGGAGGGGTATGTGTTTCCAACCATCCATGTCATATAATTTTGACTGTGATGAATTAAAGAAAATTATTGCAAAGTAAACTGTGTATTCATTGCAGGAGGTATCATTTATCACCTCCTGACCTGTCAGACTACTTAATCAATTAATGCCCATGCATTAATCCATCTTCAGTCTTTCCATGAAGCTAACACTGGATGTCAAATGGAAGTGGTGATTCATCACAGGCTGACCATCTGAGAAGAAAAATACACACACTGTGTCTGCATGGGCCACATGCTGAGCCTACTTTGAATAAATACAATAATTTAAAAATATATTATCTTACCATGACATTTTAATGACTAAAAGGGACAGAAGTGTGCACACATCCAGGCAGGCATAGTCAGGTGCAAGACAAAAAATATATTGTTGTAGGGCACAATAACTCACACTGATAAGTCTTCAAAAAATGTGCCAAACGTGTAGGAGAACTACAGTGGCTGATGCAAAAATATGAATGGCCCTGTCTAGTGCCAGTGAACTGTCTGAGCAGTCCATTCTGGGCTACTGTAGTACAACATAAAGGACTCTGCGGGAGAGGACAGACAAGGCTATTCAATGAAGACTCTGACACAGTCTTTGCTCCATGAAAGCTATGGGGTATGACACATGGGCAATATAACTGAAGCTGCGATCCTTTAGGAAATAAAAGGATGGTATCCACTCAAGTGGTCTTTGGGTGTGCTCTTTTTATCCTACTTGGGTGCACTCGGCCTGACAGAACTTTTCGGGTACACCTGAATGGATGGTGAACGATACACAATAAATGTTTTCACATAGAAAGAACTTTATTGGTCTTTCATTAAGGAACTTTTCAGTGATTGCAGGATTGTATTTCTCACCCATATTTTCATTTTTTGTACAAAATATATTCCTGCTCAAGGCTGCCTGTGGACACCTCAGCGAACCATCAGTCATCCCTGTGATCTATGATAATGTACCAGCTATTGAGCCTTTTGGCAGGTGCAGACCATATTTCACTGTGCATGTGTTTTACCCCAGTGATGTGATGCAATATTATTCTTTTTGACCTCCTTGGTCTGTACATAGATATAAACTGCTCATTCTAAGATAACAAAAACACAATGACTCTCAATTTCATGTGACAACAAACTAACATGACTAACATAATTATGAATATTATATACCATTTCTAGATTTGCCTAAATCCTACTCACTGGACCTTTAAGGCATTTTTATAATTTATAAAGCAACATTTTTATCTTCAAGATCCTCCCCAGGCCGAAGGAAAAGCCTTAGCCTAAAGAAGAGAAAAATGCCTTAAAGAAAAAATGTATATGAAGGAAACCTGAACACGTACATTCACACTATTAAAGACTATCGCACTGTATTTTGTGGTTTGTATTTTCTTTTATTTTCCAAAAACAGACTAAAAGAAATATTTTCTTCACAGTATAGCAACATGGTAAAGACAGTTGGTATTTTGTGTTACATATTTGTATAGACATTTTTAAACTTCAAATAAAAGCACAACTCTATCAACACTACTGCAGAACAGTGACAAAATGTGCTGCATTCACATTAATGATGTCAGTCCTTCGTCATACAATGGTCTTCATCAAGTAACAAACGTAATACCATATCATAATGAAATAGAAATACCCAAATTCAAGAGCAGTAAGTTATTTATTTAAACTTAAACGTAGGCTACAGATTATTTCCATATCTATGCATGATGTTCCGCCTGGCTAACCATGTACTTTGCTGCGATACATGACCTTAAACGCATCACCTCCTGACTGGGTGTGTTGCCACAGTTAAAATTCTGGGCAGCAGCACTGAAAGCTTTCACATTTCCACCCGCGGCGTCCTGGGCAGTCTCTTCAGAGTGTTAAAGTATCACAAATTTCAGTGTGTTGTCTTCACGTTATGTGTTGCTGGCCGTTTTCCCACAGAACTGGAATGCATCATGTGACCAAACCAGCTGAAGAAGGAAAAAAGAGAAGTCGCGCGCACAGGCCGCCTTCTCATGTGACGCATGGCTCACGCTACGGTACGCCATTTGTGTCTAGCAGCAAAAAGCGCGGACAGTAGGAATAGTCGTATAACAAGAGGTAAGTCCAGTTGAGATTTGACTTTATTACCTATTAACTGCTTAAGTTGCTTTTGCTTAAACGACAAATGACTCTCTGGGGTGTTTTCAAGCGCTGTTTCTGCAATATAGAGCAGTGTTTCAGAGGTCGATGTTAGCCTCCTTTTTGGGCCTCTGTGCTGCCGTCGTTTTCCAAACCATGGACCGACATAGACCCGCCTCTGTCCCGCTGTGATTGGACGACACGGCTGATGTAGCAATTTAATTGGACGTGCTGTGCGTATCCACTTGAGAAACATGTCGACACTTAGCAAGTTAGCCGCGATAGCAAGCAGCAGTATCCATAACAACTTCACCCGATATTTGCAGGTTACGGTGAAGGAGCCAGTTACGAGCTAAGAAGAGTTGTCAGCCGGTATTTTACACTGTAACGCTGGACGGTGTGCATTGTCGTCGCAGTCTGAAACATGTTGGGCTAACGTTACTACTCTTAATTTTAAGCTAGTATCGGATGCTCATTAAAAAACACTGGTAATTCATCTAACATAAGATAGCAAGTTCACAGTGTGGCTGTGCTGTGTTTCAAGTCTTGTTCAACGACGACGGAGTTGCACCTCAGTTAGACTCAGCTGTTTCCTTTGTCCCTCAATGAATGTGGTGTTTACAGGTATCAGCTCCTGCCCAGATGCTGTCCGAGGGTACGTGGTGGCAAATCCGCAATGAAAGCATTTACACATGAGCTCGAGATAAATGAAGACCCTTAGTAATTCACCTCTATGTCACACTTCATTTCGGCGTTCAATCAACTTAACCTGAGCGACCAAATGATCACAATCCAACTCGATGTGGTGTTCCTCCTGTTAATCCTGTTGTCATATTGTACCAAAATACCCAGTGGATGGCGGTAGTGAGCTCACTGAGTATGTTCTATTAGTTGGACTTCATTGAAACAAAGTACTCATTGGTTTGACCTTATTATAACCTCTCTGAACCGCTATTACCCTGTATGCTCCTGCATTTACATTTGCAGGTATAAATAGACTGAGGCTTGTCAGTAAAACAAGACATAAGCCACTACACGTAAGTCTAGGTGATGGACAGCATCTAATAGGCCTATAGAGTTCACTTAAGCCCTTACCAATATCAAAAGATGAAATGTAGGTAAAATGTTCAAAAAAATAAAAAATGGGTTGAAACTTAATTGGCCAAGATGATCCCTATATTTTAGACAAACTGTATTATAGTGTTTGAGAAAGCTGCAAATAAACACAAGCAAATTAAGAATCATTTGGTCTGAGTACGTGCATGTGACACAAACAATCATGCTGCAAATACAGAAAATACAAGCAAATAGAGTGACACTTATTGCAAGGGAACTACACCCATTTTCAAAATTAATACATGTTATTCCTGTGGTCTAAGACAGTCCAAAATATGTTAGTATACATGAACAGCCCTCTCTCAAATCCAAAAGCTAGAGTGCTAAAACTCAAATTGTTGATGTCATAGGGTATAAAGTCTGGAGCTGCTCCACAGACAATGACTTGGGAAATATGTCATATATGACACCAAGAGCACCCAGGGGGATGTTCTGTTCAGTGGCTCCCTGTGGCTTTGACAAAAAAATATGCAAAGGAATAATGGTTATTTTTTAACATTTTAATTTTCATTTGTCACCACTGTAAACCTTAAGAAGCTCTTACATTCTCCAACTGTAGAAATGTGAAGCCTATACACCAAATAAGAAAAATGTTTTAACATTTCATCAACTAAAATATGCATCATACATCTATGGCTTTGCCCCTATTCCTTGAAATTTTGCCAGACCTCAATAGCAGTAGCTAGTCTTGAGCGTTCCTAGCTAGGGTGTGGACAGGTTTGTTTGCGTTTACTGCTAACGCAAAAAAGTTTAAGTCCGGAATAACCATAATGAGCCCACTGCAGAGTAGCTACCTTGGGGTAAAACATATTAAAGAATGCTCATTTAGACCTATCAATAATGTTGATAGGCTAATTTAGACTTAATTGGCTGTGTTACCCTCTTATAAAACTCAAATATGTTTTGTGGCTCCAGACAGATTTTTAAAAAGTATTTTGATAAAAATAATGGTTCTTTTGATAGTAAAGGTTGCCGACTTGTGGTGTATGAGTACATTTTCTGTCTCAGAACTGAGAACACCACACTAGAATAAAGCCCTTTTTGGTATAAATAAAGAAAACAAACGTTCTGTGGTTCCACAAGATCAGTTTCAGTTTCTATGGAGCAACTCTAGAGTTTACACTTGATGACACCACAAGATTTAGATTTCTCTGGTTTCTGGCTTTGAGAGAGAGTAGCTCATGTTAACAAATACTGATTGAACGTTTCTAGGCCCTGAAAATAATATATTGGAATTCTTAATTTAGGTGTTGTTCACCTTTAAAATGGAGTGCACCGAGCTGTCTCTGCCACTGTAAAATTAACTTGCATCTTTGCCGTAAAAAAAAAAAAATCTGCTAGTATTGCAACTGTGCAAAGCATTAGGAATATCGTTATGGTTTTTAAACCAGCAATGCCTTTATGCTTTATCAAATGACTGACTCAGATGAACTTGTTTTTCCATTAAATAAGCAGCAAGTCAGCTCAACAAACAACAGTTTGTGCCTTGAAGCACTAGATGGCGACATTTCCATATGTTACAGCAGATTATGCTGTTGAACTACTGATCACTTTTCATAAGCTTGTGGTTAATTGTACAATTTGTGGCAAATGCACTTGACGTGTTTATAGAATTTTTCATTCACTAAAATTGTATTGTAAAATTGTACAATTGAAGATGCCAAGCATGGATTTTGTCTTTTCTTTCCAGGAGTTTGATCCAGTTTTAGTGATCAGCTTCCCTGTTATATAATTATAGCAGGATATGATATGGATAAAACACTGACATCAGAAAAGGAGGCTGTTGAGGGCAAAGTGCCTGACGATGACCCCAATGGGAAGGTGCAGCCAGATGATGTGGAAATGGAGGAAACTAAAGGAGACTCCCCCAGTAGGACTGTGAAGCCTGATGAAGCAGATGAGGAACTCGCTGAGAGCCTGCAGCCAGACTCCGTACCTGAAGATGGGAATAGCCTCTGCACAATTTGTGGCTTCTCCGCCAAAGGTCCAAAATCACTGAAGATTCACTATGCAAGAAAGCATGGGAAGAGCTCAAAGAATACCAACAGAACCTCAAAGCCAGCTGAAGAAAGTGAGAATATCTCTGTCGTGAATCCAGCTGAAATCCAACAGGAAGTCGACATGCACACAGATAGTTCTACTGAAGTTAAACAAAACCAGGAGTCTGATGTTGATGAGCTGAAATCAGCAGCCAGTGACAATGACGTGAACACAAATAGTTTAACTAAAAAGGAAACTGTACTAGACAAACAGCAGGCAGATCAAGAGGAGGCGATCCCTGCTCAAGAGAGAAGAGTAAGCAAGCGAACCCCAAAACCTAAGATGATATATTCCTGCAACTTCTGCGGACAAGAATTTAGGGACAAGTCCCCTCTAGATGTGCATGTCCAGAGATACCACACCAAAGACGCCCCTTACACATGTGAGTATATGCTATTCTCTAGTTCAGTGAAAGTTGGCAGTAATAACTTGTTCATTACATCGAAATGCTCTTTTTGGGAGAGAGGTCACATAATATATAATATTGGTATTAGGTGTATAATTAAAAAAAAATATATAGTTTTTTTCCCAACATCATAGCATGTATTGTTCAATTTGTGCACTTTTTTAACTGAATTGTTTAAATGTATGGTTAAAAAGAGACTTGAAAAATGTATTTGAAATGTCTTTCAGTTGAGGCAGACGAGAACATGGATCAAGAAAAGGCAGCTGAGGATCCTGGCAGCTCTCTGAAGGCTACTCCAACTCGAGTGGCGGTTAAGCGCACACACAGCAGGTTCCAGCTCAAGTGTACCAACTGTGATTTTAGGGTTAGCACCCCTGCATTGCTGGAGAGCCATGTTCGTGTCAAACACCTGAACCAGGAGTGGTACCATTGCAAATTGTGTAATTTCTTTTCGGCCACATCTGCGTGGATGGACGTTCACCTGTCCTCAGAAAGCCACCTGCAGCAGCAGAAAGGGGAGAAAAACCCAGAATCGTTCTCATATGATGTCCACGTTGAGCGTGTAAGCAGGGACTGTGCTGGAGATGGTGCTAATGTGGATGATATGGCTCAGGTGGCTGGCGGAGAAGGGGCAGCTACTTCGACAGGAGGTGATCAGGAGACTGAGGAGGCTGCCAAAGCTGTGTCGGTTGAGGAGGAAGATTCAGAGCTTGAATCTCCCAGAAAGAAAAGAGGAAGACCAAAGCTAGGGTCCACAACAACTTGTGGATACTGTGGCCTGGTAGTGTCCAACGCTACTAACCTCAGTGTCCATGTCCGCCGTAAACACAGCAAGGAGTATGGCTACAGCTGCACTCTGTGCAACTACAGCTGCGTGACCAAAGGAGACATGGATCGTCACTGTTTCACAAAGAAACATGTCAAACGGGCACAAGAGTGTGCAAATAAGAACGTAGCCAACAATCACACGAGTGCATCACCGCAGGAACCCACAACTCCACAAGCCCAGGAACCAAACATAGCCTCGCACACCACAGACAAAGAGCCAGAATCTGACAACACAACCTCCAAAGAAAACAGTGGAGAAGAGCAAACTCAGTCAGACAGCCAGAAAAAAAGCAAATACGACTCTGTTAATGCTTGCAGCCATTGCGATTTTGTAGCTCAGTCGGTCCCTTCGCTCCATCTTCACGTCAAGAGAAAGCACACCAAAGATTTCGAGTATGTCTGTCTAGCCTGTAGCTACTACGCCGTAACGAGCCGGGAAATGTCTCGCCATGCCAACACGGAAAAGCACAAACAGAAAAGCCAGAAATACCTGGAACCGCTAGGGAGTGAGGGACAGAGAGCTTTGGAAGATCCATTGAAGCTGAAAGAGGTCATTGAGCTTGTGGGGGAAAACTCTAACCCTGAATGTGAAGCTCTTAGCCCCACAGAAGAGTCTGACTCTTGTTCTGATGACATCCAAGCTGTGGTAATTCAGAGTACAGCTGCACCCTCTGTCACCACAGAGCCTGTCGATGCTGTAGCAAGCGTGGCTGGTAGTGCAGATGAGAAGCAAACAGAGAGTAATACATCTTCCAGTATTAGTGAACCAGATCCAACCAATGAGTCAATTAGACCTGCAGCAGTTTGTGAACCCCAGCAGGCTCCAGCAGAACTTCAGCCTGCAGCGGATCAGTCCACACAGCAAGAGTGCCAGGAGGCAGAGGGCAAAAAAGTGGATGACGAGCACTTGAATGCAGATGAGATGATTTTAGATGTAAAAAGTGACGGCTCTCATTCAGATACACAGATGTCCAAAGCCATTCCCTTTGATGCCTGCATTGTTTCCATGAAGGCCCTTGCTGAGCAGGAGCAGGAGCTGCAGGAAGGTCTGGCTCTAGAAGGCGAAGCTGCTGTGATATGTCTGACCGGAGGATCGCCTGTGCCCTCTGGCTTCCAGCCCCCCAATTCCACATATATCAAGAAGCTCAAACAAAAGGAAATGAAAATTAGAGAGGAAGTCAAAGTAAACTCTCGTATACGCTGCGAGGACTGTGGCTTTATGGCCGACGGCATCAGTGGCCTCAACGTCCACATCTCAATGAAACACCCATCCAAGGAGAAGCATTTCCACTGCTTAGTGTGCGGCAAGTCCTTCTACACCGAGAGCAACCTGCACCAGCACTTGACCAGCGCCGCCCACCTCCGCAACGAGCAGAACAGCGTGGAAGAACTGCCCGAAGGGGGCGCAAGCTTCAAGTGTGTGAAATGCACTGACCGCTTTGAGTCAGAGCAGGAACTGTTTGTTCACATCAAGGAGAAACATGAGGAGCTTCTGAGGGAGGTCAACAAGTACGTGTTGGAGGACACAGAGCAGATCAACCGCGAGCGCGAGGAGAACCAGGGCAGCGTGTGTAAATACTGTGGCAAGGTGTGCAAGAGCAGCAACTCTATGGCCTTCCTGGCACACATTCGCACACACACTGGTAAGCATCCTGCTTTTCTTTACTCACACTCTTCCTCTTACTCTGTGTATCTTTCACACACATATACTCAGTATGCACACACCAGTTCAGTATGTATGCCGTGTAAAAGCAGGTCAAAGCTATTATCCCTCATTTAATGTACAGTTTGAAGACTTAAAGGAGCGCCCGAACCCTTACAGCTCCACTACAAGTTTGTTAAGCACCACATGACAACACAGCATTGGGAAGGTGTTTATAATGCTTTGCTTTTTATTTCATCTCTCTGCAAATATTTGAATTGGGTATCTTGATAACACATACTTCAATGCATTGTGCCACAATTTATAAACTCATTTGGACCATAAATAATATTTTGATCTGAAAAATGTAAAAATACCTGCACTTACATGCAATCTTACAACTTAACAGCAGCTGCATAAATCACCTCACCTCTGGTGACTGATATGAGGCCTGTTAATGCCTTATGGGGACCTAAACGCATCAGCTTTTACCAAAAACAATAATCTCTTTGTGTAGCTGCTCAGCTATTAGGCCTTTGTTTTTAGGTACAACACAGCCTCTTCTTTGGCAGCTCAAGCTAATGTTAAGGCTACTATCTACTGCAGCCAGGTAATAGCTGTTTCAGTAGAGGTGAAGGTAAAGACTGATTGAGCTTCAGACCAGCAGGAGAGACGCTAATGGACCCCAGATTGGGATTCCCTGAGCAACGCTTGGTCAGAGACATGTGCGACTCATAATTGATGTGTCCATTACCAAGACTCAGTTGTAATTATAGTCAATAAGTCTCTGTAAATGTGTTAAAGCTTAGGCTAAAAGCATTGGAGGTCCAAAGAGAGGTGGGCTAATAATTTAAAATAATCAATGCAGACGTATTCAAAGCCTTTAATTTCCCCAGTGTCTGTACGTCCATGTTTGTGTATAAGTGTGTGAGCACTCGTATACCCAGCGAACGTGTGTATATGTCAGCCTTCATGGCTAGCTGATTATCCTCAATCCATTAAGATTTATCTTGTCATTTATAATGCAAAGCAGGGCTGCGTCGGTCAGGCCTTCAGCAGGGAAATGTCCGGCAGGTTAAGAACATAGGGCGCTCCATTACTTTTCCCTGACCATGTGTATTAATTGCTTTTAAAATCAACTTAATGCAGGAACGAGATGTGAGGGCGCCATCAATAAATGCCCTTCTCTGCCTCCTTTGGTTCATCCCCCTTTCAGCCCAAACTTTAATGGGACTTTAATTGAAGTCTTTGCTCTGTGCTTACCGTGTGTGTACATGATTGTATGTGTCTTTGTGTGTGTGTGAAGTGTCTGTTGAGTCAGAGATAAAACAGGATGTTTCCACTTTGAGACTCAGTGACAGGGGATGGTTTGTGTAGGCATTGTAGCTTTCTGTTTGCAAACCTGGCGATAATATTCCCTCAGTGTCCCCACTGAATACTGCTGTAGTTCTTAAAACAGTGTGCTGATTTCACTCTATTATGTCATCATAAATGCAATGGGCTAAAAATGTGCTGCAGTAAAATATACTTTGAGGGATAAACAATGTATTTGCCGGGGCAGAGTAATAATTTCACTTTAAGGAAACTTGAACATTTTTTGTTCTTTTATGTAGTGTGTATGCCAGTCACCTTGTCTGCCCAAAGTCAGATTGCTTACTGCTAAAATCAGATTGCTTAAAGCTGTAAGGATTGGAGGTTAAACTCCTGATGATTAATGTTGAGCCACCACTTTCTTCTTATTAATGAATAGTCTATATGTATTCATAATTTTACCCTGTGTCATAATTCTTGAGTTTTGAGGTCACTTACTTAGTGTTACTTAAGAAAATGAAAGCTGTGACACTGAGGTCTCAACAGATGGCTTCAAGTCAAGGGCACATTCTGACGTTTCAAATGATGAATGCTTTGTTTTAAGGTTTACCTCTTTTTATTCAATTGAGTTATGGTCTTGTTTATGAGATTACTTTCCTTTATGCTGTTCTTATTTGTGGAAAGCACCTATTTCTCTTCATTTTTTGACAACATATGCCAGTTGTTATTATTGCTAAGTTCTCTCATTACAGTGAATTATTCACCTTTTATGTGGTGGTCATTTATTCTGGGAGTTTGTTTGTGGGGCTGTGGAGCTGCACGGTGGGGGTCTGCCAGTTTCTGGGCTGGGAGCACATCCAGATCCTTTTAATTAAGACCTAGTTTTTATTCACTTGATTAATCAGTGAAATCAGGAGACGGTAGTGGGAGGCTGCACACAGATTTGTCAATTTGTCCCTTAAAGGAAACGCGTACACATGCTTGCATTTTGCCAATGAGGGTACAGCTGGAATTTGCATTTTGAGGTAAATTGGTCACTTTTTCACTGGAGTGAGCTGTCTGACCTCAGACTGAGCCTTAAAGTAATGGACACACACGCCATGAATGCACGTTCACACACAGGATGTGATGTGTGTTTGTAGAAATAACTTAAAAGTAAAACTGTAGAACACGTAAAACTTAGAAGTATATGGGCTTTTGATACAGAAGTTCCTCAGCTCCTGAAATCCTTGAAGTTATTTAGTGTTTTCCCTCAGGATTTGATACTTTATCAAGTATAAAAGTATTTCAAAGCAAGTTAAGAACATCGTGGGACAAATTGTAAATACAATGCCAAATGAGGTTTCAAGAATGATTTGTCTGCATGAGTTCTACATCAACCACCACCATCGCTCACCATCCAGCTTATCAATGCATGGGGTTGCAAGGACTAAAACAAATGGACCAGATTGAGAAAGACAAGAGAAAAGTTGAAGGATGAACCAAAGTGAAAATATAAAGACTGGGACAAGACTGAAGTATTTACAGCTCTAGATGTAATAGCTGTTTTTCTTTGCCAGTTCCTCCTGCTGCAGCACTCACCATGCAGGCAGTGGAGGGACTGGTTAAATAGTCTTTACAGAGGGAGGTCCCTAGGCTTCACAAGTGGATGAGCTGGCACAGGACCACAGGAAAGTACTGAAGGACAACTCATCTCTCAGGAGAACAGTTGGGGAGCTGGAGTGGGAGCTGGCCAAACTTCGTGAGGACAACAAGTCTTTCAGACAGGCTCTCAAGAGGATGGGGGAGAGTGAAACCCCAGTGACAACAGTTGCGACCACGACTGTGAGCAACAGCTTTTTACTCCATCACAAGAGCAGTTGTCCCCGTTGCGCCTTTCACCCTCTCCCTAGCCCCCCACGGACAATGGCCTGTAGCTCATCCTCAATGTGTGCGGAGCCACAATATTCACCTCACTTACCATTGTCACCAAACGGGGAATCCTCTTGTACCTCTACACTGGCTGTACGAATATCATCGACCCTTAATGCCCTACCAGACATGCAGACAGATATCAAAAGCAAATTGAGAGCAAAACAAAATGGACCAGACATGGATCCAGAGGTAGAAGACAACAGTTTTCGAGTTACAAAACACAAAGATGGCTGCCGGCGCCCAGATCATTATGCCCTCAGAATGTTTATGATGATTGTGGCCTTTTCCATATACCTGTCATGGGCACAGAAAGTGAATTGGAATGGGTTGCATGGCCGTCCCAGAAACGTTATTTTTAAGTTCAAGGAGCTTCTTCAGCACTGTTAAGAACTTTTCAGTCAACGAATGGAAAGACATTAGAGACTGTGGTAATGAAAGACTGAGAAACCCCAGCAAGGGTGAAAAAGTTTTAGGCTATTGTAAAAGACTGAGGCCTACTGTACATGCCACTTTGTCTTCAGGATAATGACGATGACATTGCTTTACAGTAAATCATTTTGATGGTGCTTGCTCATTTTTAAATAACTTCCTTACTAGAAAATTCCGGTTTTCTTTGTTTTAGTGTAATTATATGCATATTTATGGGACTACGCCTGTAAGCCTGTATAAACAACATACATACATTTTGATTTGTACTGCTTATGTTGTGAAATGGCATATCTAGCAGCTGTTTGGGGTTTCTTTGGAAGGGAGCGTGGTTCAACTTGTCTTCAGCTATTTGAGATACTTCAGTTTCTAGGCCTTTTCCATGACACTGCCATACCACGGTTAAGTAGAAGTACCCAAAGTTGCATTGCAGAAAAGTATATTCCTTTGTGCTACTAATGGGCCATCAGTTCGACATTCCTCAGCCATATATAATTCCCCAACTGCGCAGTATATGAACAGGCGTGTGCGCCAATGTCACTGACAGAATGAAAACTCATCTGCAGCCTTTCTCTTCCAATTTCACACATGAAGTTCAGTTTGTTGATCATGAGGACGACCAATGAGCTTGGGAAAACAGTTGTGTAATGTATACTTTGGCTTTGGTGGAAACTTTCTAAAGTTAAAAAAAAAAAACCTGTCAGTGTCAAGATTATCTTGACTTTGGCTTGAATCTCTGATAGTATATACAAGATATAAGTGAGGTTTGGAATAGCAAGCATTTAAGCAGCAGGGTGTCAAATGAAAGACACTGATAAGTTATGTTATGGGAAATGAAGGATCCAGTGTTTTTGGAGTTATACCCGTATTAGGGGCCACTTTAATACAGCCGCATATTTTAAAAGTTTGCTGCTTTTATTTACTTGAGACAGTTTCCAGACACCATGAAACTTTTTTGTTTGCGAGGCAGGAGAAATGCTTGTCTCTCCCTCCCCTCAACTGTAGCTCACAGTTTCAGTATATTTCTGATATGTTTGTGCTGATGTTCACGGGTGAAGTCTCCCCATATAGGATCATATGGCACTGCATTAGCCATGTTCTAATCCACTCACTGTTTAATACATCTGTTGGTTGGTTACAGTAACTGAAAACAATGTGACAGACAAAAATAAATTTTGACTGGATATCTGTAACCCTGTGTCTGACAGATTATGATATACAGTGTGAGCTGTGTACACTGTGTGGCCGACCCGCAGCAGAGGAAGTAGGACACTCTCAAGTGCTAATGTTGTATATCTGCTGGTCATAGAAAATAACAAAGCAGACATTTACTGATATGAAATTATCATGTATGATTGTCTTCATCCAAACCTGAAGATTAAAGCCAAGGTCATGACAGGAGTGTGTGGCATGTGCAAGGCTTAAGATATCACCTTGTGTGTGTGTGTGTGCGTGTGTGTGCGTGTGTGTGCGTGTGTGTGCGTGTGTGTGCGTGTGTGTGCGTGTGTGTGTGTGTGTGTGTGTGTGTGTGTGTGCGCGTGTGCGCCTGGAGTGAAACATTACATGAGGTTCTTTTCTCCTCTCAGGAAATGAATTAGTCATTCTCTGTCTCATCTGGGATGTGCGGGAGCCACATCGCCCCTATGTGGATGGCAATATTAATTTAACATGACACTGCATTGATGGTCAATTTCAGTTTCATGGAGGCTGTTTAAGTGGAGTGGTGGAGTATTAATGTGATAAGATGTGGGAACTGAGGGACGTTACATCTCTCTCCTTTCTGCCATGTCTCATACTCAGCCAGCCATCTGGACAAATCAGCTCCCCACACGCCTCTCTCTCACCTCAACTTTAGGTTGTGTGTGTGTGTGTTTGAGTGTGAGAATGATTGTCTCTCCTTCTGTTTGTCCATGGGTGGTTATGTCTTGTGAATTTAATGCGTGTGTCTGTATGCACATGCATAGGTGTGAGGTGGGGCTTTGAATCTAGATCTAGGTATGTGTAGGTGTGATGGTGGGTGCGGTGTGAGTGTGCATGTCTGTCTTTTTTGTTTTTTTATGGGTGTTGATGATTGTGTGATTTATTTTTTAAGTGTGTGTGAAAGTGTCTGCACATTTAGGTGTGAAGTGTGTAGTTATGTATAGGGATTGTATGTGTTTATCTGCCTGTATTTGTTCTTGTGTGTGTGTGTGTGTGTGTGTGTGTGCCCCTGTGACTGTGTGTGGTGATTTGTGTGTATGTGTGTAGTATACTGTAGGGACATGTGAAATGAAGAGGCTGGCTTTGCGTTTGACCATGTGTGGATCCCCCCCCCCCCCCCGCCTCCTGTGTTTATGGGCCTTGTTAGCACGGGGTTGCCTTTCAATCTTCGTTACCGGCTTAAAATTCGATGTGTCGTACTTCCAGCTCACAGCAAGTGAACCGTGTATGAACGAATTAGTAATCTACACAAAGTGCTTAATCAAATCAGCGGCTGCCCCTGGAATAAATATTGTAGAACGTCTTGGGATATTCACTGCGAGAGGGTGAGGGTTTGCTCAAAGATGCGTACATGGATATACCAGGCTGCCACTTAGATTTGAGTGTCGCACTGTGTGATGCTGGCCCGAATCTGGCCCAGCCTGACAAACAAAATATCCCTTTCATTTTGCCAAATTCATATATTAAATTTTGGAGCTAAAGTGTTGGCTGCACAGCAAATTATTTTGCTCAATTTAGAGTTTGGTATTATTTTTGAAACCATATAAATAAGTGATTTTGACCAAGATATCCGTTTTACTGCTTAATGCTGAAGGACCCAGTTTCCTCTTTTAACTCAGTGGATGTTTATGCGTCACACAGATAGCGCACGCATCAGCCCGCGCAGCTCTGCCCTTAAATGACGGATGGCAGGCAGAGGCTCTGCCACTCTCTCAAACGCTACCCCGCCCCCTGGACTTATTAATGACAATAATTAGGGAGAAACCTCCCTGAGAAGCCCGCCAGAGTGATTAGTGCTTTAATGATGGAATGGGAGGTAGTGAGCGCACACAGAATTGATTTACGTATTCGCCCTGACCTTTGGAATCCAATTTACGCATCCACAGGCAAAGCAAGAGTAGGTAAGAGATGAAGGAGAGTGACAAGGATAGATAGAGAGTGAAAGAAGAGGACGCCTGGCACTCGGAGTGTGACTGTAGTTTTTATGGGGACTGTAGTAAGGGCATCTGTTTTTATAATTCTGAAGTCATTTTGTGGCTGTAAAGTAGGTTGAAGTCCTAGCACAAGACTAATAACAGTCTTACATGCCTGGCATTGAAAAATGATCTGTAATGTAAAATCACATTTCTGCCCAGCGGGTATATAGTCATGTTTTATTAAAATTGCCACCTCTTTCTTTCAAACATAACATTATTGTTTGATATGAACTCTCTCTATACTTTGTTTTGCAGGATCCAAGCCTTTTAGGTGTAAAATCTGCGACTTTGCAACTGCTCAGCTAGGAGACGCTAGGAACCACGTCAAGAGACACCTTGGCATGAGAGAGTACAAATGCGACATCTGTGGGTGAGTTACAAAGACTAACATCTTTTTAAAAGAATTGAAAACACTTTTTTTTTTATAAAGTAAGGATGGTATTGTATACTGGGAAGGAGTGAACCTGACATTGGCAAAGTGTGGAACAAAGTCTTTGCTATGGAACAACTTAAGCAAGTTTGGAGACACTGTCAAATCATTAGAGACCTGAACATTCAAACTGAGAGTCTGGTACTTTTTCACCCTTTAAAAAAGAGTGTGCCCCAAGTCAAGTATTTAAATGTGTGTAGGTTAGCATTAAACTGATGATGTTACAAGTTATAGGGCCAGAAACAACCTTGTGAGAATCAGCCTGATCAGGTAAGTCAGGGCCAATAAGTGAACATTTATTTAGATGATGACATGAACTGTCCTGCTGTCTATGGAAGTGTCTCATATTCATTTGAAAACAACCTCAAAGTATCTAAAATGTGTCCTGTAGCTTATCCCTACGACTATCAAATACAATTGGATGTTATGACATCAACATTTTTTTCCTGAAGGTGAGGAATGAGGTACAACACATATACTATGAGATACTGGCGGACTGTGAATCGACTGGGAGGGAGCCACCATGCACATTTCCATGTCATTTCAACAATATTGTCAGTTTTCAAAGTAGGATACTTTTAACATACAGACACACTGAACATTGTGCAACACTTGTATGTAAAAATAACTATTGTTACCAGAGATAAAATTAGTCCTAGCACATTAAATTTAAGGCCTACATTTACATGACAGAATCTTGTGAAAAGAAAAAGAAGTTTCTCTTTTAGAAAAAGTGCAAATGGAGCTTTGAGTAGCTTCTTTCTTTCTTTCTTTCTTTCTTTTAATAATATTAACAGCAGAGAAAGCTGACTCACAGTTGTAAGTCGACTCAAATGTGGTAAAGGTGTTTTGTGCTACTTTGGTTAGACCAGGTAGAACAGTTTCAGTCTCTAGCCAGATGGTAACAGAGTCAGTTGCTCTCCATGCTGTCATCACTCTCACATCTCTCTTATGTTTTCTGTGGTAAACAACTGATTTGACTGGCTCAGTTGAGTGAAGCTATTGCCATATTACTGTAGTTAGCCGTGTCTGCGGTCTATAGTCAAGACCATCTGACAAAAACAATGCTCCATAAAGACTATTTATTATCATTAACTGGTCATGGTTCTGGATAGAACCGCCACCTTGTCCAGGTCTGGACTGCTGTGCGCCATTTTATAATGCTCTGTTTAGGAGGAATTTGGTGGAGTTTCAAGGACAGCTGCCATATATCCTGAATTGAGAGTTGAAACATAGAAACAAACACCAGACACATCCAGTGAAGGGTTATATTCCTCCCCTTTCATATTGGTGTCTAAGGAATGAGCTGCTAATTATCTATTGTATGGACCACCTTAAATTGCATTTGTCTCAAGCCAATTCATAATGCAATCCAGTTTAACCCCGCCTACCCACAAGTGGTTCTAATTTGATTTAGATTCCTTGTCAAAATTGTGAGATTTCAATCTCTAAACAAAAACATTACAAAGTATGCACAAATGAGCTGCTAATATTATTTGTGTGTCTTTAGAGAATCTTGGTTTCATAAGTTTAAATTGTATCTAAAAAGGGTAAGAACACATCAGTTAATGTGATATTTGTACACCACATGGAATAAAGTCAAACTTGAAAGGTTTTGGCACATTTAATATTCGGGTTGAAACTCTAAATACATAGGCTATTATTTATTTAGGACATAAAGCAATCAATTTAAAGACATTTAACATTGACAAAAACTGGCCGCAGTCCAAAAACTATCCAAAGAATTTCATTATAGTATCACCTTAATGTGTGAAAAGACTTTCTTTAACCTTTAAGTGCTCCCAGGCCTTTCTTAACAAGACGAATGTATTGCTCCCAGTCAACTTTCTCCATGAATTAAAGGTAAAAGAAATGGAGTTTATTTTACCTTCCTTATCGTTTCAGCTGTACAAATAATCCTAATTGGAAGTTTATGTAGGTAACCGCGAGCCTATAAATACCCAGTAGTGCAAGAGTACAGTTATTATCCCACTACCTTGTACCCCCTACATGTAGACCATATGTTGTGTTCAGCTCGTTTCATTCCCGTGGTAGACCTCCTCACTGCCTTGCCATGTTCAAATGGACGTGTTAAGCTGTTTAACATGCAGTTGGGGAATAGAGTAAATTGTGGGATTTCCAGCTTTGTGCCATCGAGCTTCTGCGGCTACACTCTCGCTAAGATGAAGACATATGTAGAGTTATTAGTTTCTCCCTCTGTGTAATTCTGTGTAAACCGTTCCATTTAGTTCAGTCGCGGGCCGATTTTGTTCTTCTAAAGCCAAGCAGAGCAAACGTGTTTATTTGCTCCTGCTGATGTTCGCAAACATATTACAGCAGGAGCAAACAAGCTTTGGTTTAAACACAGCTTCTCCTTTAATGAGAGGAAAGGCTCATGTTTCACAAACCCTCCAGCTGAAAACCCCTCTTCTCCCAAGTGCTGCAGATGTGTCGGGCTTTGACCAAGCGTCGAGCTTTACATACACACACACACACACACACACACATACACGCACATACATACAGAACACTTCCCCGATATGCCTTTAAATGGGACTACTAAATACAGCCCCCGGTTTCACAAATCATGTGGATGGAGGAGCCGTGTGCTGCCAGTGCCAGCCACTGGTGACAAATCGGCCCTGTGTGTGCTTTCAGTACTGACTGATCACCAGGCCATCCCTCCTCTTGACTAAAGAGCAGCAAACACAAAGAAACCCCCAGAAACACCCTCATTAAGGCCAGAGCCATACATACACAGAGCCCGCTCCCCTTCCCAAACTTCTCCCGTCTGATGATATGTCCTTAACCTGAATCTAAAGCACCTTACTAATGGATGGCCATGTTTTGGGTACAATATTTAAAGTGAGATTATAGCGCGATTAAGTTCTGCGTTCTCCGGCGGATACTAATGACGGCAACATTTCGTAACAAAAAAAACTTTTTCTGGATTTTGTTTATAATCACCATTAATCATTTCAATTAAAACAGGACTATGTTTAGACTGCCTTTTCTACAATATAAGATTTAGGTTTCATTAATTTTTTTCATGACTCTTGGGCCTCCATGGGGCGTGGAGTTTTGCTGGTTTAGTTTATTGCCATTTTGTTCAATGCATCGGCTCAGCATATTGTTTGAATGTTTTTTCTTTTCCTTAAAAATCCCACCCCCCTTGAATGCCATCGATTGCCGTGTTTTCCTTGTTAAAGTTTCAGACTAGAAGATTATCTCGGCTCTGACACTGTGATTGAACGGATGTGCTGCACCTCGGCTGTCCACCTCACTTTAGCTTCGGCTCGCTGCCGCTGGTCTCCCCTTTCAGGAGCGGGGGAGGGGGGAACTTGTTGATAGTTAAAGATCATATTGTTGTGGCATTTAATTAACAAATGCAAATGCAGGGCCAGGACAGATTGGAACCCTTGACCATGCTGCCAATCAAACCTGAGTGGGCTGGTCAGTGCCTCGCTCATCATTGCTAACACTTTATAGGCTTTCTGTCTCTGCCTCGCCATTTTCTTTCACTTCCTCCGCACATCTGTGTCCATGTTTCTACCTATCTGTTTGCCCGTATGTGTCTTCATTTGAAAACAGCCTGATCTGTCTTAATTTGCTTATAAAGAACTCTTAAGGTGCAAAAACAGCAGAAAAACACAAATTGGCTGTTGGCATACAAGATAAGATTTCTCATATTTAATTGGTTAAAAAAATTCTCCAGCATGTGAGACGGTGGATTCTTGCATTTCCTCACGGCGCGTTTTGTCCACAGTGGGGCTCGGCCACTTAATGAGCCTCCTCCTCCTCTCCTCCATCATCTAACAGAAAGGCCCTGGATTCAGCATTTCCACCCTCCCGCTCTCTCGTCCTCCCCAAAGATGCAATGGACATCCAATGCTGTTGTAGGTGTTAAATTATGCATAAACAGTCTAAATGCTTTGAGGCATTGGTTTAATATCTCAGCCCGGGCCTTAGAAGTATTAACACTATCATGGACATGGATTGTCCTCTTGTGGACTGCCGTTTTATGATTATGGGTCATAAGCTGCCCGTGTCCTAGTGTCACTTCAGGAATTTGAACAAAACTTAAAAACCTTTGCTTTCTTGCAACACAAAAGTTTGCAGCGTGCTAAAGTTTGTCTCCTCTGTGGAGGAGGATGCATTGTGTTTTTCCCTCCCTCCCTTCCTTGTCTCAGTTTTCTTGACTTAGTGTTGGAGGGAGTATATATAGTCATGATTTCATGTTGGGTGTTGTGTGTGTGATTTGACTGTTAACAGGATGGGGCTGGCTCATGTCAGGGTTTTTATGTCCCCCCTGTCTTGTGAGATTGTCTGGTCTGTTCCCAGAATAGCCCATCAGTTCCGCCCTGCGTGGCTCATCCGCTGTAATGTGCCTTAATGCCCGGGCCTGTATGAGTAGTGTGAGGCCTGGCAGTGACAGTGGAGGAGCATCTTAGCTTGCTGCTTATCCAGAGAAAGCCGTCACTTAACTCAGCCCCTCTATTGTCTATCCACACCCCTCTCCTTCTCCCCTGACGTGATTCTCTATAATCCTCAAACAGATTCTGGTTAGAACTCCCTGAGAACTATTTTTATGTTTTTTTTTCTACCCTTCCTCCCATTTAAACATTAATGGTTGTTGCAGATGAAGAGAGGGATCCCTATGAGGATGATTATAATGTCACTCCACTGATCTCCCGCCGCCCCGAAATAATTGTACATCATCGCTTCATAACGTGTCAGAGGGACACGTTGGTGGCGTGCAATTAAAACCGCAGAATATAATACACCAAATTACTGCCTGTCAGGCCTATGAACAACACACTCGGTATTTGAGTTACACTTAATCATCATGTACATTAGCGATTTCGCTAAGATCCCTCCACCCCACCCCCTCCGCTCGTACAGCAAGGGCGTGAAACACACTGCTCCTTACAGGCTGAGGGATTGTGTCTGATACAACAGCTCTAGGGTAGCTACGCATTTATGTTAGAGTTGGACCTTTTGAAAGCTCGTAGTGTCCTAAATGATTTAGCTGTGTGTGACCAAGAGCGTGCACCATGTGTTGGCAGGAACTGGAAGCAGGGATTTTGAATTCATTAATGCACAAGAGATGTAAACACTGGATATTTTCCTCAGATAATTCAGATCCAATAAGTCTTTTGTGTTTGCATATTTCATTAGTACTTTTGTCAATCTTTAGATGCCTGTAAATATGTAGTTTAAGACATGTTAAGTGAGGAAATCTAAGGCTATAAGTATAAGCAGCTTAAGGCAAACTATAATCTTTTTTAACCAACTACATTTTTTCTGGCCTAAAAGTTGTTGAACCAACCTTGACGCAGGTGTTGTAAAGATAAAATGACAACCATATATTTATGTAAGTTGTGTATGTGCTCCTTATCTAAATGAGTATGGCCCTTTTTTCACTTGTTTTGATCCATTTAATTTATTTGTGCTGATCAGACTCAGGGCCCGGTCTTTAGTCCCATCAAGAAGATGTATGAATGTTTACTGCTGTGGACACTTTAAGAGTTTGTGTCTGGGAACATGGTCCTTGTCAGTCAGTGTAGTCCCCTTCACCAAAATAAACACATTTTGCTCTGATGCATTTAACTAAATTTAGTGTGCCATTATCGGAAATGAAATAAGTAACGCTAAAGGTCATTTGGAAAATAATGCAGAAAGGCTGGTCTGGAAAGGTTAAGTATGTGACGGAGCTGTTCTGACGATAACGAGGGCTGCGTATAGCTTGGAGAGCTCGGCATTCTGGTTTGACTCGGCACTCTGCGATCGCTCTTTATGACCGAGACAGCTTTACAGCCCGTTACCCCCCATAACACGATAAAGCGCAGCATAATGGATTGGATGTGTTTAGTAGCCTTGGGCTGATGTTTGTAAAATTAATGTTTTTTGCAATAGAAACACACTCGTGCACGGGCACACATGCGCACACAGAAAAAGGCAAGAGAGGAAAAAGAGAGGAGGGAGAGAAATCAACTCCGGACACCATCGATGTATCAATATAAATCCACCAGTGTACGGTTTTACACTTTTTATACTTGTTTTGGAGCTGGGTTGTCAAACTTTATTTCCTCACAAGTGTCGTGTCCTCGCAGATATCGCTCAGCTGAAGAGATGACAACAAACATATGGCTTCATTAGTTGGGTTTGGATTACAGGCCCGATACTCAGCAGAAAGGCGATGAATGCTATTAGATTTGTGTTTCAAATTACACAGCACAAGTACTTGAGGGAGATACAGTCTGTTTGCTCAGTCAGTCTCATGTTGGTGAAAGGATGCTTTTGAAGAGTTCGAATGGGACCCCGCACAGCATCACTGAGCGCCAGAGACAAAAAGAGAAATCTCTGTCAGCAGATCAGTCCTATTAGGTTTTAATAACCATCTCATATTCTTTAGTGGGCCCAGAACTGGGGCCTGGGGGCTTCATAATCAGACCATTTCACTTTAATCAAAGACAAACAAAAACAAACATTGGGTCCAGACACTAAACGGCAAGATCAGTAGTTAAGCTAGGGAGCCAACGCAGCACATAGGCTTATGATAGTAAGTTATACTACTCTTGAGGACGGTCTAACTTAAGAGGCTATTGTCTGCACTATGTATGATCTCAATTGTTTTTTTTTTTTCTAAAACATTAAACTTCTTGTGGCCTCAGCCTTTCTCAGCCTTTTATCACTTTTTGTTTTTTTTTTCAATCTCAATTTGCAGGGCAAAAATGATGTAGTATTAAGTGGAATAGAGAACTAGTCACTTTTTGTCTATAAGACTCTTATCTTTATAGCATTTATAGACTTTGAATTTACCCTCTAAAGATTAACATCAGCTAACAAAGGAGAATTACCTCCATTTGGTAGAGAAACACAAGTAAAGTTTGCACCCTCCCCCTCCAAAACCACACGAAAGAAGTAGAAACTTTATCACTTAAAGTAGTTGAATTATTTTAAAAAATGTTGCTGAACAATCCATTCTATAGAGTTAATCATGTCATAGGTATATTGTAGGAGAAAAAAACATAAAGGGGGGAAAGTTAATGAGTGATTAACAACAGCAATTAAAAGATGAAGAGGAAGGCAGATGAAAAAAGGGGTGTAATTAAAATATCAGTCCTCTCATTGTCAGAAGTGCGAGTGTCATCCATTGTGCACTTATTAAAAAGCTGGGTGGAGGGGAAGGAGCAAACGGCGCTTAATTCCAGCAGCCCAAAGTGTCTGGTAATCTGCCCATGGATGGAGCT
Organism: Epinephelus lanceolatus; assembly: GCF_041903045.1. Taxonomy (NCBI): domain Eukaryota; kingdom Metazoa; phylum Chordata; class Actinopteri; order Perciformes; family Serranidae; genus Epinephelus; species Epinephelus lanceolatus. Next base: position 31,950,976 of record NC_135743.1, read on the forward strand.
GGAAAAGGCTGTAACTCATGTTTAAGTGTTGGGGCCGTGTCATTGCAGGTTCACAGTCATGCATTTCTGTGTTGACACCCATCGGGGCAGGGGATATTTGGCAGTCAGGAGTAATTTAACTTAATTAATGGGATGCATATTTGATGGAGGAATAAAATATCCCGGCTCAGCAAAGTGGAAAAGGGGAAAGATTTAGTGGGAGTTAAAGGTGGAGGGGAGAGTAATTTGTGCATTCAGTTACCGGCTGCTTGAGAGACAGAGAGAGAGAGGAGAGAGAGAGTGGGTCGGGGCTGATAAAGATGGCAACCGGGAGAGAGGAGGAAGGGAAGGGGAGGATGAGAGATGGATGGTTGACACAAAGCTGAGCTGATGTGTAGAGGGGAATGGGCTGTCCCTCCATTGAGAGGGCCATCAGACTGACAACGCTTGATTTAATTGATATCCGGACTGAGCCCTTCCTCGCTGCAAACAGACACATTACGCTGGTTTGCAAACTTGTGGCAGAGCTGCCGGCTGCCAAGGGCCTTTTTAATATTCATGAGGGGGCTTTTAAGGGTGTTCGGCAACGGTCTTCTCCCTCCACCACCAACACTGCCGCCGCCACCCCGCTTTCCAACATGTCTCTACTACCAATACACACACTTTACCTTCCGCACGCTCACAGCAGACACGCAACACGCTGGTTCTCCCAGACAAACCCGTGGCCTGACGAAAAGCTGTCACGCTGCTCTTAATCTCCCCTGGCACTTTTTAATTGACTTCCTGTAGGTATAGATTATTTTCACGGTGAGTCTGCCACCGAGATGTTTGATACCGTCCCGGAGACTGGCATCTGGGATGCTTGTAGCTCACCGGAGATGATGCCGTTATCTTGGTCTCTGTCTCTCTCCCTTTCTCCCTCTCCTCTTCCCTCTCTCTCTGTGTGATGGCCAGACTTATTGGGGGAACGGGGGAGAGGTAAAATGCAATCAGTCATTGCCATCATCATAATTGAGCTGATGTACCTGCTGGGAGTGCTGGGGAAATGTTGGCTTGCGTGGAAGGGAGGCTCTTTGTGTCTGACTCAAACTGTTAGTAGCATTAGACCGATATACAGGGCAGGTATTGGCCCTCTGTTCGAAATTGGATGTCAGCCAGTCTGTGCCGTCCAATTGATGTGATGGATGTGATGTTGTTTGTTTGATTACATGCTGTATTTATTGTTAAATTAATCAACACTAGGCTGCTTGTCTGAGGTAAGCTCTTAAGTCTAATGAAACAATTTGATCAGATTCCAAACAATTATGTATGGATTATGGTTATGATGAGTAGTTAGGTCAAGTTCATTTGTATAGCCCAGTATTACTTATGGTGCCTCAATGAGCTTTACAAGCCAGCAACATCAGCAACCCAGCTTAAAGGAAAACAGCTGAAGGTGGAGGAGCTGCAGGTCGTAGCCATAGATGTAAGAGATAGAAAATCAAACAGTTTATAATCCAACAGTGAGATTATAATGTGTTCCATACCAGTATCCGTGGTCTCCGTGTTATGCCCAAAGCTTTTTTCCTCCATAACCTGGATAAGAATCTCAGAGAACACAGAGTCTTTGTAAGTTTTTGGATATTTTGGCCTTGAAAATGGTGACATTTCAAGTTATGAAATACTGGCACAAACTGTCTGCTGTCAGTGGCTTGAGTCCAAAAAAAAAACATTGTTAGTGATACAAGCCTTCATATCCATCGGTACGCCAAATACCACTCTCACTTTGTGTATCACATGTGGTCTGGCCCACACATGCTCATACCAGGCAGGCACAAGCGCACAGGGCCTCCTCCTACACACTACCAGCTATTTACACACTTACACACACATCCAAACTTGCCTTTTCTATTACGATGAAAGTCTGGATATCCGACATAGTGATTTAAGCAGGCGGGATATATCTAACATCATGCGTCGGTTCCCAAAATGGGAACTGGGGGCTTGCAATGATCCACAGTGGGGGCTAATGTTATTGTTATTTTCAGCCCATGAGGATTAATCAGAGACGGACTGTATAATGTGAAGCTGCTTTGGCACTTCTCAGCAGTTTTACAGTATAGAGACAGTTATGTGATTTGTATATTATCGCACAAACAATATCTAAGAACAAAACTGTTCTCAGATGCTGTTTGTTAGCTGTAAACTTTATGAATAGGGTTCTGTTTTCCATCGCGGATCTGTTGAGGGCTTACATAAAATATCTGTGCTTCTGTTTTACAATATGCCTCACAGTGTTTGCCACTTGTTTCAGTGGGCTTGTTAAGTTTGGAGCTCATTCTCTGCAGTCGATCATTTCGTAGCATCCTTCAGGCTTAATATCACAAGATCCACATGATTCTCAGATTTATGAAGTGATATTGACCATTGTCTATGCGAAACAGATAATAAGCCGTGATGAATGGCTGACATTAGTGATGAAATTACATCAACCTTAACAGGCTATTGTATTAACACACCTAGCCGATCCCACTCCTCCCCACTGCCCGTTTAATTGATTAATTGCTGACGTGGATGGATGAGGGGTTGCGGGTCCTGAATCGGTGGCTGATTGCTAGTCAACCATAAACAGGAGCAGCCACAGTGGGCCCTCAAGGGCAATATTCATGCTCCCCAACCTTATGGTGATTCCTTATCCAGCCCTGACAAGAGGAAAAATATTCGGCCATAAAATCGCTGGTATCACCGGGCTGACATATAAAGCCCTCCGTCACTCCCTCCCTCTCTCTCTCTCTCCTTTCCAGCGTTGTGTCTCCTTTAGCTCTCAGTCGCTCAGCACACCCGTCGGACTCTGAAATCACCCATCCTCCTCTGCATGTGTAGCTACAGTCCCTCAGGTAGCCCCAGCTTTAAATATGAGCAAATAATGGCGGAGTGAGTGATGCTGCCTGTGTCCTTGACTGGGATCCTCTGTGTGCTATAGCCACATCTCACTGTCTCCGAGCCCCATGGGACGCATAAAACACCCTCGTAGAAAAACTCCCGAGGCTTGTTGGTGGCATCCGTTGGATGGATGCAGGGATGCAGAAAGGCAATGAGGTCTTTGTGTATGTTTATGCAAGTGTGGAGGGGGGGGGGGGGGGGGGGGGGGGGGTGGATAATGTTTACACTGCTGTGTGTTTAATGAGAGGGGCACTGTGTCCACTTTAATGTGTTTGCATTTCCGATGTGGTGCAACAAAAGTTATTAAAACGTTATACGGCACATCACATCTCCTTTATGTATTACTGTTTGTTTGCCTGCATCCTCTGTGGCCTTGGTAGCTGATGTTGGGTTTAGTTGTGGAAGAGGTTAGGATTATGCTTTGTGGCTGTCACTAAAATCACCTCATCAGTGCAGTTGTCACCAAATTGTGCCGAAGCTCCTGACACGGGCAGTTTGGGGTAATTCTTGAGGAGGATAAAGTGTAAGGAGGGGGGCGAACGGGTGGGGAGAGTTGCTTGCCTTTCAGTGCGGCATCCACAAGTGTCAGGCCCTGCAGGAAAGAAGAGCAGACATGTGGCCAGAAAAGTAGAAGACCCCGTCGTCAGTTACACTGTCTTCGCTCTCCCCAACACTGCGCCATGTTAACCCCCGCGCCACTGAGCCCCTCCAAACCACGGCGTGGGTCTGCACCCCTGCAGCCGGCCGTGAAAACGCTGACACATTGATTACCCCACAGGAAAAAAATGTTGAGCGTGATGAGGAGGAGCGTACCGTGTGAAGAGGAAGCATTTATTCATTTATTCTGTTTATTCAGCAAAACAAACAGAGGTCAGGATTATGCTGCAACACTGATAGCTCTGTGTCTATTACAGTTAAATTTCAAATTAGGGGGTTCACTCTCCCACTTTTATGGTCACTTCAAAGCCTGCCTGCTGCCTTCCAAGCCCCCCAGCAAAATCTGATTACTTGGACTTTTACAGTCCACATAAGCTTCAAGAAGAGCCAAAAAAACTAATTTGTTTCTTTGACTCCAGTTTGGAGCTCAAAGAAACACACGCTGGTGTTCTTCACTTGTGGTCTTCCTATCGGACATTAGATGGCGCCATTCAACTTGCTAGAAACCCACAGTCCCCGGCTTCATTTGCAATATTTGGCTTCCTGGTGTGTGGTACATGTGGATCTCTTGCATGAATGAAATGCAATTAAGATTCTATTCATTCTGTTTAAAGGTTTGTTCAAATCTGCGACTCTTTTAACATTTATCTCAATTGATTTTGTCATTTTAAAATAAAATACAACTAGAACATGCATGGCTATAATTGTATAGGTTAGTGGCGATGTCAGAACTGGGGAAGACAGATAATGAAGGGAAACTTCTCGCTGGTTTATTTCAGATTTCAGCAAATTGTACAGTTAATTAAATGTGTAGATGCCCACAAAGGGAGATGGCTCATTTAAATGTACTTTAGTGTCCAACGCTTGCCAAAGTTCTACTTTCAAAAGTAGGAAATTTGTTAACAGAATGTTTCCCCCGTATCTTTTGGTGAGTAGGTAGACAACCACAGTGGGTGTTAGTGCAGTTGTAAATGAGCGGAGTTGGAGGCTGGGCTTGTGGCAGGGCAGGCGTAGCGTTCAGAGGGGGTGTCCCTGCCGGTGCTGCTTTAACTAGGACAAGCCTCTCTATACCGGTGGACCTCAGGGGCCGATCAGCAGGTCTCAGGAGAGGCTCCCCGCACCGCCGTCTAACCAGGCCTGTCACGAGGGGGCTGATGCTGGGCTGGCTGGCTGGCTGGGTGTGGGGCTGATGTGACGGTGGTGGGTGGCGAGCGGGTGGGGGCTGACATGCCGAGAGGGCAATTACAGCAAGGACAAAGACTACACAGTGATAAGTCCCCACAGCACCCTAATGAAGAGAGCAGGTTAGCCTGTTAAGAGGACTGGGAAAATGAGCGTGGTCTCAGTGCGTGTTTGTTTGCGGGAGTATGTTTGTGTGTGTTTAACCTACCCGAGGAGGATACATTTTCTGAGGTCATGTTGCTACCATGCTCGCTAACCTCACTGACTGATGCCTTCCCGAGCTGGTGTTTTCCCCTCATAGAGCAAAAGCAAACAACGACATGAAACTGGAAACCATTGCATCTTTAGGGAATTGTATTCCTGTGGCTGTGTATAGTAAGAAAGAAAGTCCCGATGCAAGCTATTAATAAAATGAAATCTTTAAAATATCATGCCTTCGGTGGGTAATTGTTGCACATTAGCGGATCCACAATTTGTTTTTATCACACCACTTAATGATTTTTTTTTAATAATATCCCACTTAAAAATTCAGTACATTATATCCTGCATTTTATACGTGAATTAAATTGATGAGTCTGTAGGTCAGCAGTTGTGGAAAATACATTTTGGATGAGAGGTAGCATAAAACAGTAAATGAAAACAGGAAAAGGAATCATTTCCAGAGAAGGATTAACTGCTTTCCTCTTTTGGTCACTTTTGCATATCCAGCCTGGATGTGATTACAGTTAGATCATGTTATCAGGCAACAGATCCCACATGCACCAACACTCTTTTCTCTTCTTCTTTCTTTCTCTTCTTCTAACCTTTTTCTGTTTTCTTTTCTTTTCTTTTTTTTTTGGGGCGGCAGAGAGAGATGGTGTGTACCTGATACTGCTGTGTTGGCACACCCGTCTGGGATCTGATAAGAGAGCCTCTGGAGCGGTGCTTATTCAAATCAGTGCATGTTCACAGTGAATAGGAGCAGGTAAAGGCAATAAGATACAATGCGATAACCTTTCTGGAGAGGGAGAGAGAATAGTTTTACACCCTGTTTCACAGCTCTGCTACACTAGATGAGGGATTTTCAACAGAGCCTAATTGATTTGCTTTATCCCGATTTAACCAAAAAACAAAAACCTTTCTCTCACTAGTGCAACTTAGAACGGATGTTTGAGGAGTTTATACGGATTTGTGATGCATTACAGTGATTTTATCATTAGGCTTTCTTTTTTTAATTTGATTTGTAAATTGATCAGCTCTCAACCTCCTCATTGACTGCGTTTGACTGCTGTTTTGGCGCTACTCGTAAGTGTGTGTTTGGGACCGGACTCTGTGTGTGTGTGTGTGTGTAAATGTGAATGTGCAGTTACTTGTTTATATTAAATACATATTCAAATTTCATGTAATCAGTTTAGTTTTTAACATTCGCCCACCGTAATCTCTTTTAGACCGACTCTAAGATAAAAGCAGAAATGTGCTCCGGAGTGTGGGTGCTGCTTGTGAGTGTGTTTAGTCTCTGCATGTGTATGTCTGTGTACATGTCACAAACATAAACATCATATTAAATCAATTTAATTTAATAACACTGATCTGCAGTGATCAGTTTTAGAGGCACTGTGCAGAAATCTGAAGTGAGGCTTAAAGCTTAATTGCGGAGTAGAGTTTGGTGTTCCAGGAGTCTCAGGGGGTGGGGTGGGGGGGTTGTAACATATGTTACGTGCACTCAGTGCAAGACTCAGCAGTGATAGTTAAACATTGGGGTGAAATGCATCCTCCAAGGGCCTCCGTGTTAATGTGTTTGGCTTGTACCGAACTCAACATCCCTGCATTTAAAAGTACGATGCTGTGGAACAGTCGCCCACACTGAGTGTATTTTGATGATACAAATTATCAAGAAAATTTTAATATTATTATAGTAATGGCAATAATTACTCTGGCTCATAATTATGATGCCGGTCTAATATACAAATAATATGTTTTGATGTGTCTAACACTTTATTTTTGAAGTACAATTTATGAAATTATTATTTAAGTTTACCACTAAATTTTTACTATGTGAAAAAGTCTGTTGGATTTTCATGTTCTTGTCTGGAAAATGTGTGTGTGTGTGTGTGTGTGTGTGTGTGTGTGTGTGAGAGAGAGAGAGTGAGAGAGAGAGAGAGAGAGAGAGAGAGAGAGAGAGAGAGAGAGAGAGAGAGAGAGAAAGAAAGAGACTGTGCAGACTTGTGCTTGTGAACAGTTTGTGATGCAGGTCTTTTGGTCAGAGATGACGAGATGATGTGTAGTTACACAAAAAAATACACAAAAAAAGAATATAGAATTATATTTTCGTGTATTTAACATATACATTTTTATATCTGTGGAGCTTCTTATCAGTATAACATGAATTTAAATGCTTTTTAAAATGTTGTAAATATTGATATTGCAGAATTCTAGCACACAGTAGGAAGATACTGTAACTCCCAGTGTGGTAGGCTGTTGTGCTGCTCATTACGGTCAGGGGTCTAATGTGCAGGCTCCCTTGCTAAATTAATCTCTTCTCTCCTTTTATATTGACACTCACAGTATGCAGCCTACCAAGTGAACAAGATAATGAAACACCCCCTTTCCCCCCTTTGCAACCAAACACTACTAATCTAATATATTAGTCACCCACGCTTATGTATGGGTGAGCAATTATTCTAAAAGTTTCCACGCCGTGCCGAGGTGACAAAGGGAATATGGGCAAGGAGCACTGCAGACACATTTGACGGCTGCTCTGTGATGCTGATAGGCCAAACGGTGGTGGGAACCCGCCACTTTTAATCATGTGGAGGGTGACGGCTTTCATAAGAGCACGCGGCGACTCTGACAACTCTAATAAGGAGAGGTGACAGAGAAACTTTCTGTGTTAGCGGCAAAACAGAGGGGGAAGGTCTCCTTGTTTTTTTGGTTTTTTTTATGTGTGTGTTTTTTATTTTTTTGTTTTTGGTTGAGTATAAGAGATGAATTTCACAATCTGAGACCGGATTTGTGGTGAAAGAATGTCAGCATTAATAAAGGGCTTTGGGGACAAGGTCACACGGGTCCCTGTACAGCAGAGCACCCCGAGTCTGTTTGTGGCTTTTGAGATAGGCAAAACATGCTAAGACGTCTTCCTGTGCATAAGGTAACCGACTGGAGTTTTGCCCGTCAATGTCTCATCGCACAGTCTAATTTATGATTCTTCAGCCTTTTTTATTCAAAGACAATCTCAGCTCTGAAAAAAAAAAAAGAAACGAAAAAGGAATGATGCTTTGAGGATATAATTAAAGATATCGTTCAAAGAACAACTTTTTGCATATTTGAATTATTACTGTCGTTAAAAACCACACAAAATATGGAAATATGATTGCCGGAAGCACATAAATCAATGATCAGCAAGGCCTCAGAGCCCAATAAATATGGGGAGTTAAATACTTTAAAATGCAAATCACATCTTAAAATTTGCATATGGATGAATTTAAAGGAAGTGTGCCTCCTTAAGACCCTCTGAGGTAGAAACGGGTGGAGCTGGAGGGGGTTCGGGGGGGACACAGACAGGCAGCCGGAGTGTTTTTTTTTTTTTTCTTTCACGTCGTCATTGGTCAAGTTGTTGGATCGTTCTAAATGATAGCAGCTGAAGTGGGCTGACAGACACGACTGCATCTCTTTTGTGGATCCAGAAAGTGCCTTAAGTGATCTGAATAATTAGGAGTTAATTATTCTTCATCCATCTAAATCAGAAAAGGACAGATATGGGAATGGAATTTATAATTTTAGCCCGACGTCCTGTCTTGTTCTAATGTGGTAAACTAAAGTGACTGTGAATAATACCTACTGACCTTCGAGTAATTACGCCTCGCCTGGCAATTTGCTTGCTGTTGCTAATTGAGGGTATTGATTCAGTGAGATTCATATTAAAAATACATATGTTTTATGGCTGGGATTTTTTTTCTCTTCTGCTTGTCTTTAATGTATTATTAATCCTTTTTTATTTTTTATTATTTTTTTTTAACAATAATTAGCAGACAGGATGTGCTACACCGCAGGGTTGGAGTACTTTCTTTGTCCTACTCCTACCCACTGTTGCAGGTGCTGTATATTTTGCCAAACTTTCTGCTGAATCTAAATTAGTTTTCAAGTTGTATAAAGCTCCACATCTAAAAGCAGCTGTTTATGTAAAGTTTATTGCCCAAACTAAAAGTAATATAAGTAAAACTACTACATTACACTGACTATTTTTCCTCCCCATCAAATGGCAATGATGGCTGCAGCAGCAAACAGTGATAAGTGTGCTGTAAATTGAAAATAATTCTCTGCGAGGCTCCCACATGAAGGCTCTGATCCCACTAGTTTAGCATAAAACCCCCCGTGTTGTTTTCCCCCCTCAGACATTTAAAGACGCTCTGGCGGCACCACTGGATCAATGGACATGATGTCTCTTTGTGCATTAACACTCAGGTTAGAGTGTTAGGTTAAAAACCTGCCCAGCACCTCCCCGGGAAAAAAAAAAAAAAAAAAAAAAAAAACGACAAGAGAGAGAAAAATCAATTTTCCCTGTGGAGTCAGAGGGGCGATCTGTTGGTTCTGAAGGCATCCCTTTACCAATATGCGTGTGTGTGTGTGTGTGTGTGTGTGAGTAGCGTGGGGGTGGCCGTGACTGTCACTCGTGAGTGTTTGCATGTGTGAATGCCCTTCCTGTGGCGCCTGCAGGTATTGACCAGCACAGAGGACGAGGTGGTTTGCTTCAAACACATCTCTCCTCCCTCTTTAGCCCGTAATATTTTAAGCCTTTTTTCGACCAGCGGAGCTCCAGTGGCAGCTCACAGCCTCATAATAACCCAGATAGGGATCGATGGCACTGGATTTAGGCACTTACCCCTGCTAAAACTGGTAAACTCATTTGTCTTTTCCCGAGCAACGTTCTCTCTGTTGTTTAAGGAGACACTTAAAAGAATCCCCTGAATTAAGATAATGTGACTGTTGGTGTGTGATCAGGCAGGCTCAGCTGAAAGGACAAGCAGCTTTAGCTCTTTTATTAGCTCTCTGTTTAACGGGGCCATACATGTTTTGACGGAGTCCGACTCTCTTTATTTTATTTCTGTCATGCCGATTAGTGTGCCAGGGAACACCCGCTTTGCCCCCACACCCCCTCCCCACTGGACGAGTGTGTGTGTGTGTGTTTGTGTGTGTGTGTGTATATGTGTGTGTGAGAGAGAGAGAGGCTGTGTTAAGCATGCCAGCTCTAAATGAGATGGACCAAAGTGTGATGGCCCTGCTGCTCCATGTATTCAAGCTTACATGAACGCCTCAACACAAATTCTTGGTGAAGGACTCAATGGATGCCGTGAAATCATATTTGCTGTACAGCTAATGGCATAGGACTGGTTCTGCTAGAATGTTCCTCAGAGCAAGAAAACACGTCATTTGGCCATGATGCACATTGACCATTTGTGCTTTACCACGCACAGACCACATACTGTATGGATGTTGTAGTGCCACACATGTGCACTTAATAAAAGCAGACATGTTTTCAGGAATTTACACAAAATAATTCTGAAATTAAACTACATTTTTACGGTGTTTTTTTTTTTTTTTTTTTAGGAATTTTCCACCAGCCCTTGGACTGCAATGTCAAACTTGCAATTCAAGTAAAAAATCAGAAAATCAAGGGATACACACACTGTACAGCACCCACACAGCAGCAGCACATACTGTGTGCTTAGCACACAGAGAAGAGAGCCCATCTGAGTCTTTAGAGGTGCTGTTAAAGGTGCCTTGTCTGGGGAAAGTAGGACAAAGTGTCATGCTCAGTGGGGGAAGAGAAAAAAAAATATTGTTAAAAACAAAGGAAGGAAAGGAAGAGGCATTTTGATGAGTCAGAAAAGTGACTCCTGTAAGGAAAAAAAAAAACAGCCAAAACTTGCAAACTTCAAACAGACCTCACATTCTTTTTAGCCCACCTCCAACACGCGCACATACACACATTCACCCCGCCGGCGTCACATGGGCGTCTCTTTCTCTCCTTCCCTGCTTTCCTCCTGCGTGTGAAACTACAAAGGGCCGTCCGTCCGAGGGAGCCGCTCTGCTGTGGGTGCCGCTGGGTGCTGATGCTGGTGGTAATTAGGCGTCACAACACTTAGGCCGGGTGTCTCGCGCGGCACTGAATTCCTCCTGACGTGACGGAGGGATGGAAGAGTTATTCAGCTCTGCAGTTTCTTCTGCTCTGCTGGTCATCTGTCCTTTTCAGGGCCCATCAGCCTAAACAGCCCACCCAACACACACATACACACACATGCACTTGCACACACACTCCCTGACCCCCACCACCAACCCTTCCAAGCACCCGGAGGCAGAAGAGAGAGGCAGTGTGTTAGAGAGAGAGATATCAAAGCCCTAGAGGGGTTAGGAGAGGGTTGTGGGGGGGGGTGGTTAAAGGGATGGTGTGTGTGTGTGTGTGTTGATGGAGGTTGAGTGTGTGTGTGTGTGTGTATGGGGGGTGGGGGGGGGGGGGGGGGGGGGGGGGGGGGGGTCTTAGTCAATACTCAGACCTCTGCATCACTAACTGTACAGACAATATAGATCAATATGAGGTGAAGGCACATATATTTTACTAATTACTGCAATAATTAAAAGGGTCTGTTGTGATTAAAATAAAATCAGTAAGTGGTCAATTTTTAGCTAAATGGATTCAGACACAGTGGACTAATCCTGTTTCAGCCTTGTTGCTCCCTTGTCATAAAATCATTTGAGAAAAGAACATTAGCGACGTGTATTCCCCCCCCCCCCCCCCCCCCACCCCCCCCTTAATAGGTCAACCACACAAACCCTTGGGACAAGATGAGGAAATAACTTTCTCAGTTTATTGTTATTGCCACAGCTGACAGTGTTAGTCAGTGGAAACACACCTGAATCTGATCGGATGTGGTTACTTCAATAATAATAAAAAATGCAGAACTCACTGGGACTTACAGTAACTTTTAAAAACGTGGATTTTCAAAGGATTTTAATCACTGGCGGTGTTAATGTTTCTTTGCTTATCTGCTTTGTATTTGCATCTAGTTGTCGATCCTCTATTAATAACACACACATTAACAACAAAAGATTTGATTGAATAATGAAGAAGGCAGGATGGGGGGGGTGGGTGGAGGTGGAGGTGGGGGGGGGCGTTGCAGGGTTGGGAGAAATCTGCTGTGGCAGTAAATTCCGAGTTTGTGTGGCGTGCCGAGCATAACGCCGGGGCTACAGGAGGGAGAGACATGCTGCTTTCATGTCCCTAAGCCATGTTCACGTCCACTGAAGACTTCTGTTTTTACACAGGTAGGCAGTTTGGGGACTATCTCAGTGAGGAAGAAGGAGGGGGTAAAAAAAAGAAAAGAAAAGAAAAGAAAAAGAAGACATGAGAGGAATCAAAGGATGTTCCCCCTTTTAATAATGTAACAAATATTCTAATTTCTAAAAATAAAACCTCCTCTTCATCCTTCCTGCTAATCTGAGCAGTAATTTATTCCAACCCAAGGCCATATTAGTATGCTAGCCAAGGGCAAAATGGTTACGACAAGACCAAGTTCCCTCAAAAAACTTAGACACGTATAAAAAGAGAATGAAAAGATCAGGCTGCAACTTGTAGACACCTCCTGAATTTAGGATTGGGTCCCAGCAAATTACTACTACAGGGGATTGTAATTACTATAGAAGAGAAAATATAAAATTTAAGCCTAATTTTTAATTGTGAAATAATTCTTAGCAACACATTTTTGCCTTTGCACAGGTCGTAATAATTAATGGACGCACATTTTTTCATATTGAATTAAAGGAAAAAAGGGCAAGGTAACATATTTTTAGAGCTAAAACAAATGTAGCATAAGACAGTGCTTGGCTCTGCGCACGCAAGCATTTTTTATTTCTGATTAATTGCATCTGAACTGTGCGTTTCTATGTCTGTGTGTGTGTGTGTGTGTGTGTGTCCACATGGATATATTGATGCCATTTTATGAAAAGCAATTGAGCAATGGGACTTTGTACCAACCATCAAACAGACACTTCATTATGGGAGCAGTGATAACAAATACATTGTGTAGGATAATGATGGCAGTGGTTCATATTGTTCATTATACGTCTGGGTGTCACACGACACTCTGAATTTATGTGTGTGTGCGCGCGTGTGTGCATGTGTCTTTGTTTTTGTCATTTTACAACATCATGTTTCAGCAAATTAACGTCTGAACCATTGGGAAGAAAAATATACCATCATTTGCCATCGGTGACAAACAATATATTTTGGATAATGATTGCATCTATTGGCTTCTGCATTTGTAAATGTGAGGTAATGAATTTCCTTTGTGAGCAATGAAAGCAAACAGAGATATTATGTCAGTTTGCTTGAATAGGACTACTGGATGCACGATGGACTGTCATTCTATGATAAACTGTATCTGTAAGAAAAAAGCAAATTTCTTTTATAGTAAGAACATGCTAAGTAACCGCTCTGTGTGTAACACATAAATATTCCTATAGATTCTTATGCTGTTCAGACACACTGGCGCTGTCCCATGCAGAAAGTGGGAGGTGTGTGATGTGGAGTCTGACTGGTGCAGGCCTCGGGCGTGTTGGCTGCCTTTGACTTGTGGGCCTGTCAAAGGTTTTGGGGCACTGGACTGAGTCAATGCCTGCCACACACATGTCATGCCTTCCCTCCCTGATGAGCCCTGCAGTTACGCAATCAACAGTATTATTGCTCGGAAATGTATATATTTAATTTGTGAAACAATGACAGTTTCGCTTGATTTATGGCGCAAGGCAAGGTTTAATTAATTGAAAAATGCATATTACCCCGTGACTTAATTATTAGCTAATTAATCACCGGGTACTTGTTCAGTCGTCCCCCTCCTTTTTCCCCTCTTTTCAGGCATATTTCTGTGTGTGTCTGACACTTGAATTTCCTCCCGGGGTCATTTTTATGTGAGGTCATGCTTTTTCTTCCTGAGTGGCTGTTGAGATGGAGAACAGTCGCTGTAGAGAGCCTTAGGTAGAGCCGGACGGCACACAGCTCAGGTGAAACTGAAGTCAGTGAGAGTGTGAGTTTCAAAGACCTGACATTATATATCGGGTGCGTCAATACACATACAGGACAGGATAAACAGTGTGTTTTGAAGTATTTGACGCAGAGAATATTAGAGCAACTCAGGTCATATAAAACCTTCTAAAGAATCAGCTTGTTAGCTTCTTAACGGGCATTATGTGTTTATGTACGTGTGTTTGCAAAGGAGAATTCAGGCACTTGTATGTTTGAGGCTGGAGAGTAGCAACCTTATGCTGTGTTCACATGGTATCAGGGAGATGGTAGACTGCAAACCAGATGTCATTTTAGTGGACGAGAGCAGGACGATAAGATAAGGTGAGGCCAGCAGAGAATGCTGGCAGTGGTAATGGTAGACAGCATTGTCATTCGAAGTTCAAATATTTTAACTTTTTACCCCCAGATGTTACGTAGTACCCTCACGAGGAGAAATAATGGGCAATATGGGCATTATCAGAAAAATTACATGAAATAATAAACACAGCATAGTGTTATTTCAACAAACAATAAATAAGCAATACAGCATCGCCATCTCAACAGAGCATCATGCATGTTCCGGTTTACCGTCCCATCATTCCGTCGGACTGACTATTTGTTTTTCCCGTGCTGTTCAGATGGTTTTTCTGTCTGTGGTCTACTGTCTGCCTGATTCCATGTAAACGCAGCATTACTCTGGGTTTCCCATCTGTGCGGTATTACTACTAAATGTAGAAATAGGAAAACCACCAACACAGTTTACACACATCCACTGGACTACCCCGATGCTGAAATGTCAAGCATTTTTGCACAAGAGCGAGAAAACAAGCATGTAACCAATACCTCCTCCAGCTCTGAACCCAATCAGCCGAATGACGCAGCCTTAACCCTGGAGACCTGGCTGTGGCTTCTAAATGTGGCAAAATGGTCACCTCCACCCCACTCATAAACACATTCACAGATATAAAGGTGTACGTGCATTAATATGCACTCCACCAATCACACATGCATTCGCAAATTATAGTCTACACTTCAAACTCTATGAGAAGGACAACCGCCGGCTTGTTGCACACATAGAACGTATTCATATCTTCTGTAGTAGCCTTGGGAAGCACAATTTGCCAAAGGCGTAAGCTGATCCTTGGGGTCATGGTCAAAAACGGTGAATAAACGTCTCACTGTTACAGCTGTCAGTGGTTTACCTCTCACTGGTGGAGGGTCTAAATAGTAGTATTTATGTCAGTTGGTTTTCTACTGAAAATGCAGGGCAGGCTGATCGGAAGATCAAGGATTTCCCCCTCATGAGAGCTTCTCCAGATAGCTGCTGTTAGGAAATGATAGGGAATGGACACATTGGATGCAAGCATGTAAGAAAGAGGAGGAGGTGTGGCTGCAAGTAGAGGCTGGCCTGCCAAAACACCTTACCCCAAACACTCATCCACCCTGCCTGGCCACTATCCGGCCCCATGTGTCTGTGCCTGGTAATGGTAAGCGTTTTAAACTATTAGAGCTGCTGTGAAAAAGGCCCGTTTGAGTGCAGAGCTGTCAGTCTGCAATGAGGCAATTGGGGGTGGGGGGCTGTCATGGCTGTCACTCAATGGGAGGATGAGAACTGTTTGGCCCTAATGGATTCCTCCAGGCGGACGGCTTACACGGCGGCTAGAAGTAAAATCGATGCGTTGTCATGAGCGAGTGAGGCATCATCAAACGGCCAGGTGGACGGGGAGGCAAGGAAGGGGAGGCCTGCCCGGGTAGTTACGTCTATATCTCAGCTTGTGTGTGTGTGTGTGTGTGTGTGTGTGTGTGTGTGTGTGTGTGTGTGTGTGTGTGTGGTTTGGAAAGGAGAGAAGAGACAGACAGATGCTCGGCTCAGCTTTACACGCCCAATGGGGCCTCTGCTATGATTGTAAGCATGAAAGGGGGCTCTGACCTCCATCATCTCTGTTGCTTTTATTTTCCGGTTCTCTTGGAATCGGACACAGATACACACAGACATACCCACACACACACACACACACACACACACACACACACATACACATAGATAAATGTGAAGCTGTGCAGACAGGGGTATATCGCCCTGACAAAAGTCAAACATTATCTTGTAGGCAAAATCACTTTTCATCGTACAGACTTGTGTTCAGTGATTCCAGGTTTTGACTAGAACCTGCAGAGAATGAGGCAACTGGATTTCAAAAGAGGCCAAACGGTTTAACAGTTGGTGACAGAATTTCAAGCGCATCTTTCCGAAAATATTTAATGTGACAAGAGGAACACTCTGGAAAATCCTGACAGCATAAGATGAACATGAGCAACCTGCAGGAGGAAAGAGGAAACCGCAATTTGAAATTTACCAGTGGTGACGGAAGACTTCTAACAAGATTGTGAAGAAACCCAAAATAACTAAAGTGAACCATCAGAGTCATTAAACCAAAAAGGGATAGGGACTATGAATGTTACGAGAACTGATACTTTGGCACCATATCAATTCCAAAATTCTGAAAATATGACAATACTCATTTTTCTCCAGTGCTGTAGATACTTAGGATGCAATCCTTTCTGACCTGATGGGGCAGCATATACGCCTACAAGTATTCTAGTCTGCCATTCAGTGTCAAAAGAAGAAGACGAAGAACACCTACCTCAGAAGAAACACAACACGTGGGCAGCTATGGCTCAGGAGGTAGAGGTCGTCCACTAATTGGAAGATTGGTGGTTCGATCCCCGGCTCCTCCAGTCTGCATATTGAAGTATTCTTGGGCAAGATATTGAAACCCAAATTGTGCAAGTGTGGGTGCGTTTAAGCTGAGTAGCAGGTGGCACCTTGTATGGGAGCCTCGGCCACCAGTGTGTGGATTTGTGCATGAATGTGACATGTAGTGTTAAAGCGCTTTTGAGTGGTCCAAAAAAATTGAAAGGCGTTATACAAGTACAGGTCTATCCACCATTTATGTGGATTACAATATGCTACAAGAAGCATGATGAGGCTATAAGCATCCATTTTGCAGTGAGCGCTGCAAGTTTAGCTTTTCGCCGTTATTTCAAATGTCCCAATCGTCATTTTGAATTGCTGTCTTCATCACTTTTCATGCAGTTGTTCAATCACAGTGGAGGAGGTGCTGGAACAAATAGCTTTTCACAAAGACCAACCGTCACATCCTACACGTACAAGTGCTCAACAACAACAACAACAACAACAATGGAGGAGAAATATTTTAATCTAATGAAGAAAGTTAATTAATAGTATTTTTTAAAAATCATGAACCCACATAGACTAGTAGTTTGCGTTCGAGGCAGATCATCAGGGATTATTAATGGAAATTATTCCTTTTAATTCCTTTTAAAAAGAAAGGTATCTTGAAGTACACAGGCTTTATTGTTTTGTTTTTCATTGTGGTAATGAACTGGGTATTGGAATCGTGGAATTTAACTGGTATTGTGACATGACTAGAAAGTGTAGAAAATACATTTTATGTATTGTAGTGAAGCCCCAGAAAGGTTATTTGAAAGGTATAACTTTGAATCAGGCTTGAAGCTCAAAGGTACCTTAACTGTTCATTAAATACTTGACTACTACTCCTCTTCTTTTACACAATATTGTTTAATTGCTGGGGTTTTCATTGTATTGTTGAGAGAGACAGCACCCTCTAACTTTATTTTAAACACAAACAGACAGACAAACAACTGTTTCAGCTTATTTTACCTCTCCTCACCATTTACCCTGGTGGTGATGGGCCTCCGGGGACACAGCACGGCCACCCCTCTGGCCCCCGACTGGGCCTGGGGGAGAGGTCCAGGTCCATTGATTGACAGGTAGAGTTGGAGGAGATTGCTCCAAGCTGGCTGTAGGCAGGCTGCTGATGCTGAGCAGGGATGCTGGTGTTCAACTTCCTCACTTGGCCTCTCTGTCTGGGCTCAGTCAGCCTTTGCCAGCTCCTGTCAGCCTGCCTGCCTCTTTGTCTTTGAGTTAACGTTTAAAGGATAAGTCTGGTGATATTCAGTGTTTTCTTATTGTTACCAAATTCCATGAAAAGACCAAAACAAACCATGATTTGATCCTACTAACAAGGATTGCCTCTGTAGCCAAAGTCAGATGCAACTCATTCCTTTGCACCGCAGAGCTCCATGGGTGTCCAAAAAATGATTAAAAACACATCAATGGGCCACACTGTTAGTTTGGGTCACATGCTCCTTCATTACTGTAAACATGGACAATATGACTTCTTGTGAGAAGATCCCACATGACTAAAAATGATTCTTAACAAATGAACTATTTATTCCTGTTTGAGAAACATTTTGCTACAGTACCCGACTGTTTTAGGAAATGAATTAGCCTTTTAATAATATTCCTGATTTAGTGCCAGTAGGAAGCAATGGACTGGGCAAGTCGGGGACATCCAAAAGTTGCATTTCAGGGAATTTTTTCATAATAATATCCTTTTCCCACCGAAAAAAAGTGTATGCAGGTGCAGAGCTAACCTTACCTAAAATAGGTTAGTAAACAGTAGAAAGTAGCATGGAGGTCAGTGAAAATGTTATGGTGGCTACTTCTTTTTAATATTTCCTACGTATTCAGCCTCTCTCTCAAACTCAGTGCGGACTAAATTTGGAATGACGTTTGAGTGCTGCTTTGAGAGACACGGACTGTATTTTATGGCGGCCCCTGATTGCATCCTGCCAGCAAAGGGGCAAAAATTAGTGCATCTCCGATCAGGTGTGATATTACCGTCACTGCTGATTGGAGCTGATTGGAGTTGGAGTTGATAAATACCTGTGACTACTGCAGAGTCATTTGTCCTGTAAAAGTCCGGTGAAAGGGGCATAAGAACAATATAGAGTATAGCCAGCCTCATTATTTCCTGTGCTATGGTGGGCAATACTGGGCATTCAACAGCTTTTATAATAAAGTTTTGTAATTGGTGTTTATATCAGGTAGTACTTAAGAAAGTCTTGCTGATTGCACAGACTAACACATTTGAAGCTGTTGATTAAAATCCTGCACAATTCACAGCAATATATTTTTTAGGTCTTGTATACAAGACTAGATTGATATGTTTTTCTAAACATATTCGACGGAGTTGTTTTGAAGTGGGTATTTCTTCCTTCTACCAATCTTCAGTTTAGAACTTGAGTCAAGACACACTCAATACACTTCTTGTTAGCCTTTGGAAACAGGAATTTCTTCTCTTTATTGCTGAACACATGAAAGAGTTGGTGTTGATTAAGGAGGCCTTTTAAGCTGTGAAAGCCCTAAATGTGCTGTGTCCTTAGTAAGATGAAAAGGAGTTGAAGTTAGCCGGAGTTGTTTCTTACCTTAGCTCTTCCAATGGGAGAACCTTTGGGAGGATGCCTGAGAGAGAGACAAACTAGAAGCCCTTATTCTATATGCTAATTTCTCCGCATTTTACTTGTAATTATGCCCCAGCATCCTCCTTTCTTTCTCTTTCCTCTCTTTTCTTCTCTAACTGCACCCTCCCTCCTTGTCTCTTATTGCTGATGAAACATTTTCCTGCTTGCTCCATCTTCTTCATTTTCAAACACCAGCCACATCTTTTAGACCTTACTCCTCTGTTCACCAAAGAAGTATTTGATTATTTCCATCCTTATAGGAGTAGTTCCTCCTAGATGAAACAAAATACATTTTCGTTTCTTACTTCATCGCTACACAGTGAATTGGAACAACATGGCCCTTTATCGATGCGCTACGGATGTCTGTTTAAGCCAAAGTGTTTTGTGGTGACGTATGTCCCCTTTCTCCTTCTAACATGTCACTTCCCCTCCATCTCAAGGCTGCCATTGCCCATATTTATTTTATCTCGCTAATGTGGGTCACCCCTGTATGGCGGCCATCAGCGAGGCACAGTCAAATAGCTGTGTCTGAAGCCTACCTTTGGCATGATTTATGGGCCGGTGTGGCGCTCAGCTCTCAGAAGGACCGCCATTGTCCTGCTTCAGCTCTCAACTCTCGACGTAGGGGCGCTTTGTCTGCGCTGAGGCAAACCAGACCCCCGTCTTTAAAAAGAATCAAATTATTTCATCATGTTGGAAATGAAAAGGCTGTAATTACTCCTAATTAGACCCTGACTTTTTTTTCTTTACTTCTTTCTTTCCCTTCTTCTCCTCCCCTCGCCTCCTCTCTTTTCTCACTCTGGAGTTTCGGAGGTGAATTCTTTTTCCAGAGGGTTCGAGATTGCTCTAAATCAGAGCCATTGGAGTGGAGAGTAGGAAACAATTTTCTGTTCAGTTTGAAACTGATTAATATAGGCTTTTGACAGCTCTTCTGGCTTTGATATTCAGTGAGAGGGGAGGTCTGAAGTGGTGTGATGACACTGTAATGTTTGCTTTAAAGGCCTACCTTAATGGGGCCGGCTCCGCAATGTCATGATGTTTCACAACCCAGAGGAAAAATGAGAAGCAAAACACACCATTTGTGGAGTGTTAAAGCACATGTCCGTTCATGTGTGTTTGAGCATCTACATGTGGGAAGCCTTGGTGGACCATCTACCTCACCATGTGTCTTTGCAGCCGTGTAGGGTTTCCCTTCCAATAACATTGCTCAACGCTGGAGAGCACTAGCCTAATGGCCAGCTATCACGGAAAATCATTTTCTGCCCGTCAACTATTTACATGTATCTTTACCACACAAGTCTTGTCGTTTTAGGCGGCACAACAATTTGCTAAGCAAATCCACTCGCCATTTATCCATCAGGGGGGAGGCTGTTGGTGTGTGTGTCTGGAGAAAGTTGGGGGGTGGCGGCTGGTGGAGGAGGAGGAGGAGGAGGGCTTTTTAGTGGAGGTGGGGGAGCATTGAGGGAAGCAAATATTTTCTCTGGCTTGCGACAGCACAGTGAAAACACACTCCTGATGCTGATGTGTATTAGAAGTGAGCCGGGCAAATATTAGCACTGCCTTACAGTGGCAGAGTGGTGGTGTGGGGATGTTGCTGTGTGTGTGTGTGTGTGTGTGTGTGTGTGTGTATGTGATGGGAGGCTGCTGTGCTATGTAGCACTGGTGGATTTCAAAAAATGATGTATTCTTAATGTCATGCCTTAAATTTTTTGTTTGTATGTAGCCATAAGAAGAAGTTTAAAGCAGCACTAGAATAAGTAGGGCTTGAGTCAAATAGTATTTTTGGTAAACTACCATATTTGAATTTGTAGTCTGGAGCTGCACCTAACAATATTTCCATTATCAATAAATCGATCAACTCATTTCTCAATTAATCTCTTAAATTGTTTGCTCTAAAACGTGAAGGGCATTAAATGTCTTGTGTTATCTGACTAACAATCCAAAAGCCCATGATATTTGATTTGCAGTGATAGAAAATATATGAATATATCTCACATTTGACAAGCTGAAACCATTAATTGTGTGGCTTTTTTTGCATGAAAATGGATTTAAACAGTCAATTTGTTATCATAAAAGTTGCCTACTGTACTCTACTCACTGTCATGACTAAAATGTTGGTTCAACCATTAACAGGAATTTGGCTCAGGATTGAACTGTGGAAAATAAAGCCCAACATTCACTGTATGACACTCCACAGTCCATGCCCAGCTCACACACTCACACATACACTGTACACACACAGACCTTCCCACCAGCCCACCCAGTTCTCCCAAACAAATCATAGCATTTACTCAGCCGGACATTAACTTGTTCAGGTTGGCATGTGTGCTCAAGGGCACAACAACAACAACAGCAGCAGCAGCAGCAGCGGCTAACTCCACCCACATTTCCTGCATAAGTCAAATACTTGCGAGAGAGGGAGAAAGGAAAAAGACTGCGAAGGGGGCGGTCAAACAGAACGGTGAGGCGTCTTGTTTGTCAGCAACAGAGTGCAAGGAAATGTGACAGAGCGCTGGAGGAGGTTTCCAAATCCATTTCCTGCTCTTGTCCGTCCACATCAGCCGCTGACGATGGATCTGCTGGTTCTTATTGTGTTCTATTATGGAGGGGCGGTGGATGTGGATGGGGAGGAAGGGTGGGTGGGTGCCTGGGTGGGGTGGGGGGGTTTAGCTGGTGCACACATGCCCAAAAATGATGCGTCTCCTTTGATCTGTTCCAGTGTGAGCCACATGAACAGCTCCGCCGCCAGGCACACACACACACACACACACACACTAATACTCACGCACACACACAGACAGCCCTGCAGTTTGGCCCTTTGCACTTTTTATAGCCCTGTTCAGTCTGTGTGTGTGTGTGTGTGTGTTTGTGTGTGTGTGTGTGTGTGTGTGTGTGGTTTTGACTTACTCCGGCATCTTGTTTTTTCCATCCACATGATTTTTTTTTTCCCAGATACATTTGTAGACTCACTGTAATAGGAGCCAGTGTTTGAGGTACAGTGCTTATTAGTTTCTTATCTCAGCTAATTACCCATTAAATAACCACATGCACATACACATACACACCCCGACGCACTCCTATTACTGGATAATTAGCAACCAGCCCATCATGAATATGCATTTCCCACTGCTTAATACACAGAAATATGAATATATCCATTCTAATTTTCTCAATTGACTTGTCATGCTTTTCATGATTCTGAGTTAAAGGCTGTCTTGGGTTACTTCACCAGAATCAAGGGATCAGAGTCAGCTAACCAGACTGCTTGTTATGGGATGGGTCTATTTTCTTCATAGTGTGATTTGCGGACAGTTTCAGTCTGTTCAGTACTTATATCTGCAGTGCTGTATTCCATGTGTAGTCAGTTTGATACTTCATTAGCAGCAATTGATGCTGGTGGCCTGCAGGCGACCTCAGGAGTTGGTCCAGCAGTTGCAGCTGGGAGGTCTAATTCAGTCCTCACTGGGGCTGAACCTTTTTATTGACGCTGATTTCCAATATTTTCTTTTTGTATAAGTGTCTGTATTTTTAATTCAAGCTTAGAATATTAAAAAGCCAATTAATAAACTTTTTGGTTTGCACATTGCTGCAGGACTGGACAGTCTGTTCTTGTTTCTCTTTGTTAGCCTCTCTGCATGTTTTGTTGTTTTCA